>NC_084836.1:16942309-18304809 GCF_033115175.1 Lepus europaeus | reverse complement strand
TAGTGAATTGGGGGCATGACTGAGATTAGGGGGGAATGAAGAACAGACATTGTTAGTAGAAGTAAAAATTATTATAAACTTTGTGGAAGGTAACTCTTAGTTGAGTTGACGCTGAGACAAAGATTTGAGGTTAAGTAGTTGGCTTACTATGTTTTATGCTTCTAGGACAGAATACTGAAGACTGAGTAATTTATAAACAAGAGAAATGTATTTCTCCCAGTTCTGGAGGCTGAGAGCTTAAGACGAAGGAAGCACCCACATCTGGTAATGCTTCTTGCATTAGCCTCACATGACAGAAGGTGAAAAGGCAGGAGAGTGAACTCCTGCAAGCCCTCTTGTAGGTGAGTTAATCCCATCTCATAGCCTAAATACCTCCAAGTAGGTCCCACCTCCTCACACTGTTGAACTGGAGATTAAATTTCTAATACATGAATTTCAGAGGACATATTCAGACCATAGTAGTGGTTTATTTGGAAGGCAATCGTACAAAGCAATGATAAGAAAGTCGGGAAGTGAGAGAGGGAAGAGGAGAAAGTCAATAAAAGGGTACACTTAACAAGAGGGTTACCACGGTGAACAACTAAGCCTCGATCCCAATGGTACATATAGGAAACTAGACGGAGTTGTTCTTTTGCAAAAGAGAGAAAACATTTACACATTTGTGCATCAACTCCTATTTGTCATTAGCTGAGGACTGTGCTGGAGTTTGTGCATGTCTCATCCTTTCTGGCCTACTCTGTAGGTAGACAAAACGCATTCTGAAAGCCACGGAAATCCCTCAATCAGAGTACTGCAGGTGCTTGTAGTAGAAAACCATGACTGACTGGGGAGGGGGCACAGTGGGACACCAAGAATGAAGAATCAAGGTCAGTTCAGCAACCTCTTTCAAAATTTTAAATGCACATATCCTTCCATGCCATAATGCCACTTCTTTGAAGTATGCACTTGATAAATGTATATATATCTACAAACACACACATATATACACACAGGATATTCATAGCAGAATTCCTTTAACCATAAATATTGAACACAATGTCAGTAGCCATCAGTAGGGGGTCATTTGAATAAATTATGGTATATTCATATATTGGAATCCTATACATCTCCTAAATAAATGAGGATATGTATTATTAAATCAGAAAGATCTGCAATATACTTGTACATGTGTATATTAAATTAGAAAGATCTCCAATACCCACATATTATTAAATTTAGAAAATGATCTAATAAAATTTTATGTTACCATGTATTTCATACACACACATACATATATACATATATATAAAGAAAGCTCATGGAAATGTATCTTTTGAAAAATTTTGCATGGATTTTAACTTTATTTTTCACTAGAATAAACCATTAATTTAATTTCCACAATATTTTTGAAATGTCCTGTGTGTGTGCGTAGATGTGCATAGGCTATCACTGGAAGGATATACAAAAAATGGGAAACAGTGATTCCTCTGGCATGGAGGTTAGGAATGGGAAAACAGGCAAAATGGAAGGAAAACATTTTTGTTACTGTAATCTGCAATATTGTCTAATTTTTAAAAAATATGTTCATATATAATCTATTGTAAGAAAGTAAAATTTAAGTAAATTCTAGTTGCTGCATGTGTATGTGCATAGAATGTAGTTAGCAGAACAAAACACATGCTTCTTCCCCCACATTTTAATACCAAGAGAACTGAATCACAAAGGATTGCACCCGTTTTATGGACCTCTAAGATGCCCTGAGGTTGAGACTATTCTGTTCCAAACCAATCATCAATGTGACCTCCTCTAAGCTTCTTTTCTCTGCTGAGTTTTTCACAGGCCTGTGCTTTCTTGTGACCCAAGGACATGGTGGCAGATAAATGTCTATAAGGCACACACAAAAAAACCAATAAATTCTGGTTCAAGGCAGACTAGATGTTCTTGATAGTAAGTTGCCAGTAGAAATGTTTTCATCGTTGGAGAAAGTGTCTCAAGTGGTCACGACACTCTCAGGCAGGATGGCCACTCCTTGGGGGTGCCCGGAGTGTCTCCACAATTGGCTGGGCAGTGACGTGTACACAAGTGTCTAATTAGCATAGATCTTCAGTGTGAGGAACTGGTGCTTTTTCTGGAGTGCTGGGGGATAGAGAAACTAATTTGCCCTTGTGAAACTGGTCAGCTGCTGAACTGCTTTCTTGGCCTCTCCATGGAGGAGAGGATTAATCAGCTAATTGTTCAATTTAATCAATGTGGGCAGCCACATTTAACACAGAATGCCCAGATGAGATGGTTCAGTTTTTGGCAGGAGTCCAGGGGGAGGCACAGCATCTCTGTTTCTCTGTCTCAGTGCACTGAATGTTAATAACAAAGATCATAATTTTTCATCTGGACTATTGCAACACTAACCCAGAATGCTCTCCCTGTCTCCACTCTTGCCACTTTTAAAATCATCTTCCAAGATGTAGCTTAAGTGATCTTTCTAGAATATGGATAGAATTCTGACGATCTGTTTCTTGAAAGCCTTTAGCAGAACTCTACTTTCCTATACAGTAAAATATATTCCACTGACCAGGGTACCAAAGTCTTTTATGGCCCAGCCCCTGTCAACGTTTCCAGTCACATGACTTACCATTGTCCATATTTTTGGATTTTTAGTAATGTTTGTTGATCCCTATATACAGTTCATGTTCTATATTTCTGTATTTTTAAGCTCAGAGGTGCTGGCCCTCTGGGTTTCCACAGCTCTGTTAGACTCTTTCCCTGTAAGTTTTATAGTACTTTTTACACTGTAATAATTTTAATTTTTGTTCCCTTGCCAAAAGCCTTTATTATATGATAAACATTTCTAGATAAAGATATTCTCTTATGTTCACAAGATGTGGGAAGCATTCAATAATAGTTGTTAACATATATCAACTTCCTTCTATCCCTTTCCCATCAATGCCTCTGCTTGAGTGCCTTCAGTTCACCACCTTTGTAAACATCTCACCCCATTACACTATTTTCATCATGGTTTAGAAAAAGGGTGGTGGTTGGATTCCCCAAGGAGAACACTCAAATGCGAATTTGCATGCAAGAATTTGAGGGGACGTTTCAGGATCAGCACCTGTGGAGGAAGTGAAAGAAGCAGATTGGGAAGAGAGAAGTTGGGCTGTGGTGTAGAAGCAAAAAGCCTTAACTGACCCCACAGAAATTTGTGAAGCTGGGTCGGTCCTTTGGGGTTGGCTCAAGTTGAGGAAAAGATGCTGAATTTTTAATGTCTCTGCATCAACCAGACATTGGATGTCGGCTGCCCCTGGAAAGGAGTGTTATCTTGAACAGAGGGATTCTCTTCATCTAATGACAATTACTGAGAGCTGTTGGTGGGCATCATATCCAGCATTTGAGAGAAGAGGTCTTTTGGTCCTGAGTGGGAATCTGGATAGCACAGCCCTCTATATCAACTACAAATTTGGACTCTGGATTCAGACTCCCAGTGTTCAAATGTGAGCTAAGCGAACTATTTGCTAAGTGATCCAGTTATCTGTTGCCATGTGATGAAATACCTTAAAAACTTAATGGCTTATGAAATGCAATCACTTCTTCAGATGACAAACCTGTAAGGCTGAGAGGAATAGTGTATTTCTGCTCCTCATGGTTTCAACTGGGATGGCTCATCTAAGATTGGAAGATCCACTTCAAGAGAGCTCACTTGCATAACTGGAAATTGCAAGACACCTAGGGTTTCCTATTTGCACAGTGACTGGATACAAAGGATGTGCATGCCATGACAGCTAGGCAGAAGTTATGTCACCTTTGATGATGTAAGCTCAGAAGTCATGGTATCACATTTTCATACAGGGATGCTGCTATCATTTTAATGTTTGTTCCCTCTAAAACCCATGTTGAAATCTAATTGCCATTGTAACAGTGCTAAGAGGTAGTGCCTTGAAGAAGTGACATGGCCATGAGGGCTCTGCCCTCATAAACGGAATAATGCATTATTGCAGGAGTGGGTTCAAGATCATAATTTTCTGTTCAATATAAATTAACCAGTCTCAAGCATTCTGTTTTAGCAGCACAAAACAGACTAAGACAGGTATCAATATTATATTGTAAGGGCTGGCGCTGTGGCTCACTAGGCTAATCCTTAGCCTGTAGCGCCGGCACCCCGGGTTCTAGTCCAAGTTGGGATGCCAGATTCTGTCCCGGTTGCTCCTCTTCCAGTCCAGCTCTCTGCTGTGGCCCGGGAGTGCAGTGGAGGATGGCCCAGGTCCTTGGGCCCTGCACATGCATGGGAGACCAGGAGGAAGTACCTGGCTCCTGGCTTCGGATCGGTGCAGCACGCCAGCCACAGTGCACTGGCCGTAGCGGCCACTTGGGGGTAAACCAACAGAAAAAGGAAGACCTTCCTCTCTGTCTCTCTCTCTCACTAACTCTGCCTGTAAAAAAATATTATATTGTAAGAAGAACATGTGAAATTGAAGTTATTGTTACATATATTTTTGAAAGCAATCTTCCCTCTGACCATAATAATTCATACTCACCCTTACATAAAATATATTCTTACTCCTCTCCCTATACCCCCAAGTCTCACCTCAATATGGCATTAGGTGCAGTCATTGGAGTACCATTTTGAAAACCTATGACTAAAAGAGGAATGTTATCCACTTCTCTCACACCAAAGATACAATATGGAAAAGGCAGTGAATAACCTCTATTCTCCATTCAAAGAGAGAGAAAATAAAACACACTGTTATGGAGACATAAAAATTTTAAAATATAGCTCAATACATGTTCTTAGTTTCTTGATTAGGGTTAATTATGTTGCCTGGAAATGCTCCTCGCAACTCTTCGTTCTGCCCTTGACTCTTTGTCCCAAACTGTGAATTATCCTTCATCTCCCATAAACTGTAGTCCATGTTTTCAATTGGATAATTTTCCCAGTCTACATTCTACTGCAAATCATTTTTTAAATTTTGTGTAATTTCTATCCATTCTAGTCCAAATTAGCAGTGATTCCACTGGAACAATCCTCTTTAAAAGACTGGACTATCAATATATCTGTTACCCAAAAGCTACCCCCACCAATCAATTTGAAATAGGTTCTTCTTTATGTTTGTCCTCTTTGAGTGTTCTCAAGGACATTGGAAGCCCTCTTATTTAATCGGGAGAATGTGAGCTATGCCCCTCATACCCAGACACCATCTTAGATATTAAATAAATACCCTCTCTTTGATCAACTTCACCTTGAAGACTTTTATAAATTTAAAAATCTTGAAGAGGCTAGAAATGAGAAACAATTTCATCTTCAAAATCAGCAAATCCTGGCTTATTTGTAAGTAACAATTTCTTCTCTCTCCTATGTGAGAAGAAGCACAGTGGCTTTACCAACATTCTTGGGAGTCCCTTTAGTTAAATCATCAAGTTCTATAGTTATATTTCCTTTTGGTCATCTATCCTGGATGACTGAATTGCCAAATTTCCTGCCACTACACAATAAGGAGCCTATTCCTACCCAAGTTCCTTTATCTATTACTCCATAAGATATCCCAAAACTTATGGCTTAAAATAAACCTAATCATTTGGTTCATGATCTTCAATCGGGATGGGGCTCAGTAGGGATGTCTTATCTCTGTTCCCAGTTCGGGTGTCTTGTCTAGTGTCAGAAGACCCATGTACAAGATAGGTGGCTTATTCACGTGACTGGCACTTTAGTGCTGACTGCTAATTTCTGCCCCTGTGAACTTTCCCACAGGTGGTGTGGGCTTCCTTACAGCATGGTCTGGGTGACAAATGTGGGAGTTTTCAGAGAACCAGAATGAAATTGTATCATCTTTAATAAAATAGACTCAAAAGTGCCACAGTCAAGCATTTTCCAGAATTAGAGGGAAGACACATAGACCCCACTTCTTGATGGGAAGAATATTTTATTGTAAAAAGATCATGTGTGATGGGAAATATTATTAGAGTGATACTAAAAAAAAGTTAACTCAGCATACTACCTAGCCTGCCTTTGCCTCAGTATACCCAAAAGGGTAGTGCCTGGCAGGAGACACACTACTGTAGTTATTCTGGCCAGCATAGAGTAGAGATAATCCACCTGTTTCTTATCCTTTACAGCAGAGTTCTGTAAAATATAGTCTGGGGTTATATCCAGCCCACTATCTGTTTGTGTCAATAAAGCTTTATTGGAATGCAGCCACACTCATTCATTTATATATTATCTATGGGTGCTTTCACACTGTAACAGCAGAGTTGAGCAGTTCTGATGGAGACCATATGGTCTGCCAAGACAAAAATATTTGCTGTCTGTTCTTCCACAGAATGTTTGCCAATTCCTGCTTTACATCCTACTCAATCGTAGAGAGTTAGAACTGAAAGGTGCCTTATAGATAGCCCCTTTGAGTGTACTTTTTAAGTACTGATATGAATAGTGAGGCTCTCCAAGGATTATTTAGACTGCTTAGAAGGAATGACCATGTTTTCTGCCATTTCCTTGATACTGTGTTCTGTGCAGCTGATATTTTACAAATAGTCTTTTCTTTCATCCATAAACAAGCTCAAGGAAATCTTTATTTTAATTCTCAATTTATTTCTGGGGAAAGTGAGAACTCAGGTTAAGTAATTTGTCCAATTACAAGGTGCAGAGCAGGAATGCCCAGGTCTCCCTGAATCTGGAGCCCGTGCTGCTAACCAGGGCAGTAGGTGAAATCTGCATTCCATGGCTCTCTCAGTTCCACCCACCTGAGCCCACTGTACCACACATCAGCTAGACTCAAGGTTTATGACCCTAGCTCTATATTGAAATCACCTGAAGAGTATCAAAATATACAGGTACCTGTTAAAAATATAGACCTACTGTAGATTAGGAAAGTCTGTTTTCAACAAATTCCCACTGTGATTCTGTTGTCATTTAGGATTGAGAACCATTATTCCCTGTTCACTAGAATCAAGTCCTTTTAACTCCTTCTTAGGAGGAGTTCAATGAAGAGTTGTATTGTCCAGTTCTCATTTTTCCATTACTTCCCATTTACTCCATTTTTTCATGGCATTTACCAGATACCACGAGAGCTGAGCCAAACACTACAGTGACTTTAAGAAATCACCAAAGAGAAACGTACATCTGTTACCACATTAACTTATTCTTTCTCCTAAGTATATATTCTCCTCTGAATATGTACTTGCCACAGGTAGTGGCAAGCCAAATCCTCATCCTGGAGCTGCAGAGCATTGAAAAGACTAGAGAAGAAAAAACAAGGAATCCCGGGATCTTCCATGTGCTGGGGAGCAGTTCTGGCCCAACACAGTGATTGTTGGATTTTAACCTTTGCTTCTCTTCTGCCTTTTATATGCACATTTGCAGAGGATTTGAAAGTGGAATGGAGATGCTAATAACAGCTTTAATTATGGACAAAGCCAGAAACAAATAACTTTTAAGTGATTATTACACACATGAACTCATTTAAATATCAGTACTTTGAAGTAGTGCAACAAGTATACTTTCATTTTAAGTATAGTGATGGTTTTATTTACAGAAGTTGTGATTTCTACTTTATCACTGAAATTTGGTGAGTTCCCCAGTTGGCAGAGCAAGAATTTAATTCCTAGTCTTCAAGCACAAGAATGGCAAGAGACATTTCTAATCAAGATTCTCACATTCATAAAGAATTAAAAACCATTGCTAGGGCTGAAGCAGTGGCTTTTGAAAAATTATAGATTCTTTGGATGTGGGAAGAGATGTTCTCTTTCTCATTTTGCTCATTTAACCTGTTGCAAAACTTGACAATGTTTTGCAAAACTTGACAGTCTCTTGGATTTAAAAAAAATATATTTTGTAATCCAGATGTCAGATGAGGTCTCTAACTCCCATAACTGCACATGTGGCTGCAGGGTAATTAACTACCCTGGTTTGCCCAGGACTGAAGTATTCCTGGGACATAGGACTGTCATTGCACTGAGAAATTCTTGGGAAAAATGATATATATTGGTTGTCCCACAGAATTCAGCTATTATTTCATGCACTCACGAAAATGATCTGTTCACCAACATTTCTCATTTCTGTCCTCTTTCTCCATCCCACCATGTTTCAGGAACAAATAAAGTTTTCTCCTCTTGTGCACAGGGGTCCTGCCTCCCTTCCTGAAGCCTGACACCAGCTGTTTCATGGCTCCAAAGCCTTGACGTCTACTCCCAGCAAGCTTATCACGACTGTGGCCCCCTGAAGAGGAATGCTGCTAAGTAAATTTCATCTTGTCTCATTGCTGTTTGCTATACAGAGCTGTGTTCTAAATGGATATTTTTTTAACATTTTATTTCAGAATATTTTTATGTTTATGAAACAAAGATTGTCAGGTAGTAATACAAACTTCCCATATAACCCCCACCCTATCTCCCCATTACCATCTCCTATTAGCACCTTCATGTTGAGTGAAATAAGCCAGATGCAGAAAGACAAATACCACATGTTCTCCCTTATATGTGGGAGCCAAAATTTAATAAAGCCAACTCAATTAGAATACACAACATTGATTACCAGAGGCTGGGAAGGATAAAAGGTTTTTGGATGGAAAATTAGGGGAACCAAATGGATATATTTTGTCCGAATCTGTGGTAATCTCCCCTCACTCATCACATAAAGATCAACGTGCTTGCTATATAGAGCCATATATAAAGGACATGACTAACCCTGTGTCCAAAGACAGCTCACCTGGCTCCTTTGAGTTTGAGCACCTTATGTTAGAAGAAAGAGGAGATAAAAACAGAACCATTTCTGAGATTCCTTCCTACCCTGATATCCCTTTGTATTATACATCGAGTTAAATGCAATCAGTCACAAAAATCTTTTACATGCACCCTGGAAAACTCACAACAACATCCTTCAAACATGAACCAATACAGAATGGGGAAATAGCAGCAAAGTTGATCTTTAGACCTTTCTTGTGATGTAACAATGCCCGGAGTGTCCCCATCATTCTCAGAAATCACTGTTCTCTACTCTGTTCCCCTGTGGTGGGGCATGACGCTATTTTAAGATTTGTTTATGAGTTAATTACTTAGAAACAAAAAAAAAAATCCTTTCTCCCCAACCTATTTTAAAGGAATTGCAGTACTTTTTGAAGACTGCTGAAAACTTGAAAAATAGGCAGATGAAAAAAATCACCAGTAATCTCTCTGTGCATATATTGCCCTGGTAAACTTTTGGTGTATTTGGTTAAAAAACCAAAAAGTATACCAGGATGTTTTAAGCTAGTTTTAATCACCTAGCAATAGATTACACTTTCTCATTTCATCATAAGATTTCAAGTGGCTCAATTGGGTTCCATTCCATGAATAGCCACAATCTATTTAATCAAAGCCCTTTGTTTGGCTATTGAAGGGTCCTCCTGCCCCAAGTGTTTATGAACAAACATTTAATGAATTACATTTTTACCAGATATTCTGATTTCTGACTAATTTGTTACCAGACATCCTTAGTGGTGAATTTCTGGGATAGATGTTGTATGCATTTTTGATTTTTAATGTAGACTGTCAAATTGTCTTCCAAATGGTATCATTAATTATACTTCCTCAACAGGATAGGAATTGGCTCCTTCTTTCAGTTTTGCCAACAGTTCGTCATCACCAACACTCACATTGGCAAGTCCTTTGAAGAGTGGCAAAGTCCAATGTGACAACCAAACACTGATAACTGCTGTTTGATATTGGATGTGTTTAAAATACATCTGAAAATAGACAAGAAAGCCAACAGTGACATTGATCTTCGGGGCCAAATTCATCTAATAAGTATTGGAACATATAAATGTGCATCAGGGATTCTTATCCCACATGTAACAGTCTGCTTCTACCTGAACAATCCTATTTATTTTTTATTTATTTATTTTTTGTTTCTTTGACAGGTAGAGTTCTAGACAGTGAGAGAGAGAGAGACAGAGAGAAAGGTCTTCCTCCCATTGGTTCACTCCCCAAATGGCCGCTACAGCCGGTCCTGTGCTGATCCGAAGCCATGAGCCAGGTGCCCCTTCCTGGTCTCCCATGTGGGTGCAGGGCCCAAGGACTTGGGCCATTCTCCACTGCCCTCCCGGGCCACAGCAGAGAGCTGGACTGGAAGAGGGGCAACTGGGACAGAACCCAGCACCCATATGGGATGCTGGTGCCGCAGGCGGAGGATTAACCAAGTGAGCCACGGTGCCAGCCCCTGAATAATCCTATTTAAACTAGAGACTATGGCTGCCAGTAGGAAACTGGAGAATAAATAAAATGTTTATGAAAAAAGAAATCTTGCCATGGTGAGTGCACTTGCCATATGCATCAATCAACTTCATCCTGAAAATAATGTGGGTATTTTTTATACCCATTTTATCAGTGAGCAAACTGAGTCCTCTGAAACTTTCTCCTTGGTTTGCAGTTAATTCAGAACAGATCTGGTGTGCTGGACCATGGTTTTTCTGGCTCTATGCCAGTGCTGTTTCTAACACAGAGGCCTTCCTGGAAAGGAAGAATGAGACTGGGATTAAAGTGTAAAAATAATGCTAGGTTAATAGCAGAATGTCTAGCACACTGTAGTACTTGAATGCATGTGTATGAGTGAGTGAACAGCCTGGGCTTCGCACACATGCTGAAATGGAATAGGGGTTAGTAAGGTTTTCTCCTCCAGAGTTGTTTGTTCTTAGTCTTCACCCTTTAATTATGCCATATTTAATTATGCCATATTTCCTTCACTCCAGCTTAGTCCCAAGCATCCTACAGTCGCTTGCTACGCTGTGTCTGGGTGGGAGAGGCAGGTGAGCTGAAATGCTAGGCAGACATGAGCTTTCCTGGTGTTAAGCATGTTAGTCATTTCGTGGAGTTCAACTTAAGGCTCCAAACCTCAAATCTGGTAATTCTTTCCATCATAAGTGCCTGTGAGGGAAACAGATGACTTCTTTCTCAAGCTCTTGTGGATATCCTTTCCCGAGTGCATACAGGAGGGACCAGGGCAAATTTTGCTTGCTCTTAATGTAACAGCTCTTAATATGGCCCATCATTGAGGTGTGGACTGCTTTGGGAAAAGGTTGAAGGTGAAGGAGTGTGGGAAAGACTTTGATGGGGGGCAGTTAAGAGGGTTAATCCGAGGGACCTCATTGATCCAGCAGGCAGCATGGCCCCAGCCACAGGCACCGGGATAAGGAAAGGCAGAGGGGAAGCAGAGAACAAGGCAGAGCTTATCTGTGACCTGAGAAAGAAAGTGACATTTAGATTCAGGAATAAGACACATCCTCAGGTGTGAGACCTCAGGCCTGAGTTGGGAGGAGGTATAACCTTATACCTCCTTATATATATACCTTATAACCAAAGGTGGAGCTTGGAGACCTAAGCAAATCAGAGGTCTTTTAACCATTCCTAGAGCTAAGCCAGGCTGTGTAGGTACACAATGGAATGAGTGTATCTGTCCCCTCAAAATCTATATGATGAAACCTAATCACCAAGGTGATGCGATTAGGGGATATGACCTTTTGACCTCGTGAATGGTATTAATGCCATTGAAAAACAAGCTCACTCTGTCCCTGTTGCCACTTAAGCACAAGGCACTGTCCATGAACAAGAAAGCAGGGAATTACCAGACAAGATACCAGCAGCTTGATATCAGATTTCTCAGCCTCAAGAACCATGAGAAACACACTTTTGTTGCTTGAGAACTAGCAGGTTTAAGGTGTTCAGGTTGATGTGAGGAGTCAGGCTTTCTGTATTCATAAGCTTGTAGAAGTTCACCTTAAAGGATGTACCCGATAACTAGTTATGGAGTTTGTTCTCTGTAATAGGCATTGTGTTCTGCGTTGATAATACAACAGTGAATAAGATAGATAAGTTGACTTTGTGGAACTCTATTTATTTATTTATTTAAGATTTTATTTATTTGTTTGACAGGTAGAGTTACAGACAGAAAGAAAGATCTTCCTTCTGTTGGTTCACTCCCCAAGTGGCTGCAATGGCTGGAGCTGCGCTGATCCGGAGCCAGGAACCAGGAGCTTCTTCCTTGTCTTCCATCTGGGGGCAGGGGCCCAAGCACTTGGGCAATCTTCTACTGCTTTCCCAGGCCACAGCAGAGAACTGGATTGGAAGAGGAGCAACCCGGACTAGAACTGGCACCCATATCAGATGCCAGTGCTGCAGGCGGAGGATTAACCTAGTGCACCATAGCACCGGTCCATGTGGAACTCTATTTAAATGAAGAAGGGGGGGGGGAAGTGGCATTGTGGTGTAGTGGGTGAGGCTTCTGCTTATGACACTGGCATCCCATATTGCTGGTTTGTGTCTTGGCTGTTTCAATTCCAATCCAACTCCCTGCTGATGGCCTGCGGAAAGCAGTGGAAGATGGTCCAAATGTTTGGGACCCTACCACCCACACTGGAGACCCAAATGAAGCTCCTGGCTCCTGTTTTTGGCCTAGCCCAGCCCTGGTCATTGCGGCCATCTGGGGAGTAGACCAGTAGATGGAAGCTCACTCTCTCTCTCTCTCTCTGTGTGTGTATGTGTATGTGTCTTCCCCTCTCTCTCTGTAACTCTTTCAAATGAATACGATATTTTTAAATGGGGAAGAGAGATAAAAAAGGAACACTTGATTCCATACAGAATATTTATATAATGTTAATGATAGATATCAGGCTAATGGGATGGAATGTAACTGGAAGAAGCCCATTTTGAACAGGGTTGTCCTAGGGCAGTCGATTGGCAGTGGAAAGGATGAGGATAAACCAGTTTTAGAAAGAGCTGGGAAGGAGCAGTTCAACCAGAAGAAAAGGCAGCTACCAGGGCCTGAGGTGGGAAAGGGCTGGTATGTTCTGGGGTCAGGGAAATGAAAAGAGGCCAGTATGGGAGGAGAGATGCTCACAGATGAGCCTGGAGAAATGGGCATTAGTGAGGATGAGAAGGAATTTGAAGGCCCCACCAAGATTTTTGACTTTATTCTAAGCACAAGGGGAGAACATTTGGACTTTATTCTAAGCACAAGGGAAGACACCAGAATTGCTCTTTAAAAACTTTCACTTTCAGGGAGAGAGTTTGGCATGGTGGTTAAGATACCTTTTGGGATGCTTGCCTCCTATATTGGAATGTATGGGTTTGAGTGCCAGCTTCACTTCCAATTCCAGCTTCCTGTGAATGCAACCATAGAAGGCAGCATGTGATGGGTCCTTGCCACTGATGTAGGAGGCCTGGACTGAATTCCCAACTCCTGGGATCAGCCTGGCCCAGCCCTGACTGTTGGGGACATTCGGGGAGTGAACCAGCAGATAGAAGATCTCTCTCTCTCTCTCTCTGCCTTACAAATAAATTTAACAAATTTTTAAAATCACTCTGGTTGTTCTCTAGAATTATGGCAGGCAGTTGATATCCACTAAAGCACTTCAAAGCCCTTTGGATAACTTAGTGTCATTCCTTGGTTCCTTGCAAGATCTCCCCCAAATAATCACTTGACAAAGGATTCTGTATAAGTAATTAAAATTCATATTGAGATGGAATGGTGCAAAGAAATAAGGTGAATCATTTGGTTACATTTTCATAAAGAAGAATGATTGTAAAGGAGATGAAGAAATGTTAATTGTGGAAAAGAATGCCTGGTTCATAATCTTTTGCTTAAATTCAATATTGTCATTTATTTACTTCATTGATTCATACTTTATTTAATAGAGCAAATATTTATAAGCTGTTCCAAGAACTCTTCTCTTTCCAGGGATTTCAAAGGAGGGAAAACACATATGATATTTGCCTTCTTGTGGCTTGTGGCCTGCTCTACACGATGTTCAGAGCTTATAAAGACTGAACCATGTTGCAAGACAATGAAGTTCTAGAGATCTGCTGTACGTTATAGATCCTATAGTAAGCAAGATGATATTGTACACTTAAAATATGATCAGAAGACCTCATGTGAAATAGTCTTACAATAAACAAACCAACCCACAGAACACAAGGAAATATTTGGAGGTGATGCATATGTTTAATGTCTTGATTGTGGTTAACAGTATCATAGGTGTGTATATACATCCAAAATCATCAAAATGTACGCATCAAATATTTGCATTTTTATATGTCCATTATACCTCACTAAAGCATACAAAGGAAGGAAGAAAACAAACAGAACTGAGTCACCTGGAAGTGCATGGAAGAGTGATGTAACTTTATACAGTAAGAGCCTCAGATTGTCCAAGGAATGGGAGCTCCATAAATATTGGTTGAAAAACATTTGATGTTATCCAAGCCATCAGCTTCGCTGGACCTGTTTCTTCTTTTGAACAGAAAAGAAAATCTGGACAGGCATACATCAATTGTGAGGATCTGGGTGTGTAAGATTTCTCGTCATGGTGGACATCTTATCATGCACAAACTGGAAGAAGTATCAGAATGGCATCACTTGAGCAATCTTAAAATTACTACAAATCGGGCAACAAGACATTGCAAGCCTCTTATGTGGCACAATATTTGTTTACAGGAAACAATGAAGATGGAGGAGCACGTTGAATTTGTCTAAGTACATGAGAATCTCATCCGTCAGACCTAAATGTGGGCAATTTTCCAGGATAAGTGACCTGGTTTCTTTAACGCAATGCATGCTTTTGGGTGAGGAGGTATCATTAGATTAAAGGAAACATAAAAGACATCTTAATCTTGTTTGGAACTTTATGCCAACAGAATAACTGTAAAATGACATTCTTGAGACAAGAAATGAATTCAACCTGAATATAAGATTGCATTAAATTGTTATTATTGATGTTGTTAAGGCCAGTAACGGTGCTATGGTTTTGCTGTAGACAGAGGTCCACAGGTATTTTCTGCTGTTTTCTGGATGAATATTGATGATATTACCATATGTGAAACAAACCAGGCATGAAAGGACAAATGCTGTGTGGTTCTGGTTTTATAAGGTCACTAGAATGGCCAAATTCATAGAAAGTAGAATAGTGAATTCCAGCGGCTGTGAGGAGGGGAATGGAGAGCTAATATTGAATGGATGTTGGTTTGGAAAGACGAAGACAGTTTTAGAGACAGATGTGGTGACAGTTGCACAACAATATGAATATACTTAATATCCATAACTGTACACTTAAAATGGTTAAAATAGATGGCAATGGATGTTATGTTCATTTTATCACAATAAAAAAAAAGTCCTCAGGTATTAGGGATAGATGCTAGAGTAGTTAAGGGTGACCGACATGATGCCTGAGATTTGCTTTAAAATAATCCAGTAAAACAGAACAAAAAACCTGGAGGAGAGAGAGTAAATAAGATTGGGAAAATGCATAGAATGATGAGGAGTGATGGGGAATAAATTAAACTATTGGTTATTTATGATAAACCATAGGAGAGTATATGAAGTTTAAAATTACTACATCACATTTTGGTGTATTGAATTTAATTCTCTAAGAGGCACTGCACACTTATACTCTTTTTAGAGGACTCATTTTAAAAAAATCTTGCAACACCTTAGTAACATGTACTGACCTCATATGAAATTGAGAATAAAATAGCCCAAACTCATGGAAGAGGTCATGGAGAATGCAACCCTCTCATGCATAAATGCAGGGATACTTGTGTTGTTCTTGCCAGATTGTTGGGAAGAATAAACAAGATCATATATGACAGCATTCTTTATTGCTGCCTCCATCATAAAATATGAATGCTCAGGCTCCACCTCAAACCAATGGGAATAGAATCTCTGAGTGTGAAACCCAGGGAAATGTGCTTTTAAAAAGCTACCTAAGTGATTCTAATGTGCAATCAAAGTCAAGAGTTACTAGTATATGAACCGCCTGGAACATAGTAGATGTTTACAAAGTGTTGATTGAAAATAAATCTAACACAAGTTGCCCAGGATGGTGTGTTTCAGCCATTTGTCAAAGCCTTTTATGAGAAAGAATTTCTATACAACCTTTTCTCCTTTTTACCCAGGGGATCCAACTACCAAAAGCCATAAACTTATTTCTTAGTCTTTGCTAGAGCAGGCACACTTTTGCTCAAGAGAGTATTGTGACTGTTACCAAGAGCCTGCAAAGATAAGAACAGTTTCAAAAATGTTTTTGGTGCATCACAAAAACCCCATTGTAACACAATGCTATTTGGAATAACATTAAAGAAAAGTGAATTATGCCTGTTTATCAAAGGGAAAATGAAAGCCCCTTGGACATGAGTCTTATTTTGAAGCTGAAGCCTTTAATCAAATTCACAATAAAAGATAGGGTCCTTCTATGAACTGGGGAATGATAAGCAGCCATTATAATCTCAATTTGTGGCTGCTGGTATTTAACTCTGTTTCACCCCTGTTGTGCTGAGAATGGACAGATTTTTATGATTGTTAGAGAGGGAGTCCTTAACCCATCCAATTAACTGAATAAACTCCACATATCTTTCTTCCCTCACCTGCACCTTGGAATTTGGAAAGAGTATTTATGTGACAGTCACTTCAAACACTGAACAACAACAACAACAAAATCTAAACTTTCATTGCAAATAATTACTCCATGTAGTAATAGAATAAATGATCCTAAACCTTAAGTGAAGGGAGATGGAATATACCTTTATCTTTCTCCAAAGCCACTAGATTGGGTTGCCAAATTTAGTAAATAAAAATGCAGAATTTTCAGTTAAATTTAATTTTTGAATAAAATTGAAAAAATTTTTTGAATATGCCTTGGACATATACCAAAAAAAAAAAAAACATTTTTAACCTGAGATGTAAATTAAATTTGTGTCCTATATTTTATCTGGAAACTAGACAAAAAAGAAAAGCGGTCTTTTCTCAGACACCCAGAGTCTAAATATCTTAACCAGGATGGCTGAGAGGTACATACAGTTAATGAATGTCCAAGAATATGAGCCAGGAAGCTGATATTGGCAGTCAATACCAAGGAGACAGCATCAGGTAGCAATTGTTTCCTAACAAATTGCCCTCTAAATGCTGTGGCTTGAAATAAACATTCATTGCTGCTAATACTTGTGTAAATTGACTGTAGTTTGTTCATCTAGGCAGGACTGGGGTGAGTTACTCTGTCTCTATGTGTCTGAATGGGTTGGGGTAATTGAGCTTAAACTTATGGTGGCTAGGGAAGCTATGCTCCACAGGTCTCTCTTCTGCCTCTGCAGACCAATGGGATACTTGAGGCATGGTCCTCTCATGGTGAAAAAGGCACCAGAGTACAAATGGAAACAGGAAGTTCAAGGGCAAAACTGGGGCCAGCACACTGTCATTTCTACTCACAAGACATTGGCTGGGGCAAGTTCATGGCCAAACCCAAAGTCAGGCAGTAGGAAAGTACATATATTCTATACAAGAAGAGGCCAAGGCAAGGCAATGCAAGTGGAATGAAAAATTGGGGCTAACAATTTAATCTACCACAGGCGGACATTGAGGTTTAGGAAAAGGAAATCAAGTCCCTGGTACTTTCAGAACCAAACAGGACTCAGACAAGGGGAGAGGGAAAAGCAGGAGATCAGTTACTGGGGAGCTGGGCTACCAGGATCAGAGAGTCTTAGATGCAGGATTATTAGAATCTTAGTTTGAGCCCTTGTCTCCAATATTTCTATGTTTTCTTGGAAAAGCTGTTATAGACTAGTCGAGGTGGAACATACAGGTGGGGAGTTGACGGTCTTGGTTATGAAAATTAGAGGACAGGACGATGTTTTTAGATCTCTTAAATTTTACTGCATAACCTACCCACACTCCTTCCCTTCTCAGCTATGATTAGTTACTCCTTCAGTTGAAGAGGCAAGACATTGTAAAAGACAACTCATCTGCATTCAATTAGTGATGAAATCAGTACATTTTCCACTCAAGGAAGAGAAACACTACATTAACTAGTTCAAGCTAAAAAGGAAAATTATTAATATATAACTAAAAAAGCTAGAAATTTTAGTTTCAGGCAGGGCTGGATCCAGGTGCTCAAATGATATCAATAGAGATCTGTGTTTACTTCACTCCTAGGTTCTGTTTCCATCTGTGCTGGCATCAGTTTTAGGCAAGCTTCTGCCTTGTGACACCACAGTGGCTGCTGAGTTATACAGGAAGAAAGGTCACAACTCTGAAAAAATTCCTGAAATTGGCTAGACTGACTGTGGATCGAATGTCTACATCTGAATCACCTGCCATGACTAAGATACTGATTTGCCAGATCTGGGTGTTCAAATCTGGATTGTGAAGTTTTATCAGCCCCACCTAAATCATGTAGACTGAAGAGGAGAGGGATGGGAAAACTGGGGAAGTGTATCCAAAATGGGATACAGGTCCTAGGCAGACAAAGAGGCAACAGCGGGTTCTCTCTAATGACTCCCCAAGTTCTTTGGAAGAAATGATCTTTCACCATCTGCCTTCCTCAACTCTCACTGCCCTACATCATCCATGTCGTTTCTCCGCTGTACTGGCCACTTTCCTCCTGTACACGCAGTCCAGGCTCCCCTAGGTTAAGGACTCAGTGTCATTTACTTGGTCACTTTCTCATGGAGACTGTCCTAAACACTATTTTAGATAGCAGTCTGAACCCTCTCTCACTTCTGATTTCTTTATTCTGATTTACTCTTTCCTACCTTTTTCATAGTACTTTATTCATTACATAATTCACTTATGTCCCATGTTTATTGCTTACTCCATCTCCACCTACACCACCATCCCCTGTTTGCTATCCAGCTGCACAACTGAATGTATATGATTCAATAATACATCTCAAGTGCCAACCACAGTGTCAGACACATAGTAGGTGCTCAATAAATGTGTGTTACAGTTCCTAAGAAATGTTAAACATCAGGTCAATTTGAGAGGAGAGGAGAGAATTTCCAGCATTGTAATTCCACAGCAATCCATCTTCCCAAATCCCCAATTATGTACGCATGATAGAAACATCCTTTTCCCCTGTTGAACTTGGCCAAGGCCCACCAGGAAGCTGGTTTCCTGAAATTTAGAAAGCTATGCTCTGGTCTTGCACATGAAATTGAAGGCACATCTCAGCTTATACATGGTGGAACCAAGGAATACCAGATACCTTTTCACATGGTGGTGGTGGCAGCTATAGGGTAGAGTGTGACTGAGGAGATAGATGACATCAAAGTGGAGGTGACAGACATTGAAAGAGAGATATACCCGTGTCTAAACAAAATTAGGACTTGCTATTTTAGGCCTTATCTTAGAAGGAGATATCTTAACTTCCTAGTCTAAAATCAAAGTAGGTCAAGTCTTTTTTTTTTTTCTTTTTGGCCTGGGCCACCTCTGAAAGCTGCAGTCCAGTTACAAAGGTCACAGAATCTTCCAGGTGTGCAGGTCAGCTCTCCCCTTATCTGAGCCAAAACTTTGCTGCTTTCTGAGATACAAACAGCAATGATTGGGTCTTGGAGAATCCAATTCTAACTGCCTAATCTCCATTTGGTTTTTTGGAGGGGTTAACTCATTATGCTTAGGCTGATGCTATTGAGAAACGCTTTGGAGAGCTGAACGTGTGCTGACAGTAGCAGTGGATGGGAGTGTGTGACATCTTCAGCAGGATGAACCTTTGGAAGGCCTTGTTTGAAAGGTTATTTCTTATGGCTTTTTTGAGAGAGCTGTACTTCGTTTAAACAACAGCAACAGATAGGAAGCTTGTGGTAAAAACAGAGCAAAAGGTGGGAGCCCAAATTAACACAAGGGCCTGTTTTCACTTGGGGAGCTTCAGCACACAGAGCTGTGAGAGCATCACTCCTTGCCAGTGACCTGTGCACTTATTTAATCATCCAGTTGCAGATTCACCCTGACATTTCAGCAACTAAATGTTTATTTATTTATCTGAGAGGCAGAGAGAGCAAGCTCTCAGCCACTGGTTCACTCCTTGAATGCCTGCAATATCTGGGACTCAAGCCACGAGCCTAGAACTTAATCCAGGTGTCTCACATGTGTGGCAGAAACCTAATTATTTGAATCATTACCAGTACCTCCCTGGGTCTTTACTGGAAGGAAGCTGGAGTAAGGAGCCAAAGGTGGGAGTCAAACCCATGCACTCTGATTTGGGATGTAGGTGTCCTAACCATTAGGTTCAATGGCTCCATGGAGCCTATAGGTTTCTGGTGACAACTCAGGCTGGAGTAAGGAAGAAATGCCTATTAAGGAACCCTCTGTTTATCAGTTTTTTCTTCTTTTTTATGCCTCTGTGTCATAGACGCTGCTGTTTGAGTTCTCTTCCTGAGATTTTACTACCACATCTACATGGTAGTTGGCAACAGTCAGTTCCTGTCCTATGCAACGAGTGGAAATGAGATCTGAAGAGGCAGGAAAGACCCTGGAGAAAGCAGAAAAAAGGATGTTTAAAAAGAAAGAACTGCTTTTTTGCACAAGCAAAAGAGAATTTCTCTAAACATTTTCCAGAAACTTCTAGCAATTATTATCCCCGCAGAGCTGTACAGGACAGCTGCAAAGGGACGAGCAGGGGAGGAAGACTTCTTTTCAGTTTCTCTCTCTCCACACTGTTTGGTAAGGTTATCTTCCCTATCTATTGTTTTTAATTGGGATCGTTAGAAAAGACTGATTTAATTAAAACAAAATAAATCGCAGGGACTTCATTCACTTGGCCTTTATTCTCCATGATCCAGGAAAAAGGGCTTCATTTACCAGCTGTGTGGACTTTGGCAAATGATTTAACCTCCCTGTAGCCTATTACCTCATCTGAAAAACAGGGATAATAGTAGTGCCTACACCAACGGTTGCTTGTGAGGATTCAAGGAGATAAGGTGCATACAGCATTAAGCTCAGATTACCCTAGCACTCAATGATCCCCACTGCCATAGATGTTATTCAAATGCTGTCCTAACAAAGAACTCAGCAATGAAGTCTGGTTTGTCCTAGAACTGGTACCTAATGGTCATGGAAAGTGACAGTGGCAGCTGTCTCATGTCCTGTTGTCACTGGTCCCATGGCTGGGGCTATCATGGACAGTGATGCACAGTGGATAGATGGTGTCTGAAAGTCCAGTGTTTCAGAAGGGGTGAGGAGCGGGGAGCAGCTGTTTGGGATCAGAACCAAAGGAATAGGCAGAAGGCAAGGTTGATGGGGTCACAAGCACACCTGTCATCACCTTAGCGAAATAAATTGCCTTCCGTCTTGTCCTGAATGCATCTGAGACAGATATGGAAGGAATGGAAAATGTGGTGGGGCTCAAGTGTTAAACAGAAATGTTCTTTAATTCAGTTACAATGTGGAGTCCTCTGCCCATCTCCACCAGCACCCGTTCATCTCTTCACCAAATATGTTAGGGGCTAGAAGGATCTTAGCCATATCTGGAATCATAAACTTGTTGTATATAAAGACTGAAATAAAGGAAACACATAGATGAATTGGATAGTATCTCTAGTAACAGAACATATGATTCAAACTAACATTTACAACCTGGATGCGCATTTATCTCAAATAAAGAGAAGCTAAGCAGGAGAGAGTAGGCTTCAGGTTTGGTTGACTGACTAGCTCAACAATGCCATGAAGTTCAGGTTTTCTCTGTCTCCGTGCTCTACTACTCTTGGTGTGTGAGTTGTGTTTGTGTTCTCAGACTGTTTTTTTAAATGTTTTAAATGGCAAGTGAGGCAACATGCTTGCTTTCTTGTTTCCAAACAGTGAGAGGACAGGAGTGGAGAGAGAACCTGTCCTGCAGGCACGGACTAATAAGTGCATCTTTGAGGAGTGAGTCAATTTAGGAAACCTACTAACTTCTGGACCAATATTAGTGACCAAGTGCATACCTTGTGGCCACTGGCATAATGGTGGCTAGATGGATCCTTTGTGCTGATCAGCTTAAGCCTGAAATTTTAAACCAACCTTTAGTAATGGAGAAGAAATCATTAGCTTAGGCTGGATTTTCAGCCTTGGCACTATGTTTGGGGCTGGATAATCCTTTGTTGTGAGGGATTGCAGGATGCCTATCATTCTCCATCTCTACCCACACATTGCCAACAGCAGGGGACTGTGTGGAGAAAGGTGAGGATGAAAAGGCAAGGACTAGATGGGCTGACTTTTGTAGGCCATGCTAAGGATTTTAGTTTTTATCCTGTAAGAACTGGGAAGCTGCCAAAGGGTTTTCACTAAAGAATATTTATTTCTGGGCTCTGGAGAAAGAATAGCAGATGAGAAGGAGAGGCTGGTGACCAGATATTGTCATACAGCAGGTGGTCACTGAGGCTAGTTTCAGTGAGGGTGTTGGAAGGAGAAACAGAGAAAACTGGACCTAGTTAAGTTCTGTTTAGGAACTAAACTAGAACCAGTCCAGTGCTGAAGTTGATACGGGTGTGAGAAAAAGAAAATATTGAAGATGATACATGGGTTTTTTATTTGCTCCTTCTGGGAACACTGAAGGAGGTCGGATTGTGGAAGGAAGTCCAGGTCTTCATCTGTTGTTTTTGAGGCCTGTTGAGAGATCTCAACAGAAATGTCAGGTGAGCATCCTGAGGCACAAGTGTGGTGTTCCAGGAAGAATATCAAACTGGGGATCTTCATTGGTGCTGTGGGCATTGCAGGAATTGCTCTGAGGGGCTTGGATACTTAGCAGAAGAACCTTGAATGTTGGAAGAAGCAACCAGAGAAGCAGGAGGAGACTGGGAGGAGTAGAAGGAATCCCTGGAGAGGACTTATTTCCTTAAATCAAGGGAGTGGGGCATCTTGAGAGGGAGGGGAGGGAAGAACTGAAAAATCATTCTTTGTATTTAGCGACATCATCGTATTGTGAGACACCACAGTCCATGCCTTTCTAACTCTTGTTTATACTGTGGATCCCCAGCTGCTGGCCATATCTGAGATAACCTGGTTTTACTTTGAACTATGACATTGCACAGAAAGCATTCAACTTTTGTGTGCAACATGAAAGAGTCTGAACAGGACACAAATCTTCTGTGAGTTCAGTCTGCCTGCAGTCTTTGAGAGAACTCGCTGTGTGTTCTTGTGCAAGTTACTCGAATTCTCTGTAACTCAGTTTCCTCAGCTGTCTAAAGGGAGTAATCTTGACCTCCCTATCACAACGAATGGGAATGATAAAATAGAGTAATCCTTCTACAGGGCTCATATGGTGTCTGACCCGGGTTAAGTGCTCAGTAACTGTCAGCTGTAACTGCTTAACTTTGCCTTCCCTGAAATGTTTGGGACCAAAAGTGTTTTGGATCATGGAGCTTTTTAGATTTTTGGAATATATATATATATATATATATATATATATAAACAAGATAGCTCGGGGAAGGAACCCAAGTCTAAGTACAAAATTTATTTATATTTCATATACACCTTGAACACCTCATCTGAAGGGCTAGGACTATGCTGTAATGGTTTTCACGCATCTGCATTTTGCCTTAGACCTGTCATGTGAGATCAGCTGTGGATTCTTCAACTTGCCACGTCACATTGGTGCTCAGAAAGTTTCCGACTTCCGAGCATTCCCAACTTTGGAGTTTCAGATTAGATGCATTCAGCCCAACCTGGGGGCAGAAGGGCGGCCGTGTTCCAATCCATAAACAGGGCAGCAGGAAAAGGATGAATGCATAAATGCACTGACAGGAGGAGAGAAGAGTGAACAGAGAACGAACAGGCTTTTCAGAGGCCCGGATCTGCCTTCAGGATGTGTGAGGCACCCCTGAATCTTGACAGTACATCCTTCCTGCTGGCTTATGCTAGTTCAATGATTTGCAAACAAATAAACACAATACAGCACTGGCTGAGGCCGCACTGGAATCTTAGTTCTCTAACTTCTAGTCTGTTACTCTGATTATTACCATGCACAGTTTGTTTAGGACCAAGATATTATGGGATTGAGAAAAATCTCCCCGAGGAAGAAAGCAGATCTTCGCAGCCAGCAGCAGATTGTGTCTGGGATTAAATTTAGTGTCCCAGGTTTCAAGAGAGGCCAATTACCGACCTTGCAGCTGCTGCAGTCAGCGCCTGACTGAAGCTGCCGAAGGTGTTGCAGAGACACATGGCACGGAGAGCATGCCAGCCCCTCCTGAGATGTTCTTCTCCATGGTTATCCTATGACCTCATCTAGAAATTGATGCATTGGGTGTCTTTTGCCTGTTGCTGAGTGTGAGCTTGCCATGAATGCCTATCTCTCCAAAGTTCAACTTGCTCCCTTCTCTCTACCTGGAGTGTTGCATCTTCCTTTGCTGCTTCCGCAGAGCCTGATTTTGTGGAACTCAGATTATAGTAGGCTGGTGCTTTACCTGTGGGATCTTGTGAAATTACAACATTTCGAAGACCCTCCCGTGTATTCTGTGTCCAGCTGGGAGGAGCCCCGGAAATCTCCCGTGTTTAACAAGCACCCCGGATGCTTCTAATGTAGAAAATTCAGGCACCTGTTATTAAAAGCATTCCACACACTCTTTATCCAGATCTTCTGGAAGGAATTCTAGAGTGGAGAAATGTATGGAGTGAGGTTTTTTAAAGGCAATGTTGATATTGAAGGTTAAAACTACATGGGGACTTGATTTTAATTTGGGCCTTGGTTTTCTGGTCTGCCAAATGGGGCTAAGAGTAAAAAAGCTTTTGTCTCCAGGTTGCCTCTGCAGCTCAGATGAATGAAGTACAAATGAGAGTGGCTGTAAGGCCACTGGCTTTAATAATTATTTTGCATTAAAATATAATTATTTTGTATTAAAATATGTCTCAGTGCTGGAAAGACCTAAAGGGCTATGTAATTTGACACTTAAATTTTTTGGCAGGGAAGGGCCGATGCACGAAACACTCTTGTTTTCTACTCTTTGCTTTGACATAGCTCAGAGCCCACTGTGTAGCAGCCAGCTTAATTTTTGTTGATACGGGCTCAGAATTTTTAGGTTTTTGAATGCGAATGAGTCATCATCTGAGATGCTGATTGGTTGATACCAGTTCTATTTGGTCAGATACTAAATAATGAGGAGGGGAAAAACTTGTGATTAATGCAGAGAAGCTAGGAAAAGGCAGTGAATAGCACACAAAAATAGCTTCAATAATTATAAGTCTTACAAAGCCTGTTGTGACGTACTTTATGAGTCAAAGATGAAGTGTGTGTGACATGAAATGAATCATTCTGTGAATAAGAGAAGGAATGTTACTTATTTAAATGTGTTTTGTCAGCAGTAATGCTTGCTTCTGAATAATGCCTGCTCTTAAACAGAAGTGATGGATACCTTTGTTGGTCTAACATAAAAAGTGGTACAACTTTGTTTAAAAAAAAAAAAAAGGAATTCATGGTCACTCAGTATTAAATTGACTCTGGCCTCACCCTAATAAAAAGTAAAAAGCAACAGCATACTTAAATAATGCTCAGGTGTCAGCTTTCTGCTTTGTGAGAATGTAGGTCCAGCACCTTTCCTTGACTTTAGAATTGGATGGAGAGGAATAAGACCATGTCTTTTTAACTTAGCTCCCTCCAGAGCAATCTTTCAATGTTGCTCTGTGCTGTTCCCACATTTTCTTATATAGTAAAACATTTTCTTATGTAGTATATTTTCTTAAATATACAAATTTCATATTTGTATATTCATATTATTGAAATAATTTCCAGCGTGTCTACTGGGGGTGGATGGGATAAAATAGGTTTCATTGGTGTAGTGATCCCTTGCTTTCAAAACAAAATTGAGAAGGCTATGTTAAAGATTACTGTCTTTACTAACTTATTTTGATATGTTGAAAGTTTTGGATTTCAATAAATACATTTCTTTTCTACCTCCTAGCCTGCAACAATGGAGAGACCCACATGGGAGGCAGGCCACAGGAAAGATTGACATTTGCACTTCATGACTGATCAGCTGTTGAGAATGTGCTTCTAGACCACAATTACGTGGGCTTGCTATGATTTCCCTCATGAATGAGTTAGCCAAGGCTGCTAGTTGGCCCTTAATATACTCTTCTTCCTTAGGAATAGAATCACATTTTAGCAGAGCACAGTGTCATGGAAAAAAAAAAAAAAACACATCTTCTCAGCTTCTTTTGCAACTAGCTCTGCCCACATGACTAAGTCCTGGCCAGCAAGATTTAAGTGACACATGTAATTAGGAAGTTCATTTTAATCTCCTAACTTCTGTTTATTTTCATTTTATTTGAAAGGCAGAGAAACAGAGGGAGAAATGAACAGTGAGAGGGAGACAACTTCCACTTGTTGGTTAATTTCCCAAATGACTGCAACAGCCAGGATTGGACTGGGCTGAAGCTAAGAGCCTGGAGCTCAATCCAGGTCTCCCTCATGGGTGGCAGGAACTCAGTTTACTTGAGTCACCATCTGCTGCCCCTTAGGGTACACATTAGTGGGAAACTGGATCAGAAGCAGAATCAGGACTTGAACCCAGGGCACTCTGAAATAGAATGCAGGTATCCCAAACAGCATCTTAGTTGTTCCACCAAATGCCTCATCCTATCTCCTAGTCATTTAAGATTTTATAGATGATTGTGAGGCCTTTGGACCTCATTCTAAGAGCACTTCTGGAGGACTGAGCAACCAAGTCATTATCCATGAACCACATTCAGTCTGCCATGTGAAGAACAGGAAAACCAAATGCCCACCAAATGGGGAGATTGAATCAATCATAGCAGTCAAACCACAGAGCAAGCCATTGCATAGATTGACTTAGAGTTTCTGGTGGATTTGGAGGGGATTCCATAAGGAAATGTTGAGAGAGAAAGCCAAGATGCAGAAAATTACAAGTAACATCCCATTTTTAGTAAGGACTGTTGCAACTTACCATATGCACATGACTATATCATTATGGGTATGATTATATAACTATAGGGAGAATTCTAGATGGTTCACAAGGGCTACCTTAGGTTATTAGAGGAGTAATAGTTGCAAGGGTGGGGAGAGATGGAAAAATTATTGCTCTTAAAAATTCAGTATGTCTGAATTGAACACATTTAACTATTATCAAGAGTGTTTATGCTGTGTCTATGCACATTTCTTTCTACCTATAGATCACATATAATTATGTATAAATGTCACAGAGTGGTATATAGATTCTGTATATAATAAATTTTGTTATAAATATGGCATCAAGTCTATGACACAAGCCTGACTTCACTTTTATGTGGAGAAACAAACTTGGTGAGTCATGTGGCTGCCCAGGGTCACACACCCCATGGCAGGTGCTCAGGAGGAGTTAAGTTCCTGGAGGTCTGATGCTACAGCCTGCATTTCTTCCACTTTCTCGCTTTATTTATTCCTGCATCTCATTTCCTTCCTCTTCCACCTCCTTAAAGGAGATAATTTTCCTTAGCAAAAGCAGAAAGAGCCATCACTTACAAGATTTTCCATGAAGAAATAAAGACTTTCTGAAACTTCTGAAATCTAGAAAAGCATTCATTTCCTAGCTTAGACCTGCAGGGAGTGTGATGTTCACAACAGAGAGTATTAGGAGTATCTATGGTGGGGTAGCAAATACAGTTGTTAGGCCACCACTTGGGGTGCTCACTTCCCCTTTTGGAGGTGCTTGGTTTAAGTCCTGGCTGCTCTGCTGCTGATTCAGCTTCCTGTTAATGCGCTCCCTGGGAGGCAGCAGTTGATGGCTTATGTCCTGCATCCTTGCCACCCATTGCCAGACCAGACTGAGTTTCTGTTTTCTGTCTTCAGCCTAGTCCAATCCTGGGAGTTGTGGGCATTTGGGGACTGAACCAATGAACTAAAAATGTCTCTTTCTATGTCTCAGTTTCTTTCTCTCTGTGACTCAAATTAAACAAATAAATACAATTTTTTTAAAAAAAGATTCACTTATTTATCTATTTGAAAGAGTTACAGAGGCAGAGGTAGAGAGAGACAAAGGTCTTTCATTCGCTGGTTCACTCCCCAAATGGCCGGAGCTGGGCTGATCTGAAGCCAGGAGCCAGGAGCTTCTTCTGGGTCTCCCACATGGGCCATCTTCTACTGCTTTCCCAGGCCATAGCAGAGAGATGGATAGGAAGTGGAACAGCAAGGACTCGAACCGGTGCCCATATGGGATGCCAGCACTGCAGGCAATGGCTTTACCTTTTATGCCACAGCGCTGGCCCCAATAAACACAATTTTAAAAGAAGCATACGAATGTTAAGATGACTGCCCTCTTCCCTGGCACATTTAGAAAAATAAATCACCCATTTGGAAGGGAAACCTAAAGAAAGCCCTACTAGAAAACAAGTAGCAAAAAATCACTCAAGTTGGAGAGGGTATTAAGACACTGGTAACCTTGTGCACTGCTAGTGGGAGGTAAAATGATACAGTTACTTAGAAAAGAGTAAGTATTCCTAAAAAAAATTGACATAGAATTACCATAGGATCTGATAATTCCATTTGTGGGTATGTACCCCTCACAAATTGACAGTAGGGTCTTGACAAGTTATTTATATGCCCAATGTTTACAGCAGAATTATTCACAATAGTCAAAAGGTGAAATCAATCTAAGGGTTCATCAATGGATGAATGGATAAACAAAATGTGGTTTATACATACAATGCAATATCATTCAGGCTTTAAAAATATTCTCGGGCTGGCACCGCAGCTCACTAGGCTAATCCTCTGCCTGCGGCGCCGGCACCCTGGGTTCTAGTCCTGGTCGGGGCGCTGTATTCTGTCCCAGTTGCTCCTCTTCCAGTCCAGCTCTCTGCTGTGGCCCGGGAAGGCAGTGGAGGATGGCCCAGGTCCTTAGGCCCTGCACCCACATGGGAGACCAGGAAGAAGCACCTGGCTCCTGGCTTCGGATCGGTGCATTGCCCCGGCCACAATGCACCGGCCGTAGTGGCCACTTGGGGGGTGAACCAACGGAAAAATGAAGACCTTTCTCTCTCTCTTTCTCACTGTCTAACTCTGCCTGTCGAAAAAAATTTTTTAAATATTCTCATACATGTCACACCATGAATTAACCTTGAAGATGTGTTGCTAAGTGAAATAAGCCAGGTATACAAAAGGGAAGATATCTTATGGTTCTACTTGTATGAGGGACCTAGTGGAGTCAAATTCTAATTCGTAGGGAATAGTAGAGTAGAATAGTAGTGGCAAAGATTAGTGGGGGAGTGGGGAGTTAATGTTTTGGGTTACAGATTCATTTTGGGAAGATGAAAAGTTCTGGAAATGGAGGTGATGATTATACAATTATACTTAATGCCACTGAACTGTACATTCAAAAATACTTAAAATGGTAAATTTTATGATACATATAAAACATACAACATAAATATGTTTCAACATAAATTTAAAAAAAGGTAAGTCCCATGCAAGTAAAAATCCACCATTCCCAAGTGGTTGGGTTCCCAAGGAGACTGTCTCAAGAACAATTTATTGCCCCTCTCTCTAAATCCTTTATACAGTGGAACTGGACACTTTTGTGTTCCACATTTCCCAGCGTCACTTAGCTCACAGCGACCCTGGAGGGGTGCAGCCAGGCAGCCAACTTTCCTGGACGTGTTCCTCTTCCTGCGCATGATCTCACAACCTGATTAAGTGTGTCCAGATTCGCAGGCTCCTAGGGGAGGACAGATGACAGCGGCCATCAATCACAGAGGCAGGCCATGAAGACAGCCTCGGTGGGACGCATCACCTTCACAGTCAACCCGGTGGAGCTGGGGAAAATGCTAGAAGCATGCTCTGGCAGGGAAGAGACGTGTGGAACTCGGATGGGAGTAGAGGCAATAATCATATTGGAATTTCCTAAAGTTATCCAAGATTCCATTTCAGTGCTCGTTGTGTTTAACCTTCTTTTTAACTTAAGCCTTCCTCTCTTTTAGACACTTACATAAACATTTCTCCACAAGGAGGAGGGAAGTTCATTTCACTTGACCAGAAGCAGCACCTCTGTGGTGGCCATCTGCCAGCCAGATTTGAGATGACAGTCTCAGGTAAGAGAAGGCTTTAGCAGTGCCCCCTCCTTTTTTCCCATTTCAAGTGTCTTGTTGGTACAGGGCCACCCTGTTTCTCATCCTCCTTGCTCCTTCATCAGCCCCTTGCACCAAGTTCACAGAAAGAAGGGAACGTTTCGTATCAAGTGTATACTGTGAGTGCTTGGCAAACCCCTGTCAGCACCACCTGTACTTTCTGATCTGGGCACCACCTGGCATACAATGCCTCCATGGAAAAACTGTCCTTGGCCAGGGCAGTTGATGGAAGAGAGAGACATTGATGCTGCAGATCCAAGACATTTCTGTTGATGGAAGGAGGAATAGCAAACCCAGCCTTTGGTTCTATTACCTTTGGGGACTACGGGACTTGAAAGATGCTACTGACCAACTTGTGGGGACAAAGAATTAAACAGGGCAAGAGTAGATGGAAAAATAAATTCTTTGGAATAAAACCAGGCCATTTACAGCTGCGGGTATTCTGTTGCTTGACTGTGAACTCTCTCCCCAGCCTTACCTGTGCCTGGACTGTTAAGGAGGAACTGTAGGGCTTTTGTTTTGCCTCCAAACTTTCCTCCCAAGTGTTCCGTGACCTGCACCACAAGAAGCTGAGTTCTGAATCCATTCCTCCCATGAGGTCTCCACTGTCTCTCTCTTGCTCAATATTCTGTTTCTCTCTCTTCTCTCTCTCTCCTCTCTTTTCTTCTCTTCTCTCAATATTCTCTCTCTCTCTTCTCCCTTTCTCTCTCTTTAATATATGCAAAGATCAATTCCTTCATCATGAATCAGAATTATCTGGGTTCAAATCTCACATTTCTAGCCCTCAGAGTTGGCCAAGAGTGGGTGGGGGAGCTTGGGTGGACTCAAGAATCCCTTTGCAGCGCTTGAAAGAGGTGGGTCCACCCCACGCTCCATTGTCTGAGAATGGACTGATGTTCAACTGCAGTTGCTTTGTTAATGCATCCCACATGTTTCCTTGCTGGCTGGTGAAAGAACACTCCAGTGTCAGGTTGTGCCTGAGATCCAGTCAGAGCAGCTTCTCCCTGACATTGCTGTGATGCTGGGCAGATGTGCTTCCAGGGCAGGGCAGCATGACCACCGGTCCACAGAAAGCCTGTGTGTGTGTCAGGGCAGAGGGGCTGGGCACGTGCAGCTGGAGGAGCAAGCACCTCTGAAAGACACCCTGGGTGGTGAAGCCTCCAGGGTTTGAGATAGGATCTTCGTGAGCCCTGTCAGCTACTGAAGGCAGCACAAGCCTTCACTGGCAGGCGTGTTTTGTCCTTGTAGGTACAGGTTTTGCTGTGAGATCTCTCCAGTGCACCTTTGGACATTCTCTGCTCCACTCACCCCCTCTGCCAAAGGGAGTAGTGTCTTCACTTTCCTTTTACTAGTGAGTAAGCTGAGATTCAGAGAAGTCAGGGAATGTGCTTCAAGTTACCTAGCAAGAAAGCGGTGAGGTCTGAACTTGGACTTCCTGGTGTGCTTTCCTCTTTGGAGATGTGGGCTGATTTTGCTGAGCACCCGGGAAAGGTGAGGCAAAGGAGGTAGCAGGCTACAGGGAGAGGGCCTTGAATTGATTCCAAACTCTGTTCTGAGTTGACCTCTTCTCATCTGGAAGGCAAAGGGCATGGAGGATTTTCGGGTTTCTTTAATACCCTCTGTTCTCTTTTGTTTGCTTGCTTACTTTCTCTCCAATGTAAAGCCATGTCTGATTCCTTAGCCGATGCCAGCTGTCCAAGGGCTTTTTGTCTCCCTCCCAGCACCAAGCCTAAGGAGTGTCCTCAGGACAAGGGAATATATAGTAGGGCTCAAGGACCAGGATGGCAGAGGAAGACCTCTGCTAGGGCTCTGGCCTTGTTGGGCACTCCTGTCCTTACCTGACCATACACCAATCCCCAACTTCATCTTCGTAGTCCAACACAATTGTCACTGCCACTGAGTGCTATCTTCCCATAACCCTGTGCTCTAGCCTTCCCCACATAGATGCCATCGTGGCTGCTACTGTAGCTCATACCTGCTTTTGGAGCTGTGATGTCTTGTGTTCATTGCTTATTCACACATTAGTCTTCTCTGCTGATATGAGGGAAGGGAGGAAGAAATCCAGCCTATTCTCTCTTCTGCAATTGCACACTTACAGGAAAACTTCAAAGTGCATGGGCCTATCAGCAGAGCTGTGCCATTATCTGATGGGATTTTGCCTGGTTTTGCAATCTACCCACTTCTAGAGCCTTACCCTGCAGCCCCCGTCCCCCTCCACACACACAGCACACTGCCGCAGCTTTACCTGTGAGCAATGTACTCATTTTAGTAGTTTTCATTTTCCTTACTGTTGAAACCTAGAGAAATAAAATGAAGTCCCCTTTAATCTCTCTTTAGCAAGACTCATGAGCAACATTTCCTTTCTTCTGGTCCATTTTGATGTCTGTAACTATGACTTCTATCTTTCTGTTCTCTCCTCCAGGAAGCTTTACATATCATTCATTAAATGTGTATGTATACAGCTTCAAGCAATAATCAGATATTCAAAGCTGCTTTCTTAAAGCATCCCTGAAAACTTTTTACTTATTTGTCTAAAATAGAAGCTGTTTTAGAACTACAAGAGAGATAAAATTTATGAGGTTAGAAACAGTGTCAGCTGTAGGCACATGGTGTCGTTTCTACAATTCAGTTGTACTAAGATGTGTTCAAATGTTTCTAGTAGCTCTCATACTGGCTTTGAATTCATCTTTCTAGAACTGGGCTGAGATCATTGCTTAATCCATAATCACAGCAATTCAATAGTCATTTACCAAATATTTGTTGAGCATCTACTATGTTCCAGGTACTATTCTTTTTTTTTTTTTTAAAGATTTTATCTGTTTATTTGAGAGGTAGAGTCACAGACAATGAGACAATGAGAGGGAGAGACAGAGAGAAAGGTTTTCCTTCCATTGGTTCACTCCCCAGATGGCCGTAATGGCCAGAGCTATTCTGAACTGAAGCCAGGAGCCAGGTACCTCCCTCCCAGTCTCCCATGTGAGTGCAGGGGTCCAAGCATTTGGGCCATCTTCAGCTCTCTGTTATGGCCTGGGAAAGCAACAGGATTGGAAGAGGGGCAGCCGGGACTAGAACTGGTGCCCATATGGGATGCTAGCACCACAGGCAGAGGATTAAACTACCACGCCACAGAGCTGGCCCCTCCAGGTACTAATTTCTTAAGTTTCACTGTTGTGATAAGACACAAATGGTTATTGCTTCATAAAATTTTAATTATATGGAGAAAGAAAAAGGCAAAAAAAGCAAAGAAATATCTATAATAATTAGTGTAGTATGTACTGTTAATGAAGTAACTTGGAAGCCAAGACAGAGGAACATGGTTATGAGTGACCTATTTTCAATAAGGTAGACAGGAATGAACAGCTCTGTTTTGAGACCAGAAGAATGTAGAACAAGTGGAAGCTAATTTAAGGCAGCGGAGCATCATGTGTAAAGAGCCTGCAGTATAATGTGTTTTAGGACTTGGCAGAAGGCCAGTAAGGCTATCACCGAATGAGAAAAGCAGAGGAAGCATAAAATGAGGTGAGACAGGGATATTGGGGCCAGGTCATAACCTTTTGGGCCAGGGTAAGGAAAGTGAGCTTTGGCCAAAGTTTAATGGAAAGCTATTAAATGTTTTAAGGCAAGAAGTGTCATGATTGATTTTATGTTAAGATGTTCTGTGGCAAGTCGCCTACAGAGAGTCAATAATGGAAGCAGAGATATTTGTTATGAGGCAGACAAATGTCCAGGTGAGAGATATAGCCTAGATTAGGGTAGTGGCTACAGATAGGAATGCCAATGTTGTATTTGGATATATTTGGAGACAGAAAGGATGGAACTTGCTGATGGTTTATATGTGGGGGTGAGAATGATAAAAAAAAAAATCAAACATGGTCCCTGTAGTCAAAATATAAGATGTCAGCAGGGATACGTGAAAGAGTTGATCATATTTATGGAGGAAGAATTGCAGTTCAATTTCACTGCAGGGTAGGCTGGGAGGGCATGGCAGGAGTAAGGCTGGCACAGCCATGTGTGAATTGCTAAGGGGTTGAGTTCTTACCTTTTGTGAGATGGAAATCAACACAGGCTTTGAAGCATGAAATGTGCTACAATCAGAATTGTGCATTGAGATGGAGAATGGATTGAATGAGGTGGTCAAGACAGAAGTCAGGGGGTCCATTTAGGAGGCTGAAGCAATAATTTAGAGCAATGTCAAAGAAGGATCTAGAAGCAAAAATGGCAATATTTACAGCTCACAACTCCATGGCACTTTCTCTATTCCAAGTACTTTATATACACCGACAAATTTAATCTTCATGACATTCCTACAAGGCCAGTTCTATTTACTACTTCCATTTCTCATACTAGAAAACTGTGATGTAAAGAAGTTAAATAATTTGCCAAAATCATATCTCATTTAGTAAGTGGTGAGTAGGGATTTGAACTCAGACTGTCCTGCTTATATCTAAGGAGTGGCCCAAGAGGGACGACAATGATGGTTGAAAGGAGAAAGGGCCCTACTTAGTGATTCAGTGGGTAGGTGGGTGGGTGGAGGCACAGGAGAGAGAGGAATCAGAGAAGGTTGTGACTTGGGTGCTGGAAAAAGGCATTGGTCCATCTTTTGTTTGTGCTGCCCACAGGGCAGCAACTTGGGAGAGCCCTCCCTGCAACTTGTGTGGCATTAAAAGAGCCTCTTGTAATCCTGTTTGATCTGGGGTTTCCCAGCCAGGGTTGGCATGCATATGTATAATGTGAAGACTTCCTTGGAATGTCACAGGAATTACAATCCTGCCCTTCTGACCTCCCAGGGATATTATGAGTAACAAATGAGATAATGAGCTGCAGCCTGGAAGAGTGGGAAGACAGAGGGCTTGAGCTAAGTTCCTTCTGTCTCTCTGAAACCTTGTGGGAAGTCAAAGAATGTCGCTGAGCCTCAGTTTTCCTACTGGGGAGAAACTGGGAGTCATTTCTCTTTTGGTAATTACAAAGGGCTGCCCAGATATGGATGAAGGTCATTGCTCGATGGATGCACTTTGGAAATTACTGGGCGTTTCTCAGACACAGGGGTAGTTGCTAGGCTAATGACAACATGCCAGTGGGAACATGGGTACTACGGGGAGTGTGTGCCACCCAGGTAAGTCATTTTCATTGATAAATGTAAGTATCAAACAAGAGTGATATACAAGCCTGAAATCACTGATATTTAAAAGGAATAGAATGGGCTGGCGCTGCGACTCAATAGGCTAATCCCCCGCCTGCGGTGCTGGCACCCCAGGGTTCTAGTCCCCGCTCGCTCAGGGCACCGGATTCTGTCCCGGTCGCTCCTCTTCCAGTCCAGCTCTCTGCTGTGGCCCGGGAGTGCAGTGGAGGATGGCCCAAGTCCTTGGACCCTGCACCCGCATGGGAGACCAGAAAGAAGCATCTGGCTCCTGGCTTTGGATCAGCAGCGGCCATTGTGGGGTGAACCAATGGAAAAAGGAAGACCTTTCTCTCACTGTCCACTCTGCCTGTCAAAAAATAAAAATAAATATAAATAAATGAAAGGGATAGAATGTATTAAGTGTCCTTAGTTTTAAATCTTGTCATCTCTAGCCAGGAATCAATTTCATGAGAACTTTTTAAAGCAGTGGGCTGGGCACAGAAGTGAATAATTCAGAAACAGTCTCAGGAATCAGTGAAATTGTAGCTTGGTAAAGGAAGACTGAGAATACACAAAGAAATAACCAAATAGACAAGCTACCTCACTTCAGACTGTTAACTGCTATGAAGGAAACAAGCAGGGTGATGAGGAAAGAGTGGCAGCTACTTTATGGGTGTGGTCAGAGGAAGAAGGGAATAGTCATGGGACGAAAAGCTATGCTCTCGAAGAGGACCTTCTGGGCATAATGGCTAGAGACGAGACCTTTCACTAGGAACCAATCTACTCTATTCAAGAAAGAAGGCCAGTGTCTCTGTAGTATTACAAGGGTGGGGAACCCTGACAACAGACGATGCTGAAGTGCACAGGGACTAGGAAATATAGGATGTGGTAGAGTTTGACTCTACTCCAGGTGCTAAAGGGAACCATGGAAAGCATCATTTGGGTTAAGCTTCTTAAAGACTCCTCCTGCTACTGAATGAGCATAAGATTGAGGTAGGGCAAGAATAAGCAGGGCAAGATCAGTTAGGAGGTGGTCATTCAGGCCATTGGGCCTCAGGGGCTGCAGAGAGCTTTAGGATATGTTTGAGAAATAGAGGTGATAGAGCTTGTTGATGCATTAGATGGGTAAGCCTTGTGGCGCCGGCACACCGGGTTCTAGTCCCAGTCAGGGCACCGATCCTGTCCCGGTTGCCCCTCTTCCAGGCCAGCTCTCTGCTGTGGCTAGGGAGTGCAGTGGAGGATGGCCCAAGTCCTTGGGTCCTGCACCCTATGGGAGACCAGGAGAAGAACCTGGCTCCTGCCATCGGATCAGCGCGGTGCGCCGGCCGCAGCGCGCTACCGCGGCGGCCATTGGAGGGTGAACCAACGGCAAAAGGAAGACCTTTCTCTCTGTCTCTCTCTCTCACTGTCCACTCTGCCTGTCAAAAAAAAAAAAAAAAAAAGATGGGTAATGAAAGAAAGAGAGAAGCTGAGAAAGGATTCTAGGCTTTAAAAAAAAAAGATTTATTAATTTAGTTGAGAGAGAGAGAGAGGAGAGATATCATCCATCCCCTGGTTCTTTCCTCAAATGGCCACAATGGCTGGGGTAGGCCAGGCTGAAGCCAGGAGTTTGGAACGTTATCTAGGTCTACCATGTGGTTGGCAGTGTTCCAGGCACTTGGGCCACCTTTTGTTGCTTTCCCAGGCACATTAGCAGGGATCAGAAGTGAAGCAGACAGGACTCCAACTGGTTCCCATATGGGATTCTGGAATCATAAGTGGTGACTTAAATTACTGTACCACAATGCTGGACCCTTGCTTGCTTTTAGGTTTTGACCAGATAGCAGGAAGCTCTGGAACCAAACTTTTGCTGTGAATTCTCCTAGTCCTATGAAACTCCAGTGCGAAACTACAGTCAACAGAGACATTGTATTTATCTACACTCAGAATCACTTGAACATCAAAGCAAGCAAGTCCTACTCCAAATAGAGTTTTCAAAACTAGAGAAAAAAGCTAGAGGAAGATTGAAGAAATAAGAGATGTTAAGAAGTAGAAGTGTGGAAAGTGTTCTGGTTTCCTTCTTGTCTTTCCACTGAGGCTATCCATGACTGTTCTTCTACCCCAGTAATCCCCCTTCCAATCTGTGCAAAGCTAGAAGTAAAGAAAAGCATCCTAGGATATTTATTATAGTCAGTTCAATCCTGATTATTAATTCTCTTTCCATGTCTTTTTTGAGATTACCTGGCCATGCTGGGCCATTCAAGAGCAGAGAATGGAAGGTGGGTGGGGAGACACTAAATGGAGACAAGAGAGGAAGTCAAAATTCACAAGGAAGAAGAGGCAGACGTGGTGAAGTTTGCTTCCCGTGCCCCTATTCCAACCCTACATACAGGACTTGGGGTCACTTCTGCCTTCACAATGGCTGATCTAATTGAAAGGAAGACACACACCTGGAAGAAAAGCTTACACAAGAGAATACTCGCGTTCTCTTTTATCCCTTACAGTCTCATAGTCTGCCCTAAGTTAACTGAGACAAGAAAGCAGGCTTAGTGGAGCATTTATTTCAAAGTTTCATAATCTCCTATTTGACAGCAGCTGATGGTGCAAAGTGTGGAGCCTACTGGATCTGATTATGTAACAGATGGTTCTGTTTTCAAATTTTCTCCAAATGTTCAGATGTTTTTCACTAAATTCATATTTCCCATCTGATGCTACCCCCTGGGGCTGAGCTTTAATCTGGGTTGCAGTTTGTAAGGTTTTGTTGTTTTTTCCTTTTCCTTTTAATCTTCCAATAGAAAGAGAATTCACCACCAGTCATGCACAGGGTCTGGATGGGACTGCAGATGAATATAGGAGGGTTGTTCTCTGAGGCAGGTTTTGTCTCAATCAAATCTCCTGCCAGAGGTGGACTCAATATGCTCTACTCGGAGAAACCTCAAAACTCAGTCCCAATGACCTTGAGATTTGAACAGTGTGTTTCTTTACGTGGGTAGCACATGTTAGCACATCAAAATTCTTAGTAGCATATTAAAACTCCTTTAGTACACAGAATAAAGGCACTAAATAACTGTTACTGGCCCATTCTGTGTCTCTAATTGTGTCACCTCGCTGCTCGGTAGGGTTTTCCGTTCATTATTTCCAGGTTCTTTTGCCACTGCTGTGCGTTAATGGTCTCCCTATTCTTTCTCTTCAGTCCAGCTGTCAGCCTTGCCTTCCTAGTGTTTTCATCGTCCTGCCAGCATTATGAAATTTAATTTATAACAGAAAGTCTTCTCTGAGCTTTCTTTTTTAAAAAAATGCATTTCTGGTTTCTTTCACCATTTAGAAACTTCCCTAGTTTCCCAAGCACCTGTTCCTAGGGTCTTCTTTTGACAAGGTTGCCTTTTCTTTGCCCAAGAGCATGTAGACACGGGAAATAAAGGAAAGGCTTGGGAAGGTGGGACATGCTTGAGAGGTCGGGTGGTACTCAGGGTGAGTGTCCTAGTTTGGAGGCCTAGTGCTGAGCCTTAGTGTGGCATACTTTCAGACATTGTTCACATAGAAAATAAGGTAGGTGGTAACCTCTGAAGCCATAAGATAATGAGGTTAGCGCCTCCTGGAGTTGTGCACAACAGCAGCTCTCCTGCCAATGATATATGAAGCTGAGGACTATTCACATCACATCTCTGGGATTCCACTGACTCATCTGATGAGGGAGATTTGTGTGTAATACCTACTAAGATCTTCTTTTGCCACCATTTGTAAGGCCCACCCTTATGTATGTATGTCTCAAATACATATTGAGCTGAGTCAGCTATGTAAATTGTGGACCTAGTGCAAAATGAAGGTGTGGAGCAGAGACCCTTGTTCAGGAAGGAAGAATTTTAATATATTGACTGTTGAACATTAAACCAGGTATGTAGCCCTTTTGAGCTCAGGGTCTTGTATAACTGCATAAGTTGTCCATGAAGTTGGTTCTGATGGTGCAGCTATCATGACCACATGGCGGCTACTGGGCAGGTTATACGTTTGGGAAGGTGTGGTTTTCTCAGAAAGGGGAGTTCATTTCCTGAGTCGATCAAATGCATTATAAATGGATCCCCCAAAAGAAAACCAGATAGTGGAGGTGGGCATTTGGTGCCATGTTTAAACACTGATTGTGACAGCTGAAGCCCGTATTAGAGTGCTAAGGTTCAAGTTCCAGATATACTTCCAGTTCTAGCTTCTTGCTAATACACATGCTGGGAAACAGCAACTTATGGCTCAAGTAGTTGGGTCTCTGCCATCCACATGAGAGATTTAGATAGAGTTCCAGGCTTCTGGCTTCTGCCTGGCCCAGACTTGGCTGTTGTGGGCAGTATGGGAGGGAAATTCATTCTCTCTCTCTCTCTCTCTCTCCCTTTCCCTCTCCCTCTCTTTCTCTCTCTCTTTGCCTTTCAAATTACAAAGCTCATAACATTTTAAAAAATGGAGAAAACCAGATACTAAACAGTAAGACTCCAGCTTCTTTATCCTAGGTTTAGTGTTTAGTGCCCTGGGTATAGATATCAAGTATCATGTGCTTTTAGATGGTCAATATGATGCCTACTACCCAAAGCAAGGCTCAAGGCTTGGGTAGGCTGAGGTCTGTGACTATGGAATGAGAGGGGGTACAAAAGGTGATTTTAAGGAATTCCTCCAAGAACAAAGGACTAGGGAGGATTCCAGCTCACATCTGCATTTTCTTCCCTTTGTTATTCCTGAGCCTTTAGACAAGTCTTGCTTAAACATTCCATCTTGGTCTCAAGCTGTAATACAGACTGTCATGGGAGAGCTCCTACGACCACACTTGGACCAGAAGATGAAATGAGTGAGAAGAGCCCCTGCCCATGTCTCTAGACTAGCACAGCAATGGCAGCTGCTTTCATTAAGTAAGGACTCATTCATGGGAATGATGAATTTTGGGTGAAGACACCATAACATTCAACTTCCCTTTCTGCACCCCACTATGGAGATTCCTCATTATCATCCTTGAAACACCTAGGGTTTTATTTTATTTTTCAAAACATACATAATGTCCTTTAACCCATCTGTTGTATATTCATCTATTTCATATGTTTGTAATTTGAGAATCCTAATGAGGGCTGTATTTCTGGGCAGATAGATTTCTGAGCATTCTGGAATTTCATAAATCTTAAATCATACCATGATACATGTCTGTGGAAGCATTCTCCTAAAATAGAAATGCTTTTATAGATCCCACAGTGTTAATATTTTAAAAAGTTGATAAATGAGCAAAAATGCAATTTAGCCATTAAACTTTTAAAAATTCTGTTCATGTGTCTTATCTACCTAGTTATGTTCTTAGAACTCATTTTCCTCCTGTATTTAATGTGTGCTTTATTGATAACTTCCTCAGTCTATGTAAGGTGAGATTTCAGAGAACCAAATGAACTAGATTTTTGTGATACCTAAAAGTGCCTTCCCTGATAAGTAACTTCTTTTTTGTTTTTTCCTGAGGCAACTTCATGGTGTTATTGTGCATTAATTGGAAAACAGTGACTACCCAGCCTGAATGGTGTTTTGGTCAAGGTTTTTTGTCTGCAGGAAACAAAAACTAATTGAAACATAGGAGAAATTGTATGATCCTGCAAGGAGGGAAATGAGTAGAGTTATTGTGTGCGTCTTGTATTCTGCTGCTATGACAGAGTAACAGGGACAGGATAACTTAAAAGAAGTCTATGTGGCTCATGGTTGTGAGGTCTGGGCAGTCCAAGAGCATGACATGGCAGAGGGCCATGGAAAGGACCTCCCTGATGCATCGTCACATTGTAGAAGGGCCGTGAACGTGGGCGAGAAAAAATGAAAATTGGGTGGAACTCATCCTTTTTATCAGGACCCCACTTCCATGGTAACGAACCTACTTCTTCAATGACAGTAGTAATGCCTTCATTAGGTTACAGTCCTCATAGCCTTATTTCTTGTTAATGGGCTCATCTCTTAATACTGTTAAAATGACAATTACATTTCAGCATGAGTGTTGGAAGAGACTTTCAAACCATAGAACCATCATATCTGGGCACTGTAGAAACATAAAGATGAGATCCCTGAGATGATTCTTTCAGTCTCTCATTGGGCTAAATGAAAAGAGTTAGTGTTCCATTTTCCACCTAGGCCCATGGTTGGTTTGTTTTCTCTCAGTCCTCACCTCTCAGAAAACTATGTGTCTGCGATGGTTTATGGCTGACGATGACACTGTAGGTCTGATCTATCTATCTGGTGAATGAAAGAGATCAGTGAACTATGTCATGGAGGAACAGATTTGCTTGTGATAGCTTTGTGAGGTACTGGCAGTGGTGATAGACCTAAGTTCTGTATTTTAGGCAGAAGAGCTTTATCAAGTCCAGAAGAAGATGGCTCAGGAGACAAATGCCATTTAGCTGACACTGAGCAGGTAAAAACATTAGAGATGAAAGGGTTTTTTATTTTATATGATTAATTCTTGTATTTCAAGCTTTCAGGACATTTCATTTAGGGTTTAACATTTGAACTTTCATTTCATGGAGAATTGAATAACTAGAGGGAGTTTATATTGTGTAACTTTGAGATGGTCTTCATTGTGTTAGTTGGGTTAATTGTATAACCTCTGGCATTGTGTTAGTTGGGTTAATTGTATAACCTCATACTGGACTATGAGACTGGGAATGATTTGGGGATGGGAAATAGAATAGACAGTGACATTTTGTTCTATGAGGAAATGACATTGGAGGTAATAAATATCCTTTTTCCAACCCAGAGGTCTCTGTGTGACATCTGAATGGCTCACCCCAAAGATCCAGGAAAGGATATCAATAGTTATGGCGTCCTAAATGGATGGTGGCCAGCTGTCTTGGATTGCCTAGAACTGAGGGGTTTCTGGGATATGAAACTTTCAGGGTTAAAATTGTGAAAATCTTGGCGTAGCTCAAACAAACAGAGTGACAATTATCACTTTACCTAGAGGATAAAGGTGATGATGATGAAGAAGAAAAGTATCCAGCCTAATCTTGCTTGTCCATAGGCTCTCAGTTTGAGTAACTTCTTGCTTCCTTGATATATGTGGGTCTCAGTGTCATGGGAATCAGTGTCATTGGATATATGGGAGCTGGTCTGTATTTTTCTTATTTGTATTTATATTTATTATTTATTATTTATTTGAGATACAGATAGATGAACAAAGAGATAGAGACTGTTTTGCTCCTCAATATCCATAATAATTGGACTTGGGCTGGGGCCAATGCTGGGCGCCAAGAACTCAATCCAGGTTCTCAATGTAGGTGACAGGGTCTCAATTACTTTAGCTACCACTACTGCCTCTCGGGGTCTGCATTAGCAGAAGAAAGGAGTCAGTAGCCAGAGCTGGGTATCAAACGCAGGCACTCTGATGTGGGTTATGGGTATCTTAAATACCAGGCCAAATGCCTACCCTGGGTATCTGGTTTTTACAAGTGGAAATCAAAAGTAGCCAGTTCTATTGTGGCAGGTGCTGTGGTGTAGTAGGTTAAACATCTGCCTGTGGTGCCAGCATCCCATACAGGCACCAGTTCGAGCCCTAGCTCCTCCACTTCTGATCTAGCTCCCTGCTGTTGGCTTAGTAAAGCAGTGGAAGATGGCCCAACTGCTTGAGCCCCTGTGCCCATGTGGGAGACCTGGAAGAAGCTCCTGGCTCCTGACACTGGACCGGCACAGCTTTGGCCTTTGCACCCAACTGGGGAGTGAACCAGCAGATATAGGACCTCTCTGTCTGTTTCTTCCTCTTTCTCTCTGTAACTATGCTTCTCAAGTAAATAAATAAATTTTAAAGAGAACGATTAAAAAAAAAGATGCCAGTTCTCCAAGGGCCTATGCCCTAAAATGCTGCTTCCATCAGATTCTTTTGACGAAAGTAGACACAAAACCAGCCTGAATTCAAGAAAGGGTATATTCTCCCATCTCTTAATACATGAAACAGCATGCGTAACAGTGATGGAAGAAACCAATTATGGCCATCTTTGGAGACAGATACTGCTTTGTAAATTATAAGGTACATGGGAACATAATATTAATGTTGTAACATAATATTAATGTAGCAGGTTTGGTGCACCATGAAATAAGTCAGATTGTCCTTAACAACCTATATTCTAGAAAGAGAGACAAATGTGCATATATTCAAACACAATACAGCTTGATATATGTGTGTATCATATGTACTTTTACATACACACATGTTTATACACAAGTATATCCAAGGTAAGGGTAAGTTGTATAGAAAGCCATGATTTTTTTTTTTTCTATTTGAGGGTGATAGAAAATTATCAGACTTCACTGATGCTCCAGGGGACTTGGGGGATGAATAAGAGTGTGTGTGATGCATAAGAAGCATAAGAACATACCAGGCACAGATAAATGTTTTACAGATTTGTGAGAAGAGCTAATAGTTTGTGAATTTGAGTGGAGAGTGAGCCATTTGAATTGGAGTTGAAGGAGCAGATAGGGGACATAACATGGAAGACTTTTTCTGCCATGTTGTAGAACAGATGCATTTTAAAATGAAGGAGTAGTGCCGGCATCGTGCTACAGTGGGTTAAGCTACTGCCTGTGACACTGACGTCTCATATTGGAGCACTGGGTGGAGTCCCAGATGCTCTGCTTTTGATCCAGTTCCTTGCATTATAATGCACCTGGGAAAGCAGTAAAAGATGGTTCAAGTATTTGGGCCCCTGCCACCCATGTGAGAGACCCATATGGGGTTCCAGGCTCCTGGATTTGGCCTGGTCCAGCCCAGCTGTTGTGGCCATTTGGGGAGTGAACCAGTGGATGAAAGATCTCTTTCTCTGTCTCTTTCTTTCTCCATCACTCTGCCTTTCAAAGAAATAAAATAAATCTTTAGAAAAACAGATCAAGTGGGTGATTAACTAAGTTAATGTTTTTAATGTTTACCCTGGCAGCATTAAATGATGATAGTAAAAACAAGTACTTAATAAACATTTACTGTTTTCCAGGCACTATTCTATATACTATAGAGCCATTTGATATCCTAAGGACTGTATAAGGAACATTAAAATTATTACCATCCCCATTTTATAGTAGAAGAAGCTGAGGCACAGGAAGGAAGACAACTTGCTAAGTATCACATAGTTAGTAAGGGTTGCAACTAAGTTTAAATCCAGGCAGTCTGTCCTCTTAACCATGTGTTACGTTACCCCTTGCTTACTTTATGACAGATTGTTTGGTGTTTGGTATAAGGAGAGGCTGGAAATGTTTCCACCACTTAGGAGTCTTCTAAAATAATTCAGGTGAGTGTTGTAACATCCTGAAAAAAAAAAAAAGACAGCATCACTGACAAGAAGAGATGCAGATGTATCTCAAAGCCATTAAGGGAATATGGGATTCAATGAAAAACTGGAAACAGAGGGTAAAGGAAGAAAATCGAGGATGCTTTTAAAATTTCTCATTGGGTGAACTGATGAATGGCAGTGACATTATAATAAATAAAAAAAAATAGAAGAGTTAGTTCAGTTTGGAAGGAAAGACAAGGAGTTCAGGTTTGACACTTTAGCTTGAAGTGCTCATAGGACAACAATCCAGTGCTGTGTGGGAGACAGTTGGCAACAAGGACAAGATTCAGTCGAAGAGGCAGTTTCAAGAAAGGAGTGGTTCCCTAGTGCCAAATGCATTAGAAAGGTCAAGTAAGGTAAGGTCTGTGGGGCTACCATTGGATCTGTAAATACAGAGGTCAATGTGACCTTGACAAGAACAGAGTAAGTGGAGAGGTGGCTGGAAGCCAGCCTGCTGTGGGTGATGAAAGGAGGAAGTGAAATCAGCAAGGGGTGGCCTAGATTTCCAAGAACTTGCCTGGGAAGGGAGGGAGAGACATAGACCAGGAGCCACAGAGAGATGATGGGTGTAGAGGAGAATTTTGTTTGCTTGTTTTATTTATTTATCTAAGAATGGGTTTACTTTTTGAGCTGAGAGCATTGGGGTGGGGGCTCAAGATTTAGGAGGAAGATGGGCACTAATGATGGTTCGAGGTTCCTGAGTGGATGGAGAAGGGGTGCTAAGTAAAGGTCAGCTGGAAGGAGTAGCTTTAGGGGGCATTTCTCCTTTTAAACAGGAGGGAAGAAAATAAAAACTGTTTAGAGAAAAGTGCATATTCGTAGCTGTGCATGTGGGATAGGAAATTGAGAAGTTTTATAATAGTCTCTAAGAAATATTAGTAAAAGTCAATTGCCCAAGGAGAGGCCTAGGGAACTGGAATGAGACAGTGGAGGCAGGAATAACACTTCGGAAAACAAGGTGGTGGGAAGGAAATTACATTCAGGTATTCATTATGTGCTAAGCACTGGGCTAGATCCTATGCATCACAGTGGTGGGAATACTACAAATAATACCAGGAGTTAGGTCCCTTGGAAATTTCTATGGAAAGCTGATGCTCCATAGATATTTTCTGAGTGATTACAGTTTGCTTTTTGCGGTCTAGTTGGAAAGTAGTCCTCTCTTCTGATTCAAGCAACGAATATTAATTGAATATCTAGCCCAAGTTTTCTTCTTGCTCTCAACCCATATGTTCTTCCCCCTGGGAATGGGGAAAAGATTAAAAAAATGCATGCTCCTCTCCAATCTTCCCTTTTGCATCTCCTCCTTAAAAAATCTCACTCACACATGTGTACACCCCTGGCCAAGTTCAGTGATTTCCGGCAACATTCCTTACTTGTTGATGTTAAGCACAGGGATCAAAAATATGATGAGACCATGACAGCTATAGCCACTGGAAGTGATTCTTGACCTTAAGTGAGCATCAGCATCACCTGGAAGGTTGTGAAAACACAGATTATTGGGCTTTACCCCAGAGCTCTTGAGTGAGACCTGAGCATTTGTGTTTGGAAAAAAAAGATACTGATGCTTTGGGTTGGGAATCGCATAGGAGACCATTGGTCTAAGGATTGGGAGTGTTTCTTGAGGCAGCAAAGCAGCCATTTCTGGGAAATGGTACTTAGTAATAGAACTGGAAGCCATTCTAATAGAGTTGGGTAGAGCTGAGATGAAAGAATTCTATGATTCTCTCCTAGATGCTGGGTTGTCTCCCCAGAACATTGAGGCACCACAAAAGGAAGGCTAGAGGTAGCTAATATCTCAGCATTGGTCTAGATGTTCCCGAAGAATAGGAACTATCCTAAGCTTTCTAAACACACACACCCACTTTGCCTCCTTCTAGCATCAGGTGTTTTTCTCTCTGCCCAGGGAGAGGGCATATGAGCTGAGAGCAGGTAGAGGACTTGGAATAGGAAGATGCAGAGGCTACTAGAATTGGAATTGGCCTTGGCAGCTATCCAAATAGTGGTTCATAGCTGTGTTTAGGAGTGACAGATATTTTTGAGGATAATATTGTTAGCATAATTATTACATTTTTTCAAATTAATTTAATTTAATTAAAAATGTTTAGAGAGAAAAAAAATCTTCCACCTCATGGTTCACTTTCCAAATGGCTACAGCTGCTAGGGCTGTGCAGGCTGATGCTAGGAGCCCAGAACTCAATCCAGACCTCCCATGTGGGAGATAGGTACCCAAGTACCTCAGCCATCACCTGCTGCCTCCCAAAGTGTGCATTAGTAAGAAGCTGGAATCAGAAGCAGAGCTAGGACTCAAACCTACTCCAGTTCAGGGTGTGGGCATCCCATGCAGCGACTTAACTTCTGTGTCAAATATCCAATATAGTTACTTATTGAATGATTACAAAAGACATGCATCATGTGTTACCCGTTACCACATTTGATTCTTATCACATATATTGTCATAGTTACATGTTATCACATATAATCTCTCTCAGTAAGCTCTAGTTTGTCCCCATCTTCCAGAAAAAGCAACAAACAAAATGTTGAGGTTAAATAGTTTTCCAAAATCACACAGCCAGCAAGTGGTAGGACTGGAATTCTAGTCTCTCCAGTTCATCTTCATTTCATCTCAAGTGCTAGGAGAATGTTTCCCAGAATGCGGCTCCAGCAAAGCCCATGGAGAGGGCTGGAAAGCACAAGGTGTGACAGGGAGCACACAGCATTCCATTTCCCCTCCACAGATGTCCATGTTCTATTCCTTCTCTCTGTCGCCCATGTCCTCCCTCCCCCGCTCCCTCATGTCCCTCCCTGTTGCTTCTCCCTTCCCTCTGTGAGCAGTTGTATTATTCAACTTCCAAAAAGAGCCCCTCACATTTCAGCCTACATACAGTTCCTTTAGCAAGCAGTGTACTGAGGAAGCACTGAGGGATTATTTTCATAAAGACAGTGTGCATGGGGGCAGCTCTGTGACTACATTCAGCACTGGCCCTGCTGGAGGAAAGATGGAAAAATCAGCCCATTTATCCCACTTCTGGCAGCCTGTGTTTCTCACCCAGCCTGTGGTTGAGTCCTAAGAGCCCAGCACTGCAGCGAGCCCTTTTTTGCATCTGTGGCTGTGGATGTAACAGAGGAGGTTGAGGGCTGTGGTCAGCACTCTGAGCGTTCTGAGCACCACATACTCTGAAGCTACGCTGAATAGGTGGCTGCTGGGGTCGCTGGCTGCCTGGAGCTTTCCAGAGCCTTCGGTTCCCTGTTGTGCCAAAAATACATTCAGGGCAAAGGGCTTGGGCTTTCTTCCCTTGTGGTATTTGGCTGTGTTGTACTCAAATCCTAGCTCAGCCCTGGCAGGGCTGAGGACTGTATAAGTGAAAAATAGTGGAATGAAACCTCAGAACACGTTATGACCTTCAAGAAGGTTTGGTTTGGACTGAGTTCTAGAAATGGTCTGAGATTTTTGGTTGCAGCCTTTTTTATCCCCCCCAGAATTTCTTCATGGCTTCTGAAGGGCATGTGAGGCTCGGTAGGCCTTGCTTTGCTCTTCCTTCTAACCCCATCACTGGGGAGAAAAGGTTGTTAGACGTTATCATTAAATGGATGTCACATACCAGGAACTGGGCTAAGGAGCTTTAGAACCGTCACTGCACATAATTTTCATAAGGCTTTGGTGAAGAAAGATTTGTGGAACTTATTGTACAACGATGAAATTCAGGCCCAGAATGTTTAATGCCTTGGCCATGATCTCAAGGTAATAGCAATGAGAGATTTGAACATCAGTATGTTTGACACCAGAGGATGAGCTCTGAATATTGCATCCTTGTTTTCCTTCTTTTTCCATTTTTTTTATCCTGATATTCCTTCTCCTCTCCTCCCCTCTTCTTTCCTTCACTGCTCTCTTCTGTCTTCTCCAATCTCCCCCCCAACCCCTGCAATTCTTCCTGCATTTATCAGGGCAATTTATCCCACGTTTTGGATGGCCTGCTGTAGAAAGATTACTGTACTAGGCTCTCTAGGACCTGCAAAGAGGAAGACACATCAGTGTCAAAGGAGACCTTAAAAACTGAGGAAGTGAGATTGGAGGTAGATCCAACTGGAGTGAGCATGTCTTCTTCAACAGGTCCTTATACCTTGTCCTGTTTAAGAATATTCCCTCTCTCTTTGTATTTCCAAGCAAGACGTTCAAAAGCTTCTGATTCCTAGGTCCAAGTTCATGAAGAGAAAGGGATGAGGATTTCCACTGTGAATTATTTGTGGCCTCATGTTTGTAATTGCCACTGTATGTGTAAGTTAGAACTATGTGGGATTGAAATCAGTTTAATTTGTTTGGGAATGGTTGTTTGTCCCAAACCAGATCAACTGGATATCTGCCTTCAATATTTATTGGCATTAATGGTAAAAATACTTTCTTTTGGCAACAGGCACTGCCTGCAATGTTATTGCTACCATTTGGAGAATGCTGAAAAATAATCCAGATAGTAGGCACCTAGACTGAGAGAGAAAGAGAAAGAGGAGATTCCTGAAGATAATGCTGAAATGAATATTTTAGTTGTTTGAGCCAATAAATCCCCAATTTTGCATAAATTGATTTAGATTCAGTTTCAGTCTTTTGAAAATGAAAGGTCATGAGCAGGTACAAGTAGGAGGAGATGCAGTCAGGTGTTCATGCAGAATTTCTGGCCAAAAGTTGACAAGGAGAAGAGTCTGGGCAGGAACTGCCCCTGTCTCACTCACTGATCTATACACAGCACCCAGAACAATGCTTGGTAGGTAATAGGCACTCAATAATTGTCAGTCGAATGATTGAAATAATTCAGATCAGGTTAGACAACTCACACATCAGATTTTGTTATCGTAAGCTTGGAGAGCTTTATGTATAACTGTTTGCTACCTTGTTGTACACTTCCTTCTGTTTTCTTATTTTTAAAATTATTTATTTTTTGTTTATGAGAGAGAGAGACAGACAGAGAGAAGGAGAAAGATATTTTCTATCTGCTGGTTCATTCTGCCAAATGGCTGCAATCGCTGGGATGGAGCCAAGCTGAAGCCAGGAGCCAGGAACTCCAGCTGGGTCTCCTGTATGAGTGTCAGGGACACAAGCAGCTGGATCATCTTCTCCTGTCCTCCCAGGCAATTAGCAGGAAGCTGGATCAGAAGTGTGGCATCCAGGACTAACCAGTGATCTAGTACGGGATGCTGGCAGCATAGGCAGGAGCTTCATCTCCTGCATCACAGCACAAGCCCCTCACTAAGCATTTTGTGTGATGAGAGATGTTGCAGAGGAGCTGAAGGTCATAGAAGAAGTCACATCAACCCCTGTGTTTCTCTGCCTCTTTTCCTACACTCTTTTACTTTCCCTTCCCTCCTCCTTTGTCTCAGTATCAAGTAAATTCTCTTTGTCTTACACAAATTTCTTAAGCCTTCTTCTTTGGAACTTTGACAGCAGATGAAGTGTATATCCAAGCACTTGGGCCATCCTCCACCGCCTTCCTGGGCCACAGCAGAGAGCTGGACTGGAAGAGAAGCAACCGGGACAGAACCCGGTGCCCCAACTGGGACTAGAACCCGGGGTGTCAGCGCCACAGGTGGAGGATTAGCCAAGTGAGCTGCGGCGCCGGCCTTGTTTTCCTTTTAAAAATGTTTTTATTTGTATAAGGTGAAGAAATTTCATGTATTTCATATATGCAGATTTAAGAGCATGGTGATGCTTCCCATCCTGCCCTCCCTCTTGCCCATGCACTTTCTCCTTTCTCCTCCTTCCTTTCTTATTTTTCTTTTAATTTTTACTATAACATACTTTCAATTTTCTTTATAATCACAAGCTTAACCCACAACTAAATAAAGAATTCAATAAGTAGTAAGTTAAAAAACCACTGTTCCTCAAGAGTATAGACAAGGGCTATAAACAATAATCAAATCTCAAAATATCAATTTTGCTCATATAATTAGATTTTTTGTTCTCTGTATGTTAGCTTTCACAAGTCAGGGAAAGCATGGCATTTGTCTTTTTGGGACTGACTTATTTTACTAAGCATAATGGTCTAAACTTGCACTCATTTTGTTGTGAAAGACAGGATTTCATTTTTTTTTTTTTTTATGGCTGAGTGGTATTCCATCGTGTATATATACCATAGTTTCTCCCTTCAGTCTTCAGCTTATGGACATCTGGGTTGATTTCATATCTTAGCTATAGTGAATTGAGCTGCTATAAACATGGGGGTAGCGATAACCCTTTCATATGCTGATTTCATTTTGGGTAAGTTCTCAGGAGTTGGGATGGCTGGGTCATAAGGTATGTCTATTTTCAAATTTCTGAGGAATGTCCATACTGTCTTCCATAATGATTATGCTAGTTGACATTCTCACCAATCATGGATTAGGGTACCTTTTTGCCTACATCCTAACCAGCATTTGTTCTGTTTTGAATTTTAAACGATAGCCATTGTAACTGGAGTGAGGTGAAACCTCATTGTGGTTTTTATTTGCATTTCCCTTTTGGCTAGTGATCCTGAGCATCTTTTCATGTGTCTGTTGCCCATTTGTATTTGATCCTTTGAAAAATGACTGTTCATATCCTTAGCCCATTTCTTAAATGGACTCTTTTTTGCTCCTTGGACTGCCTGGCATGCTGCTTGCATTACCTTATTCCAGAGAACTGAATGGCCTACTTTTATTTCTGGAACTTGTGGAAAGCTAGGACGATCTCACATTGAATTTTGCCTTTATAGCTCCTGGTTCAATGCTACATTAGTAATAAACATTCCATAGATGTCTGCTGAAGTAGGGACATCAAAAAGTGAAAAGAATATTGTCTTAGGTAACTAAACACTTACAACTCAGAAAAGAAAATTTAATTATGACAATGTTTAATTATAAATGTAAATATAAATAATTTATTACTCAACATTAGTACAGTAATGGTTGGTTGAGCTTTAGCACATATAGAGAGCACTAACGAAGTCAAGGCCTAAATTTTAACCTGGTGATAACCTCAAAGCTAGAACAAGGTTTCAGTGAGATAGAATAGAGTAGGAAGGAGAATATGTTCTCCTTTTGCAGAAAAAGTCTTCATGGGATGGCAATTAAAGACCCAATGTACTTGAAAGTGTCTCTTCCAATCTGAAAATAAACTGAACTTCCTGAATCACTTTTGGAAAACCAAGCTTGGAGGATTTTTCTGACTTTCATCCTTCCTGCATCAGCATTTGGAAGAGAAACAGGCGACAATTAACAATTAAAAGAAACCATATTAACAATCCAACAATCCGTGGGTTTGGGCACAAGGGGAGATAGGAAATCTAATGATTCTACCTTTTTAATAGGGCAAAGCATAAAGAATTATGGAATTACCTAGAACTTAAGCTTTTCATCTTTTTTCACTTGATCGCTAGCCAAGTAACCACTGTAGAATAATTTAATATTCTGACTCGTCAATAATAAGGCTTGCAACATTATATTTAAATGCACTTGAAATTTTGATGAGATCATTAATAATATCTCTTGTCAGTGACTTAACTCTAGTTAATAACTTCCTTGTGACTTTCGTCAAATAGGTTTTCCTGGGGATATTAATTTCCAAAGGTTTATGGATGTCCTTCAATTGTTAGCCAGTGACAGAAATAGCTATTTCACTGTGGCATGTTTTGAGGTTTTGCCCTTACTTCTAAGAAAAAGGCGATAATTGTGTAAACCAACTACTCATCTGTGTTTGGCATCAAGTTTAACCTAAAAACTGAAGTAATATTTTCTAAAAAGAATAGTTTCATGTAATTTTCAAGATAACAGCATGCCAACACCAACTATTCTAAAATGGCAGCCTGTTATTTTACAAGTTATATAAGGCTAATAGAGGAGAAAAAATCCTCTTACTACCTCTCTTTGGGAACAATTTCTTAGAATTTTCCTGACTAATACAGAATCACGTCAGTATGTTCATTTCTCATCTTCTGCAGCTCACGCCGCACAACCAATCCAAACCCACTTCTATCCCAGAGCCAACCCAAGACTCCAAAGTGAACTGAATTTGTATCTACTCTGTGGTGGAGAGAAAAACTTGGGATAAGGTCAGCAGAGAGCTGTTCATTAAATTCTAGAACTGTTGAGCAGTGAGGCACCCTTTAGAGTTGGAAGGAAGCAGTTGAGAGTGAAAAAAGAATTTCTTTGTACATCTGAAGAGTGTTCATTCAGAATCTGTTACATACATGTGAACCTAGAGCCCCAGGGCTTAGTTTGGGGAAAGGACTCTGTACATGTTTAATGAATGAATGGATGAATGAGAAAAGTCAAATAGGGTTTGGATAAGCTTACAGATGATTGATATGTATGCTATGTAGCTGGTTAGGAAGGGGAGTTCAATTTAAGAAAAAAAAAATTAGACTTTCCACTTCCTTTTCCTATCCTCTTCCTCCTCCTCACTAAATGAATTATTGGAAAGAGAGACTCTTGAACCTGGAATCAGAAAAATCTCCTCCACCGTTACAAGAACAGACATATATGTTCTTTGAAATTTCTTTTTTTTTTTTTTGACAGCCAGAGTGGACAGTGAGAGAGAGAGAGACAGAGAGAAAGATCTTCCTTTTTCGTTGGTTCACCCCCAAAATGGCCGCTACAGCTGGTGCACTGCGCCGATCCGAAGCCAGGAGCCAGGTGCTTCTCCTGGTCTCCCATGCGAATGCAGGGCCCAAGCACTTGGGCCATCCTCCGCTGCCTTCCTGGGCCATAGCAGAGAGCTGGACTGGAAGAGGAGCAATCTGGATAGAACGTGGTGTGCCGGTGGCGCTGCAGGTGGAGGATTAGTCTATTGAGCCGCAGCGCTGGCCTGAAATTTCTAAAGGAGAGAGACAACAAGGGAGGGGGAGAGAGATAGAGAGAAATATTGAGAGAAATTTCTAAGGTCCTTAAACTCCAAAAATGTCTTTTTTTTTTTTTTTTTTTTTGACAGGCAGAGTGGACAGTGAGAGGGAGACAGAGAGAAAGGTCTTCCTTTTTGCCGTTGGTTCACCTTCCAATGGGCGCCGCGGTAGGAGCCAGGTGCTTCTCCTGGTCTCCCATGGGGTGCAGGGCCCAAGTACTTGGGCCATCCTCCACTGCACTCCCTGGCCACAGCAGAGAGCTGGCCTGGAAGAGGGGCAACCGGGACAGGATCGGTGCCCCGACCGGGACTAGAACCTGGTGTGCCGGCGCCGCAAGGCGGAGGATTAGCCTAGTGAGCCGTGGCGCCGGCCCAAAAATGTCTTTTTCTAAACATATGAAGCAAAGGCTGGGTTAAGAGGTGGTCCTTTTCTGACCTTGGCAGTTGTGTTGAAGACAGGACCATTCAGAAATAGAGAAATAGTGGTGAAATTAGCATATGCAAAATTCCAAACATTACATCTGTGTGCTGTGTTCTCAGGAGACAAAATATTCTTTTACCTGTTCAAGGGACACCCTGGTCCTTGGCTCTTGACTGACTGACTCCCCATTCTTCCAGGGCATCCTCCACCAACTTCAGCTCTCTATATTAATTCATGTATCTCCAACTGTCCTAGGGATTTCCCCTTGGCTCATAAAAGTGCTCAAATCTTTTCAATTCTGAATAAATACCAATTGTCTCATTCAGGCAGTGTCTCACTCTAGCTATTATCCTATCTTTCTTAGTCCTATCTCATTCAAATTTCCAGTCACTATTTACGCTTTCTCACCTCCCTTTCATTTCTCAACCCCCTCCCTCCTTCCTCAGTTTTTATCACTCCCTATCCCTGGAGAGGTTCTCGCTGAGATCAACAGTGGCTTCCCCACACTAGCCAAGACCATGCCCATCCTCTTGAGTCTTTCTGTTTTTGTGATTAGTTGGATTTTTGCTCTTCATGTGTCACCACTTTAATGACAAATTGAGATTTTTTTTTCTTAATTGGCCTTATTTGTGATTCTAGAATCAAGGATTAATCAGGACTAAAAGGTTCAGAAATATCCTGGTTGTGGTCCTTTTGATATTGCTTGGTCCCTGGTTCTTTACTTTCATTCTCATCCTACTTTCTTCACCATTCTCATCATCTCCTCGTAAAACTCTCTTTTCTCTGAGTATTTCCCAAGATGCTGGTGTTATTCACTCTTTTGGTCCAGTTCTCTTCCCCATTTATATGTTGTTTTTTTTTTTTTGAGTAATTAAATTCACTTTTATGGTTTTAGCCAGAACTTATATTTTTGCCTTGTAAAACTCTACCTTTCCCGAGCATCAGACTCAATGGTGCAGCTGTCCACTCAGAGAACAGTTTTATGTCAGTCATCATGGGGTAGGTGCTTGTGGCCTGTGCATTTTTCAAGGCCTTCCAACATCTGGGAGACCTAAGTAAAGAATAATGAGCTCCAAAGTACAAAAACAACCATGTGAAAACAAACTTAATATGTATCATGTAAAACATGATAGTATGACAATTTCATTACAACAGTAAATTTGTCAATTGAGAAAGTTCAATTTGCAGATAATTGAAAAAACCATAACCAACCAAAAACTAAATGAATTGCAAATAATTTCAAAAATCAAAAAGACATAAATCTTGTTGGATTTTTATTACAAAAGCTAGAGGTAATGTGGGATGTGGGTAAATTTTAATATGTTTGCTGTGATGTGGGATGGGGCTTCCAGAAAAAAGAGTGCCGGGCCTTTGAAGGGCTTACAAACAGCCCTGCCTCCTGTATTATCTCCATCTGGGTCTTCCACAAGCATCTAAAGCTTGATATTTCCAAGGGAAAATTCATCTTCTTCCCTCTCTGGTATCTCTTGTTTTAGTTGGCATTGCCCAATTAGCCAAGCTGGAAGTCATCCTTGGTTCCTTGATCTCATCCAAGCCTCTTTATATCCTGCCATTCCACCAACTGCTAGATCCCATTGGCTTTTCTCTTGATTGTTTACTTAAGTCATTCCTTCCTTCCTTTTCTCCTATTTTGCTTAAGTCACGGTAAACCTTCACCTGACCCTTGAAATAATCTTGCAAGTGGCATCTCTACAGCTGCTCCATCCGTTATTTCCTTACAGTCATCTTAGACTTCAAACTAGGCCCTGTCACTGGTACTTAAATGCCTTGGGGACTTGTAAGTGGTTAGGAAATACAATCCGAGATCCCTGGTGTGATATCAAAACCTTGGTGACTGCTTTTATCTGTTTCTTCCACCTCATCTATCACCCTTCCCTGCCTGATACTTGAGGGTTAACCATTTAGGCTATACCATAGCTCTCCTGGCCTCTGGGTTTGCTCCTAAAGATCCCCTTGTCTAGAAGACATTTTTCCTCTATTCCCACCTTTCAATCACTCTTTAAGGAAGCCTTCCACAAACATATCAAACCTGGACAGAATTTTCTCCCTTGTAGCACTTAAAAACTACCTCTGTCATAGACTTACTTAACAGTTGGATGCATAACTAGATTGTGGCAATACTTTTCTACCTATTCTCCAGTAGGTCACTGGATAACAGAGAGGCACTCATCCTTGCCTTTGAATTTCCATTGCATACTACAAGAGAGGAGTCAGATTCTTAATCAGTTTTTAGTTATAGGTTCCCAAATACTAACTGCTCTGGGAACCCAAGTATCAATGAGAGTACTCAATAAGAACCCAAGCCCATTCAACCCAGGAATCCATCTAAAACAGTTCCAGTAAAGCGATTCTTTCATATTTAACTGCGAATGGATGAACATGATTTATGGAGTAGAAATAACAATACAATGATGAACACAATAATATGTGACCTTGAAGATTATATTGAGGATACATATTTTTGTTTTTTACAGTTAATTTTTTTCATTTTATTTAAATGGGAGAAAGAGGGAAAAGGGAGTGGCAGAGGGAGATGGAGAAGGGGAGAGGGAGAGGGAGAGGGAGAGGGAGAGAGAGAGAGAGAGATCAATCCCCCATCCTCTGATTCACTCTTCAAATGCCAGCAATAGCCAGGTTTGAGCCAGGCCAAAGTCAGGAGCTTGGAAGTCAGTCTGGGCATCCCACATGGGTGGTAGAGATCCAACTACTTGAGCAATCACCAGTTACTCCCATAGTACTGGATCAGAAGTTGAGTAGTAGGTACCCAAACCAGGTACTCCAATAAACGATGTGGTTATCTGAAGTGGTGACTTATCCACTTCACCAAACACCTGCCCCAATATATTACAGATATTAATGCCTGATTAATGCTTCTCACTCAGAATTTGCTATAACCTTTTGGCTAGGTGTGGTCTGGTCCAGATGTGTTTTTTTATTAATTGTCCCCTTTTTACTGATCCTGGTTTGGGAGCTTATGTTCATATAATCTCTGATGTTTTCATGTGAAAAATTATTCTCTCTGGGTACTAAGGTCCCCATTAAAATGAATATGCATCCTTTTCATTTGCATTTGCTCCAAATTCACCTCCAAGTTTGACAGACAGTCATCACTGTCTCCATTTAAGGAGACTACTTTTACCCAGCACTCTGCCACACGCTTTTCGAGAGTGCTGGATCCTCTGGGGCCTCTTTTTCCTTTTTCCCTACATGTGTATAGCAGAAAAGCAGACAGGACAAGTAAAGAAAATGAGATTTGCTTTTGATGGCCTCCAGACACATGAAAAAATGTTCAAGATCACTAGCAATCAGAGAAATGCAAATCAAAACCACAATGAGGTTTCACCTCACCCTGGTGAGAATGGCTCACATTCAGAATTCTACCAACAACAGATGCTGGAGAGGATGTGGGGAAAAAGGGACACTAACCCACTGTTGGTGGGAATGCAAACTGGTTAAGCCACTATGGAAGTCAGTCTGGAGATTCCTCAGAAAACTGAACATAACCCTACCATACAACCCAGCCATCCCACTCCTTGGAATTTACCCAAAGGAAATTAATTTGGCAAATAAAAAAGCCATCTGCACATTAATGTTTATTGCAGCTCAATTCACAATAACTAAGACCTGGAACCAACCCAAATGCCCATCAACAGTAGACTGGATAAAGAAATTATGGGACATGTACTCCATAGAATACTATACAGCAGTAAGAAACAATGAAACCCAGTCATTTATAACAAGATGGAGGAATCTGGAAAACATCATGCTGAGTGAATTAAGCCAGTCCCAAAGAGACAAATATCATTTGTTTTCCCTGATCGGTGATAACTGAGCACCAAAAGGGAAACCTGTTGAAGTGAAATGGACACTATAAGCAACAATGAACTGATCAGCTCCTGTCCTGACTTTAGATGTACAATGTAATACTTTATCCTTTTTAGTATTTGTTGTTGTTGTTGTTCTAGTACTATTGGTTGAACTCTGTAATTAACACACAATTATTCTTAGGTGTTTAAATTTTAACTGAAAAGTGATCCCTGTTAAATATAAAAGTGGAAAAAGAGAGGGAGGAGATGTACAATTTGGGACATGCTCAATTGGACTTGCCCCAAATGGTGGAGTTAGAAATGTGCCAGGGGACTCCAATACAATCCCATCAAGGTGGCATGTACCAATGCCATCTCACTAGTCCAAGTGATCAATTTCAGTTCACAATTGATGGCTCTGATAGGTCTAAGAGTCAAAGGGATCACACAAACAAGACAAGTGTCTGCAAATACTAACTGATAGAATCAAAAAGGGAGAGAAAGATCCAACATGGGAAGTGGGATACACAGCAGACTCATAGAATGGCAGATGTCCTAAATAGCACTCTGGCCTCAGAAACAGCCCTTAAGGCATTTGGATCTGGCTGAAGAGCCCATGAGAGTACTGTAGGCATGGAAAGCCAAGATACCATGGAAAAGAAAAAAAAAAGAAGAAGGCCTCTTAAACAGGCCTCTTAAGACATAAAAGAGAAAAAAAAATGTTAATACTCAGTTAAATTTAAAGTTCCAGAAAAGCAACACCTTCTTTTCTTTAGTATAACTACATTCTGTGAAATATTTTCTCTTTTTTAAAGTATAACTACATTCTATGCAATATTTGCAACATATACTGGAAACTTCTAAAAATCCATTGTTTGTCCAAAATTCAAATGTAACAAGTGTCCTGTATTTTTTTCTGGCCACCCTTCTCTGACATTGAATCCTCAGATCTAGACACATTTCAGATGTGCATGAAATCTCTAGAAATAGTTTTCAATTCCATAAGGAAATGTCCTCTCACTTCTCAAGCAATGATACCCTCTTAGTCTAACCCTAGTTGTTCTGCATGGAGCATGGACCTATAGCAATGATTTTTGTCTTTAACAACACAATTAGAAAACAATCCCATTTACAATGATACTGGGCATCTGGCACTAGCCTGCATCTTAGGGAGTTAGAGATGCTGTGTTCTGTGGGAACTGCATGAGCCGGATCCAAAGGAAGTACCCTTGCTCAGTTCTGGGGTTTAATGAAGTACATTGTACACAGCAGGAGCTCAACATACATTTGTTGAATAATCAGCTGAAGAACCATATAAATAAATGCTTTGAACATTAGTATGCACACAGAACTCATAGTATATTGGGACTGTATTTTCTACTTATTTTCCTATACATCAAGCTCAGCATTGAATACATAGTAGATGACTAAAGAATGAATGAAGAAATGATGGAAAAAGAAATATTAGGTTTGTCTATATCTACATTTTAGGCATCTTTACACATATTGCCAAATAAAAGCTTTTACAAGAGTTACAATATATACATTCTGAAGTTCTTATAGGAGTTGCATGATTAACATTGACACTAGTAGTCCTAGATTTTTTAAAAAAATTCATTTTATTTATTTGAAAGACAGAGTTATAGAGAGAGGTAGAAGACAGAGAGAGAGGTCTTCCATCTGCTGGTTCACTCCCCAGATGGCCGCAATGGCTGGAGCTGCACTGATCCGAAGCCAGGAGCCAGGAGCTTCCTCTGGGTCTCCCACGTTGGTGCAGGGGCCCAAGGACTTGGGCCATCTTCTACTGCTTTCCCAGGCCATAGCAGAGAGCTGGTTTGGAAGTGGAGCAGCCTGGACTAAAACCAGCACCCATATGGGATGCTGGCGCTTCAGGCCAGGGCTTTAACCCGCTGTGCCACAGCGCTGGCCCCATTAGTCTTAGATTTAAGGGACTTTGATTCTAGTTCTGGGTCTAATTCTAGTCATGTGCCTAAATTAGGACAAATCACCTACATTCTCCAGGCATAAGTTTATGCTAAATCAGGGGTGGGGAATCTTGTTTCTGCCAAGGGCTGTTTGAATACTTATAACATCATTCATGGGCTATGCAGAACTATCAACTTAAAAATTAGCCTGCTATAGATTTATTGAATTTTGAATCCTGCCTGTTGTTGCCTTGGCAGGACCAAACAAATGATTTCATGGACATTATATGGCCTGCAGGTCAGACATTCCCCATCCCTGTATGAAAAGGATAAAACGTTTCTTCCTGAATGTTTCTTCCAGTTCTAAAACCTCATGATTCCATATACTGGATTTTTTTTTTTTCCTGCCGATGTCTGGATTTAGACTCCTTAGAGTTCTAATTTCTCTCAAATACTACTTTATGACCTATGGAAATTGTTTTAATTTTTTAGTAGGTACTGAAGCAGCGGCCAGACACTGTGATAGGAATATTAAGTGCATTTAATGTTCACAGTAACCTAACCCTATAAGGAAGCTTATCCTGTCCCATTTAGCAGATGACAAAACTAATTACAACAGTGAACAAGACAGATCCCTGTCTTCATGAATCTCAGATCTTAGCTGGGGAAGGGACAGGCAATAAGCAGATAAATAAAAATATAAGCAAAACAATTTCAGACAGTGATAAACAGTATGAGAAAAATAAGATTAATTAATATGATGGGGTTATGAGAAGTCTAAAATAGACATAATTTTTAGTAAGAAAATTCAGAATTCCATTTTATGAAAACTAGAATATCTGTTTGATAGCTAAGGGAAGATTCTCCTACTGCTACTCCCAATAATCGCAATAAGTGCCACATATCGAGTACCTGCCATGTTCTTGGCACCAGTATAGATTCCTTAAATGTATCAACTTAATCTTCACAAGTAGCCTGTGAAGAATTATCCTTATTTCATAGATGAGGAAACAGGTTTTGTAAATTTTCCAAAATCCTGAAACAAATAGATGACAGAGAAGGGATTCAAACCTGTATAGTTAGGTTCTATTGGGGTCCCATGTTGCCATCTATTCTGTAGTGTCTCTCTCTCTCTCTCTCTCTGGCAAGAGAACCATTAAATAAAGGAGAAGTCCAGGAACAAAGCAAGGGCAGGAGGTGTCACCAATGCACATGTGACATTAAGATCATTAGACAGACCTGGTGACAGAGAAAGATGGAAAGGCAAAGAAATCCAGGCCTCTGACCTGGGGTGCACCAGGATTTTTTTTTTATTAAACTTTTATTTAATGAATATAAATTTCCAAAGTACAGCTTATGGGTTACAATGGCTTCCCCTTCCCAAAACTTCCCTCCCACCCACAACCCTCCCCTTTCCCGATCCCTCTCCCCTTCCAATCACATCATGATTCATTTTCAATTCTCTTTATATACAGAAGATCAGTTTAGTATATATTAGGTAACGATTTCAACAGTTTGCTCCCATATAGCAACACAAAGTGAAAAAAAAATACTGTTGGAGTACTAGTTATAGCATTAAATAACAGTGTACAGCACATTAAAGACAGAGGATTTTAAGGTCAGACGTAGGAAGAGGAGTCAGCCAGGGAGAATAAGAAATAACAGCTTGAAAGATGACAAAGGAAGAACAGAATTTGAAAAAACCTGGGGTTAACAGTGGCCAAGAGGAGAGGGAAATGCTTTAAGCAAGGAAGATTGGACCTATGTGTGTGTGGTCACTGAAAAGTCAAATATGATAGGAACAAGGAGACAGCACAGAGGAAAATGCTGAATGTGGCATGAGCAATCTCAATGTGAAGGAACAGAAGCTTAATAGATGCATAAGATAGTGTGAGGTGAGATAGTGGCACATGTGTGTAAATAAGTCTTTGGAGAATCTTGCTGTGAAGAATGTCATAGAAGTGAGATGATAAAGTAGAAAGAGGACGAGATGAGAGTAAGGAAGGATATACATGCATATGCACATATCCACATACGTTTCTATTAATGATGGGAAACAGTAGATCATGTTTACCATTTTCTGATCACAAAGCCCATGAACTTTATGCCACATTATATCCCCTCATTACACTGAATTGGAAGTGAGTATATATAGGCTTATTAATTTTGAAATGGACTCCAGATGTGATTTTTTTTAATGCTGTAAAGCTGTATCAGTTATGACAAATCAGCCCTCAGTGCTGGAATCATGCTGCCAGTTTCTTTATCCCTTCACCTCATTTACCCATCACACAGACAAATAGGAATTCAGCAGTTGCAGGGCCTCCATTGCATTTTAATAATTTTGTACCTAGGATTTCTCTTTTTGAACTGAGATTTTGGCTTCAGCCTCTTCTTAGTTATGTGACATCTGTGCTTGGGTAGTTTTGAAAGCCAAGATATTGCCTCATCATTTGAGAATTGAATTCTGTACATGCACAGTCCAGCCTTAGTCAAAATAGGAATAAAATTATGTTTATATACACATTGATATGAGACTATTCAGTCGTTGATTCTGCAAGTGCTTATCAAGTGTCCATGCTGCCATAAGCATTGTGTTAGACACTGGTGATAAAAAATGAAGACACAGTCCCGACACAAGGATCTCTCAAGAGTAGGGTCAGGAAGAAAATTATTATAATTAGGTATCATACAGCAAACGAAATGTAATGTTAGTGACACCACAAAGTTATCTGATGTCCTGGTGAACAGAAGCAATCTGTATGTGTGTATGTGTGTGTGTATTAGTCCATTTTCTGTTGCTATAACAAAATGCCTCAGACTGAGTACTTTATAATGACTTTTACTTAGCTCACAATTTTTGAGGTTGAAGATCTGATATCAGGTAGCCCCATCTGTCTGTCCTCTGGTGATTTGAGGATATGATGGAGAAGAGGGAGGAAAATAGCCACATTTAGAAGGGTCCAGCACATAGTATGATTTCACTTTACGACAATCCACCCTTGTGAGAACTAACCCATTCAATGAGACCGGCTTTACCTCCTGCCAAGGGCAGCATCTCCAATTCTTGATTACTTCTCACTGGGCCCTGTCTCATAAAGATTCTACCACCTCAGCATCACGACACTTAGTAGCAAGCATCTGATACTTTAACTTCTGGGGACAAACCATGGCAGTGCAGTGTTGTCTAAATGTATTTAATGGAGAGGTCAGTGTTGAATTTGGGACTTTAAGCCTGCCTCAGATATACGAAGGGTTGCAGCATCAATTTGGTTTATGATAATAAATGAGCAGTCATATGTGATTGAGACACTGAAGGTGCAAATAGATGGTGAGAAAGGATGGGAGACAGAGAACCATTGTAAATGAAGCAGCAGGAATCGAGACTGGAAGTGTAAGTTGGCCCATAACATCTACCCTTCCATCCATCCATCCATCCATCCACCCATCCACTCACTTGTTTATCCCTTTACTCATGTAATCATTATTTTTGAGAGCGTACTATGTACCAGGGACCTATATTCACTGCTTTGAATACAGTGGTGAGCCAAAGTGGACACAATACCTGCCTGCATGGAGCTATTAGTCCAATGAATGAAGAATATTAGCTGCTGCACTATGTGACTTGTAAGATAATCAATCTTTGGTATGAGAAAACACATTTGGAGCTAACATGGTGGGTGAACTTGAAGGAGAAAGTGGTAGTGGGAATTTACTTGCAAGGCTGGTGTAGTGGCCTCAGTGAGAAGATTAGGAGTACAATTAGGACAAAATAACTGAGAATATTAGCACTTGACCATTTACGACTATTTCATACATTAATTTTGGAAATATTCATTGAGAAGCAGCACAGCATAGCCACTAGGAACATGAGCTTTTGAAGTACATGCTGCTAGTCTTTGATTATCTGGGCTACCTTGGAGAGTTACTTCATCTCTACCCCGGCATTTTCATCTCTAAAACCGACATGACAATAACAGTAACTACTTCTACTGGCTTGACTCCTCCCCACCAAAGTCATGTCCACTCAGAACTACCTTTCATTGCCACCTTATTTGCCAATAGGGTCTTTCCAGATGTAATTAACTAAGGTTAGATGAGGTCATCTGGACTAGGATGGGATATACTCAAGTGAGGTGGTATTCTTATAAGAAAACATAGACACACATGGAGAATACAATGTGGACAGTGGAGCCAGAGTTTAGGGTGATGCAGCTTCAAGCCAAGGTATGGAAAGGATTTCCAGAAACCATCAGAAACTGAAAGAGCCAAGGAAGAATTCTCTTGTATATGTTCTAGAGCTAGGATGGCTTTGCCAACAGCTTGATTTGGGGCTTCCAGCCTTCAGTCTAGCCTCTGGACTTCAGAACTATTAGAGAATTAAGTTTGCTTCTTTAAGTCAAGCTCTTCATGGTCCTTTGTTTCAGTAGCCCTAGGAAGCTCACAAATAAGGCGTGGTGAGTATTAAATTAACTAATACATAAGAAGTGCTATGAATAGTGGCTGTTACTCAGTGTGTGCTCAATAAAACATAAGCCATTATTAAAATGTGCCTGCTACTATTTTGCGGGGTCCTTTGGCAGATATCATTAAACTAGAACCATGTTCCATTGAACCAATCATTGTTAATTATGAGAAGGTTGGTGCATGGGTGTTTAAAAGCAGTGTTGGCAAGAATCCTTGTCAAACATTTAGAGTGAGATGGCCCATTTCACTGGTAGCATGTGCTTTGGAAATCAGCATCAACATCCTCTGCCATTCACTGAATATACTTCTGTCCCTTCTTGAGTGCAAAGGTTCCTATTTCTTTACTGCATCTCTTCCTAAGAAAAGCAACTGTATTGGTTTCCTAGGTTTGCCTAAGAAAATATCGCAGACAGGGTGGCTTGAAAAACAGAGTGCTTTCTTTTCTTTTTTTTTTTTTTAAGTATTTATTTTATTTATTTAAAAACCAGTTACAGAAAGAGAGTGAGTGAGAGAAAGAGAGAGAGAGAGAGAGAGCGAGCAAGCGATGGGGAAGAGACAGAGAGTGATCTTCTATCTCCAGGTTCACCAGCCAGGGCTAAGTCAGGCCCAAGCCAGGAGCCAGGAGCCTCCTTCAGATCTCCCACGTGAGTGCAGGGGCCCAAGCACTTGGCCCATCTTCTGCTGTCTTTGCAGACGCATTAGTAGGGCACTGGACCCAAAGAGGAACAGCCTGGACTTGAGCCAGTGACCATATGGGATGCCAGCATTACAGAAGCACCTTTGATGGCCACAATGCCAGCCCCAGTGTTTTATTTTCTTGGTTCTAGAGACTACAAGTCTAAGATCAAGATGTCAGAGTTTTGTTTGCTCCTGAAGTTTGTTCATCTTCCTTGGCTTAAAGATGGCCCTATTTTTGCCTTCACATGGCTTTTGTGTATTCACACAGCTTTTTCCATGTGTGTCTCTCTGTGTGTGTCTCCCTGGTATCTCTTTTTTGTGTATGTCCAAATTTCCTGTTATAATGACATCAGCCAGATTAGATTATGACTCACTCTCATGGCTTCCTTTAAGCTTAATCACTTCTTTAAAGCCCCCCAATATAATCACATTCTGGTGTTCTGGGAGATTTCCAACATAAGAATTTTGGGAAGATATAATTTAACCCGTAATATTCAGGTCTTAATAGCAGCTTAAGGCAGGTGGGCTTCTAAGGCTCAGTCATTGATTGGAAGCTGTTTCACTCATTTGATGAAGCTTTTAGAGGCTAGGAAGTGCAAGGCCAAAATTTCAAGTCCCCTCCTTTGATTGGCAGGAAGTGGGATGTGAGCATAGGAAGGGGCCCCATTGTGGTTTCTCATGAGGTTGGGAACATGGTGGGCACCAGGGCACTGAATGAAAGAAGTAGTTCCTGACCAGACTCCTTGCTGTAATTGCCTGTTTCTCTGTCTACATCCTCGCTAGATTGTTTTTTTCTGGAGAGCAGGGATCATTTCTCTCTTGTTCATTGTTGAATTTCCCAAAGCCTGGCACATAGCTGGCATACTTGTGGAATGAATGATTTACTTTTGCAGCCTTTTCCCTGTGTGAAAGTTACTTTCAGTATAATGAAAGCGTTTTCAATTTGCATCCAGAGTCCTTCAGTCTTCTTCCCATTTGATGTTAAAAATTTAGATGCTGTTTTATTTTTTCCTTTGGAAATATTTGATTCTCACAGATAGATGGACTATTTACTAGAGGATTGCTAACGGGCTTCACAAGTATCTCCTTTAGTCCTCACAATAGCCCTGTGAGGTAGGTGTTGATTCATTTTATAGCTGCAATATTCCCACTTGGAGAAGTGAGTTCCCTGGCCCATGTCAGGCTAGGAAGTGACTTCTGGTTGGGATGGAAACCCTGACCTCTCTGACTTGAAAGCTCAGCTTCTTTAGCACCTACCATTCGCTGCCTCATGGACAGCTTCCTGCCTCAGACTTGACATTTGTAGTTCTGCCAAGGATAGCCAGGCCTCCTAGCTTTTCTATCCATGACCCTGGAAAAACTGAAGACTTGACTCATGAATGAACCAAGAAGATACATAACCTTAAGCCAAATAATAGCAACATTTGTTTTGTAAAAAGCTTTTCTCAAGACCCACAATGCTAGAAAAAATCTCCAACTTTTCCCAGGCTGGGTTCTGCCTTCTATCGCTCTCACATTTGCTGTTCTGTAGGAATGGACAAGGTATCTGGGTCCACACATGGAGATTAAAAAAAAAAAATCACAAAAGGACTTTGATTTGTATTTGCTTTTCAACCACACTTGAACTGTGAGATTTCCCCCCAATTCCCTTCCTTTCTTTTCTTTTTCTTTCCTTTTTTAACTTTTTTTTAGGCCAGCTTGACTTATTGTCTTAGCATTGTATACACAGCCCTGGTGATACCCTGTGATGAGTTTGGGATTCTTCAATGTCTAAACACAATGGGGGTGACTTAAGGACAGAGCTGCAGCCTTGCTTTTGACTCTCCTTGGTTTTGTGGGTTTAAGTTAATGTTATTTGAAAGTTTTGTATGTGTGTGGTTGAATATATACTATAACTTGTTCTTTTGTGACAACAAGATTTATACTGGCGGTGTCTCTCATACCACTGGAAACTGGAAGGAAACCACCAATGTGAACCTCCGGGAGTCTTAAACAGACAGCGGCCAGTACTCGCCAGTGATGGCTTCAGGCTGTCTTTGGGCCTCTGTGCCGGCTGTGCTTCATCCTGGCTCACATGTGAAGGCAGCATGCGAGTGGTCTGTCAGATACTTAATAGAGCACGTATGCATTTAGACCAGTTCTCCTCCTTGCTAATTAAGATTTCTGCAGTGAGCAGGACTTCGGGAGTTGTATTAAATACCAACTTGCTTCCCAAGTTTCTGGTTTTTTTTTTTTTTTTTTTCCCACTTAAAATGACTTGGCCTGAAGGCAAAGGGATTTGAACAAAATAAAGAGGCTGGCTTTCCATTTTGTATATCATTTTGGCTCCAGTGAGCTGCTCCCGGTAAAACTGAGCGTGTGAGACATATCTGTTTTATGCAAGGGCTAACAATACCAGCCTTTTATAAATCATAAATCATCTTAACCACAAACAATTTGGAGCCACCAACTGTAATCTATAAGGTTTCAATTCACAGAGGCTTCATTTCTTTTTGGTGCCTTTTGGGCGACTAGGCAAATATTTATATGAAGTTCTCAACTATTAAGAGAATTTAAATCACTGTGTGTGGACTAGAAACTTCTAGTCTATACCTCCTCAGACATTTTTTAGATAGGTGCTCTGTTTTTCCTTTCATGGAATATTTTCTATAATCTTGACAGTCATTTGATTTAACTTATCTCAGGTACAATTTGTATTAAACAGATCATAGATTTTTTTTGAGGGGAGAAGAAGGGTGAGGTAGACAAATTTTCATTGTGTAATTCTTTCATTGATATCCTTCTGCATGATGTGTGCTTATTTTCTTGAAAACAAATAGGAATTAATGACAATTACTGTTTGAGACTCTGTAGCGATTAGGATCCTTTAACACAAGTAATAGTAACAACTCTAGAAAACTTGAGCCGAAAAGGAGACAAGATATTTATAATACTCAAGAGAAAGCTAGAGAAATTGACTCATGGATGGAGGGGTCTGAACAAGTCCACAGGCCAGGCAACAGGACCTGTGGAGCAGTCCCGGCAGGACGCTATTGAGGAATGAAAGACCCAGTGAGCACCTCACTCCTGTTGACATCACTCTGATCCAGGTTTACTGTGGTCCTGAAAGGCAAAGTCTAATTAGTGTATTCTCCATCTTTACCTGTTGGAAGGTGAGGCCGGACATGCACTAACCCCAAATAATCCATAGTGGAACCTCCATGAAAGGATATAAGACATTGTTAGGAAGGAGAACCAAAGACTGAGCAGCCAACACCAAATGTCCATTCCTTGCTTACTATCACACTTCAGGAGTTAATTCTTTTTTTAAATTCCCTTTTCTTCTCAAACTTTCTTCATTCCTAAGGCAGGAATTCCAAGAGTTTCAAGGAGTCTCTTTTCAAACTAATTTTTACCTCCACAAGAGGAATCTGATCATCTTCAATTCCATTCAATGAAATAGTTGTGAAAATGTTTGGCTTCTAAGTGGAGAGTCTGGGGAACAATACCCTTGATTCAATTCTGCACTGTTAAGTTGGGCAGTTTAGAAGAATAGCTTGGCTTTCCTTCCAAGTGCTAATGAAAGGTAATGATCAAGAGCTGGGCTACATGCTTTTATATGGTTGCTTATTACAAGCTATTTAACTTTTACAGCTTTATTAAATGTTTTATGGAAAGGTTTATTTCATGTTTTATTGCTGCTTTGTAGGATGGCCACATTTGGCCAAGAAGCCTGACAGATGAGCACAAATGTTTTGCAAATACTGCTGGTAAGCAGTTTCTGAGTAAAATCATGTTTCATTTTGACATTTTGGGTGGGAGTGGTTCTCTTTTGTGAAGCACAGCAAAACTGAGTGATTAGGAGAGGAATGGAGAAAAGGAGAAGAGAAGCATGCAGGACATTCTGATTTTTTTTAGATGTAAAAAGTGAAATTAGATATAAAATTTTATAGGTCTCCTTTGGAAGAAAAGAAACTTTTGAATTAGGATTCACTCCACCCCTTCAAAATACACATAACTGATTTAAATATATTTTATAAATCTGAAAATAATAATTTATAGTGTATTTAGTGCACCCTTCCAAAAAGCCAGTGATGGGGGTAAAATTAACATGACTACTACTCCATTTGCTAATCACTTTGCATGTAATATTTCACTGAATCCTTACAACAAGACTATTAGGTACAAACTCACATTAACTCCACTTTAGAGATTGAGATTCTGAGACTTTAATCATTTTCCAAAGTATCCAATCCCAAATCTAGTTTATGTATCACAGTGACATCACTGCCTGGTAGTAGGATGTGTAGGTAATTCAAATGATCAATTCATCTCTGTTACATTTTTCTTCCATTTTTCTATAAACAACATAAAAACCATTAAGAGAATGTATTCTAACCAATTGTTAGCACTTTCAAATTGCCTTCTGAGTACTCCTTCCATCCTTGTATTACTTCAGTTAACTATCATGCTTAAATGTTTATTTATTTATTTTAATTTTATTTGAAAGATGGGGGCAGAGAGAAATCTTTCATCCACTGGTTCACTCCCCAAATGCCCATAACCAGCAGTGGGGAAGCCGGAAACCAGGAGTTCATCTCACATGGATGGCAACTATCCAAGTATTTAGATCATCACCTGTTTCCTCTCAGGGTGTACATTAGTCAAAAATTGGAATCAGAAGTGGAGCCAGGGGCAAACCCAGTTATTCTCATATGGGATATGGGTGTCCTAACCAGCAGCTTAACCACTGAGCCAAATACTGCCTCCAAGTCATTATCTTTTCAGAAAAGATCTCTGATTTCCAGATTCATGGATCCCATGTGCCATCTCTCCTGGGAAATCAGAACTTTCCCCTCTTTTTCCCCTAAATGTTTCATGGTTTATTTATACTTCTCTTTACAAAGCAAAAACCTTTTCTAGCTATGTGGAAAGCACAGTCTCATGGAAAAGATTTCTAAATCCTTGATCATTTCTAATAAGAATCCAGACTATTTTTTTTTCTTTCCAGTGTTGTCAATGTCATGAGGAAGTCAGCTGAAATGCTATTTCTTTGTAAAACTTCCCTATGAATGAAGGAACTCAAAAAGTTCACAGACAAATGGAATTAAAAGACAAGTTTGTCTTGGTGCAAATATGTTTAGAAATCTATTAATAGTTTTTTCATTATATGAATTTTCCATGAACTTCTTAAGACCCCTTATATATGCCTTGTCAGTCTGGCTTTGTGTAACATCTCATGTGTTCAGAGAGTATAACATAATTTAATCCTATCATTGAGAGTTCGCTGTGTGCCAGAGGCTGTGATTTGCAGTTTATGGATGTCTCCCATTGCATTCAGTTCTCATTACAGCACTAGACAGTGAGTATTATCATCTCTGTTTTACATACACATGAGGAAATTGAAACTCAGAAAGCTTAGGAGGCAAACCTGGCCTTCCAAATGTAGCCTCTGTTACCAGTACCCAGTCATCTTTCCCATATTCCATGTGGATTTTATCTGAGGTGAGAGAGGATTCTGTGCCTGTACCTGCTCAACTCACTTTGGAAAATTTCCAAAGTCCTATGACATCTGAGTAGAGGAGACGTTTGTGGATAGATACCTTTGATTGGGATGACTTTTCTGGCTTTAGACTGTGTTCTTAGATGAGTCTTCATTGTTGCCTTTCTGTCATGTCACCCTATTCTTCTTACTCCAGAGTACGAAAATCCTTCCTCCACAAATCAGTCCCTAGCATGAAGTTTAAATGATTTTCCAGGCATATTTAGGACCTGAAAATTGACATGATTCTTGATCATTTTGAAACTTGGCATTTTTTTGTATGAACACATGTGTTTGTGCGTGTTTAGTTAAAGGAATGTAAAGTAGCACATGTGCAAGAGGAGAGGCATTAACCAAAGGGATGAGTGTATGTCTTGTGCATTCATATGTTTAATTAAGGGAGGGAAGTATAATGAAATGGTGCGTACATGTGTGTATATATGTGGATGTGTCTGAATAAATTTTGTGTGGTTGATTATGCAGTGTCACATTCATGTTTGTGGGTAGGCTGTGTGTCTGTGAACACAGAAGTAAACATGTATATTGGAAGAGTGCATATGTTTGGATAGAAGGGAATAAATAATCCAAATTATAGGTTTAAAATTCAACACAGGGAAATTTATAAAGTCAGAGCTCAAAATACATGCCATAAAAGCTGGACAGTTTGAATTTACCCTGGACTATAGTGTATCTCTTCCCATTCAAGGTAAAAGTGTGCCCTGTACTCAACATTACACTACTGTGAGCAAAACAACTGGTGATATGCCGATCGATTTGGACCTTCCCTTAAAGAATAATGATACAAAAGGAATCACATCATAGTACATGTCTGCCTTTGAGACAATTCTGGAGCTGTCTAGACATGAGCTAATTACTTCTATTTATCTTTCCTTTTTTCCTCCAAAATCAGCTAACACTCTAATAATTGTTGAGCCTTTCATTATATCATGATATTGGCTATCTAGAAGAATGGATATATAGAGCAATTGGGGATCAAGTCTGTCAAATACTAACTTCGCGTAACTTGGGGAAAGTCATCTCATCTCATTGGACCTCTGATTTTTCATCTACTAAGCAGATGTAGGAACATTTGTCCAATCTACTTTACAAGACTGTTGTAGGAAGCAAATAAAACGCTGTGAAAACATATAAAATGTAAACCTAAGTACTGTAAATTGTTATTGATGTTGTTCTACTCCAGAAACTGAGCTGTTCAATCTGTATATTACTTGGATGTCTCTGCTAACTGGTTGAACGAAATGAACACTTAAGCAAAGAAATCAGAAGATGTGAATTTAAGTGCTGCTTTCATTACCTTTGGCAGAATAACCTTTGGGCATATCACTTTACTCCTGGAGCCCTAGGGGTGTCTGTATTTATAAAATGGATTTATAATATTTATTCTAATTAGCATACAGTATTGTTTTAAGGATTACAGAGAATGTGAGAGTCTGTAAGCTTTAAAGAGGATATTTATTAGTATTTCCCTTGTGAGCTACTTGAATGATCCACTTTTCTCTTGGTTTATGTGACAAAGGGGAAGGCTGAAGAGCTTTGTAAACAAATACACATATCTTATTTACCTCCCTCTCTTTGAGCACATAATCAAAAAAGACTGGTGTCCACAGATCCAGTTGTATTCATGTAAATTAGGATTAAGAGGCTCTGTAACTACTCCTTCTTCTTGAAAATTAATTGATCATGCAATACTGCAGAGTTGGCCAGTTAATTATTGAACATAATGACTGTCAGTTGTGTGTCTACCTGAGTGTGTTGCTTACGCATCTCTAAGCTTAATATCTAGTATTCAATGATTTGATCACCAAATGTTCATGGAGTTCTTAACTGGTTTCAGGTAGAAATTAAACATATAGGGATTAAAAAACAATTTAACAAAGTATCTTGGGTGCACTTATAGAGGTGTATAAGGTACTGGTGCTTTGGGAGCAGGGAGGAGTGAGAGCCCAATTCTGAGTAGGTGTCATTATTGTCCAGATACTGTGGTTGAGATGGAGCTGAGACTGGCAGCCTCAATGAGAGTTTACCATACAGACAGAGGAGAAAAGGAAGAGGGATTCAAGGCATAAGGAATGACACAAGTAATAAAATAGAGAAGTAAGTAAGTGCACTGTATGTAGAGAAGTTGCAAGTAGGTTGATATAACCCTTTAGGATGCATGTGAGAATAAATCTAGAGCTTCTCTGCTAAGGGTAGGAGAAGTAAGGGCCACATTATTACGGAGTTGGGATTCCATACTAAGCAACTTGAATTATTCGTTATGTGCAGAGACACGTTAAAAAATCGTAGGCTGCTAAATGAACTGATCATATTTGCATTTTAGAAAAGGTCAGATTTAAGCCATTACTGAAAATCAGCTATACATTTTGAAGCTCTAACAGATCAAAGACAAAATATCTTAAGGATCTTGATCTTCTGGAATTTTTAACTAAAGGTAACTTGGGAATAGTAATTTTTTTTGGCCTAGGTTGGTTTAGAGAACAAGAGAAAGACAACAGGGAGAGGAAATTCTTCCCTCAGTCTATTAGCGCACTATTAAATGATGATATTTGAACAAGAACTTGTTCATATCAACTCACCCCTTCCCTCCTCATATTTTAATGGGAGGGTGCTCTTCATGAGTGGGGGCAAGTAAAGCCCCTATATATCCTATTATTAGCAAATTAATATGCATTTGTCTTTCTTTTAGAATAAAGAGAAAACTCCAAGAGATATAAAAATATATTTTGCAGAAGAGAAATCCTCCAGGACTGTGAAAAGTTATGGTTGAAAAAAAAGATTAAATTTCTGGGGCTTGGTAGACAAAGATCATTATATTTAAAAATGAGTTTTAACAGGAACCAGAAACATTTTTAATAAGATACAAGTATATATGAGATTTTTAAAGATAGGGGAATCATGTGAATAGGACATTGAGTAATGAAAATGCAACAGGATGAAAGGTGATGACAGTAAGCAAAGCAAAAAAAGGAACTGGGTGAGATAAGGACATTTCAGCAGCCAGTGTTAATTTACCTGCCCAGGCTCCTTTCTCAGAGTTGACTCTTATTTTTCTCATTCTCAGAATGGGGAAGGGACATGTATTTGTCCTGCTTGCTGTGGGTTGGACCCAGCACAGAAACATTGATCCACATTTGGTCGATCAATATTTTTTTTTCTAGAAAATTGGAATAGAGACACAAGAACACTATGCAGGCTCATGAAGTGTTGCAGCAGAAAGGATAGAAATGATTGCCTTGGATGCCATTTTCTTTCCTGTCCATGGAGAAACAGAGATCTGGATTGCAGAGAGGAATGGATTAAGAGGACAAACAAAGAAAAACAGAAGCAAGAGACCACAGGATTTGGGGAAAGTAGCTATCTTGGTCCCTGACAATGTTCCAGTTCCTCATTCCAATCTCCCATGAGGCTTCTCTAGACTTCCTGACTTTGGGTTCTATGAATTACACTTGTATTATTTTAAAAACATTCCACTTTTGGCTTACCCTAATTTGAATGGGATACTATTATTTGCAACCAAATGGTCCTTGACCAAATAAGAATTGCAAAAATACTAAAAACAAAACAAAACAAAAAACCCAGTAGTAGTGTAGACTTCTGTTTTAGAAGTCAGCTGAACAGCTTCTACTGCAGCATTTCTTGATTTCCCACAAAAATACATATAAATTAAAGGATTTAGAAACAATTCATAATAACACCGAAAGTTGAGGCTGGTCAGTGTAATTCCAGAATCTAGAGTTGATTTTCAATATTTATTTGTTTTAACCCTTAAATGGTATTTTTTCCTATGAGATATTTTCTCTTTCTTGAAGCATTTTCTCTCTTTGGCTCCCATGACCATATTTTTCTGATAGTTTTTGTTCCTCTCTAGCTTTGTCTTTCTGTATCTGTGTCTGTGTCTCTCTGTCTCTGTCTTTGCCATTATCTTCTTCTCTCAATCCCAATTGACCCTTTAGTATGTACTGCAGCATTCTTCATGGGTCTCCTTCTCCCTCGCTTTTCTCAGGTACTACTACTCACGGTTTTTGTTTTTACTCATATACTGATGATATTTAAATCTATGCTTAGTCCATAGCTTCTGATTATACAGACCCCCTCCTATTAGAAATTTCTACTGCAATGTTGTGATGGCAGCACATATAAAACTAAAATCATCCTCTTTCCAGTCAAACCCCCCTTCAGTGAACACTACCTTCCTCATCTTCCTAGTTGTTCTAGCTAGAAACATGGCAATTATCCTGGACTGTTCCTCTCCCTTCTCCTTAATATTCAATCAGTTGGCTAGTCCTGTTATGAAGACTACAGGGAAAGCAAAACAAAACCTAAGACTTCACTGGCATTTGATTTGGTGCCAGAAATCTTTAAACTTAATTTCCCGTCCTGAGCAATTCTCATAATTCATACCCCCATTCAACACATAAATTCTGACAAAATGTGAAGCCTGTGTGTGTGTGTGTGTAGTAAGAGGCACAAGAGGAAATGAAGAACTCTGTTAACAATGGATGATGGAGATGGGAATTGAGTTTTTAAAGAAATATAGTGAGTTCAGAGGCCAGTGTGGTGTAGCAGGTTAAGCTGGCACCTGTGAAGCAAACATCCCATATGGGTAATATTTCAACATTTCGTGTCTGGGCTGCTCCTCTTCTGATCCACCTCCCTGCTAATGGCCTGGAAAAAGCAGCAGAAAATGGCTTGAGTGCTTCATCCCCTGCACCCATGTGGGAGACCTACATGAAGCTCCTGGCTTTGGCCTGGTTCAATCCTGGCTGTTGTGGCCATCTGGGGAATGAACCAACAGATAGATTTGTGTGTGTGTGTATGTGTGTGTGCGTGCCTTTCCTTCTGTCTCTGTAGCTCTGACTTTCAAATAAATAAATAAAACTCTTTATAAAAAAAGGAAATACTGTTAGTTCAGAGTACCAGAGAACAAGGTGATGAATATAGAAGCAGATGTGTGTTGAGTGAAATTGGGAGAGAACCTGGGGATTGAGCTGGGATACAGTGCACCCACCCTTACACACCCCTGCCGCCAGTTTTACAGTTGAAAAAGATGGATTTTTTTTTTTGTCATATGATGTAGCATAAACCTGACCTAAGTGCTTCTTAGTGTACACATCTTCCTAAAGCACTTTTCCATGGTTAAGAATGATTAAAGTTGGAAAAAATATGTATGAAGAAAAGGTATGGTTGAATAAAGGAAAGGGTTGAATATGGAAAACTCAAAGAACCTGTTTCTGCAAATGATCTAATGCACAGTATTAGTTAATGTACAGGCAAACTTGCTGTCAATATGCTAATTCAAGATAAAGTGCTTCAACAGAAGTTTATTTTTGTGACTTTTTCATATATGGGTCTAGAGATAGGATGATCCAGGGCAGGAAAGCAGCTGTAGGGGTTGTGGTTCCCTCCTGTCTTGTTATTCTGGAATCACTTAGATTCCAGAAACACTGCCCAAGTGTCATTTAGATCAATGCTGGTCTTGAGACTGCTCACCACCAGTCAACGGTAAGACAACAACAGAAAATGAGAGCATTTATTTTATCTGATGTGCACTGAGGGAATCTAGAGGTATGTGTACTTATCGCTGGTCAGTAGAAAGATAGTTTGTAGATGGTACTAGTCTGTGGATCACGTTTGGAGGAGTACTGCCCTAGAATGCCATCTTTGTCACTGTGCTTTTGAATTGGCTAACTAGCACAATGCTATATACAAAAAATGCAACAAAAAACCATCAAAAGGAACAGGCAACAATTAAAATGTACCAACATGAAATAATAAGGGAATGAAATATAATAGGGTTGGATAAAACATATAAAATGAAGAGGATGAGATGAAAATAAAATGATATAAAGAAATTGAAACTAGGGATGGGCATTTAGCCCAGAAGCTAAGATGCTTGTCAAAGCACTCACATCCCATATGGGAGTGTCTGAATTTGATTCCCAGCTGCACCTCCTGATTCCAGTTTCCTGCTAATGGAGACCATGGAGGACAGTGGTTATAGATCCAGTAGTTTATTCCCTAGAACCTATGACTTTGGCCTGGTGTAGTCTTAGCCATGTGAGAATTTAGGGAGAGACCCTAAATTCCATCTGTTAGTCTCTTTCTCTCTCTGTGTCTCTTGAATAAAATAATAACAAAATGTTTTAAAGAAGATGTTGAAACTAAAATGCAATTATAACCTTGAAACCTACATGGGAAGTAGTAGACCACATTATCAATGCTGTACAAAATCCAGCAAGTGGCATAAAATACAAATATGAGATGTTTTAGAATATAGAAAACAAAAGCTTGAAGAAATGTAAACACTGCAGCATAAGATGACAGATGTGAAAGCCAAAAACAGAGAACTCAAAAACAAATAAAATATTCTCAAAAATTAAAATAAAATGGTACAAATAGAATCAAATTATTATTAATTTAAAGTAAAAGACACAACAATCTTAAATGATAAAGTGAGTGATATTTAAAGATTTAAAGGATTCCATTCCAAGATAAAATCAATGAGAGTTAAACTTACATTCTCTAACACACTGAAAAATCAAGCAAAAAAATTGTCAAACCTGGTAAAGTAATACCATAAGAATTTGGGGCATAAGAAGGAAAGTATAAAATAGATAAGATCAAATCATAAATATGGTTACATAAGTCGATGTGAATTTCAATATTTTTCCTCAAATTGAAAGTATAAAACAAACTATTATTATACATAATATGGATTTAAAATCGAAGATTGCATCAACAAATACCATAGGTGAAAAAAATTAGAGGATTAAAATCTCATTCATAACCATGATAAAAATGGCTAGAGATTGCAAAAATTAAAAGAAAAACAAAAAAGGAAGTGGGAAGGAGGTGGAAGTTTTTTTTTTTTTTTTTTTAAGGTTTACTTTATTTATTTGCAAGGCAAAGTTACAGAGAGCAGGAGAGACAGAAAGATCTTCCAGCCACTGGTTCAATGGCCACAACAACCAAGGCTGATCTAGACAGAAGCCTGGAGTCAGGAGCTTCTTCTGGGTCTCCCACATGAATGCAAGGGCCCAAACACTTGAGTCTCATTCTGCTGTTTTCCCAGGCGCAGTAACAGGGAGCTGGATAGGAAGTGGAGCAGCCAAGACTTTTACCGTTGCCCATATGGGATGCTGACGTCACAGATGGGCCCAGCTATACCACAACATCACAATATGGGAGACTCAAAAGCTCCTGGCTCTTGCTCTTGGCCTGGCCCAGCCGTGGCCATTGCAACCATTCAGGGAGTGAACCAATGGATGGAAGACCTACCCCCTAGTAAATATGCCTCTCAAATAAATAAAATACATCTTATAAAGAATGGCTATCAACCAAAAATTAAAAAAAAATTGCTGGTAAGAATGGGGGGGAAAGGTACCCTAATACACTGTTGGTGGGAATGTAAACTAGTACAACCAGTATGGAAGATGGTAAGGTTAGTCTTCAGAAAGCTGAAAGTAGATCTAACATATGACCCAGCCATCCCACTCCTGTGAATTTACCCAAAGGAAATGAAATCAGCATATGAAAGAGTTATCTCTACCCTCATATTTACTGCATCTCAGTTCATAATAACTGAGATATGGAATCAACCCAGATGTCCATCAGCTGATAACTGGATAATAAAACTATTGTATATATACACAATGGAAAAAAGAATGAAATTCTGTCTTTGGCAAAAAAATGGATGCAAGTATAGACAATTATGCTTAGTGAAATAAGCCTTTCCCCAAAAGACCAATATTGTATGTTTTTCCTGACTTGTGGTAGCTAACAGAGTACAAAAGATGTAATGCATATGAACAATATTGACATTTTGAGATTTTTTTGAAGATTTATTTATTTATTTGAAAGAGTTACACAGAGAGAAGGAGAGGCAAAGAGAGAGGTCTTCCATCTACTACTTCACTCCCCAGATAGCTACAATGGCCGGAGCTGTGCTGATCTGAAGCCAGGAGCCAGGAGTGTCTTCCGGGTCTCTCACATGGGTGCAGGGGTCCAAGGACTTGGGCCATCTTCCATTGCTTTCCCAGGCCAGAGCAGAGAACTGGATCAGAAGTGGAGCAGCTGGGATGAGTACCAGTGCCCATATGGGATGCCAGCACTGCAGGCAGTAGCTTTACCCACTACACCACAGCGCCAGCCCTGACATTTCAAGATTTTATTATTGTTTATAGCTCTTGTCTATACTCTTGAGGAATAATGGTTATTCTACTATTTGTTGAATTATTTATTTAATGGAGAAATAAGCTTGTGATTATAAAGAAAACTGAAAGTATGTCATTGTAAAAATTATAAGAAACACAATAAAAGATGGAGAGGGTGGGAGTGAGCGAGCGAGGGAGGGATGTATTATAATGCTCTTAAAACTGTAATGTTCCAACATGGGAAGCAGTCCACACAGCAGACTCATAGAATGACAATTGCTTTAAGTAACACTGTGCCCTTACGACATTCGGATCTGGCTGAAAAGCCCATGAGAGCATTTCAGGCATGGAAAGCCAAGACACTGTGGCAAAAAATGATCTACACGAAGGATCTCTGTGAGTGAGACTGTAATGGAAAGAAGGGGCCATCAAAGAAGGATGTACTTTCCCCTGGAGGGAAGAGAGAACTTGCACTTTGCTTATAGCCCTGTCTAAATACTGATGGAGTTTGTGGACTCAAAAGGCTTCCATAGCCTTGGCAGTTCATGACAAGAGCCTCAGGTGATCACTGATGTCATAAATAAGAGTGTCAATTGCTAAATCAACAACAGGAGTCACTGTGCGCTTACTCTCCATTAGGACCTCTGTCTTTAATGAGGTGTACTATGAGAATTAACTGCAAAACTTGTTTTCAAACAGTACTCTATACTTTGGGTGTCTGTGTGGGGACAAACTGTTGAAATCTTAGTACAGAGTTGGTTTTATGTATATAAAAATGAATCTTAATGAAGAATGGGATGGGAGAGAGAGTAGGAGTGCATGGGAAAGAACTGCTATATTCCTAAAGCTGTACCTATGAAATTTGTATTCATTAAATAAAAGCTTTCATAAAAAAAAACTATATGTATAAGACATAAATGAAGTTTCCTCCCTTTTTATAAATAAAAAGTAAAAAGATATTCTAAACCTAGATTTAAAAATAAAATTGTCTTTTGATAGTGAACATATTTAACACACCTTGCAAGTTCAAAAGTAAAATTATGGATAATGGTAGATGTTATAACTGCAATGAAAAAGAAAAGCAGCTATTATAATATTAATTTCAAAGCCAAATTTAAGGAAAGATATTACATATTACCAAATTATTTTTGACACACAACAGAGATACAACTGCTATGAATCTTATCTTGCTGAATATGATCATATTGAACTAGATAAAGCAAACCACTTGAAATACAAATACAAGTTAATGAACACATACTGGAATCTTTCCTTCTCGGCCCAAATCCAGAAAAAAAGATAGACGATGTGTTTTAATATTAAAAGAACAAATATATATCTTAAAAGTAAGTTTTTGCTGAACTTAAGGCCAAGAAAGAGAAGAAGGAGGTCCCAGAAATAAGTCTTTTTATAGGCAGGAACCAACCTGGTCAGGACACAGAAGTGAAAATTCTGTTACAGTTGAACCTACAGCCAAACACTCTCACCCTCTGAGAAACAACTGCACGGCAACAGGGTTACAACAAGCAGACAAGTAGAAAACCCTTCATCTTAGGAAACAGCATTAGTAAGCCTGTCATAAAGTAACTGCAAATAAAAAATGCAAGAACTTAAAGAGATAAAGGAAGAAATTTTGAAATTAGAACAAAAGACTGCAAAGCTGGAACAGGTGATGGAAATAAACAGCAACCTACTAGTGATGTGGGTGAAAATATGTGTGTATGCATGAGTGTATGTAAGTATATCCATGTTCATTCACATATGAACATGGGTGTGTATAAAAATTCAGTAAGTGCAGTAAACAATATACTTGGTAGAGTTTAAGAACAAACCAATGAGCCAAAAAATCGTAACAAAGGAATTCTTTTTTTTTTTTTTTTGACAGGCAGAGTGGACAGTGAGAGAGAGAGATAGAGAGAAAGGTCTTCCTTTTTGCCGTTGGTTCACCTTCTAATGGCCGCCGTGGTAGGCGCTTTGCTGCCGGCGCGCCGCGGAATTCTTTAAAAGCACAGCATGAACTTAGAAAAAAAAAGGTAGAAAAGAGGAAAGAAAAGATACATGGATCCAAGACTCAAAGGTTCCAACACTTATCTAATAGTAGTATCAAAAAGACAGAATAATTTAAAAGAAAAATAGATAATACTTGAATATCCCACCAAGTGAAAGCCTAGATAAAGAAAACAACCCTTAGATTGTTTTATAACTGCAAAAAATGGAAGATAAATAATTCCTAAAAGTTATTATAGAAAATGGTCAGATTACCCACAAAGGAATGAATGAAGCTTAAAATAATTTTGATCAACAATATTGGAAACAAGAAAGTAATGGAAAATATTTTCCAAATGCTTTAGGAAAAAATACATTTGGATCTGGAATGTGATATTCTAGCAAACTTTCATTTAATAATAAGATAAATAGACATTTTCAAGCCCACAAGGGCACGAAGTTTACCAACCAAGGATACTATTAGGAGAGAGGGAGAACTGCTAGATAATACTGCTAAATAATAAATTTCATTGGATATATATATATATATAAATTTTGTTTTATTTAATTTACTTCTTGCTGAATCAATGAGCAAGCATAAATCAATGAGCAAATAAATCAATGATGAGCAAACATAAACAATCTAAATACTGTATAAAAATCATATAGGAAGCTAGAAAAAATGTTTATATTAGAAGAAATAATCAAGAGAAAAGCAAAATTTAATCTGAAAAACACAAAATTGAAATAGTAGAGTTGATTAACAAGATCAAGAGTTGATTTTTTGGAAAGTCTTATGAAATCAACAATGTTCTGGAAAAACAAAACAATATATATAAAAAAAGAAAGCCCAAACAGAATCTGGAATGAAATTAGAAGCATACACAGAAATATATAAAATATTAAAATAAATTATGACAATTTGATGAAAAACTCTGTACCAAGAAATCTGAAACACAAATAAGCAGAATATTTACAAGCAAAAATGTAAAATGAGCTCAACACCATAGAGCAATAAACAAAGAAATGGGAGCCAAAGCCAGAAATTTTTTTCTAAGAAAAGGCACGAGGCCCAGGTGACTTTATGGGAAGCTTTAAGAAACAGAGAATGGTCTTATGCAAACCATACCAAAGGATGTAAATAGGTGGAAGGCTAGCCAACATATTTAAGTCTATCTTAAGAATGATGTCAAAACCAGACTATGTTCATAAGTGAGATTTGTTCTGTGATTTTCTTTTTGCATTAATTTTGTTCGCAGGTAGTTTGTAATTTTTGTGTCTCATGTGAATGAGGACTTTCTCCCCATTACTTCTTCTAATTTTAAATTGTGTTTAAAATTATTCTGAGACCATTGGATAGAAAGAGATTTTGTCCTTAAAAGGATTTATTAGTTTTAAGCTTAATTTCAATAGTTCCCTCGAACTTCATGTTTATAGTAATTTATATGGTGTAGACATACACTCTGATTTACGAGCATTTATTTGGGGAAAAAAGGATGCCAAATTCTCTAAGGTCCCAAGCGTCATACATCAAGAGTCCCTTTCATCTTTCTACATTTTATAGATACCTTCTGTATGTAAGCTATGGGGAGCGATACAGATGTTAGTCATTACAGGCATGGTCTTTTTGCTGTGACAGGCTTGGGAAACATTTCTGTCTCTAATCCCAGGGAAATATATTTTCTCTTTGTAGTTCCTTCCCTTGTAGTCCCAAAGCTTTCTGGGATGATTGCTGCAGAGAGAACAAATACCTAACTTGCTACATTTATTGTTTGTGAGTTAGTAGGGGTACACGTGTTCTCAAAGTTACCACCGCCTTTTCTTGCCACTTATTATGCTTGGCTCACTCGGCTAAAGGCTCAGTGTCGCAAGTGGTAATGCAGCACTGCATATTCACGTTAAGGAAGCAAACAACAGCAGGCTTAGGTTCAAATCCTGACTCCAGTGTTCCTAGTGGTGTGCTCTCAGGCAGGCTAATCAACTTCTCTGTTAGCTCACGCTCCCGATTTGTGAGATGGGCTTAATTAAAGTTTACAGTTCAAGATTGTTAGGGAGCATATATTATATAATATGTACAAAATCATTTAGCACAACTTCTTTTATTTATTTATTTATTTATTTTTTGACAGGCAGAGTGGATAGTGAGAGAGAGAGAGACAGAGAGAAAGGTCTTCCTTTTTGCTATTGGTTCACCCTCCAATGGCCGCTGCGGCCGGCACATCGCGCTGATCCGAAGGCAGGAGCCAGGTGCTTCTCCTGGTCTCCCATGCGGGTGCAGGGCCCAAGGACTTGGGCCATCCTCCACTGCCTTCCCGGGCCATAGCAGAGAGCTGGCCTGGAAGAGGGGCAACCGGGATAGAATCCGGCGCCCCGACCGGGACTAGAACCCGGTGTGCTGGCACCGCAAGGCGGAGGATTAGCCTGTTAAGCCATGGCGCCAGCCTAAAATCATTTAGCACAACTTATATAGTTGATAGTCTGTACTTAAGCTTGGAACATGATCATCAATCATAGTGTTCTTTTGAAAAATATGCATGTATTTTAATAAAAAATTTAAAATATAAAACATATTTATGTGGTGTTATGTGATATTTCAGTATATTTATACATTGTGTAATATATACTCAGGGTAAATATTCTTCAAACATTTAATATGTTTTTATAACAGAGAAATACACAATGCATTAATATTACATTCACCTTACTGTGCAATATAACCCCAGAACTTCTTATTCATATCTAGCTGTAACTTAGTGCCTATCAACCAACTTTCCCCTATACCTCCTGCCTTCCTTCCTCAGTCTCTGATATTCAACATTATATTTTTAACTTCCATGAGGTCACCTGTTTTTTTGACATCGACTATGCATGAGATCATGTGATACTTATCTTTCTGTGCTTGGCTTAGTTCACTTAACCTAATAACCAGCAGTTGCCCCAAATTAAAGACTTTACTCTTGTTGTGGCTAAGTGGTATTCCACTGGGGCTATGTTCCACATTTTGTTTATCCACTAATCAATGGTGGTCACTTACGTTGCTTCCATTTCTTGGTTATTGTGAATAACACAACAATAAACTTGGGGGTGCAGATCATTCTCTGAACGGTTTCATTTTCCTTGGCTATAGTGTTTTCCATCATGGCTGTACTAATTTCATTCCTACCACTGGTGTATAAGGGTTTCCTTTTCTCCCCATCTTGCTGACATTTGTTACCCTTTGTCTTTTTGATAGTAGCCAATCTATTTGGAATGAAGGGATTTTTTACTGTAGTTTTGATTTTCACTTCCCTGATGATTAGTAATGGTGAGCCTTTTTTCATGTACCGGTTAGTCATAGCATGTCTTCCTCTGAGAAATGTTTTAGATTTCAAACATTCAATTGGCAAATGAATTTTAGAATCATAAACAACCAGGAGTTACTCATAAAGTAATTGGTATCACAGCCCAAAAGAATTTGGAAAGAATTAAATACAGTTACTAAGCTATGTATTCTTTTGAATAGGATCTGGGACTTTAACTTTAATGCCTCTTACACAGTAGACACTAAGATGTTTGAAGAATGAAAGTGACTGATTCATGTGCTGAATTATTAACAAAAATAATTAACATGACTCAGCACCTCCCAAGATCACAAAGTGATCTTGTCACAGTTTTATTTGTGTTTTCACCAAAACCCAGGAAATAAGTTCAGGAAAGTCTTCTCACCCCCATTTGACAGCTGAGGAAACTAAAACTAAAAACTTCTCTGTGATTGTTAAGAACTTGGAGTTCAGGTTTGCTGACTTTTTACAAAACCTTGAAACTTTTTTCATGGCATCTTGTGCTTTGAACAATGTTTGGATAAAAAGAAGAAGGGGTGGTACTGGCCTTGTGGCACAGTTGGTTAAACTGCTGCTTGCAATATTGGCATCCCAGATCAGAGCACCTGTTGAAGTTCTGGCTGCTAAGCTTTCAGTCCAGTTCCTTGCTAATGCGATGGCCCAAGTATTTTGCTTCCTGTGGGATACCCAGATATTGTTCTGGGTTCCTGGCTTTGGCCTGGCCCAGCCCCAGCCACTGTGGCTATTTTGTGGAATGGCCCAGCAGATGTAAGATCACTTTCTTTCTGTCTCTCCATCTCTCTCTGTCACTTTGCCTTTCAAACAAAGAAAATAAATCTTTTTTTTTAAAAAAAAAGAATAAGAATAAGCTCTTGTAATATTGAAAATATGTGAACTCCATGACCCAGCTCTCTGCTTCTGTGCAATATACTCTAGTAGATCCTTCTGCATATGCACAAGGACCACGGACAAGAATGCTTATGTGAAAATAAGAAAGAAACATGTTAAAATGTTAATGCTTATCAATTCCTGGTATTGACCATATGGATGTGTTTCCTTTTTTTTTCTTTTATTTATAACTTAAAGTTTTCACAATTAAGAAAAAGAATATATATGCATTCAGAATGGACCAGTACAACTAAAGTGAAGTAGGTTTCCATCATGTTGCAGGACTTCTCAGTGTCTTTAATGTGCTGATGTGTATTGTGAGACTTTAGGGGGTGAGTAGAATTTCTCTCAGAAATTTCTTGCAGAATTTCTCAAACTTTGACCATAGGATGAAACTTCCTTGGGACATAGTCTGGAAAAGTATGCTTTTATAGATACCATGATATGCAAGAGGCAATTTGAATGATCCATTATCTTCCATCTGGAAAAGATTTATCCTTTGTAATCAGACTGTAATGTTTTTCCTACACCTACTATCTTTGAGTTCCCTTTCTTTTCAAATGCAGAGAATCCATTCCCATTCCTTCTGCTCCTCAGCAAAGTGACTGTTAAGAAGAAAGATTTTCTGAGTATGCCACAGGGTCACAGGAATGAGATAATCTTTTTCAAGACCAGCGTGATTCATTTGATGTGGGAAATTTCTAAGGTATTATTCAAAAGTTCTATTCATTTTTTTCATAGTATTTGTCATTTCCAGCTTTGGTCAGTATCTACAATGTGTCAGAGAACATTGTTAAATTCCCTTCGGTCCCCATTATTCAGAAACAGATTTTATTCTATTTTATTTTGTTCAGTGTTTATACTTCATATCAACATGAAGATCCACTGGCTTTAAGTGTTCTGAGTGTCACACCATAACCACTGGCGGCTTGCCTACTCCTTAGGGAATCCCATCAGAGACACTCCAGAGGTTGTCACATGTGTCATGCACAGAAACTGGCCTCATTCATATCTCTTCAGATCTTCAACCCTAAACACCAATGAAGTTGGACTTAAACCCAAACATAGCCACCTATACTAACTTGTTCACCTTGCTTCTCTCTAAATTGCATGTATATTTGAGATAATGAGACATTAATACCTCTCAGGTTTATATATATATATATATATATATATATATATATATACAGTATTTTGTATTACTCTAGTTCATGGATCCCATGTGCTGTTTTTTGCATTTCAACATTTCAGCAATTGGAATATATCTTTAATTCTTGGCGTCTTGCAATTCACCATCAGTCATGGCTTTTTCACATTTTAACATCACTGGGAAAAAATGTATCTTTTTGAGTATCAGAGCTTCTTACATTTGATGAGAAACAGTATATTTATCATCAGTCCTGTCTTTCCAACCAGATCTTCAGGCCAGCATTTGTTCTATTCCTTCTATCTTGCATGCAGTCATCCATAACCATCAGAGGGAGAATCAAACACACATTTCCTCATTGTGAGCAACATGGTGGATAAAGAGGAATAGGCTCTGAGTCTCCACACAAGATGATCTCCTGATTGTCTTGAGACCCCAGAGGTATTTCCTGCCTTGTGTATTTCACTGAGTGACTGACTATGAAGACAAAATTAGGTGGTGCAGGTAGAAGCACTTTGTATATCCCAGAGTGTTACACAAAGGCATTCAAGCATTGCTCAGTATCACTGTGGGACTGGCGAGCTTTTTCCATGTAGACCTTCACATTTCAAAGCGATGGTTTCATATTGTTAAAACCAAGTTATTTAAAGATGGTACTTCTTTGATTTCAATGAACTTGTTTCATTTTACTCAATGCTGACAGATTTCTGATACAATGCTTGTTTCAGCCTGGGTTTGGAGCAAATTGGGAATTAAGGATTTTGTTCCAGGTCCTGCTTCTGACCTTGGTCTCCATTTGACCTTGAGTAAATTCAGATCTCCTGGAGGGCAAGCTGTCCAGACAGAGAACGTTTAGCTATGGTTTACCTTGGATTTGAAATGTTTCCCTCAGTGATTTATGTCCCTGACATGGTCTCATTTTATATAACCCCAAATAAAGCCTCATATGTTTCCCTTGGCCTCTTTGAAATCACCAGAGCTGCTAACTCCATATATTCAAGTTTTGCAAAATTCCCTGGGATGTATCCCCTTATGTGAACCAAGCCAGTTCTACTTTGTTGATTAGCTTAGTGAATGTCTGGGCCTCTTTAGGGATTTCGAAGCTTGTGTTCTCATGGTGAGATGTGCCAAAACTGACAGATAGAAAATATAAATCGGTATTTCCTTCTGAGGCCCAGTATTCACTTCTTGGGAGTTAAGCTCTGACTCAGCTTTAGGTTTTCCTGTAGCGATTGTATTGAGGGCTCAGAGAGGACAAGTATCACACAAATGCTGACCTCTTAGTTACAAAAGTTATTGTTAAACTTTTCTTTTTCAAAAATAAGCATGTCTGGTTAGATCAACAAACAATAAACGTGCTTCTACATGTATCAATCAACTGATGATACAGTTTTTCTTGAGCCCATTCATAACCAGTACTTTGCCATAGAGGAAACAAACAAAAGGAGTACTCCAATCTTTGCCTTTCAGGAAATTCCAGTTTTGTTGGAGAAACTAAACCTCTGAAGAAAAATCAGTTATCAATTAATAGTCCTGAGGTTTAGTATGAAGAAAACTGTGTAAATGTCAAGTATATGAAGGCCCAGTATGATCGTTCCTGTAGATTTTAGATGAAAAAGATGGGGTTACACAATATAATCCTGAAATAAGCTTCTAAGGAATTGTAACAGTATTGTCTTATATGTGTGTCTGTATGTAGAGAGTGAGTTTATTACTGGGGCAGGTCATATAAGAAAACCAAGTAATCTAAACCATTATGATACCCCCTCAGTATCTGGACAATTGTCCATAGATAATGCATATCACTGATGCTTTGAAATTTTACTTAAATATTGAGATAGGTGAGTGACCCAGGAGAGGAATGGTTAACATTCCTGGCTTTCGTCCCTACAGTTTTTGAGCTGATGTCACTCAGTTGTTGGATTATCTGTTCTCTGAAAATTCAAATCCATTTGTACCCTGGCTTCTTCTGGAGAAATGTATTTGAGGTTTTAACACGCTGTGACGGACTCCATCAAGGCCCTCTTTAAAGACTACATCCTTGTTTGATTTTGGATGACCAAATTCATTATTGATGTGTTGGCAGGTGTATTGGTCACATTCTTATGGATTAAATGGGATTTAAATGTGATCACTCAGGTAGTCTGCTTTGAGTTTGAGTGAGCATGTTTCTACTCCATGGAGATAGGGTGATCTGCATATGCTCAAGAATGACACTAAATTATAAACATCCCATATCACCCTTTTATTGCTTGTTGATTTTCTGAGACTGTTTTTGTTTTAAATCTTGGAATGCTTTGAAGAGGCCCTTTCCTTCTCTCAAATGTCTATTTTTTTTCTGCCCTCAAATCAGCATTTCTGGTATTTTCTATCGTGATAAATGTAATTCAGAACTGAACTATACTATTCAGTGAAGTGGAGAATTCAAGATAATTCAAATAACATTTAAAATCTCTCCTCAACTATCCAAATATTTAGAGAAATGTGTTGATTTTGTTATTGTTGTTGTTTGAGGGGCTGATGTTGTCACCACTGGCATTATATATTGGGGTGCTGGTTCAGGTCCTGGCTGCTCAGATTCCTATCCAGCTTCCTGCTAATGTACATGGGAAAATAGCAGATGATGGTCCAACTACCTGGGCTTCTGCCACTCATATTGTAGAACTGGATGGAGTCTTGGCTGTTGTGGGAATTTGGGGCATGAAACAACAGATGAGATCTCTCTCTCTCTCTCTCTCTCTCTCTCTCTCTTTCTCACTCTCTCCTTCTCCCTCTCTCTCCTGAAAGAAAGAACTCTTCAAAAATTTTTTGCACAAACACAGAGTGCATAAACTTTTTTAAAAGGATTATTAACCTACACACACACACAAATACCCAGCATTAGAGATTTAATTCCTTTTCATTCCAGTTGCTTGTAGGAAGAGAATTTAGCAGAGCATTCTTTGTCCCTTCTTTACCCCATCATATCCTCAGAAGCAGCTGCTGTTTCCTTGGCCACAATACAACATTTATTTGCTGATTTTGGGACATTTATGTCCAGAGTTGGCTGAGCAGTGGGAATGCTGAACTTCTTGGAATACAAGGTTATAAGCCATGGGTCATGAGCTTGTGAGGCACCTGTGAGTGGAACACCCTTGCTAGTCTCTAAGCACAGACCCCTTGGTTTCCACTGCCATGTCCTAAACCCAAGAGAACTCTGGGGGCTTTTTGAAGTACTGCTGAGATGGATAAGACTGAACCCAGGGCACACAGCTTCCATGAAGTAAGGCATTTCTTCTGGATTTCTCCAAAGATCTAGAGACTCATTACTCACCCATACTCGTTTTACCAGATTTTGAACTTAACTTGGAAAAGAGAGGCTATCCAGATTAGATAATGGTACTGGAATCCTTCATCCTTGTGAATTTTGACCCAAACCCAATCTACTTCCAACAGCTTCCTTCTGGGCACACATTTGTTCAGGAAAAAACTGTTCTCTAGATCCCCTGCCTTAGGAGACTGCCACAGTCCACGCTTCTGCATTCCTGAGAGCCCTGCTAAAGGACAGCTGAACTTTATGATTCTGTGGCAGGTGCCACCTCCTTGGTTCAGGTCTCTGCTTTAAAGCCCTCAGGAGCTCCTGGTCTACATTATGCAATTTACTCCACAATGACCACTCCCATCCTATCTTTTGCTACTCCTTGACTTGTATTTTATATCACAATAATTCCAAACTATTTGAAGCCATGCTCCCCAGACAAACCCATGTTCTTTCTTGCCTCTGTGTTTTGGTTTAAGGGGCATGTGAAAGACCCTCTTCATTCCCCTTCTGCAGCCCTCTCTTCTTTTGTCATATTAAGACTATGTGCAAGCATCACTACTCTCAGATAATCATCCTGGAGCCAGACAATCCAGAAATTTCTTGTTCCTGTTCTTGTTCCTGTTGGTGAATGTGCACATACCACATTGTTTTACAACTTCCTCCTTGTATGTCTACCTCCCCAATTAGTCTACGAACTCCTTTAGGGCAAATACTGAGTCTCTTTTATCTCATGGGAACTAAAAACAGTGCTGAATAAATGGCATGAATAAATAAGTGTTCCTTAATGGGTAGTGCATGTTGCTTTTTGATCAGGGGTTTTATTCAATGGTAGGAAGAATAAACCATATCATAATAATAATAGTTATGTTTAATCTGAGCAGCTGTATTCTGACAAGTGTTTCTAATATGTGTAACTTTTGCAACACTATAGGTAGTCTATGATTATCCTTATTAAAATATAAGATGATTACTATAATTATTATGATACTTATAATAGCAACAATAAAAATCTAAAATTAAATAAAGGGAATTCCTCAAAGAGAAACTAAATGATTTTTAAGACCACACATAGTCACAAAAAGTAGAGGATGGGGTGGTTAAATAATGTAATGTTAAGCAATAACACGTTATTTGGAGGCAGGTGTAGGAACTGGCCATATTGGAGACCAATTGAAATTCCCCCAAATGCAATTAGACTTTGAATTACTCTACAGGGAAACACTAAAGGCAGAAGAATTCAAGAAATACTTCATTCAGTTTGCGGCTGGCAGTCTCTGTACACATGGAATCCAAAGATAGGAACAGCTTGTTAATCTGGCATTTAACAACCAGAAATTTCTAACAATTATTGCTGAGGGAAGAGTAACTGATGCATAATGATGGCCCTAGGGTATTGCTTGGTCATGAAGTGCCTTACGAATTATCAGAAAAGAATCAGAATTATGTTCCAGCTATGTTAATATTGTATAAGTTGTCTTCAAAATTTTTGGGTGTTAGTAATCTCTGAATAACATATATATTTAACAGTATTAAGTATTTGAGTATCTAATATCAAAATCTCCTGACAGAGAAACTTTTTTAAAAGATCTAATTTTTAAATCTTTTTTAAAAGATCTAATTTCTGAAATGCAAATTCATCATAAAACATCAACTCATAGTAGCTTTGGGTCAGTGTACACTTCTCAATTGGTAGGTATCATTTGCTCATTTAATAAATATTTGCCAAGTATCTATCCCGTGGACAGGTACTATAGAAGGTACTGGAGTTGCAAGGTGGTTAAAACAGATTCAGTCTCTGCCCTTTTGTCATGAGAGAGATTATGAAAGTTTTGATGTTAAAGAAAGGAATTCTGATTCTCAAATCTTAATTCTGTTGTGGATAACGCTATGACTCTAAGGTTGAATTAAATAAATGCTGCAAGAAAACTAGGAATCAACTGCTATGTACAGAAAAGAAGGAAAACTGGGTACAAGCATTTTCCCTAGCATTTAAGATGCTTGTTAAGATGTCCATATCCCACATTAGAGAAACAGGGTTCGATTCTTTGCTCCAGCTCCTGACTCCAGCTTCATGCTGTCACAGATAGGAAACAGCAGTGATACATCAAGTAGTTGGGTTTCTGACCCCTGTGTGGAAGACCTGGCCTGAGTTCCAACTCCTGACTTCAGCCGGGTTCAGTTCTGGCCAGTGTGGGCTTTTGAGGAATGAACCATCAGATGTGAGCTCTCTCTCTTATTTTTAAGAAGAAGGATTCATTAGACTTGAGGATTGAGAAGCATGAAAGTGTGACAATTACTTATGGGTACACAAGTAACCAAGAGGAATGTGATCCTGTAATGGAGACATGCTTTGGTCAGAGAGTTGGGGGTTTTGAAGAAGTCTGGGCTTGATCCTGCAGAGTGGATGGCAAATAGATTCCCTTCTGTGTTCCAATATATTGGCAGTGTATGCTTGGATCACCATTTGGGAGTTACATGAGGAGCCTCTGCACTTCAGAAAAATTGCTGTGAATGATTTTTGATGATGACCAGTGATGGGAGTTGGAAAAGGAATAGTAATTCCAAAGTAATGAGATGCATTTGTCACCCCATCTGTGGAAAATGGAAAACCATCAAGTAATCAATCAATATTTTTTGGTCTTCTATATATTATACAAGATATTGCCCAGAATTCGAATTGGTACCATGGAAAAATAAAAAGGAATACTAATCATTGCTCTTATAATGTAAGCAAAAAGAAGTAAATTCATGGCATAGTCCAACTGGAATACTGAATCAAGAAGAAATGAAATCCTGGATTTTCTTTATGCATCAGTATTTGATGTATGAAAATGTGTTAGTTTCCTGCAGGAAAATTCAAAGACAAGACTGGGGAGCTAGAGAAAGTTTTTGTATCACCTCCTAACTGCTCTGGTGACCAGACATGATCAGGGTTTTGGGGAGGGAGGTCAACAGCTTACAACTTTCAAGCAAGTAGGTCCTCAGTGGAATCCTAGCCAAGCAAAGTGCACATGAAGAGGTGTGGGCTATGAATTAAGTTTTGAGGTCTCCAATTCCCTTCCCACTAAGAGGCTTCAAGTTAAGGGTCCAAAGCCTGAATTGGCTCTGGCTGGGGATTGGCAGTTCATTTAGATCACTGGAGACCTGGGATTTGTTTGCTTTAAAGTTTCCTCCAAGACATATTTAATAGGCAGATGCAAACCTATATGTTCTCCTTCCAACAACTCTTGGATCCTTGTGTTCCTTGATGCTTGCACTCTTTTCCCAGGATGTCTTAAGCAACATAACCTTTACTTTGCTGAAGAAGAGCTTTGGCTTGCATGCTTTCCCACCACCCTGTCAGTTATTACGTCTGTTTTCTTGAAATGGCTCACTCCAGCTTGTTTATTTATGATGGGCCTTGTGGTCAGCTGCAAACTTAGTTTGCAGTTTTCTGGTAACATTTATTGTTTTCATCTGATTAAAGAAAAATGCATGCCAATGGTTGAAACATTGAAAAATACAGAGAAGTATAAAAATGAAAATTCAAATAGCTCATAATTCCTTTACCCAGAGTTGGTCACTGTTGATGTTTTGAAGTATTTTCTTTCAGGACTTTTCCACATACACACACACACACATACATACACACACAAATATATAGTGAGCTTGTCTTCATATTTTCCAAAACAAAATATGTATGGCTATGTAATTTCAGTTGTTTCGGATTTATTAAACTATTTTAAATAGCATGGGTTCTTAAATTTTTGTCCATACTTCACATTATTTATTTAGGAGCATATTCTTATAAAATGAATCATAATCTCCATTATATAAATATTTTGATGATTATGATAAGGACTATCCCAATTTGAATCTCCATAAGCATGATAATGCTAGGATTATTTCACTCTATCCTTGCTAGCATTGTATTTCATTGATAGTAGGATAAAAATAGTTTATTCTTATTTAAATCTTACTTTTTGGATTACTGGCAAGTTTTACAATTTTTGATAGAAAGTTTAGGCACTTACTTGTCTGCATTTAAAACTTATTTTCTGCTGATGTTGAATTCCTGGTTCTCCTAAGTAGGTTCTATGCACCTTTTCTGATGCATAAAATATCTTAAATCTCTTCACTACATATTCTCTCTTCACATGGTAATTGTGCACTCATAAAATATTTATTTAGAATTTATAGTATTTTGGGTTTCTAAATCCAGGGATGGATGGAAAATAATTAAGGTCTTTGGCATCTAGAAGCTTATGATAGAGAGACAACACACACATACACACACACACATACAACTGGGCAAATATCAGCATTTTGATGCCATGCAATAAAAATTTATGACTGTCTTCTATTTGCTATGGATTATGCTAAGCATGAAGGATATCAAAATGAAGAAGATGGACATAGTTCTTTTCTTTTACACGGCCTAGACTCTTGTTGGCTATATGGAGCATTATAAATGCCATTATTATACAGTAGGGTAAGTTAGCAGCCACTAAGGGCATAACTCTGAAGCCATCCTGTCTGGGTCAAATTCTGGCTCAACCACTAATTAGCTGTACTCTGTGATTTTGGGCAGGTAAATTAACCATCCTATCCTTCAGTTTTCTCATTGAGAAAATAGAGCCAATGACAGGGTTGTTTCATGGATTCATGAAAAGCATTTAGAAGAAAGCCTCATATATAGTGAGTGCTCATAGGTGACTCATTGTAAGAACTGTGACTTGGAAACACAGTTTATGATATTGGTCTGTGTAAGAAGGAAACTCGAGGTAGACTTGCAGAGCAAAGGAGTCAAGGACACTCCTTTTGAATGAACAAACAGCTGAAAACTTGAAGGAAGATAACACGGCACATTTGGGATTGTGCAATAGAGGTGCATACATGTGTGAAGATGAAATTCCCATGCAGAGAAAGCAAAAATGTGCAAAATCCCCTGGGAAAGATAATGGAAAATCTTGGAAGGAACCAAGAGGAGTTCATTGTGAGTCGAATGTAGAATTTGAGGGTCTTTCATTTATATCTCACCATAGGACAACCTTCTCAAAAATCCAGTGTGGTTTAAGGTGGAAAAGTTAGGAGAACAACAATTCAAATAACTGGATTTTGCATTAGAAACCGCAGAGGCTGGGAATCAGGGGAACAGCATCTTTAAAGTGCTGAAAGGAAAACAAACAAACAAACAAAAAAACTATTAACGAGAATTTGATATCCAGCAAAAATATCCTCCAGGAATGAATGTGGAATAAAAGCTTTCTCAGATGAAGGGAAATTGAAAGAATTTGTCACCAGTAGACCTGCTCTAAAATAAATACTAAGGGAAGTTTTTCAGGCTGAAGGAAAATTAGACCAGAAGCTTGAAACTTCAGGAATGAGGAAATAGTTGAGAAAATATGATAGACTTTTTTCTTATCATAAAATTCCTTAGAAACTTATGTGACTGTTGGAAGGAAAATTTATAACATTGTATGATGGGATTTTTCAATACATGTAATATGAGTGGATGTGTAGCATAAAGGTGGAGGGGGGAGGGTAAAAGTAGGGAAAACTGTTTGTAAGCCTTCCATTATCTACTTGAAATGTTCAAATATTAACTCTACGCATACTGTGAAAGATTAGGCATGTGTATTATGTTTTCTAGAGCAATAGCTGATAAAGTAGTACAAGGAGGGATATCCAGAAAGTAAACAGATAAATTAAAATTCAATAATAAAAGCTATTCAAATACATTGAAGGGTAGGGATGAAGAAACAGAATAACAACAAAAAAGTACATAAGACAAACAGAAAGGAAATACTAAGATAGGAGGCCTAAATCCAAACATAACAATGATTGCACTAAATGCAGATAATCTAAATACATTATTTAATAGACAGAGGTGGATACTTGAAAAATGCAAGTATCATGGTATCTATGAGAAATCTACTTTAAATATGATAATATAGATAGATTAAAAATAAAAGACAGAAGATAAGTTTTATATATATACATATATATATTATGCAAAAAGCAATTTAAAGAGAGCTGGAATGAATATACCAATATCAGATAAAATAGATTTTACAAAAAAGGAAATTAAAAGAGATAAATAAGAAAATTACATAATGAAAAAGGGGTCGATTTAACAAGAAGATGAAACAATCTTACATGTATCTACACCAACAAGCAAAGTTTCAAAATGCATGAAGCAAAAACTGATAGAACTAAAAGAAGAAAAGTCAAATCCACAGTTAGAGGGGTGTACAACGTTCCTTTTGTAGGGATTGATAAAGAATTAGAAAGAAAGTCAGCAAGCATATAGTCTACCTGAAAACAACCAACTAACTTTATATGACTGAAATTTAGAGAGAGTCATCCACTCAACAGGAACTAAAACACATTCTCTTCAAGTGTCCTTGAAACAGCCACTAAAATAGACCTTATTCTGGACCATGTAGGGATGAAAAATTTTTAAAAATTAATAAATTTAAAATAATTTAAATCATATAATATATATGACCACAAAATAAAGTTGGAAATCAGTATCATAAAGACAGGTGGGAACTTTATGAATACTTGAAAATTAAGCAACACATTTCTAATAATCAATTTGTAAAGTGGAGATTTGAAGATAAATTATAAACCATTTTTAACTTAATGAAAATGAAAATACAATATATCAAAATTTATGGGGTGCAGCCAGCGCTGCGGCTCACTAGGCTAATCCTCCGCCTTGCGGCGCCGGCACACCGGGTTCTAGTCCCGGTCAGGGCACCGGATTCTGTCCCAGTTGCCCCTCTTCCAGGCCAGCTCTCTGCTGTGGCCAGGGAGTGCAGTGGAGGATGGCCCAAGTTCTTGGGCCCTGCACCCCATGGGAGAACAGGATAAGCACCTGGCTCCTGCCATCGGATCAGCGCGGTGCGCCGGCCACAGCGCGCCACCAGAGTGGCCATTGGGGGGTGAACCAATGGAAAAGGAAAACCTTTCTCTCTGTCTCTCTCTCACTGTCCACTCTGCCTGTCAAAAAAAAAATTAAAAAAAAAATTTATGGGGTGCAAATAATGAAATGGTCCTTAGAGGCTATTTTGATATTAAGTGATTATTTTGGTATTTAGATCTATAATAGTATTAAATGCTTTATATTAGAAAATATGAACAACAACAATCTAAGCTACCTTAAGAAACTAAAAATAGAAGAGCAAATTCAACTCAAAGAAAGCAAAATAAATAATAGCATAAAGTGCAATGGAATAATAGATAATAAAATAATAATAGACAATAAAATAATAGAAAAAAATGAAACAAAATATATATTTTAGAGAAGACCACTAACATTAGTAAACATCTATCTGGAATGACCAAAGAAGTCTTTTAAGAAAACTTAAGAGAAAATAGACAGAAAGTACCAAAATCATGAATAAAGAAGAATATCACTACAGACCCTCAGACTTTAAAAGGATAATTAATATGATCATAAATTTTATAATAGATCAATTCTTTGAAAAACACAAAATACCAAAGCTCACAGGAAAAAACTTCTACTTCCTTTGGCTATTATTCCCACTGAACTGAGAATTCCTTAAGGATTTTGACTGTGCCCCATTCCTTTTTTTTTTTTTCATTTATTAAACTTTCATTTAATGAATATAAATTTCCAAAGTACAGCTTATGGGTTACAATGGCTTCCCCCCTCCCATAACTTCCCTCCCACCCGCAACCCTCCCCTTTCCCGCTCCCTCTCCCCTTCCATTCACATCAAGATTCATTTTCAATTCTCTTTATATACAGAAGATCAGTTTAGTATATATTAGGAAAAGATTTCAACAGTTTGCCCCCATATAGCAACACAAAGTGAACAAAATACTGTTGGAGTACTAGTTATAGCATTAAATAACAGTGTACAGCACATTAAAGGCAGAGATCCTACATACTATTTTTTTTAAATTAATTAATTTTCTATGCCATTTCCTATTTAACACCAGGTTTTTTTTTTTCATTTCCAATTATCTTTATATACAGAAGATCAATTCAGTATATAATTAGTAAAGATCTCATCAGTTTGTACCCACACAGAAACACAAAGTGTAAAAATACTGTTTCAGTACTAGTTATAGCATCACTGCACATTAGACAACACATTAAGGACAGATCCCACATGGGATATTTTTAATTTTTTTTTGACAGGCAGAGTTAGACAATGTGAGAGAGAGACAGAGAGAAAGGTCTTCCTTCCGTTGATTTCACCCCCCAAATGGCCAATACGGCCGCACTGCACTGATCTTAAGCCAGGAGCCAGGTCTCCCACGCAGGTTCAGGGGCCCAAGCACTTGGGCCATCCTCCACTGCCCTTCCGGGCCACAGCAGAGAGCTGGACTGGAAGAGGAGCAACCAGGACAGAATCCAACGCCCATATGGGATGCCCGCACCACAGGCAGAGGATTAGCCAAGTGAGCCATGGCGCAGGCCCCACCATGTGTTATTTTATATATCCAGCATCTATAGCATGCATGGTACAAAAGAGGTACTCAGTAAACTGGCTAGGGAATGGATGAATGCAACATTTCAATGAATTTTTTTTGACAAGGAACATCAAGACTTGGCATCAACTGTGACCATGGGATTTCAGAGGAAGTGAACAGGGTAATCATTTTTCATTATTGTCTGTGCCATCTTTGTGTTTTTGTTGCTTCTACAGAAGCAGCTTTGAACTTGCAGATGAGAAATAATATGCATGTCTCTACCTATATGTAGAAATCTCATTGCTGTACATCTACTCATAGTAGATACACATTTTCTTGGGCAGAAAAGAGAAGGAATATAATAGCCTTTTTCTGAGTGTCTGATTTTCAGGGTGCTGGGCACCTCGTAAATGTTAAGCTGGATAAGGGGGCGGCTAGGCCAGTCTAAGTCAGAAACATTTCAATACCGAAGTGGTGTTCTTGTTTCATTTTTTGGGGCGGCAGCCTAGGGGAGTGAAGAACTCTTTAGCAATATATTGAGGGCACATCTTTGGTTCTGACCTTCAAAGCCAGAAATTTAAAGGTTCTATTAAATAATGTACACACAACACACATAGACACTCACACATTTTAAATTTGTAGTTGTTCTTTGCATTTAAGAATAAACTTGGAGGGGCTGGCATTTTGGTGCAGCAGATTAAGTTACACTTGCAATGCCGGTATCCCATATTAGAATGCTGGTTCAAGCCCTGGTTGCTCTGCTTCTGCTCTAGCATCCTGCTAATGCACCTGGAAAAGCCAAAGATGACCCCATTACTTGGGCCCTTGCCATCCACAAGGGAGACCTGGGTGCAATTCCTGGATCTTGGTTTTGGACTGGCCCAGCTGGGGTGAACCAGCTGATGGAGGATCTCTTTCTCTGTTCCTCCCTATGTCACTCTGCCATTCAAATAAATAAAATATATCTTAAAAAAAACAATAGACTTGGAGAAATAGTACTTTACCATTTATGAAGGAAGACATGACCTTATCAGTGAAAAATCAAAAGAATGTTTATGGAATAAGAGTTTTCTTGATTCAGGATTTTAAGAATGTAGGTCCATTGTGGTCAAGTCCACAGGTATCATACAAAATTTTTCCCATGAAAGAGAAGTCAAAAAATTATGGCCCATAGATCAAATCCAAACTCCCACCTGCTTTTGTAAGTTTTATTGGAACTCAGCCATGCCCATTTGTTCATGTATTGCATATGGCTCTAATACGTCAGCAGGTTACCAAGATAGAGAAGTTGCAGTAAGTTATGAACAAACCACAAAGTCTGAGGTCTTTGCTATTTGTCCCTTCATTGAAAAGTTTGCCAATCCCTGTTGACAAAGATGCTTCCCACCTGTCAAGTTTAAACAGCATTTTTCTAGGCATCAAATGCTTATTAACTAACTGGACTTAGAGCTGTGTCATGGTGTATGTCATTCAGTGCCCAATACTTGGGCCCTGACCAAAAAAAAAAATCTTGTTTCAAGTCTAGTCTCTGCTGTTGATTTGTCATTAAACCTATGTTTTCTCATCTGTAAAATGGAGGCAATTATGTATCTCCTTCACAGCAACCACCCATGATTACTATCTCCACTCAAGTTTGGATTATGTGGAGGTTGACTCTTGAATTCAGGAGTTCCGTTTGACTGAACAGGTTCATTTTGACTGAAATAAAGCAACTCCTTACTTTACCAATTCACTAAGTTTTACCTAATTCATGATGGCAGAATTTTCCTTTTTTAAAAAATATACCTAGTGCATACAAAGGACACAAGATTTATATTTTGGTTTTATGTATTATTATTGTCCTTTTTATAGAAATTCTTACTAACTGAACTCTTATTGCTCAAATATTTTCCTAAAGCTCAAATCCCCAAACATATCACATCAGCATGGGTAGGCGAAGAAAATTGTTTAAATTGGACATAAATATAGGTGGGAGAGCATGCACAGTGAACTTCAGTTGTATCTTAGCTCTTCAAATAAAATTGTATCTCATTACTTAAACATGTTATGCATCATCACAACCATTTTCCCCATATTAAGAGATGATATAAAACCAGCAGAGAAAGTTGGGTGTCTGAGCTGTTTTGCAAAGTCCCTTCATTGGAAGAAAGGCTGGAAGCTTTAACACAGATTGAGAGAGATGACTCTGTAAAAAATACGTGTTTGCCACCATTTTGTCCTCATCAACACAGTTTTTTTCTACACATAAGCAAATAGAACAATTATTAAAGTACTATTGCATTTTCTTATACAGAAATCTTTAATGGAGTGTAATGTGACTGGTTGGCGACATTTCAGGAGGTTATTCAGGGTTTAAGGTACAGCTATGAATTTATAATAAGAATAATTATTATGCCTTCAAAATAAGGGTCTGCAGGCTCCCTTATTTGCTAACAGGTTTCTAGAAATGGGTTAAATTCGCATAAAGAATCATGCTTGCATTATCCTCTTGGGGTTAGAATTTCTGCCTAATTCCTGTGTGTGAGCCTCTGCTTATTAATCTTCCCACTGCTGCCATCTCCCTCCTAAAAACTAGAATCCTCATCTCTAGTGAGTGGGCCTCTGCTCCCCAGGTGCCAGCTGCCTCTGCCTATTTGCCTGGGTTTCCTGGCATAGCCTGCTCTTATATTCTGCTAATTCTTCTCCCTCCCTTTTCCAAATGGGTCTCATTTGAAGCCATGCGTGCCTAGGCAGAAGTCCCATTCTTTAGTCAAGCAAATTCAAGTATGCAGGCTGCTTGTTCCTCACATTCCCTTTCAGTGTGGTCCCTCCGTGGATCAGGACATGTTGTGCTTTACCTTGGACCTCTCTAATGCCCATCACTTTACCGATTGCACCACCTGCTGTCTGTTCCCATTCCTTGAGAATGCTGTTCTGCACATGGGCCTGAACTTCCAGGAAGCTCCTATAGCTGACCCTGTCTTCCAACCTTCAGTCTTCCCGGGCGATGATTCATATTTTGGATTGATCTATTCCCAGCAAGTCTGTACCACTAGCTACAATGAGCAGAGCAATGCCCAGCAGTGTCCAGATATATAACAGGATAACTCTGGGATATATTTTCTTCTGTTGCTTTTTGTTGATCCATTTTTAACTTGATCTGTCCCATACAAAATGTTGATAGACAAACAAGGGTAACATGAGGGTAAGTTAATGAAAATGACTTGGGTCTATAAGTAATACTAAACCATAATCAGTGAGCTCCATTAGGGCCAACCTCCATGAATTCTTATGATGGTTAATTTTAGGTATCAATGTGGGTGGATTAAGGTAACTGAAAGCATTGTTTTTGGTATGTCTCTAAGGGTGTTTCCAGAGGATATTGACGTGTGAGTCTCAATGAACTAAGTGGGAAAAATTCACTCTCAATGTGAGTGGGTACCATCCAATCTACTGGGGCCCCAGGGGGGCCAAAACAGAGGAAAGGCAAATTCTTCTCTCTCTCTTCTGGAGCTAGAATACTCTTATTCTCCTGCTGTTGCATATCACAACTCCAGGTCCCCAGCCTTTGGACTCCAGGACTTATACCAGGGTCCCACCGGCTTCACAGGCCTTTGGATTTGGACTGAGTGATGCTGCCTGCATCCTAGGTTCTCTGGCCTACAGACAGCCGATCAGGGGACTTCCTTGCCTCTAAAATTGCATCAGAAATAACCCCCAATAAATCCCCTCTTATCTAGCTAGTTATAATCTATTTATTCTGTTCTTTTGGTTCTGGAAAAATCTTCTCTAACACTATTCTAATCATACAGAGCAACTGTGACACAGTAGGCTGGAGATCTCTTCTAGCTTTCTCTTTCTCCTCACGAGATGTGTGATCTCTTTGAGCCAGTTTCCTTTTCCATTAAAATGAGGGAGAGACACCACCTTAGAGGATTGTCTGGATGATGCAGCAAACTTAACACACTAGCTGAACCTGATGATTTTAGTATACTAAGTAATTGTGTCTATATCCCACCACTAGTCCCAGATTTTTATTTATTTATTTTGCATTCATTACTTCTTACAATTATGTTGGGTCCCAGCTGTATAGAGGTGCCCTGTTCCACCTTGGAATTTTAGAAATGAGATGTTGGAGCACAACAATGCATATGAACCAACACTTTTTCATGTATAGGAAGGACTAGTCCTGCACCACTTCATCTAGATTCCTTTCCCAAAGAATAATCCTTCCTCCCTTCTTATTTTCCTGCCAGCCCCTCTCTTTTTGCAGCATTGAATGGTCATGTGGTTTGAAGAAAACACTGTTTTAGACTTGACTTTGTACTTTCTCCTCAACAAACCCTCACTTGGCCACCTTACCTTCCCAGACATCATGGGATTATAGAAAGAATATCAGAATTAAAGTCAGAAAGTCTGGTTCAAACTAGGATTTGTCCCTTACAAGTTATGTGATTCTTGAATGGAATTGTACACCTCTATATGTCATTTCCCTCAACTCCTTGATATTTGAGAATTGCAAAACTCTATATGATATCTAATTACTAAGAGCTGTTTTATTTAATTTGCTTCAGAGTCTTGCATGGTCTCAAGAAAGGGAAGGAAACTCAAACACTTATTTGTAGATGAACTGAAGAGAACCTATAATGTTCTACTCTACCTTTAGTAAATCAAATGAAATATTTTCAGATTAAGAGTTGACTGGAGATAAAAGATAAAGCACTAAAAACTTCACATTTGAGAAACCTTATCTGCTCATATCAAGAGTTTTTGAGGCTCTTTTCTTCCCTGTTCACACACACACACACACACACACTCCTAAAAGTGAGTAAGGCTGCTAGGAGCTTTTTTCCATACCTTATCATGGTAGCTACTCATCACTTTGTGTTGGGAATGGCTTTTTAAGTGGTATGAAACCAGTGAGCTTTTTCACAGAACGCGATGGGTGAAAATCCCTTCTTTCTTTGGTCCTTGCGTGAGACAGTCCCCAAGTGTATGATCTCTGCAGAGGGACTCCACCACCCTCCCAAGCCCATGTGATTCTTCCCTTGCTTACAGCTCAGTCTGTATCCATTCTGCCTCCTTCCCCATCAAGTCCCCCAATCTTTCTCTACTTACCGCACCACTGGTGGTCTGGGCTGTGCAGCCCAGATGTTTTCCCCAAACGATTAGAAGATTACTTTTCAAGTGGCTTCACAGAGCAGATGTTCCCATTCACACCCCACCCCACTTCCCAGACCCTCAATTGCTAAAACTTTTCTCTGCCCCAGAGAGCACAGCGTGTTGCTGCCGTGTGTTTGATCAGAAAAGTACAAGCAGGAACAAGAGAATCCCAAACTGACGACTGTTTGGAAGGAGAGCTCCTGGCTGTGTCTTCCTCCTCCCTTTGTTCCCATTACAGTTGCAAGCAGATGTTGCAACTGGCCAACTGGCTGTTCCTTCTCTGGCGCCTCACACCAACGCTTCTTCCCATTTCCCAACTTCATGCTTATGACAGTTTGCTGAGACTCTAGTATCTTTGTTTGCTTAGATAATATCCCTTCCCTTTACTTTAGTCGGAGCTGTGCTTGCTCAGCCTGGAAAATCTGTTAGATAAAGGAGTGGGCCCACAACCTAGATTTTCTAGACACAGGTTGCTTCCTACCATTCATGTCATTTGAGTCTGTTATCTCATCTACAGACTACACCCCTCTCCATTTTACCACTCGCCCCAGCTCCAGCCACAATAAACTACTGCAAGTCCATCCATGCTCTCTCTTGCCGCTAAGCCTTTATGCATGCATTATATTTTTATGGAGCATTCTCATTTCTCCTTTTGCTCTTTCCCTGGATAATTCCTGTCCATCCTTGATATTTCTACTTATATAAGACTTTTTATCTGATGTTAATCATAAGCATCCCTAGAGCTGTTAACTCAAGATCAGCCATTATTTCTATATATTATAATTATCTTTTTATATGTCTCTCCATTTTGTCATCAACTTAAATCTGAGCAAATATGTTTCAAAGTATCTAGCAGAAATGTTTAGAATGCATTCCAGATTCCTCACTTTCTACCTTCTAACAGTATTCATTGAATATCTATTCCATGACAAACCCTCTGTTAGATCAGTGTCATAAAGTTGAGGGAGGGATTGTCTGTATCCTCAGCTGGGTAAGTTTCATACACAGACTTCCAAAGTCATATGATGGGATTACAGTGGTGGGGTATCCAAAATGAAGTGGGAAACTGACACTTAGACAATTAAAGTAACCAATTCCAAAGACAGAACCCAGAATGAATATATAAAAAGTCAGGTTACTATTGGAAACAAATTGGAAGTAATAAATGATTTAGGGGAGGAATTGGCAAACTATCCAGGAGCCAAATCTAGCCTGCTTCCTGTTTTATAAATAAAGCTCTGTTGGAACCCAGCCATGTTCATTCATTACATCTTGTTTACAACTTCTTTCATGCTACAATGACAAGGTTAGCAGTTGAGAAAAACTAAATGCCACTGAAGTAGAAAATATTTACTATCTGGCTTTTTATAGGGAAAGTGTGTTGACCCTGCTTTATAGCATGAAATATTAAAGTCACTAGGCAAATTTTAGAAGATGCTAAAATTCTTCAAATACATTTTTAAAATCATAAAGCTACATAAGGAAAATCAAAATAGTATGACATTGGTAAAAGGCAAATAGCTCACTGGCAAGATAATAGTAAATCGCCGGCGCCACAGCTCACTGGACTAATCCTCCGCCTGCGGCTCTGGCACCCTGGGTTCTAGTCCCAGTTGGGGCACCAGATTCTGTCCTGGTTGCTCCTCTTCCAGTCCAGCTCTCTGCTGTGGCCCGGGAAGGCAGTGGAGGATGGCCCAAGTGCTTGGGCCCTGCACCTGCATGGGAGACTAGGAGGAAGCACCTGGCCCCTGGCTTCGGGTCGGCGCAGCGCTCTGGCCGTAGTAGCCATTTTGGGGTGAACCAATGGAAGGAAGACCTTTCTCTCTGTCTCTCTCTCTCACTGTCTAACTCTGCCTGTCAAAAAAAAAAAAAAGATAATAGTAAGTCAAAAAAATTTGTTTATATAGGAACTTGAATATTGTGAAGATGACATTTACTTTTTTTAGGAATATAATTTCCTTAATAAACAGTTTTAGAAAAAATATTCATTTGGAAGAAAATATTTTCATTAGTTTTTTTACATTATTCTCCTACTCTTATCATTGCTCAAAGTAATAATATATCATTTTTTTGAGGTCCATCTTTCTTTCACTTTCCCATTGTGTCTTAGTTCTCACTGCTTTTTTTTGGGTCAGTGTCATAGTACATTTTAGTCTTTAGTTCCGTTAAGGCAGTTGAATAGCAATTTCTTTTTATTTTTTCATATTAAAATGTATTTATTTTACCGATTCCCTTGAATGATAGTTTGGCTAAATATAGAGTTCTATAAACATGATCATTCCTCTCATCATTGAAAAGACATTTTTCTATCATTTTCTGAAAAATTTTAGTGCTAATAAGAAATTTTCTACGGGCCTAATGATAGAACTCATTGATCTGTAGAAAATCTGTCTTTTGATTTTGTTATCCCTTAATGTATTTTTTTTTTGTCTTTGACACTGTGAAGGTACCTATGATGTGTTGAGATGGGTATTTTATTTTATGTTTTTATCCAATTCCCATAAGGTTTTAGCCATTACTACTTTTATGGTCACCTCTGGCCTATGTTCCCAGTTTTCATTGAGCTCTTGTTAGTTGTTTGAGCTTCTCAATCCTTTGTTCTATGCATTTTAATCACACTTATTTTCCATCTCTGGATGTTTTACTCATAACCATCTTCCAGTTTTCTCAGCACTCTTCCAGCTGTGTCTACTGTGTTTTTAGGAGATAAGAGTCTACTCAGTTAGATGTTACCAAATAATTAGCCTAGAGTACGAGTTGCTCAGAGGAAACTTTATTTACTTGTGATGAGAAAAGGAAGCTAGGGAAGACAGAGCTTTCTAGAGAAATTGCCTCTCTGAGAAGCAATTTGCCATGGTTTTATTGTAAAGATCAGGGGAGTGAGCAGGATGTTGAAAAGGGGGAGTGCAAAAGCACTTTCTGTTCAAGAACCATACATCTTCACTTGCTGTAGTTTCGAAAATCTGACTCAAGATTGGGTTCTTGCAGTGTCCCTTGTTTGCGATGTTCTGTCTCCATCTGAGCACGTTGTTGTAAGATATCTGGCTGAAGAGCCCATGAGAGTATAGCAGGCATGGAAAGCCAAGATATCATGGAAAAAAAAAAAAAAAGACCTAAATGAATGATCTCTGTGAGTGAGATCCCAGTGGAAAGAATGGGGCCATCAAAGAAGGAGGTACCCTTCTCCGAAGGGAGGAGAGAACTTCCACTTTGACTATGACCCTATCGGAATAAGATCAAAGTCAGCGAACTCTAAAGGCTTCCATAGCCCTGGCAACTCATGACTAGAGCCTAGGGAGATTACTGATGCCATGAACAGGAGTGTCAAATTGTTAAATCAGCAACAGGAGTCACTGTGTACTTACACCCCATGTGGGATCTGTCCCTAATGTGTCGTCTAAAGCGAAGTGATGCTATAACTAGTACTGAAACAGTATTTTTATACTTTGCGTTTCTGTGTGGGCACAAACTGATGAGGTCTTTACTAATTATATACTGCATTGATCTTCTGTATATAAAGAGAATTGGAAATGAAAAAAAAAACAACCTGGTGTTAAAATGGAAATGGCATAGAAAATTAATTAATTTGAAAAAAAAATTATGTAGGATCTCTGTCTTTAATGTGCTGTACATTGCTATTTAATGCTATAATTAGTAATCCAATGGTAGTTTTTTCACTTTATGTTGCTATATGGGCAAAATGTTGAAATCTTTACCTAATATATACTAAACTGATCTTCTGTATACAAAGAGAATTGAAAATGAATCTTTACATGAATGGAAGGGGAAAGGGAGCGGGAAAGGGGAGGGTTGCGGGCGGGAGGGAAGTTATGGGAGGGGGGAAGCCATTGTAACCCATAAGCTATACTTTGGAAATTTATATTCATTAAATAAAAGTTAAAAAAAAAAAGATAATCTTTCCTGGAACAATCTCAAGTGAGTAAACCATTTTAAATTCTCTGTCTCTGTCCCTGTGCCTGTCTCTTGCTAAAATACCATACGCTTGGTTATAGAGTCTTTATTATTGTTTTACCATCTCCGTTTGTATGCTTTTAAAAGTTATTAATAATATTTCTAGTTTAGAAATTTCTTTTAAAAATTTTTATTTATGTAATTTCATTTTATTTGAAAGGCAGGGGGACAGAGAAGAACAGATAGATTTTCTGCCCTCTGGTTCATTCCCTAAATGCCTGTGACAGCTGGGGCTGGGCCAGGCCAAAACCAGGAGCCAGGAATTCAATCCCAGTCTCCCATGTGTGTGGCAGGGTCCCAAGTACTTGAGCCACTATAGACTGGGAGGGAACATTTGCAGAAAGCATCTATATAAAGCATATATATATAAAGAAATATCATCCAAGACATACAAATAAATACTTAAAATTCAACAAGAAAATCAGCAATCTGATCTTAAAATGGGCAAAAACCTGAATGCATATCTCATCAAAGAAGAGTCACATATGAAGGGTGTTAAAAAAAAAAGTTCATGAAAAATATGTATCTTAAAAAAAAGTATGTTTTCCATTCTTTTTGTACCAAGATAAACTTGTTTTTTAATTCAACTTTCCATGGGATTTTTGAAGTACCTTTGTACAAATGACAAATAAGCATATGACAAGTATTCAACCTCAGATGCTATTAGGGAAATGCAGTAATGAAAAGCCATTACAGGGGCCAGCACTGTAGTGCAGCAGGTTAAAGCCCCAGCCTGCAGTGCCGGCATCCCATGTGGGCACCTGTTTGAGTCCCTGCTGCTCTACTTCCAGTCCAGCTCTCTGCTACGGCCTGGGAAGGCAGTATAAGATGGCCCATGTGAGAGACCCAGAGGAAGCTCCTGGCTTCTGGCTTCAGCACAGCTCTGGCGGTTGCAGTCATTTGGGGAATGAACCAGCAAATGGAAAACCTCTCTGCCTTTCTGGCTCTACCTCTCTCTGTAACTCTGTCTTTCAAATAAATAAAATAAAATCTTAAAAAAAGCCATTACATATTAGAAATGCCAAAGTCCAGAACACTAATAATACCAAATGCTGAGAAGGCTGTGGAATAACATGCACTCGTATTCACTGCTGATGGGACTGCAAAATGATATAGCCACTTTGAAAGACACTTGGGCAGGTTTTTTTTTTTTTCCACAATATTAATCATAGTTGATTACATGATCCAGAAAATGCATTTTTTATATTTACTCAAATAAGTTGAAAACATATATCCACAAAAAAACTTGCATGTAAAGGTTTATAGAAGCTTTATTAAGAATTCCTATAACTTGGAAGCAACCAAGATATCCTTTAATAGGTGAATGTATAAATTAAATGTGATACATTCCATCAACAGAATATTATCTAGCACTAGAATGATATTAAGCCATGAAAAGACATGGAGGTATCTCAAATGTATATTATGAATAGAAAGAAATCAATTTGAAGGCTGAGCACTGTCATATGATTCCAACTAGATTGTCATTCTGTACACAGTAAAACTATGGAGACAGAAAAATGACCAGCAGTTGCCATGGGCAGGGAGGGAGGGTGAAGCACAGGATGTTTTGGGTACTGAAATTATTCTGCATGGTACTGTGATGGTGGATATATGTCATTATGCACTTGTCAAGACCCACAGAATGTGCAGAACAGAGTCAACCATGATGTAAGTTATGGATCTGGAATGATAATTATGTGTCCTTGTGGGTTCATAGAGTGTAACAAATGAACCACCTTCATGGAGACATAGATAATGGGGGAAATTGTATGAGCTGGGGAATACATGGGAAATCTTTACCCCTCTGCTCCCTGTTGTTGGGAACCTAAAGCTGCTCTACAAATTAAGTCTATTTAAAAGGGAAAAACTTTTCCTTTTGGTTCTTTTTCAAATTTGATTTTTTTTTTTTTTAATTTGACAGGTAGAGTTACAGACAGTGAGAGAGAGAGAGACAGAGAGAAAGGTCTTCCTTCCATTGGTTCACTCCCCAAATGGCCGCCACAGCCGGCACTGCACCAATCCAAAGCCAGGAGCCAGCTGCTTCCTGCCAGTCTCCTGTGCGGGTGCAGGGGCCCAAACACTTGGACCATCCTCCACTGCCCCTGGGCCACAGCAGAGAGCTGGACTGGAAGAGGAGCAACCGGGACTAGAACCGGCACCCATATGGGATGCCGGGCACCACAGGCAGAGGATTAACCAAGTGAGCCACAGTGCTGGCCCCCAAATTTGATTTCTTTAAAACCACAGTTCTGTTTTATGATTTCCCTCCTTTCCTTTATCTCTTTGAACATTTTAATTACATTTATCTTAATATCCTTTTGACATACACTTTTGAGTCAGGGGCTCGTTCTTTTTTTCTGTTCTGGAAAATGATCAACTATTAACTTTTGAACATTCTTTTCTGCTATTGTTCCTTTCTCTGATTCCAGAATACCCTTTAGAAGTTTTTGGAGCATTTCCATCTCTGGCCCCCTGCCTTTTAACTACTCTTTCATTAAAAACAATGCAAACCAAAGACCCCAAAACTCCTTGTTTTTCTAAGTTGGATTATGTGGGAATTTTTTTGTTCTGTCCTGTATTTACCAATTCCTCTTCTTAACTCTGTTGAATCTAGTTTTCTTCTTATTTATTGAATATTTTATTTCAATAATTAAAATATTTTAGCATAATAATTTTTAAAGTTTCAATTTCTATTATTACTTCTCATATTCAATAGTCTCATCTCATTTATGTTCATTTCATGTAATAATTTCCTATTGTTTTTAATGATAGCATTCTTTATCTTCTTACACTTTCTAAAGCCTTTGTCAGAATTTATTTACAAAATTATTTTTTTAATCAATTTATATTTAAATAGGTAATTCTGTTCTTGTTTTCATTGGAGATGATATGAATATCCTCAGTTAAACATAAAACCTCAAAATCTTAACTTTCACCAACAAGAATTTTTACTTTGTATAAGAGGTTTCAAAGTAGACAGTATAAAGCTGTGCAACTACTAAAGAATATCACTGTAGCAGTCTGTTTTTTATTACTAGAGCAAAATACCTGAGGCAGGGTAATTAGTAATGATAAGAGGTCTCTCTAGCTCAAGTTTCAGAGGTTGAAAATCCAAACAGCATGTGACTGATTAGCTCTTGTGAGGAGCTCCTTGGTTTTATCTCCTCATGGTAGATGGCACCACAGTGGCAGAAGTTCAAGTGAGAGAGACAGATTCTTTGCAGAAAGAAAGCCAGAGAGGGAGGGCTCAGTCTTGTGACCTCAGCTAATACTGCACACCTCCACAGTGGGGATCAACACCTCCACAGACCAACACCTCCACACTGTGGAGCAAGCTTGCAGCACGAGAACCCCGGGGGATACACTCAACTCACATCCAAACCATAGCAGCCACCAATGTTCCAGATCCCTCAGGTCTTTCTACTCATTAACCCTTTATCTCAGCTTCAAAGAATGGATGTGGCTGCAGGCCCCAGACATGAATCCCAAGCGTAAAAAGAAGTGAAGGTCAAAGGGACTTTTAGTAAGGCTTTGTCTTTTTTTTCTTTTCTTTTTCTTTCTCTCTCTTTTTTTTTTTTTATTTTTCAGGAGAAACAAGTGTTTTTGCCAGGAATTTTTGCTCTTATTGCCTTGTCCAGGAAGGTGTCACATAGCCTTCCATTGCTACCAGGGAATCTAGGGTAGTGAATGTTTCTTTTATAAATTTCAATAGTAGAGTAAGGTTGGGAATAGACAGTAAGTAGGTCAGTCTAAAGTGTTATCCTCAGCTCTGTTGCACATCATTAACTTTAAGTATTTTGAATGATTTCTCTCTCTCTCTCTCTCTCTCTCTCTCTCATCAATGGCCTTAATCAAGTATCCTTATCAATGGCCTTAATCTGTCCCCAGTTTAGAGAAACAGGTCTCCTAGTGACAGTGCAAGGTTTTATGCAGTGGCGTTTTTGGAGGCTTTGTCTATCCAGTCACCAAATTTGGATGTCCTTTCTTGTTTCTGGTAGTAAAGCTGTATCCACGCTCTCCTTCTTGCCTTGGACCTCAGTGTTCTACAAGCTTACAGCAGTAGGCAGCAGTTGTCAAACTTTTTTCAAATAATTCTTATTGGTGGAAGCCTAATTCTGTCTTCTCATTTCTCATGGATCTTTTGTTCCCCGTTAGCCCACAAAAGCCAAACTGCTGTCCATTGTTAGACTCAGAGCCCATTGTGGCTGTTGCTTACTCTTGTGCTTCATTTCAAGTTCACTGAAATGTTTGTCTTGTTTTTTAGTAGTTTAGCTATGTTTTCTTGTCTTTCTCCTCTTGTATTTTGATGAGGATGTCTTTGTGTTTAAAACAGACCATTGTACCAATGTATGAACTAATCCAGACATTTATAATTTTAATTCAGTTGTTGATTACACAACGTTTTTGTATTGTTGTCCACTTCCTTGCTTGTGGAATTAATCTTTTAATCTTCTAAATACTTTGTGACATTCATAACAGCAGAGATTGTGTACTTTTATATTCCCTTAAAAACTTGGGAGATGCTCAATACTGAATTGTACAGACCCTCTATAGATACAAAGAGGTACCAATCACTTCTGGCTAATGGGACACAATGCACCTATGATTTTTCTGTATGTTATTGAAAGGGAAATTGCAGGAGAGGATTTAAGGGTCCAAAGATTCATGTTAACTCTGTTGGGGATTTTAGAGAATTTTGAAGATGTTCCAATAATCATCTGGTCCAGGGATTTAAGGAAGAAGCTCCGGAATTAGACAGACCTAAGTTTGAAATAGAGTTCTTTTATTATTAGCCAGTATGAACTTGAACAACTTTCTTAAATTCTCTGAACCTCTGATACATTACCTGAAAAAACTGGGTATAAAAATAGCACTGACCTCACAGAAGTGTGATAGAAATAAATAGGACAATGTGTATAAAGCTCTTAGCACAGTGTCTGAAACCAATGGTAGAGCATTCTTATTATTATCGCTTGTTAATTTTCTGGCCATCCAAGGAAAAGGAAATTTTCTTCTTCCTCCTCTTTTTACCTCCTCTCCCCTCTCCATCTATTTTTTCTCCTTTCCTCCTCCTCCTTCACTGAATTGAGATCCAATATAAATAAGACAAACATGGTTAACCCAATGTATCCAGCTATTCAAACTTTAATTGTTTCTTTGTAATCTCAGCCCATAGAACTCATCTTATTTGTGCCTTTGTATGTTGACCTTGTCCCAGGATTTTCAGAGAACCACTGCCCAGCAAAATGAAATCCAAACAGTGTCATGCAATCAAGAAGTCCAACTTGCTCGTGCCCATCAAATTAAGAAGGTCAGTTTTAAATTCTTTTTGCCTGTCAATCAGTGTAGACCACCGTCCTCCTCCTCCTCATCTTCCTCCTTCCCTCCATCTTTGCCAATTTCCTAGTTTCTATCACTTCCTGTTTGTATGATTCACTAAAAACAACTGTCTGCCTAATAGAGCAAATCTAGTCTTCTTTGGCTAGAAATTGCTAATTGCAGTGAAGTTGAAGATTGAAGTATTTGTTCATCAGTTCCCCTTCAGAGTTCAAAGTCTTCACTATTAGCTTTATACACACTTCACACACTTTGTCCGAAAGAAATACAGTAGGCTGCAGTACTTTATTTGATCGTGGAATCATCCCTCAATTCTAAGAAATTTACAGGAGTATTATCATATAATGTTCTTCTTATACATTATAGTAACAATTCATTCAGAAGCAGAAATAACCATATTATTCTTTTCTACATCATCTCAGTAGCTGGTAGTTATCTCAGAATTCTGGTAATTATAGAATAATTGGAACTTATTTCTACCATGTGTGAAGGTTGGGTAGGCAATAGAAAATGAATACTTTTGGGGAGCTGTGCTACTATAACAGAACACCTAACACTGGGTAAGTTATAATGAGTTTACATTTATTTCTCGCAGTTCTGCATGCTGGGAGGTCAAACATTAAGCCAGCAACATCTAGTGAGGAACTTCTTGCTCTGTCTTCACGTGGTGGAAGGTGGAAAAGCAAAAAGGGATGAAGTCTGTGTCCTTACAAGGTAGTAGAGAAGAGGAAACCCATTTCTGAAATCCCTTAACTTATTCATGTAGGTGGAGCCCTTGTTATTTAACACCTTCCTGTCTCATCATATGATCCTCCCTCCACATTCTCTCCACTACTGGTATGCTCTGGCCTCCACAGATGGCTGAACTCATGGAGCCCACCTAAACTTGAACTGCAAGCCTCTGAAACCATCAACCAAAATAAACTTCTTCCTTCATAAGTAGCTTCTCTTAGGTTTGGAAGCGTGTCTGGAAGACTGATGTCTAGTCTTCAGGCAACACTTTGAGAGATACTGTCTGTCATCATGTCCACCAAGAGATTAGATCATAGCCTCCCACCCTGCTTTTTTCTGACTTTTTTTCCAGTATTATTTAGAAACAACTAAAAAGAACAGGTGTGAATTTGACTTCCCTCCTTTTTTGAGGCTTCTTTCTGAGCAAGAACACGTAAGAGATTTCCCACATCTTCCCGCAAATGAAGCCTCTATCACGAATATTGCTATGTCTCCTAGGGACTCATTGCTGCCCATAGTGCTTGTGGGAGTCCGCTTTTTACCAAGCTAAGTGAGAGTCTCAGCAGTTCGGTTTTTGCAGCCTAACCTGGATACCTGTGCTGCCATTTCATGCCTACTCGGCACAGTAGCAACGTGCCTGTGACCATACCCTTCATCGTGGGCAAGGTTTTTCTATAAAGGACCAGATAGTAAACTGCTTATGCTTCATAGTGTTCTGTTTCAATGCATAGAGAAGGGAGCCAATGACAGTACATAAAACAATAGGCCTGGCTGTGTGCTGAGGAAACACTAATTCATGAATAGTGAAATTTGAAGTTCACAATACCCCCTTTCACCACAAAATGATATTTGCTTTCCATTAGTTTCAATCATTTAAAAAGGTAATGACCATTCTTAGCTGTAGGATTTGTACAATCCCAGGGAATGAGCTGAGTTTCAACCCCTGTTCTAGAGGATGGGAAAAGCAGTCTTTCCACTCCATCTCAGCCCCATTCCTTCCTGACCCTTCTGAAGTCTCATTCATTCAACTTGTGTAGCCTTTCCTTCCTGTTTCTCCCTTTCCTCTTTACAAATAGATTCTTCTCGGGGCCGGCGCCGTGGCTCACTTGGCTAACCCTCCACCTGAGGCGCCGCATCCCATATGGGCGCCGGGTTCTAGTCCTGGTTGCTCCTCTTCCAGTCCAGCTCTCTGCTGCAGCCTGGGAGGGCAGTGGAGGATGATGGTCCAAGTGCTTGGGCCCTTGCACCCACATGGGAGACTAGGAAGAAGCACCTGGTTTCTGGCTCTGTATTGGCTCAGCGCCAGCCATAGCAGCCATTTGGGGAGTGAACCAACAGAAAGAAGACTTTTTCCTCTGTCTCTCTCTCTCACTGTCTAATTCTATCTGTCAAATAAAAAAAAAATTAAAAAAACAAAACAAATGGAATCTTCTCAGAGTAGCAATGTGCTTTAACCTGTTTCATTCTAAATTTCCCACGGCCCCTGTGATGGTTAATTGTGTGGTGTACCAAGGCTGTGGTGCTATATATATGTGAATATATTTATACACATACACACACACACATATATCCTAATGGTTATACTGGTTATGTTTTTCTGGAAAACTCCAACTAATACAGCTCCTCATCATTTTCTTAGCTGCTTCCATCCTTTTTTCTCTTTTCATATAACTTTAGAAGAGCACTGTTGGAATTCAAGAGCTGCAAACTGGAAACATATAGTCTAAGTCTGGTCTCAAATTTGCTATTTGACCAGTACAATGTTCTTAACTACATTATTTTAAAAATAAGATTGGAATTTAGGCCAGCGCCGCGGCTCACTAGGCTAATCCTCTGCCTTGCGGTGCCGGCACACCGGGTTCTAGTCCCGGTCGGGGCACCGATCCTGTCCCGGTTGCCCCTCTTCCAGGCCAGCTCTCTGCTGTGGCCAGGGAGTACAGTGGAGGATGGCCCAAGTGCTTGGGCCCTGCACCCCATGGGAGACCAGGAGAAGCACCTGGCTCCTGCCATCGGATCAGCGCGGTGCGCCGGCCGCAGTGCGCCTACCGTGGTGGCCATTGGAGGGTGAACCAACGGCCAAGGAAGACCTTTCTCTCTGTCTCTTTCTCACTGTCCACTCTGCCTGTCAAAAAAAAAAAATAAGATTGGAATTTAATGAAATTATTTAGAAATTGGAAGATTTTAAGAGTCCAGATATCGACTTTTCTTGAAATTGGGAGATTGGGAAATTGAGTTCATTTTTTTTTAAGATTTTATTTATTTATTTGAGAGGTAGAGTTACAGTGACAGGGAGAAACAGAGAAAGGTCTTCTATCCACTGGCTCACTACCCAAATGGCTGAAATGGCCAGAGCAGGGCTGATTTGAAGGAAGGGGCCAGAAGCTTCCTCCGGGTCTCCCACGTGGATGCAGGGGCCTGAGCACTTGGACCATCTTCCACTATTTTCCCAGGCCATAGCAGAGAGCTGGATTGGAAGATGAATAGCCAGGTCTCAAACCAGCATCCATATTGGATGCCAGCACTGCAGGACCCCAAGGGTTCATATTCTTAAGTGGAATAAAGTAGATGAGGTTAAGCAACTGCTCTCTGAAAGCTAAACAAGCGTTCTCTGCTATTGTCCCCACCACTTTCCACCATGTCCAGCTTGATGTGTTCTTGTGTTTGACCTGTGGCTTTCTGAACATGTGGATTCTAATGTATGCTTTATCATCGTCTTTAATATGACTAACTAGCCTGAGTTAAACTGGCTCTGATCTAGCTCTGCTACCCTGTCTCCTGCCACACTTCTTTTTGCTAAGAGTTCCCAGTCATACTGTCTTTTGACAAATCTGTAGGTATGCAAAGCTTATTCCTACTTGAAGTTCCTAATTTTTACTATATTCTCTTGGCCTAGAATAGAACTTCCCCAAATATTTGTATGGTTGACTTATTATTCGGGGATTAGTTTAAATGTCACATCCATAGTAAAGTCTTCCTTAGCCCCTCATTCACTTACTACCCTTTCTTTGCTTCATTTGCCTGTCTTGTTTTATTAATTATGAAAGAATTCTACAATTATATTTTTATTACTTTGTTTTCCTGTCTCATCTCACATCACTACTGAAAAACTAGTTGTGTTTTTTATAGTATCTGACACATGTAGATATGGACACACATTATGGAATGGAATTTTAGTTTACCCATTTACTCGCCTCTAGCCCTCTCTGTATTTGGATCTCTATCCCCTGGTATTTTTTTTTCACCATTGCTACTTCCTCCCCATCTGTTCCTTGACTCATCATGCTTTTATTTCTAACTCCACAATTCTACTGCAACACCTCTTGCCATGGCCATAAATGACTTATGAATTTCCTCAAGTCTTAGTCCCTTTCTTGCTAGCACTTTCTGCTGTACAAGACTTTCTTGGTTCCTCTTATTTCTTTTTCCTTTGTTCTGTGGCTCAACTAAAATTCCATTTAGTCCATATGTACTCTTGTACTCCTGCTACTCTGCACACTCTCACTGAGTGATCTTGTCTAATTCTTGGGGTTTCACTATGCATTTGTGCGTCTTAAAATCACCTAAACTGAATTTATCATCTGCCTTACATTGGTTTTCCTAGAAAATAGACTTAAATGGAAATTTTTCATGTAGGACATTTGTTGGGAAATGCTATTGGCAATAATCCTAATGAGTGGGAGTGTGTAAAATTAGGATTATATGGAAGGAGAACTTGATGCTATGAAGAGCTTATGTTGCCGGATCAAGTACTATGTAAGCTCTCTGATAGTGGAGCTGATTGAGGTTCTATGAATAGGAAAAGTCAACCTATACCTAAAATAAATATCAATTCCAGGAAAATTAATTATTTCCCTTCCTATATTAAAAGGAGTCCAATGCAGTTGTCTGGGAAATCAATAACTGGCTGTGCTCCTCAAGAGATTGTGTCATACTTATTGGGCCTTTCGTATAATTTGAATGTATTCCCCCAAAAGCGTGTGTTGGAAACTTTCTCACTAATACAACAATGTTGGGAGGTGTCTGCTAGTGAGCCTAATGAGAGGAGATTTTGCCATGAGAGAAGTATGAATGAATTAATGGCATTATCTTGGAGCAGGTTCCTTATAAAAGGGGAAGTTTGGCACATTTCACTTCCTTCCTCCCTGCCTCTCTAGTTCTCTCCTCCTCCTCCTCCGTCTCTGTCTGTCTCTTTCTTTCTGTCTCTGTCTCTCTCTCCTCTATTACCTTTCTGCCCTCCACTAAGGAGTTACTCAGAAAGAAAGCCCTCTACAGATGCCAGCCCCTCAACCTTGGTCTTCCAATCTCTCAAACTGAGCAATGCATTTCTGTTTGTTACAAATTAACCAGTCTTGGTATTCTGTTATAATAGCACCCAACAGACTAAGATGGACTTAAATCTTTTCAACTAGTTAATTTTATCTGGAATAAAGAAAAAAAAAAAGTATCAATTTTATAGATAACACTCTGTACTAATTTTGATTTTTCTCATTTATCTCTATAGAATCTCATTAGATCTGGTATATAATAGATGTGCAATAATTATTTGCTGAACTGAATTAAACCACTTTTTAAAAAATTAAATCATTTTGGGAGCCAACATTGTGGCATAGTGGGTTAAACCACTACCTGTGATGCTGGCATCCCATATGAGCACTGGTTTGAGTCCTGGCTGCTCCATTTCTGATCCATCTCCCTGCTAATGTGCTAGCAAAGCAGCAGAAGATGGTCCAAGTGCTTCAGCCCCTGCATCCTTGTGTGAGACCTGGATGAAGTTCCAGGTTCCTGGTTACAGCCTGTCTCCTTTCTTTTTCTCTCTCTCTCTCTCTCCCTTTCTCTCTCTTTTTCTCCCTCTGTAACTCTGCCTTTCCAAATAAATAAATAAATCTTCCAAAAATAAACCTTTTTAAATTAATTATTTTCTAACTGACCCCATACATAGGCTCTTAGTCAATAGAATGAGGCAAAGTGACCAGAGTAATATTTAGTTCATATTTATCCTACTTTCCACTATGTTTTCTGGATTGGAAAAACTCTGAAAACGTAAGCAAGAAAATAACTTGCATTGCTTAGGAATCAGCTTAGAGAATTCATCTTTATGGAAACACACTGTGTGTAGACAGGCCAAGAGAAATGGAATTTAGCTCCAAAGTTTCCTAAGAATCCTTTTTAATTTAACAGCAATTCTTTAGTAAAGCCATAGACTTGTAGAACTGGAAGAAGCCTTTGTGACTATAAAATCCACCTATTCCTGTTACAAATGAAGGCAGTGAAGCCTGGAAAGGACAACCAAAGCTACCCAACTGTTTCACAGCTTATCACTGACCTGGGAGGCAGTGCTCTGTCTACTAAACTAAGTCAAGCATAATTTGAGTGACTAATACATTTCAGATAATTTACTGCAAAAATCAATCCTCTGACCTTTATTCCCTGCCTTATGGGAGATAGATAGACACAAAATCAGATTTTAACAGCATGAATTAATTGGCATGATCAAAATATATAATAATGTCTCATTAATTGCTACTATTTGTTGAGAACTTACAGAACTTTTTGCTGGTTACGTTATATAGCTTAGTTCCTTTAATCTTCTCATGAATTGCTTTATCTAAAATTCCTTTCCCATTACTAGCAGGAAATGAAGCAGGAAGTATATGTTGGGAATGATTCTTCAAACCGAATTCCATATTCAAGTTGTTCTTCTTTCCTTCAAGTGTGATCGTACATACACCCTAGAGTTTGGGTGATCATCAGACCCCGCTCCAACTGTGGTTTGGACACAAGGGAATAATAAACAGCTCTGGGAACCTTGCAAGGATCAGTGCTATGGGAAAGCTCTGTGATAATCTTAGCAGATGGAAAGGAAGCTTACCTTATTTATGATTTCTATGGGGATTATATAGGAGTGTTATTAGACCATAAAGTCATATTTAAAACTGATGAAAGACTTTTTAAGGTTTACAAGACACACAGCAAAGTATTGGTTGAAGTTCCTGATAGTTAAGCCATGAACATTGCTTTTACTGCTTCATGGGGACTGACTGCTGAAAACCTATGACAACATCAATTTACATTTTGACAGTTCCCTAAATACATCATACCCATGTGCTAAAATGCTTTACAGGAAGACTGGGCAATTGGCTGTCAAAAATCAAAGAACTTCAATGAAAACAGAATCAAAAAGCCAAGATTTACTTTGAGATTGTTACTGATCCAATGGGAAAATGTGTTCCCTGCGTCCTCAACCATTCCAGTGCACTGATGTCATCTAAACCAAGAAGACTCAAGAGATCATTACATAACAGTTTGCATATTTTTAGTGCTTATCTCTCTAAAGCTTTTGCTACCAACAAAACTAGTTGATTCTTTAATTAGAGAATAAAAACACAGTCTTCAAGAACTCTTACTGTAAGCCACCTCAACCTTTCATTTTGTTATTGAGCATTTATTGTTTCCCAAACATTGTTCTAGGGCCTGGGAAACAAGCAAAGAGAAATATAGACCTTGATTTCAGGGAGCTTACATTCTCATTGAGAAAGTGTGTAGATGTAGAAGACAAAAAAATGAAAATGATTCTGGCACTGAGTAGAGTAATAAAGAAGGTAAAATTCCATGAGGAGGTAGACCATTTGTGTGTTGAGGGGAGGACAGGTGGCGGTGGCAGTGTGGTGTTTAGCTACAATGATTAAAGAAGACTTCTTTGTAATTGAGATTCTAAGGAAGAGAGGGGCAGAATACTGCAAGTAGGAGGATGCCCAAATTGCAAAGCAGGAAGCAGGCCATTTCATTTTATACTGTTGGATTCTTTTCCAAGAATAAATATTTTGAAGTTCTAAAGATCTATTTTGTGGTAAATGTGAGCTCCAGAAAGAACACATACACGCAAACATAAAGAAAATCCAGTGTGGGTTGGGAGCAGAGGGGTGGGTGGGACTGGAATGAAATGAGGAAAATGGCAGCCAAGATCTACATCATGCAGGATCTTACAGTAACAAAAAAAACTGGATTACACTCGCATTTCACTGGTATGCCATTGGAGAACACGATGAAAGAAAACATGATCTTAATTGTGTTGTACAGTCCACATTATTGCCATGTGGGTAGATGGGTGACTTGGGTAGATCAGAGGCGCCAGGAAGAAGGCTATTGAAGATCTCCAGGTAAAAGATAATTAGTGAAATCACTCTCACTCATGAAGCCACAATTTAAAGATGGTTTCCTCTATGAAATCTTTCCTGCACTACCACCCTCTTTCTGTAAGCAAATTTAACTAGCCTGGTCTGTGTTCCCATATCACTTTGCACATGCCTCTCTTGGGAACTTCCCGGGGGGGGGGGGGGGAGGTTATGGTTAGTTGTTTATTTACTTACATTTCTATATGCCAGTTTATAAGTTGTTACAAAATGATACAAAGATTGTATCATTCATCTCAGTCTCTCCAGCAGTAATAGGACTTATTCATAAGTGTTCAATAATTTTTTTAATTTTACATATTCATTTTAATTTTATTTGAAAGGCAGAGAGATAGACACATACACACACACACACACACAGAGTAAGATAGAGAGAGAGAGAGATCTTCTACCTCCTGAATCACTCTAAATGCCCCTGACAGTGGAGGCTGGGCCAGGCCAAAACCAGGCGATTGGAACTCAATCAGTTCTCCCGTTATGGGTGGTAGAGACCCAAGTACTTGAACTATCACTACTGCCCCTCACTTGCACATTAGCAGGAAGCTGGAATCAGGAATACAACCAGGATGTAAACCAGGTACTCCAGTATAAGATACAGGCATCCCAAGCAGCATCTTAATCCCTGTGCCAAATGCCCCCCTGATAAATTTCTTCAATAGATAGGTGAAAGAATGAAGTGTCCCAATGTTCAATATTATATAGACATAATTCTTTGGCTGTTTTATCCTACATGCTTTTTAATAGTCCCAAATTATTGAGAGAAGACTTCTTACTTATTTGTTTAACTCATGCCAAATGAGAAAGTGGTTTATGCAGGTAGATGGACATGCATGGGAAAGATCTCCAGAACGTTCATGGACAATGTGTATTATGAAAATACTATGCATAAACTTCAAAATTTTTTACACCAAATTTCTTGTTAGAGATGCCCCCTGCCTTTACCTGGCCAGCTCTCCTCCCAGGCCATCCAAGAAATGAAAGTCAACAGAGTGCCTTCCCCTAGGAGGTTCACACCTCCCTTAGGATATACCCCATGTGAAGAGATAGGTAGGTCTGGGCCTCTTAACTTACAAGGCCTAAAGCCCACCAGATTATTATCAAGCCCCTTCTATCAGGTTCTATTTGCCTCTCAATCAGAAAAATTACTTGTAGCTTAGACAGCACCTTTCTTAGCTCCTCTAATAATGACTCTGTCCTTTGTTCTAGACCCTGTCTAGCGCACTTGGGCCTCATTCCTTTGTAATCATAACCTCTACTCTACCACCAATGGCTCTACTCCCAACCTGTGTGTACTGATGGTCCTCTTCCCCACTTAATGCTGTATAATTGTTCAAACCTGGTAAATGCCACTCTTAGGATCATTGGTTACTATCCTCACTCTGTCTTTTATGACCTTGTCTAAATATGATCAGAGTTGGTAAACTTGGAAGGCTTCCATAGCCTTGGCAACCCATGACGACAGCCTAGGATGGTTACTGGCGCCATAAACTAGAGTTTCAATTTGTTGGGTCAACAACAGGAGCCACTGTGCATTTGCTCCTCATGTGGGATCTCTGTCCTTAATGTGCTGTACATTGTGATTTAATGCTATAACTAGTACTCAAACAGTATGTTTCACTTTGTGTTTCTATGTGAGTGCAAACTGTTGAAATCTTTATACTAAATTGATCTTCTGTATATAAAGAGAATTGAAAATGAATCTTGATGCAAATGGAAGGGGAGAGGGAGCGGGAGAGGGGAGGGTTGCGGGTGGGAGGGAAGTTATGGGAGGGGGAAGCCATTGTAATCCATAAGCTGTACACTGGAAATTTATATTCATTAAATAAAAGTTAAAAAAATTATTTATTTATTTATTCAAAAGGCAGAACTACGGAGAGAGAGGGTAAGATAATGAGAGAGATTTTCATCTGCTGATTCACTCCTCAAGTGGTCACGGTAGTTATGTTTGAGTCAAGCCAAAGCCAGAGCCAGGAACTCCATCCTGGTTTCCCATACAGGTGGCCAAAGCCCAAGTACTTGGGCCATCATCTTCTACTTTCCCAGGCACATCAGCAGCAATCTGGATCAGAAGTAGAGTAGCTGGGACTTGAACTGGAGTTGCAAGCAGCAGCTTAACTCGATGCGGCTCCACTCTTTTTAAAAAGCTTTATGCAGACATATTACCATACTTAGCGATTCCATTTCCAAAGGAAATGCATATAGTTACTTATCAAAGACAGAAACAAAACTCTTCATAGCCACAGTATTCATAGTGGTTCCAAACAGAAAATAATAAAAATATCTGTCAGTAAGAGAATGATTAAATTAATTGGGTCGTATTAGTATTTTGGAGTATGATACAGTAATGAAGACAGACTTAGGGAAAAGAGGAAGGAAGGAAGAAAGGGAAGTGTCATTATATTCTTAGAATTTTATCTATGAGCTACATTGAATCTGTTCTCCTTGTGTTAAACTAACATTAACATGAGGAGTGATGAGAATTCTGTAGTATATTATTATGCATTTACGTGACCCTGAGAATCTAATGTATTACTAAATTCGTTAAGGGGCCTGTGGCCTGTTGTAATAGGCTAAGCCTCCGCCTGCAGTGCCAGCATCCCATATGGGTGCTGGTTCATATCCTGGCTGCTCCTTTTCCAATCCAGCTCTCTGCTATGGCTTGGAAAAGCAGTAGAAGATGACCCAAGTGTGGGCCTCTGCACCTGCATGAGAGACCTTGAAGAGGCTCCTGGCTCCTGGCTTCAAATCAGCCCACCTCCAGCTGTTGCAGCCATTTGGGGAGTGAACCAGTGGATGGAAGACCTTTCTCTCTGTCTCTCCCTCTCTCTCTAACTCTGCCTCTCAAATAAATAAATAAAATCTTTTAAAAATAATAATAAAATCCCTTTAAAGGTTAAAGAAAAACAAACTACTGCTAGGTACAATATGGATGAATCTCATAATGTTGCATTAAAGCCCAACACTAAGAACTATATGAAATTCAAAATAGACACAACTAATCTATTTTGTTAGAAGTCAGGATAGTGTCTGCCCTTAGGGAAAGGGGGTAGGCAATGATGTTGAGCACAAAAGTAGTAGCTCCTGGTGTGCTTGTGACATTCCATTCCCTGATCTGGGTGGTATTCACTCTGTTAAGACTTCATCAAGACATGCTCCTGTGATTTGTGTGCTTTTCTATATGTGTATTTTGCTTCATTAAAAATACACTTAACCTACTGCAAAATGATGCACTTTTGCAAGGGAGCTAACATATCTCATCAAGGCAATTTATGCTTGAAAAGAATCGTGGAGATTATCTAGGGATCAGCAAACTGTAACTCTGTTTTTGTATAGAATATGAGTTCACATTTTTTGTACATTTTAAAGGGCTGTGAAGAAGGATGAAGAGGAAGAGGATGAGAGCATGTAGTTGAGATGATGTATGGCCTTCAAAGCTTAAAATATTTACTGTCTGGCCCTTTACAGAAACATTTGCAAGACTCTTTTGTTCCAACACCCTCCACTGTACAGCTTATGACATTGAGGACAGAATGAAATGATGTGCCCAAAACCAGCCAGTTCAGATAGCAGAACTAGTACTGGATGTTAAATATTTTGGCTCACATGGTATTTTCTTATTAGAAATTAATGTGGTTAATCCACACATTCAGCTCAGACCTCTCACTAGATCTGGTAATGATGTTTACATTGCCCACAGGTAATAAAAACTTAGCACCCCCTCCACACACACACCCCATTCCCACCTCTGCTACCTAGACCACTCTGCATCTCTCACACTATCTTTAGCTCCCATCCTCCTATCCAACCACCATCCAGAGCCAACAAGACAGTTTTAGCTCTTCTGCCATGCTCCAAAGCCTGTGGTGAATTGATCATGAAGACCTGTCAATTTTCTTCCTTGAAACACCTTAAAACCACCCTCTTCTCTATTTTAACCACTACTCTCTTAGCTCAGAATTTTATCTTCTCTCTTCGAAACTATTGATTTGTTTCTAACTGACCTTCCTGTCTTGCTTTCTTTCAATTCATCCACAAACAGAATAATTGGGTTAAGTAGGAAATTTGATATCCTGTTTGTGTATTTAATACATAATTCAATTTCTATCACTTGGATGGAAGCCACTAACCACATGTGACTACTTAAAAATTAATAAAAATGAAAGAAAATCAACACTTCAGCAGCTCAGTCATAGTAGCCACACTTCCAATGCTCAGCAGCCACATGTGACAAGTGGTGTCTCACTGATAGCAGTCTCATGGGCTATTTCCATCATCATGGAAAATTCATTTGTACAGAGACCCTGACACCTATGGAAGAATATTCAACCCTACTAACATGGTATATAAAGTGTATTATTTCTGGTCCCAGACTTTTCTTCAGACACCTTATGTCACTCCCTTTTCTCTCTATCTGAATGGTAGTGAAATACTTGTAATTTCCAGAAACACAATGCCATTTATGCCATCATGCCTTTGCTCATACGATATCCTCTGCCCAGAAAACCTGACCTTATGACAAGCCTCTATTCTTTCTTAACCAACTTAAAAATTTTCCTTCTTTTGAGAAATCTTTCATGATTCTCTCCCTCTAGTCTTTTTGTAGTAATTTCTACAATGTACAGATTTTTGTTGCTACATTCATTTGACATGATATTGAAATCTGCTTTTATCTTTATCCTGCTGACTATGAAAAATTCTAGATGGTAGAGACTAGTTCAGTAGTAGACCAACATTTTCTGTAAAGATCTGCTCAGAAAGTTTTAATTGTCAAGGTTCTGTAGTCTCAGACATAAGAATTTTACATTGCTGATCTACTGTGAAGGCAATCACAGAACATCCATAAATGAATAGATGTGGCCAGATACAACAGCAGGCATCATTTTGATGCCAAGTCAGAAATAATTAAAATGTCATGCTTAGAGCATGTTTTATAGAAGAGTGCATGAATGAGTATGGAAGAACAAAACTGTATGTCATAAGGGGGTTCAAATACTTAAAGGGTGATGATCAGCAAAAAGAACATTGGAAAAACTATGTGTTTTGAAGTTATTTATTTGCAATCCTGAAACTTAATACTGCTTTAAATTAAAAGAAGGGAGGATTTGGCACATGCTCACTCAGACTTACCCCTAATGGTAGAGCTAGAAACATGCCAGGGGATTCTAATTCAATCCCATCAAGGTGGCATGTACCAATGCCATCTTACTTGTTAAAGTGATCAGTTTAAGTTCATAGTTGATCAAAAAGATATGATTAAGTGTCAAAGAGATTACATAAATAAAACCAGTGTCTGCAAATAATAATTAATAGAATAAAAAAGGAGAGAATTATCCTTCTTGGGAAGCAGGATACACAGCAGACTCATAGAATGGCAAATGCCCTAAACAGCACTCTGGCCTCAGAATTAGCCCTTAAGGCATTCGGATCTGGCTAAAAAGCCCATGAGAGTTTCGCAGGCATGGAAAGCCAAGGCACTGTGGCAAACAAAACAAAACAAATTAAAAAAAAAAAAACCAACAAAACCTAAATGAAAGATCTCTGTGAGTGAGATTATAGTGGAAAGAACAGGCCATCAAAGGAGGTACCTTTCTCTGAAGGGAGGAGAGAACTTCCACTTTGAATATGGCCTTGTCTAAATAAGACCAGAGTTAGAGAACTCAAGAGGCTTCCATAGCCTTGGCAAGAGCCTTGGGTGATTATTGACATCATAAATAAGAGTGTCAATTGTTAAATCGACAACAGGAGTCGCTGTGCACTTGCTCCCCATGTAGGACCTCTGTCCTTAATGTGTTGTACTATGATAATTAACTGTAAAACTAGTCTTCAAACAATACTTTATACTTTATGTGCCTGTGTGGGTGCAAACTGCTGAAGTCTTTCCTTAGTATAGAGTTGATCTTCTGTATATAAAGATAATTGAAAATGAATCTTGATGAAGAATGGTATGGGAAAGGGGGTGGGAGATGGGATGGTTGCAGGTAGGAGGGAGGTTATGGGGGGGGGGAACCACTATAATTCAAAAGTTGTACTTTGGAAATTTATAGTTATTAAATAAAAGTTGAAAAAAAGAAGGGAGGAAAGGAGATCTTGTTACGAATTTACTTTTAAATAGGCACCTATATCACTACATAAACAAATTTCTTTTTTCAAAGATCTGGTCATTGTTTTCATGTAACCAGATATCTTTGTATTCTGATGGCTTTTACTTCAAGCAGTTAAAGATACTGTTCTGAGAAAGGGCTCATCGGATGGCCAAAGGACACAAAAAAGTTAAGGAGCTCTGTCCATGCCTGGGCTCTGTCTATGAGAAACTGTGTCCCTGAAGAACACTCAGGGAAGGCCTGTCTGGTCCATCTGTCTAGACTGGAGATCAGAGTACAGCTGTAGCTAGGGAGTCCCAGCTCAGCTAGAGGAGCTCTGCATGGTGCATGAGGAATTACCAAATAAGACGCTGCCTGCTGGAACCCTCCCCACCAAAGAATACTTGGCTGCTTTCTGGGTGTCTGTCTGGATTTGGATTCCCTAAGGGTTGGAAAACCTGCCATCCCAAACACTTTCCTCTGCATTTGCCACGGAGTGAGATAATGGGACCAAGGCTCTACCTGAAGGCTCTCTTTAGCTCTATAGTGAATCTGAGCCAGGAGGTTGGGCAGAGAAGAGGGAGGAGCTGTGAACCCTAGGAATGTGTACGTTGGCTAGGACTAAATGTGCATTGATTAAGGGTAAGAAATTGTGGCCTGGGAGACTATGGCTGAGTGGATGCTAATTATATTTTTTTCTCAGATCCTGCCTCTGACCAGGATTAAAGCTGCCAAGGATAAGTGTGGGTTGGAGAACTTTTTCTTGTTGCTATCAATTGCAAAAGCCTTTGTGTGTTCGAGTTGTTTCTAACACAATTTAATACATATTAGGTGAATTAAATAAGCAGGAGACTCTGGTCATGGATTAATCTCCAAAAATTTACAGTTGCCAAATCAGTTTCCTTTGAGAAAGGAGATCTAAATGTCTGATCAGAGAAAACACACTCCCATGCTCTCAGTACTGGAAAAGCCCAACCCTTCAAGTTACGCGGAGTGTGCCAAGCAACCAGCCAATCGGTTGTGTGAAGAGTCAGGCCGACCTGGGTTTAAGTCAAAGTGCTGCTACTCGCTAGATGTGTGACCCTGAAATGGTCATTCAATCTCTGAACTTCTTTGTCCTAGTGTCTAAAATGAATATAATAATACCTACTTCATATTCTAAAGACAAGGGAGAGATATAAAAGGCGTTGTGTTGTACCTTTATTTTTGCGAACTGAACCTGCAGGCTCCTGCTGGGTAGAAGCAATGTAGGCCTGTATCTTCCAGTCTTCAGATTATCAGACCTCACAGTAGAAATGCAATGACTTCTTGGCCAAACTTAGTTTTCAGTTTTTCTTTTGCAATTTGATTTACCATGTTCATTTAGGGAAGGATAAGACTCTTGCATCAGGTCATATCACAAAACATACCTTCCTTGTATGATTTACACTTTCATACATACTACATATTAGTCATTTGCTACATTGTATTTTGCTAGTGGCCAATTTTATCACTTGGATCATCTTCCCTCTCTCCAGCCCTCACTTAATCTTTTTGGCACATCTCTTTCAGGCATATTCCTACATGCATTTGAATGCATATTACTACATTCACGACTATTTGGTTGGTCTTCTCATTAAGATCACCACCCCTAATCAGAGTCAGTGGCATCCTTGAGTCTCTGAGCTCTGAACACGTCAGGAGACCTCCAAATGAAAATTTACTTGGGGCTGGCACTGTGGCATAGTGGGCAAAGCCGCCGCCTGTGGTGCCAGCATCCCATATGAGTGCTGGTTCGAGTCCTGGCTACTCCACTTCCAATACAGCTCCCTGCTATGGCCTAGAAAACAGTAGAAGATGGTGCAAATCCTTGGGCCCCTGCACCTGTGTGGGAGACACAGAGGAAGTTCCTGGCTCCTGGCTTCGGATTGGTGCAGCTCCAGCTGTTGAAGCCAACTAGGGAGTGAACCAGCAGATGGAAGACTTTCTCTCTCTCTCTCTCTCTCTCTCTCTCTCTCTCTCTCTCTCTCTCTCCTGCTCTTGCTCCCTCTCCCTCTCCTCTGTTTAACTCCAACTTTCAAAAAAAACAAATAAATCTTTTTTTTAAAAAAGAAAATTTACTTGAAGATCCTGTGAAGCTTCTTGTGAGAGGGATTTTTGGGTGCTTAGATGAGTTACTAGAATCCAACAGCCTCACTTGATGAAAGGCTTCAACGTTGAAATTGTGGAAATGTTTGAAATGGTTCCATGTGGTCATTTATTCAGCAATGAATTATCAAAATGTTGAGGCACCCAGATCACTGAATGCAAGCTGAGCATCCTAGGGACAATGGTTACACTGTTGGATTATTGCTGGGTCCCCACTGTTGTCCTGCTCAAGAAATTTTTATTGCATCAACACAGTCAGGTCATTGCCATTGAGGGTTATAGATATATAAATGATGAGATAATGAAAGCATGCAACTAGAAAGACATTAGCCAACATGAAGGAGTCATGGAAGACTTCAATAGGGAGGTGAAACTTGAGCTGAGACTTGAAAGATGCTGAAGAGTTTTCAAATGGAAAAGTGATGAAACTGCCTACAAGGGAATGAGTGTGTATAGAAGACACAGAAATAAGGTAGCACACAATGTTATGGGAATTCTGAATAGTTTGGGATGGGTGGTATCAGTATGAAATATCAGGTATTGGATGAAATATCAGAAGACAGATCATGGATAATGTCCTGTGACCTGCTAAAGTGACTTTGCTTATTCTTCAGGCAATAGATGAGCCATCAAAGAGTTGTAAAATAGAATGTGATAAAATATATTTTAGTGAGGCCACTCCAGAGGGTATATTTGAGAAAGGAAGACTAAGGCAGGAAGACATTGGAGGATATTGTAGTGGCTTAGTGAGTGAGAGAGGAGAGCTGCATGAGGCAGAGCAGTACAGTAGAATGGTGAAGGGGTGGACTTCATGCATTTATCCTGAAAAACAAGGGAAGAAGAGAGCCAAAGACCAAGAGAGAAGAGGATTTTGTCTAGGAGCAAACCCCTAGTAGGGCTAAATGAAGATAAAGATCACTGAATTAGTACATAGGACATGGTAATGACAATTTAAGGATTATTTTGGAGGCAATGTAGGGGAATAGAACAGTTCCATTGGGTTGCAGAGGAAATGAGAGATTAAAACATGAAGATAGCACATGTAAACAGATTTTTAGATGTTCAGTTGGTGAAGGGAAAAGCCTAATGTAGAATAATATTTAATGAATTCCATAGGCTGCAATTTTTTTAATTTTCTTAACCTTTGTTTAAAACTGAAGATGGTGATGGGAGAATATAGATCAAAAATCAAAATTTGTGGTCATAATTTACTTGGAAAACCTTCACTAAATATCCACATAAGTCAAATTTCTGCTCTGCATTTTCTTATCTCCCCTATGCTTTTTTTCCTTCATAGCATTTATCATTATTTGTGATTACATATTTTACTTCTGTGATCATTTAATGAATTTTTGTTTTTCTGAAAACTCTAAGAACTCTGGGAATGAGGGTGATATACACTCTGTTCACTAGTGTTTTCCCAAGACCTCATACAGTAAGAGACAAGTAGCAGAGGCTCAAGTATAGTTGATTAATAAATGGATACAGCTATAACCATAAATGTTTAGAGACATAAGCAGAAAACAAATGTAAACAAAAGCCAACTGTAAATTTTACTATAACTAAATCAAAGAAATATAACTGCAGAGAGTGTCAAATCAGAGAAAGAAAATGCAGAGTGTTACAAAGTGGAGAGAACATTTTATATAACATTGCCATGGAAGGATTCTAAGGGGATCATATGAAATGAACAAATGAAATGAATAAATAATATATGAAAATATCTGAGAAGACTATACAGGCCAAAGAACATAGAATATATTTGGTATATTGCAGACAGAGCAAGCAGACCACTGGTACCTGGTACCCAACTATTGATCTGACAAATGATTCTTCCTCTGTAAGTTTCTCTGGAATGCAGAGTACGCTCTGAATCGGTGTCCAGTAGATAATGTTATGTTTCCCATGGCCAGAATCCATAGATCCATGAATCAACAGTTGTTGAGAGTGGCATCACTTTCCATACCCTGAATGACCTACTAGCAAATTTTTCTTCTTCCTATTCCCACAAATTTAGGCTTTCTTGGCTTAGGGGTCTTAGCTACAAAAGGAGGAATACTTATACCAGGAGATAGAACAATAATTCCATTGAACTACCATCAACCTACTTTGAGCTCCTCATGTCTCCTAATCCACAGATAATGAGGTGAGTCATTGTGGTGGCTGGAGTTATTGATCTTGACCACACAGGGGAAATCGATTTACTATTCTGCAATAGAGTTAACGGAGAGAATGTTGGAAATTATGCCTTGTGGTTAAGTTCCAGGGAAAACACAACAATCCAATCCAAGAAAGATTACTAATGGCCCAGACCCCACCAGGTAAATAAGTACAGCCAACTGAGGTGTTTGCTGAAGGTAAAGGAAACACATGGTAGTGGAAGAAGGTAGCTGCAAATACCAGTTGCAGCCACATGGTCAGACATGAGGACTATGGTATTTCCTCCTTATTTTATTATTAATATGTGTGGATCAAAAATATTTTTGTTTTCTTCTCTCCTCTATCCTCTTATCAGATACAATGTGGTAATATTGAAGAATTGTTAATTTTACCACAGTCTTTAAGCTATAGGAATAAAGATCATGCAAGAATTTTACCTCTTCTTCTGGAAAAGAAGTTAGTGCATTTTCAGTTGTATGTGAGATTGCTGTATCATGTGAGGCAGAATTATGGCAATGTTATTGTCTTTCTTTGGGTTAAACAGATGAATTTGAGTGCTCAGTTGACAACAAGCGAACTTGTCATGGTCAGTTTTATGTGTTAACTTGACTGGGTAGCGAGGTGTCCAGATTTTAGGTCAAATATTATTTTGGGTGTTTCTGTGAGGCTGTTTTGGAATGTTAACATTTAAAATTGTGACTGAGTAGAGCAGATGATCCTTTCCAAGGTGGGTGGGCCCTGTATGACCAGTTGGAGAAAATTCTTCCTGGTTGATTGCCTTCAAACAGGGACATCGTTTCTTTTCCTTGCTTTTGGACTTCATCTGAAACATTGGCTCTCCCTAGGTTTCCTGCCTGCCAGAAATTCATGAGCTCTCATGGTTCTCAGGCCTGTGAACTCAGACTGAAACTAAACCATTAGCACATGAGCCAACTCCTTATACAGTAGTGCCTCGTTATCCAGGGTTTCACTTCCACACTTTCAGTTACCTGCCGTCTACCACAGTCTGAAAATATTAAATGGAAAATTGCAAAAATAAACAGCTTGGAAGTTTTAAATCGTGGGCCATTCTGAGTAGTGTGTTGAAATCTTTCACCATCCTATTCCATCCTGCTTGGGACATGAATCATCCCTTTGTCCAGCATATTCTCACCGTATATACTACACTTACTAGCCATCTTGTTTATCAGATTGATTGTCACAGCATTGCCATGACCATGTTCAATTAAGATAGTAGTAGCCTAATGCTAATCACAACACCTGCATCACTCACCTCATTTCATCTCATCATGTAAGCATTGTAGCATCTCATATCATCAAAAGATGAGTGAATAGAGTACACTATATTCTGAGAGAGGCTACATTCACATAGCTTTTACTATAGTACATTGTTATAATTGTTCTTGTCGTTATTGTCTTACAGTGTCTAATTTATGAATTCAACTTTTTCATAGATATATATTTATAAGAAAAATATTATATATATATGAGGTTCAGTACTATCTACAGTTTCAAGCATATACTGGAGGCCTTGGGAAGTATCATCTATAGGATAAGGGTAAATTACTGTAATATTTTTCTCTAATTGTATGTATAAATATATGTATAATATTGTATATATCATAATATATAATTTATATATATATATACATTCCATTGATCTTATTCTTTGAACAACCCTAACAGAATGTTTTTCCAGATTTTAAAAGATCTGTGTTTAGAATAGCGATGATACTAATGAGAGAATAATAGGTAATATTAACTGAGCACCGGGCACATTCTGAGCCATTATAAATAACTATAACCCTATCAGGAAAGTGAAGCATAGAGGTGTTAAGTGACTTGCTCAAGACTGTACATCTGAAACAAAGGCAGAATTAGTGTTTGAGCCCAGACATTTCCTGATATTTTTCATCATGAAACATCTCTCTATCACCCACACACTTTATATGAACCTATTAAGTAGCATTTCCTTGGGAGTTAGTTGGTTCAATTAATTTAGAATTGTATAATTAATAGTCAAAAAGACCAGTCTAAAAATGTCCTCTAGCTATCCTAAGCTTTTATCTTCACCCTGGCCCCTTCCTCTTTAACCCCTTTAGGACACCAACCCAGAGACTTGCAAACCTGTATCTACTTTGCTTTTCTTCTCTTACATCTTACCTTAGGTGAGCCTTGTCTACCTCCATCATGTATTGGTGGCTTCAGGTTAGCATTTGTGGGAATGCATCCAGGACATAAGACATTTAGGTGCCCTCCCTGTCAGCATAGGGTTGTTCAAATGCATGTGGGAGTTCCCTCCAATAGGCACACTGTGCTTATAACACCCATTCAGCTGTTGGCCAGCATGCCTCTCACAATCCTCTCTTGACCCATTCCCAGACAGTTCCATTCCACCCTTTTAATTTCATTTGCCTATTTGTATAATGCAGTGGAGCATATCCTTGCTGGGACTGAGTAGCAAATTAGTGGCATGCCTCTGACAGCTCCAAGATCGACACGGGCACGATAGCAGTACCCTGCACTAACGAGAGTCAGCTCTGAAGGCCTCAGGGAGCTCCCAAGGATTCATGTTCTTCATTCTTTTGGATACATAGCAGACTCCCAGAGTGTCCCGAGGTGCCCTAATAACAAAAGCCCATTCCGTGCACAGATGAGGGGGAGAAGAGGACCAGGTTGGTTTTATTTCCTTAGTGATCTGCGAAAATCTCTCTCTGATTGAAAGTCATCTTTTTCATAACGCTGAAAAGATGTAACATTAGCTTAATCATTCCCAAATGAATCCTGAAAAATAGTTGGAAACAGAACACTTATACAAAATCATTTCAGCATTACTAGAAAGTTTCAGCCATTTGCTATAAACTTGTACTTTTAAGTGGCAACCATGTGGTCTGCCTTTGGAACATCCAGTTCTTTCTTCTTTCTCTCTCTCTTTCTTTTTAAAATAGAATTAAAACCCCTGACACTTGTTTTAAGACCTAAGAAACTTTTAGTGCTTAGCAAAATGTAGAACCTGGCACAGTCATAAAGAAGATATATTTGATTTTACTTCTTGAAGCCATTAAAAAAAAAGAAAACAAAAAAGACTCAGGATACTGTCTGTAAGAAAATTAAAATGGCAGCTGCAACTCTTCTCCAAAGTCTCTGTAAGAAGACATCTAAGGTCACTCCATGGTCTCCTGGGTTCCAGGAAAGTAATTTACTCCCCCCACACCCACACCCCCACCCCACGTAAAGCAAAGAGCATTGGCGGGAGAGAGATCCAACTCTCAACAGAGCTGCTCTTGATTGAGGAAGTTAACACTTCAGGAAAAGGATTCTGTCTTCTTTCAGGGCTCTTGAAAAAGATCCCTGCCAAACCCAACCCCAGATAGAAACAGCTCTTTTACTAGAACTTGGGAATTAGTCACCAACTTGGATTTGCAATAGGAACTATGAAAAATTCCATCAAATAATGCAGGCTGGGGGCTAAATTTCAATGAAAATAACCAATTTTAAAATGGGAATCCAAATGGATATCAAGAAGAGAGAAGGAGATTCACATCAGTAGGAGGTATATTTTGCTCTTGGATAGAGGAGCTAATTCTTTGGAATCTAGTGTTTGTGAGATAATGAAAACACAAAACTGCTAAGAGGGTGAATTCTCTTTTGGGGAGATGAAGATTGTCCCTCAGACCCAATCTATTACAGGTTTAATACTACAGTGAGGGGAGATATCAGTATACTAACAGCATCATTCTTGGATCCTGGCTTTTAGCTTTTCTAGGTTTTGTGGAGAGTTCAAGCAAAAAGAAGAGATAGGAAATGGATGTAGAATTCAGACAATCTCCCTTCACAAACCTTTGCTGTGAGTTGATATTGTGTTTGTGCCTAGCAGAATGCTTAGCACAAAAGAAATGCTCAATACATATTCAATGTTAAAAGGAATTAACTAATAATTTTGCATTTATAAAGGCTTGTGTACTGATCAAAAGTATTTCTGTGCAATTTTGTTCCCCCCAAAGGAATTGAAAATGAGGAAGTATGAGAGGAAGAGTAAGCTAATTTGAATATATGATATTGAACATTTTAAAAATACTACGTCTTTCATTGCAGCTAGGCAATTTTGTGGTCCAAAGATCTGAAGAAAGTACATGCCATAAAATGAATCAAAAGAAATTTAAGCTGCAATAGGATTTTGAAATTTAAGTTATGACCAGGTCAAATATATAATTGATGGGAAATTCTAAAAAGAGGTACCCATTTCATATCTACAAAGGAAATGAACCTGAAGTAGTGATCAGTGAATTTTTCAGGCACCAGCCAGGTCAAGACTATAAAAAGAGAAGAGGGGCATATGATATATCATTCCTTCTAGTCTGATAAAGAGAAACTTCAAGGAAATCACTATGTGGTTGGGACAGGGTCTGAATTTGGTGTAGGAAATCTATGAAACAAGAAACAGTCCAATATTTTGGTGCTGGGGTCATAAAAGGAATATCATATTGACATTGCCTGTATTCCCAGGGTGTGTTGGATCAAGGGATGAAAAACGTGTTCCTGAGGACCATATGTGGGTGGATCAAGAGGGACAGTCAGAGATGAGCTTTTTCTTATCTTTAAGGTACATAAAGATAATTGGAACAATAATCTGTAGGTGAACACTTTGGGTGAGGAAAGAGTTAAGGACAGTCCTTTAAAAGATAGATGTATCTTTGGCCAGCGCCGCAGCTCACTAGGCTAATCCTCCGCCTGCGGCGCCGGCACACCGGGTTCTAGTCCCGGTCGGGGCGCCAGATTCTGACCCGGTTGCTCCTCTTCCAGTCCAGCTCTCTGCTGTGGCCCAGGAGTGCAGTGGAGGATGGCCCAAGTCCTTGGGTCCTGCACCTGCATGGGAGACCAGGAAAAGCACCTGGCTCCTGGCTTCTGATCAGCGCGGTGTGCCGGCCGCAGCGGGCCGGCAGAAGCGGCCATTGGAGGGGGTGAACCAATGGTAAAGGAAGGCCTTTCTCTCTGTCTTTCTCTCACTGTCCACTCTGCCTGTCAAAAAAATTTTTTTAAAAAATTAAAAAAAAAAGATAGATGTATCTTTGTTAGTGAAGTGGCCTGTATGAGGTAGGAACCCAGTGCAGTGCCTCCAGGAAGCCAATCAAAACACCTCCAAGGAGATGGAATGGGCTAAGCCCAATATCATATGTTTTCTCTAGTTTGTGGAAATTAATGTATAGAAAGAGTATAAAAGTTGTGTGGATGGCCTAACATTTGGTATATAGTTTTAATATTGTCTCATTGAATCATACAAGCATATCCTGTTTTGGGAGATGCATTAAGAGAAAGAATAAAAATTATGATATTGAAAAACAAATCAGAAAACACTATAGCTTATTAAAAGTTTGGCAAATACTCTAAATATCACAAAATAAAATGTTTAGTTTTCTGGCACATTAATGTAATACTTTTTTCTAACTACATCTTTATTGTATTTTTTATTGCTTTCTCATATAATCATGGTTTACACTTGATCTTAGCCAAAAGGCTGAGAAGCAATATAATCATGGTTTAATAATGGTTTCTAGAAAAAACAGAAAAATACTTTTGTTGATTAAACTTTGTTTTTAGTACCATTATAGCTGTATACTCTATAAACATAGATGTAATGATAAATTCTACTTCATTTGTTTCCCATTAAAAACGCATTTGCATTTACTTGTATATTGACTGCATTTTCAAGGTTGTTGCAAGAAGCCTGTATGACAACTGAATCTTTGTTCACAGTCTTATGTATGTGATGATTACAAAAGTTTCAACAAACTGGCTTCTGGTACTACACAGTTCAGACCTGGTATTTCCTCCACTACTCATACACATCTAGAGCCAGACACCTTGGGACAAGTTAATAACTAGATGTAGTCTTTGCTTTCAGCCTTTTTATCCTAACATCAATGAGTTACCTAAGTAAAATTCATGCTCCTGGTTTCATGGAGCTTTTAGCCTATGAGGGTGAAATAGGCAATAATCAAGCAAACCCACTCTAAACAAGTGAGATAAGTGTTTTTAATAGAAAGGAACATTGCTTTCTAAGAGCACACATCAAAGAACTTCATTGGTAATTATTTCATAATGTATACTAGAGTAAGCATGAAACAGAAGGCCAGGTGATGTGGATATGTTCAGAGAAAGTCTTCCAACTCTATCTTAAAGCCCTTGATTGAATAACTGAGCCCTTCCCTCAATCCCAGATCTCATTCTGCACGGTGTACTTTGTGTTGGGATTTCTGCTTAGTTCCTGTTCTCAGGCTCTTTTACTACAATGACATATTCTGCATGGCCAATAGTGTTGTTTTCCTGGCATGTACTGGAAAACACAACAAAGAGAGAGTCCAGTCTTCACTGAACTCAAGTCACCCCTTGGCATCTCAGAGCCTGTAGTACATAGGTTGAGCTTCTTTCCAAATGGAACAGTCTTTCACAATCCCTTTCTAATTCCACACCCTATTCCATCACTATAAAACTCCCTCCTCATAACAACACACAGTGGGGGAGATCATTATCAGGAGAGATGAACTGAACGAATCAACAAATATTACACTTGCCTTAAATTCTAAGTCATTTTCTAGAGAACGTAACTTTTTCTTATTAGTCCTTGGTACACTTACCACTCCAAAGTTCCAGGTATCCAATATTTGAAAGCCTACTTTTACATAGTCACTGATTATCTACTTCATAAAGATTTAAGGGGCTTGTTTAAAATGCAAACTCCAAGTTGCTATGGTTTGGGTGTTCATTTTTGTGTCCTTCAAAAGTCCATGGAGGCACTAAGGAGGCAGTGGAAACTTAATGGGAGATCCTTGGGTTTTTGATGGTGTACCCTCAAAGGATAGTTCTTGTGAAAGGGTTATTATAAAAGCCATAGTTTGGGTCCAACCACGTCTCTGCTGCCACTCTCACTACGTGGCTCTTCTTGTATGCTCATTCCCCTGTTGCCATCCCCCATCCTCATGGAAGTCACACCAATGGGGCCACCCACTCTTGGACTTGAACCTCTGAAACTGAGAGCTAAGTAAACCTCTTCTCTACAAAGTTAATTGCACCAGGTATTTTGCTGTAGAAATAAAAAGCTGACTAATATACAAGCTCATTCAAACTACTTCTCAGTAAATTAGGGACTAGGATCCAAGAATCCGAATTTTCTTTAGCCTCTCAGGCGAATATTTTGAATGTGGAATTTGTGAATGAGTTCACTAAGAATAGTGTCCTTTCTAATATCCAACATTAAGAGTTAAGACAAATACAGTGACTATATGACATCAACGTAACACGGGGAAAGGAAGAATACTTAGCTCTACAAGTAATTACTGGAGGAAACTGTAAAATACACTAACTTAGGAGGATATAAGCAAAAATAAAAATGACACATATACAAGACATTGCTTTATAGCATTGCTGAAATAGCAAAATATTGCAAACAACCCGATTGCCCTTATGTAAGATATTAAGTAAACTACAGGACAGTTGCACAAATAAGTAAGAAGCTTTATAAAAGAATGAGAAAATGATATTAACTACTAAATATATTTGTTAACTGACAAAATAAACAAAGTACTGTACAGTATCTAGAGTGAGCTATCTTTTGCATGAGAAAAGTGGGAAAGTAAAACATATTTTCATATTGTGGCTTGTGTTCATTCTCATGAGGAAATGCTGGAAGGATACAGAAGAAACCAACAAAAGTAATGTGGCATGTTATTTTGAGAAGTCCCAGCTAAATTGGGGTTCCCAGACCAGAGTAGCCAGCAGCCTGCCCTAGTGGGAAGTGAAGGCGAGCTGGATCTGCGTGTTTACAGTGTGCCTTCATGGGATATTTTGACCTGGCGGACAGCCCAATGTATAGTTGTTCCACCCATGACCAGGGGTCCCTCACCCAGGAAACGTATTTATCCTGGCAGATACCCTTGTTGGTCTTGCCTGACCCATGTCCAGTTTACGGTCGCCTGATCATTGCCTGGGTACTAGGAGCCTGACCTTATGTTGTTCATGGTGTCCAGGGAGGACTTGGCCTGGGACAGCCCCTGGTTGTTCAGATGGAAGCATAAATTGAATACCACTACAATGGGAAATAAGGTGAAAGGTTTATGACTGAAGATCCTGGGTAGGGAGAGTCTAGTGAGTCAAGAGAGCACTCCCCTGTCCTAGAGTCACAAGAGGCAGTAATGAACAGTCAGGTGGACGGGGGGTGGGGGGAGTATATATAAAAGAATTCGTAGGAACTGCCTTCAGTGTGTAGGAAAATGTTTGATCTGTTCAAAGATGCAGAGCATAAAGCAGGAAACCCAGTCTGCTAGGCAGAGTGATAACTGAGTTCTCATCTCTGGCCCCTGACTTGGTCTATGTGAACGGTGTTCTATTTCTAATCCCCAGGCAGCCACTTTTACTGTGTCATTCCCATTACACACCTTGCAGCAATAGCTTCTGCTGTTCACACCTCTCTTTAACCCACTATTTTGGGGTAGTGCTATGCTACACTGTCTCTGAGTTTCTCTATGGGATTTGCTTTGGCCAATATAAAATCAGAAGAATTTGAGAAGTATTTTGTCTTGCTGCTTTTGGAACTCTCCCACTGCTGTGTGAGAAAGCCTAGGCTAGCCTGGTGGCTAAGACCCAGCTATGGGTAGGCATTACGATGCAGCCAGTTAAGCTGTGGGAGTTCCATATTGGAGTGCCAGTTGAAGTCCAAACTGCTCCACTTCCAATCCAGTTTCCTGCTAATGTGCCTGGAAAGGCAGCAGAAGATGGCCCAAATACTTGTTCCATGAGATCTGGGTGGAGTTCCTGGCTCCTGATTTCAGATTGGCTCAGACTTGGCTGTTGTGGCCTTTTGGGGAGTGAACCAGTGGATAGAAGATCTCTCAATCTCTTTCTATTTCTGTCTTTTTCTGTCTCCCTCTCTCACAGTCAGACTGCTTTTGAAATACATAATTTTTGTTTTAAAAAAAGACATAGATGACTACCCTACCCCTATAACCTAGCCAGTTACCTGTCAGCTGTATGATACTATGAAATAAAGGTTTATTATAGGGCTTAGATCTTGCATGATTAAAAGTCACTAACAAGAGACCACAAAGTAGAGCTAGTAAAAAAGTCTGTGGCTACCTGTTGATTTTGCATGTGATGCTATTCCTGAAGTCACCATGCAAGGTGGTTACTTGGAAAGAAAACTTGGGCATGAAACAAGGACAAATGGGAACCCAGGCTCATCTTCTGTTTCTTCTAATCTCTTTGCTATGGAGCTGCATGTATGCCTGGCCCAGGATGCAGGGAAGACAAAGGAGGAGATCTGTGTGAGCTGGAAGAGTTGTGAGTATTATTGCTGCCCCCATGCTACAACAATGAGCCAGCAGATCAATGACATATAAGAACCACAATGATGCTGGGGGCCCTGCACCAACGTTCTAGGCAAAATGGCTACTATTTCACTTCAACCATCCAAGTATTGTGCAAAAATGTTTCATTGTCTTTTTCTCCTTTATCTCTTATTCTAATCCATCAGCAAGACTTTCAATTTCATCTCTGAGATTATCTCTTAAATATGCCAACTTCCTTTCTTTTCTAGTCCTGTCACTATGCTTTTGTGACCATAATTGTGTTGAGACTATTCCAGTACCATATTAACTCATATCCATGCTGTCCTATTGACTTTCTCCCATTTGATTCTGTATTTAACAAGAACAGTGCTCTTAAAATACAAATTATCACTTCATCCCCTGTCCCCATCTTATGCCTGAAGCTTTCCATATATTTCCATTACATGTAAACACCTGGTCCTAATTTATAAGATCCTGTAAGACCTTGCTCCAAAACAACCTCTGATCTCTAGTGTCACTCTTCCAGACTCACCTCTCCAGACCCCAACTACAGTGGGCATCTTCCATTTCCTCAAACATTCAAGCTGTTTCCTGCCTTGGTCTTTGTACACAAAGTCCATTTTGCCTGATATTTCTTTCTCTCCCCAATAGAATATACACCCTGTGAGGGCAGGAACCATGTCTACCTTCTTAATCATTCTATCTCCTAGTCCTAGCACAATGCTTTGCACAGTCATTCCCTAACACATGAATTAGAGGCCTATCTTAAACCCTGTCTACTGGAGTCTGCGCTTGCAATTCTCTAATTTCTTATCTGTTTATTACTCTTAAAGTATATTGTTTGTATGGTTATATGATGGCAGGACCTGTATATTTTTGTTTATGGCTGTATTTGCAGTTAAGAACAGTGTTTAACACATATGGATAAAGGAATGAATAATAGAAAAATTAAATAAATAAATAAATAGTGACCTTTCCTTGTTCTTCTTAGCCTTCCTTTGAAGCCTGACCTTTAATTCCATTGTAATTTCCAAAACTAGGTTTACTCTAATAGGGCTACCCATTGCTGAGCACGTTGGAGTACATTAAATGCTCCAGCTTTGGGTGTATCTAACCTCTGGAACTTAACTTTTCTTGTTTTCTCCAAATTTGCTACCAACCCACCTCAACCATAACAAGATTACTGTATCCTCCTTGGGTACAATGCTTAGCTTGCCAAACTGAATCTTCTCTTTATTGACATCTCCCCATCTCACCTCTTCTTGGAAGGTTTGGGGCCTGTTCCCTCCCCCAGTTGCCTGAATATGTTATATGTAACTGGTCACACTTCCCCAAGTCCTGAGACCTGACCTAAGATAACATAAAAACCAAGCCTACAAAAGCTTAAGGAAAATCAGTGTGATGGCGAATTCTGTGAGTTAACATGACTGGGTTATAGAATGCCCAGATAACTTGTTAATTATTCCTGGGCTTGTCTGTGCAGGAGAGATTAAGTATTTGAATTGGTGGACTGTGGGTAGGCATGGTCCACTTTCTTGAGGATCTGAATGGGGCAAGAAGGTGAAGGAAGGTTACATTCACTCTCTGCCTGCTGTCTGAGTTGAGTCATTGATCTCCTCCTGCCCTTAGTGCTCCTGATTCTCAGGCCTCCAGCCTTGCACTGGAATCTGCACCATCAGCTCTCCGATTCTCAAGGCTTTACCACCAGCTTTCCTGTGTCTCCAGCTCACAGATGTCAGCCCGTGGGACTACTCAGCCTCCATAATTATATGATAAATCTCATTATATATATATATATATATATATATATATATCTTCTCCATTCTGTTTCTTTGTGGAACTCTGACTAATACACTCAGAAATGTCTCTTAAAGCTTTGACTATGTATTTAGAGCTATATCGTTCTCCTAAACAGCTGCATAGAATCCCATAATTTGAATATACCACAATGCAATCCTCAATGGGTGGCTGTTTATGCAGCTTTTACTTTACAGTGTTTTCAGTAAGCATTCTTTGTGTGGTCCTTCTTGAAAACATTCGCTGTGATGTCTTAAGTTAAAAAGAAATCTTCTGGATATTTCCAATGGCATGATCATATCTATATAGGTACCACAAGGCACAGACATCTGTTAATTGTAGCTACTGACAGTAGAGGTAGCATCCAAGATACTTTGTACCTTCTCTATAATATTTTATTTTTACTTTAAGAAAACTGCAAGTGTGCATGACTTATGTGTGATTAAAGATGATTAAAAACATTAGTGAAACAAATATTAGCTAAAAACATTTAACTTCCCTCTTCCAAATAAAAAGTGATGGTATGATTGGACTTTGCCTAGTCCCCAATTTGTGGAATATTACAAGTGGCAAGCAAGCAGATTGTACCATGAGGAGGTCATCTGGGTAGCTCATAAGCAATTTAGCAGAACAGTAGCTCATCCTTTACTGCATTATAAGAGCTTTCAACTTTTTCTTTCAACTTTGTCTCTTGTATAAGAAGAGGGAAGCCTAATAAATGTCACATCTTTTTATCACACAAGATTCCTGGAACATAGCTGTCTCTCTGTAAAGTCTATCCAGGATTTCCCAGAAATATTCAGGCCTAGAATCTGCAGGTGCAATCCAGTGCAGGGCTTAGGTTCCACAGATAAGTCGCAGGAGCAGAACAGGGTGACTTGTGTTGTATAGGCCATTGGAGCAGATTAGAAAGGTGTGATAACAAAGAAACAGGACACTCCTTGTATTTTTATTAGGATTTTCTTTCCTAAATGCTTCCTATTATCTCACACATCTTTGCAACATAACAATGTGATGATTTCAGGGCAGGTGTCACTGGGCTTTTTCACTGAAGGACTCTGCTCCAGCTATGCTGACTTTCAACCTCTTGGCCAAGCACTCCAGGACCTTTGCACTTGCTGCTGTTCTGCCTAGGAATGCTTTATATCCAGGTCTACTAGCAGAATTTTTGTCATTCAATTCATAGTCCCAAAGGCATCTCCTTGAAGTACCTTTCTCTAATCACCACAGAAGCTGCTAGCTATTTTCCATTGCATCACCCTGTCTTATATTCTGTAAAGCAGAATATAAGAACTACTTGTTTATGTATTGTCTGCTTTTCCAGAGATGAACATAAAAGGGCATAGGACTTTGTTATGTTCGCTATGAAGATGCCCAGCACGCTGATCCTGTAGACATTCAAGAATCTCTCTTGAATGCATGAAAAGTAGCTTCCCAGGAATTGAACTAAAGCAGTGATTCTCAGCCCTGGTAGGCACATTGGAATTTCCTGTAGGGCTTTTTTTTTATTTGACAGGTAGAGTTACAGACAGTGAGAGAGAGAGAGAGAAAGGTCTTCCTTCCATTGGTTTACCCCCAAAATGGCCACTGTGGCTGGCACTGTGCCAATCTGAAGCCAGGAGCCAGGTGATTCTTCCTGGTCTCCCATGCAGGTACAGGGGCCCAAGTACTTGGGCCATCCTCCACACTGCCCTCCCAGGCCACAGCAGAGAGCTGGACTGGAAGAGGAGCATCTGGGACTAGAACCCGGCACCCATATGGGATGCCAGTGCCACAGGTGGAGGATTAACCAAGTGAGCAATGGCGCCGGTCCCTCCTGTAGGGCTTTAAAAATACACTTCTCCAGACCACCCTCCAGGGGTGTCCAATTACTGAGACTTCAGTGGGTCTCAGTTTTACAAGCTGCCCATGCGATTCTAATTTATGTCCAAGACTGGGCACCTTGGGTTGGATAGTCTTCCAGTGCTTTTTGATGCTGTTGCAGTTCCCCAGGTGACAAAGATAACAGTGGCTCCAAGGGCAGAGGGAGATGGATACGGACTTGGGCTAGGTTACAACACATATATGTGAGGCTCCAGAGGTGAAGATGTGCCTGAAATCATTGCTTTGTCGGCTGAGCTGAGACCATACCACACATCGTCTGGAGCGTGATATCTCTCATCTCTGAGATGCCCACACACTCCTCGGTGTTCTCAAAGACCTTATGTAAATCAGTGCAGTTTTTGACTATCCCTCTCTGAAGTTAAAATTGCATTTAAGTGGAAGATCTGCCCAAAAGGAGAACTTTCTGGATATTAACCTCTTCCCATTATTATTTATTATTTATTCCCATTATTATTCTCTTCTTTTTTCTTCTGTTTCAATATGCTCAAGTATTTTTCTCCCTATAGTGGTACCCCTTTTTATCCCCTCTAGAACATTATAAAAGGCTTCTTCAAATATTTGAAAGTTCTATTTTTCTTTTATTTCCTCAATTTTCCTAACTTTAAAGTTTGGAGACTTCTCTGCATAGTATTGTGGGCAATCTACGTATAAGAAAAAAAACTATTCATACAAACATTCCACTTCATCCTCATGCAAAGAGGCCACACAGATTATACTTCACCACAAATCCCAGATGGTCTTCTCATCTTCTCAGAGTAGAGGAACAGGGAGAGAATTGGCATGCAGGCGCTTGACCCTTCTGTAGAATGTGGGAGTTACAAAGTTCCTGGGAAAACAATAGACTTTCAAGGCATTTGGAGAAGATGGGACATATGAATTTTTGAGTTTTGTGAGTTCTTAAACAAAATCCTCTCTTCTGTCAATTAAGCAATTGATTTATGAGGAGTGAAGTTTGCACATGGTTTGGACACATCATGCTCTGGGGATGAAAAGAGAAGGAAAGTGATTTTATTTGGAAGACCTCTTGGGCTGTTGGCTGTCTACTGCTGAGAATAAAATCTGGGTGCAGAAGGGACAGAGGAATAAGACTGATGCAGAGTGGAAGGGTGGATTGGACAGGATGCAGGATCTGGCCCTGAGCAAAGCATTACATTGCTTGCAGCTGTGGGATGCTTTCGGGGTCCCATTTCCCTAGATTCCTGTAGCATCTCCTTTCTCTGTGATGAGATGGTGAGGCAATGCTGGGCTTGTTGGGCTCAGCCTTCTTGGTGCTGCTGGGAGCTCACATTTGCTCTCTATGTGTGTAGATGTGAAACTCAGCAGACATGACATTCTTTTCTGTTGAGTTATTTGGGGGAAAAGGCCAGGTGGGACGTGGTATGGTCACTGCAATGACCAAATAGCACACCCTGTCCTCCCTCAGTCCGCACTTTACATTCTCTGGTGGAAACTTAGTGAGAAATGCTGCTTTGTGTTAGTCTTATGATTTAAGTGCTGTATGCTTCCCCCAGGACACCTGTGTTTGTTGAGCAATACTAGCGGAGGTTTTTGAGAGGTTTACAAAAGACCAGACAGTGAAAGAGATGAGTAATGTAACGGTGATTCCCCCTGGGGTGGAAAAAGTGAAGATGTAGGGAGGGAGGTAGAGAACAAGGGGATAGTGTGAAAACTTAACCTCTCTGTTCATCCATCCAATACTTGTATAGCTCTTTATTGAGATCCTTTGTGCAGAAGCTACTCTCCTGAGCCCAGAAGGTATATTGGGCTGAGTCTGGGAGTCCTTGACTTTCCTCTCTTTGTTTATCACATTCTTGCGTACTTCACACACTTTGCTGACTCCTCAGCAGACTTGCTGCTCTCTTCTCAATTTTCCTCCTTGATAAGCATCATATTTGTTATATTCTAATTTTCTGTGTACATGTCTGTGCATCCTTTTAAAAATTTATATTTTATTTATTATTTGAATGGTACAGTTACAGGGATGCAGAGACAGACAGAGAGAGAGAGAGAGAGAGAGAGGAGAAAGAGAGAGAGAGAGAGATCTTCCATCCACTAATTCACTCTCCAAATGGCCCCAACTGCCGGAGCTCCACTGATCCAAAGCCAGGAGCCAGGAGCTTCTTCAAGGTCTCCCACATGGGTGCAAGGGCCCAAGGGACTGGGCCATCTTCTACTGCTTTCCCAAGCAATAGCAGAGAGCTGGATTGGAAGTGGAGCAGCCAGGACTTGAACTGGCAGACACCTGGGATGCCAGCACTGCAAGTGGCAACTTGACCTGCTATGCCACAGCGCCAGCTCCTGCCTGCACATCTTTGATTCCCATGCATATAGAAGGTGTGTAATAAGTGTTGACTAGATGAATTTGACAGCCAACATTTAGCTTGGAAAGGTAGATTTTTTTTCACATATTTATAAGTAGCATGATATTAATGAAAATGATGATGTTGATGATTTAATTCCCTAATCTGTTCCAGGACCTGAGGAGGCAGGCTTTGAAGTGATGTGGTGAAATCCATGAATTTTCTATTTCCGTCTCCTGATAATTAGCAATATTGGAACCATCCCATGAAGGATCTGTGGGTGGGCCATAGTCATTGTATAAACACAGTTGATACAGATTTTTATTTTTAAATCAGTGTGGTCCTTATCTAATTCACTGTTTCTCTTCCATTGTCCTGAAACTAAGCCCTCAACATGTGTCACATCCAGCAAATTCTCCACAGCATTGACAATGATATTAGCAATAACAACTTTTTATTAAGTTTTTCCATGTGTCAAGATCTATTCTCAATGCTTTGCATGTTTCAATTTTTCCTCATGAAATACTGTCAGGTTGATAATACAATTATTCTCATCCTAAAATAAAGAAACAGACATGAAGAGTTTACATAATTTACTCAAGGTTACACAACTTATGGGCAAAATGGAAGCACTATTCCTGCCTAGGCATTCTGCCTACATGGGCTATATTCTTAATTCGCTGTTATGTTACCTCCTTTACTTGGCTATAGACACCACAGGAGGCCTATTCACATAGAGGGATAAACATTTTGAAGATCTGTAGCTGGACATTCCTTGAACAGAGCTTCCCACGCCTACCCTTCCAGATCAGGTATCAGACCCTCTGAGAAGTTGTACCTGATTTCCTCTAGACTAAGCCAGATAATTTTTTTCCTAAAGTTCTCTAGAACCCTTTTTTCTTCTTTATCCTGTGGCTTCAAATGTAATCACCTAATTTCTTGTCTGTTTCATCCATAAGTCTGTGAGTTCCTCAAACACTTTCATCTCTCAGGGCCTAGCACCTAGTATTCAAGAAATAGTTTAACTCTTTAAGAAAAATAGTAATTAATTTCCAACTTCTGAACAGCCTTACCATAAGCTTGTTTATTTATATACTTACTCATTCATTTCATCCTTTCATTTTTTTCATTCTTTCAATAGATGATTATTAAAGGAGGACCTATCTGCATTAAGCATTCTTCTGGTAGCTGGGTATACCAGGATGAGAAAACATACATGGTCTCTATTCATAACAGTCTTGTAGTCTACTATCAAAAGTCTCAACATTAGTCAAAATTAATTATAAATTGGGAAAAAAATAGAGTTCTATGGGAAAATATTATCAGTGGACAGAAGCATCCGGGATTCTATAGAAAACCCTTAATCCTACCAAAAACTCAAGTGGATTGGCTTGCGCCGTGGCTCACTAGGCTAATCCTCTGCCTGCGGTGCCAGCACACTGGGTTCTAGTTCTGGTTGGGGTGCCAGTTCTGTCCCAGTTGCTCCTCTTCCAGTCCAGCTCTCTGCTGTGGCCCAGGAAGGTAGTGGAGGATGGCCCAAGTGCTTGGGCCCTGCACCCGCATGGGAGACCAGGAAGAATCACCTGGCTCCTGGCTTCGGATTGGTTCAGCGCACCAGCCGTAGCGGCCATTTGGGGGGTGAACCAACGGAAAAGGAAGACTGTTCTCTCTGTCTCTCTCTCTCTCTAACTCTGCCTGTCAAAAAAAAAAAAATTCAAGTGAATCAACCTTTGATTGTCCAGGGTTTACCAGTCGTTTATAGCAGGCCAACTGAATACAGATTTAGTCAAGTCTGGACAAGTCAATAGTTATTCTTACAAAAGTCTTGGTATCACTGAGTTAAAGAAACCTCAAAAAACATTGAATTTAATTTCACATACATTGGAAAATTTCACACTAAGCTTCCAGGAAATTAACTGTACAAGGAGAACATGAATCAATGCCACTTTATGGGGACTTATTCAATGCTTCAACACTATTCCTTGAGAACAAACTAGAAACTTTTCTTCTAGAAACTTTTGAACATGTAAGGGCATGTCTTGATGGCCTTAGGTATTTTACAAAGGCTCTAGAGCAAAATCCAAATCCTCCCAAACCAAGTCTGAGTTTTGCCAGGGATTAATTCCAAATTCATCTTGGTGCTACCCTCTGGTGGGTAAAACCAGATAGCAGAGATCTAACTTTTAATCCTGGAGAACATTCTGACAGAGTGAGTTTTTGTTTTATTTAGAGGAAGAATCATAAGATATTATTAAAACAACTTGAACATCTGGTTTGTGGATAAAGTCATTCTATTGTACAACTGCCAAGCCACAGAGCCAAGCTTACCAAGAAAGCCTTTCTCTCTCCCAGCCTTCCGTAAAGCCTAATACCCAACTATAATAATCTGCACTCTCCAACATAAATGGAGAGTAAGGGGAACAGAGTGAGGTCTTTAAGATTCAAGGAAAATTCACCTGGAGGTTGGAAAATAAGTGCAGTAGGGAATGGCCAGACTCCCTTCCAAATCTCTTTTCTCAAGTTAATTGCCTCCTGTTCAAACTCTCGGTGAAAAGAAATTTTCAAAGAAGCAATATCCAAAAGAGGAGTTAATTGAATTCCAGTTTAATTATTCCTCCCATCATCTTTACTTTCTCTCCCATCAAGTTAAAGCCTGATGTCAACCTTAGAGAAAATAAGAATGAGTTAACAGGGGCCTTGAGAAGACAAATGAAACAAGGCAATTCTCTCTAAGTGTGCCTACTGCTAGTGCAGTTCTCGCCTATTGCTGCCTTATTGCTGTAAACATGCCATTAGACTCCTACATTTATTCAAAAACTATTGTTGAGCACCAATCAGGTAACAGGCTCTATAACAGTCACTGGATTCTATGATATGATGATATTTATACTTAAAGGAGCCAAAATACAACCAAACAGACCTAAACATAAAATTAATGCTAGTTGTGAATGAATTATGAAAGAAATGAACAAGAGTCTGGGAATGTACCTAACTTGTCCTCCCATTTCCTCCTACCATACTCATGCAAACTTGTTTGTTGATCATGGTGCGCTTTTCCTTATTCCAGATAGTTGAAACATTAATCAACTCTACCTGCTGTCCTCAAACTTGGATTTTCAATGAAGGACACTAAAACCTCCAAACAGGACATCACAATGCCCTATCCACTTGATCAGAGTACCAGAGAGTTAGAAAACAGCCTGGAGATCTGTTTTGCTCAATACCCTTATTTTGCAGTGACCCACAGCAGGGAAATAACTTGCTTCAGTCTCCCAGCATCACCAGTGGCAAAGCCCTGGCTGGAGCCCAAGTCTCATGATTTTAATTCCAAACCTTTGCCTGTTGTCTTTAATGGGGAATAACATTTTATCTTATCCTCCTCAACTATTCTTCCATCCATTTCTTATGCCCTTGTAACTTAAACAACCTAGATGAGGGGAAAAAGTAAAGAGATAAACATCAGGAGTGATATAATTTTTGTGGTTGGCAAGATATACTGATGAGCAGTACACTGTAGATGCTTCAACAGGGAAAATACATCAAACCTGGCACCTGAACAGGGATCAATTTCTTTCTTTCTCAACAGTTTCAGAATTTCCAAAATATAGTCTATTCATCTTCATTTGGAGTCTTCAAGTCATCTTTTTAGGGGTGGAAGTTTGGGAAATAAGATAGGGAAAAAAGGGATGTAGCAAGGCAGGGGTCAGGAACTGGATATTTCCTTTTTATGTTTGAAATCTGCTATTACATTGACTACCCACCTAATACAAATGCTGAGAATGACCCAGTATGTGCCAAACGGATGATGCTATTTTTTGCATCCAATAGCGGTTTGCCAGAGGAAGTCAACTATAAACAGGTTTTTAGGCTGACAATCCAAGACTCCTCACAGGCTTGACTCAGCAGTTATTTTGTCCAAGGTACATAGAACAAGTTTGCTAAGTCTGGGTCATTCTGATAAATTCTTGAAAACAGGGACCCCAGACAGCAAGGGGAGAACATCAAAGGTCTCCTGGGGCTGTAAGCAAGAGCTGGCAACTGGCCGGTGTCCTCACTTCACTCCAACCACAAGGCCTGTAGCAAAAGGAAGCTCACCAGGAAGAAGTTCCCTCTGTGGCCTTTCTTAAGGCCATCTGCTTAGTTATGGCTTCCCTAAAGAATCAGAGCTTCTAGATTTGAAAGAAAGCTCAGAAAATCAGCTAGTTTATCCTTCACAGAAGTAAATGAATACTGTCATTAACAAGAATGTGTTAATGGTCTTGTGTGAAAAGAAAATAATTGAGTGAGTAAAGTGACTCCCTCGCTCAGGTAAGAAATAGGCTAGAATAAGACAGGAGTCCTTGAACTTTGGCACGCACCAGAATCACCTGCAGAGCTTTTCTACAGTGATCCCCAGGCTGTACTTCAAGAGCCTCTCATTCTTGTAGGTCTGAGACTGACTTCAGACTTTTCCTTTCTAACAAGTTCTCTGGTATTGCTAATGGTGTTAGCTCAGAAACCATACTTTGGAAACTTTTTTAACAGATAACAAGAAATAAGAAGATGGTTACTGCCCCAAATCACTCAATTCCTTCAGCCCCTGGAGGAGAATATTGGTGAGTAGAAATTTGCATAGTTAGATAGATGGCTGTTGGTCTTGTCTTACATTTAAATGTCATATTTGAACTTGGTGGTAGTGCTGAGCTAGGTAAGGCCTATGCCATCTGGTTTGGGAAATGAAGATGAATTCCTGGGAGATTAACTTAAAAAAACAAACAGGAATTCATGAAGCCAGGAGCTATGTTCAAATGCTGTGGCTGAGCGCTGGAAGGAGTGAGGAACTTTCTCAGATCTGGTGAATTGTGGTGGGAGTAGGTTAAACAGGAGAGGGAACCAGACCCAGGACTGCTGTTGGCCATTACCTCCTTCATTCTATCACTAAGCATATTATGGCTTGTGAACTATAAGGTGCTTTGTTTTGCCAATTACATTAACATTTGGTAATATTTAGGAGATAGCATATTGTGGGAGAGAAAGCCCTGGATAAAGAGTTGGCAGGACCCAATCCTGGCTCCACCCTGGTATGTTTTGTGATGCCAGGCAAATCACTGTATTCCTCTGTAGCTGAGCTTTGTTTAATGTTAAACTGAAAGGACGATGTTTTTCCTATATCTCTGCTGAACTCCTTGGGGGTTCAGAAGATCAGGCGTCCAGGCACTTTTACAAAAAGAGTATGTACTATAGACGTGAAAGAAAGTTTTCACTCATTCATTCACTCAATCAACAAAAATTTATTAAGACTCAGTCATGTGCTGGGTTTTGGGAATGAGATAATGAAGAATGAGATAAACAAGGTTCTTCCCTCTCTGGGGAAAGAGGAAATAACAGGATTTCTTTTCAATTATAGTGTCAATTATACTGACTGATGCAACAAGAACATACGCCTCAGCCATTTCTAGCTCATTGCCCAAAAGACAGATAAAATTGGAATTTATCCCTTGTCCCTGAATCCCAATTCAGTCTCACGCCCTATTGCTCTCACCCCCCAGGTTCAGAAGCTGGTGGGCCAAACCTGAAGAACTCGTATGTAGGAATTCACCTCCACTGACTGCCCCCAAGCCCCACTCCAACCCCAGCCCACCTAAGATATAAAAAAGCCCAGCCCCCTGGGATCTAGGCCCTCTACCTTGTGTTTGGTCTGTGTGCATGCTGGCAGTGGTTAGCCTCTGTGAGATTATTTTCTTTGAATAAGTTCGATCTGGCTGTGAGTTCGTATTCTGTCTCCCCTTTGTTCTACACACTTTTTCTTATACTGACTTTGTAACAATTGAGAAAATGTTAATGGGACCACAGCAGAGAGGTAAGATGAAACATCCTCAAAAAGCACATGGAAATTATGCATGGGTTTCAATTTTTCCCACCGAAAATAAGCTTATCTTTTAATTCTGTTTTTTTCCACAAACTTTTATATTTAAAAGAGCCAAAATAAAACTAAACAGACCTTTATATAAAATGATTGCTAATTTTGAAGGAGCTATGAAAAGACTGAATAAGAGTCTGGGAATGTAGCTAATGTCCTCTTGTAGCTGCAGCTTTATCGCTGTCCTGGGGGAGGGTTCTCAGGGACCCCTGCATATCCTCTTTACACAACAGGAAGTGAGAGGTAAAGGGAAAGGCACAGAGCCAGGGAAGAGCCTGGAAGCATGGAAAGGTGTTGAGTGCAGTCGCTGGGTTCCAATCCCAGTATTCAACAGGTGACCTCAGAAGAGTTGTTCAGAACCTCTGTGGCTCCATTTTTATCCCAATTGTAGAGGTAAATTGGGGCTAAGATTCAGCAGTATGGGTAGCTGAAACACTGATATACTTGCATCCTAGTGGGTAAAAGTTACTGCCACTCAAGAGTGCTCATCCATACTACTGTGGGCAATTAGGCCCTACCCTGTCTTGGGACCCTGAACTTTTCTACATCCAGCAAATAAAAAGCTAACACCCAACACAGTGGGTGAATCTACCCTTCTCCAGGGCAACTTTATACACTTTCTTATTGGTTGGTGTTTGTAGCAAACTTGGTGTTCAATATTTTGGCCATCACCTTACTATCACTTGCCTATACAGTATTAAGGAGGATCCTGCAATCATTTCAGTAAACCAATATCTCAGAGTTTCTTAGTGGTGGAGGGTGGGAAAAGAATTGAAGGCAAAGAGATGAGGGGCAGAGAGTGAGGAACAGGATTTGCATGGGCAGACAGTTTTTCTCCAGACCTGGGGTGTGCTTAGCAAATGCCTTTTGGAGTCCAAAGAGAAAGTAAGAGCTCCGAGCTTGTCAAAAGGCTTGTAGTTCTTTGAATGGAGCACAAAGTGTTATTGTTCCATAGTAACGGCTCTTGCCCACATCACTAATTTATTCCACTCTAATCTCCTCTTCACTGGGGAGACAAAAGTCTGAGCAAGTCTCCCTTGCACAACCCTGCAACCTGCTACCGGGGAGAATGGTTTTCTTGTTTCACTGGGATCTTCTCACATTTGCACTTTCTTGGCAAACCTGCCCAGAGGTATCAGAGTCCCTAGGCACACCCCGGAACATTGATATGTTTGGAATTTAATCAAACGCCCCACAGAATGGGACGATTTAACTTACCCTTGGAAGCACCCACTTTCAAAATATTTAAAAGCTATCAAAATACAAATTATTAGGACTCTGCCCTTCACAATGAGCTTTTTAGGATTTGTGTATTTTGATATACGCCTCACTCTTCCCAAGGATCAAGCTCAGGCGTTGCCCTCATTCTGACGTTGGAGCGCAGCAAGTGGTAAAACCATGGCAGGGCTCCAGTCCTGTTTTCCAGTGAGACGTCTCTGCCTTGCTCTTGGCGTCTCTTTTCTTGCGGGAGGGGCCTGGAAAAGCCTCTCACCACAGTCTCGGGTGGCACGGTCTTTCTGCCTGGAATTTCCAATCTTGGGAGTTCCAACCTTGTGGCTGTGAAGTCTCTCTGTGCACAGGCGCAGGTCTGGAAGTCAAGGCCCGCAGGAGCCTGAAGGTCTAGAAGCCCAGAGAGAAAAACAAAACAAAACACAGCAAAACAAAAACTCTGCTGCTTTGCAGTTTGTCATTTCCCACGGATGACTCCCATCGTGTTCCCTGACTCCAGCTTAAGGGTTGGCTTCAAAGCTTCTGTTTGATTCTCAAAATCCTAGGAACATCTCCTCCCAGCCTGAGCCCCCCAAATGCCTCTCACTCACCTACTTCACTGGAAATATCTCTTTTCCCCATGCACCCTTTCTATCCACCTCAAAATATCCCTTTGTTTTCCTCTACTCTCTCTTCCTTTCCTTTGGCCTCTGAGGAAAGTGTGTATCCTCCTTGCCAAAGGAACACTCCTACCTAGGCTGATGATCAAATATCAACACATAATCTCCACTCTGGGGCAATTCCACCAGCTCCTTTCCCCTTTTTGTAAGAAGGACCTCAGTCCTTCCCAACATGGAAAATCCATACAAGTACTCTCTTAACACCCTTGAATTTGCACACCACTTCGCTCCCTCCCTTCCTCCCCAGGATTGCTGAATTAGTAGTCTACACTCGCTATATCCTTCTTAACCACTCATCCCTTATACTCTTGCAATCTGACCACTAATCAAATGACCACACTGTAACAGTTTCAGTAATCAGTAAAATACGTATTCCACCATTGAATCTCAAATTATCATAGACAGTTTTTTTTTTCTTTCTTTCTCAGTCTTATCTCACTCTTCCTCCCAGCTCTAAGGCACACACCCCTGAGATGCTCCTTGCTACACTGCAGGAGTAGCAATTTTCCTGTTCCCTTAATGACCCCTCCTTGCCTGAGAAAGAAAAATGTTCCAAATTTCTCTCTCCTCCCTTTCTTTCTTCCTCTCCTTCCTCCCTCTCCTCTACTTCTTTCTCCTCCCCTTTCCACTCTCCTCTCCCCCTGCCTCTCCTCCTCCTCCTCTTCCTTTCCTTTGGTCTTCTCCTTCTGTTCTCTCTTTCCTTTCTTCTTAACAGCATCATCCATTGCCATGGTCTCACTGACACTCTTGCCTCTACAGAAGTGGCTCCCAAATGCTTCCCTCCAGATTCCGCTGGCTTCCTGAATTCCAGACCCACACTTCTTGCTGGATTTCTTCTCTTCCTGTGTGGACTGCTAGCATCTCAACCCAAAGTGTTCAGTACCAAAACCACACTCTTCTCCTTGAAACATATTCAGTCTTTTGACCTCTTTATTTTTGTAAATGGTATAAATATTGCTGTAGTCCTACAAACTAAAAATATTTTATTGCTTGCACTGCTTCGCCCCGTTTATTTAACTGACTTTTCATGTTTGTTTGATTGTTTTCTGTGTTGGCTCGTGGCTATACTGTTTTTGCAGTTATAATTACCTAAATTTATAACTTTCTCTTCTTCCTTGGACTCTTGCAATAGCTAGTTGGGGATTATTTTCTTGATTTTGTTTTCTCCTTTGCCAACTGTCTTATTGACCTCAGACAAATCTATGTTAAGGCCCTTTTCTGATGAAAGTCTTTCTTGGTCTTATCCCTTTGTTCAATTAAGTTCAGACTCTTTAAAATGTCACTCATGGCCCTAAAAAAATCTTTTCAGGATTAATTCTTAGCACTGTCATAAAATTAATCTATTTTCTAGTCAATTGATGCAACTCCAGTTGTGCCCAGTGATTTCTAATTTCTGCCTCTGTTTATACTGCCTGTCTATCTATTATCTATCTATCTATCTATCCATCTATCTATCTATCTCCTAACCCCTACAAGAATGTTTTTGCTTAAATGTGGTAGAATGAAACCCTCTTATGGACAATGGCAGAACTTAATTTGAACTTTATACACTGACCATTGTCTGCTTTATATTGTATATTTCAATGGACTAATTTATCTACTTCTATTTTTTACTCCATTTTTAAAGACTTTTGAAAGGAAAGAATATATCATAGACCTTGTTAGACACTTGCATAGCACCTAAGGCAGTATTTTGTGCAGAGCAGGCCTCACTATATATTTGTTAAACATTGAATAAAATTACGGTTACATGTTTAATAAACTTGTAATCTGTTCTTGTACTTTGAAAATTTAAAAATTTTCTCCTATTATTTTTAAAATTTCAATTAATGATGAAAAATACTAGTAACTAGTCACCTCACATAAATATTCTCCCAACCAAGTCATTTCTGCCCAAATATAGCTACTCTCACCCACGTTTTGGGGTGGTCATGTCTTCCTATTTAAATAATTTAGTGGAAACAGGAAACAAAATGAGTATGTGATGGTCATGCACACAGAAGGGCCTTGATATTATGGAACTAGTATTTCATCTAAAAAGAAAACTGAAAATGGTGAAAGTTTTGTAATAGCATGACATCCAAGATACTAAGTACAGCATCTCCTACACTCTTTCCCAACATCCAAACCTATTCCCCTATGTTCTACCTGTAAGAAAATTTACGGTAAGGCAAGTAATGGAGGGCGATATCCTGGACCACAGACCGTTAATAGGCTCCCCTATTGATCTTTCCATGGTTTTTCATGATCCTATACATCCAGAAACATGCAAACAAATTAAATCATTGGATCACCAAATATAAAAAAAAAAAACCCACCTTGGAAGAACTAACAATAACAACAACAAAAAGTTATGGTTTGGAAAGAGACGATATCTTAGGCCCTTGTTTGTTTCTCTTACAGGATTAAATCTTATTCTTAACCCAGTCAGTCCTTATGGATTAGTTAAGATAGCTGACTCACATTTACAGGAAACTTACATTGATTCCCTCAACTCAGGTGAACTCTGACAGCATGTGTAAAGCAAACCATAGTTTGAGCATCAGCTGAGAGCTAACCATACAATATTTTGTCACACAATCGGTTATTGATAAAATTTAACCTTTTTGAACTGGGGAAAATGTGGTTGGCAAGTAGGATGCAGGTCTTTTAAAACAATTTTCAACGAGTGAATGAGTGTGTATGTGTGTGTGTGTGTGTGTGTGGTGGTATTGGTGTTGTTAATTTCCAGTCATATTTATGTCTACTCCTACCCTGCAGTCAAGTGACAGTGAGGAGTCCTATCTCACTTTAGGTGATTGGAGCCCTTGTCAACAAGTAGGCTCCTGTAGCCATTCTGGACTATTCTGTGCCACAAGCAACGTTTTCTTCTCGAAAACTTTATTTTGAAGTAAGTTCAAGGAAACTCAAAACAGCGGGGTTGGGTGGAAAAAATAAGAAGTCTTTTGTTCAGCATGCACAGTTTGAATCATGTCAGGAAATTTTGCTGCTTCCATTTCCTTACACTTTACTTTGGAGGAACCTTTTTTTTTTTTTTTTTTTTTTCAGAATCAAGAGAACTTCTAAGTCAGGAGGCTGTCCATTGCTGAGTCTCATGGACAGATGGCCTGCTCAAACACATAACAAAGGGGCTTCTGTGATGTTGCCAATTCCGTTTCATGAAATCTTTTTTGGTATAAACTCGAGAAAGCACTTTGTTCCGTTAAAGATTTTTTTTGCTGCCAGTTCTGTTTGCCAAGGTCAATGTTTCTATTACATGGGGGAAAGTAGACACGCCCCCTGGTGGCTGATTTATACATAGACAATTTTCTTTACCGGACACATGGATCCCAGTAACTAAAATGTCTTAGGGTGGTGTACATTCATTTAACAAATATTTATTGAGTTACTATTGTTGTTAGGTAATGTACTGAGCAGCTGGAGTTGTAATATCCAGGGAAGATCTTACTACGAGTCTGCATCCTAGTAACCCACCTCTGGACATCTTCACAAAGCAGCCACTACCCTCTTTGCACTTCATTTTCTTAGCACGGAGGTATACTTAGGTCTGCAAGGCTTATCTCAAAAAATACAATTAAAGACTGCAGAAGATAAAATAATAGAGTAGTCATCTTCCTCCTTTCTCTCTTCCTCCCTACCCATCCCCTTCCTTCCTTCCTTCCTTCCTTCCTTCCTTCCTTCCTTCCTTCCTTCCTTCCTTCTTTCCCTCCCTCCCTCCCTCCCTTTCTTCCCTCCCTCCCTCCCTCCCTTTCTTCCCTCCCTCCGTCTCTCCCTCCCTTCCTTCCTTCCTTCCTTCCTTCCTTCCTTCCCTCCCTCCCTCCCTCCTCCCTCCTTCCTTCCTTCCTTTGCTCCTCTTTACTTTTCCCTTACGGGCACCTTCTCATCCATTGTGTACAGAGAGTACTTTACATCTGGAAAATCATTCTCTTTCTTGAATTATTTATTACTTATTTTCCTACACTTCATGTATTTTCTTTCTTTCTTTCTTCTTTCTTTCTTGACTGCTTTCCTTTCAGACTCTTCTACTGGATTTTTCATTTCTGCTCTCTTAACTTGAATTAAACATAGTGTTTTTATGTCCTTTGAATATTTCTTTTTAAAACAATTTCTCAGAGCTACATTATTTCTTCTTGAGAAAATAAATGGTAGCATTTTTGAAATTGCCTTTGCTTTGCATTTTTTGGTCTTACTCTCGTTCTCATTAGTACATTTTAATCACTGTCTTTCATGCTGAAGCTTTCCCCAAATGTTTGGTGTAGATGCTCACTCTTTTTAAGAGAGGGTACGGTTGCCAGATAAGATATGAAACATTCCACTAAATCAGAATCTCAGATAGACAGTGAATGCAATGTTAGTGTGTCCCAAAGATCATGTTTTGCTAAACCTGGCAACTCTGAGAAGAGCAAAGCAGCTAAAGAAAGGTTTGTGGGGAGAGTTTCTTGACTATGGAGGTCACTAAGGTGAACCTGAGTGAGGCATTTTATCAGAGTTTGCCTGATCATCCGTGTGGTGTGTGGATCTTTGCTCTTAGGCTGAGTCCTCACGTAGGACTCTGGTCTTCAGTCTTAGGGCTAGAGCACGGCTGTCAGTGTTGTGGGAGTCACGGCAAACTGAGAAATTGGTATTCCCATCATCCAGCGAGCACACTGTTGGCAGTTACCCTCATCCTCAGGAGGGTACCCCTGCCTGCAGTATTGCCTGACACCTCTGTGCGGGCTCTTTCTGATACACCCTCTAGAGTGCAAGTCTTCTGTCCTCTATGGGGGGGGGGGGGGGCAGCAGAGCTGCTTTCAGACTCTTAACAAATCTTATATCTGCCTCAGCGGCCTCCCCAATCTCCCAGGTACACCTCATTGCCATTTGCTGAGCTTTTCTGGGGTTTTGCTGTGCAAATCAGGTTGCTCCTGGGTTTCCCCACTGTCAACTTAAAGTGCAGCCTTCCTGGGCCTGCTGAGGCTGTTACCACTGGGCCATCTGCTTTCTATCTTCCAGAATGCTGTTGTTGTTGTTTTTCCCTGGTTCTTTTTCTCCTTACGGGTTAATGTCTTTAAAATCAATCCCTTTACTGTCTTTTTAGTGGGTTTGGGGCACAGATGCAAATGTAAAGCATATGTTAAATCTGCTATCTTTAACTAGAAGCACAGCCATGAATTTTCAAAGTCACTACAAGAGAGTCCTATAATTCCTCCTTTCTCAATTTTCTTTTGTAAAATGAAAAGGTTAGTGGAGATGGTTTTTGATGGCTCACACACAAAATTTTAGGGTTGTATCATCTCCTGCATCATCATTATTAACTGAGGCCATCAGCTAACAACTTCTGAAACCTTCCAAACAAATTCTGTTGTCAGTCTTCTAAGGAACAGGCAAAAGTGTGATGTACATTTTTAATCATATAAATCAAGTTCTTATTCTGCCTCTTGCTATGATGGGGCCATTAGCAGAGACTTCTCTGAAATTGGTTATCTGTCCAACAGGGAACAATCTATCAATTTCTCTTATAAAGCTGCGTGATGAGTTCATGCACAGGAAAGTATTTCACATATGGAAATCAGATGCAAATATTAATTGTTGCAGTTAGTTTTTAGATTATGTATCTTCTCAGCTCAGTAGTTCATGGGCTTTTTAAAGTATTCTGGTTGAGGAATTATGGTATTTACTTTTATGTGCCTGGGCTTGTTATAATTAGAGTTACTACTCCCTGCAGGTTGCCAGTGAATCTGTTGCTATAAAACACTGAGTCCTCAAACATATTAATAACACTATTAAAAAGGTTCTTCAGAATATGACCGAAGTGCTTAGGCCCCTGCCACCCACATGGGAGATCTAAATGGAGTTTCAGACTCCTGGCTTCTGCCTGGCCCACTCCTGGCCATGGTGGCCACTTGGGGATGGGACATCCATTTCTTTCTCTCCCACTTTCTCTCTAACACTGCCTTTTTTTTTTTTTAAGAAAGCTTTTATTTAATAAATATATATTTAATAGGTACAGCTTTTGGAATATAGCAGTTCTTCGTCCCCATACCCACCCTTCCACACCCACTCCCATCCCACCTCCTACTCCCTCTCCCATCCCATTCTTCATTAAGGTTCATTTTCAATTATCTTTATATACAGAAGATCAACTCTATTCTAAGCAAAGATTTCAGCAGTTTGCACCCACACAGAAACACAAAGTATAGAGTACTGTTTGAAAACAAGTTTTACCCTTAATGCTCTTAGTACAACTCATTAAGGACAGAGGTCCTACATGGGGAGCAAGTGCACAGTGACTCATGTTGTTGATTTAACAATTGACACTCTTATTTATGATATCGGTGATCACCCAAGGCTCTTGTCATGAGCTGCCAAGGCTATGAAAGCCTTTTGAGTCCACAAACTCCATTATTATTTAGACAGGGCCATAAGCAAAGTGGAGGTTCTCTCCTCCCTTCAGAGAAAGATACTTCCTTCTTTGATGGCCCTTTCTTTCCACTGGGATTTCATTCACAGAGATCTTTCATAGGCCATTTTTTGCCACAGTGTCTTGGCTTTCCATGCCTTAAATGCTCTCATGGGCTTTTTAGCCAGATTGGAATGCTTTAAGGGCTGATTCTGAGGCCAGAGTGCTGTTTAGGATGCTTGTCATTCTATGAGTCTGCTGTAACACTGTCTTTCAAAAAAAAAAATCCTTAAAAATAAATAAATAAAAGGAGTCTTAATTGAAAACCACTGACATGCCAAGTAATAGACCAAGTGCTTTCTATATGTTCCTGCTAGGTAAGTTGTATTGAATCCATTTAAAAGAGAATACTGAGGCTCATGGCAGTTAAAAGATTTGGCCATGTTCACCTACCCAGTAAGTAGTGGAGTTTGAATTCAAAACAGTTCTACCTGGCCCCCAGACCCTCTATATTCTTTTTCTTCTGGCAGAGTGCTTTCTTAACTCTTCTGAGATCATCAGTATCTTTGATAACACGGAGGCTATACTATGAGCAAGCTTAGTGTGAGAGTGGTCATTTGACCCCTTTCTAGTCAGTTATGGCCCACCCACAATGGATTCTGAGAGACGGTCCTTCAAACGTCACTTCTGCTTTCTCTGTCCAGTGACTCCCTATCCAGCCCTCAGTGCTCCAGCAAGGCCTGACTGCTTTGTGAAGCTCTTCTTCACTTCTTCAAGAACAATTGGTTTGCTCCCTTCTCTATGTTCTCTCAGTATTTTAATTTGTATCATATAAAGTTCCTCTTTTTAAATAATTTTGACCCATGTCTATGGCAATTTCATATCATTTAACCAAATATCTCCTTATCCCATTGTATTATCATTGGGGACAGTATGTGTCTGTCCCATCTCCATGCCATCTCATCACATCCCATCCCCAGAACCTAAGTTCCATGACAGTTAAAACTGAGAGCTGATTTTCTGAGTGCTTCTCAGAGCCTGGCCTATGCTACAAGCTTTTCACAAATTAACTCTTTTAATCCTTGGTGTAACCCTGTAAAGTTGGCATTTGTATTTTTAAAGTTTTTTTTTTTAAATTTGGAGAACGATCCAACATGGGAAGCAGTATACACAGCAGACTCATAGATGGCAGATGTCCTAAACAGCACTCTGGCCTCAGAATCAGCCCTTAAGGCATTTGGATCCGGCTGAAAAGCCCATGAGAGTATTTCAGGCATGGAAAGGCTAGACACTCTGGCAAAAAAAAAAGAAATGACCTAAATGAAAGATCTCTGTGAGTGAGATCCCAGTGGAAAGAACAGGTCATCAAAGAAGGAGGTACCTTTCTCTGAAGGGAGGAGAGAATTTCCACTTTGACTATGACCTTGTCTAAATATGATCAGAGTTGGTGAAGTCAAAAGGCCTCCATAGCCTTGGCAACTCATGACAAGAGCCTAGGGTGATTACTGATGCCATAAACAAGAGTGTCAAATTGTGAAGTCAACAACAGGAGTCACTGTGCACTTACTCCTCATGTAGGATCTCTGTCCTTAATGTGTTGTACAATGTGAATTAATGCTATAACTAGTATTCAAACAGTACTTTACACTTTGTGTTTCTGTGTGGGTGCAAACTGTTGAAAGCTTTACTTAATATATGCTAAATTGATCTTCTGTATATTAAGATAATTGAAAATGAATCTTGATGTGAATGGAATGGGAGAGGGAGTGGGAGAGGGGAGGGTTGCGGATTGGAGGGAAGTTATGGGGGGGGGGGGAAGCCATTGTAATCCATAAGCTGTACTTTGGAAATTCATATTCATTAAATAAAAGTTAAAAAATAAAGTTTTTTTAAAAGTTTTGTTTATCTATCTATTTATGTATCTAAGAGAGAGAGGGAGAGGGAGAAGAAGAGGGAGGGGAAGAGAAAGAGAGAGAGACAGAGACTTCCATCCACCTGTTCACTCCCCAAATACCTGCAATGGCTGGAACTGGGCTGGGCCAAACCCAGTAACTGGGAACTCAATACAAGTCTCCCACATAGGTTGTAGAAAACTCATGATTTGAGCTGTTCCTGCTGCCTCCAGGGGTCTGCATTATCAGGAAGCTGAAGTCAGGTGCCAGAGCTAGGAGTCAAACCCATGTACTCCAAGATAGGACATGAGCATCTGAACCAGCATATTAACTGCTACTTGAGTACCAAATTTCTTATTTCTCTAATTGGATAGTAGTAACAATAGCTGTTGTAAAGGGGGCAATGTGTTCATTTATAAAAACTACGTTGCACCATGCCCATGAGACAGTGAGTGCTCAAAGTGACTTTCCTGAGGCTGACTAACTGGCTAATGTTAGAAAACAGAATTCTCACTCTCAATCCCATTTCCCAGGCAAGTTGTTCTTAAAAAAAAAAAAAATGAAAAACCAAACAGCAGGTTATTATGAACTTTTTTTTCAACTTTTATTTCATAAATATAAATTTCCAAAGTATGTTTGAATCACAGTGGCTTTCCCCCCTTAACCTCCTTCCCACGCACAACCATCCCATCTTCCACTACATCTCCCATCCCATCTTTCAGCAAAATTCATTTTCAATAATCTGTATACAGAAGATCAACTTAGTATACACTAAGTAAATATTTCAACAGACTGCACCCACACAGACATACAAAGCACAGAGTACTGGTTGAGTAGTAGTTTTACCATTAATTCGCATAGTACAACACATTAAGGACAGAGATCCTACATGGGGAATAGGTGCACTGTGACTCCCGTTGTTGATTTAACAATTGACACTCTTTTTTTATGACGTCAGTAATCACCTGAGGCTCTTGTCATGAGCTGCCAAGGCTGTGGAAGCCTCTTGAGTTCACAAATTCCAATCTTATTTATACAAGGCAATAGTCAAAATGGAAGTTCTCTCCTCCCTTCAGAGAAAGGTACCTCCTTAGGAACATTTTCAACCTGATTGATATTTAAGTCTCAGTGTTTATGTTTCTTTATAAAAAACAGATCCACACATCTTCATTCCTTATTCCTGTCTCTTCTAGTGTTAGGAGATTAAATCTTTATATAGAAAGACTTTTTGTAAACTTCTGAGCAATAGTAGTAATTGTAGGTCACAGGCAGCTGAATGGATGCTATATATACTTTTTAAATTATTAATATTTTAGTTGACTTTAGTGGAAAAAAAAGTAGTACCTGATGTTAAAACTCAAGAATGTATATTTGAGTTTAGCTGAAAAAAAAAAAAACAGAATTACCAAAGTATTAAAAGTCTATAAATAATTACAGATATGTCTATTAAATTAGACAGTGTTTATGAGGCTGGTATTTGAAAGTGATATAATTTCAAGGTTTAACATTTATATTTTTTAAATTAAACCATGATACATGTATAGAATCAAAAGTATCCAGAACTTGCAAAATCAGAAACAGGACATCCTGTCTCCCTTTTTTTCATATTTCCAAGCACAGGTGAAATTCTGCCTTGGACTGGGGAGATGTGGCCATTCCTCCCATCATTTCCTCCTAGCTAGGCTTGGCTGAGGGGTTTAGGAGAGATTCAAAGTGGAGGGAATAAGGATTAGTGGCTAACTGTGTTCTGAGAAAGAGCATGCGATTCAAAGAGGTCACCAGGAAATCATTTCCCAAGGAGGGCCCTTGTCTTTGAAATCTTTTCTCATTCCTGGTCTAACAAAGCCCTAGTTCATTGAACCTCAAAGGATGATCCTAAGCAGCTGGTTTTGGCCAGCTTTGATGGCTGGGGTGTTTGAACTGCAGTGGGGGTTAAAATGGTCTATTTCAGTTTGTTTGTGTATCTGCTCAGGATTCCTCTCAAGGAAGAATGGGTTTCATCCTGTGGGAAACCAACATCTCTCCGTGAGTATTATGTGGGCTTAGTAAAATAAAATCACTTGTTTTGGGGGCCGAAGTTGATGTTTTGGTGAATCAGTTCTTCAGCTAACTTGGTGCTTCTGTGGTCCATTTTGTCAAGTGAGGAGTAACTGCCCCTCTTCATACCTGTGCAGGTAAAGTCCTGCAATTGAAGAGGCCCCCCTCCAAACCTTTCCAATTTGCTAGATTTTGCTAATCTTCCCAAAATTTTCTACTGTGATGTTTCTAAATAATTTACCTTCAAAATCCAAGGGATAAGATTGCAACATCCCTTTGATGTTCTGGGAAAGTAGCAGAGGGACCAATGCCCTCTGGACTTGGCTCCATGTTGGAGTAGAGAGTTGGGAGTAAATTATATAATGGAATTTCCTAATTTTTATCCCTGTCTTCAAGGAAAATGATTAATTTTCTTCTGTAATATAACCTATACTGTCTAGGCTAAGTGAATGGATACTGAATTTATTTTCCCTAGATTCCTACATTGGAATATAAGTTCCATGAGGCCAAGAACTTTCCTAGTTTAGTGCTGTATTTGAGTGGCTAGTATAGTATGAGGTACATAGTAACTTCTCTTTCATTTAAATGAGTAAATAGATAGTCCAGAGGTCTATTCTAGAAGGCAAGGTTGTGCTGCAGTAACATGCAACTTTCAAATCTTAATGGTTTATTTATTGTACATTGCAGGTCATTGGGGAGCTCTATTCTACACCTCCTCACTTTGGGACCTGGGCTGACAAGAAAGCCACTATTTTGACTGATGCTTTTCACTGGTTAGAAGAAAGGAGACCTTTGGGTTTTGAGCCAGAAATAAAATGGTTTGGCTTTGTTGCTATATATGCCCCTGTTACCTACAACTCATTGAACAGAGGTAGTCATATGGTCCCTGCCAAACCACATGGGCTGTGTGTGTAATCTCACTTATGTCAAAAGTATTGATGGTAATGATTACTACATTGAGGGAAGAAAGGTATTAACTTATTTTTTAAGAGGGCCCTGATCATTATTAGAATTTTTTTAACTTTTATTTAATGAATATAAATTTCCAAAGTACAGCTTATGGATTACAATGGCTCCCCGCCCCCCATAACTTCCCTCCCACCTGCAACCCTCCCCTCTCCCACTCCCTCTCCCATTCCATTCACATCAAGATTCATTTTCAATTATCTTAATATACAGAAGATCAATTTAGCATATATTAAGTAAAGCTTTCAACAGTTTGCACCCACACAGAAACACAAAGTGTAAAGTACTGTTTGAGTACTAGTTATAGCATTAAATCACAATGTACAGCACATTTAGGACAGAGATCCTACATGAGGAGTAAGTGCACAGTGACTCCTGTTGTTGACTTCACAATTTGACACTCTTGTTTATGGCATCAGTAATCACCCTAGGCTCTTGTCATGAGTTGCCAAGGCTATGGAGGCCTTTTGAGTTCACCGACTCTGATCATATTTAGACAAGGTCATAGTCAAAGTGGAAATTCTCTCCTCCTTTCAGAGAAAGGTACCTCCTTCTTTGATGACCTGTTCTTTCCACTGGGATCTCACTCACAGAGATCTTTCATTTAGGTCATTTCTTTTTTTTGCCAGAGTGTCTAGCCTTTCCATGCCTGAAATACTCTCATGGGCTTTTCAGCTGGATCCGAATGCCTTAAGGGCTGATTCTGAGGCCAGAGTGCTGTTTAGGACATCTGCCATCTATGAGTCTGCTGTGTATCCCACTTCCCATGTTGGATCATTCTTGCCCTTTTTTATTCTATCAGTTAGTATTTGCAGACACTAGTCTTGTTTATATAATCCCTTTGACTCTTAGTCCTATCATTATGATCAATTGTGAACAGAAATTGATCACTTGGACTAGTGAGATGCTATTGGTACATGCCACCTCGATGGGACTGAATTGGAATCCCCTGGCACGTTTCCAACCTTACCATTTGGGGCAAGTCCAATTGAGCATGTCCCAAACTGTGCATCTCTTCCCTCTCTTATTCCCACTCTTATATTTAACAGGGATCACTTTGTTAGAATTTTGGTGGGGCCATGAGGCAACCATTTTTCAGAATAACTTTTAAGATCATAAACCAATTACTTTAAACCATGTGACTTACTCAATTCAGACTTCTATAACAAATTCCATAGACTGGTAGCCTAAATAATAACATATTTCTCAACATTCTGGAGGCTAAAAGCCTGAGGTCAGTGTGCCAGCATTCTGCCAAGAGTCTTCTTCCTGGTTTAATGATTGCCATCTTATTGGTTTGCCCTTATATGGTAGAGAGCAGAGAGAGAAGAAGCAAATTGACTTATATGTCTGTTATTTTTTAAAATTTATTTTATTTATTTGTAAGGAAGTGTTACAAAGAAAGACAGAGAGAGAGAGAGAGAGAGAGAGAGAGAGAGAGAGAGATCTTTGATCTGTTGATTCCCTTCCCAAATGGCCTCAGTGGCCAGGCAGGGCCATGCTGAAGCTAGGAGCCAGGAGCTTCTACATCTTCAATGTGGGTGCAAGGGCTTAAGCAATTTGGCCATCCTATAATATTTTCCCACATACATTAGCAGAAACTGGATGGGAAGTGGAGCAGCCAGGTCGAACTCACACACATAGGATGCCAGAGTTGCAGGTGGTAACCCATTATGCCAGGTTGTTCCCATCATATGTGTTTTCATAAGGGCATTAAGCCTACTGTGAGGGCTCCACTCTTGTGATTTAATTCTAATACTATCCCATTAGGGGTATGCTTTCAACACTTGGATTTTGAGGGATGCAATACATAGTTCATAATACCCTGCATTCTAAATAAGGCTATATCAGCCTAAGAGGATAAAAACTGGTTTTTGTAGGATGAAAAAACTTGACTCTTATAAGAGTTTCTGACCCTCCAAAGGGTCACACTGTATAAACAGATGTACATATAGTGTATCTGTGGTATTTAAATGTCATGGTAGGAGAAATTAGTAAATAAAGATCTAAAAAGGTCTAATTTGCATTCTTACGATGGTTAGTGAAATTGAGCATTTTTTTTTCATATACTTATTGGTCCTGTGGATATCTTCTTTGGTTAAATGTCTAATCAGATTTTTTGTTCATTTTTAAATCAGATTTAAATCATAAAACAAAATTATTTGTTTTCTTGATATTGTGTTGTTTAAATTCCTTATATATTTTGCAAGACGTATGGTTTGAAAACATTTTCTCCCATTCCATAGGCTGTCTCTTTGCCCTCTTCATTGTTTGCTGTGTGGAAGCTCTTTAGTTTGATGACATCCCATTAGTCTAGTTTTGCTTTTGTTGCCTATGATTTTGGGGTCATATCTAAAACATCAACACCCTGATCAATATCATGGAGGTTTCCTCCTATTTTCTCCTAGTTTTTTTCTTTTAGATTTATTTATTTATTTATTTATTTTAGAGGTAGAGTTACAGACAGAAGGGAGGGAGAGACAGTGAGAAAGGTCTTCCATCCACTAGTTCACTCCCCAAATGGCTGAAACAGCGGGAGTTGGGCCAATCTGAACCCAGGAACCAGGAGTTTCTTCCAGGTCTCCCATGTGGGTGCAGGGGCCCAAGCATTTTGGCCATCTTGAACTCCTTTCCCAAGCCATTAGCAGAGATCTGGATCAGAAAAGGAGCAGCTGGGATACAAACCATTACCCATCTGGGATGCTGGCACCTCAGGCAGAGGCTTAGCCTACCACGCTATAGTGCTTATTCCTCTTCTAGTAGTTTTATAGTTTGGGATGTTAATGTTTAAATTATTAAATATTTACTCCATTTTTGAATTGACTTTTGTATATGGTATAAAATAAGGATCTAACTTAATAATTTTGCATTTGTATACCAGTTTTCCCATCACCATTTGTTGTAGGAGGTTGTCCTTTCACCACTGTGTGTTCTTGGTACTTTTGGTGAAAATCAATTACCACAAATCTGTGGGTTTATTTCTGGGCTATTTTTTATTGGTCTATGTGTCTGCTTTTATGCCAGTACCATGCTATTTTGAATACTATCACCTTGTGGTATGTTATGGAGTCACAGGTAGTGTGATGACCCCAGCTTTGTTCTTTTTACTCAATTGCTTTGGCTATTTAGGGACAAATTTTAGGATTTTTCCTATTTATGCGAAAGAAAAGTCTTTGGAATTTTGATTGCATCAAATATGTAGATTTCTTTTGGTAACATTCTTTCTGCAATGCTAATTCTTCCAGTTCATGAACATGGGATACTTTCCAATGATTTGCATCTTCTTCAATTTCTTTCATTAATGTTTTATAATTTTCCATGTAGACATCATTTACCTTTTTGGTTACATTCATTTCTAATTTTTGTAGTTACTGTGCATAGAATTTTTTGCTGATTTCTTTTGTGCATAGTTCGTTGTTAGTGTCTAGAAATAGTACTAATTTTTATATGTTGATTTTATACCTTGCAACTTTGCTGAATTTGCTTATGAATTCTAATGGGTTCTTTTTGGTGATATTTAGGATTTTTTTTAATATATAAGATTGTGTCATCTGCCTACAAGAACAAGTTAACTCTTCCCTTTTCAATTCAGAAGCCTTTTGATTCTTTCTCTTATCTAATTGTTCTGTCTAGGAAGTCTAGGAATTTCTCGAGTAGAAAAGCTTTGAAATTTTCACTTAAGTATGATGTTAGGTGTGGGTTTGTCATTCATAGATGTTATAGTGCTGAAGTACATTCCCTCTATTAACTTATCAAAAGCTTTTATCATGAAAGGATGTTGAGCTTAAATTTTTTTTAAGATTTATTTGTTTATTTATTTGAAAGTCAAAGTTACACAGGGAGAGGATAGGCAGAGAGAAAGAGAGAGAGATCTTCCATCCGATGGTTCATTCCCCAATTGGCTGCAACGGCCAGAGCTGCGCCAATCCGAAGCCAGGAGCCAGGAGCCTCCTCCATCTCCCATGTGAGTGCAGGGGCCCAAGGACTTGGGCCATCTTCCACTGCTTTCCCAGGCCATAGCAGAGAGCCGGATGGAAAGAGGAGCAGCTGGGACTAGAACCGGCACCCATATGGGATGCCGGCACTTCAGGCCAGGGTGTTAACCTACTGCGCCACAGTGCCAGCCCTGAGCTTAAATATTTTTTGACATCTATTGAAATGACCACAGCCTATTTGTGACTCATTCTGTTATTGTGGTATATCACATTTAAAATTTGTTAATGTTATATTATCTTTGCATCCCTGAGATAAGTCATCCTTGTTCATGATGAAATATCCTTTTAATTTGCTATTGAATTTGGTTTGCTGGTATTTTGTTGAGGATTTTATATTTATCTTAATCACGCATATTGGTCTACACTTTTCATGCAGTGTCCTTGTCTGGTTTTGTTATCAGGGTAATGTTGACTTTATAAAATGAGTTTGGAATTATTCCCTCTTCTTCACTATGTTGTAAGAGTTTGAAAAAAAAATGGCATTCTTTAAACTTTTGGTATAATTCATAAATGAAGTGATCTGTTCCTGGGCTTTTCTTTGAATCAACAGGAAAGGTTGTTGAGTGTGCTCTGTTTTTTTAATGGTGTTGTCTCTGACCCTTGTTTTGTATTTCCATGTGAAAAACAGAAGGTCTAGGTAAAATCACAAGCCTTCTTTGGTTGATCTCTTGTGGGGTTGGCTGTGTGGTTAGTTAAACTGATTGGTTGGACATACAGTCTTAAGGGCTACCTGGAGAGCTACTTCTTGATACATGGAGCCTCCAGGTCTGGATGTAGAGAAACTAGGGACTCTCATTTAGAATTTCCCAATGCCCTTTACCAGACCCTGTGTATCGCCACTTTATTGGTCATTGTTAAAGTCAACATTTTGGTTCCCACTTGGCTAATGAACTTAAATTAGTCTTAGAATTTTGAGAAAACATCAGAGTTAGGCCCTCTAAATTCAAACAAATCTACATAATACACTTAGAAAATCACTTAACATTCCTCAGTCTCAATTTTCTCAGCTATTTAGTATTGATATTGATATGTGCCTCACAGATATTCAGCCACTCTAAGGGATGAAAATGATTCAATATTTTACATGACCAGGCCCAAGGTAGCTACTCAACCCATCTGAACTGAAAAGGAATTTTAGAAGAGACAAGGGCTATTTATATTTTAAAATAAAACAGTTAATTGAAATTGGTAGAAAAAGTCAACGTGCAGTTTAGTGGCTTTTCCAAAAAGTTTATTTAATTGCTTGTCATCTTCCCCTTAAAAATGCTAATGTTTATTGAGGACTTACTCAATGCCAAATACTTTGCCAGCATTATTTTACTTAACCTTTACAAAACCTCTGAATTCAGTTCTATTATAACGTGTCCTATTTTACAGATGAGAGAGCTGAAGCTTTAAAAAGTTCAGTATTAGTGGCAGGGCTGGAGTTGAATGTCAGGCCTATGCTGCTCCAGAATCAATATTCATAACCACTGTAGTCTCCTGGGAATGCAAAGAAAAACTAGGCCCAGGATTTCCCATCACCTGACTGCACATCTTCAAATAACACAGTGTGAATGAAGGGCATTAACTTTTCCCAGGAGCAGCAGATCAGAATTCATATTCAAGCCTGTAAATGGCAGTGCCTTCAGTCTGAGATACTAAGTGTTACTGCCTCTTGGCCTGGGTTCTGGGGAACTTGTCTGTGTAGGTGGCCATGTTCCAAATTCTGCCACTGAGGTCAGTTAGAGTAGACATGGACATCAACTGCTAGGCCATCTGGACATGAAGTGACACCCAAAACCTGTCAGGACTGCATGGTTTGTTTTCTCATTTTGGTGCCAAAGGTGCGAAGAAAAGGAGTCAGGGGCGTGGTTTCATTTGGACCTCTCTGGGCTGTTGTCCTTCTAGGCTTTCCCCCTCTGCCGCATGGAATACCTATTCAGGAATAAGGCTCTATTGAATAAGCAAGCTGTGCTTCAAGGCAGCCATCCAGTTCCAGAACAGTCCATCTATTCAGACTCTGATCCCTTGGCAATGAGGGCACCCAAGATTATTGTTATGATGATATGCGATAATTCTTTATGCACAGAGCCAAGTAGGTTCCCATGAAAAGAAATCACAGTATTGGCATTGGATGTCACTTCTAGTAGTAGTTTTCCTGGTACCAGCTACAGGGACTGAGTGGTAAGATACACTCGTACTAGAAGGGCGCTGGTAGGCAATGGCAGGTATGGTGGGCAGAATACAGAGGAGGAGAACATAACTGAAGAGTCAGGCACAGACCTGCCACAGATGCTGCACACAGTGGTGCTGGCAAAGGATATACAAAGCTAGGAAGAAACTGTTGTGTGAGGTGTGTGTGTGTGTGTGTGTGAGAGAGAGAGAGAGAGAGAGAGAGAGAGAGAGAGAGAAAGAAAGAAAGAAAGAGAGAGAGGCATGCATACATTTTTCTAAAAGATTTATTTAGGGGCTAGTACTGTGGTGTAGCGGGTAAAGCCTCTGCCTGCAGTGTCAGCATCCACATGTGGACGCTGGTTCATGTCCTGGCTGCTCCTCTTCTGATCCTGCTCTCTGCTTACGGCCTGGGAAAGTAGTACATGGCTCAAGTGCTTGGGCCCATGCAGCCATGTGGGAGACCCAGAAGAAGCTCTTGGCTCCTGGCTTTGTTTCAACCCAGCTCTGGCTATTGGGAACATTTGGGGAATGGACCAGAAAATAGAAGATCTGTGTGTGTGTGTGTGTGCGTCTCTCTCTCTCTCTCTGTGTAACTCTACCTTTCAACTAAAATAAATATTTAAAAACAAACAAAAAAAGCCATGAGCCAGGAGCTTCTTCTGGGTCTTCCACATGGGTGTAGGGGCCAAGGACTTTGGCCATCTTTTGAGGCTTTCCCAGGCACATTAACAGAGAGCTGGATCAGAAGTGGAGTAGCTAGGACTTAAACTGGTGCCTGTATGGGATGACTGCACGACAGGCAGCAGCTTAACTCACCACATCACAGCTCTGAGCTCAGGTTGTTACATTTGAAATATGATGTGGACACAATGAAATCTGGGTGCAGATTATGGCTTTTGAAAGACAGAACAGTGTAACAAGTTGTCAAGAGACAGAAACTGGTTGGCTGTGGATACAGAACAGTAAGTACAGCTTTAAGCAAAGAGTATATGAAGAAAACAGAGTAAGAAAGAAGGTTGGAGACATGTTGAGACCTTGAATTCCAAGTTAAGATATTTGTGTTTGATTCTGTAGGAAGTTGTGTGGGGGGATGATATGAACAGAATGTGTATCCAGTAGCTTAATCTGGTTGGAACATCAGTAAAGAGACTAGGGTTTGGTGTGTGATCTGGGGGTTAACATACTCATATCCCAAATTGGCGTACCAGGGTTTGAGTCCTGACTGCAGTTGCTGACTACTGCTTCCTGCCAATACAGACGGAGGAGGCAGTGATGATAGCTCAAGTAATTGGGTTCCTGCCATCCATGCAGGGAAACCTGGATTGAAATCTTGGACTCCAGCTTCAACCTGTCCCAGTCTCTATGGGCATTTATGAGGTAAATCAGTAGATGGGAACTCTCTGTGTGTCTCTCCTTCTGTCCATCTCTCAAGAGACTGTTCTTTATGCTCTGATTCAAACTCTGAATTTTGTGTTATTTAAGTAACATTGGCACTTTTAAAAGTGGGCTCTTCAAGTGAGGCAGGGTTACTCTTTGGCAATTATATATACAATTAAAAATAGGTATATGTTTCTGTGAATTGACTTATTTTTATGAGTGAATATATATATGTATATGTGTATATATATATATATTACTGACATTTCCTATCATGTCCTAGTTTTTCTTTAAAAAAGAAAGAATATCTGAGAAATAGTATTTTAGTATGTGAGGCGTTCCTAGAAATACTGTTGAGGGCCGCTGCCACTTGATTAGATGGTTTTTATGTTAGCCCTGAGTTTTTGTATCACAACTATTCAGGCCAAATGGGTTTTGGCATGAGAGAGTTTCTTTCAACTTCACCGATGTTTTCTATGTAGAGAAATCTCCACTAGTTGGAGACTCTTGAGTTAGACCTCTTCTTGCACTTCTCCTGATGGAAGCAGAGTAAATTTCTATTTGGTGAGTTTGAAAGAGGAAGAATATGTATAGCTCAACTGCTGTTTCTTGGGTGTGAGCTACCTGTAGGAAGAATGTGTTCTCATAAGCCTTTCCAGAGTAAGAGTCCACTTGTGGAAACTTACGTTATCAATGCAGTTTGTCACTGAGTGAGTAAGTCAAGTTTTTTCTGGAATTGGTATTGGGAAACCTATTTTCTTAGTGCCTTGGACAAAATTCTCAACTGTAACAATGGGGGTGGGTGCAACTGGTACAGTGCTTAAGTTGCCACTTGGACACCACATCCTATATTAGATTGCTTTGTTCAGTTCCAGCTCCTCGGCTTTTGATCCTGCTTCCCACTAATGTGCATCTTAGGAGGCAGCAGATGGTGGCTTGTTGGGTCTCTGCCACCCACATGGGAGTCCTGGATGGAGTTATAATCTCCTGGCTTTGTTCTGGCTCTGCCTTTGCAGAGTGAACAATGTTTAGGCTATCCCTGTCCCTTTGCTTTTCAAATAAAAAAGAAAATTAACTAACATTTAAAATATATAACAAAAATTGATATTTTAACTTCTGCATTATTTGCTGATGTTGTTTCTTAATTGCCTTGAATTTGAGCAGAGGAAGAAGTACCCTATTGGGCCTCTGCAAGTTTAGCAACATAGTGTGGGGAAGATGATATTTGTATTTTCACAGAAAAGTATGATGGTATTCATGTTTTATACAAAAGGGAATCTGTTTCTGGCTCCAGCTCCAAGGAGGAAGATATATTTTCTGCCAGATAAAGTCTAAAATGCACATTCCAACCCCATGTCCCCATGGAAAATGCCCATTCCTAGGGATGAATGTAGTCATTAAACAGAACTCTGATTCAGAGTGCACCTGGGAAAGAGAACTTCAGCCTTGCACAGTCCCTCTCCTTAAAAGGGAAACTGGCAGCATTTTATAGGCTCTTCGGTAGTAATCAGTGAACAGCAAACATAGTATTTCAAACACTTCACAAGCAAGTATTAACTCTTCTTAATAATTAGTATTAAGGACTATAGCATGTTGAATAATGGTCTCAGGATGTGTACATTCTAATCCCCAGAGTCTGGGAATATGTTACTTTGCATAGGAAAGGGAGTTTGCCGATGTAATTAAATTGATGATGTTGACATGAGGTTTTCCTGGGTTAGACAGGTAGTCCAATGCCATCACAAGGGTCTTTGCAAGAGGGCCAGAATCAGAGATGATGCAGTGACAACAGCAGAGGTCAGATAGTTATGAGAGTACTTTGAAGATATGATACTTTTGGTTCTGGATATGGAGGAAGGGCCACCAGCTAACCAACGTAGGGAGATTCTAGAAGCTGAATAGATTGTCTTAAAAGTTTCCAGAAGGAACCAACTTTGTTGGTACCTTGAATGTGGCCCATGGAACTGATTTTGGACTTAAGACAGACCTGTGTAATTGCTTTGTTTTAAGCTACTAAGTTTGTGATAATTCATTATAGTATTCAAAGAAATCATTATAAGCACCCTAAAACAAGAATAAAATAATGATATCAAAGACATCTGTAAGAAGTGCACCAAGTCCTGGAAAAATATACCTTTAGCTACACAGGTCAAGACTTCTCACCAGCTACTTAATAAGAAAGAACTGAACAATGACATGAGAGCCTTCAGAATGCACATGTTTATCTACTTCATTTTATAATGGTTCATTTGATTATTAGTATCTTAGACATTCTTAAAAATTCTTTATCTCTCTAAAATTTCTAGTTAAAGTTTTGGTATTATTGTCAATGTTTTTAAACTTAAAATAGACCTAACTTGCTATTAGAATCGAAGTTTGGGTTAAAACGAAGAAAATAGGTCAAAATTCCTTTTATAGAATTCCATCTTGAATAAGCCCATTTCTCAATGGCTGTCTGTTAACATAATATAATTGGTTTGATCACTTCCCTGTTTTAAATCCTCTGTGATTTTCCATTACCCACAAGAGAAAAATCCACATTTCTTAAGCTAAAACAGTGGTAAAGAAAAATCCCTTTATTGGGAAATATGGATATCCAATTTAGTAATTATTTATTGAACATACATGTATGTGTGTGTGTATGTGCATGCACACCTACATGCCAGACATGTGCTAAATCAGAGGTTGGAAGACTATGACGTGCAAGTCTAATGTGGCCTACAGCCTGTTTTTGAAGATAAAGTATATTTGAACACTCTGCATCCATTTATTTAGATTTGGGTTCTTTTGCACTGAAACAGCAGAGATGAGTAGCATCAGAGATCATATAGACCATGAAGTCTAAAATATGTACCATCTGGTCCCTTACAGAAAATATTTGCCAAACCCTCTGCTGGAAGTTTAGGGTATAAAGATGCAAAAATATCATTGTGCTTGCTCTCAAAGAGTTTACAAGAGTAGAATGGAGGATAGAAAGTAAAAACCTACTTTAGTGCAGAAATTTCTCTATTGATTGTGTGAACTGCATGAATGAGATAACATAGAAGAAATCATTAGTTCTTTCTATGAAAGTTGTTCAAAAGTATTGAGAGAATGGTGAAATTTGACCATTGCATTGTTTAAGATTTTGCTCAATGGATAGGAAAAAGGTATTTCATATGAGGATTCAGTATGATCAACAGAAGCAAGAAAGTATGGGAATCATTCATTGAACAGTCCATTGTAGGTACAGCATCTGACGTGTGGGGAAAGAGAAAGAATAAGTTAGACCAATGGTGGGTGGGACTTGGAGAGAGAGAGAAACTCAAAACTCCGTAACCCTGAATCCCTTTCCCATCTTACTGCAGCCATTGTCAGAGCTGTTGCAGTTTTGAGGGTGACTCACTTTTTTACAACTGATACAGTTATTATCAACTACGTAGGAATGGGGGAAACAGGGGTGGATCTGGTCATCGTGACATTAGTCTTCTAATTTATGCCTTTAAAAAGATGTTTTCATGCCAAAGTTATGTTTTATAATTGGTAAGCTATGAAAACTCCTTCTCTGTAATTACTTGGCATTTGTTTTCCAAAATAGTGTAGATGATGCAATAGAGAGAGTACAAAGAGAAGGAGATACATGTACTGAGACCCTCTACCCCACACACAGTCATATAAAATGAAAAGCAAATGAATTTTTGGATAGAGATCAGAAAGCCAATCAGTTTTGTAGGAAGCGACATTCAAAGAACAGATTTTTCACTGGAAAAGCTATGCAAATGGACCCTCACTTTGGATCTAGAAAATGCTCTCTTTTTCAACATCCTTTGTTCTTGAAATCTGTCATTTTGATAGCCCCTTTCTTAAATTCTTGACTCCAGAAAGGGGTAGATTCAAGCTCTGTGCTGTTCTGTTGCGAGAAGAAAGGTGAAGTAGAAATACACTGGAAAACATCAGGGGAAATGATTGGAGCCACAAAGTCATAATTATGCCACAGTAACTCACAAAGTTTCAGTTTATTGTATTTGACCCATTCTCCAGAATTTCTAAATGCTCGCTATGGTCAAATTGTTCTTGAATATAGTTACTGCTTTCTCATTAAATATTTGTAGAATTGAGTCTACTCTATTACCTAGGTGTGTGGTCCTTGGCAAGTTATTTTATCTTTCTTGATATTAGTTTCTTTGTAAAATAAGAAAAGGTGGCATAGAGGAATGGAAGAGCACTGGATTTCAGGTTATGAAATTGTGTTTCCAAAAAAAAAAAAAAAACAGCTCTAACTTGCTACTTTGTGATCTTGATCAAATGGCCCCAGTGAAGCACAATTTTCTTATTTGTAAAACAATGAAAATAACACACATAGAAATCATATGTAGCTATTGAAATTAAATTAAATGGGGGGGTGGGCAGCACTATGATGTAGTGGGTAAAGCTGCTGCCTGCAATGCCAGCATCCCATATGGGCAACAGTTCGAGTTCTGGCTGCTTCACTTCCAGCCCAGCTCTCTGCTATGGCCTGGGAAAGCAGTGGAAGATGGCCCAAGTCCTTGGGCCCCTGTTCCGACATGGGAGACCGGGAAGAAGTTCCTGGCTCCTGGTTTCGGATCAGCTCAGCTCCGGCTGTTGTGACCATTTGGGTAGTGAACCAGTGGATGGAATCAATCAATCAATCAATCTCTCTCTCTCTCGCTCTCTCTCCTCCTCTATCTCTCTGTAACTCTGCTTTTCAAATAAATAAATAAATCTTTTAAAAATTAAATAAAAGACACTTATAAACTAGCCAATAAACACTTCATGTCAAGTCAGACTTAGGGACGTTCAAATGACGATTTTTTTTAAACTTTTATTTAATAAATATAAATTTACAAAGTACAACTTTTGGATTATAATGGCTTTTTTCCTCCATAACCACCTTCCCACCTGCAACCATCCCATCTCCCACTCTCGCTCCCATCCCATTCTTAATCAAGATTCATTTAAGTGCTTAATCGATGTCTTTAACATATACCAAGACCTTCAAGTATTAAATTTGGCCATATAATCCCACTCTTAGGAATGTTTCTTGAGGACCCAATATGGGGGCCAACATGGGGACATTGTGGCATAAAAGGTAAAACCACCACCTGTTACACTAGCATCCTTTATGGGTGCCAGTCTATGTCCCAGCTGCTCCATTTTTGACCCAGCTCCTGCTAATGTACCTGGGAAATCAGCAGAGGATGGCCCCAGTGTTTGGAACCTGCCACACATGTGGAAGACCTGGATGAAGTTCCTGATGCCTGGCTCAGCCCTGGACCTGGTGGCCATCTGGGGAGTGAACCAGTGCATAGAAAATCTCTTTTTCCCTCTCTGTGTAAGTCTGACTTTCAAATAAATAAATTCTTTTGTTTAAAAAAGAACGTAAGATGGTACTTAAGATTATTTTATAATAACAAAATTACAATCTGGATGTTGAATTCATAAGTTTCTAATTTCTGGATTATTGTGAGGTTATTAAAATAATGTTTATGACTCTATAGCCCCTGATCGAATTCCTCTCAACCTGTCTTTACTATAACAATAATAATTTACTAAATGTGTTTAAAAACCAGCCATTGATGTGCGATGTTCCTTCAAGGAAAAAATATAAAAATTTGTGATATGTGTGGGAGAGAAAAATCACAGCACTAAACATGGCCATAGATGCAAAATTTAGTGTCAGAATCTGTATTAATTTTCTACATATTTTCTGACCAGTGGAGTTGGAATGAGAAAAATCAATTAGTGGCCTACCAATGTGTCACCCCCAGAAAACTAAGCCAACCTGGACTCCTGCGCAAGGGAAGATGACATTTTGTTTCTCCCACATGGTCTGCTTTCTGGCTCAGTGACTTAACACCATTGCTAACTAAAATGGCAGGTAGTCATGCTTCTACTAGCTAAGTGCTATGTTTTGAGGAAGCAATAGCTGTTTGCCTCACCATCTTGCCTCTAATGCAGCTTTTGAGCTCATTCTGAGGGGCAGGCACTGTGGCGTAGTGGGTAAAGCTGCTGCCAGCAGTGCTGGCATCCCATATGGGTGTCAGTTCGAGCCCCAGCTTCTCCACTTCCAATCCAGCTCCTTGCTATGGCCTGGGAAAGCAGCAGAAGATAGCCCAAGTCCTTGGTTCCCTGCACCCACATGAGAGACCCAGAAGAAGCCCCTGGCTCCTGGCTTCGGATCTACACAGCTCTGGCCATCATGACCAAATGAGGAGTGAACCAGCTGATGGAAGACCTTTCTCTTTCTGCTCTCCTTCTCTCTCTGTGTAACTCTGACTTTCAAATAAATAAATAAATCTTAAAAAAAGATCATTCTGAAGAGTATTCCCTCCAGGAAGCAGGACAGGAATTGTGGGGTGGCAGTGATACTGGGGCAGTGACGTGGAGGTGACCACTGTGCTTTTGCACACTTGGGTAGAGTTCCCTCGAGACAAGTCCTACAAGGAAAGCATCAGTGGGTACCCAGCCACTCTGGAAACAACATAGCTGTGCCATTCAGAGTTTTAGGGAACTGTTGATAGAGGTAGGAAAGATTTCATCCTGGTGGTTAAAATTACAACAAATCTAATTTTGATGATATTAATTGGCTTCGTTTGCAATTCTAGAATCCAGCAATGGTCTGGACCAAAATGGACCAAATGCTCCAACCCACCACTTAGACAAGCTATATTTATATTCAGAGCTATACAGAAAATAGAAGTGAGGTTTGGAAACACCCCTATTGGTTACAGTTGGTGTCTGTCTGATCTGAACATGGCTTATAATTGTCTGATATTCAGCTACTTGTTTCAAAAATAGGTGACAGTCTGTTTACATATCAATTTAAGCTGCAATTCACAATGTATGGAGAAACCTTTAGACCAAACTTAAGATGTGTATGCAGGCAGCATTAGGCCAAACAATTCAATTTAACATGGGCAAGAGAACTGTCCTGGACAAATGCCTTGTGGGTGCTGGCTAGCAGCTATGAGAATGAATTGCATTCTAGCTATGCTTCAAAGTGAAAATGGTGGAAATGAAAGGCAGAAAGCAAATGTAAATTAAAAATAATTAAAACTTTCCTTGCCTAGAAATGGTTTTCAAGGCATCATTTCTTTCTTTTTTTAACTTTTATTTAGTAAATATAATTTTCCAAAGTACAGTTTATGGATTACAATGTATGAAAGGACTACCAACTTCAAGTAAAACATACTCCAAGATGTGAACATTTTTTAAAAATTTATTTTCAAAGCAGATAGAGCAAAATAGAGAGCTCCCATCCACTGGTTCGTTCCTAAATGCCAGCAAGAGAGATCACTGGGCCTAGGCCAAAAACTGGAGCTGGGAAATCAATCCAGGGCTCCCAACTACTTGGATTATCACTGCTGCCTTCTGGGGTCTGCATCATCAAGAAGCTGGAACTGGGAGGTGGAGCCAGGAATTGAGCCAGGCACTCCAACATGGGATACGGTTGTCTTAACTGCTAGGTCAAATACCCATCGCAATAACATATATATTTTTAAAGATTTATTTATTTTATTTGAAAAGCAGAATTACACAGAGAGGGAGATTTTCCATCCGCTGGTTCACTCCCCAAATGGCCACAATAGCCAAGGTTGGCACAGGCCAAACTCGGGAGCCTAGAACTTCATCAGGGTCTCCCACATGGAGACCCAAGTACTTAGGTCCCAAGTACTTAGGTCATCTGCTGCTGCTTTCTCAGGCTCATTAGCAGGGAGCTGGATTGGAAGTGGAGCAGCTGTAACTTGAACTGATGCCCTTACAGGATGCCAGCATTGTAGTGCAGTGGCTTAACTTGCTATACCATAATGCTCACCCCACGAACGTATTTTTTAAAAAATAAAAGTTTAAATAAAATATTATGGCAAGGACTACTGTCACAAGACAGTAAAATTAATTACCCACTGATCAGTGAGGGATTACTTGGCCACCTAAAACAGGAAATCAAAATAGTGATGGCTTAAAGATGATGCATGTAAAGGAAACCCTGGAGAGACAGCTCATAGCTGGAAAGGCAGCACATGATCTTATTCAAGGAACAGGTTTCTTCCAGCTTTTCCCTCTCTCCTTCTTAAGACAATCTCAACGTGACTGCCAGGACTTCACCCATTACATCCAGGCACAAAGATGAGAAAAGGCAAAAGGGACACATGGCCAATGCGCCTTTCCTCTCGGTCTTTTTTCTTTTTCACTTTTTAAAATTTTTATAAAGGGAACAAATTTTATATGTACAGTTCCAAGAGCATGATGACACTTTCCACAATATTCTCCCTACCTCTCTCTCTCCCACCCTTCCTCCTCCTCTTCTTATTTTTTCATTTAATTTTTACAATTACATACTTAGACTTTTCTTTAGAATCACAAGCTTAACTCTCTACAAGATAAAGAATTCATCAAGTAGTTAATAGAAACACCACTGTTTCTCAAGGGTATAGATGAGAGTTAGAAACAATAATCAAGGGGCCGGCACTGTGGTGCAGTGGGTTAATGCCCTGGCCTGAAGCGCCAGCATCCCATATGGGTGTCAGTTCGAGCCCCAGCTGTTCCTCTTCTGATCCAACTCTCTGCTATAGCCTGGGAAAGCAGTAGAAGATGGCCCAAGTCCTTGGGTCCCTGCACCCACCTGGGAGACCTGGAAGAAGCTCCTGGCTCCTGGCTTCGGATCAGCACAGCTCCAGGCGTTGAGGCCAATTGGGGAGTGAACCAGCAGATAGAAGACCTCTCTCTCTCTCTCTCTGCCTCTCCTCTGTGTAACTCTGACTTTCAAATAAATAATAAATAAGTCTTTTAAAAAAAGAAACAATAATCAAATTTCAAAATGTCAATTTCATTCATACATATTACATTATATGGCCTTCTTGAGGGGCCTTCCATTTGGTAATTTCCACCTAAAAATAATTCATTAGTCAGAACCATGATATACGGATACTCTCTCTGCAAGGGAAATGTTTTACCTGGGAATATTTCTACACCCAACTATACCATGGTTTATTTAGTAAGAAAAAAAGAGGAGAATGGAGCTCCATAGGGTCAGCAAAAGGACGCATCTTCACATCTACAAATCTACAAGTCAAACTGACATTTGACTTCTGCTTTGGGGATGTAAAATAGCATCCAATGCGTGCGGCAAAATGTAGCATTTACTTTTGTACATAATGAAGTCATGATTCTATGAAAGACAACAATAGTAATTCTCCAGCATACAAGGGTTTAGGAAATATGCCATTGATGTGTACTTCTTTGAAAAAATTCCTGATGACTTATGCTAGATGACTGAGATATAAAACCAAACGAAAAACTGAATTGTGAGTTAAAATGTAATATAATGTATTAGAGATAAGAACTGAGATCAGTTAAACAGTGAGTTAATCAAACATAATTAAAATAAATGCAGTGCCTAATTTGATATCATAATGAATTATAAATATTTTCTTATAAAATTAGCAATTAATAAAGTTGTTTGAACAAGATATATAAAGCATAAAAATACTACTATCTATGATGATTTTGAAAAGTCATAAAGAATTATCATAAAGCATTGAAAGGCCAAATTACTATCGGTGAGTTGTTTCAAACATTTAAACATAATCCCTATGATATTTTAAAAAAATTCTATATGGGACCAGCGTTGTGGCACAGCAGGTTAGGCCATGGTCTGTAATGCTGTCATCCTATATGAGTGCCAGTTTGAGTCCTGGTTGCTCTACTTCTGATCCAGCTCACTGCTAATGTACCTGGGAAGGCAGTGAAAGATAGCTTAAGTCCTTGGGCCCCTGCTGCCCATGTGGGAGAACTGGGAGAAGTTCCTAGCTCCTGACTCCACACTGGTATAGCCCTGGCTATTGCAGCCATTTGGGGAGTGAAGCAGTGGATGGGAAGATCTCTCTCTCTCTCTTTCTCTGTAACTTTACCTTTCAAATAAATACATAAATAAATCTGTTTTTTTAAAAAATTCTGTATTTACAAAATGTGGAAAATTTCCCAGTTGATCTGCGAAGTTTTATAAATCTGATGCCAAAATTGATAAAAACACCATAGTAAAAGAAACCTGTAAATCATTTTCTCATAAATATGAAAATAAATGTATAATTCTATAGTACAATTGTATTTTGATCAGGTAGTATCTATATAAAAATGATATTAATGAAATTATCATTTTTAAAGTGTCATATATTTGCTTTTATTTATTTGAAAGGCAGAGTGACAGACAAAAAAACAGAGAGAAAAGAGAGAGATCTTCTATCAGCTGGTTCATGCCCCAAATGTTCACATAGCAAGTAGAGGACCAGACTGAGCCAGGCTCCAGGAACTCCCTTTGGTGGCAGGGATTTAAGTATTGAGCCATCACCTGCTACTTGCCAAAGTGCATACTGGGAAACTGGGTTGGAAGGGGAGGTGGGACTTAATGCAGGCACTCCAATATGGGACTCAGGTATCTCAAGCAGAGGCTTAACTCACTTCCCCTGCAATTATCATTTATAATTATAAATTTATTAACATATGATATCAAAAAAGAAAACTCAAGATCTTTAAATGAATGCTCAAAGCCCATTGAATATATTCCAATTGTGTTTCTGTGAAAATCTAAAATACTAGGATCAGAAGACTCTTTTCTGAACACGATAAAAATAATTACCTTAAACCAAGAACAACACTACCATATTAGAGAATTTCACTAAAATTAAGATCAAGAGAAGGGTGTTGTTATCTTCACTATTATTCAGCACTGCAAGTGCTAGTCAAGGCAATAGACATGGAACAAGAGCAAAAGGCTGAGACATTGGAAAGGAAGCAGGAATTTTAATGTTATTTACAGATGACTTGCTACTTTTCTTAAAAATCACAAATGAATCAACTGAAAACCAATTAAACCAAAGCTCCTTTATACTTGATAATCTGAAAATATAATGAAAAATAGCATCCACAATATATAAAATGTGCAGGTAAGAAGATATAATTGGCACATAATAATGGCTATATAGACAGATATATGAGGACACTTTAAGAAGTTCATTGGAAAATGCAATTCAAAGAGTACACGTTTGCCTTGAACTTTTCACCCTTATATGAAAGAGCAATCATATACTCGTGGTGAAATCAGAGACTTTACACCAAGACAACGACCATTGTACTCTAAGAAGCATGATAGAAGATTTGTATCTATTGAGAGTTTATGATCTGGGGAGGGAGGGGTCTGGAATACATATTAAAGAACAGTGCAGCTTTGCAAGTCAACGCTAGAGTTAATATAAAGCAGATTAACATTCAAATGAGATTTTGGGAATGAGACAGGGAAGATAATTTAACAAAATGACTCTAGCAATCACCCAGAGTACAAAATTCTTGCTGCGAGTGCAGGAATCTCACATTGGATAAGGAGGGCTGTTGGCAACAACAGTGTCATTAATTGGGCATCTCCATTTTCCCTGGACAACTTCCCTGCCCCTAGGGCTACATGGAGGCCTCTCTAATCTCTGGCACAATCTCTGGAAGAAGGAGATGAGGTCTTGGCTTTCTCTTTCCTCTAAGACCCTTGGGCTCCTACACACATTTCCACATGCTTTGCTTTAGCCTGTATTTTCCAAATATCAACATTTTTACTTGAGGAAAATAGCATGTAATAAGATTAAATTCCACCTCACACCATTAGATTTATATTTTACAAAATTAATTGTATTGAACCTGTATTACCTTGAATTAAAACATTAGCATTAGTTTTTTTAAATTGTTTTTGGGGGGGCGGGGTGAGGGCAGGACTGTGGCGTAGCAGGTACAGCTGCCACCTGCAATGCCAGCATCCCATATGGGCACCAGTTGGTCCCAATTGCTCCACTACTGATCCAGATCCCTGCTAATGGCCTGGGAAAAAGCAGCGGAGGATAGCCCAAGTGCTTGGGTCCCTGCTACCCACTTGGGAGACATGAAGAAGCAGCTTCCACCTCCTGACTTCAGCTTGGCCCAGCCCCAGATGTTGAGACCATCTGAGGAGTGAACCATTGGATGGAAGATCTCTCTCTGTCTCTGTTTTTCTCTATCTCTCTGTTTCTCCTCTCCACCTCATAACTCTGACTTTCAAATAAATAAAATTATTTGGGAAGAAGCATTAATAGCACCTTAAGAAGTTATAATACTGCTGTTTATTGTTAAAATCCTGAGGTGGGCATTTGGCATAGTGATGAAGATAGCATTTGGGCTACAGACATCTCATACAGAGTACCTAGGCTTGAGTCTCAGCTCCACTCCAGGTTCCTGCTATTGCACACTGAGAGGCATAAGGTGATGGCTCATGTAGTTAAGCACATGAAACCCATGTGGGAGACTTGGTCTGAGTTCTGGGCTCCTAGATTGCAACTGGTTCAGCCATTGTGGGCATTTGGGAGTGGGTTAGTGGATGGGAGATTTTCTCTCTCTTTCTCTCTCTCTCTTTCAATGAGTGTGTATATGTGTCTCTTTGCCTCTCAATTTTTATAGAAATATGTAAATAAGCAAATAAAATAATCTGTCTCAACAATTGCTGTTGTCACCAACTCCCAGTAAATCTCACCTGTGGGGTCTCTGAGGTAGTCGATCAAGAACCGTCAACTCAGTCACGGAAAATAGCAGAGGATGAATGCAAGCTTATTTAGTTAGAATTCCCTATTAAGCAATCCAGTTACTATTCTCCAGATAGTATCTGAAATTCTAGAAGTTATACAGTACATTTGAAATCATATTATATTTGGGGAGGGGGAGAATGGTTATGAGGTTAAGTGACTAAAAAATGGGAATGTCATCTATTCTTTGCTTTCTTAAAGTATAGCAATGGAAAACTGAGGTGTGCTCCACCTCTCATTCCTACACCCTCTACTTCTAGCCTGGAGTTTTTAAAATTGAGAGCTATCATAGCATTTCCTTTGCAGGTCTGGGGTATGGGGAGCCAAATGGACTCAACTCCAGCGTGGCTCCTCTTTCAATAGGTAAAAGAGGAGAAAGAAATCCCCTTGACTCTATGGAGCAGCTGGTGGCTCTGCAATTCCTGATAATAGGTGCCTTCTAAAACAGCAACAGTAAATCTAAGTGGGAATGGAAGTCATGGTTATTGGCTCACCTCTGATTCTGTAGCCCACAGAAGAGTGTTTGATGTAGAGTAGGCATTGGGTAGCTCTCTGTGTCATAAAGGTTGTCACTAATTTGTGATACCTTTAACACTTTCTCAAAGACTATTTGTCTTATATTAAGTGGTGGGTCAATCCACAAATTAGTTACTCCATTGCAGATAATTGAGAGTTGGTTGCTCATACAAAGCAAAATCACTAAGAAAACAAATATTATGCAAAGGGGTAAAAATAAAAGCCAAGGAAATAGTACATCAAAGTGATAACCACAGCTGGGTTTGAATAGTGGGATATTTCTGTGTTTTCTAAGATATTTCATAAATACATGGTTATTTTATAATAAAAATCAGCTTTTTAATAAAGTATTTCCAGTTGTTTCTGCACTTTTAGGTAGATTTGGGGTTTTGTTTACAGGATGTCATAATGTTCAGCTGAGTTGATAGTTTCTTAGACAACTAACAGATCAACAAAACAGAAAACAAAAGAAACTAAAAGCCCCAGACACCTAGACTTGGACTGTGCCCAGTGCGACTGAATCTTTCCTTTGTAACTGATTTCCCCGGATGTTGCCTCGCACAGAGGTCTTCTCTGCATGCTGTTGTCCCTGGCACTCTGAGGGATAGGAGTAGGAGGTTCACTGCAAGGAGGAACAGGAAACAGTGGTGAAGAAACATCAAGCACTGTCCTTCTCGCTTTGTGCCTATATTAGGCTGCGAGTACAGACTTGACCCTCTGAATTTTATGGTGGTGCTTCCTCGGTGTTAGTGAATCTTTAACTTACAGGAACCATTCCCCACTCCTGGCCTACATGATGTGCTCTCCCGCAGTACCCAGGGAACCCTCTCCAAAGCACTCACTGTGGTTGTTAGGAGTGCCTTTTCCTCACTTTTTTTTTTTTTTAACTTCGTGCAGAGGGATCTCCTCTATAGCAACAATCCTGGTCTCTTCCTAACCCCAATTTTTGCTCTCTCAGCCAACTGAGCTCAGCCAGGGGTGCAGCTCCCTCTGTCCCAACTTACAGGAGGGATCAGTTGACTGGCAGAGCCATTCTGGGACAGCTACTGGTCAGACAGGAAGAAGTGAGGGTAGTCACAGGCTGTGTGGCAAAGGATGCTACTAGCAGAGGACCTTAATGCCTATCAGCCTTGTCTTCTGGCAGGGCCTCTAACTCCGATGATTAAACTAGCCTGTGGGAAGGAGGCCTGCAGTTGTGTGGGGCGTATTAGAAAGCCCTCTTGGCTAAGCAACCACCATTCCAGTTTTCTCCAAATAGTCATGAAGGCAGCACCTGGAGTTCCCGCATTCTGACTCCTCTGCCTCATCTTGCCCTGGATGAGGGAATGAGAGGTATAACTGACGTGACTTTTTAAAAGTGCTAAATTATTTTAAATGTATTATCTATGACCTGCTAGACTGGAAGGTTCATGAAAGAAGAGGTCCTTTATTTGTTTCACTATGCCTGGCATATACCAGGCTGTCAACAAATATTTATAGAATGAATAAATAACTGCATTTGTCTGTCTGTCTATCTATCCATCTTTCTTTCTTTCTTTCTATCATCTATTTTAAAAGGCAGAGAGGAAAAGAGAGAGATCAATCTTGTATCCATTGGTTCACTCCCCAAGTGCCTACAACAGCTGAGGCTGGGTCAGGCTGAACCCAGGATCCAGGAACTTAATCCAAGTCTACAGTGTGGGTTGTAGAGACTCAAATACTTGGGCTATTATCTGCTGCCTCCCAGTAGTAGTAGTAGTAGTAGTAGGAAGGTGGATCAGAGGCAGAAGTGGGACACAATCCCAGGAACTCCTGATAGGTGATGTGGGCATCCCAAATGGTGACTTAGGCTGCTGGTTCACAGTGCCTGCCCCACATTTATCTTTTTAATCAACAGAGCCTCGTACTGTTCTTGACATAGAATTTGTGCTTAGTCAACACTGGTTGGAATTGGAGTTTTGATTGGACAGATAAGTCTTTTATTGAACATATAAGTCTATCTGTCCAGGTATCAGCCCATCTCCAATACTCACAGGCTCACTTTGGGTCAAACTTCTTCCTAGGGGACTTCATTGTTAATTAAGAAGGGAACTCCTGGCTCCTGGCTTTGGCCTGGCCTGGCACTGGCTCTTGGAGCCATTTGGGGAGTGAACCAGCAGATGGATTATCTCTCTGTGTAATTCTGACTTTCAAATAAATAAATAAATCTTTAAAAAAAAGAAAAAGAAGAGAATGTTTTCTTAATTTCCACCTCCACATAGGAATGATATACAGAATGTCTGTGAATGTGAAGTATAGGTCTCAGGCACTTCTACTTTTCTACATGTAAATCTTTGTGTTCTTATAGGTAAATCTGGGCCCAAGCACATGCTGTCTTTTTGGCATAAAATCAAAACTCTGCTTCGAGTGGGAAGGGGTTTACAACTTGAGAAGGTTGAACAACAGCACATGGCTATGTCGCTGACCTTTTCCTCTGCCAATGCTCTCCGTGCAGTCAGCTGGAATCGGACTCAGGGTCTGAACGTGGGGCCTGGACACCCATCCAAGGACAGCATTTCTCCTTCACATGTGCAGAAGAGCCTGTGTGTTTGCCTTTCTGCAGGAAAGGAGATGACAATGTCTTTGAGGTCTCTCACTCTATTTAGAGACAGCTTCAGTCAAATGATGCCCAACATAAGAGGATGGCTGGTGCTTCCATGAAATAGTATGTAATGGAGCTATTGAAGATCACATTAAAAAAATTGAACTATATGGGAAAGGTTTTTTTGATAAATTAAGTGAAAAGAATAGGTTATGTGTATGTATAATACAATTTACATAGATAGATGAATGACAGATCAAATGTCAGGGATAGAAGCTTCAAAACACTAAAGAGCTCTACAAAATATCCCATTTCATTTTGAAGAGCTGTGTTTTTGTTTTGCTTTGTACTATCTAGAAAGAAAAGCAGATCATGTACATTTCTAAAAGGAAAACAAAAGGAAAGGAACCTTCCAGTCTTACTACTATTCAAATACAAAAATACAGAAAATACAGAGCATGGAGCAACACCACTGAGATTCCCTCCAGTCCACTCATTAAGTTGCTGAGGGTCACTGAGAGCCCTTCTTTCTCTCGCCTCCCTCCCTTCTTGCTTCCTCACTGTCCCCGTTGTCTTCCTATTCCCTCACATACTTCTGCAGCATCTTCCAGTCTCACTGGAATTAAAAGACTTTACAATCCATCGCAGGAGCAGGCTTAGGGCTTCCAGAGGTTTCAAAGTGAGGGTTTTTTTGAAATAAACTCTTAATGCTAACACTTAGCCCATTGCATATAATTTAAGTGATTATTTTAAGTAAACAACACCCTATCTAGGTAGGGAGGACAGAAAACCCTAGTGGATTTCATTGAATTTGCCATACAGTTAAGCAGAGACAAGGATGAAAGGTGTTGACTTAGAAAGGAAACACTGTTTTTATAGAAAGCAGAGTTGCTACACAGTCATAATCAACCGTAGATTAAAAGTTGCATTTTTCATCTTCAGGCATTCTTTTCCTTCTCTGTCTTATCCATAATTCTATACTCTTTGATGTCCTTAAAAAATAGCCAACCCCCCATTTGCATTGCTTCCTAGAGATAAATGTTCAATGCATGAGCTGGAGCCATGGAGTTTCTAATTGAGGTTGGAGTTGTTGGAGTCAAAAAGAATGTGACAAACAAGATCTAAGAATGAAAATGGTGAAATCAAAGAGAAAGTGAGGTGATCTATCTATGTTGAGATCAGAGGGTGCATATTGGGTAATAAAGGGTATAAAATCATTAGCTAGGATGAGGCTAGATTATGGAAGGCTGAGGTATCCTAACTCAGTACTGGAACCCATTGGAAAAACAAACCCAGAGCTGAGGCAACAGGACCTCTCTTTGCCATTATCAGATCCCAATCTCTGCTCCTGGCTGGTCTGCCTCTCCTATTACCAGGTGGGAAGCTCAGCTGTTCTGGGCAACAAAATGGGAAGTCACTTAAATGCCTTGGGGCTTTGCTTTTGTGGTTCTGATACAGGGCATTAGATCTAATTTAATTTGAAAATATTATAGTAAGATGAAAGGAAATCCCACTTGAGCTTCTCATTTTAAAAAGAGTTCAAAAAAAAGATGAAGTGAGCCTGAGACCTGAACCTCAAAGAAGACCCTCTGGTTGATGGAGGCAAAGGGGCCAGATGTTTTCCCCATCTGCGTCTTGTCCCCTCTGGCATGGGGCTAGGTGAGGGTGGAGGCACACAGCAGACAGAAGAGCAGGCCAACTTGCTAATGCTGCCCTCTTATTTAGCTCATGGAAATTTCATAGCATCTAAGGTCTAACTTTCCCTCTGGATTTGAGGGGAAACCACCTATAACCCTCTTGAACTAGTTTCATGGAAGAAACTCTGTTACTGTGCAAAATTTCACCCAAGATTAATTGAACTTGACATCCTGAATGTCTTTTGCATGATGTACTAAGGTAGTGTTTTTGAAAAATGTCAGTATCTGATCCTTGGTGTGTGGTTTTTAGATGTCCAAAGTATTCCCACTTCTCAAATTCCCTGTAAGAAGCTGGAATGCAATGCATTTCTGGGTTTTCTTTATTTCGGATGAATCCCCACCTTGCTATAGCAGCACTTAATATACTCCAAATCAGCAATTCATCACAATAAAAAAATACTGAATGCTATCCAGAGTGGTTGGCCTCAATTCAAGATCAACCATTCTTTAGTTTACGGGAAATTGGGATCACAGGCCAGCTTTACATTAAATGAAAAGTATACGCTACCATCTTGTGGACAAAATGTAAATGACACCGAAATACACTCAACACTACTTACCATCCTTTGTGCAGGTAGTGCAGTGAATGCCTATCTTATCCTGGGTTCCCATAAGCAGTCATCATGACCATCTTATGCAATGTGGAACTTTAGCCCTAAATTACTTTTGTGGACAAATCAACTGCAGCTGAACATGAAGAAACAGGAATTAACCAAGAAAATCATGTAACATAAATATCAGAGACCTAGGACCTCATGCAAAATTTGCCTTTGACTCCTGCCTCTCCAGTTTTCGTTTTTCTAACTGAAAAATGGCTGATTCCGGTCATCTCACATCAGGCAAATGTGGTTATTGGTGGTGTGGACACTTTTAGTTCTGCACATATCCTGTGGACTAGAATGTTCTTTTTTAAAAAAAATATTTAAGGTAAACAGATTTCATATATTTCATGTGTACAGATAGGAACATAGTGACACTCTGCACACTACCCTCCCTCCCATTCATGTTCCTACTTTTCCTCCTCCTTCCTCTCTTATTCCATCTTAATTTTTATAACGATCTACTTTCAGTTTACTTTATAATAATGAGATTGACCCTACAGTAAGTAAAGAGTTCAACAAATAGTAATAAGAAAAAAGCACTATTCCACGGCAGTTGGGGCATGTTCTGATACCAAGAGAACTTAGTTTATTAACTATTTTTTAATTAATGTAAAGATAGTTATTTTCCTCCTGGGCAATTTTTACATACACACACACACATCACTGCATAACTCTTTATGATACTAAAAGAATGATATTCTAGAATGTGCAATCATGAATGCTGTCATCACAATTGGTTGAAAGAAATAGAGGAAGTTTCAAAATCACATGGCTGTAGAGTGGGCAAGGACTTTTAAGTTCACCAAATCCTAACACTGTTCTAATGTTTGAATCATTTCACAATATCCATTTATTTTTGAGCAACTCATTCCAGAGTATAAAAAAGTACTAGTAATTTGCAAAAGACAGAGATTTCTAATACAAACTTCCATGAATGCAGTTTTGCTAATGTTCAGCTTTATTATGACCAAAAAAATATAACTCATCTTGCATAGTTTACCTAACTGTGAAAAAGAGTGATCTATGTTTTCTGTATCTCCTGCAGAGATATTTCAAGGATGATACCACCATCTCTTAATTAGTTCACTAATCTCAGTATATGACAGAGAGCCCACTTCAAAACAGATTCTCCCTCACTTCACTACCAATGCCAAAGATTATGATACAAAAACCCTAAAACTGTAACAAAAGGACAAGGATGACAACAAAGTGACAGACAGTAGACTCCTTAGACAGCCATTTATTCCCAGCACTGTTCTAGAAGGGACAAGTGAAATAGAAACTCTACTTGCCATACACAAGTAGCTTTTCCAGGCCATCCAGAACAATTCTACTGTTTCTATATTCTGTTTCTTAACCTTCCTCCTCAGGGATATTCTTTTTTTTTTTCTTTTGTCAAAACTGTGTTATATAGTCAAAAGTATAAATGTGGTCCCTGAAGACAAGCCATTACTTTCAAAAGTCTGAGGAGACTTCAAAAGAAAATCTGGATAAATTCTACCTTGATTAGCTATAAAAATGGTGAAAATATGTTAAAATTGATAGGGAAATAGCTTGCATTGGATGATCCACGTCCAGTGTTTTCCACAGTTTGGACATTGTATTTTCAGTTTTCGTGTTTTTGTGTGAATAATAGAGTTTTGAATGTTAATACTAGGAGCATTTTGTCATGAAATCACTAGTGTTCTGTGCTGAAGGAGACTTTGTTGTATTCTTATAGTTTTAGATGACATTGTGTTATTCTTGTCTCCATAAGAATTTATCTCCAAATTAAGAGTAGAACTCATTGAGAAAATAAGGATCAATGTTGAAAATGTTTCGGCCGGTGCCGCAGCTCACTAGGCTAATCCTCTGCCTTGTGGCGCCGGCACACTGGGTTCTAGTCCCGGTCAGGGCACTGATCCTGTCCCAGTTGCCCCTCTTCCAGGCCAGCTCTCTGCTGTGGCCAGGGAGTGCAGTGGAGGATGGCCCAAGTGCTTGGGCTCTGCACCCCATGGGAGACCAGGAGAAGCACCTGGCTCCTGCCATCGCATCAGCGCAGTACGCCGGCCGCAGCGCGCCTACCGCGGCGACCATTGGAGGGTGAACCAATGACAAAAGGAAGACCTTTCTCTCTGTCTCTCTCTCACTGTCCACTCTGCCTGTCAAAAAAAAAAAAAAAAGAAAAAAAAAAGAAAGAAAATGTTTCCACATGGTCACTTTTAATGTACTTTGTTCTGTATTTTCAGAGTATGTGTAATTGACTGAAATATAACCTGAGAGTAAAGACGTTATAGAAATTCCAAGAAGAGTTCTACCAATGTTTCCATATAATCTCTCCAACCTTTTGAGTAGTATGATCATCACTATTTTGAGATTGCTGTGCGTAAGTTGCTCACCTGAGTCATATGGTTAGCAATATTACATTTGGAACTCAATGTCTATACCCTGTTTATGTTGTATATGGTCCTTATTTAAACTGAAGACTGAGCTGGGTGATCTTTGATAGGAGAAGAGTACATTATATGAAGAAAGCATTCACCTAGAAAGTGTCCAACTAACATATTTGATGTGTGTGTGTGTGTGTCTAAGAATGGAGTCTGGGAGAGAAGTCAAAGCTAGTGATAAGAGCTTATGGACACCTGGATAGGTGTCAGAGCTACAGCTCCGAGGGTGTGATCACCAACATATATCAGACTGGGAATGGAGCACAAACCCTCATCCTGGAGAACGCTCACAGGTAAGTTTCTGGGATGAAGAAATGAGCCTCTGCTCCACGACCAAGCCAAGAGACAAGAGGTAGGAGTCACTACAGCCCATTTACAGAGCAGAAACCTGACATCTACAGAGATCAGCGGCTTGCCCAAGGTCACATGTCAAATAAGCATCCAACCTGGACTACAAACCAGGGCCCCTGTCCTTCAACCCATTGCTTTTTGCCCCACAATTTTAAAATGCAGTCCTTCTGTCTTTCCTAGGCCCATTATTTTCTCCCTAGCAGATAAGAACAAACAAATTCTAAGGAGAGTACTACAACCCAATCTTGATTTTCATCTCTGTTGATCTGATAGCTTCCTGGTTCCCTAATGAAATGATCCTACATTAAGTCATGGTGTATGTGGAAGGCAGTAGGGCAGACAGTAGAGGGAAGCAGGAGTCAGTATTAGTTTTCTTATTTAATTAAGTGCACTCAACAAAGATAATGCCATAAGCAAATTCCTAAAGGCCAATAACACATCCTTAAGGAATACTCGGGGCCCATTTTTTCAGCCCATTAGTGACCAGAAGAACAGCCTCGTAAACCCAGTTCTGCCAAAGCCAAGAGAAAAATGTGTATAATTGGAAAAAGGTTGAAAACAACCCTGGATAATAAATTACACTTACTCAGTTCCTTTGTCCTTCCAACTCTACACTAGCATCACATTTCATTAGGGAGCCACGCAGAAGAAGCAAATGTTGTGAGGAAGCCTGTGCTTATTAGACACCAAAGCGAGGCATCCAAAATTAGTGAAATCAGTTGTTTACTTAGATTTCACTAACTGGAAGGGTGTGTCATGCTGAGAGGAGGCTATGGCTGCCTGCTTCCCTCATGGGCCAGAGCAGAGCCCTATGGCTTGACCATTATCTATAGGAAAGTTGGCAGGAAGAGCTTAAAAAATCTCTTCTAATTAGGTATTCTGATAATCTTCTAAATTCCCTAGTGCAAAAGCCAGCTACCTACCTCATTTCCTTGGGCTGCCTGGAGTTATAATCTTCTCTGACATTTATTGGATCGTACTCCCTGAAAGATAGCTCTCCTGCTTATACAGTGCATCATTTTCCTTATCGTATGGAAACATATAAATGCATACACACACAGACACACACACAACACACACACACGCACATACTTGCATCTTGTGTGGAATGAAACTAGCTGGAATAATTTCACTAGAGAATGCCAAGCTTCAGTTAGTTGTAGAGCTTGAAGTGGATCCTCCTGGTTTGCTAGGATGTGTCTCTGGATGTTAGCTTTTGCCACTGCCAGTGATGCATAAACTTGATCATTCAATCCTCATCCATAAAGATGTGGTGGGACTCACACTTTGAATCCCGAGACTCCTGGAGGAGGATGTCCTCATCACCATACCCCACCTATATCATCATTTATGTACTCCATTTAACACATAAGGTAGATATGCCCGCCGTTTCCCACATACAAGCACAGCCAACAAGAACTGGCAAACCAATATGAGTATGTGGTCCAGTGAGGCCTGAGAAAAGAGTTGGCTCCCAAGAATCATAATCTCTAGAAGTGGCCTCTTCTCAATATTGTTAAAATACTATAGTCACCTCATATTTTTTATGACCTATTGTGAAAGAAAATGTTGGTCTATTGACAGCTCTATTGGAGCATTGTGTAGCCAGACCATGGAGCTGTCCAAAGACAATGTCTTTTCCTGCAAGGGCACCTCCATATTAGACCCAGGAGTCATTTCTGGGTGTTGAGAAGCCTTTGCCATGTAATATGAGGCCCTTTTCCTCTTTTAAGGGCCTTCTCTACCCCACTACATTTTTAAAAGCTATGAAGAAGGTAAGCTTGAAGCTTGACTGCTCTGCCCACTCCTGCATTTACACATCACAGATGGGCCTGAGTAAATACTTGGAAAAAGGAAACCAGAAATGCTTCCATTTGGAGATTTATTTCTTTGCGTCACTGGAGCTTTGAGGCAAACATGTCTTAAAAATGGGTCACACTTTCAGCTTTCCCAAACTCATGACCCTGTGGATTTTGGAAATTCATTTTATCCTTCTGACCCAGGGAAACTTTGAGCAGTAACACTAATCATAGTCTTTTTGTGAAGAATAAAGCAAATGTATACTTATTGGGGATAATGTTGTATACTTAATAGATATTACCTTTATTCTTCACAATAAAACTTTGAGAAGAAACACAACCTGACTTGACGTGTGTGGCACGGAAGCTCAGAGAAACTAAATAACTTGCCAAAAAAAACCTATTTAGCAAGTGATAGGTTTGACTCCAGAGTGTCTTAGACACCAGGAGAAGGTCTCAAAGGAGGATGAGGTCACCTATTTAATTGACTTCAGTCAATTTAAATGTATGTAAGACTGAGGAGTCCTTTCCCCTCTTTCAAATTGGATGCTCTGAGGCAGCATTTGACCTAGTGCTTAAGATGCTCATGTTCCATATTAGAGTGTCTGGGTTCGATTCTCAGCTCTGGTTCCTGATTCCAATTTCCTGCTGGTGCAGAACCCAGGAGGCATCAGGTGATGGCTCAGTTAGCTAGGTCCCTACCATCCCTGCCACCCACGTGAGAGCATTGGATTGAATTTCCAGGTGCTGGCTTCATTCTGGCCTAGTCCTAGCCATTGCAGAAATTTTGGAGAATGAACCAGAAAATTGGGAGCTCCCTCTCTCTCTCTCTTTTTCTGCACTCTATCTCTTTTCCCTCAATCAAGTAAACATTTTTAAAAAAATGAATCCTCTTTCCTCTACAAAGTGTGGGTCACAGGTTGGCAGCCTTCATGTTAGATACCTTATTGGAAATAAATGGTCTTGGATTTCACCTCAGCCCTCCTGAGTCAGAATCTGCCTTTAACAAGATCTGTCTGTGACTCCGAAGTATACCTAAGGTTGAGAAGCACCCATCTACACAGTAAGACACACGCAACAGCAAGTTCTAAGAGAAGTGAGTAGAGAGAAAAATTTGTAGTGCAGTCAGTCCTGGGAGAAGGAAGGCCTTCTCTGTAGCCATCATGTCATGGAACTAGGAAGAGAACAGATCCTGGGGAAAGTGTGGGATGCCAGATCCCTAACAGCACTCCTACGCTAGGAATTCTGAGCTTCCCTTAAAGAAGCAAACAGGGAAATTGCCTTAGACTTCGGTTCTGGAGAACAGCGTTCCACTTCTAGCACCATCACCTACTGTGCCTGTTATCTTATGCCAGCCACTTAAACTTCTCTTTTCCATATCTGAAAAATGGAGATAATATCAACCTCAAATTATAGTTGCAAGATGAGACTAGAAGATATAGATTTCATGATCATGAAGACAGAGATGATTTAGATTCATCTTGGTGATCCTGAATGACAGTCTGTGAACATATGCTCTGAACTACATCATAATCATGTAGCACTAGTGGTAATAATATGTGCATGCCCCATTCAATGGTTCAACTCTTGGCTCCACCATTTAACACACAATTGACCTTGGAATGTTATTTAATCTTGTGATTTCAATGCCTTAATTTGTAAAATAAGAGTAATTTTAATAGTACCTGCCTCATTTACAGTTTGGTGTACGGAATAAGATAATGTTAAATTGATTTCTAGGGTAAATTAAGGGTTTAGATAATACTTATTCTGCCCTAGTACATATTTATGGCTTACATTCTTAGAATCTTTGTTCTTATAAGACCTTCAGCTTAGGAAAGGATCCCTTTGTATTAATGCTCTTTCATCATTTCAATGTTTTATGTGTTCATGTCTTTCTAGACTGTAACCTCCTTGAGGTCAATAATAATATTATCTAGACCAATTCTTCAAGACTGAAGTTCTGACAGCATTTTGAGCTGCTGTTACGTGCCAGGCACTGTGATGTGCATTGCCATCAATGAGTGAGCACCTAATATGAAGCAGGTACCTTATTTAGGTTACTTCATTGATCCTCACAATATCCCTTTGTGGTAGGGATTATTAGTCTAATTTTACAGATGATCTTTGGTTATATGTAAATTAAGTGTCTTCACTGTCAGCCATATAGCTTGGACTCCAGGACTGTCTGCTTTCAAAGTCAATGCTTTTTCTTTATTGATTAGGGTCTGGGATGCCCGAGAGCATGTGGCACAGTTTTCTCTACACACATAGTAAGTAGTGCTCCTGAAATACTTACGTGGCTATGGATCTCTGGGAAGTCTTGATAAATTTCAGATGCTAGCTCAGTAAGTCTGGGGTAGGCCTGAGGTTCTGCCTTTCTAGCAAGCTTCCTGGAGGTGGTGGTGCTGCTGCCAAAGGGACCACACTTAGAGCAGCACACAGTAGAAAGAAGTCTGACTGATTGATTAACAGGTAAAGTAGGATTTGTATCTTCTGAGAATTTTGGAGGCTGGGGGTAGGCAGGGTGAGAAAATTGCAGGAGGGGGATATTCAGTGGAGTATGTAACCCTTCATATTTAGGTGTTGTTATTAACTTGAGTGGTCATAAATCAGGACTGCTTATTTCTATTTGTCTTAAATTCTATGGTATAGGCACTCTCTCAAATTCCTTGGTGATCAGATCACCTGGGTTACATGTAAACCATACCAGTTCCCCAGAAAGTACCAGGATGAAGGCCAGAAATTTGTGATTATATAAGTACTTCAGATAACTCAATATCAAAGTTCTGAAACATCACAAGGGATATAGAAATTGCAAAGAACAGGTAACATAGCAGGGATGGCATAATCAAAGAAAGCTTGGTGAGTTGGAAAGCATTGTGCAGGGAGCAGATAGAGGATAAAGCTTGGCCCTAAAGAACCAGAGGGTGGGAAAAGGCCAAACTACAGTGGGAAGGGCATGAGGTGGTGGTCGGAGAGTGGGGAGAGTACAGGAGCAAGGTATAAAGACCGGTGCTGAATTTTATCAGGATCAGCTTGAGGCTTACTGGATTTTACTTGAAATACTGTGTAAACATGGTCTTTATGGATCATCTAAAGATGTTACAATGGAAGATTTTTAAACTGTCCTCTTCTTCAGTGAAACCTAAGCCATATACAAACCTAAAAAATTGCTGTGTTCCCAGCTGCTGGATTAAAACACACATTAAAATGACTGAAGTCAAAAAGGCTGACAACGCCAAGTGCTGGTGAAAATGTAAAACAATAAGGATTCCTATACATTGGTATAAATTGGTACAACTACTTTAGGCAGCTATTTCATGATGTTTACCCATGTTGAACCAATAACTTCACTTCTAGATGTAGACCAAGTAGAAATTTATACATTTCTAAGGGCATCTAAACTCTGGACAAGAATTTCATAGTTGAATTATATGTAATAGCCTCAAAGTAAAGATAAATCAGATTTTCATCAATGGCAGGATGGAAAAGTTACAGTATATATTTATATGAAAGCTGTGAAATGAATGATCTATTACAATAAAGAGACACATAATAATATGCACAATATGATTTCCTTTATATACAGTTTTAAAACAGGCAAACTAATCTATGATGTTGGAAATAAAGATGTGGATATCTTTAGGAATTTGGACAGTACAAATGTCTGGCAGAGGGCATATTAGAGGAACTTCTAGAGTACCTATAATATGTGTTTTTTAATCTTGATGGTGGTTATGCAGACGTGCTCAGTTTCTGATAATTTATTCACACTTAACAAATGTACTCTTTTCTATAAATTATTATATTTCAAGAAAGCACATGCATGTGTATAGAAACATGGCATGTGCACACACACACACAGGATTTTTATCAGAAGAGAGAAGACCACAGTATTTCTAGGCTAGGTTTGCATGAGCTCTATTTCTCAAGACTCAACTCCGGGATATAACATTCAACTAGCACTTGGGGACTCACTTTTCCCCAATCATTCGGTATAAAAATAATTTTTGGCAAAAGAACACGACACTTTTTCCGTCCAGACTGGGTATTTCAGTAGAAGACAGCCTGTAGGCCACACCATCTTATCTTTGCAGAGATAATTAGGCATCACTCAACCTCAGGGAGCTGTCTTATTCTTGAATGAGAGAAAGAGCCAGGACTCACTCTGACAATTGGGCATCACAAAGAGATTTTTCAATAAGCCATGGTCATAGTCAGACTTATTGATCACATGTTTCTACTCTCCGTTTGTCCACCATCTCTCCCATGAACATATACATGCCTATTTGCTCTGGCTGTTTCCACCAGCCTTGCAAAATCTACCTTACATGGTTCCCAAGACATGAGGTTTGATTTTTACTGATTACCTCCTGGCCCTTAGTCTTGGCTTCATTTCATGCCAGAGGCCTGGGTGGTCTCTGAGAAAGCTGAGAAGGTCATTAAGAAGGCATCATCTCCCAAAAGCAACCTTTTATGAAGCCTTAAGCTAAAATCCCTCCCTACCCTAGCCTTGTCTTCTCCTGGTTGAGTACGGATAATATCATGTGAGTTAGGGCAAGAAGTTGGAGGGGTTCTGAAACGATGCAAATGCAAATACTAATCTCAAAATAAGTCAAAGCAAATAACTTATTTTAATAAGTCATTGCTTACACTCCTGTGGAACTGTGGCGTTCCTACATTTTACTTTTTGGATATTATGGTTAGTGGTAAATTAAGCCTACGAATATAGAGTGAATTAAAATTATGTCTTTGCAAAAATTTGCCAAAAAAATTAGGGGAGGGAAGGAAGGGAGTTTTGGGGGAGGAGAGAGTGAGAGAATGTGGTTGTCTTCTTGGAACTGCACCTATGGAATGCATGAGATCTGTTCTTTTATTTATTAAAATATTTAAAAACTAAGTCACACAATATATACCTAACAAGGGCTTAATACGCAAATAATTAAAGTGAAAAGAAATGAAGTACAATAATGATTCAGTTGCCCATATGTCACCCATATTACTTTTAGGAGATTTGTCCCCTGCATATAAATTTTTAAAGAGCTGGCGCCGCGGCTCAATAGGCTAATCCTCCGCCTAGCGGCGCCGGCACACCGGGTTCTAGTCCCGGTCGGGGCACCGATCCTGTCCTGGTTGCCCCTCTTCCAGGCCAGCTCTCTGCTGTGGCCAGGGAGTGCAGTGGAGGATGGCCCAAGTGCTTGGGCCCTGCACCCCATGGGAGACCAGGATAAACACCTGGCTCCTGCCATCGGATCAGTGCGGTGCGCCGGCCGCAGCGCGCTACCGCGGCGGCCATTGGAGGGTGAACCAACGGCAAAAGGAAGACCTTTCTCTCTGTCTCTGTCTCTCACTGTCCACTCTGCCTGTCAAAAAAATAAAAAAATTAAAAAATTAAAAAAAAAAATTTTTAAAGAAGGACCCCGAAAACTGACAGTCTGCAGGCCTAATATGGCCAACTCATAGGTTTAAAGTTCAGGAACCAACATACTAAAATTAATGTTTATGGCTTCTCTTTAAAAATGGAAAGATCTGGCAGCACATTAATAATTTGCTGGAGTCATCATTTCCAATTGTCATCTACCAGAGCTGTGTCACTCATTTCTATTGCTTGTCTGACCCTTTCAGGAATTTTGTGTTTTCTACCCTGCTATTAAAGTGTCCATTCTCATAAACAGGTCAGATGAAAGGGAGAGTGTATCTGCCCCCAGACTCTTTGGATGGAGGGGTTTGCATAGTCATATTTTTTATGATGTTGCCTCTTCCTCAACACCTCCACTTCACAGCTGAGGCTTGCTTTACCATGCATGACACCTGACTCAAAGGTAGCCCATCATGAAGCTTGCCAGGGACTTGTGGCTGGCAAGGAGAAGTGAGCAAGGATAATCACATTATCTGTTGAAAACTTTGAAATTATAAAACTGGGAGACTGCAGCTAGTGGGGGGAAAAATTGGAGATTCTGAGAAATGCACTTAGCCTCTTAGCTCACCAAAGCCCAACATGGGCTGAACTTTGTGTTAGAGGAGTCTTTGGAGAGAGGAGAATGGACCTCATACACTTCAAGAGACAACAATTAGACACCAGGTTGCTCTGAAATGCTAAGAGCATAGCCTCATCCTATTTTGCTCTCAGTTCTACTTCTGATGAATTTTGATATACTTGTTATCCATTTCTTGGATATTAGGAATTGAGAAAAATTTGTCCTAGAGGTCCTATATCCACCCTTCATTTAGCCTATTTGACTGTATTTAAGGTTCCACTGAGAAATACAGGGATTATGAAAATACATTTCAAATAAATGTTTACTGAGTATCATCTGTGTACAATTCATCTGAGAGGGGAGCAGAGATGACCAATATGCCTATAATCAAGGAGTTTACAGTGCAATGGAGAAGACAGAAATTGACCGTGAATTGCTCTAATGTAACAACAGATTGAAAAAAAAATTACAGTAAATTCTTGCAGATTCTCCGAGTCCTTTAGAGAAAGAGGAGGAAGTGATTCTCTCCAGTTGGGGGGTGGGAGATAGCTTGATAATCTGTCTTCCTAGCAAGTGAGGAGGGCACTTACATAGAAAAGTTTATAGAAGACACTGACAACAGGTCAATGATGACGGACATAAAGGGAGGAAGTGGAAAAAAGATTAGATGTTAAAACACAGCAAAATAGAGAGAAGGCTCCCCTTGTGAAGCTGGGGGGTGTTGCTGAAAGATATCCCATCACTTTCAGCACAGTAGCACTAACCCTGGGGGTCACAAAGGAGCAGAGGATGAAGATGTTACCATGGGTTTGAAATCCATCCCGGGGAGACTGGCTGTCAAAGAGGCTTTGAATCATTTTTTCTAGCAAAGGGTTTAGAAAAGAGTGAGGGACAACAAGAACTTCCAAGGTGAAAGGAACCATGAAGCAAAGACCCAAGAAGATGAAAGAGTGACCTTTCAGGGGCAGTGGAAGTGAACTTCAAAAAGTTAATGGAAAAAATAGAACTAAAAATACATTTGGTACCCCCAAATTTCAAAATCCATGCGTAGTGTTTGGGTAATTCACATTGTTCATGAACTTTTTGAATACTGCTTGTATACATGGACCAGAAACCATTTTGCTCCAAAATAAACTATCTTTTAATACCATTTTCATAAACTTTTTGAAATACCCTTCTCTGTGTGGGTTTGGGGAGAGGGGAAGTAAGCAGACTTAACTTCACTGAATTGATAGTTCACAGTGCAGAGTGGTGGAAAAACACTGTTGATAAGGCTGTCTGGAGCCAGCCTGTGGAAGGCCTTGGATTTCAGGACAAAGGGTTTGGACTTGATCCTGCAGGCAGTGGGAGCCAGAGAAGACTGGAGAAAAGGGTTGACTTGATGAAAGAGTTCTTCATTCACTAAAGAAAAGCACTAGCACAGCTCATTTTTCTCCTTAGAAAAAAATCAGAGAATTTAGCTTTAAATGCACCCCCAATTCAGTGAAAAGCATATACCAGTGCCTGCAAGGCTCCCGGGGGGAGTTCATGAGTTCAGACTCAAAGCTCAAGACATGTTTTACTTGGCATTGAAGCATGTCTACGGGTGATGCATGTCCTCAAATGAGGACAGGCTGATATGATTAAACATTTTGTATCAGTTATTCTCAATCTCTCATGGTGCCTTTTCCTTCCTCTGACCCCTCCACTTCCGGATTCCTCAAGCAAAATGACTGTAAGACAGATTGCATGCTTTCTTAGTAGCATCTGTGGTGGTGCAGATCTCAGGATAAAGACTTTGCAGGAATTGAAGTACTTCTTTCTCCAGTTCTCTCAGTCTCATTTGTCTTTAGTAACATGTGGAAACACACAGCTTAGTGTTGGCACCTGGTGTTTGGCACATGGTGTCTGGCACATTGCAGATACTCAACTAGAACTTGCTAGTAACAATGTTTATCACACATGTGGCCTTAGATGGAAAGTTTTGATACATTTCTTTTCTCCTGTCTTTTCTCCCATCCTTCATGCTAACTGACTTCCCATCATTTCTTCACATCTCTTTGCTTTTACTTTTATAATTTCTGTTCAGTCCCCTCTCCCCTCCTTCTCCCCCTTTTCTTTTTACTTTCTATCTCCTTGTAACTTGCTTTTTCCTTGCAAGAACTGGGAAAGACAAGGGTGTGTGGGCGGCCATGGAGCCCCTCCAAGGAAAGTGTGAGGCTTTGGGCAAAATAGATCTCTCATTTCTTCCAAACATAGGTCTAATCTGAATGGCCTCCAGGCTCCAGTCTCCAATCCAACTTCAGTGGTTTCAGCTGGACTCCATGAGAAGGGACCCCAGGGATGCTGCGCCGTTAGTCTTCTCTTGGAGAAAACCAGCTTTCCATGCGCCTACTTGTCTCCCAGATTGAGGCACCCACATTCCCTCTCCTCAAGTCAAGCCCAAGAGAAGCTCTTTTGAGGGAAATGCTTGGCTGAAGAGAAGCAGGACTTCATTAAGAGTTTGATTTATCCCCAAATGATCTATTGTTATGCATCAGACATGTTTTCCCTGCGAACCAGTTGGCAGGGAGCACACAGATAAATTACTACAAGATGTAACCAGACAAACTGTTCAAAAGGGAAATGGTTCTCTGTGTGTGGAGCTCAGGAGAGCACATCTATAAACATGTGTTGGGAAATCAATTTGGTTAAAAAATGGGCTGCTGCCCTCCAACTACCAGCTTGTTGTGATATCTGACTTCTTCTGAGGTTATCATCCATTCTCTCAGGGTCAAGGATCGAAAATAAGAGTTAACCTATTCTGGAAAGTCTTCCGAGGGAGGGAATACCAAGTTATCTGTAGGCAATTGTGAAGTATCTTCCTAGGCATAAGTCATGTTAGCTTAACATTTTTTTGCTGGAAAGAATGAGTTAGAGTGATTTTACTTGCAAATAACAGTATGTGGCTGACGTTATAAGAGATTGCAGAAGAATCATAGTAATGTGCTACTACATGGCAGTGCTATATAGTTTGATATGGGAGAAAAACCTCTGGACACAGTATCAGAGGGAGAGAGGAGTATCAATCCCTGCCTGCCTTTATGCCGCTTGCTAGCTTTATGACACTTGGAAAGTTCCTGACCTTTTCTAAGATTGTGTCCTTTTCTACAAAGGGAATAGATGCTTGCTATGTGCTTTGAGATGATTGTTGTGAAGATTATATATATAACACATGCACCGCGTCCTATAAGTGAACCATGGCCAATAATCAAGATTAATTAGATTAAGTCTTTAGTTCCTCTATCACAGTAGCCACATTTCTTGTGCTTAGTAGCCATGTGGTGATTGTGGCTTCTGTCCTGGGCAGCACAGATGTAGAACAGTTCTATTATTGCAGAAAATTCTATCAAACAGTGCTGTCTTAGAACTTGCTATCCACAAAGTAGATATTTTAAACATATCCCTATTTCCTGCTTCATAGTTTTCAAACACTTTCTCACAAAGAACCTGATTCAAGGGCTCTCTATCTTGGAATGATTGACAGCTTCTTGAATGAGACCATCTCTATATGGTGTTCTAATCCAGCTTGAGTCTACAAAGCATAGTGATTGCTGTAAAATTAGGGAGTACAAAAGAGAAGATTTCCGGCCAGCACCGTGGCTCACTTGGCTAATCCTCCGCCTGTGGCTCCGGCACCCTGGGTTCTAGTCCCAGTTAGGGCGCCGGATTCTGTTGTGGTTGCTCCTCTTCCAGTCCAGCTCTCTTCTGTGGCCCAAGTGCTTGGGCCCTGCACCTGCATGGGAGACCAGGAGGAAGCACCTGGCTCCTGGCTTTGCAAGAATAGCCATAAGATACTCATGATGGGTGAAGTCTAAATGGACTTATACTAACATGCTTATAAGCCTTCTAATATTTCATTTAATTGCTTTGGGAAAACCCAGGGTAAATGAAAATTATCCCAAGATATGTAGCTGAAGTTTAAGAAACTTTCACAAGGTCAAAGCAGAGTTATTGTCAATTTGCTTTCATTGGGTTGGGAACCATCTTGACTTTCTGGGGTGAGTCCAACACATTCACACTACAGCTGATCAGATTATAACCTGCTGGGAAGGGTTGATTTTCAGAGCAAATATTCTGGCAGAAAAAAGCAAGCACAAGTTAAGGTTGCCTTCCATAGGGAGAAGTGAAAAGAACGTAAACAATAGCAATGTTTGTTGAGCACTTATTTTGTATGCTGTTCTGGTCATATTATTAGCCACCTGATATAATTTTATAATGAAAAAAACTTTTTTAAGAGACAGAGCTCCCATCTGTTGGTTCACTCCCTCAAATAGTCACAAGGTCCCAGGCTGGAGTGAGGCTGAGCCAGAAGCTGGGAACTCAACTTGTGGTCTCTCAGCAGAGAGGCAGGTATCCAATTACTTGAACCACCACTGCTACCTCCCAGAGTCTCCATTGGAAGAAAGGTGGAGCCTGGAGCCAGAGGTTGGAATAGAACTCAGGTATTCTATTGTGGGACTTCAGAAGACTTATTGGTCTTCTGAACTGCTAGGCTTAAATGTTCTCCACTGGTCATCCAGTTTAATCTTCACCATAATACTGTAAAATAAGAACTATTAATATCCCCATCTTATATATGAAGAATTGAGAGCATGAATGGTTATGAATTCATCCATAGTCACAAACTAAGAAATGGTGAAGCTAGAACTTGGCCCTGGATGGTCCATCAAAAATTCACAAACTTCACCACTTTTTTTTTGCATCTTGTCAGAGTATGTAGTCTCCCTATGGTCTCTTGATTTAAGTTTCAAAAATTAATGAATTCTTTCATAATGTTTGAGGTTACACTCCTGCAAGTTTTCTGGTTATTGTAGGAAACAACTCTAAGTATTATGCAAAATTATAGCATTAAAAACAGTGATAGAAATAGTGCTTTTCAGATAAGACATTTATAGATTTTATATAAATAAGCATTTCATAAATAAAAATAATATATGCAAGTGAGACAGTGAGATAATTTCATTTTTGAAGATGTGAAAATAGTTTTGTCTTCAATATTTGAAGAGGAAAATGTCAAGTAAAAATTGGCACCTGTTTGGAGAGGTATGATCCATATCCCAACCTACAGGCCAACTGCCTACTTTTATAAATAATATTTCATTGGAATACTGCCATGCCCAATCATTTTGAGATTGTCCTTGGCTACTTTTGCATTACAATTGGATAATTGTGACAAACCATTTACCCACAAACCTTAACATATTTACTCTCTGGGGGCCAGCTCTGTGGCATAGCGTGTAAAGCTGCCACTTGCAGTGCTGGCATCCCATTTGGGCACTGGTTTGAGTCCTTACTGCTCCACTTTTGATCCAAATCTCTGAAGTTTCCTGGGAAAGCAGTGGAAGATGGTCCAAGTCCTTGGGCCCTTGCTCCTGCATGGGAGACCCAGAAAAAGCTTGTGACTCCTGGCTTCAGATCGGCTCAGCTCCAGCCATTGCAGCCATTTAGAGTGAAACAGCAGAGAGAAGACCTCTGTCTCTCTGTAACTCTGCCTTCCAAATAAATAAATAAATGTTAAAAAATATACATGCCAAATAGTTCCAGGAAAATAGGAGGAAAAAATATTTACTATCCGCCAGCCCTTTGCAAAAAAGGTTCACTGACTCCTGATTCAGATGATAGAGATTATGTTCTGACAGTGGTTCTTAACTTCATCATCATTTTCAATAGACTGAACAGGAATGTATTTAATGGTGCAGTATTTGAAAAATGAAACTGTTTAGTTTTATATAACCCAAACCTGAAATAAAGAGAGTTGAGTCAACTTGCATACATTTGCAATAAACATTGCTGCAGTTCAAATTTGAAGGCCAAAGGCAATCCCTCAATCAGATAGAATGAGAAGGGGCTCTGTGATCCTCTGCCTTCTGTTCATTTCTCCCTGACAGCTCTAGTCACAGGTGGTCATCATTATTATTCTTACTATTCTTTTATTTGCAATGATTTTACCTTCCCTCCCTATGACTTTTTCTTTGTTAGCCTGGTACTTAGTACAGTCACTGGTAGATTGTGTGACCACGGTAATAGCTGAATAAACAGCTAAGTGGCATAGAGTTAAAGAATCTATGCCTGCGTGTTAGCACAAGTAGTCACACAGAGAAGTCTAGGCAGCATTGCCACTTCAAAGACTGAGCCAGAAATGAACCCAGAGAGGTCCCTAAGGTCACCACCTAACCAAAGTGCAAATATGTCCCAGGCTAAGCCAGGAAATCTGGGATAAACTTGATCATATTCATGTGCCAGAGATACACTAATCTCAGCTCCTTGTGTTTATTTCATTTAATATTCATAAGAACTCAACAAAATAGGTTATTCTATTAGTTTCATAAGTAAGGAACTAGAAGTATAGGAAGGTTTATTAATGTATCCCAGGATAGACAGCAAAAAATGTTAAAATAGTTTTTAGGCCTGGGGAGTCTGAATCCAGGGACAAAACTTGCAGCAATTATGCTATGCCATTTTCTATAACTGTGTTCACCATTGCTATTTGATGTAGCTGTTATATATTAGCCAAGAAAAAGAAAACAAAGTGGTACAAATTGGAAAGGAGGAAGTCAGTTTATCCCTGTTTGCAGATGATATACTCCTGTATGTAGGGGAGCCAAAAGACTCCACCAAGAGACTATTAGAATTTATAAATGAGCTTGGTAAAATTGCAGGATATAAAACCAACACACAAAAATCAATATCCTTTATATACAGAAAGAATGCCATGGCTGAGAAAGAACTTAAAGGATCAGTACCATTCACAATTACTACAAAACATTAAATACCTTGGAATAAATTTAACCAAGGATGTCAAAGATCTCTACAATGAAAATTACAGAAACAGTAATTTACACTTTGTGTTTCTGTGTGGGTGCAAACTGATGAAATCTTTACTTAATATATACTAAATCGATCTTCTTTATATAAAGATAATTGAAAATGAATCTTGATATGAATGGAATGGGAGAGGGAGCAGGAGATGGGAGGGGCACGAGTGGGAGGGAAATTATGGGGGGGAAGCCATTGTAATCCATAAACTGTACTTTGGAAATTTATATTTACTAAATAAAAAATTTTAACAAATGAAAAAAAGAAAATTACAGAACATTAAAGAAGTACAAGATACAAAAAATGGAAAAATCTTCCATGTTTGTGTATTGGAAGAATTAATATCACCAAAATGTCCATACCATCCAGAGAAATTTACAGATTTAATGTGATCTCAAAATAACAACATTCTTCTCAGAAATAAAAAAAAGATGCTAAAATTCATAGGAAAACGCAAGAGACCCCCAAATAGCTAAAGCAATCTTAAATAACTAAAACAGAGCCAGGAAGCATCACAATACCAGATTTCAAACATACTACATGGCAGTTACCATCAAAACAGCCTGGTCCTGGCAAAAAAATAAACTTATAGACCAGTAGAACAGAATAGAAACCATGACATTAATCCATGCATCTACAACCAACTAATCTTTGACAAAGGAGATCAAATCAATTCCTGGATAAGGGATAGTCTCTTCTACAAATGGTGCTTGGAAAATTGGATATAAACTCGCAAAAATATGAAACAAGACCCCTACCTTACTCCTTATACAAAAATCAACTCTAAATGGATCACAGATCTAAATCTATGACCTGATACCATCAAATTACTAGAGGCAAACATCAGGGAAACTCTGCAAAACATTGGCATGGCAAACACTTCCTGGAAAAGACCCCAGAAGCACAGGCAATAAGAACAGAAATACACAAATGGGATTATATCAGGCTAAGAAGCTTCTGTTCTGCAAAGGAAACACTCAACAAAATGAAGAGGCAACTAACAGAGTGGGAGAAAATATTCACAAATTATGCAACTGATAAAGGATTAATACCCAAAACCTATAAAGAGCTCAAGAAATTCAACAAAAACAAAACAAACAATCCAGTTAAGAAATGGGCAAATGGGTCGGCATTGTGACATAATGGGTTAAGAGGCTGCCGGTAGCGCTAGCATCCCATAGGGGTGCTGGTTTGAGTTCTGGCTGCTCTAGTCTCAAATCAGTTCCCTGCTAACCTGCCTGGGAAAGCAGCAGAAGATGGCCCAAATCCTTAGGCCCCTGAACCTACATAGGAGACCTGGATAAAGATCTTGGCTCCTGGCTTCAGCCTGGCCCAGCTCTGGCTATTGCAGTCATTTGAGGAGTGAACCAGCTATGGAAGATCTCTGTATCTCCCTCTCTCACTTGTGTAAATCTGACTTTCAAATAAATAAATAAATCTAAAAAAGAGAAATGGGCAAAGGATATAAACAGACATTTTTCAAAGAAAGAAATTCAAATGAACAACAGACACATAAAAGAAATGTTCAAGATCATTAGCAATCAGGGAAATACAAATAAAAAACAAAATGAGGGTTCACTTCATCCCAGTTAGAATGGCTATCATCCAAAATCAAAAAACAATAAATGCTGGGGAGGATGTAGGGGAAAAAGTACTCTAATACATTGCTGATAGGAATGTAAACTAGTATAACCATTATGGAAGACAGTATGCAAATTCCTCAGAAATCTAAAAATATATCTACTATATGATGCAGCCATCCCACTCCTGAGAATTTACCCAAGGAAAATGAAATCAGCATATAAAAGAGTTATCTGTATCCCCATGTCCATTGAAGACCAATCTATAATAGCTAAGATATGGAATCAACCCAGATGTCCATCAACTGATGACTGGATAAAGAAAATGTATGTATATACTGTGGAATACTACTCAGTCATAAAAAATGACATCCCATTTTTTGCAGCAAAATGAATATAGGTGGAAATCATTATGCTTAGTGCTATAAGCCAGCCCCTGTGATGTGGCAGTTAATATAGAATACAAAAAAATGTAAAGGAATGAAATGAACCTCTTGTGATAGGATTGCTGTTTTTAGCCCTTGTTTATACTCCTGTGGAACTGTAGTCTTCCTATTTTTTATTTGTTGAATACTATGGTTAGTGGAGAATCAAGCCCATGATTATAGATTGGATTGAAAGTATATCTTTGCAAAAATTAAAGAAAAGGCAAAGGTAGGAAGGAGGAGGTTTGAGGGAGGAAGAGGTGAAGGGAGGGAAGCATGGTTGTCTTCTTAGAACTCTACTTGCGAAATACATGAACACTGTTCTCTTTATATTGATACAACTGAGAAAATAAACTTTAAAAACACTTTTTATAACCTACTCATCCTCCAGTTTTCAAGACATTCCACTGGGAGTTGCTCCCTGAGAATGTTTGCTTCTACTTTTCTAATGAAATATTCTAAATGAAAAAATCTAAAATAATTTCATGTAGCTATGCATCTTATAGATACTTGCTAGTAACTATCTTCTATAATATAGAACATACTGGGGCCAGCGCTGTGGTGTAGCAGGTAAAGCCACCACCAGCAGTGCCGGCATCCCATATGGGCACCAGCTTGAGTCCTGGCTGCTCCACTTCTGATACGGCCTCAGAAAGAAGTAGAAGATGGCTTAAGTCCTCAGGCCCCTGCATCTATGTGGAAAGACCCAGAGGAAGTTCCTGGCTTCTGGCTTTGGATCAGCACAGCTCCGGCCATTGCAGCCAATCGGGGAGTGAACCAGTGGATGGGAGACCTCTCTACCTCTGCCTTTCCTTTTCTCTCTGTGTAACTCTGACTTTCAAATAAATAAATATTTTTTAAAAAAGCAAAACATACCAAGTGAGCAAGGATAGGTATACTATATCATCTTTATATTTCTGGCACTCATTAGGAATTTAGTATCTCAGTTATGGTCTTCTATTTAATTAAATTATATTATTTCCAATTTTGAAACCCTAGGCAAGTGTTAGATATAAGTTCTTGTAGGTTATATTCTAGGCTGAGATCCTATAGCTAACGTTGCCTGGGAGTTTAGCAGAAATGCAGGCTATGAGGCCTCACCTACACCAACAAAATCAAAATCTGCATTTTAATAAGATGACTCCGTGATACCTATGCAATTCAGAGTCTGAAAAGCATTAGCTCTGTCATTGCAGCCTGGTTATCAGTGATTCCGCAAAAGACTCTGGGAAGGTTTGGTTAGGCATGAGTAAGAGACAGACTGATAAACGTCGATTGGCTAGGGGTGAAGTCCCCAGTATCCTATCTGTGAAAAGATCTGGCTATTTTCAGCCCTAACTATTTTCAAAACCCCAGTGTCTAGGCTGCTTACACTACCAATTAATTCATAACCTCTGGGAGAGGGATCTGGACCTCAGTGTTTTTTTTTTTTTAAAGGTTCAGAAGTGATTTCAATGTGCAGTGAAGATTAATTCCTCTTCTGAAAATGGGCTCTTTTGTAGAAGATAAACAAATGTACCTCTGATTGCCTTGAGTCTTTTCCACGAGTTAGTCCTTCTACCTGCACCCTCTTCATCTGGGTAGCTACCAGTCACCTTTTGTCTTAGTTTATACCTTAAATTCCCCTTCCTCCAGGAAGTCTGAACTAGGAACATCTCTTGCAGCACCTGCTCCATTCTTCCTGTCTACCAAGTACACTGTCATTTTCTATGTACTAGTCTCTGAATCTCATTTGACTCAGAATGGCAACAAACATTACCCTCACTCAACAAGAGCAACAGCAATTAACACTCTGCTGACCATGAGTCAGTTCCAGGTGCATATATTCTCTTAGGCAAGACCCATGACAACATGAAAACTAATTACCTTGTCTCAGGTCATGGTGCTTGGACGTTTTTTAATGCCATATTTAATTGGTGGTACACAGTAGGGTGCTCAGTGAAGATCATTTAAGTGGGAAAATACAAGGTAACTTCAAAAAGTTAATGGAAAATTAAATTATGTTGATTTTGGTGCAAAAATATTCATGTCTATGCATGGGGAGGGCTTCAAAAAGTTCATGAAAATGTATATTATGAAAAAAACCTATGTATGGTTTTCAGTTTTTTTGGTACCACTATAAATGTATCTTTTAACTTCAGTTTTCCATGACCATTTTGAAGTCCCCTTTATACAAGGTGCTGCTCTCCTGTTCAGCCTGCCCGTACCTTCTCTGATGGGATGGATATTACCTTGAGATTCCCTTCCCCTACTCTCTGTCCTACCCTACACTCCCTGGAGCTCAGCCTTGCCATCTTTTGTGTTCTGTGTCACAAAATAGACTGAAAGTGCTGATCTTCATATCCCTGGGACAGCAGTACTTTTCCCATCATAGGCACTTAATCTGTATTGTTTTACAGAGTATACTTAAAGGAAAAATAAAATGAGAGGGAAGAGACCATACTATAGACAACATTTCCCAAGTTGTATGTTTTCAGTTTCAGATCCCATATTGTGTTTCTCAACCTGCAGATGGAGGACCCAAGGTGGAAGGAGTAGGGCATGGGATTGCTGCAAAGGACCCTAAATCCTTAGCCAGATCTATATTTTCTGGAAATGGAAATAAGCATTATTCTCTACTTCTACATATACTATGGGCTATAATATTGTAAAAAATAACATAAAATGTGAACTCACTTAAAATTATTATCAAATCCCTCTTAACTGTCCATCATAAATGCAAATAGTAGCACTGATAGATTTTGTAGGGTCCAGTGGGATTTTTTGAAGTTATTATGTGGAATACAAATTCTAAATATATATTGATTGGGAGGTATACACTGGAGACAGATTATCTCATTTAGTTCTCCAACAATACTTTGAGGTAGATAGTATTGGTTCCATTCTATATGTGAGGACCACAAGGTATTTTAAAAACACTGACTGGGGTGGGTGCTTGGCACAGTAGTTAGGATGCTACTTGGGACATGGGTATCCCATATCAGAGTCCCCCATTCTAAGTTCTCGTTCTTCAGCCCCTGACTTAAGCTTCCTGCTATTGTGTACTCGAAGAGGCAGAAGGCAATGGCTAAAGTACTGAGGTCCATGCCACCCATGTGAGAACTCTGGATTGCATTCCTGGTTCAGAGTTTCAGCCTTGCCCAGTCCTGGATGGTACAGACATATGGGGAGTGAGCCAGTGGATTGTAGATTTCTCTTCCCCTCCCTTCTGTTTCTTTCCCTTCCTTTCTCTTTCAAAGAAATAAATTTATTAAAATATTGCTTACTTAAAAATCACTGTCAATAATATTTATTGCTTAATTATTTAATGAATACTACAAATATGGGGGCTCTCTCAGGCCAAAGCTTGACTTGCATAAAAGAGGAGTCCATGGAAGATTGGATAGTTTGAAGCAGGGAGGGTAGATGCTAATATCATACCTTGGATGTTCAGGAGGGACTCAGAGTGTGTCTAAACTGTGGGGAGTAGGTAGCAATGCAAGAAGTAGATAGCAGATATCCAGGATTTAACAGGCACTAAAGTAGGCATCTTGCACAGATAGGTGCCTGTGCAGGCAAATGAGCAATCATCTTGGGTGAGATGGAGAGAATACCTAATGGGCATAGGACTTCCAATACATGGTAGGAGTGATTAATATTTAGTCAAGTATTCATCAAATCCCCTTCGTGTTCTTGGAATGGTGCAAACGGCTCAGATGTGGTTCTGAGCATAAGAGATGTGGTTTCTGTCTTCACTGGAATTGTTTGGAAAACTTACTCGAATAAGCATAAGCCATAATTTAAAACTATGACAAGTGTGATGAAGGAAAGGTACAAGATACTATACAAGCACAAAATAGGAAAATTTGATACCATTTGGAGAGTGAGGAAAGATTTGCATGAAGAAATACTTGGAGAGAGAAGGAGAACACTTCTGGAAAACCGAACAACATTTGTAAAGGCCGTGTGGTAAAAGGAAGTGGACGCATTTGAGAAAACAAACAAACAAAAAAAGTCCATTTGTCTTAAGCCCAGTATGGTAAGAAAAATACTTCAGTCTTAGAAAGCATGAGTTAATCCCTATTCTATATTGATAGAAGAGTTATACGGATAGAGGCTTCTACTCTGGAAAACAAGATGGGGAATGAGTCATTAAAACTTGAGTCCAAGCTAAGTCAAGAAGGACTAAGGCTATTAAGCCATGAGTCAGAACTTCTTCAATTTGCCCTACTCTAAAGATGAAGGTAGTCCTCATACAGCACTCACTATTACTACCCAAAAAGTGCTGTAAGTGTTAAGTATCCTGGTTACAGCCAGGAAAAAGCTGTGTTTCAGGCACAGCACTAACGCCTATTAGGAGTTATCAGGGTTCTACTGACCCTATGGAACTGCTTTTCAAATTGTAGGCTTAGAGCTATAGAGTTAGAATATCTATGGTTGGGACCTGGAAGTTGTATCAAGTGATTCTTATGTAGGTACAATTTGGCAGTGCTAGTTTCAACGAGTGTTATTCTACCTTAGCAGCACATTAGTCACCTGGGAGAGCTTCCGTTCCACTGCCACAGATTTTTGTTTAATGGCTCAGAATGCAGACTGAGCATTAAGAATTTTGAAAGCTCCTCTGATGATTCCAATGTCCAGCCAAGTTGAGAACCAAAGATGCAAAGGAGAGTTCCCAAATGCCAGTCCACAGATCAGCTAGATCAGAAGTACCCCCGGTACCCAGAGGACTCTTAAAGGTGTTACCATCCTTACATCGACCAACTATTCCAGATTTTTTGAGGGTGAAGCCCAAGAATGGATACTTGAAGAATAGCTTTTTCTATTCTTAAAACATAAATGGAAACTTAAAACATAAATGGGAACCCTCAGTGATTTTTTTAACCTATTGAAATGTGGGAAGCACTGACCTATCTCAGGTAATATTAAACTCAAATATGACTCAGTCTGGAGTAGGGTCTGAGATTTGGCATTTCCAAAAAGTTCTTTTTTAAAAAAAGTTTGTACTTATTTATTTGAAAGTCAGAGTTACAGAAAGGCAGGGGCAGAGAGGCGGGGGGGAGGGGGGGGAGAGAGTTCTTCCATCTACTGGTTCACCTCCTAAATGGCTGCAATGGCCAGAGCTGAGCCCATCCAAAGCCAGGAGCCAGAAACTTCTTCCAGGTCTCCCACGTGGGTGCACAAGCCCAAGGACTTGGGCCATCCTCTGCTGCTTTCCTAGGCACATTAACAGGGAGCTGGATTGGAAGTGGAGCAGCCAGGACTCAAACTGGCACCCATATGGGATGCCAGCACTGATGGTGGTGGCTTTACTCACTACACCCAAGCGCCAGTCCCTCTAACAAGTTCTAAGGTGCTGCTGGACTGAGGGCCACTTTGCAAATTGCCAGAGTTCAGAGAACTCAATGAATGGATACCTGTTCTCCGAAATCTGCCAAGAGCTGAACTTGAACTCTATCAGAATAGGAACCTATTTACATGCCTCACTCCCCTTATTGGGTATTTCTTTCTTCCGGGTATGGATCTTTTCACCTTAGCATCCAAACAAAGTGCTCAGCACATGTTGGGAGCACAATAATAGGTTGTGAATTGACTAAATACCATAATGTCCTTAGGGTCCAAGCTGCAGAGCCAGTTGAAGGTGAGATATTGCTATAATGTGGGCCTTCTGCGTCTTGCAGTCATAAATTCCAATTGGACAGAATCTAGTGTGAAGCTGTGTGTTACCAAATCCTCCTCTGTAGGGGGTAGGGTCAATGCAGGCCTCTGGAATATTAATAATCCTGAGCAGGACCACAGCCATGATTTTACAGACCCATGAAGCACAGGAGACAGCCTGAGGTTGCTCACACAGCTATAGACTCCAAGGACTTACTCTGCTCCAAATGGAGCATGTATATTGCCTGATCCTGCCAAAAGCCATACGGTTCATTAGCTTTTACTATAGAGAGAGATGTGCCAGGCCTGGTGCTAAAATGACATGATAAAGCATATTTGACAGCAATGGCTAAAGGAGAAAGCACAGGGGGGACAGGAAGAGCTATGTGGGATGTGCTTCATGCCTTTGGAACAGGAGGAAAATGCCTCTGACTCTCTACTGGGAGGCCCAGGCTAGCTGGACTCTGACAAGGACGTATGACTTTAGAAATTTTTTCAGGGTTTGATTTCATCCCCTGGATTCTCTTTTGGTAGTGATGGATGTTTTCTCCTGATTTTTTTTTTTTTGACTATGTGACTATTGGAGGGGGAGGTCAAGAGAGAAAGAGAAAGGGACACACACACACACTCACAGAGAAAAAGCTAAATGAAATAATGGTTAGAGTAACGGGACAGGGTGGTCAAGGTGGCAGGCAGAAGGGGGTAAATCTGGCTTAATCAGGATGCATCACTGGGGTATATTGAGGTAGAGGCAGACAGTGTATGAGTTAAAACTTTTTCAGGCTATCTTGACCCAACTTAATTTTCCCTGTCTTAAGTCTCATTGCCCACCTCCCCCACTCCTTAGCTGGCTTCTCTACACACAGCCTGTTCTGTCCTACCTCCTGCCCATTTCCCCACCCTATCACATACAGATCTCACCTGGAATGTTCTCCAAATAGCCCTGTGTTTTCCAGCGTGCTCTGTGGACCATCTGCTTCAGAATCAGGAGGTGGGGGTGGGGGTGTCGATGTGCATGCAGATTCCTGTGCCTGGTCCCCCAATTCATAAACCAGACTAGGGGTGGGAGTTGGGGCCAATTTTAGAATGTGGTCTTTTTAGTCCTTGACCCAGAAGTTTGTAAAACATGGTAAAGTGTAAGAAACTCAGCAATAACAGCTCTCAGGCTTCCCAAATTCTTTTTCCTTCAGATCCTGCTCAAAAGGTCAAACATCGCTCCCCAAGGACACAGAAGAATGTCAAAAGCCTGGGACACACACCTCACACACATCACTGCAGCTCCCCAGCCCTTTGCTTTCTCACCTTAAAACAAAGGCAGCATTGAAGTCATGACTGGGAACAAAAACAGGACGGACAACATTAATACAGGAGTGGAGCTGGTCTGGTGCGAATTAGGGGAAGCTGGAAGCTACAAGCTCTTATTAAACTGCTTGCTTTCACCTTGCAGTCCACTGTGGCTGGGTGAGAACGTGATGCAGAAGTGCCAATTGTCCTGAATTTTAAATAGAAGCTAAAAATCCGGATTTTAAAAATGCATATATTGCTTACTTATTATTTAAAAGGTGAGTGAGCAGAGATGGGGGGAAGGAAGGCAGAGAAAGAGAGAGGGAGAGGGAAGGAAAGAGAGGGAGGGAGGTGGAGCGGAAGAGGGAGGGGAGGGAGAGGGGGAGAAAGCGCTTCCATCTCTTGGTTCAGTCTCCAACTGCCTGCAGCAGCTGTGGTTAGACCAGGCCAGAGTGAAACTCAATTCAGGTTTTCCGCATGGGTACCAGAGACTCAAATATTTGAGCCTCCCAGATGACACATTAGCAGGAAGCTGATGTCAGATCCCAGGTACTCTTGTTGGACCTCTCAGTTGCAGAGATGCCCACTTGCTCGGGAGGACGCCCAAAGATCCAGACCAGTTGATGCAAAAAGCACGAGGTTTTTATTGAACGTTTGCGCAAACGGGCCCCCACCTCAGGCAGTGAGGAGCCCTGAGCGGCAGTTTCACACAGGTTATATAGGCAACGAATTAGCATATGGAATGCAGAGGTGGCACGGGATTGGCTGGTTCGGAGGGACAATTAGCATACCGGAGAGTGCTGAGGAGAGTGCTGAGGGAACCAGCTGAGGAGAGTGCTGAGGAGAGTGCTGAGGGAACCAGCTGAGGAGAGTGCTGAGGAGAGTGCTGAGGAGAGTGCTGAGGGAACCAGCTGAGGAGAGTGCTGAGGAGAGTGCTGAGGGAACCAGCTGAGGAGAGTGCTGAGGAGAGTGCTGAGGGAACCAGCTGAGGAGAGTGCTGAGACTCTCCGAAGGGGAGTGGCAGCTCTGCTCTGGGCATGCCTAGAGGTTCTCTGAAGGGGATTGACTTTTCCTTCCCAGAGAACGTCCTGCCCGCTGGACTCTGGGGAACATCTAACCTCTTAAGAAGCCCCTGATATTTGCCCAGGCCTAGTTTCTTGTCCCTCTCCCCCATAAGGGTCCTTCACTCTGATATAGAATGCAGGTGCGCAAAGCAGCATCTTAACTACTGCAACCATTGCAGCAAATGCAGTGAAATCAGGTTCTTATGTAAAGGTTTCCAAGTTTTAAAATTCCTGCATAATTCTTTTGAACAGGACAAATAAAATGTACATGTGGGCACATTCAGGCTGTTGTATCCACATGTGACATCCAGATTCGAGCTCCAGGGTTGCTTTCAGCACATCGGTTCTGGAATATAGAGACTCTGTTCCTCCCTGGTTAAATGAGTTAGCTGTTGCTGGAGGTTGCCTCCCCTCTCCAGGATAAGCAAATGTCTGGCTACCCCACAGGTCCAGTGAATGGGACCTGATTGCTGGCAGGCTGTCAATCATTAGTGTACTCAGAGTCACCTGGGGAGGCGTGGTTAACACACAGGGGAAAGGAGGGTTGGGAGTGGAGTCCCACCCAATTCACAACATCTGAGGTTGGGGCCTGAGACTCTGTCTTCTTCTTTTTTAAAAAAAGTTTATTTATTTGAAAGTCAGAGAGAGAGAGAGGCCTGCCATCCACTGGTTCACTCCCCAGATGCCTACAATGGCTAGGCCTGGCCCGGACAGACAGAAGCCAGGAGCCAGGAGATCCTTCCAGGTTCCTACGTGGGTGGCAGAGGGCCAAGCACTTGGATTATCTTCTGCTACTTTTCCCAGGGCATTGGCAGGGAGCTGGATTGGAAGTAGAGCAGCAGGGATGTGAACAGGTGTCCGTAGGGGATGCTGGCATAGCAGGCGGCAGCTTGATCATGTTGCTCACATGATCAGGAGCCTGTTTTAATAATAACTGCCATTTTGAGTGTTTACTGCAAGCCAGCCATTCATCAAGGCATTTTATCAGCTTGGAGCTTCATCCTAATTCCATGAGGAGGGTAATATCCCTATTTTCTGAAAGAGAAAGCTGTAGCCCAGAGAAATCAAGTAACTTGCTCAATGTCACACAGTTTAATGAATGGTAGAGCCAGGGTCCAAACCCAAAGTGGCCACAGAGCCTGGTGATGCTACACTATATAGAATACCAAACCAGGACAATTTTAAGAGTGCAAGGAGACACAATCAATAAAATGTGCCAGGGTAACAGATATAAGCCAGGACTTATATCTGTCCTAGGCAAACTGTGAGAAGGTTATCCAACTGGAGTTTGGACTGGTCTTGAAGATGGAATAGAAGATGAGAAAGTTATGGTTAGGGACAGCTAAAGACAGGCCAGGAGTTCATGCAGAAGCTGCTCTGTAATGAATTTGTCAGATGTTTTAACTCCATTGTAATACTCCAGGCAGAAAAACACCAAGCAGACTTTGTGTTCAGTTTTGCACACTCTGACATTATTTGCACCCACTCAGAAACCCCTGGAGAACCCTGATGAGGACTTAATCTTCCCAGGCCTGGAAGTGCAGACATAGAAATTTCTGAAGGTTTTCAAGCCCTTCTGATTTTAAACAAAATCTTTCCCAATCACAATGGTTTTTACAGTAAGAGCAACAGTTGTGTGTGCTTAGTGCTCCCTGATTTATGTAGAAAGGAAGGCCAGTTTCATCAGACTTTTTCTCAGCCCCAAGTGTGGGAAATTCTAAACAGGCTCAACACCACCCTCTAGTGGGCAAAGTGGGCAGACATGGGGATTGGGACAGGCTGCTACAAGACTGGAGAAAGTAGAAGGTGATATTCTTTTACCTGCAAAAGACCCATGGAGTCATAAATATATTAAGAAATAGAAAAGCACTTCTGTGATTTTAAAAAGAAAGGTCTAAAGTGGTGCTTCTAAGAGAATATAATGTTATGTAAACCACCAGGACCATGTGATATTCCATCTACTGCCTCCAGACCCTCACCCTGCAAAGGCCCCCAGAGTCAAAATTTTAAGAATCTCTGAACATTATGATCCACAAGCCCTGGTTACAGAGTCAGCAGGGATTGCAGAGTAAAGGCTCTGGGAAAGAACACAGTAGTGAAAACTCTATCTCCAACATCCATTGACCTCTGAACAATCTGTTTCCTGAATTAACCTCCTATTATCCCCTAACAACTGCTCATGCAACATACTTTGATCAATGCTAGTCAAAAAAAAACCACAAATGGATTTCTCACCTTAAGGTCCCCAGAAGATGAGAGAAGGCTTTCCCCATGGTCTTTGATGGCTGTGCTTTGCTTACAGAGATTAAACTCCATAGTAAACCAACAGAACTGACCAAGACTCAAAGGAATCAGGATGATTACTAACAGAAATATTGATCAACAGGGTCAAGGACTTGAATGTCCCACAAGAGGCTTAGAGGTCATTCAATTTTGCTCTACTCTGTGCCCCATCCCAGTCTTCAGATACAACCTTCTTAGGACTCTCAACGCATCTTACTCCCTCGGCCCCCTTGGGTATCAGAGTTCAGCTGTATCTGAGGCTTAGTCTAAGGGCCCAGCCCTGAATATCTTCTTGCTACTATAAGTCTTACTGAACATTTTTCTTTTCTGATCATTGATCCATTGTCCTTTCATTTCTTTATCAAAAGTGTAATGAACACTTGCACATGCAGAGGACGGGACTTGGAATACAAATCTCAGAAAGACAAGATCCTTCTCTCTAGAAGCTCGGAGTTTCCACCACCAGTGGAGGATGTGGAGAGGGACAATGCAGGCTCAGAACTCAGCAGATGAAGATGCAGTAAAGCCTCAGTGGATTGCCTTGTAGAGCCCATCAAACAGGGTTCGCACCGTGATCACATGAGGTTTCTACAACACAGTTTGTTTTACAGTATGCTCTCTATAGAAGATAACTTTTACTGCAGCTGTTATTATTATTTATATTATATATTTATTTTTTATTACTTTGTTCTCCCATTTTTGGTATTACTGTACAACCAAATAAAAGGCTAAGGTGCCATCTCCCCTTCAAGTCGTCCAATTGTTGAAATTACTCCATTACTCAGCAATCTAAATACTAACGTCAATGATATTTTAAAATTTTGCTTATGTATTTATTTATTTTACCTGAGAAGCAGGGAAGAGAGAGAGAGAGAGAGAGAGAGAGAGGAGAGAGAGAGACAAAGAGAATCTCCTGTCTACCTGTTGGTTCACTCCCCAAATGCCCGGAATTAGGAATTCAGTGTGGGTCTCTCACATGGGTGGCAGGGACCCAGCCATCTGAGCCATCACTTGTTGCCTCCAAGGATAGGACTAGCAGGAGGCCAACATCAAAAGTAGAAGTGGAACTTGAGCCCAGTCACTCTAATGTGGGATACAGGCAGCCCAAGCATCTTGATGCGCCCGTGCCATCAGTGACATTTCTCTACTTGCAGACATTACAGTGCCTGCCCTCTGGGAGCTGACTATGTCTCAGGACTTTGGAGTAGATCTAAGTGAGAGTATATTATGTGAATGTATTTGATAACATGACAGGCTGGGTAACGAGACTATCATACTTTATCAACCCACCAGAAGCACTGCTGTCAAGGTCAGTTTTCAGTATCTCCAAAAATTGACAGTGAGTGTCATAGTGCTTAGTTGGCCCTGTGCCTGGCTTCAGAAATGTCTGCTGAATAAATTAATGAGTAGAAGAATTAGTGAGAAGTGTTGTTGCTGAAATCTCATTTGCTCTGTAATCAATAGTTGTGGTGAAAAGAGGACCAGTGGAAATACCCAATGAATGAATGAATGAATGAGCTTCTGATATGGGGGAATTATGATATTGTGTGCTTTATAGTCAGTTTCATCCTGGAAGCCATGGTGGTGTTTCATTATTCCCATTTTAGAGATGAGAAAAAAGTGAAGTTCAAGGCTATTAAATAACTTGTCCAGGGCTTCAAAATTACAAGCACAGAGTGGTCTGAGGGCACTCTCTCATTCCCCCTCTCCTTTCAGATCTTCCCCCAGACCCCATTTTTATTCCTGGGGAACAGTCTTCTTTTCCAGACTAGCTAAAAGGGAACAGGTGAGGTGATGAGTTCTACCTAATATATCTCAGCTGGAGGTGAGTATTACAGTTATTAGCTGAAATTAATGCCCTGAAGACAATCATTACCAACTCCGTCCTAATAGGAACCCAGAGGATTTCTGATCATTGCAATCTTCATTTCCTCTCAATATTTTCCAAATGAACTGAGATGAGCAGCAGATTTCCTTAACACCAAAAGACTAGGAGTCTCTGTGCTGAATGAATCTTGATTCAGAACTCAGTTTCCACAGCCAGAAGGACTGAAAGTCACCTAGTCCTGCTATTTACTTGATGATGAATCTCTCCACTCCAGCCCCACCAAGTGCCTTCTCATCTGTGCTCGGCTACCCCTGGGGCTTGAGAACGCTTATTTTTGAGGTAGTCCATTGTATTTCGGAATGAACTTGCTGGAAAATATTCCAACTGTTGAGCTGAAACTTGCTTCAGGTGGCTTCTCCTTATTGATTTTATTTATTTATTTTTTTGGAGGTCACATGAAAATCTAATCTGCTATCAACAGGAGTAGTGCTTACATATTACTTCTATGATACCTGGCATACCTTATACACTCAATATTTTAACTTTTAATCTCTAATTAAGCAATAACAGTGAAAGTGTAGGTTGGTGTGTTAGTTTTCTGTTTTTCTAATAAATTTAAATAATCATTCTAATGTATTACTAATTATATTATTTGAATTAATATTTGTATTACTATGTCATTAGTTACATTATTATTAATGTATTAAGTGTTTCAATGGTGGTATGGATATCCCATTTGGGAAATATCATATAGTCCTTTCTCTATAACAGTATTTGAAAATAGCAACCAATCTTATTTGGGTTTTTCTTCAGAACAAACATCCATGTACTTTCTTAAAATCATATAGTATTATGTAAAATTACTGCATTGTTTATTTGCCTTCCATTTATCTGTATGTCTAGCTTTTTTATTAAATTGTGTTTTCATTAACTTTCTTGGAAAACTATGTATTTTTCTTTAAAAAAAGTATATTATTTATTTGAAAGACAGAGAGGAAGAGACATAGAAAGAGATCTTCTTTGTGCTGGTTCACTCTGCTTGTCAACAGTCGGGGATGGGCACGGTTGAAGCCAAGAGCCTGGAATTTCATCTGGATTTCTCATGTGGGGCAATTTCCTAAATCCTTGGGCCATTTTCCAATGTTTTCCTAAGTACAACAGCAGGGAGCTGATCACAAGTTGAATAGGTGGGACTTGAACAGGTGCTCTGATATGAGCTACCAGTCTGCCACTGTGCCACAAAACCTGCCCAAACTATGTATTTCTAGAGAGATCAATGGTCCTTATCATTCTTGAACCTTTCTTTGCCCATACCAGTGTTATTTCATCTTTCCCTATCTGGTTCATTCTTGTATCTTCCTTATTACTTTGGGTCTTGGCCTATGAATTTAACCTGTATGGATGCTTGTTGATCCCAATTTTGTTATGTAAGCTGTTCATAGCCTCCTAGCCTCAAGCCATCTGTAGATTTGAGAGACATCTTCATTTAAATCAAGACAGGCTTGTGCCCCTAGAAATCTGATTCCAGATTGGTATTGGTCCCCCAATAATCTTGCTTTGGGCATTAGTTGCCATAATCATATCCATATTTTTCATTATTAATTCTCTAGAGACTTGTTATTCAATATGGCCTATATAATACTCTGGTAATTACTTTTGTGGGATTACTAAGAACTCTTCAAAGATTACTCAGCTCTGGCACTTACTATCCACTCATTATACCCAATACTTGACAGATTCTGAGGGTCTTTAATGGAATTTGTTTATAGAGGAATAGTTTCTGAAAAGTCTCAACAGAAATGAAGGTAACCCAGCTAGCAGGTAGAGAAGATATGTCTGACATCAAAGCACAGTCCATTTCTTTTTCAAAAATATTTATTTATTTATTTGAAAGGCAGACTTACAGAGGCAGAGGCAGAGGCAGAGGCAGAGACAGAGAGAGGAGGGAGATGTCTTCCATGCACTGATTCACTCCCCAAATGGCCACAACAGTCAGAGGCTGGGCCAATCAGAAGCCAGGAGCTTCTTTCAGATCTCTGGTGTGGGTACAGGGCTCCAAGGTCTTGGGCCATCTTTGACTGCTTTCCCAGGCCATAGCAGAGAGTTGGATTGGAAATGGGGCAGCCGGGACTTGAACCAGCACCCATATGGGATGCCAGCACTGCAGGCAGCAGCTTTACCTGCTATGCCACAGAGCCAGCCCCACGCAATCCATTTCTATGCTAAGGTGGTACTCTCAGAATGGAAAATTAGTTTGGACAGACACATCTACTCTCAATTTTGGGGGGTAGAGTATATACATTTGCTAAGTTAATTTGTAACAACTATCCTGGGAAAAAGTCCTTTGCTAGGGACTTCAGTTGGAAAAATGGAAAATGATAGTCACATAATCTGTACTGAAGAGAGAATCACACAGAAGTGAAGATGAGGCAGTCTTTGATCTTGTGAGGAGTACAGGGCAGGGAACATCGGAAAACATGGACACCTGTAGCTCGTGTTCTAAGCCAGAAGCAAGAATTAAAAATGAGCTTACCTTTGGTCTTTAATTTTGGCACAATTCTACAGGAAAGGAAGTAACTGTTGTCTAGATTTACCCCCTTGATCCTGAAGCTGCTGCCACTGCAACTTCCATTATATTGCTTCTACCAGATGAACAGACCAGTAATCTATTTCTCTAACTACTGGACTTCTGAAACACATTCATGGACAGTTAAGCAGCCCAGCTCCTCTCCCTTTAAGAGTTGCTGTCCCAGAAATGGGACTGCACTCTTGATCCCATCCTACAGAGGCTACAGAGGGCCAATCAACATGGGAACTGTTTCAAAGTGATGTAAGGGATTTTTTGCTCCAAAAAGAAAGACATGCTAGTACCTGTGCCATATGAACTTCAGTTCCTGGATCTTCACCCCTTTGGGAAAGAGTTTGGATGGCTGCTTTTCAATAGGTGCAGGCTCTCTAAAGCCTTGGCCGCATCTTCAATCTCTTGGAGGGTAGCAAGCAAACTTTTCCAGAAGAAGACTGCATTTCCAGCTGCCAAAAATGCACTTGGCCGTGGAGCTGTTGTGGAAGCCCCTGGGAGAGCCTCTGTGTTTTTGCATGATTATAGGTTGCTAGGTCTGGGGTAACCTGGGGCTGGCTGCAAAGCTCAGCAAATCTTTAGATGAAGTGCTCCAGAGAGGGAACATGTAGCAAGCTTGACCTGGCTTTTCTGTAGGGATTGGCAAAGCCTATTGCATAGCTGCCATATTGAAGACCTCATTCAAAGGATGTCCAGCTGAAAACATGGAACAATTTTGTCATACCAGATGGCTGGGCCATGTGGGACAGAGCTAGTCGTCTACTAATGCTTGCTGAAGGTAATCTGAAACATGTTTTATTAATCATTTTATTTAAAAAATTGTTTCTACCTGCTTCTAAATAGTAGTGGAGCCAAGTCCATGTAAGTAGGGAGAATTTCATTAGAGTGGAAACTGTCTTACACATATTGCTTTCTCCCATGCTCCAGAAACTATGCTCCCAAGAGAGATCATAATGGGAATTCCTAGGATGTGCTACATAGTTGATGTCAGTGGCACCCCAGAATCCCAGAGAACCTGAAACCTCATTTGATTTACAGTACAATCTGTTTGATTTCTGGAACAAACAGAAGGTCCTCCTACAGCCCCAGTGTGAAAAAGTCTTGAGTCAGCATCCATCGGGTTAGATCCAATGAAGTGAATATTCCACTATTCGGGACAGATGCTGCTGAGGCCACCAGTGTATCTCAATAGTGCCTAATTGCACATAATACTTAGTTCATTTGCCAATGAGGTCTTCCTTTGGGATTCCACATCCTTACCAAAATCACCAGGGAAGTGTATATCCACAGCTTCCCAATGTGCCCTGATGTGTATATGGACATTAGGGTATATTTAGAAGGTATCCCACAAATGGAGTGAGAAACATTTTTCACAAAGTTTCTGTTATACTGATATTTCCCATCTCTTTGCCCATAAAATTCTCTTAAGAGTGGCTCAAATGCCTGTCAAATAAATCACTTTTTTCTGTAACCCTCTCAAGTGGAATTCCCATCTTCCATTCCTTGAAGTACCCCAAGACCTGAAGTGCAGTAGGCAGCCTCTTGTGCTTGGAATTGCTAATTCTAAGTCATTTTGATTCCTTCTTCAAAAACTGAGATTCTTTGAGCCTCATGTGGCCTGTGATGCCTCTGCAATGCTGATATTTGCTGACTTTTTGATGACTGACCCCATTCATTGACTGCTTCAGCATTAACCTTACTCTTTTTTCCGCCCCTGCATTTCTGTCACCATTCTTGATAACGCAGCATTTACAAGGTTGACTCATTCAGAACCCTGCCTTCTCAGTACTTTCAACTCTTTCCCACTGACAGTACTACTTTTACTCCATCTCAGCCACCCACACTCCACAGTCACATCCTCCCCAGTGACAGCTCTATTCTCCCACTGTGTTCCAAGCATTATCCCCGTAACTATAGCACTTGTTTTCTTTTTTAGCTCAATTAGTAGTATCTAGTCCTTAAGAATTCCTCAAGCTCATTGAGGTCACCCTCAATCCACTAAGTCAGCCATTCTCTCTCTCTCTCTCTCTCTCTCTCTCTCTCTCTCTCTCTCTCTCTCTCTCTCCCCCTTGTGTGGAGAAACCATAACTCCACTTAAACCTAACTATCCATAATCTCCTTGCCAATATCTAAGCAGCTTAATGTTGCTGGACACAAATAAAATATCAGCACTGATTGATTTGATTGAACTTCAAAATCCCAAATCTCATATAATCACTCAACATTTACCTAGTATATCCTAGTAAGTTCACTTATAACTCTCAGACATAGTTATTATAAAGCTGCTCCCCTTTCTAAAAAAATAAAATCACACCTTCCTTCCTTACCATTCCCTTTCTCAGGTGATGACACTGCTTGAAAAACAAAACAAAACAAAACAAAACAGGGAACAAGGGGTCAGAATCCTTTTATCTATCAGGCATAAACGTTTACAGGAATGCACCTCTATCCTTACCTTCACTCCCTGACTACTTCCCCGTCCCATGGAAGTTGTGTGGCTGCTCCTGCTCTCTGTTTTTGGTTTAAGATCTGAATTCCACCCCCTCAGCATCTCAGACATGTTGTTTCCTCATCACCTGTTTGTTTCCCCTTCAACTCCATTTTCATCAGAGTATAAAACTGTTTTATGTCCATGCTACACAACACACTATACATGAGGAAATAAGGAGATCACCGCACAATTTAAAGCAATATGTTCCTTCCATCATTAAAAAAGTCTTACCATACAAAAATAGTGTCAATAGCACCAAGCGTTTTGCTTAGAGATGCTGTTGATTTACACTTGGCTCATAGACTGGCAAGGTTCTACAGAATCAATGTGGTGCCTGAGCCACACTAAGTAAGATTGCTCTGGATTTCCCATCCCTAAACACTCTCCTTTGGCCTCAGTCCCTCCCTAGATACATCTGGTTTCTGAATTCACCCATAAAGATTTCACTCAAGAGTCATCTAAACCCACTATCTTGACTTTTTTTTTTTTTTTTTTTTTTTTTTTACCATCTTGGCTGCTTTCCTGACTTTAAGTCTGGCTTCTGTCCCCTTCCCTTCACTGTCTTTCCTGTGTCATGGTCATGGTCAGCCCCGATGTTATCACATCCCATTACTGCTTTGCGTACTTTTTTTCCTTTTTATCTCTTGATGGTCAACTCAGTGAAACTACCTTTCTTTCCTGAAACACTCTAGCTTAGCATCTGTGACACAGAGTTACCTTGGGTTCCTTCCTACTTCACTCAAGACTCTTCCTTTATCTCCTTTTTTGCCTTCTCCTATCCAACATCTAAATTCATGGATGAATGAATGAACAGAACACCAACTCTTGTGGAAGACCATTTGTAGTAGTCTGCAATGGATTGTAATCTTCCTCTATATTCCTAAATCCATTTTTTTTAAAAAAATTATATTTCCTTTCTTTTAATATATCTATTTGAGAGAGAGAGAGAGAGAGAAGAAAGGGAGAGAGACAGAGAAGGAGAGAGCGATCTCTCCCATGTTGGTTAACTTTCCCAATGCCCACAAGGCCCATGAGTGGACCTGAGCCAAAGCTAGGAACCAGCCCACAATCTAGATCTCCCATGAAGGTGACAAGAACCCACTCACTTGAGCCATCATAGCCATCTCCCATGGTCTGCATTAGCAGGAGTTGGAGCCAGGAACTGAAGCCAGAAACTGAACCCAGATTCTCCAATGTGGGTTGTGGTATCTTAACTACTAGGCTAAACTCCTACCTCCTCCCCAAACTTCTTTATTCCAATTTCTTTGATTTCATTAATTTAGAATATGTAAATGTTCCTATCTCTGATTCCCACAATGTGTAAATAATCTGAGGTTTTTGGCTATAGTCTTCTCACACAATCTTTCTACATTGATGACTTTACCTTATTTTCATTAATCCATTCATATAACAAATATCTATTGAATCTCTTCTGTGTGCCCACCATCATGCAGTGTGCTGAAGATATAGTGAAGAATCCTGCACATATAGCACCTACATTCAGGGCTGGCATGGTGGCTTAGTAGGCTAAGCTTCTTTGTGCAGCTCCGGCATCCCATATCAGTGCCAGTCCTGGCTCCTCCTCTTCCAATACAGCTCTCTGTTATGGCCTAGGAAAGCAGTGGAAGATGGTCCAAGTGCTTGGGCACCTCCATCCACATGGGAGACTCAGAGAAAACTGCAGGCTCCTGGCTTCAGATAGACCCAGCTCCAACTGTTGTGGCCATTTGGGGAAGAACCAGTGGATGGAAGACCTCTTTCTCTGTCTCTGCACCTATGGATGGAACACATCTCACTCTGTCCCTCCCACTCTGTCTGTAATTCTTCCTCTCAAATAAATAAATGAAATCTTCAAAAAAAAAAAAAAAAAAAGAACCTACACTCCACAAATTTCATAGTCTTCCCCATAATCAGACTCTGATTGAATGCCAATTCCTACCTCATGGGGCTAGAAAACATCCTCCTGTTAGCAGTTTTCACAACAACCCTGCACAGTCTATATTCAGGTCATCATATTATTGCATACACACACACACACACAGAGTCAAAAAGGTTGAGCAACTTTCCAGTTGATTTTCTTAGGAAAGCTACCACAGGCAGGCCTCAGACTTGGCACTGCTCTCTCCAAAGCCTGTCTCCTTCTGTCCTCTTGGAGATGGTCTTAGAAGGAAAGTTCAAAGTGTGCAAGGGAAAAAAAAACACAATGAGGTGTTTATAAGCAGGGCAAAAATCAGAGTAAGATGGATGGAAAAGAACCAATGGAACTTTCTGTATTTACATACAAATGTATGTGAGTTCCATATTTGCACTTAGACTGTATTAGAACACTTGCATGTGTGCAGGGCTCCAGGTGTTATGTGTACATTCTAAATAATGCGCCATTCAGTGTGTCCATCAGCTTAGTTTGGTCTGAGCCTATAACTGGTTTCTTTGAACAGAAGATTATCCTGAGTCTTGCATCCTAAAGGAATTTCTATTTAAATAAGAAAAAATAGGTTTTTACATCTATTCTAACCTCTCTCTCTCTGTGTACCTTTTCTCTATACAGGTAGGCACACATGCTTGAATACACACACCTACTCATTTTCTTCAAAAAGAACTAAAGTTAGCATTTTTGTAGCATTAAGTCAGAATTTTAATTGGAGTGGTTACAAGTCTTGTTTACCAGACATGTGGCAAGATGACTTTGTTAGAGGGATTAGGTTGATCTGAGAAAAAGTTTGCAGGTTTACTTTGAAAAGGGGGCCTTCACAACTGGCGCCGGGGTGAAGATGCAAACTCATTTTGAATCAAGGCTGGACTTTTCTCCTAACCAATGTGTGACCTTGATGAAATCTCAGAATCTTTCTTCCTAAACTACTAGAAACATGTAAGAGTCCTATAAAAATCTTGTAGCTAGCCGTGTAAACTCCATGGGTGATTTTTAGCAAACTATTTAATACCTTGTACCTCAGTTTCCTCATCTGAAAACAGAGATTATACTAGTGGTACCCACTTATGGGCATCTTGTGAGAACTGAATGATTTAATGGCCATGAAGCACTTAGAACAGCCCATGCTAACTGGAAACTATTGAGTAATAGATATTTGCTGTTGTTTTCATTATTACTATCATCATTACTATTATAATGAAATAGAAAGTTAGTGTTTCATTTTTGAAACAAACTATTACCTAATAAATGTGGTTTGGTGATTAAAATATTTCAAAACAAGGAGCTCTTTAAGGGTTGGATTTAAAATTTATTGAAAAATCTAGGAATAACATCTCCAAAACATGCAGGAGCTAGCAGCTATTATGCACCTAGTATGTGCACTGTGACAGATGCTGTAGAGATGGCACCTTTTTGTAGCAAAATGTCCATTGGCACAGACCCATGATCTACTCAACTGAACTTAAGCCTCTGGAGTTGACATCAAGAAAAACTTTCTTGAATATTAATTGTAAACAGACTTCTTTCCTATATCTCACCTTTAAGAGTTTAGGGATATGTTCAAACTTCGGGCTATATCCCAGCCACAACTCACTATAGAGACCCTCTTCGTGACTCTTAAATTCACCCAACTTGTACGTAGCTTTGGATAAGGAGTAATACAGTTTACTGTTATTAAACACTTAGAGTGATACACGACATGTAGGAAGTACCCAATACATTCAAATTTTATCAATTCTGTGTTGTATGTCTTCCATTGTTTAACAATAACATTGGAAGTGTTGAGGAAGGTTAAACCATATTTTTAGCGGATAGCATGTGCCAGATGCAGTGTGAGGTACTTTGTGTGAATTCTTCTCATTTACTTCTCAGCTATACTCAGACACCTCAGTAGAGCTGAAGAAAACAAATAGTCATCCTGGCTTATCATCTGTGGTAGACCAAACCCCCGTAATTTTTAGGCCTGGCTTGATGCCCTTTGCCAGATGTCTTTGCATTACCACACACTGGAAAAGGCAGATTTCTCTGACTCATTATATAAGGCTTGGCCATGTTATTTGCCTTGAATTAAAGAATGTTGGCAAGAATGACAACGTGCCAGCTCTGGGCCAAGGCTTCCAAAAGCCTGCATGTTCCATTTTCTCCTGTTGACTTCTGCATTTCCTTGAGAAGAGTTTCCCTTGCATCTTTACATCCCTGGGCAACAGAAAGAACATCCCAGGAACAGACCTAAGCACCACCAGAAGAGAGGAATGCAGTCTAGTTAGACTGACTTGTGGCTTGAAGAGCTTCTCCGCTTACCCTAGTGTAGATCAGACAACTGTATTAGCAACATGATAAAAACAAAACAAAAATACTCTCTGTGGTATGACACTGGCATTCTGTGGTTGTTTATTGCATACTATCAATTTAACAATAGCAACTGATCCATGATCATTTCAAATTCAGGATCAATAATCTTAAGTAGGCCCTTATTGCTTCCTGGCATCAATGTATGTTTCCCTAATACATTTGCTTCTACCTTCAAATCTTTGTATCTGCTGTTCCTATCTCATGTTCAGCTTATGTCTTTTGCTTACTATTTCACTGAGAAAAACAGGGAATTTGAAAAGAACATCTACATTTTCCCCTCAAGCACTATTATATGAGTCAGCCTCTGTGTCCAAATACTCTGCCATTTCTTCTGCTACAGAATGAATTGCCCTTGCTCTTATCAGAAGTGACTCTTCTCCTTGATACTTGGATCCCTTCTTGCTCCAGCAGTTTTCTTCTTCTCCATATTCTGCATCAGCCTCCAAGTCCCTACTAAAATGCATGATTTCCATCAACATTTGGAAATGAAGAAATTAAGGAAGGAATGAAAGAAGGAGTAAAAGAAGGAAGGAAGGGAGGGAGGGAGGGAGGGAGGGAGGGAGGGAGGGAGGGAAGGAGGATGGAAAGAAGGAAGGAAGGATGGTTCTTGACTATTATTTTCCAATGGTTGCATTTCACTTCCCCGATCTATGCTGAAGCAAAGTTCCTTAAAACGGTCACATGTATTCTCCATTACCAAGTCATCTCCTTCATACTGAATCAAATCCAGTCAAAATTTTGCCTTTGCCTCTTTACCAAACTACTATTGAAAGTCTTAATACTATTCACAAGCACAATCCAAAGGCTAATTCTCAATCCTCATTTTATTTGATATATCAGCTTCTGATGATCCATTTTCATTCCTGTCTTTCTAAAAACATTGTTTGTTTTCCAAGACTCTATACTCCATAGGTCTCCTGTCTCATGATTGCTCCTACTCAGGCTTTTGAAAATCTGGAGTGCCCAGGTCTTGGAACTCTTTCTTCCCTCTTTTTTTTATTTTTATTTTTTTTGACAGGCAGATTTAGGTAGTGAGAGAGAGAGAGAGAGGCAGAGAGAAAGGTCTCTTCCTTCCGTTGGTTTACCCCCCAAATGGCCGCTGTGGCCAGTGCTCTGCGCCGATCCGAAGCCAGGAGCCAGGAGCTTCCTCCTGGTCTCCCATGCGGGTACAGGGCCCAAGCACTTGGGCCATTCTCCACTGCACTCCTGGGCCACAGCAGAGAGCTGGACTGGAAGAGGAGCAACCAGGTCAGAATCCGGTGCCCCAACTGGGACTAGAACCCAGGGTGCCGGGTCCGCAGGTGGAGGACTAGCCTAGTGAGCTGCAGCGCCAGCCTCTTTCTTCCCTCTTGACCCTCCCTCCTTTGGTAATTTTGGCACGAGTCTCAACTTATTATTTAGCCTGAATTTCTCTCTGATCTCAAGGCTTGTTTTTCTAACTGCCTATTTACTATCTCCTTCTCGGACATCTAACAGGCACCTTAAACTTCACATGAGTAATAAACTCTTTATCCTCCTGTAAACACACACACACACACACACAGAGAATTTTCTCCACCTCATTTAATGGCAACTCCGTATCTCTGAGAAATTCTAAAATTTTGTAATCATCCTTAACTTTCTCTGGCATTCATATCTGTCTGTCATCAATCCTGTCAATTTCATCTTTAAAATTCATACCTCACAATTTATAATTCTAGTCCACCCTGTCGCCATGGTTAGATAGCTACCAGCCTGGTCCAAGGCACTCACCTCCCTAGCTGGGATAGATAGTTGAAACAATGTCCTATTGATATCTCTTGTTCCTCATTTGTTTCCTCAGTCTATTCTCAGTGTAGCAGTCAAAGCCATGCTGTTCAAACCAAGTCAGATCACATCACTTGCAGAGCCTTCCACAGCCTACAGGCTTCTCTGAGAATAAATTAAAAGCCCAAGTCCTCATACCAACACTTATTCTTACTCAATCTCTTCTTTTTCATCCACTCTGCTCAGTCATAATGCCTCACTTGCTCTTCCTCAGACACAGTCTTGCCTCAGGACTCTTACATTTATATTTTCTTAACATAACTCAAAGGCTTACTCCTCTATGTCCCGTAGACTTATTCCAAAGTGACCTCAGAGAGACCTTCTCTGGCCTATTTTAACATATAAGCACCCTTCTTCTACATCCTTAATTTTTCTCACTAGCTCTTATAGCTGACTACCATTCTCTAAGATTCTTATCCAACTCATTTACTGTTTGTTTTTTCTAGACACTCTCTGAAAGCAGATTTTTTTTTTAATCTAACTTGTTCCCTCTTGAACACCAGATCAAAATTGTGCTTGATACAAAATAAGAATTCAGAAAATGCGTGTTCCATAAATGAAGTATATAACTTGATCCTCTCATCAAACTTGGGAAACATGTTCTGTTCTATTTACTTCATAAGAGAACAGATTCAAACTTGCAGAGATCAAAGAACTGGCTCAAAGTGACATTGATGGTCAATGTCATTAGTTTTACCTGACCAACTTATTGTTAGGCATCATTATATAGATTCTTCTAATAATGCTGCATCTCCTAAAGTCAGGAGCTCTCAGGTTTCATCACATCACCTATAATTCCTACTCCCTTCTCCATCAGTTCCTCTGCATTTCCACCAAAATTTCTACCAGCCCTTCCAAAGTAGAAAGTCATATTCTCCATATTCTACATCATTCTCTGCACAGAATAGACCAATGAGATATAATTCTCTTCTATCACAGCCTGATTGGATATTGAAAATAAATCCTACAAATGAGAATATTATAAGAACATTTTTTGTAGCATGTAGGACAAGAAATGTATTTTATCAGATTTTCTTTATTGTGCATTTTTCCTGACAACTCAGTTAAGAATTTTGACCCTACACCTCACAAAGTCCTGGTTCAAATTTTGACTTTGCCATGTGCTAGTTGTGCAACCAAGGGCAAGATTCTTGGTATCTCTTTGATTCAACTTCCTAATCTACAAAAGTAGATTAACTGTAAGGAGTGGATGAGATTTTGTTCATGAAGCATTGATGAAATAATGAGAATCTACAGAATATTTAACGTAACAAAGAGATGATAGAACAATTGTTGAGTGTAGAGTCTAAAGAGGACCACAGGAACTGAGTGACAGGTCACTATCCCATGCCACAAGCTGCACTCTTGATTCCCAAAAGCCTACCTCATAAATGAATCGACGGTTGACACATGGCCCAGTTTGGAATATGTGAATGAATTCATCACCATGGTGAGAAATAACTGGAAATAATCATATCATGACTCAATCAAAAGACATTAATTAACTCATTCCCACTATGTTCTCTTCATTACCAGGTCTAGAGATTAAAAAAGAAAGAATAAAAGAAAAAAATCCATGGATTATATCAGTATCTTAGTATATTTGTGGAGATAAACATTTACAGGGGAAAGCAAAACCAGTCAGTAGGCAGAACCAGAAACAGTCAGTAGGTAGAACCAAAGCCATGGAAATTCTGTCAATATTGGAGAGCCAGAGTTCCTTCCAGGAAAGTTATTTAGCAAGGTCTCCTGAAGAAATATGATAGCTTGGGATGGCTTTATATGTAAATTGGATCTGAACTGGAGGCAGGAAAGCAGAAGTTTCACTTAAAAAGGTGAGGCCAGCAAGGAAGACTGGGATCAGGATGTATAATACCTTGTTGAAGAGCATTGGCCCCAATCCTACAAGAAATGGAACAGCCAAACAATATTTAAGAATACGAGAATGACAAGGAGTCAAAGCAACTTGGGATATCACAGGTAGAAAGTACTTCATCCTGGGCCAGTGCCACGGCTCAATAGGCTAATCCTCCGCCTGCGGTGCTGGCACACCAGGTTCTAGTTCTGGCTGGGGTGCCGGATTCTGACCCTGTTGTCCCTCTTCCAGTCCAGCTCTCTGCTGTGGCCCAGGAGTGCAGTGGAGGATGGCCCAAGTGCTTGGGCCCTGCACCTGCATGGGAGACCAGGAGAAGCACCTGGCTTCTGGCTTCAGATCAGTGCAGTGCGGTGGCCACAGTGCGTTGGCCGCAGTAGCCATTGTGGGGTGAACCAATGGAAAAGGAAGACCTTTCTCTCTGTCTCTCTCTCTCTCTCTCTCACTGTCCACTCTGCTTGTCAAAAAAAGAAAGAAAGAAAGAAAGGAAGGAAGGAAGGAAGGAAGGAAGGAAGGAAGGAAGGAAGGAATAAAAGAAAGAAAGAAAGAAAGAAAGGAAGGAAGGAAGGAAGGAAGGAAGGAATAAAAGAAAGAAAGAAAGAAAGAAAGAAAGAAAGAAAGAAAGAAAGAAAGAAAGAAAGGAAGGAAGGAAGGAAGGAAGGAAGGAAGGAAGGAAGGAAGGAAGGAAGGAAGGAAGGAAGAAAGAAAGAAAGAAAGAAAGAAAGAAAGGACTTCTGTAACCAAGGAGGAAATCTAGGTTTACAGAGATGAAATGACTTCCCAGGAGAACAGTCAACCCATGACAAAGCCAAGACTTCAACTCAAGTTGGTGAGTCCAAGTCTGATATCTCCACCATGGTGTCTTCCTAAAAAAACATTCATGATTTATTCTATAGGTCATAAATCAAAAGAGTCTTGATGGGGACTGGCATTGTGGCCTAATAGGTAAAGCCAATGCCTGCAATGCCAGCATCCAATGTGGGTGCTTCTTTGAATCCTGGCTGCTCCACTTCCAATGCAGCTCCTTGCTAATGTGCTAGGAGATGCAAAGTAGAGAATGTCCTAAGTCCTTGGATCCCTGTACACACATGAGAGACCCAGAAGAGGCTCCTGGTTTTGACCTGCTCCAGCCTTGACTGTTGCAGCCATTTGGGGAAGATGGAATCTCTCTCTCTCTTTCTCAGTAACTGCCTTTCAAATAAATAAATTTTTATTTTTAAAAAAAGTTTCTTACCTCTTATATTGTCTCCTTACATATGACTAAACCATGATTATGCAATGGCACAGTTACTTTTGCCAAATTTTATTATTTTTAACTTACTTTAAAAATTACTCTGTATTTAAAAGGCACAGAGATGGAGAGAGAGGGAGAGATAAATCTTCTATCCACTGGTTCACTCCTCAAATGCCTACAACAACCAAGACTGGGCCAAACTGAAGCCAAACCCAATCTTCATCCCACATTTGGGTGGCAGGGACCCAATTACTGAGCCATCACCTGCTGCCTCCTGGGGTGCATATTGACAGAAAGCTTTAATCAGAAGTGAATCCAAGACTTGAATCTATGCACTATTATTTATTTATTTACATGCATCTCATAAATACAACTTTAGGAACATAGTAATTCTTCCCACCATAGTCGCCCTCCCACCCACACTCATACCCCTCTTCCTCTTCCCTCTCCTGTTCCCAGTCTTATTTTTTACTAAGACCTATTTTCATTTAACTTTATACACAGAAGATCAACGCTATTCTAGGTAAAGAGTTCAACACTTTGTATGAGGAAGAAAAAGAAAAAAAAAGAGAAAGAAAAAAGCAGAAAACATTTAAAAACAAAAACTGTTCAACAGCCCAGACAAGAGCTGCTCAAAGTCATTGCATCTCAAAGGTGATTTTATTTTTTTTAGAAACTTCACTCTCTGAAGAAGAATTCAAGGATGATGCATCTTTTGTGAGCACTTAGACATAACTATAACTTACGAGACATAAGAACATCCTCCACTTAACACTAAAATGAAGTAATTTTTTTAAGAACAAGTCAACTATTAAGTCTCATAATACAACTCTTTGGGGACAGAGGTCTTGCATGGGAAGTTAGTGCACAGTAACTCTTATTGTTTATTTAACAATTAATACTCTTTTGTATGACATGAATGATCACCAGAGGCTCTTGACATGAGCTGCCTAGGCTATGAGGTCAGAGTGCTACTTAAGGCAATTGTCATTCTATGCATCTGCTGTAGAATCCATACACTGTTATATGGGATGCAGGTGACACAAGCCATGTCATAAGCACTGTGCCAAACACCCACTCCTCTTGCAAAATTTTAATACCAGTATCAAATAAGCCAGGAGAAATAAGTTCAGTATTCTAGTGAGTGAAAGAAATGAGATGTTGACCCACACATCTACGTTTACCTTCTGATGGCCTGAAATAAAAGAAAAAAATGGAAGCTGCCTTTCATTCATTCACATTTGATTTTCTTTGCCATCAAATTCTACTTCTTCCTCACCTTCTTTTCCAATCAGAAGGTCTTAATGTCAGGCCTTGTCCATACTGTGCCTGAGCCTTGCGACTAGATCCTGGCTTGACAACAGCAAAACAATTTCTCAAGAAACTGTAAAAATAGCATACGTTGGCCGGCGCTGCAGCTCACTTGGCTAATCCCCAACCTGTGGCGCCGGCACCCCGGGTACTAGTCCCATTTGGGGCGCCGAATTCTGTTCCAGTTGCTCCTCTTCCAGTCCAGCTCTCTGCTGTGGCCCAGGAGTGCAGTGGAAGATGGCCCAAGTGCTTGGGCCCTGCACCAGCATGGGAGACCAGGAGGAAGCACCTCGATCCTGGCTTTGGATTGGTGCAGCGCACTGGCTGCAACAGCCATTTGGGAGGTGAACCAATGGAAGGAAGACCTCTCTCTCTGTCTCTCTCTCTCTCACTGTCTAACTCTGCCTGTCAAAAAAAAAAAAGAATATCATATGTTTTCTCTCATTTGTTGTACATAATATATATAGTCTAAAAACATAATCCATATGAGTGAAATTGACATCTTGAGATATGGTTATTGTCCATAGCTCCTGTCTGTCTATACTCCTGAGGAACATGGTCTCTCTACTTTCTACTCATTAAATTCTTTATTTGGTGGAGAATTAAGCTTGTGATTATAAAGTAAATTGTAAGTATATTATCTAAAAAATTAGAGAAAGATAAAAAAGGAAGGTTGAGAGAGAGTGGGATGGAGGGGTTGGGAAATGTCATTTTTTAAAAAGATTTATTTATTATTTATTTGAAAGTCAGAGTTACACAGAGAGAGAGGCAGAGTGAGAGAGAGAAGTCTTCCATCCGATGGTTCACTCCCCAATTGGCCACAACATCCAGAGCTGTACCGATCTGAAGCCAGGAGCCAGGAGCTTCTTCTGGGTCTCCCACATGGGTGCAGGGGCCCAAGGGCTAGGGCCATCTTCTACTGCTTTCCCAGGCCATAGCAGAGAGCTGGATCAGAAGAGGAGCAGCCGGGACTAGAACTGGCACCCATATGGGATGCTGGCACTTCAGGCCAGGGCATTAACCCACTTCGCCACAGCGCCAGCCCCGAGAAATGTCATTCTTAAATTGTGTATATCAACTCATGAAATCTATTTTCTTTATATAAATAAATAAATAAGTTTATATATACAAAAGAAACTAATTGATTAGGTCCTGATCACAGTAAAAACATTTTTATCATTCACATCTAGAAATGAAGTGTTAACTTTTGCTCAATTCACTGAAAGAAGCCAAAAAATAAGTTGTTATCTGTACATATAGCCCAGTATCCGCATGGGAGTTGATTTGCCTGGATTGAGAAGTGATGAAGGGCCTAATGGTGTGAAGGAGCCAACATGCTGGATGATGATCTGTCTAGTATGCAAGATACACTTCTCCAGGAATGATTTCCTAGAAACAGAATTACCTCACTGTAATCATCTCTTGGATGCACATTCGTTTGCATATCTGTAACATAAGGGTGGGTAGATAAGTGGATGAACTGAATGACAGGATGAAGACTGAGACATGTTGAAGTGCTATCATCACTTCTTCAGTTTTTATCAAAATGTTTCTAAGTCAGCTTTGCAGCATTTTAGTCATTAGGGGGAAAATATTATTTGTTATTGAGTAATACATAGTTTTATGCCTCATGCTATAACCAATAGTTCAGATCACAATGTGCATTAGCTTATTCAAGGCTCCATGAAGTGCTTGCAGTAAGTTGGTTTAAACAGCTATTGCCCAAATCAATTTGATTATAAAATTCTTTCTCTACCCCCCACAAGAAATCCTCAGTCTAGCTATAAGTATCTTAAATTTCTCAGCAAGACAATATGCAGCATAAAAAAAGAATAATTACCTATGAGCACTGGGTAAATTCTTTATCTGCAAACATGGAAACATGATTTAGTAATTATGACAGCACACTCTAGAGGAGAAAAACATGATGTGATAAGTATGATTCATAGCCACATAGGAAAAACTACATGAAGGAGTATCTATGGAAAAAGTCAAACATGTTATGTTTTGACATTCAGAAGTTATGCCAGAGTAGCTCACTTAGTAGCTCATTAAAATACTGTTAGCTCATAAAGTCTAACTATTCTGAGGACAAATTCCTTTTAAAACACATACTACTACATTTGTATAAATATGTTTTAATACTACAAGGGATTCATGGCAGAAGCACTAAAAATTACAAAATCTCCTATCATAGCAACACTCATATTTGCATAACTCATCAATAAAGCCCTTTCTTATGCGTTATCATATTTAATATGTGACTCTGCCATTCTGCTTTGTATTTCCAGCCTATGGAAAAGAAAACAAAAATGGAGAGAGGTGAAGTACAGTGGATATTGTGGTGTTCCACTCAGATTCCCCTTAGGACCAAGACTTCCCTTTCTCTAGCCTAAGTTGTAGGTGGTTGAAGAGTCACAGTTGATTTTCATTCCCTGGTAAGTGTGGATCTCCAGCTTCCCCACCACAGTAAACACCCTGACACAGATCATGTCAGAGCCTGTTTCCTAAGGAAACCCAGCTTAAAGTCCCCAAGTAACTTGACTAAAGTCATACTACCAGGACATTGAATGCAAAGTCCATATTCTTTGCAGAAAACACCAATCTGCCATGCAGAAGCTGGTACTATGCTGTGATCTCAATGTTTGTGTACCTCTTAAATTCACATACTAAAATCTAACTCCTCAATGTGATGGTATTAAGCGGTGAGGCCTTTGGAGGGTGGATAGATCACAAGAGTGGAGCCTCCACGAGTGGGACTACAGTCGCTATAAAAGACATCTGAGGGAGCTCATTTACCCCTCCCATGGGAGGATGTGGCTAAAAGACACCATCATTACCAAAGCAGAAAGCACGCCCTTGCCAGATCTGCTCTAAGGGATCTGTTCTTTCTTTCCACTGTATCTGGAAATTTCTTTCTCTGATGCCTCTGACATTTTGAGCCATAGTTACTATTTATGAAATGTAACTGAACACTGAAAGTACAGAAGATTGAGCTGAAAAGAAATTTAATGCTGAATACTCTCTCTGCATATAGTTTTGCTCTTATTAAATTTTTTATATCACTTGGCTTTCTTGTCACTTCAGTTTTTATTTCAAATGGGCTTTGTACAACTTCATAAAACCTCATAGACTTCTATATGTGTGTATTAGACAAAGCAGAGGAAATTCTGAGGAAAAAAGACTGAGATTCGGAAACTCCCTCCTTTTCTCAACTGAGATAAAAGTAGAGTTGAGGGTCAACTATCCAATGGTAGGCCTTTTCTGTGGATGATCAGTCTAACAGACAGGGTTCTACAGAACCAATAGAAGATGATGAAGAGGTTGATACAGTAATTGACTCACATGATTTTGAAAGTAGAAAAATCATCTAATACAATGTTTGCAAGCTGGAGAAAACCAAGATAAGCCATTGGTATAATTTCATCCCAGTGTGAAGGCTTGAGAACTAGGCAATTAATAGTATAAACAGAAGAACCTAAAGTTCTAAGAACCAAAAAAATATTATGTAGGATCTCTGTCTTTAATGTGCTGTACACTGTTATTTAATGCTATAACTAGTACTCCAACAGTATTTTTTTTCACTTTGTGTTGCTATATGGGGGCAAACTGTTGAAATCTTTACCTAATATATACTAAACTGATCTTCTGTATATAAAGAGAATTGAAAATGAATCTTGATGTGAATGGAAGGGGAGAGGGAGCGGGAAAGGGGAGGGTTGCAGGTGGGAGGGAAGTTATGGGAGGGGGGAAGCCATTGTAATCCATAAGCTGTACTTTGGAAATTTATATTCATTAAATAAAAGTTTAATAAATGAAAAAATTAAAAAATTAAAAAATTAAAAAAAGAACCATGAGTTCCAGTGTTAGAGAGCAGGATAAGATGCATGTCCCTTTTTAAGACAAAAGAGCAAATTCATCATTCTTCTGAATGTTTTTTCTATCAGGCCCACTACTGATTAAACAATGCCCACCCACATTGGTGAAGAAGATATTTTATACTTAATTTAACAATTCAAATGCTAATCTACTCTGTCAACACTCTCACAGACACATTCACTCAGAAATAATTCTCAACCAGCTATCTGGGCATCTCTTAGCCCAGTAAAGATGACATAAAGTTAACCAACACAATGGGTGAAATCATGCTGAAGCTGGTGGACTTTCTTACCAGGGTAGACAAGAAAGCCAACACATTAAAAAAAATACAATTAGAAAATAGATAATTCTATTTTCCAAAAGTGCTGAGTGCTGTCCAAGTCAAGAATGTTTAGCATTAGGAGCCAGCAACATTTTCATATTCAAGGCAATGATAACTGTCACCCTGGAGACCAGGAATGTTAAATGATACCATCTCCCAATGGCTCTCACTCTTCTGCTTCACAAGACCACATGAGCCACTCTTTCCCAACTATCTATACACTCAGATGCCATTTTGCAGGGGAATCAAGGTTGTGATCAGAAAACCAAATTCCCTGAGAAACAGAAAAACTAAAAGGACCATTATGGTGGTCAGATTTGACAAAAGTTTAAAAATAGCCAGGACTGAATGTTATTTTTTCTTAATATCAGCAGATAGATTAGAATTAGTTGGAGATAAAATAGGTGAATTTTTGTGTACATTCAAGTTGTTGTGAATTTATGGCCAATTATAGAGGGGCTCCACTAGGATTTTGGGATCTGAGAACATCTTATGCTTGCATCTTGGATAGATTAACAAATGCCCAAACTAAATTTAGGGAAATGAGTCATGAATACATGTAGAATAATTAGCAGGTGGGAGAAACAAGGTAAGTTATTATGAGGCCCTTTTTTGAGTTCTGAAAAAAATTTTAAAAGATTTTATTTATTTATTTGACAGGTAGAGTTACAGACAGAGAGGAAGAGACAGAGAGAAAGGTCTTCCTTTCACTTGCTGACTTGCCCAGATGGCCACAACACTCGGAGCTGAGCCAACCTGAAGCCAGGAGCTTCTTCCAGGTCTCCCCTGTGGGTGCAGAAGCACAAATACTTGGGCCATTCTCCACTGCTTTCCAAAGTTAGTACAGAGAGCTGGATCAGAAGCAGCTGGGACTCGAAGTGGCACCCATATGGGATACCCATGCCACAGGCAGAGGCTTGGCCTATGAAGCTATAGTGCCGGCCCCGAGTTCTGAAATTTTTAAAACCAATTTTTCTTCCAGGAAAGAAAGCCCATCTCCAGCAGTAACTTAGAGTATTGACTCACAGGTCTGTGACTACTGAAACTGCTTGGAAGAAGAACCAGCACTCCGAACAAGATCAAGAAATATGTGGGTGATAACCTGGGCACTGGGGTCTGTTTAAGAAGTCATTGGGAAGCAGGTGGAAGCCATGCTGGTCTTGCAAGTGCTAATTCAGCTGATGCCACTTCCAAGCCAGGCAGGCAGGAGCCTAAAAAATTATTCAAGGCAGTTAAGATGGTAACATGAGGAGTGATTGGGTTGACTCATCAACCAATACTTGCTATAACAAACCAGCCACGCACTCCCAGTTGCATAGGACCCACTCGTGGTGGTTTAGTTTTGCGTAAGTACACTCTGCTCCAGGGACTCTGCTCTGTGGAGCAGTCATGTAATCAGTGTTAGGGAACAGCCAAGCCCATCTGGGGATTGAGTCACAACTCCTTGTGATAGGAGGTAAGATTTCATCAGTTCCAAAGTTTACCAAGGCAGGATTTGAGGGCTTGAAGCTTAAAGAGAAAAAGCGCATTTAAGATGGAGACCTGAGCCCAACCCACTGGAAATAGGATGATCCTTAGATGTTAAAAAAAAAACCCAAAATTTATTTATGGGTATGCAAGACTTTACCAAGGAGACAGTGAGACAAGAATATCAATGTGTTTTACTCTTTGGCTTTTCCCAGTATGTGGCTCAGCACATCCATCTGCAGAGAAGCTTAAAATGCTGCAATTAGAATGCAAGGAGAGCACATATTAATAATTTTCAAAATTGCTCCCTTTTATACTAGCTTCCTTGGCCCTCATTTGCATAGCAATGTGCTTGCTGGAGTGTGGAAAGGGCAGTTGGTGTCTCTGCCATGAATTATATGTGTCCTACCATGGAGTTCCTCTATTTAACAGTGCTTGATCTTGGCACATTTCAGGGCATCCGTCAAAGACATAAGTGACATCCACCATGTGTGCCTCGGCAGAAAAAAGATCAAGAACAATTGCTTTCAACAATGAACCTATAGTTTGCATAATAAGCAGTTTAGAGGGAGTAGGGAAATAGACTAAGGATCCTAAGCCTGGGCTGTGCAAACTTGGCCAAGCTGCTTCATCTCTGAGCTTCAGTTCTTCCTTCTCTGGAGTGAGAGTTGAATATCATTTCTACAGGAACTTCCATAGGGAAGAATCATGGACTCATCAATGTCTCAGGATGCAGAGTTGGGTCTTCTCATCAGCTTCTATGAATACCCCAATGCAGAACTTCAGTCAGCTCAGAACTTCCTTGCCAGCCTTGCCTTTTAGGTCTTCCAAAGCACCCAGTACGTCACATGTTGCTTGTCTCTGAAGCACTCCACTGAACCAAAGGTCACCGTGTTTCTGTCTGCTTTGTGCCTGTGAATTGCATTGTTCTTGCTGTATATATAACCAGCCTGAGCCCTATAGACTATATCTGTGAACACTCTCATAGGAAGAGCCACTTCCCCAAAGGCACTGGGCAGAGCTGAGATCCAGCCAAGACAGATACTTAGTTGTTGCTAAGATACTTAGCTATGTCTTAGATCTTTGTGAATTAATTGTTCTGAGCTTCCAATGTGGTCCTTTATAACTCCAACCTCTTTCCTGTTGCCCTCAAAATATCCTAGAACCCAGCCACTGAAGGGTTGATGTCTGGCCTAGAGACCTGCTCAGGTCAACTGCTGACATCACAACTCACACATGCATGCTTGCTACAGGAGCTTTTACATGTTTTACCATCAACTATGGCCCTGAGCCACATGCACCATCCACAGAAAGCAGATGGTGTTCTCTATGGACACATTTCCAGGGACACCCAAGGAAGCTCTTTCTTCATCCACTTGTCAATGCTAAAAATCAAGAAAAGCTTCTATTAATACAAATAAAAAGAGTCTCATTATTCATTCATTTATTCCTTCTTCAGATATCTGGTATACTCCTAATGTATACCAGGTAGACAAGTAGTGCTGAAAACATAGTTGGGTACAAATACAGGGAGAAGGGAGAGAGAAAGAGAGAGAGAGAGAAAGAGAGCGATCAGTCACATGTGATGTTACATGACGAGTGCTAAAGAAATTCTCGAGATTCATTGATTCAGGGACAATTACTAGCCCTAATAATGTACCAAGCCCTCCTCTAGGAGCCGGAGAAACCACAGTGAATTAAATGAGCTTCCTTTCTCACAGGAAGAAGCAGGCAGTAAGCCTGAAACAAATATATAATATCTGTTCTTCCTGCATGTGGGGAAGGCAATGAGCCTGACATGTGGCACAGTCCCAGATCCACTGGGACATCTCACTGGAAGGGTAACTGTTTTTAATTGACACATAGTATTTGGATGAATGGATAAAAAAAATATAGTGTGTGCGTGCATGTGTGTGTATGTGCATACAGTTGAATATTATTCAGTAATTTAAAAAGAAGGAAATTCTGTCATTTACAGCAACATGGATGGAACTGGGGGAACATCATGCTCTGTGAAGTGAACCAGGCACAGAAAGGCAAATAAACTCCATGTTCTCACTCATTTCTGGAATCTAACAAAGATAGATCTTGAGGTTCAGGAAGGAAAAATAATTTACCCAGCTAGTGGGTGACAGGGTTTGAGCCAGAATCCAGGTCCCTAGCTCTGTTGCAGGTGCACTTTCTTCCCTCCAGGCTAGCACAAGCAGATTCAGGGCACAGGCATTGCATTCAGTCAGACTGTGGCCTGTGTTCTAGTTCTGCTCTGTGAACATGTGTCACCCAGCAATCTGTTTCATCTTTTTTCTCTGTGAAGTGGGAACAGTTGTATCAGCACCACAGAATGCTTGGAAAACGTAACAAAGTAGCAGGCCTGTGGTCAAGAGTCACAGAATGTTAGTTATCTCTAATACGACTACTATCTTTTAAATAATGTTAATTGAAAAGTATGTTTTTCACTATGATTTTATGAAAAAAATTGAAGAATCTGGGATGGCACCGTGGCTCACTAGGCTAATCCTCCACCTATGGTGCCGGCACCCCGGGTTCTAGTCCCGATTGGGGTGCCAGTTCTGTCCCAGTTGCTCCTCTTCCTGTCCAGCTCTCTGCTGTGGCCCAGGAAGGTAGTGGAGGATGGCCCAAGTGCTTGGGCCCTGCACCCACGTGGGAGACCAGGAGGAAGCTCCTGGCACCTGGCTTCAGGTCGGCGCTGAGTGCTAGCCGTAGCAGCCATTTGGGGGGTGAACCAACAGAAGGAAGACCTTTCTCTCTGTCTCTCTCACTGTCTAACTCTGCCTGTCAAAAAAAAATTTTGAAGAATCCATCCTCATTCATCTTTGATGTGCTTTGTCGTCACCAGAGCCATCTTTTGAATTGTCTAACAGTTTTTCAGAGCACACACCACCTTGGAAATCCACACATGATAAAAATACCAGCCATATTAATCACAGATAACCATTTATATAACACTACAGTGTTTGCTTTTGTTCATGTTGGTTCTCTCAATAATATTTGTGATTCCAACAATGTGATCACTTTCCTCCCACCCTTTTTTGCAATGAACACTTTTAATTTTTTTTAAATTTTGGATTAACATGGAATACTTCTACATGTTTATGTGGTGCAGTGCAGCAATTCAACACACACACAGCATCAATCACACATATCAGGCAGTTAGCCTTTCCATTTCTGCACCTTTGCTTTGTGTTTGGAGCCAATCACCTCCTCTCTTTGGATTCAAATATAACACATTATCATGAACTGTTCTGTAGAACACCAGAATCCTTTACCTTCACCCAGCTGCATTTGGTACCCATTATCCAATCTCCTAATCCCTCTCCTTATCCTCTCCAGCCTTTAGTAATATTATTTTAAATTCAAATAGAATCTATATGTACACATAGGAGAAGGAATATGTAGTATGTGTCTTTGTGTGTGGCTTGTTTCACTTAACATAATGATCTCCAGTTCTATTCATTTTGCTACAAATGTCAGGACTTCCTTTTCTATTTCATCCATTCATGAAACCCATGTCTCAGCCATTGTTAATAATGCTGTAATGAACATGGGAATACAGGCATCTCCTCCATATGCTGATTTCATTTCCTTTGTATAAACACCTACAAATGAGATAATTGGGTCACGTGGTAGATCTATTTTGAGTTTTTTAAAGAAACTCCATACTGATCTCCATAATGACTATACTAATTAACTTGCTCACTGACAATTACTGTTTCCTTTCCTCCACATCCTTACCAGCATTTATTTACCTTTCTTTTTTATAATAATCATTCTGAGTGGAGTGAGTAAATATCACATTGTGTTTCTGATTTGCATTTCCCGTATTACTAGTGATAGCGAACATTTTTCATGTATTTGTCCATCAGCTGTATTTCTTCTGTTGAGAAGTGTCTATTCAGAAGTGTATTGAATGAATTATTTATTTTGTTGTTGTTGAGTTTTTTTAGTTCCTTATATATTATGGATATTAACCCCTTGTCAGGTGCAGAGTTTGCAAATATTTTTGCTCATTCTATCAGTTGTCTCCTCACTCTGTTGATCATTTCCTTAGCTGTGCAGATGCTTCTTAGTTTGATATAATTTTTTTTCTGTGAAAAATGCTGTTGATACTTAAATGAGGAGTGCATTGAATCTGTAAATCATTTTGGGTAGTATTGACATTTTAGTAATATTAATTATTCTAATCCATGAAAATGAAAACGTCTTTCCAATTTTTTTGGTGTCTTAAAGTTTTTATTAGTGTTTAATTTTCATTGTAAATGTCTTTTATATTCTTTTTAAAATTTATTTCAAAGTAGTTTTGTAAGTACTGTGAATGGGATTGCTTTTGTAAGTTCTTTCTCAGAAAATTTGTTAATGGTGTATAGAAGTGCTACTAACTTGTACAAATTGATTTTATATCCTGCAACTTTACTAAATTTGTTTTTCAGTTCTTATAGTCTCTTGCTGATGTTTCAGTTTCTTACTGTATAGAATGACATCATCTGCAAACAGGGATAAGTTGACTTCCTCCTTTCCTATTTCTATATCTTTTATTTCTTTCACTTGTCTGATTATTCTGGCTAAAACCTCCAGTACTATATTGAATAAGATCAGTCAGAGTGGAAGTCTCTGTCCTTTTAAGATCTTAGAAGAAACAATTTTGGCTTTTGTCCACTCAGTAATGTTGGCTGTGAGTTCATCATACATTGCCTTTATTATATTGAGGTATGCTCCTCCTATACCTAATTTGTTAAATATTTTATCATGAATTGATACTTTATTTTATAAAAAACATTTTTCTGTAATTGTTGAGATAATCATGTGATGTTCATCCTTAATTCTGTTAACAATATATTTTATCTGTTGATTTTCATTTATTGATCCATCCTTGCACTCTAGGGAGCAATCCCACTTGATCAGGGTGAGAAATTTTTTTAAAAAGATTTATTTTAAAGACAGACTTACAGAGAGAGGTAGAGACAGAGCAATTTTCCACCCACTGGTTCACTCCCCAAACAGCTGCAATGGCCAGAGCTGAGCTGATCTGCAGTCAGGAGCCAAGTGCAGGATGCAGGGGCCCCAGGAATTGGACTACCCTCTGCTGATTTCCCAGGTACATTAGCAGGGAGCTGGATCAGAAGTGGAGCAGCTGAGACTTGAACCAGCACCCATATGGGATGCTGGTGCTGAAGGTGATGGCCCAACCCGCTATGCCATAGCATCAGCCCCAGGGTGAGTGATTTGTAAAATATTTTTATTTATGTATTTGAAAGGCAGAGAGAGAAAGAGAGAGAGGAACATAGACAGAGATACAGAGGCAGGCAGAGATCTCCCATCCATTTATTCACTCCCCAAATGTCTGCAACTATCAGGAATTGTCCAGGCTGAAGTCAGGGGTTATGAACTCAGTCTGGGTCACCCTCATGGGTGGCAGAGACCCAACAACTTAACCTGTTACATGCTGCTTCTCAAAGTAAACACTACAGAAAGTTGAAATCAGGAGCAGAGATGGGACTTGAAATCAGACACCCTGGTATGGGATGTATGCATCCCAAGTGGTATTTTAACCACTGTGCTGAACAGGAGTCCTTGAATAATCTTTTGGATAAGTAACTTTATTCTATTTGTGAGTATTTTGTTGAGAATTTTTGCGTCTATGTTCATCACAGATATTGGCCTACAATTTTCTTTTGTTGTGTTCTGGTTTTGAAATCAAGAACTCATAGAATGAATTTGGAATGGTTCCTTTCCTTTCAGTTTTTCGGAATAATTTGAGGAAAGGCGATGTTACTTTTTCCTTAAAAGTTTGGCAGAATTCAGCAGTGAAGTCATCTAGTCTCGGACTTTTCTTTGTTGGTAGACTTTTTATTACTGATCCAACCTCATGTTCATTACTAATCTGCTCAGCTTTTCTGTCTTCATGGTTCAATTCTGGTGAGTTTCATGTATTCAGAAACTTATCCACTTCTTCTAGGTTTTCCAATTTGCTGGTATATTGTTATTCATAACATTGCCTAAGTTTCTTTGTGTTTTTGTGGTATCAATGCAATATCTCCTTTTTTCATACCTGATTTTGTATGCTTGACTTTCCTCTAACTTTTTCGTAGTCTAGCTAATATTTTTAAAATTTGATTTATATTTTCTAAAAAACAATTCCTCATTTTGTTGATCCATTATACATTTTAACTTCTATTTATTTTGTTTCTGCTCTAATACTTGTTATTTTGCTCATTCTAATATTGTGTTTAATTTATTCTTATTTTTCTAGGTTTTGAACTGAAAGATTAGGTTATATTTTTATTTTTATGTACTTATTGCTATAAACTTACTACTTAGTATTACTTTTTCTGTATCTCATAAGTTTTTTAATATGTCAAAATATCATTAGTTTCAAGGAATTTTTTAGTTTTCCTTTTGATTTCTTCAATGACCTATTTTCATTCAAGAACACGTTATTCAATATACATGTACTTACACAATTTCTAGAGTTTCTTTTATTATTGATTTCCAGTTTTGTTGCATCATGATCAGAAAAGATATGACACAATTTCATTTAAAACGTTTCTTGAGACATAGGGCCAAATATATGATCTATCCTAGAGATAGTTCCATGTTATGAGGAAAAGAATATGTACTGTGATGCCATTGGATAGAATGCTCTGTGAATATCTGTTAGGTCCATTTTTTTCAATTTATTAGTTAATGAATTTTCTGCATGATTTGTCCATTGATAAAAGTGGGGTGCTGAAATTACCCATTGTTATTGTTTTGGAACTTATCTTTCTTTTTGGTTCTGATAATCTTTGTTTTATAAAATTGGAATCACTAGCATTAGGTGCATTTACACTTATAATAATCACATGTTCTTGTTTAATTGATCCCTTGATCATTATATTGTGAGTTTTTGTCACTTCTTACAGTTTTTGTTCTAAAGTATATTTTGCCTGCTATAAGTATAGCTATTCATATTTACATTTTGGTTTCTATTTGCATAGAATATGATTTCCCACTTGGAGTTTGTGTGTGTCTTGACTTAGCAAGTGAGTTTCTTGTATGTAGCATATTACTGGGTCTTGTTTTTGTTGTTGTTGATGTTGTTTATTTGTTTGTTTAATCCATTCAGCCAGTCTGAGTCTTTTAATTGAGGAATTTAGTCCATTTATATTCAAGTTTATCAATGATAAATGATGGCTTAGCCCTATCATATTTTCTCTTTACAATTTTTTCTGTTTATTTTGAATTATCTTTGATCTTTTTCTGGTGGGTTTTAAAAAACATTTTGTTGAAATACAGAATTCATAGTTAGAAATTCCTTATTTGTATAGATGAGTTTTTTTGTCCTCTGATTACACTCATAACCAACACAAAATCAAGAACAAAACATTGCCAGTACTCCTGAGAGTACTCTTGATTCCACTCCCTCTCCATTTTTTTTAAACAAGGAAAAAGAAGGGTATATGTCATTTACATGGTATGATTCAGTGAAGCAATTTTATAACATCCACACAATTTTTATACTCTATATATTAACTACCACAAATAAAAGAAAACATATGGTATTTGTATTTGAGGCCTGGCTAGTTTCACTTACCATAATGATACCAGTTGCACTACAATTTTGTTGAAAATGTAATGATTTCATTATTTTTATGGCTGAGAAATATTCTATCATCTGGTGTATTTTATACTTTCAAGGTGTATAGAGCACCTCTAAGGATCTTTTGTATGATAAAAAGGTGGTGATGAAATCCCTCAGTTTCTGTTTGTTTAGGAACATTTCATTTTCTCCTTCATTTCTGAAATAGAGTATCAATGGGTAAAGTATTCTAGTTTGGCAGTATTTTTCTTTAAGAACTTAAAATATATCATTCTATTCTCTCCTGACCCATAATGATTCTGCTGGAAATATGAAGTTAATATATTAGAGATTCCTTTAAAAGTGACCTGTAACTTTTTTTTTTTGCAAATTTTAGAATTCACTCTTTGTTGTAGTTTCTAGATTATGACTGTATTGTGTTGTAGTAGGGATCTTTTCTGATTATATCTGTTTGGAGTTCTATGGACCTGCTTACTTGAATGTCCAAATCTTTCTCCAGATTGGAAACATTTTCATATATCATTTCACCGAATATGTTTTCTAAGTCTCTGCTCTTTCCTCTCCTCCATGAATGTTCAAATCTCAAATACTGGTTCATTTAACAGTACTCCAAAGGTCTTGAAGGCTGTCTTCACACTTTTTTTGTCTGAGATATTTTAAAAGACTTGTCTTCAAATTCAGATATTTTTCCTTCTGCTTGATCTAGTCTGTTGTTGAGGCTTTCAATTGTATTTTCCATTTGGCTCATTAAGTTCTTCATTTTTAAAATTCTTTCCAGCTCTTTTATAAGATCTCTACCTCTTCGCTGAATTTCTCATTCAGATCATGCACTGCTATCCAGTTTCACTTAACTGTCTATCAATATTCTCTTATATCTCTTTGACTGGCTTTATAAGCATTCCTTTGAACTCCTTACCAGGAATTTTGTTTCTATCCTTTCTTTATAGTCTCATTCTAAGCATTATTTTGTTCCTCTTGGGGCATCATATTTATTTGGTTTTTCATTCTTGTGTCCATATGTTGATATTTGCGTATCTGATGGACTAGTAGTTTCTATCACTTTTAAAGGCTGGCTTTGGTGAACTGAAGGTTTTTACCTGAAGATGTGTCCTCCAATTTCAGTTTGGTAGGCAACTATGTCTTTAGTTCCATACCCTAATCTCCTTAAATTTTCTTTCATTTTAGTCATTGGTAGTGGTGGTGGTGGTGGTGGGGGCTTTGGGAGCACCTGGAAACCACCAATGTTGTTCAGATCCCTGTCTTGCAGTCCCCTATTCACCTCCAGAGGGAGGAACCGCACTGGTGCTGGGAGCCATCTCTACTAGTGTCACAAGCCAATGGATATACAGAGCTCCCTGTCACCACTCAAGTCAGGAGCCAGACAAGTAGCACAGGCACTGGAAACAGGTTGGGCTGTTCCAGGAACAGATAGGGTCATAGATCCCAACCAACATGCAGGGGAGGGACTGGAGTCCCAGGAGCAACACTGGCACTGGGATTGGTAGAATACTTCAGACTCCCAGCTGCTGTCCATGTGTAGGGTCAGAGTCTTGTCTGATGCTGGGATGATCTGGGCATGCAAAACCCAACTGCTGTCTGCTATACACGAAAGCAGGGAGAGCCTTGAAGTGCTGGCACCAGGATTGTTGGGACACGCAAACCCTGAGGCCACTGTCAGTGCACCTTGGTGACCCAGAGTAATGTTTGCACGGGGAGAATGCCGGGTGACCTGTTCAAAGTGTGCACATAGTACCAAGTATATGCACAGTTCTGAGCACCTGAGAGAAGACTGGATGAGGGTTGTAGATACCCTGATCTAGTGTCCTGGTGTGCATAGGAACCAGGAGCAGCAAGTGATGCCCTTGGTGGTAGGTTGAGGGGAGGAGTGGGAAAGATGTGCTCCAGGTCTGAAGGTATAAACACCCCTACTTCTAGGGTGTTGGGGCAGGATTTTCTAGATGTTCTGCACCCATGTCCCTTGTAGTGCAGAGAGACACATGGGCTAAGGTGCTAGGTTCACTGTTATTCTGCTCAGTTTAGTTGGATTAATGAGAAACACTGAGTTCCTATTGTTCCCGTGCTGAGTTCTGATGTTCTTACTTAGGACCACTTTGAAGTGCAGCAATTTATCTGTTGTTATAGTTCTTCTCTCTGGGTGAGGGTTGAGGGGGAGTGGAGTGTGTGCTGAGCAGTTTGTTCTGCCATTTTGGGTCTCTCCTATCTCTTTTCTAACTTCAGAATATTTTGATTGATCTGACTTTTCAGTGAATGCTGAATTTCTTCAGTGAGAGCTCAGATGCAAATGTTTGCCTCTTGATCCTTTGCCCCTATTTCTACTCTAGCCACATCTAGCCTTGTCCCTGAACCTTCAAAAGGACACCCACAGTTGCCCAGTGTTAGTGAATCTTGCACACAGTCCTTAACGCAGGAGTAATGGATTTTTGCAGTTTTCTGATGAATAAGAGGGCTCACAGAGAAACCCTCTGATCAATGTGTTATTGACAATCTTGTTAGAGAATCTGAGAATCTGCCCTCTTCAGTGAAGCACAGGATTGTGGTGTAACGGAATTTCAGCAATTCCCAATCTGTAGCACTAAAGGGGATACTCTGACTCTAAATTTGATCATTTTATCAAATTCTCACCGAGGGTGAGCCTTCAGATGAGATCCCAGAAACAATGCCACCAGGAGGTTGGCTTTACAGACTCTTTGCTTCTCATTTTTCTTTTCTCTTTAACCTAAAAGTAAATAATAAAAATAGTCTCATTAACTGAGAGCTATTCATTGAACTCAAGAATTTGCTGTCATTCACAATAGGCAAACCAGGCTGTTGTCTGAATTAACCTAAAAGAAGAGAAGAGTCTTTTTTGTTCCACTGTATTTTCAACTTGTGCGTTGACTCGACTTTCAACGGTCTATCATCTCCACTTTCTGTGTCAGTACCCAGGTTCTGGGTGAGAGAGCTAGATTCCACCTAAAACATTAGCATTTGGGGATCACAGCTAATAAGGTGAATGTTCTTATTGTACAGTGATGCAATATTCTATATTGCTGAAACAGACCCATCCTACTTGACAAAGAGGAACTATGTGGACTAATATATTATTAAAGAAGTCAGAAGAATGAAACAATGGAAAAGGCAAGGCAGCAGGAAGGCCATGGAGGGCAGGATGCACATGGTGATGATGATGACCCAGAGGCAAAAGCGACAGAAGCAGTTGGCTGAAGACAGCTGGTGGTGTGAGCACCAAGTTCTACTTCTGGCCTAAGAAAGCCTTCATAGGGCCTAAATAAAACTTTGTAACTTAAAAAGCTTAGGCAGTAATGAGTTCCAGCTGTATGGCAGAGCAAACTCTCAATTCCAAATCATTTCCCTAGAAAGAAGCAACGTGTCTGTCCCTGCCTCCTTAACTCTTTCAAAAAGAGAAACACATCCAAGTCTATCCTTTGGTCTTTGGGAGGTGGGATGGACTGAGATGCCATGGCAAGGTAAGCCTGGAATGGGTTCATGTAGCCTCCTATGTCCCCATCAGATTCAAGAAATGGGCCAAAGTCCTGTCTCCTTGCTTCTCCATCGTGCTCTGTATCATGGACATCATCTAACTCAGGGGTTGGTAAACTGGAGCCTGATGGCCAAATCCTGCCTGTTACTTCCTTGCCTGTTTTTATAAAGTGGTATTGGTACCAACCATGTTTACTCATTCTGCAATGGTCTGTGGCTGATTTTGTGTAGCAAAGGCAGAGTTGAACAGTTGGTAACCCTCCCTCCCCCCAGAATATGGCCTGCAAAACCTGATATATTTACCACCTGGTCCTTTACGGAAAAAGTTAACATAATTCTGGCCTACAAAAATTGAAGAATCTTCAAGTCTTGCCTATGTGGGTCAGTATGAAGGCTTCTTTTTTTTTTGTTATAAAAGTTGGGTGAAGAGGTGTCTTCAGAGATGATGGGAAGCCAATTTGCTTCTAATAAGAAATTGAGGTTCACAAAGTAAAGTGATATGCCCAAAAGTAGTGAATGGCATAAATGGATTTAGTCTTGTGTCCCTCTGATCCCTGGGCAGGATCCTTTCCACCATAGGAGCTGTCTTCCAAACAAGAGATCTGATCCCCAAAGCAAATAAACTGAAGTGATAGTTCCTTGTTTTCCATTATCAGTAGCAAAATAACCACACTGAACTGATTTTCAGGAGGTATGTTCCATCATCTTTTTATTATATATTATGCAGAGATACTCTAGTGTTTACTAAAATATATTTGTGACTCATGTGTGGTGATTTGGAATTTTTGGAAAGATTTATTTATTCATTTATTTCAAAGGCAGAGTTACTGAAAGAAAGAGGGAGGGAGGGACAAGGAGGGAGGAAGAGAGAGAGAGAGAGACTGATCCACACCTCAAAATTGCTGCAACAGCCAGGGCAGGGCCAGGCAGAAGCCAGGATCCTGGAACTCCATCTGAATCTCCCAAATTGGTGACAAGGGTGTGAATCATCATCTACTGCTTTCCCGGATGCATTAGCAGGGAGATGGATCAGAAGTGAAGCAGCCAGGACTCAAACAGGCACTCATATAGGATGCTGGTGTCACACTAGGTGGCATTATTTGCTGTGCCACAATGCTGGCCCCTGGAATTTTTTTTAAAGGTATACTTGTTTACTTGAAATGCTAAGTTACAGAGAGAGAGAGAGGTCTTCCATCTACGGGTTCACTCCTCAAATGACTGCCACAACCAAAGATGGGCCAGGCTGAAACTAGAAGCCTGGAACTCCATCCAGGTCTCCCACATGGATGACAGGGGCCCAAGATATTGGATCATCTTCCTCTGATTTCCTAGGTGAATTAGCAGGGATCTGGATTGGAAGTGGAACAGTTGTGACTCAAACTGGGGCTTATATGTGATGCTAGTGTTGCAGCCAGTGTCTTAACCCACTGTGCCACAATGCTGGCCCCAGTGATCTGGAATTATAATGAGTGAATATTTGTACCTTATGATTGTTTAATCACCAGATCATTTAAACAAGGATAAGGGGGGGAAACCAGTTGCCTCTGATCATTTGCTCAAATCCTATGAACAATGGCAATAACTCACATAGAACAGGCTCTTATACTTATGCATAGAATAAGTATTTTTTTAAAAAAACTAAACTTTAATGTCATTATTTCTAATAATCTCACAAGGATCTCACAAGAATAATTTTTGACTCTGACCAAAAAAAAAAAGTTCCAAAAGGGTAAATAACTCATATTTTGCAATTCGTGTGTCCCCTCCAGCATTTTTGGAAGTTGGATAATAGCACAATAGAGTGAATTCACGATCGACTGGGATCAATTTAAACAGAGCCCTCAAATAACTGCAACTTGGGTTTTGGGTCACCCTTCCCATCACTCAAACATTTAGGGGGGAGAGTCTCATAGCAACAAGACAAGTGAATGGAAATTTGGTTTAAAAAATGACAAAACAACTTCTGGAAAATGTCTCGAATTCAGTACAGACGTGGAATGGGGAATATGAGTAATTTCCTGGGGTCCCCCAGTGTGTTGGGTATATGCCCCTTGTGGGTCTGGGCAGTGGATTCCAGGAAGCAGCCAGAGGGAAAGGTGGAGTCACTCACTGGAGCTAAAAAGACGAGGCTCATGTTCTCACAACCAGCCCCAACCAAACCACCTCCAGGCACTAAAGCTCTCTTGGCTCACACTCACACTCCCTCAGCCTTTGTGTCTCTACCTCCAACCTCCACAGTGGTTGCCTGCCAAACTGGACCACTCAGGGTTCTCCCAAAGCCCCCATGCTATTGCTCAAGAGGCAGGAAGGAGTCGTGTGGGTTCTGTGGCTGGATTTCCTGAGCTCCAATGCTAACGTTTGTTCTTAAACAGCTATCTAACCTTGAGCAAATTACCTGATCTTTCTGTGCCTTCGTTTCTTAATCTGTTTAATGTGAATCATAATAATGCCTGTATGATGGGTTATTATGAGATTTAGATGAACTAATACATGTCAAGTGCTGAGGACACAGCCTGTTACACCAAGATTTTGTGCACATTGCTCCTTCAGCCTGGAATATCATGCCACCACTTTGGCAGGAAAGGGACTTTCCCGACTCTTCTCAATCCGTCCATCTGTTCCCGTGTACAATGGGATTATGCTTCTTGCCTCCAGATACCCATGAATCCCTGTGCTACTAAAGACATCTACTTTTCTGATTGTCACATTAGACTGAATTCTCTGAGAACATAAAATTGGTCTTAAGAACTCTAGAGTTTGGCAAAATGTTTAGAACAGATAATCACCCGGAATTTGGCTTTTAGATGAATACATAATGCAAGAGTAATGAATGAATGAGTGAATCAATGTTTGAATGAATTAATAAAAGAATGAAAGTTATTTTTTATCCTATTTCTTCTATCAATGTGAACCCTAGATCTTGTCCATGAGGTACTCACCTATCTATTTTTTAGTGAATTAGGAAAAAGAGTTCTTTTCCTCAAGATACTGTACAGTCTCTCAGAGATTGTCATAAACACATTGTTATTGTTAGAGCAAGACATTTCATTATCACCTTCTCCAAAATTTTAATTATATATGTATACAATTATATAAAATTCAATATGTATCTGTGTGTGTGTGTATTACAGAGCTCCACAGAGCCTATATTGTGAATGGTACCCCCAGAGGTTATCAATGTCCAATGTACACAAATGTGGTAGCTCTGCTTGTGCTTCCTAAAGTGGGCAACCAGACTGGAAAATTCAGCAACATATGTATACCTCTGAAACTCAGAACAAGATAATCCCATGAGCCAGGTACTTGGTATGATATTTTGCTTTGAAGGACTGTAAATCTACTGACACTTTGGATCATATCATGAACTCATTATTTTTACTTAGTTCATTCCTCCTCCACAGTCACCCTTACTCTGAAAGTTTTGTCAACCTTTCCTCCTAGGAGTGAGAAATGCAGTAAATGAGCATTGCCTTAAAGTGAAGCAATTTGGGTTTTATTACCAGCTTTACCCCCAATTTGTTGAGTGACCTTGGACAAATCTCTTAACTGATTTGAGACTTAGAGTCCCTCTTCAGGTAATCAGTCAAAAAATAATCACAAACTCTTTGCTTCTATTATTATCCTAATAATAATATCAAGTATTTTATTTATCATAATCACAAAACTTTTAATAAACTCAACACAGCTATCACAGTTCAAATTGATTCAAATATTCTATAAATTAGATGAGATAACATAATAGTTCATCAATAGGGATTTGATCATCTGATAAATTACACCTTCATCTCACAACAGAAAGCAATGTCTTTGAAAGGACTGACAGTTGATAAGATTTGTTAAGTTAGAAGCCTGCTACATGAAATGTCTCCATATTAGAAGAGCTTAAGCAGAACAACAGGAAGATGTGGGATATCTTTAAGGAAATGAACTTCTTTTCATCCCCAGAATTTGGCAGAAGGATTGCTGTGAACACAGGGATCAGAGTGTTTGGATGGCTTCAGATGGATGTCCCACAACTATGTTGTACACTATTGTTTACATGTTTTTTGTAAACCAAACACTATAGGAACCTTATTGACTTCAAAGGATCAGTCCCAACTCTGGCTAAGGGAGAAACATTAGGAGAGGATTGACTAAACAGATTCCAGATTCTAGTGAAATTTTGCCATACTTTCAGGCTAAGAGCAATGTTGCAACTTTATAATTAAGATAAGATGCTTAAGGTCAAAATATTAGAACGTCATAACTGGGACTGCAGATATTGTAGCCCAGCAATATCCCCCCTAGGGATGATGAAACTGAGGTAAGTAACTTGCCCAAAGTCATGCATCAGATTAGTCTAACAGCCATAGCCTTAACCAAGTTACCCAATTCTGTGGGTAGCATCAAGTAACATAGTTCCAAATGTCTATATTCTCAAGAGGCACTCACAAGAGTTCCTGGTGTAGATATGGAAGCTTCACTCCTGCAGGTGTTCTGGATGCCTAGATCCAGTTGCTCTGCTTATGGGCACCATGAGCCTTAAGGACTCCCAATTTTTCTCTAAATTTTGTCACCACACAGTGAGAATATAGAATTATACATTGATAGGTATAGGAATGTATCAATAAAAAAAGACAATGAACATTGTGGACAGGATGATGATGATGACGTTGTGTCTGGTCTCTAGAACTATTGCCAAGTGTGGAACCAGGTGCAGAATGCTGGACATGCTTCCCCACCTTCCATATATTCCTTGGAATAAGCATGCATCCCTGAGCACATATCCCTTCTTCTGTGCAGGTTCATGCCTATACCTATGAACTGGAGCTCTTCACAATGCTAGATGTTTTGTTTTGTCAGGGAACATCTGCATTCATTTCTATCTTTTTACACTCTCCCCTGAGCCTCAGGGGCCAGAAGTCAGGGTACTACATCTCCCAAACTCCTTTGCCCTCAGGGCTATCTAAGTGTGCTTCAGTCTTGATGTGATTTACAGTCTGCCACTGAGATGCTCTGGCATAAGATGTGGGAGGTAGAAGAGAAAACAAAGCCATCATTTTCCTCTGGAAGGATCAACAAGTGATTCGATGGAGACATGAGCTTATGCAATTGTCTCCTGACACTTACCTGTCACAGGCCTATAAAGATAACTGGTCTCCAGATTCTGGAGAACTTTAAACATTTTATGACTCCCTGGACCACAATTTGATAGTTACCGATGATTCATTGACTTGCTCTTTGGTTTATTCAATGGTTTTGTAAGCACTTATTACTCAGTGTTAAATCCATTTTGTTCGACAGATGTAGAGTGATTATGATTTATGATTATGATTTATAGGCTGAATTTCTTGATAAAACCAACCTCCCACTAACTACTGCATAGCCAGGAGATTTCTCTATTCTGGGCCTCAGTTCTCATTCTGTCACATGACAGGTTTGGAGAAGATGACAACTAAATTTCCTTCTAGTTTGAAGAAAGTAAAATTTCACAAAATTTTTAGTTCTCCTTCATAGATTTGAGGGCAATCAAGAGGAAGAAGGGAAAGAGTGCTTCCCTTTTAAGAAGCTAGGTATGTCCTGCAGCTGAGGGATGTGGCCCTCTACATAGTCACAGGCTTTTTTTAATAGTTGAAAAGCATCCATGTACTTCCTACAGGCATGGGTGGGTTTTTTAGTGCCTACTCCATCTTTGGAAGCTTTCTCTCCTAGAAAAAATATTAACTGTATTATCACTCCTTTGTGTGGACTGAACACTTCATCTAAAACCTCAAGAAAAGCTCATACATCTGCTATACTTAAGAAAGGACTCATATGCTCCCTTCCACCACAAAATCTGGGCTTCGTCCTACATCTTCCAACCAGAATCAGAATGGAATTTATTTCAGCTAAGGCATTGCCACCTTTATGCTCTTCTTTAGGTCAAACAGGTGCAGGAAGGTCATCTGTGGTGGGTATGATCAGTCATTTTACCCTATTTGAGTAGGGTGTCAATGCTGTCAATGCCACACGACAATTTCATGAGCCCTTCTACCATAGTGACTTCTAACCATAGGTATCTGCATTCTTTCATCTGAGTACCTTTTCCACATATCCCATAGTCAATCTGCCAACTTGCCCATGTGCAAGTGGAGCCTGAAGTGCCAGAAGATTTCTAAGCTTCAATCAATGACTGGCAGGATGGTGGGTGAAGACCCCAATCCCCTTGCCCCTGGGTGGGATAACTCAGAGTACGTGGTATATTTTCCATGCCACTTTTCACTTTTCACATGGCACTAAGATCAGTTGTATGTACTGGCAACTGGCCTATGTTCCTGACCTTTTATTGGCTGTCTTCCCTTCACAGCCTCTCTTTCCAAGTAAATCACAGGAACTTGGATTCTGCTTCTGAGGGAACTCAATCTAAGGGAATTCGTTTATCAAATCCTTTTCTGCATGTCAGCCAATTGTATTCAAGGGACTGAAATAATGGGAATTTTTATAGGTAAACAGGGAAAGGAAATTCTGGATTGAGGATTGAGGAGCAGCCTGTGTCGGGGCCATGACATGCAGCACAGAGGCCTGAAGGACAGAGGAAAAGCCGGTAAGAAGAGGAATCAACATGAAGAATGCAGAAAGCTTCTTCGATATCATCACATATAAAGCTCTGAACCTAGACCCTGACACCTAACATAGGCTGAGACGCCCCTGTTAGATGTTTTCATTTTCTTCAGCACAAGCCCTGGGGATCTGATGATTCATTCATTCTTTCATTTATTGATTCAATCACATACTCACTCTCAACTCAGCAATCAAAATCATTCCTTAAAAGATGGTGTTGTGTTAGTAACAGTGTGAGGTACTGTGGTGGAAGGATGAATAGGGCATAACTTTTAAGATCCTATCCTATCTGTCCTAAGGCCCAGAATGGAAGTCCCTACTGGTACCAGAGTTATCTTCCAGCTCAAGCTCACTTGCCTGAAGGCTTTGTAAAGAGTCTCTGTTTGGCCTTTAAAAGGGTCGGCTACGCATTGTATTCTGCTCATTCCAAGCAAACATGCAATAATGTAATGGCAGGAAGCCTCATAAAATGGTTATTTCTATTCCCGGATTGCTTTGGGGTTCCATCTAATTTATAAACATTGTTTTATGAAAAATTGAGATCATTCTTGGAAGTGCCCAGAGAGAGTGACCTTTGCTTGTTTTGGTGCAGTGTTTGTGTGTGAATGTGTACATGGTTATTGTTGCTAAGGAGGCGATGGCCAGCCCAGGGATGGCTGTCTTTCCATTTTGCCCATTTCCCTCATCTTGGCTGGTGTAACCGACACCTTCCCTCCTCCAAACCATGTTCCCCCTAGAAAGACAGAAATGGAGTCAGGCCATGAGGCAGCAGAGTGTATTATCCCTAATACAATTAGGATGAGGTCCACCCATGCCTCCAGCAGCTTTCAGACCCAGAAAACAGGGTACCTGCCTCAAGTGGTTTATCAGGGTCTCTTCATTTTTTTTATAAATCTTTTTTTTTTTTGGACAGGCAGAGTGGACAGTGAGAGAGACAGAGAGAAAGGTCTTCCTTTTGCCATTGGTTCACCCCCCAATGGCTGCTGCGGCCAGCACACTGTGGCCAGCGCACCACGCTGATCCAAAGCCAGGAGCCAGGTGCTTCTCCTGGTCTCCCATGCAGGTACAGGACTCAAGCACTTGGGCCATCCTCCACTGCACTCCTGGGCCACAGCAGAGGGCTGGCCTGGAAGAGGAGAAACCGGGACAGAATCCGGCGCCCCAACCGGGACTAGAACCCGGGGTGCCGGCGCCGCAAGTGGAGGATTAGCCTATTGAGCCGCGGTGCTGGCCCCATTTTTTTATAAGTCAGGTGCTAATCCAAGCTCTGTTTCTAGGGGTTTGCATCAAATTCCAGATTTTAGAGCTGGTAGAGAAGTTTGGGATGACAGAGGAATGTACTTTCTACTGGGAAGAAGACAATCAGATTCAAGTGAATCTTCATATTACCCACCACCTGCCCCAACACTGATCACAATTGGAACAATTTGACATAGGAATGAAAACCACTGAGTTAGAGCAACCTTCAAATTTTGCCAAATAAATGTGCTGTGTGCCCCTGGAAACCTCACTTAACCTCTCTGTACCTCATCTCCCACAAATGTCAGTAAAAACACCCATATCACATTTCATTAACTAATTCAGCAAATCATTATAAATGTGTGTAAAATGCTCATAGAGGACATCCAGACTTACTGATACTTTTAGGTTGCTTTGTATGGAGTGTTCTTTCCTCAAATATCTCCCTTGCTTTGTGTAAGGTCCTATGCAGATGTCACTCAGGCATGAAACCCTCTCTGTTCACCCCTTCTTAGTGAGCAGCTCTTTATTTTTCTTGTATTCCCTAACCCACTTTCTTTTTTTAAATAACACTTCTCATTACCTGAAATGATGTCACATGTAGCTTTTTACTTAATGAACTGTTATTTTCTGTATCCCCTAATTAGAATGTATGCAACATGAGGACAAAGCTTATTTTGTGCACAATTGTATCCCCAGTGCTCATAATGGTGCCAACCTTATAATGGGTGCCATGTACAAGCCAATTAACTCAACAGTAATGATGTGTACACACTCCAGGAGTGAATTTTGGTCATTAGGAAACCCATATTAAACCTAAATGTTCACAAAAATGCCCTCATAGATATTTGCCAGGCTTGATTGGTCTTGTAATTGGAAGAATATTTAGTTTGCTCTTATCAGTCACAGGTATCACTGTTGAGGGTATCCTTTATTTGCCTGTGGGTATGTTTCTATCCCCTTAATCTGCACCACAGTTTGTCTTATCCCTGAAGCTGTTCTTGAAGTTAATCTTTTATTCTAGGATGTTTTTTGATTCTTTTATGGACCAGAGACCCTGCAGATGGGAAGCATTCTACCACTGTGCCTCTAAAAGCCTTGGGGGAGGCTTCAGGCATACATAGCTCCCTGCGGGTTTTTCTGGAGGTATCACATCCATGAGACAATGAATATGACCCTCTCACATAACCACAGCACAAAAGCTAATTTGGAGAGCAAATTTTGAAAAGGTTGATGTAATTAGCCCCACGGGTCTCTGAGTGGGGCCATGTGGAAAAGACAGTCTTCTTGGTCTGGCATAGCCTAGCACTGAGTAAACAATAATTGGTTGGTTAGAAGACAGAAGTACAAACCTCAATGTAATATCAGTGTAGATGGTAGCTCTATCCAATCTCCAAGGGCAGCAGTAGAGCTTATACTGAACTGGAGGTTAAAATAAAATAGAAACCTATGGAGGTGAAGTGGTATATCCAAGGTCATGTATCTTGTGAGTGGCAGAGCTGGGATTAAAATATATTTTGTCATGTTCTTATCTAGACTGTAAGCAAGTTTAAGACAAGGACTGAGTCTAACTTGACACTGTGGATTTCTCAGCACCTAGGACAGTGCCTGGCACCACATATTTGGGACATTCCATGCATCCACCATTTTAAACTAATATATTTGGAAAAAGTAAACCAAAGAAGCACAGAGAACAAAAGTTTGGATGGCTTCAGTGGTTATCTGGAGCTTTTACTGATGAGTTTTTCCTTCTTAGCCTGCAGTTCCCTTCCATCACAGCCATCTCATTGAAATATAGCCAACAGACCCAATGCTCTTCTTCTAAGACAGCTTTGAAATAGTTGACACAATGCCACTATAAAAGGAAGGTTGTGCTTTTCATTGCGTAGATCACTGCCTACCTATGGTCATTTAAACTTGAAGCTTAATTAAAATTAAATTAAATTTAAAATTCAGTTTTTTAGGCACACTAGAAATATTTCAAGTGTTCAATGACCACGTGTATCTAGCAGTTATTGGATTGAACAGTGCAGATAGAGAGCATTTCCTTCACCAGAAAAGTCCTATTGGTTACTGCTGGAGTGTCTCTTGCTGTTATTGAATAATCATCTGATTTATATTTTGTTGAAACAGTTTTAATTGTCCATGTTTCAATTTAAATGTCAAATATATGGAAGAAACTTTTGGAAGCATATGTAGTCAGTGGGTTGATGAATATCATTTGATGAAGTCTCCTTTGCCATATGTTAATATGCTTTTCTCTTGTCAGAAGCCAAAGATGAATTTTAACAATTTTTGAAAAAATGATTTCTAAAACCCCACACAAGCTAATATTACCTGGAAGCTGCAATATAAACTGTAATAAATAAAATATACCAAATAATGAGCATCTTTTTGTTTTGACAATTTATATTAAGTGTATTTGGTTTTTTTGTTGCAGTTATCAGAACTAAGAGAAAGATAATCTGTTTGTTAAACTAGATCATCTGTTTATTCAACTGTTGCATTAAAATAGAAGCAAAAAGCAACTAATACTTTTAGAACCACCTAGGAAGAGGATTTGAAATTATACCTCAGGGGCTGGCACTGTGGCATAGCAGGTAAAGCCACCACCTGCAGTGCCAGCATTCCATATGGTCGCTGGTTTGAGTCCCAGCTGCTCCACTTCTGATACAGCTCTCTCCTATGGCTTGCAGAAGCAGTAGAAGCAGTAGAAGGTGGCCCAAGACTTTGGGCTCCTGCACCCATGTGGGAGACCTGGAAGAAGCTCCTGGCTCCTGGCTCCTGGCTTCAGATCAGCACAGTTCTGGCCATTACGGCCATTGGGGAGTGAACCAGCAGATGGAAGATCTTCTCTCTCTCTTTCTCTCTCTCTCTCTGCTCTGCCTCTCTGTAACTCTTTCAAATAAATAAATAAATCTTTCAAAAAAAGAAATTGTGCTTTAAACTAGAAATAGAGACACTATGTCTCATCTTTAGTCCTAGTCTACTTGACTTTTTTAACTTGGTCTTAGTTATCATTTTTTTCTTTATCCACAATGCTGGCAATGCTGACTGCTTTTACTTTTTGTAAAATAATTTCCAAAACATGAACATATATCACTTTAAATCGAATCTCTACGAGTTTCGTCATTTTTACGTTACATTAGAAAAACATAATGGTTCCTTCAAAATTATGACTTTTCAGATACTAAGCTTTTATAAAATAAATTTTATCAAAGGTTAAAAAAACAACTTAAGGAAAATATTAGATAAATAATAGCAATTATATCTTGATTTTTAAAATCACAAACTATGTAATTGACTGAAGTTTAGAACACACTACTTAGAATAACCATCAGGCTTATCTGGCACCCTGCTTCCTGACATATCATCTCTTAGCTGTATCAGTCTCAGGTATCACACTTGTTATAGCTCTAATTCTCCAATATTATTTATTATCTCAATCTTATTTTTGAACTGCTATGAAAAGGTGAGCGTTTACTTATTTCCCTAGGGCCCTCCATACTATATTTAGCTTCCTTGCTGAGAGACCTGTGGTTTGTGGTTTGCTAATCTCACCTCTCCATCATAGACCATTTTTTTCTTCCTGAGAATTCCCAATTCCAACAGGTATTTGACCTACTTGAAATGCACTGAATAGTCTTCAGTAGCATAAGAGCCTTCCCATCAAATCTGAATTCAACTATTAACATTTAAATTATTTAATTACATTATATTGTATATAAAATAATAATTATATTTCCTGCTAAGTTTTATTTATTCTATTTTATTGGAGAGAGAAGTAGAGAGAAATAAATTTCCCAAATACTGGTTCTCTCTCCAAATGCTTGTAACATCTGAGTCTGGGCCAGACCAAAGCCTGAAGCCAGACACTCAATCCAGGTCACCCATATGGATGACGGGGACTCAGATACATGAGCCATCACCACTGGTTTCCCAAGTCTGCGTTAGCAGGAAGCTGAAATTGAAAGTGGAGCTGGGACTTGAACCCAGGGACTCCAAAATAGGATACAGGTATTGCAAATAGTGTCTTAACTGCTTGTCCAAAAGCCCACCCTTTTCAGTTCAATTTTAGAAGGATGACCTAAGTCATCACTTTACAGAAGGATTTCTCAAATATTAAATTTTAGTTCTTTAATTAGACCAGAAAGAAAAGAGTTCCAATATCAAATATAGTAGGGAAAATCTGCATATTCAATTCCCCCTCTTGAAGCCTCCTATTGTAAAGTATTAGAGTGTAAATATTGAGCATGTGAGTTCTTTTTTTTTAAAGTTTATTTATTTTTGAAAGACATAGTTACAGAGAAAGAAACGGGGGGAGAGAGGGAGAGGGAGAGAGAGAGAGATCTTGCTTCTGCTGGGTCACTCTGCAGATGGCCACAATAGCCAGGGTTGGGCCAGTCTAAAGCCAGGAGCCAAGAGCTTCTTTCAAGTCTCCCATGTGGGTGACAAGAGACATGGCCTGAATTTGAAATTCAGCTACTGCTTGCAAGATCTATGCCTCTATTTCCTCATTTGTAAAACAGTATTGTCAGTGCCTAGCTCATAGGTGAAGATTAAATTGGTCAATATGGGTAAAGCACTTTGCACAGTGTCAATAACAGAGTGAGCATGCAGTAGTGTTGATTTTATACCATAAAAATTAATTAAATGCTCCAAGAAATCCTACAAGATTAAAGCACTGTAACTTTGCGTAACCTAGAATTTCCCAAATTTATCTGGTGTTGTAACCTTTTTCTTTGTATTGAATTCTTCAGAATATCTATGGGGCAATACTTTGGGAAACACAGTTCCTAAGGCTTATGTTGGAAGCCAGGAGCTGAGCAAGCCAGCTGTTTCGTTCAATGGACTTCTTTATGTGAGGATATGCTGCCCCCAGCTGGACAGAAAGACCTTGCAGATCCACATAACATTCCAGGTAATAGGACTGGGAACCCTCTCTCTGGGGTGATTCAAAATTCTCTGAAGAAGTAAGGTAATAGTATTTTAACAAAGGTGTCAGCTAGAATTACAACTTGAAGGTGCTGTGCAGTTAGCCAGAACATTCAGCCAACTGAAACATCCAATCTTGTAAAAATTGAGCCCAATAGTTAAGCTTTTCTCTGAAGCATCAGTGCCAGACAAGGGAAGGTGAGACCAGTGACTATCTACAGGACCGTATCTTCAATGGAGCCCTGCTTTCCAAGTTTCTAAGAATCATTTTTACTTTTCGTTCTCTTCTTCCTCTTGCTCCTTCTTTTCTTTATTGGTATTACTACCAAATATGGGCTTTTGTCAAGTTCTTCTCTTTATTCTTATTACTATTAAATGCGGGCTCTTTTGTTGAATGCTATTGGGAATAGAGACCCAAGTGCAATTATTCAATTATTCAAACTAGATAACACTGCAATGACTGAGAAAAGACTTGGACACTGTATACTTAGGGAACTGTCTGCTAAGAGCAACAGTAAGAGCCTTTGATTGCATGGCACAGAAGTCCAGAGCTTCTTGGGAAGATCCTGGGGAGTTCAGCACTGAATTCGTAGAAGAAGTGGAAGTAGACAAGCCCAGGATTCCTCAGCAGGAGAAATTCATGGACTTTCTGTCATGAATCACTAACAGTATTCATTTCTAGTGACAGTTTCTGTCTCTGTTTCTAATCTCAAACTCTGGAGAGGGAGGAGCTGATTGGCCAACCTGAGATTGAATGTGCACTGGTTTCCTGTTTGCTCCTTCAGCTCCATTCTCCCTTTTCTCCTGTTTTCCACTTTGTGCACTAGGTAGATCATCTAGTATGGGCTGAGTCAGGGGATGTTTGTCCTCTGACTTCCCATAGGGTTCAGCCAATGGAGATCACAGGGCTAGAGGAGTGTGACTTAGGGCTTTTGTTGTCCTAATTCCTTGCCTATTGGGCTGTGAGGGCTGGCTTCCCTCTGTAAGATTATATACCTCCTGTTAGAGTTATTTCTCTTCACACTTAGGGCCTGGGCACTGATTATCCCTTTTGGCTCCCTTATGCCTTATCCATCTTTTAGATATAGTTCTAGTATTAAATTCTACCCAGTTTACCAGATTTAAGGGTGTCTCTTCTGTTTCCTTATGATAATACCACAGATCTACCACAGAATCTAACAAGCAGCTCTTCAACTTCTCTGGGATAGTTTCGTCAGCTTAAACACTATATCACTACCTCATAGGTAATGGTGAGATTAAGCAGGTTACTGGATGAAAGTCTGAAATTAAAAAAAAAAACAATAAATCTAAGCTATTAATATAATTATTTTATCTTTGCATTGGAAATATTAAATATATAAAAGTGTGGTTTAATATATTGTGTTTGTAAGAGTTTTCACATAGGCACTTTTCAACCTCAGGAAAAATTATTGATTTGTGACCAAGTATCCCCACTGAGCCAGGAAAAAATGGGATCAGAATGACTTCAGTGCTATGCCCAGTGGCAGGAGAGTAGCAGATTCTCAGTGGTTATAGATTCACTCATGTTAACATGTTAGAGATGGGCCATGAGCAGCTGATCACTTTACATTACAAACATAACACAAGCCAGCTTTTTCCCCATAGAACTACACTACCTGTTGGCTCATCCATAGGATTGGAAATATTTCCATAGAAAAAATAATTATAATCTCTAAACCTGAGAACACTATATGAAGGGTTAATGTCTTCTCTGTATCACAAAGGTGGTCACAATATCCACCCTTAATTTTATGTACTCTGTCTGTGTTACTGTAGTGAGGAGAAGACTTGCCAAGAAAGTCCCATCCCTGAGACATGGCCTCATTTGTTTACCAAGGAATATTTGCTTTTTCTTTCCCCAAAAAGAAGAGGTTAAGCTGTTCTAAAGTTGAAGAGTGGTCATTAAAGTTAGGTAGCAGGGTCTTGTTGACAAAGCATGAAGTTTTCAATCTGAGACACCTGGGTTTGAGTCCTAATTCACTCATTTATTAGCTAGATACTGTTGGGAAAGTTGCTCAACTGCTCTGAGCCAAAGGATCATCATCAGTAAAGAAGGAGAAACTTCCTATTTCTGTAGGATTCTTGGAGGGATTCAGAAAAGGTGAAAAGTACCTAATGGCACCTTACACACTCAATTAAGAGTGGCTATTACCAGAAGAAATCATAGCAGTTTTCAATGTTAATGTCCTTGCCCGTCATTCAGATTGACTCCAAAGCATTCTGAGTTGGAATGGGTCAAAAGATCCAGCTACTTCCATATCTTCACCTCTCCAATCCTATGCCTGAGAGGACCTCACAGAGCCAATTGGAGAAATGTAGGCATCTTTTGCTTCCATCGGCTTCAATTTTTGCATTTAGTGAGGGTTCACTCTGGTGGGCACTGCATTAAAACCAACAGAAATATTTTTGAATCTGATGCTCAGAACAATCTGTGTTGCAATTCCTGTCATTGCTCCCCTTTTATAAATGGGAAAATTAAAGCTCAAAATGATGAAGTGGCTTTCCCAAGAAGATATAAGCCAAAAGTGGACAGAATTACATGCAAGCAGCCCTCTCCTAGAGCCCCTGTTCCTAAACTCTCTGTTGTACTGCCTTGATAGCTGGCTAAAGGTTATCTCAAAGGTTGCACATGCCAAGATGGCTATTTGGGCTGAATCACTGAATCAGCAAGCAACTAATGTGATTGATTTGGGCATGCTTCATTTACCAGTGATGTAGGTGTGCTGCAGATCAGAGATTCTCAACCTTGGCAGATACTAGAATCATTTAGGGAGCTTTCCAAAATGCCCCAAAGCCTGCATCTCACTGAAGGAGATTCTTCCTTAATTGCTCTGGGGTGAAGTCTTGGAATTGAAAATTTTAAAACTTCCCCAACTAGTTCTAATGTGCAGTTAGTGTTGAGAACCACTAGTGCATCTGATGCTACCTTTGCTGGTGCCACCTAAGTACTTAGGAATTGGGTTTGTTTATCTTGGCACGTAGTTCAGAGTTAATTTGATAATCCCCACACACTAAGCAATAATGCATTGTGTAAATTCTGACTTGGGACACCACTTTGCATAGAAATATGAGACTTTCCAAAGAGAACATTTTTGTCTACTACTAAATGTGGTTAAGTTTCTTTTGGAAAATGGATATATCCAAGTCCCTTTTTCCTATGAACCATATATTGCAAAAAAATGCCTTGAAACATTGCAAGGCAGCCAACACCATTCAGTAAATTACACCCTGTAACTGGCTTAGGCCTCATTAGGCTTGCCCTCTTTGGCTTTATCAAGGGAACAGCCACTTCCTTTTGCAATTTCTCATGGGAATGGATTTCTTCACTTTTCCCTGAAAGGTCAGGACATCCCTCCTTCCCTGAATCCCTCATCAAATAGTGACAGCCCAGCCTTTTGTTACCTCCTTATGCAGCTCCTTGTGAATAAATTTGTTTATAAATTTAAAAATGTCTGCAATTTGATATAATTTATACTTGAACAAGAAACAGACAATTTTATTTTGAACAAGGATACTTACAGTGAATTATTGGAGCATTCCCCTTCCTCTTTCCTATCAATGCATGATTTTTAAATTTTAGGTATCTCTGTCCTCTGTACAGTACATTTGTGCTTAATAGCCCCTTATTCCCAATATCTCAATGGCTCCTCCAAATGAACATTTATCCTTCTCCACTCTGACCCAGGCTGGGTGCCTGATCTAGTGCTGTATGTGCATTAATGGAATTAATGGCTCCTTTGTACTGTGGCTTTCAGCAAGTATTACTTGAGAGAGGTTGGGAGGAGGGGAGGAAGAGCAGGGAGCAGGCATGTTGCCTAGTGCTGAAGATGTGTCTTGGGAGGCCCACATCCCACATCTGACAGCATAGGTTTGAGTCCCAGCTTCACTTTCCACCCCATTCTCCTGCTACTGTGTACCCTGAGAGCAGGTGATGGCTCAACTATCTGGTTCCCTGCCACCCCTATGGGAGATCTGGATTGAGTCCCCAGCTCAAAGCTTCAGGCATATGGGAGATCTCTCTCTCTCTCTCTCTTAGTTTTCCCATCTCTGTCTCTCTGTCTCTTGCATCAGTAAATACATTAATTTTTAAGTGAGGTTGGATATTTATTCTGCTGTCCTCTTCCTTTGCTAGGTAGTTGCAAGTTGATAGCCTCCCTTTATGAATGAACAGAGCTCCTCTTGGGCAACCCGCTCTATCTGATTCCCTGTGCATATGTTTGAGTAACCGATCCCCACTCAGGCTGAGGACAGTACTGGCTCCCTGTCGCTGTGAGCCTGAATGCTGCACCATTCCTTGTGGAGTCCCTTGATGTGTGACCACAACTTTAACTATAATCACTTGTTAAAATTCTCCTCATTCAGCCAGCTTTAATATGCCAACTCCTTCCTGCTGGGACTGTTCCCAAGACATTGTACAATTCACATCTCTAGTTTCAGAGACTGGGTCCTGAAGAGTCTAACTTGGTTACAGAATCCATTTACCGGTATTCAGTTCAGGTAATTATTGCATGATATTCCATTAAGGGATATTTTTGATATAGAGGTGAGCACCAGACTTACACTGGCCAGTTAGATGGAAAGGACAGGAGAAGCGTTTGGTCTCAGCTTCTGCCCCTGTGGCTTCCCCATAAGCAATAGGGGAGGCACTGTCAGCACAAATACAACACCCTCACAGGGAAGAGCTCAGAATAACGACATTGTAGCCCCAGTTGGAACATCTTTGGGCACAATGTTATGGGAAGTAATTAATTTCCTCTTGGGTTAGGCCTCTTTTGGTTTTGTTGGTTTGTTTGTTTTTGTAGTTTGATGCAGGAAGTACCATCACTAGTATAGTGATATCAGTATTTCTTTCATTTATAATAGTAACAACCATGGTCTTTCAAGCGTATCATCTGCACAGTCCCATTGGACTTTCTCAATAATGATGTTAATTATTATAATAACAATAACAATGACTAAGGTAATAATAGCAGCTATGTGCCAAGCACCAGTCACATTATGTTAATTTGGCCCATCAATCACTGCAGCTCTGTTCAGCAGGTACCATTGTTTTCCACTGTGGTTATTATTAGATGACAAGAAGAAAGCTCAGAGATATCAAAAAACTACGTCAGGTCAGCCCACTGGTAAGCTGCAGTGCTGAAATTTGGACAGGGGTATTCAATCCTAGAGTCTGTGTTTTTTATCTTATTTTTTAAGATTTACTTATTTTTTTTAGAATTACAGAGAGATGGAACACAGAGAGAGATATCTTCTATTCACTGGTTCACTCCCCAGATGGTCACAACAGCCAGGACTGGGCCAGGCCAAAGCCAGGAGCCAGGAGCTTCATCTGTGGGTGGCTGGGCCCAAACACTTGGGCCCATCTTCTGCTGCTTTTCCCAGGCCATTAGCAGGGAGCTGGACAGAAGTGGAGCAAACAAGACAGGATCCAGCGTCCATATGGGATGCTGGTATTGCAGACAGTGGCTCTATCCACTCTGCCACAATGCCAGCATAGTGTTCTTTATCCCTATATTCCAGATGGGAAAACTCTGAGCCAAGATAGGAGACTCAGGATGCACATGACATTCAGTGTTGTTTCTATTCTGCCTCGTTTCCTGCCCAGTGAGCTTTCCGTCAGAGGCTTTCGAAAAATCTGTGGCGACACAGATGAGAGCTTTCAACCCCTTCAAGTGGTCCTTCAAGCGGAGCTGGGAGCATGCGTGAGAAGCGACTCCCTCTAGGGGCCACAAAGTATAGTGCAGCCTACCGATGGCAGGGTGTTCAAACTTTTATCGCATACACTCCCTAAAAGAATTTTTGCAAAACTGCATGCCCATCACATACTTTTAAGTTATGGCATAAACTTTTTCTCATGGTTCAAATGATATAATTCTTGGTATATTAAGATATATAGGTGCCCACTGAAATCTAAGTTATACTGAAATTTGGTAACCCAGCCAAAAGTTTGATGTAGAGAGTGGGAGTTTAGCATACTAGATAAGATGACCACCCCTCAGTTGGAATACCTGAGTTCATCACCTGGCTCAAGGTCCTGACTCCAGCTTCCTGCCAATGCAGACCCTGCAAGGCAGTAATGACAGCTCAAGTAATTGGGTGCCTTTTGTCTGTGTGGATTGCGTTAATGGCTCCCAGATTTGGCCTCAGAGCAGCCCTGGGCATTTGGGGAGTGAACCAGCAGATGGCAGCTTATTTTCTCTCTACTTCTTTGTCTCTTTCTCTGTCTCCTTACTTCTAAAATAAATAGAATTTTTAAAATTGCAATGTACACTTTACTGATAGCAATTAGAAAGTTTACATCTTTCCTTTCTTCTTAAAATCCTATTTTATTCTATATAACACATAAATTTTAACCCCAATACATTTTGTTCCCCAAAGAATTTTATTTATCTTTGTAGCATAAATGTAAATGAGCAGTAAGTCTGTTTTCTAAAAAGTTCCTGTGACCATAAGGTCCTCAGGGTTAACATATATATATTTTAAAATGAATAATATTTACAAATACTATTAGTACACAATTTATAAATGAGTAATAGCAACAAAAGGTCACTTTGATTAAAATGCACTTATTAAATAAGGATTTTTAAGGTTTATTTTTTATATTAAAGACAGGGTAACAAAATGGAGAGACAGAGAGATCTTCCTGGCCTCAAGAGCCATGTCTGTGCCAGGCCAAAGCCAGGAACCAGGAACTCCATTTGTGTTTCTCTCACATAGGTGGCAGGGCTGTCTTCCACTATTTTTCCAGACACGTTAGCAGGAAGCTGGATTAGAAAGAGCCTCTTGGACTTAAACCAGCATTCTGATATGGGATTCCAGCATCTCAAATAGCTACATGGGAGTTCTTCTTCTTATGTTTGTTCATATGGAATTTACTTATCACTAGAATGAACCAGGAACTGGTACTGATTCTGTTTTTCTTCTTTTTATAGTTGCAAGTGCTGAGAAGCTTTATTAACATAAATAAAAATAAAAAATATATTTGTTATAATTAATGTCATTCAGTTCCTAAAATACCTTCAGATTATTTGCTAAAAGTATACCATGATATTGCATCAAAAATTATTTTAATAAGAAATTAGATATTCATTTTTCCAACAGTCCTTATCATATAAAGAAAAATGTGCCTGTATTGTTTAGCTCTTTCTTGATTTCACTGGTACATGTCTCCTCTTGCCTTCTCACCCATACATCAGGTGCATATATCATGAGGGCAGGAATTTTGTCTGAATTCTTTGAAATGGAGTCTGATACATAACAAGTGCTTAAATATTTGTTGAACAAAGGATTGAGACAACCTGCACACAGAGGAAATGAGACTACGGTGTGTCTGTTAGGACAGGGGGTGAGGGAAAATCAGCCATGTGGGTTACTGGGTTCTCCGTGAGCTCAACTGCTGGAGCTTCTTTCCTCCCCATGAATAGTCTCTCTGAAGTAGACTGTATATCCAGTGGAACAGATTATCCTGCCATTCCCAAATGTGCAGCAGATCAACCACACAGTTCTATACCTCTAGCGCCAGGAACCTGGGCCGCTGTTGCTCTGTGCTGTGCCCAATGTGTTCTCTAACTAGGTCCCTCTGTAGACTACATGGTTTTCCATGGTATCCTTGGCTAATGTGGGCACATCTGGTGCATCCTTCCAACTGTGTTCATCCACTAGCTGTGTGCTACTTAGAGGAAAGTTTCTAGCAAGCTCCAATGACATCTTAACAATGCCACACTTACATTTCCATGCTATTTGAAGGTCTACAAATTGTACTTTCATATTCAATTTTTATTTGTACTATAGCTTTCTGAGGTGCGCAGCACGAATATTGTCATTCCTTAATTTAAAGGTGAGGAAACTGAGGCCCAAGGAGGTAAACAAGCATGTCCAATATCATGTCATGAGCAGAGGGCTGGGTGTGGATTTGAACGCCTGGTCTAGAAATAGTGTAGCTCTGAATTTACATTCAACGTGCTGAGCAATTTTCTAATCTGACCATGGAAAAGTAACTGAACTTCTCTAGACTTCAGTTGACTTAATAAAATGAAACCATTAAGACATTTGATGTTAGGGGGAAATGAATACATTCACAGCTTTACCGCTTACCAGTACATTCTGTTCCTTGTCATAGGCAGCTTAAATTATTATTTTAAATATGAGAAAACTAGGGGCCAGCGCTGTGGCATAGTGGGTAAACTCGCCGCCTGCAGTGCCAGCATCCCATGTGGGCCTCAGTTCAAGATCCGGCTGCTCTACTTCCGATCCAGCTCTCTACTATGGCCTGGGAAAGCAGAAGATGGCCCAAGTCCTTAGGTCCCTGCACCCATGTGGGAGACCTGGAAGAAGCTCCTGACTCCTGGCTTCATATCAGCACAGCTCCAGTGGTTGTGGCCAACTGGGGAGTGAACCAGCAGATAGATAGATTCTCTCTCTCCCTCTCTCCCTCTCTCCCTCTCTCCCTCTCTCCCTCTCTCCCTCTCTCCCTCTCTCCCTCTCTCTCTCTCTCTCTCCCTCTCCCTCTCCCTATTTCTGCTTCTCCTCTGTGTAACTCTGACTTTCAAATAAATAAATAAATAAATCTTTAAAAAAAAAGATGAGAAAACTGAGGCATAACATAAAAGAATAACACAGGCTTCAAGAATGTGGGTGTTAGAGTCCAGCTGATTAAGCTCAGGTCCTGGCTCTATTACTAACTAACCTTGAACAACTTATCTAGAATCTTCCTGGCACAAAGTGAAATCATACATCAACTGTAACGTTAGGCAGCTTTTTCCGGGCCACAAACAAACTGTGATGGTGTCTGGGTTCAGCCTAGTCAACCCAATTACAGGGACCATGTTTTGAGCCATAACACTACATTATCTTTGGAGCCAGAATGTCTGAAGGAGATAGGAGAGTAATTGTGAGTAAGAAAAAGAAAAAAAGCTGGAGGGGGTGGAGCAGGAGGGAAGGCATGGGGGAAAGAAAGGAGAGACATTTTGGAAATATCAGGGAATTCCAGTGTATGGCTAACAGTGAAATTTCCCTTAGATGCCTTGTCCAAAAATTCCAGTAAAAAGTTAAATTGCTCAACAATGCTTCCTTGCCATAATAATGTTTCTTTAGAATGCAATACTGTGATAAGATAGGCCAGAAGACAGCCCCTCTTTATTTAGCTTAAAATTTCTGAAGATTTCCAGCTGCTCACCCTGGAAAGGGCCTCAGATATGGGGCATGATAGAGGAGGAAGACACAGTCCTGGAGCAAATGCCACTGTGTATTCTCAGAAGAGACACAACCTGCATGTTGTGGGCACTCACACTATCTTAGGAACTGAACAGCTGATTGATCAAGAGTGTCTAGGCAGAAGGCAGCTCCCCTCTCTGTTTCTGTCTACTCCTGCTTCCATGTCCAGACCAATGAAACATACTGTTCTCTCTGGACAACTGTACTCAAACTCCCCTTCCAAAATAGATTCCTGGCTATGTGGCAATCCAGAAGAGCAATGGTCTCCTATTTCCAGCCAGTGTTGGGTGTTACCTGTGACTCCCAGATAGATGTCAGTCAATAAACTCTGTACTTGTCTGAAACCTTATTGTCTTCTGACAACCTGCCTCCCCTTTGCCTGTAATAGCTACAGTAGCAATCTCAATCCCACAAACCACAGTTGAAATTCAGTAAGCAATGGCCACATTCACCTGCTGAAACCAACTATGAGTCTCTTGGAATGTCATTTCCCTGGTATCAGTTAGGGGATTGCTAAACCACAGGGCATCTATGGTCTCTTTTCACCTTCCTGATTCATAGGATTTATAGATTCGATGTGTACCATGTGGTCTCTTATCATTCTCCTATAAAATGCTTATTATCAATAGGAATAATGAAGGCTAACATTTCTGGAACACTTACTGTATACCACTGTGCTAAGTGTTTAATACACATTAGCATATTTAAGCCCCTATCAAAAAGCCTCGGATACAGATATATTATTATTATTATATAATATTATAATTATAATATATAATAATATTATTATACAGATATATTATTATTATCCCCAGTTTGGAAGTGAGGAAGACAAAATCTGGAGAGATTAAATAAATTTTTCAAGCTTGCACATGTAGTGGTGGAGGGACCAGGATGGAAATACCACCTTTCTGACTCCAGAAAACTCACTGTATTAGGTGGAATTACTCTTTTTTAAATATTTATTTATTTATTTATTTATTTATTTGAAAGGCAGAATTTACAAAGAAGCAGAGGGAGAGAGAGAGAGAGAGAGAGAGAGAGAGAGAGATCTTCCATTTGCTGGTTCATTCACCAAATGATCTCAATGGCCAGAGCTGGGCTGATCCAAAGCCAGGAGCCAGGAGCTTCTTCCAGGTCTCCCACACAGGTGCACCGGCCCAAGGACTTGAGCCATCTTCCACTGCCTTCCCAAGCAGTAGCAGAGAGCAGGATCGGAAGTGGAGCAGGCAGGACTTGAGCTGGCACCCATATGGGATGCCAGCACTTCAGGCTTTACCCACAGCCACAGTGCTGGCCCTGGAATCACTCCTACCAAGGCATGCATGAATGGGGGAGTTCAATTTGCCTTTGTCTATGAAGATTAGCGTTTTTGCAATATAACATGGATACTGCCCAAATAAATATTTAGACTCCCAGCCATGTTCTTAGGAATGATAAGAACTGTCAAATTCCTGCTGTCAGTGACAATGATGGTATTTATTTTCAATGCAGATGAAAAGTTTGCTCGGAATTCTCATTTGGAAGGATGGAAAGAATAAGTTATGTAATGGAATTAGAACAGACAAGAGTATTTCATTTCCGGGGTGACAGTGATCCAAATTGGGTTCCTGCTTCATCACAGACTGATGGTAGTTGTCAGGAGTTCTTTTCCTTGGAAATCAAGAAACTGTAAGAAAGAGAAGCTAAGATACCTAAGTTAAGAGAGAAAAAGAGCACTAGAATTAATCATTTCATAGAATAGGGTTTTAGATGGGAATCCTGGAAGGAAATTCTGCAGAAGCTTATATGAGTAGCACACATCTTCGTCATCATCTTCTGTACCTCTGTCTAAGTTTGGATTCTCCAAGAAGGAGATTCTGAGAAAACAGCTCCAGATCAATTAGTTTATTTGGGAATGAAAGGTAGTAAAGTAGAAAAGAGATGTAGGGAAAGAAAGGCAATGCAATCTTGTATCACATAACAATGCTTTGCCCAATGATGGACCACATATATAGTGATGGTCTTATAAGATTACAAAGCAGCTGAAAAATCCCTGTCATATAGTGATCACAGTCATTATAATGTCACAGTGCAACTTATTATTCATGTGTCTGTGATGATGATGGTGTAAACATATCTACTGCACTTCTAGTCATATAAAACTATAGCACATATATGCTGGTACAATTATATGCACTATATAATACTTGATGGTTTTAATAAATAACTGTTATGATTTATGTACCACTGTACTTTTATGGATAATTTAAGAGATACTCTTTCTATGTATAAAAATGTGATCATAAAACAGAATGCCACGTCACACTGGCAGCAACCTCATGTATCTTATGCTTATGGCATCTCTTGATTGCATCAAGGTGCTACACCGAGTGACTGACCTATATCATATAGGTATATATCACACTATGTGATGTTCACACAATGATGAAATCTCCTAATGATGTATATCTCAGATAATATGCTCATTGTTTTTAAAAACGATGTGTTTATTTGAAAGACAGTGTTACAAAAAGAGAAGGAAAGACAGAGAGACAAAGAGAGAGGAGAGAGAGAGAGAGAATCTTCCATTCACTGGCTCACTCCCCAGATGGGTGCAGTGACCAGGCTGGGCCAATCCAAAGGTGGGAGCCAGGAGCTTATTTCAGGTCTCCCACATGGGGTCAGGAGCCCAAGCACTTGAGACATCTTATGCTGCTTTTCCAGGCACATTAACAGGGAGCTGGATCAGAAGTGGAGAAGCCGGGACTCAAACCAATGCCCATATGGGATGCTGATGCTACAGGCCATGGCTTAACCCACTCTGCCACTGTGCCAGCCCCCATATGCCCATTATTAAACAATGCACAACTATAATGAAATGGTGTGTTATTGGAAAGTTATTATTGTAAGCAATCGAGTTTAAGTTCACTGGAAAACTTGAAGAGCCAATAGGAGAAAAACATTTACAAACCACACTGGTCGGCTGGTGCCGCGGCTCACTAGGCTAATCCTCCGCCTTGCGGCGCCGGCACACCGGGTTCTAGTCCCAGTCGAGGCACCGATCCTGTCCCGGTTGCCCCTCTTCCAGGCCAGCTCTCTGCTGTAGCCAGGGAGTGCAGTGGAGGATGGCCCAAGTGCTTGGGCCCTGCACCCTATGGGAGACCAGGAGAAGCACCTGGCTCCTGCCATCGGATCAGCGTGGTGTGCCGGCTGCAGTGCGCCTACCGCAGCGGCCATTGGAGGGTGAACCAACAGCAAAAGGAAGACCTTTCTCTCTGTCTCTCTCTCACTGTCCACTCTGCCTGTCAAAAAAAAAAAAAAAAACACACACTGGTCAATGGCAGAGGATGACAGGAGGGATTATTTTGGTCTGTCACCAGGGCAGATACAGTATCTCACAATCCAAATACAACTTTGTTAAAAAAGATTTATTAGGCCAGCACCACGGCTCACTTGGCTAATCCTCCACCTGCAGTGCTGGCACCATGGGTTCTAGTCCCGGTTAGGGCACTGGATTCTGTCCTGGTTGCTCCTCTTCCAGTTCAGCTCTCTGCTGTGGCCCAGGAAGGCAGTGGAGGATGGCCCAAGTGCTTGAGCCCTGAAGCCGCTTGGGAGACCAGGAGGAAGCACCTGACTCCTGGCTTCGGATTGGCACAGCGTGCTGGCTGTAGCCATTTGGGGGGTGAACCAACAGAAGGAAGATCTTTCTCTCTGTTTCTCTCTCTCTCTCTCTCACTGTCTAACTCTGCCTGTCAAAAATAAAGATTTATTTATTTATTCAAAAGGCAGCGCTAGAGAGATGCAGAGGGAGAGAGAGAGAGAGAGAGAGAGAGAGAGAGAGAGAGAGAGAGAGAAAGGTCTTCTATCTGCTGGACCACTTCCCAAATGGCCACAATGGCCAGAGCTGTGCTGATCTGAAATTCAGAATCTTCTTGTAAGCAGCCGAAAGTAATCTGAAAAATGGTTCACAACTCACTTGACCCAGACAACCACACAAAATCATGCAAATCAAAAGGTTCAAATCTTTGTTTACATTTTAAAACCACTCAAGAAATTGCCCAGGTCATCAAGGTTGTGCATATCCAAAAAGCCACCAAATACCTGAAAGATGTCACGTTAAAGAAGCAATGTGTGTCATTCCATCGTTACAATGGTGGAGTTGGTGGGTGTGCCCAGGCCAGACAGTGGAGATGGATGCAGGATTGGTGGCCCAAAAAGAGTGCTGAGTTTCTATTGCACATGCTTAAAAATGCAGAAAGTAATGCTGAGCTGAAGGGATTGGATGTAGATTCTCTGTTCAGTGAACAAAGTACCTAGGATGTGTCACCATACTTACAAAGCTCATGTTGGATTTACCCACACATGAGCTTCCGGTGCCATAACGAGGTGATCCTCACTGAAAAGGAACAAATTGTTTCTAAACCAGAAGGGGAGGTAGCACAGAAGAAAAAGATACACCAGAAGAAACTAAAGAAGCAAAAACTTATGACTTGGGAATAAATTCAGTATGAAATAAATGCAAATTAAAAGAAAAGAAGAGAAGAGAAGAGAAATTTAGGAGCAGACAGTTGGAAGTCAGCCATCTTGCAGTGCAAGGAATGGGGCAGGGGTGGGAGTGGGGCATTGACAGAATTTGAAGTGAGAAACAAGACATAGCTAACACTTAATGTTTACTTAGAATTCATTTAATTACCACAGCTATCACATAAATGGGCATTATTACTGCTGGTATTTTGTAGTTCAAAAAAAATGTACATAAAGGTAACAGAATTGTTCATGTGGAAATTTCTGGTGATTGGTAGACCTAGAAGTTGAATCCAGGGTGCCTGAGTATAAAATCCAACCTGTTACTCCACCTAAGTATACAGATTGTAGCTTTAGGCTTCTTAATCTACTCTTGCTTCTCCAATCCCATCTGTCTTGTCCATGCTGGATATTTTTATCCATAAAAAAAAAATCCAACTTACTTCTAACAGGTTTTTCCTGCCCCTTGATTTGCATTTTTCCAGGCAGAGTAGTGACAATATCTACTGACACATGACACTCTCCTAAGCTGTTTCCAGATTTATCTTAATACTCTCATCAAACCTGTGAGGTAAACATTATTACAGTCCCACCTTACTGATGAGGAAGCAAAACCATAGAGGATCATTAACTTCCCTGGGGCCAGATCCTCAGCAAATGGAGAAACCACAACACAGACTCACTTCTACTCCTTGGCTTAATCACTGCACTCTGCTCTTTTTTTTTTAATCAGAAAAATTTAAAAGAGGAGTGGATGTGGCACTTGGTAATTCCAAGAAATATCTTTAAAAGGAGATAAGGATTGTAAGAATATCTAAACCAGGGAAGTGGCAAATTTCATCTCTACTCTCATTTTGATGTAGAAAGTCTGAGTAGGTAAATAAAACAATCTCTCTCTCTCTCTCTCTCTCTCTCTCTCTCTCTGTGTGTGTGTGTGTGTGTGTGTTTGTCTATCTCTCCCTCATTAACTTGAACATCTCTGAGCCCTTGTTTTAATACTTCAATAAACAGAATAACACTGGACTTAGGACTATTACATTCATGTAAACTTCCACCTAGGATGAAGCACCCTTGACTTTGGAAGCAGATCTGAATCATCGATGGTGAATCTTTGTCTCACAGAACTGAAACAGAGACATATATCATTAATTGTCAGCCTCAGGAACTCTTTTTTTATTTGTGATTCCAAGAAATATTGAATCAAAGAAAATTAAAAACAGGAAAACAAGATCCAACCACCTTTAATCAGATTATTTTTCTTCTCTTTAAAATAGTGTCTTAGTCCAATATCATAGACTAGGTAAGTTATAAAGAAAAACGCTGATTTGGTCTCACAGTTCTGATTCCAGGTAAAAAGGTTGCATCTGGTGGTGTTCTTCTTACTTGAGAGTCCTGAAGTGGTACAGGGTGTAATGTGGCAAGAGAGGAGCTGGTTTTTATAGTATTCCCAGTCTTGAATAACTAATTAACCTATTAACTACATTCATGGAATAAGACATTCAGGAGGATAGAACCTTATCATGTCTTAAAGGTCCCATTTAGTTTCTTTCTTTCTTTCTTTCTTTCTTTCTTTCTTTCTTTCTTTCTTTTTTTTTTCTTTTTTTTTTTTTTGACAGGCAGAGTGAACAGTGAGAGAGAGAGAGCCAAAGAGAAAGGTCTTTCTTTGCCGTTGGTTCACCCTCCAATGGCCGCCACGGCCAGCGCACCGCGCTGATCCAAAGGCAGGAGCCAGGTGCTTCTCCTGGTCTCCCATGGGGTGCAGGGCCCAAGTACTTGGGCCATCCTCCACTGCACTCCCTGGCCTGGAAGAGGGGCAACCAGGACAGAATCCGGCACCCTGACTGGGACTAGAACCTGGTGTGCCAGCGCCGCTAGGCAGAGGATTAGCCTGTTGAGCCGCGGCACCAGCCTCTCTTTTTAATATCTTATAATAGGGATTAAATTTCAACCTGAATTTTGGAGAGGACAAGTCATATTCAAATCATAGAAAACATTATGTAAAGTAAAGAAAGAACAGTCTCTGACTTTACTTGAATCCCCTCCTTGACAATCCTTATTTCTTTGTGTGATCATACAAATATACATAGATACCATGCATGCACACATATACCATTAGTAGTTGTTTAAAGAAATGAAAATGTGATCATGGCTTTTCTTTCACTTACCAATGCCTCCTAGACTCCCTAAATCAGTATTTACAATTATATCTCATTTTAGTTTGACCTCCTGTACAATATTCCGTAAAATATAATTTATCTGTACATTCTTATACTGATGGAGGATATTTGACTTGCTACAAAATATGTTATTAAAAAAATTCAAGCAAAGATCATGCTAGCATAATTTTCCCACTCCCTAGTTGTCACAAACATGAAAATGTCAGATGGTTTGGATTTTCTCCCCTTGAACTAAGTAGGGAAAGACTGAGTGTTTAGATTTTAGATTTCCAGATTTCCTCCCACAAACACTTCCTGCTTTGAGTGTAGTTTAGATACCCACAACCAGTAGCATTTATTAAAATTCTGTCTCCTTAGTGGCAATAGCATTTTAGTAGCCCCATTCTAATACCCATCTCCACCAAAAAGATAACTTGATGGGCATCTTTCCCCCATCCTTTCTCCAGCCTTTCACCCAAAACATTGTTTTCAAGGCTAGCCTTGAGTTTATTCACGTTCACAAAGATCAAAGACTTATAATCTGTTCCTTAGATGAATTGAAATATAGCTCTTAGGCCTCCCCTTCCCACTGCCCACACTCCAAGAAGGTCTAACTCTTTAAATAAGGCTGTATCTTGAAAAGTCTCTACAAGATTGTCTCTACAATCTTGAAGAAACAGCAACACTTCTCTGCTGGTCAACCCCTACACTTATAAAACAAGGGAGCAGAAAAACCAGCTAGAAGCAAAAAGATCTGATGCTCTCATCTCCTAAGAGAAAGGTAGATACACACACACGCACACACACACACACCTTCTCTGCTCTTTCCATGGGATCTGGGGATTGGCAGATTTGGAAAGAAGGGAAGTGGGGCAGTGAAATGGAAATCCTGAGAAAGACCCTGGAGTGAGAGAATTCCCTGCCTGTTCAACCACCCTTCCACCCTACCTTCCAAAGAACTGGGTTAGGAAGGGTGAGGAGATGAGGTAGGGAGCAGAAAGCAGAGGGCTGCACTGGTTATGCTTGCAAACCTCAACTCCACTGTGCAGAGAAGCCTTTGAATTATCTCCCTCCCATTTCTCCCACTTGGAATCCCAGGGTACCCTAGGGAAACAGTACTGCTATGACTTGGGCTGCCTTTAACAAACCAGTCTCCCTAGAGGGAAAAAAAGCAAAGCCACCTCTGGCTCTAGGGATCTCAGCCACCTCCTCCAGTCGTCATCTCCCTGGGCACCACCTCTCCAATGCAAAAGCTCCATTCCCAGAGAACTGCATATCTTGGTCTTCTCAGGGTACCCCCTGTCAGCTCTCATACTCTGACCACTTGTGGGAGCTCTAGCTTCGGACTCCAGCAGCCCAGAAGGCACGCAGGTGCAGGTGGGGAAGATGCAGAGCAACTAGTAATGCTACAAGAGGAAAGAGGAAATGCAATGTGGAGAGCAAATGTCAGAAATGAAAGTGGGAGAGTGAGCATCTATGGCCTTTAGCTTTGAACAAGAAATTTTTATTTCAATTTCAAGAGTTTCATTTTTCAAGATTCAGTTTTAGAATCAGATTGATGTGTATTTAACAATTTTATTGCTCACAACATTGATAAGTACACTTGGACAGTGTTGAGAGATTTTAATTATGCTGTAATCAAAACTCTTCTCAAGGAATCCAGAGAATCATTAAGTAAGGCTTCTCCACAACTATTGTCTCTTTGGAAGGAGGGATAAATTGGGACTATGTTTCTGGATCAAAACCATATGAGTAGTACTAATAAATTCTTAGAGAAGCCCATTTGTACTATTAGAATAATAAATATTTAAAGCAGTTGATGCTATGGAAATTGATTGAGATGTTTCCATATAGAGAGAACTGTATGTTATTTAACCTTTGTGACAATCTTATGAAGCAGGCATCTTTCACATTTTACAGATGAGAAAATTGGTATTCAGAGGTATTAGAATCTGTCCTAGTAGATTCAGTTTGATGGAAAACTGACATTTAAATCAAGATCACAAACAGTTTATGGAAAGATGCTCTATCTTCCAATCTCAAGTAGTAATACGTGGGAGTTTGCCACTAAAAAAGTCACAGTACTTGATTTTCTTCTGTATAAAGTGAGAGATATTGGACATTATCACTGAGAGGATAAATGTTCTGATTTTCCATTCTGTCTTTATGCAGATGAAATTTATCCAAAGTGTAGCGATTAAAACAGTTGTCATGATATTGTATCCTGATAATTGTACTACCTCACCCTCAACTCTTTCTCACTCCTAACTCTTGCACCATAAAAAGAAGGGGTTTCTGATTTACCACCATCTTATCTGCTCTAAGTAACTGTTCTGGGCAAGGGTGCTGTCCACGGTGCTGAGAACCTCCACCGGTGGCATGGATTGTCTGATCTTTTCACCCCAGCTTTAGGTACCTTGTTTTAGGAGGCATTTCATAGCTATCAAACTTTTATTTTGTAATTCCAGATTGCTCCCTGGGTTGGAAAATTAGCTGTTGTTTTTACAAGAGTGATTTTGCAGGGAACATCCAACCTCCACGTCTTTACCAAAGATATTCTGGGAATCAAAGTTTGGAAAAGGTTATGTTTCCTCCTTCTCCAATCCAAAATTTAGTTTATTAAGCCAAGGAAATAGAACTCATCAGTCTCCATGGACTCAAGGCTGGTGACTATAACTAGTGTTTGGGTACTGCAGGATTTCAGAAATCTTCCTAGGTCAACAGTTACCTTTTGCAAGCAATGACATTGTTCCAAACTGATGGAGTCTCTGCTTCTGGGTGATGTTGATGGCTGGAGGCTGCCTCATGGATGAATAAACTGTGCTTTCCTGGGGCTTGCATTGTGGTGCAGTGGATTAAGCCACCACCTGCAATACCAGCATCCTACATGGGCACCTGTTTGAGTTCCTGCTGCTCCACTTTGATCCTATTCTCTGATAATGCACCTGGGAAAGTAGCAGACAATGATTCAAGTACTTTGTCCTCTGCCATCCACACAAGAGGTACGGATGGAGTTTCAGGCTCCCACCTTGGCCTGACCCAGGCCCTGCCCTACGTTTTGTTTGTGGAATGAACCAGTGGATGGAAGATTCTCTCTCACACTCTCTCCCCTGCCACCACTGGTAACTCCCCCAATACACAACGAGGTCGAGGGCTTGGGGAAGAGTGTATCTTCTCTGCTCTTTTGCAGGTGGAATCCTCAGTTGAGTCCTGTCTTATGGCCCCTGGAGAGGTCAGAGAAGCGAGACCTGGGGTGATAGGATGATTGGCTTCTCAAAGACCCGCAAGGGACAAGCTTTTGAAAAAAGAAACAGAATGGAGAAACTTGAAGACACAAGGGAAGGTGCACTCTTAATCTTTGCTTTCTGAATCCAAACCTCTTTCTCCCAGATTCCCACCCCCACACACAAGAAGGGGTGGGGATCAACCCTGTGGCACCACAATCATCACTTTAAAGTGATTATTGAAAAGAACATGGTTCAGCTAATATTTTATATTCAACATGTTCTTTATTTGTTAGGAATAAAGAGACCTCAGGGAAGACTAAGTGTTTATAATGAACCTAATTGGAGATGCAGTTGGGGCACTTGAATCTTTAAGCACCTCTAACAGGTATTTTAATTCTGTATTTACTTAAAAAAAACTTTCAGAAATTGACGTCCCCATGGAGTTTGGTCACCAGTTACACGGATTAGCTGTCCTGAAGAAAGAAGCTTTGGAAAAAGGCCATTCAAGCTTTCCTGTCAACTGCAAATCTGAACTGTAGCATAAGCAAACAGTGACGACCATGCCTGGGACAAACACGTTAACCACTGTCTTCAGTGTCTTACCTAAGTGGTCGAGAGCAAATGTTTTCTGTTGATGGTTTAAATGCAAGGAAACCAAGTATGGGGCATGAGTTCAGAGCTCTGGAATTGTAAAGTGACTTTTGTAACTTTTATTCTGTGTGTTCCCTATGAACCATTAAAGATTTGATCTGCCTTGTGGACAGATCTGGTGATTTAGAAACTAGGCTTTGGTATGAATTTGTGGCAGCCTCTGAGTCTGTGAGGACGGTGCTTTCTGACTGGCATTGGCTGCAGAGGGTGGGATCTGGGCAGCCCCTCTTGCTGCCTGGCCTCTCTCACTCACTGGGACGCCAGCTCAGATACTTTGGACATTCTTACTGAGAAGTACTAAGATTTTAATAAACTAGGACCAGGAATTCAGGTCATGAGTGTGAAATTCTGAAGCTTACATAAAATGTAGAAGTATGTGTAAATTTAACACTTAATATTAAAAAGAAGGAAATTGTAGCAGCTTCTGATGTTTCTTAATCTCCATTAGAGGGCTTGAAACTCGGAATCTGGAAAGCCCACCTAGCACTCAGTGCTTTCTGTTGCCTTAGAAATAGGAGGAAAACTGTGTGGAGAAAGCCAGGAGGGAGAAGTCATTCTGCAGCAGTGATATCTTCCTCTCAGGAAGAAGTCGCTAACTTGTTCTTTTTGTTCCTGGCTTTCCTCAGTTTGTGAGATTACTCTATTTTTTTAAAATATAATTTTATTTCTTTCAATGAATTTAAAATAAAAAACAACTTTGGAAGGAAAAACACTTTATTGCATTCTACAAATATGAGAAAATAAACATAGACATGTAAATACCAATTTCAAAATAATTAAATCTCAGACACATTCATATGAAATTACTCTTTCTTCCCTGCTATCAAACTTAGGTGCAATTACATCCTATTAGTAGATCAGGGATAGTTATTTAAAGACATATGTGAGCACTTGAATCATATTTCAAGGTTGGAAAGGACCTTGTTTTCTGTAGTTAAATAACTCATGGTTAGAGTGAAATCAGGGTCCAAAAAATCAAAATGGCTCATCCAAAGAAACATCATTAGTAAAAGGCAAATTGATCACCAGAAGTCAGGTTTTCTCAAACTTAATTACCCAATACATTTATCTGTGAATTAAAAAAATGAATAAAATGTAGTACTTAAAATGCAGCTCTCTGGGCTCCATCTCCAGAGATTCTAATTGAATTGCACTAGAATGGTACCCAAGATTAACTGTTGATGATGGTCTGAGAACTATATTTGAAGATATATTACTTAAATCCTTTATGCTAAAAATAACATGTAAAATAACGTGATGGCCTCAAACACATAATTATTTTCCCCATTACTTCCAAGACATCCATGTGTTCACAGAAAAAGCACATTTAACAAAAGTCAAAGTCTACTGGCTATCCAGACTTGACTTTGTTTATCACAATAAGCCCTTGCAATGTGTTGGAAGTCTAAGCCTCTGATCATTCCTTCAAATCACAAGTGTACCAGTTAATATATTTCTAAGGCAATGACAGGAATATTTAATTCCAAGAAATATCTGAAACTAAAAATCTTGCAACTCTTAATATTTTTTATAACAAATAAAATTCTTACTTTCTTATTGGATCTTGTTTAGTAATGTATTCACTTATTTATTCAATGAATGCTTACTGAATATCTACCAACCAGACATTTAGTTAACATCTGTCATATTATAAGGTCTTCAAGCAAATTTGACAATTGAAAAATGATTCTGGGAGTTGTGGGGCTCAAGCGGGAAATTCCATTACCTTACACAGTAGTATTTATGATTATAACAAAACACATGAAAATGTTTTATATTATTCCATAGAATTTTAATGTTTGTAAGTATTTTAATGGGCTGAATTAAAGGGAATCTACATAGGCCCAGGAACAAAGCAGCAATTGGAATCATTATCAACTCAAATAGAAACCAAGCTTTGTAGGTTAAGATTTATTTTAAACTCAGTAATTCAAATCTTATTGTAGTCTGATATTTCACATTTAGCCATATATACTCCTTTAAGAGTCTTCTATGTGAAATTACAAAAAGTCTATATAAAGTTTAAACAAAGCGGGCTCTACATTTTAAGAAACTTTGAAGAAATGTGACATTAATGATGTACATAAACTGAGAATATAGAATTATCATAGAAAAATCAAAGACACCCTGAAAGACCCACTATTATGTTTTTGGATAAGAATTAATATACCATCCTTTGAGATCATTTTGATTTATATGTTGATTGTTTATCTTGTTCACAAAAGAATTTAACATAGTCATCTCAAATTCAGGTTTGCTTTCCAGATCTTTTCAGATGAAGTAAGTAGTTGGATTTCCATCAGGGATGGTCAGTTGACAGACCCATTATGTCTATGGCTTCACTTTATTTTCTGAAGAGCATTGCAAAGTATTCCAACTTCACCTACAAAGAAAAAGAAAGATCAAAATGAGCCTCTAATTGAATGAACAAATGGCTTTTGCATGTCCACAATGTTGAAAGCAGCAGGGGATCTATGGGATGCGCAGATAAGCTTAGTGTCATCCCAGTCTTCAGAGTGCTTAAACTTTAGTCATGACAATAGGAATGAGGCTGTTATGGTATCAGTACTTAGGTGTTTTAGGAAGTGACAGAGCTAGGGAAACAATTAACAGTTTTCCCCTAGGAAAATCACTAGCTACACTGTTTGCTTCATGTGACTGTTCATTATTCAAGGAGTTAAGTCAACATAAGAGTGTGGTTTACACAAACATCCTGTGTCAGAAACACCAGAGTTATTGTTACCAATATAAACCCCAAAAATTCACCAAATACTTAGCCTGGGGTTATAACTGGGGCTACTAGTTTTTAACTGGCTCTCCAAGTGATCCTGACACATACTAAAATTTGAAACTACATGGCCTGGGAACATAACCTAGTAGGATCATTAGACCACTGGTCTAAGGTACAATGCAGCTACTTCCATTTATGCCATGCTCTCGCAAGCCCATGGGCCACAGAGATAGAGACTATTCAAAGAGCTGGAAGGAGCCTTAGAGATGGGCAAGCCTCCCTCCTTCCTAGATCTTGAGAAGACATAGATGAAGAGAGACAATGAGGTCTTACATAAGGACACATATCTCTTAAGAATCTTTCAGTTTCTAAATTTGTCATTCTGTGCTTTTAAAACCTCCCTTACAGGCAATAGTCTATGGGGATTTTGTTGTCTTTTCAGAGGAAATGAGAAACAGAGAGAAAGCGGCTATGGTCTGACCCTTGTGTCTTACATCCTAGCCTCTAGAGCACCTGGTTGACTTCTTCAGTGAACAAATCTCCACTTGAGTATCCAGCCTTGTGCTTTTTCAAAAAGATGGTTACAGGTAGCCATAACAAATGGGGAATGACTGTAATAGCCAGGGCTGACTATGGCTTTAGGCAGCATCAGAGGCCTATTAAAGGAAATTCAAGCCCATTTTCGCTTTTAGACTTTGGTGCCATTACATAAGGCAAGGCCTTCCAAATCTTGCCTAGAATTACTCTCTCTGGCTACCCTTTTGTTAGTTCTATCTACCTGTTCTATAGCTCTTAAATTTCTTCTACAGTTGTCAGGAACATGGATAGATGCTGGGTATTTGATAGTGAACCTGACATGACTCTCCGCTAAGGTCTAGTTATGGAGACAGATAAGCAAACAACTACAAAACAGTCTAATGGTAAGTCCTCTGAGAGCAGTATCTACCAGAATGCAAAGACATAGTACACCCAAACCAGTCTTTCTACAGAAGGAGATATCTATGCAACACTTAAAGTATGAACTGGAGTTGGACATCTCTAAACAGGAGTGGAAAGGGGAGTATTTTCAACATAAAGAACTACAATGGCAAAGGCCAGGAGAGAGTATGGGAACTGTATGGTGAACAATGTTGCTGAATGGAATACAAAGGGCAACAAAGAATCAGGTGATGAATAAGATAACCCTCAATTCTAAAGAACAACTATTACAATATCCTTATTACCAAAGATCAATAAATTAGCTACTATTTATTGATCTTATTATTATTAGCTACTATTTATTATACTATAGACAGGGCCTTGCTATTAAAGGATGAGATTCCAGGCACAATACTGTCAACAGGACTTGTATGTAGAGTAGAAGGGATGGAGAAGCAAAGGACAGAGAGCACATGGCTTTGGCAGGCTAGGTGTGGAAGGTGGTATGACAGTAGGGGTTGGGTAGAATCTAGGAAGGTCAAAGGAGAAAGAACACTCAAGGCAATTCTGGCCTTTTGGCCAAGTTTTTCTTCCTCAATGACCCATGGCTTACATGGAGATGCTCTTCTGCTTAACTCAATATTTAATAAATTTCTTATTGTTCATATAGTGAAGGTAAGAAAACAAAACACTTTGTTTCTGGTTAAGAGAACAGCCTCCTAAGCTATAAAGTGACTTACTGTTTATGGAGTCAGCCAAAATCTTAAGCTGCTGGGTATTATCCAAGATCTCAATCCTTTGAGTGTATGGGTCATAACGAACTGAGAAGGGTCGAGGGATTGTGGCAGCGAAGTTCCTGAAACCAAAACCACAGGCTGGAGTGAAGAATGAATTACACATAAAAGCACTTAGAACAGTGTTCAGTGTACAACAGTTGCTAAACATGCACTATCTATTATGATTAACAATAATAATTAATTACCTTGGTGGGATAATGCACCATTCTACTGAAATTCACATGGCTGAAGAGGACCCTAGGATGGCACAATGGACCCTTTGGGAGCTGGAGGGAGGCAGGCTACCTGCATGGGTGGAATTTAGGAGAGAACTGGAAAAGCAGGGCAAGAAGGACTGAGTGTCCTGGACAGAGTGGGGAAAAGGGAGTCGCTTTGGACCAAACAAAGAACACTTGTGGAACATCATTTTACCTTTAATTACCTAGGCCCAGTGCATTGAAAGCTAGCATGATCCACTTCATAAGATCCCAGAGGGCTATATACCATGTCTACAGTCCACCACTGACAAGTGTTTTTCAAAAATGGTAACAATAATGAGTATCAGGATATCCATGTCCAGGCTTGACGAGACCAAGGCAACTTCAGCTGGCTGACAAGGTCACAGCAGAAGGTCTGTCTCAGCAAGGCATGAGAAGGACAGCTGCGGTCCTCTTGGTGGTTTTAGGTTTGATGGGAACTACAAGCTGGAGCTTCCTGGTGGTCCTGCTAATGATTGCTGTATTCCTAATTTTACGGAAGAGCACTTAGTCTCATAACCTCCAAAATGTCCATTGCCTTGTAGAATTTTAATCAAGCAGAATGTTAGTGAGGAAGAAAGGGTTAATGCCTTATGCAAGGTTGAGCTGTTTGTAGAAAAGATTAAAAGGCAACAGGCTCTCTGGTATATACTTCCCACTAGAATAAAGATAGATGTTAATTAAGCTTTAATTCACTATATGCTACAAATACTACAATGGTTAGGATGTCAGAACTGTAGAACAGATCTAAGTAAACCTTTAAATAAGTGCAATAAAAAATTAAAGAATTAAAGAAAAAATTGCAAAGAAGGGATACATTTTTAAAAGGGTCTGCTTTGAACTTGGCACTTCTAGTAAAGATTAGATTAGGAAGGTACTATTCTAGCTTATGTAGCCAATTTCTGCATAGTTCAGCAGCACTCGAGGCCTTGGCTTGTGTGGGCAGCCTGTTATCTCACACCTGTCTCTGATTGTAACCCATGCTCTGAGTATGCCCTTGAAAAAAAAATTGTAATTAGAAAAAATGGACAACAGGCTTTTCATTGTAAGAAGAAAAAGTCATTATGTGGCTTATAATATAAAAATAAAGTCTGGTGCTCAAAAGCCAGAGCCATGCCATCAGCCATGCTGTGAGTGTCTCTCATTTCTTCAAGCGCCAATACCTCTCACACCTTGGGGCCCCTGGACTGGCTGGAGCTGGTCTCCGGCACAGGCTGACCTGACCTGTCTCCTGCTTGTATAAAGATCTGGTTGAAGGTTGTTCAAATAGATCATAGACACAATTTTCAGCTCAGAAGGCCAAGAGTCTCAGAGTCCTAGGACCACTCCATCAGGCTCTTGTGAAATGCCTCTGAGATTGATGCCTTTACCAATTACTTATTGAGTATTTACTCTATCAGGAATTGATCTAAGGGATGGGTGAAGAGCAGAAAACATAAAAGCCCTCATACAGTCTAAATTACATACTACATTAGAAGTTAATATGTGCTAAGGAGGAAAAATAAATTATGGAGATGGGTAGATTTAAAATTTGTTGGATAGATAAACACACACACACACACACACAGATTTACAGGAAAATGAAGTGAGAAAAATTCCTGAGGTTGGAAGATGTCTCTGATTTGGTTGAGGGAACTTTCATAGTCACTCACAAGAGGGTTCAGTAACTGCATATGGTATCCACATGGAACATGGGCCAAGAATCAAGGTTGTTTGCAGAGACTGGCATGTCCAGACTCTCAACAGAGGGTAGAAGAGAATGAGGGTAGAGAAGATGGTGAGACAAACTCTCTGCTGCACAAACTTACTGTTGTGTAATCTCTGGACCAACCAACCAGAGATCAATGGCATCAACCTGCTTCAGGAGACTGCAGGGCTAATGCTCCACCTTGGTCACCACCTCACCTCACTTTCTCCTTGGCATCCATAAAACTCTCAGCCACATAATATAGGGGTTGGAATTCTGTGACAGGGTACTCCTGGATGGCTGTCTTCTCCAGTTCCAGGGGGAGCAGCTTCGGCTTGCCTGATAAGCAGTACTGTAGGCACCAAGCAAACAGTTTTCATTGTTAAAGCAGGATAGGTGGTCCCAGTTGCAACCCATTGATCATCTGTGCACCTTTATTCATCTCAACCTGATTTTTACCACATCCCAGCCCAAATACAATGCACAAAGTTATTTTACATATAGCAATTACATCTTTCATTGATTATCTAAAGCCCACAGACAAAATAAGGAGTAATTCATTCCAGTCTCTTCTAAGTAAGGTGATAAGTAGATGATGTGGGGGCCAACTACATTCTCTGGAATTTGTTTTCATCATATGAAGTCATGTGCACAGTCCAAGCATGGAGCCAGGAGGCTACTCCCTCTTAGAGACCTAGGTAGTTCACTCACTATCACTAACATCTGCAGCTATGATCAAATTATGGTACTAAGGTACCAATAGCTGGAGGATGAGCTCCCAGCTTGCATCTCAAAATAGATATTAATGAGATTTCAACTTTACCAAGAAAATAAGAATAAGAAATTCATCCTTTGTTCCTGTTGGGTCATACCTGTAGTTCACCGAAGGATGACAGGAGCCCAGCACCATATGCCTTTATAGAATCTCCTTGTTTGCAGAGTCCAAACTCCACAGTAAACCAGTAGATCTGGAATGGAAAGTAAATCTGAGAGAATGTTCCAAGGAAAGGAAAGGCAGCAGATGCCCCAGAGTCAAGGACAAGATGGCCAAAGAGAGTGTCTGTGCAGGTCTGTAGAACAGGAACTATACTACCCATTTTGATTTTCCCTCTGAGGCACTACCTTGAGTGAGATGCTCCTAAGATGCTCTGTTTTGGGTTTAAATGGTAGTTATATCATGCACATTGGTGGGAGGTAGGGATTGGGTTGTGACAGAGTCATGGAAGGGTGGGTACCCATCACTCATACTCAAAGTTGGTATGTTTCTGAAGTCCACCACTGCATTTATCTACCCCAATAGTCAACTTATTTCCTTTGGACAGCTTCCAGTTCAACATGTCCTAGATGCCTGGCCTGAAGAAGAGTGTCCTCAGATTCTGGGATCAAGAGGAACTCAGGGCTTAGCTGCTAGAGATAGTCACAATTTTGGAGAATGAGTGTTGGTTACGAATCAAACCTGCTATTTGGACCAGAGTAGGTTAAGTTCGGGAAGTCTGTCAGAGACCAGTTGGTATTTCCTCCTCACACAGAAGAGGAGGCTTCTGCTTAGAGAGTTAAAGCAGCAAGCATTTATTTACCCAGCAGATTAAGGGCAGAGCAACCACCCAGGCCCACGCCCATCCAGAGTATAAACAATCAATTTTTTGAGAAGTTAGGTTGATGATGAGTATTTTTGTCCTTGCTATGACTGGTGACACAATGTTCTAAGTTCCAAGTTTATTTTCTTCTTACAACTGAGAATTTCCATCCAGCTATGAAAATAATTTGAAAGCTCCTTCTTACATCTCCAAAATGTTTGGCATTTTAAAACTCATATAAATATGAATTTAACTCTTTAGAAATTCATGACATATTTTGGAGATGGAAAGAATATAAATTATTGCATCCATTTTCAGAGAAGAGGAAGCAAAAGCCACTTCCCCAGAGTCTCAGTGTAGATGAGCAGTGAGAAAAAAATAAAACCCTTCAGGAAGTTTTTAGCCTTTCTGGTGAATTTATAAAGTTCTAAAACGATACATCTTGATAATGGATTTGCATTCATTTGTCATACCTAATTCCATTATACATTGGTAATTTTTGACTTTCAACTTAAGTGTACTGTAAGAAATGTGGCTTGGTGGGGTGGGTGCTTGGTACAGTGGTTATGATACCACTTGGGTTGCCTGCATCCTTTATCAGAGTACCTGGGTTTCAGCCCCCTTTCCACTCTAACTTTAGCTTCCTGCTAATGTGTACCCTTGGAAACTGCTGGTGTTAGCTAAAGTACTTGATTCCATGCCACCCATGTAGAGACCTAGATTGAGATCTTGGCTTCTGGCTTTGATGTGGCTCAGACCTGGCTTTTATGAGCATCTGGGGAGTAAGTCAACAGACAGAAGATCTTTCTCTCTCTCTCTCTCTCTCTCTCTCTCTCTTTCTTTCTCTGCCTCCCTCCCTCCATCCATCCCTCCATCCCTCCTCTCTCCCTCCTCTCTCCCTCCTCTCTTCCTCTCCCTCTCTCTCCATCAACCTTACTCTCCATCTCTATCTTAATGTCTTTCTATCTCTGCCTTTGAAGTGAAAAAGGTAATAAATAAACAAAATACATTTCTAAAGAAATTTGTCTTTGTAGCTGGAGATTGTGCTGAAATTGGAAAGGAGGGTAAAAAAGGGAAATCATGTACTATGCAGAGTTGATACTTCAATGGATGTCATAGAATCACTTGTAAGAGGGAGGTGTGTAGTAAGGAGAAAGCTAGCCCTTATTTTCACTATGTGGCTGAGAAAGGAAAGATCTCATTCCCTCCCGTGAAAAGTTGGAGTTGTAAATATTCCCTTCTCAAGGCTGTAAATTCAGAATAATTTAATACACCATATTTTGCCCAAGGACTATGAGGGTTATTATAATAGACTGCTAGTGTTTTCAAGATACTATGTTTAGGGGCCGGCACAGTGGCACAGCAGCTTAATGCCTTTGCCTGAAGCGCCGGCATCCCATATGGGCGCCGGTTCTAGTCCCGGCTGCTCCTCTTCTGATCCAGCTCTCTGCTGTGCCCTGGGATAGCAGTGGAGGATGGTTCAAGTCCTTGAGCCCCTGCACCCACGTGAGAGGCCCAGAAGAAGTTTCTGGCTCTTGGCTTCGGATCGGCGCAGCTCCGGCCATTGTGGCCATCTGGGGAATGAACCAGCAGATGGAACACCTCTCTCTCTCTCTCTGCCTCTCATTCTCTCTGTGTGTAACTCTGACTTTCAAGTAAAATAAATAAATCTTTTAAAAAAGATACTATGTTTAAAGTTATGTTTAAATATTTCCATGCAGCTGATTTCAAAATCCAACCATTAAGGAGAAATCAAAATGTGAAGTTCCACTTGTGCAAATGTAACCTACCATAATCTGATTTTTTTTCTCCCAATCACCTGGCTTCCATGGGAAGTACAAAGTTTCAAAGATTTAAAGAATATGGCCAAGAGCACTTCCACCACCCACCCAGGGAGAGAATAAACTTACTGTGGCAAGTTTCTCAATGTATTCATCAGGTGCACCCAGAGAGGCTAGGCCGATTTCCTGCAATTGTGGAGAAATAGTCACTAACACAGTGCAGGCATATCCATCGTCAAACTTTACTCTCGGTACCAACCCAGCACTTGACTATATGACTATAGGATGGTGTTTTGTGGCCATATGCCTGAAGAGGGAACAGAAACACTCTAATAGTCCTGTCAAGTCTTCCCTGGCCACCCATCACAGAGTCACAAGTACAGGAAAACCCTTTCACCATCACTTGGTCATTTGTGTTCAATTTAAAAATGAGTAAACTGAGGCACAGAGAAAGCACATGGCCACATAGTGAGTTATTGTCTAAAACTTCATCTTTTGACTTGAGCTCGGTGCTCCCCCACAGCACAAGTGGAACATTCCCAAAGTATCCAGATGACTTTTCATCATGTAACATGACAACAGCACAGGAGGACTGCAAATATGTAATTGATGTCTGTCCAGATATGAACAAAGTTAGAGTCTGATATGTTGTGGCTCACTTCTCATCACAGCGCCATTCCAGAATTCTTCTAGTGGTCTCTCTCTTGAACAGTGTTTGCTCCAGCCTGCAATGTGTGTGTGTGCACATATGTGTATATTTGTGTATTGTAACTCTCCTAATACATGTGTTCATTGAAAAGTATTTATTGAGTGGTTCCCATATGACTGACAGTGTGCAAAATCCATACAGACCCTTGATCTTGTGTTTTTTAGTGGAGACAGACAGTCAAAATAAACATACACTCAGGAATATGAGAAGGTAATAGGTTCTTTGGAAAGATAAAATAATAAAAGAAAGGGACAAGAGGAGTCACAAGTTCCAAAATATCAGGTGCAGGCTGACATTTTATATAGGGCCCCAAGGTAAGCGTCAGTGAGAAGATGAGCGTTCATGGGCAAATACTTGGCAGAAAATGAGGTTTGTTTGTCTGCTGACATCTGAGGGAAGCATACTGTAAGCCAGTACCAAGCATACGGCCAGTACCAAAGCTACCTAAAGAAGGAAAATGTTCAAGGAACATGGAAAGATAGTGTGGCTTGGACAGAGTAAGTGAGGTGGCAGTGGTAGGTGATGACCAAGAGGGATCCAGAGCCAGATAGTGGAAGGCCCAGGCTTTACTTTCCAATGAGATGGGGAACCATTGCAGGATTTTGAGCAGAGAGGTAGACATGATTTGACGTACACCATCAAAGATTTACTCTGAACACTGTGTGAGAGCAAACTCCACAGAGTCAAAGTCAGAGGCACCACACTACTGAGGACGTGGCTGCAGTCACCAGGGTGGGAAACAGCAGTGGCTGAGACAAGATTAACTGCAGTGGTTGTGATATGAAATGGTCATGTATTCTGACTGTAGAGCACAGAGAATTTTCTGATTGCAGAGTAAGAGAGAGAAGTGTCAATAATATCTCCAAATTACTGGAAGGATGGGGTTGCCATGGACTGATATGGAGAGGTCTCTGGGGAAAGAAGGTTTGAGTGAGAAGATCCAGAATTAAGTTGAGGGCAGGATGATAGGAAAGTCTAGTGGGCATTTAAGTAGAAACATTAAATAGATAGTTGGGTAGATATTCAAGTCTGAATTTTGAGGTTACAGTTAGAGATGAAGAAATGAATGTGATCAAGAGAGTAGAGATGGTATTTAAAGCCATGAGATTGGGTGATATCACTGAAGGAATGGTGCAGACAGAGAGGAGCACAGACACTTGGACTCTCGTTGAAGCAGGAGACTCATGGTTGACATCTCTGAATCCCTCCCTGTGCCTGGCCCAAATTATGCATAAAAAATGCCATCTGGGACTGGTGTTGTGGTACGAGTTAAACAGCCACTTGCAATGCCAGCATTACATGTGGGAGTGCTGGTTAGAGTCCCAGCTGCTGCTTCTGATCCAGTTTCCTGAAGATGTGCCTGGGAAGGCAGCAGAGGATGCTGCAAGTACTTGCATTCCTGCCACCCACATGGGAGACCTTGATGGAGTTCCTGGCTCCTGGCTTCAGCCTGACCCATGTCTGGCAGTTGCAGCCATTTGGAACATGAATCAGTAGATGAAAGATCTCTCTCTCTCTCTCTCTCTCTCTCTCTCTCTCTCTCTTTCTCTCTTTCTCTCTTTCTCTCTCTCTTTCCTCTTTCAAATAAATAAATAAATGTTTTTAAAAATAATAGATCTTTTTTTAAAAAGCCACCTGATTTAGAGTAAATCAAGTTCAGACCAATTCTTAGCCTGACTCACTTTTATCCTTATCTCATCTCTGCTCCATCCAGCTGTCCAAACCTGCCACAGTCCTGGGTTTAACCAAAATAATTAATAAACTCAAGATGGTGCCCTACTCCTTTAGTTACCATTATTTGTGAATTCAGAGCTTGCCAAAGCAAGGGGTTCCAATATTTACAATAATTCCCCAGACTCTGTTCTATCCCATCATCCACTTCAGTGGCATGCAAGTCCTGCATCTAGAACAAAAAGGACCATCATTCCAAAATGACTCACTGACTTGGGCTATCACATTAAAGTTGGAACTATGTGATATTGATGGTCTCATATCTCCTCCCTGTTGACCTGAACAATTGTCCACTTCATTTTAGAGTTTCTAAATGGTAAATGGCTTAAGGAGGATTGCCACATAGCCACTGAATGTGCAGAGTAACTTCTTATAGCATAAAAAGTTCCTATTCTCTGAAGAGAAAGCTGATCATTCTCTGACCATAATAACAAGTCTCAGGTTTAAGTGTCCCAAACAGTCCATGACAGCTTAGCAGCAGTAATAACATTTCTGAAGGTTAACAGTGATACTTTCACAGTTAAAAGTTCAACCAATCCCTAAACACTATCATTTCTACCAGTCCAACAGTCTCTGAACCTCATAACTCCCAAAGCTTCACATAAAGTTTGCTTAGAGAGGACACATTTCACAAGTACAATTCTCCCTTACTTAGCAAGCAATAGATCTCACTTTATGTTTGATTGTTTCAAATAACAAATGGTAGCCTCTTCAACAGTATAAATACTTATTTACTGCAACTGACAGAAATGTTTCTAATATTCACAAGCAATCCCATTACTCTGACATTCAGGGTTGACCCAGCATTTGCTCATAGGTCATTCCATTTGATCTTATTTCATTTGATCCTGAGTCACATCTTTGGAAACTGAGGTAGAGGGTGGCCTGGTAACTTACTCCAGGTTACACAGCTGGTCAGTGGCAGGGTTGGGCTGTATCACACTGCCACTTCAATCTTCCCAGGATACTAGGTACTCAGCTATGGTTTTAGGCTTCTTCTCAGTCACTGGAGAGAATTTGCAAAATTATTTTACTCACCACGAAGCAATTTTTTTGTTTTGTTTTGCTCTTGCTCACTACTGTGAAAGATGAACCAGGAGTTAGGTTGCTGCTTTGATGATGGTATTAAAACATTTGATTCCTTCTGTCTATCAACTGTTACTATTGGTACTAGATAATTGGCAAATAGAATCTTATTTAATTCAATCATACACACAAATGAATTCCTGATAAAGTAAAAAGAGGAAAAAGCTCTGAAAATGGGAGAGTGGAAGTAATAAGAGAATTTAGAAGGTGGGGTGACTTCTGCCAGGAACCACAGAGAGTTTTTGTGGATGAAAAGACTTAAATTATCCCTGAGAGGACAAAGGAGATTACAAATTCAGCATCACACATATGATTCAGAAGATGAGTCATCATCCAACCCTATGCTGTGGTTCCTGGAATGGGTATTTAACTAGATACACAGAACCACACACCTTTCTCGGGTGGCATTATAGAACTGCAAATGGTTTCTACTCTTGTAGAGAGTCCCAGGATCTCTTCCTGAGTTAAACTAATTTGAGCAATCCAGCTCCCAGACCTTTAACCAGAAAGCTAAAGAGATGTATACCTTACCTGGGAAAACTGGGCAAAGCTCCGATCTGAAAACAAAGGCACATGTCCCAGTAGCTCATGGCAGATGTCACTGGAAGACAGAAATCATGGACCTTTGTGGGGAGGTGGGTTTAACCAAACTGGCAGTGTTTAAACAAAAGGAATGAGTAGAAAGAAGGAAAGCAACTCATTTAGGCTTATGACTTAACTCCCCAAAATGAATGATATACTGAGCTTGGTGTCAGGTGAAAAAAAGACATAAGAGAAAGGAATAAGAGAAAAAAGTGGAAAGAAAAGCAAAGAGGAGGCACTAGGAAGAGTACACCAGTCACAGACAGGTCTTAGAGGTATGACCAGTGTGGACAACAGGACAGTGAGCCAGTATCTCTATGAGCGTCCTCTCTAACACCTAAGTGAACTGTGGGTCATGAATACTTCCACCCAAAGTCCTCATCTTGGTATCTGTTTCCCTAGGCAGACACAATAGGCTGAGTTATTCCCAGTGGCAACTTAAAAAGAAAACTGCTGTACTCTTAATCTGGAAGAACACAGCAAGCAGGGAAGAAAAGCTACCTTTGTTTGATACTGCAAGTGCCAAATCCATTAGGAGCAGGCCTATTCTGATTTGTAGCAATGAACTTTGTGGGCAGAGAAAAATAATTTGGGGCATCCTATTTTTTCCATAATTGTATTCATTTTGACCAAGATGTTGACTAAGGAGAAGTTTAGTGGTCAGTCACTCTACCTCTAGGCCAAGAACGTTTAGAATCAGGTAGATGTTACCTTTAGGTGTTGAGATAGCTTGGTTGCCTCTTATTCCTGTTCCCATATGGAACTTCACAGCTCTGACTTTGGAGCTTAAATGGTACCTCTTATTCCCATGGGCTGGGGAGGTCTGAATGTCTCTTGAGTGCTGTCTATTTGGACAGAGGAAATGTCCAGAATAGGTGGGTTTCTTTCTTAGTATGACCATCAAAGAATCCCAGTGACTAGTCCTGTGATGAACCCAAATTCCGGGAGCAGCAAGAGGGAGCTCACCAGGCAACTGGTAGCAGAGAGCATTACTCACGGTTCAGGTGTGAACATGGGCTTGGACCCATGTCTGATGTACTGTGTGCAGTGGAAGACTCGGAAGGCCAGGCCACCTAAGAAATCCCGAGAAGAAAGCAGGCCAGCCACGGGTCGGAGGCGGAAACCAGTGCATGCTGGGAAGCAAAGAAAAAAAAAGATAACTTAAAGCCCATCACAATGGAGCCAGAGGGCCTAAAGACACAGAAGTGGCTCTCACATGTGCAACTTCCTAGGAGCATGAGCCCTGATGCCAAGGGAACTTCAAATCTCTGACCCACTGCCTTCTGGACAGGTGATTTGCATCACACACACACACACACACACACACGCACACACACGCACACCTGAGCTTAGTTTCCTCATGTAAAAAAACATAAGTACAAACTTCTTGGGAATGTTCCTGGGATCAAAAGTGCTAATGACTATGAAATAACTTAGTCCAAAGTCTAGCACATCAGAAACACCCCAAAATCCTAGCTTTCGTTAGTGTTTGTTAAGGCTAAACATGCATTCAGTACTTCTCGGATTTCCAGAATGTGAAGCCAATTTTCACTCTGCTTCCCAGGGGGCAAGAATGTGGAAGGAGGACTCCCAGAATTCTGTACTGCGCCTCACACCACCCCATAAGGAGAAGTGATTTCTCTGATTGGAGAACTGAGGAAGAGGAAATGAATATTCTTCATGTAACCCTTTCTGTACTGTTCTTTCCCTCTTGACAACCCACAGAAGAGCACATTCTGGTGTGCTCTTGGCCATGGTAGTGGGCCATTCATTGTGAATTAGCAGGAAATAAAGGGGATAAAATACTAGAAGTCCATTTTGGCTATACATCTATATCACATTCTTTAAATAGCTTTCTGTGGACTTATTTTTGTTCCTGTATCTGCTTTCTCTGGTTTCTATTTCTGTCAATTTGTTCCAAATTTGGAAGAAGGATGACAGTGGTCATGATGATATATGATAGTCATAGCTAACACTATATATTACCTACCATATGTCAAACAACTGTTCTAAGCACTTTGCATACACCAACCCTCACAATAAGCCTATGAGGCAGACACTCCTATGATCCTCACTTTACACCTGGGAAAGCTGAGACACAGAGAGGAAACAAGCCACAGGTGGTCAGATTTCCGAGTCTGTTCTCTTAATTACAGTTATGTAACTCTCCAACTGCTAGTGTTACTAACTTGTGGTGACCTGGATGATTAGGGAAAATATGTTTAGGATTCCTTTGTTTCTCTCTCATATTCTCTGTATTTCCAGGCTGGAGCTAACTCTTTGTGGATTCTCATTCCTTGCTATATCTTAGAAGATTCTTTAAATCGAAAAGGAACACAAAGTCATCTAGCCTATTATCAACTCATCCTTCTACAATTTCCCTCCAGATATGTAATTCACTGGCTCCTTACTCCAGCTACCTACCTCTGCACAATTCTATTGCATAGGAAATTCTTCATTTCTGACACCTGTTCTACGTCACCCTACCTTTCCTCACGCTACATGGCACGTAGTAGATGGCTGACTGTTTTGTTTCACTTTTGCTGAATTGCTGCCTTCCTGGTGAAAAGAACACCTATCTTCCCTGGAAGTTCTGTAGTAAACCTACAACCTAGATAATATATTTACCCCACTGAGTTACTCAGATTCTAACTCAGGCAAACTTCACTGAGCACCTGCTACATGTGCAGCACTATGCTATTTGCCAAAATATGCAACATCCTATTGCATCCTCACTACCGGCCTGTGAGAAAAGTTGAACAGCTGATACAACCTCCACTTGACAGGTAAGAAAATTGAGACAGGTTCACCCAGGCAGAGAGGATCCAAGGCATTCTGGCTATAGCCATCTCTTAACACAACAGGAGTTGCAAGGAGAGCTCTGACCAGGCATACCCAGGGCTTAGAGTAGTAAAGAAAATACTTTTCAGGGACCTGTAATGGCAAAATCATTCCTATTTGCTTGGATGGAAGTAGATTGACAGCGGAGACCAGAGGGAAGGCAGACCAAGGTACGATTCAGTTCTTCCTGCGAGAATCAAGCAGGGTGTCTTACCCCAAGCACACTCACCCTCATCTCTGTGTTTGTCCTCCCTTCGCCTTTCCACCCCCACTCCCTGCTGGGCCTTTGAACCTGATGTGGACTTACTCTGCAGGAACTGAGAAACATCTTCCAGCTGGGGGATGTTATCTTCACGGAAGCCACAGTACTTTTCCAGAAGTGGAAAAATGTGGTTGTGTTCGTAGCAAGCATGGGTTTTGTACAAGGACTTCAGGGTCTTGAACACCGTGCCCCATGTTTTCTTCTCTTCTTCCGTGTATTCCACTCGAGGAATAGGCTGCCCACTAGAACACAAGCATGGAAAATTCTGTGCTTCCAGCAGGGCAAGGTGAGGGCTGAAAGTGCAAGTGAGGGTTAAGCAGAAATAGGTCTGGTGTCTGTGAGCTGCCACCACTGACTCTGGTGGATTTCATAACTTATCTGAAAGAGGAAAATTCTACCCTTTAATATAGGAAACATTGTCGCTTTGGCTTCTCACATGAAACAGTGATTTGATTCAGCAAGGGAATAAGCACTCACCTCATCAGTTACACTGAAGATTTTGAGAAATGACTTGGCTTTTCTGCTCCTCTAACTCTCCAATTGTTTGCTCAGGTGGAAATTCACTTACCTTCAAGGGCCAGGCGTAAAACAACCAATAAAGACAGGGGGGACTCTGCCAACTGAAGATTACATCCTCTAAGCTCAGACATCTAAATTCAGATAAAGCAACTGCAGTGCCTTGTATTATGTCAACTTAAGTAATTATAGTTGTGAATTAAACTGTATTAGACAGGTGGACTATGGGTTCAAGATATCCTGTTCTATCTAGATTTTATATCTTTTGTTCCTGGAAAACTATAAAGGTGTTTAAATACATGCCATAAATATATACAAATTTTGTCAATTAAAAAATAAAGAATGCTGGGGCTGGCACCGTGGCTCACTTGGTTAATCCTCCACCTGTGGCACTGGCATCCCATATGGGCACCGGGTTGTAGTCCCGGTTGCCCCTCTTCCAGTCCAGCTCTGTGCTGTGGCCCAGAAGGGCAGTGGAGGGTCCCTGCACCTGCATGGGAGACCAGGAAGAAGCACCTGGCTCCTGGCTTCGGATCGGTGCAGCGCTGGCCATAGTGGCCGTTTGGGGAGTGAACCAATGGAAGGAAGACCTTTCTCTTTCTCTCTCTCTATCTCTCTCACTGTCAAATTAAAATCAAACTTTCTACCTGTCAAATTAAAAAAAAGAAAGAATGCTAAATCAAACATAAATAAATGAATATTGGAACAAAGGGGGATGAACAAATGAATAAACAAATTGGTGCTAAGGTAGGAGACACTCTTGTCTACACTTCTACATATGCTGGATCCTGCCCTAGAGGTCCTGAGTGTGTTGGAGAAGTGTGTTGGGGCTTCGGAAGCTTCCCAGGTGATAGATGCAAAGTATTGTTTACGAGTCATTAGTTGGAAAGGTCCTGAGCAGTGTTCCGAATAGTGAAAGCCAATGAACACCAAAGCCTGACCTTAAAGCCCAGTGACTGCTCCCTGGGCTGCAGGCCTGTTTCCCTTACAGGGGACAGCAAGTCTAGGACAAAGTGATACTGTTTATCACGGAGTTACAGAGTAGCATCAGGCTGCAAACCAGTTCCCTCCTGTCCTTTCAGAGCTGTAACTCCTCCAAGATCATGGACGCAGTCACTGCTGTTTTCTACAGAGAGGTGGGGGAGGAATTAGGGAAAGAAGACAGATTTTTTTTTTTTTGACAGACAGAGCTAGACAGTGAGAAAGAGAGAGAGAGACAGAGAGAAAGGTCTTCCTTTTTTCTGTTAGTTCACCCCCGCCAAGTGGCCACTATGGCCAGCACGCTGCACTGATCCGAAGCCAGGAGCCAGGTGCTTCTCCTGGTCTCCCATATGGGTGCAGGGCCCAAGCACTTGGGCCATCCTCCACTGCACTCCCGGGTAACAGCAGAGAGCTGGACTGGAAGAGGGGCAACCAGGACAGAATCCAGCGCCCCGACCGGGACTAGAACCCGGTGTGCCAGCGCCGCAGGCGGAGGATTAGCTTAGTGAGCCATGGCGCTGGCCGATAGATTTTTGCTTGAGACTGGAAAGCAAGACAAAGCTCAAGGGCACTGGGAATAGTGAAAGACTAACAGGCAAGGCCCTGCCTGAGTATGTACTAGACTCTGGAAACTAAGACAACGTCAATACTCAGCCTGCCATGTCCTAGATGTACGGCCTCAACCCTTCTAGTAAGCTCTGAGCTTCGGTGCGTGCAACTCTTACAAGAGCTAATAATGCCTGACTTAGCAGGGCATAGGTAAAATTAAAATAAATATGATTGGGCCGGCACCACGGCTCAATAGGCTAATCCTCCCCCTCGCGGCGCCAGCAACTGGGTTCTAGTCCCGGTCGGGGCACCGGATTCTGTCCCAGTTGCCCCTCTTCCAGGCCAGCACTCTGCTGTGGCCAGGGAGTGCAGTGGAGGATGGCCCAAGTACTTGGGCCCTGCACCCCATGGGAGACCAGGAGAAGCACCTGGCTCCTGCCATCGGATCAGCGCGGTGCGCCGGTCGCAGCGCGCCTACCGTGGCGGCCATTGGAGGGTGAACCAACAGCAAAGGAAGACCTTTCTCTCTGTCTCTCTCTCTCACTGTCCACTCTGCCTGTCAATAAATAAATGAATAAATAAGATTGGTCTTCAAAAAATTCACAGAAATACGAATTTCTCATTCACCTCATCAGTGAGTGAGAAAACATGGATTTTATTTATTTTGTCAAAATAAACTTATTTTTTAATTCCATATTCCCTCAAACTTTTTGAGGCACTTTTGCACCACGGATAAAGTACCTACCAGTGGTACTGACAAGTAATAATCGTTGTATAATTGATCATTATCAACATAGCTGATTCTCATTATAAAGGAAACCATCTGCTATTTCTGCAACAAATTTCAAGAGATGGTAACATCTGGGTACCAAGATGTGCCCCCAGTTAACATTTGCTGTTCCAGGGTCCCACTATCTGTTCCTCATTCTTCCAGTAAAGCATCTTCCTCCCTTCTTAGAGATAGTCAGATGAAAGGAAGCTCCACCCCTTTTATTCAGAGCTGGTATATGACCAGACGCAGCCAATGAGGATGTCTCATTTTCCCTAGCCACAGTGACTGGCTGAAAGATGGACCCATGTCCTTATTCAGAACTAGTGAGATTCAATTATAAACCCTGGCTAACTTTATTGTAAAGAGAGAGAACCTCCAATCTGGTGGCAGTATCAGCTTGGAGGCCCTGGGGACCATTTCCACTGGAGATGAGACCAATGCCTGGGAGCAGGGTCAAAGCCCAGGATGTGAGAGTCAGAAGGAGAGAATGAGGCACTGAGTCCTGGGCCTGCCTGTGCCCTCCAGCCCTCAGCCTAGAGCTAAACAAATGAGTTTAAAATCAGATTATGTCACCTTCTACCCATTACATGACCGACCGTGACAAGTTACTGAATCTCTTTCGGCTTTGCCATCCCCATCTGAACAATAAGGAGTGAGATCATGAAGACAAAAGGAAATTACATGTTGCTATATGGGCAAACTGTTGAAATCTTTACCTAATATGTACTAAACTGATCTTCTGTATATAAAGAGAATTGAAAATGAATCTTTATGTGAATGGAAGGGGAAAGGGAGCGGGAGGGGGGAGGGTTGCGGGTAGGAGGGAAGTTATGGGAGGGGGGAAGCCATTGTAACCCATAGGCTGTACTTTGGAAATTTATATTCATTAAATAAAAGTTTAAAAAAAAAAACAAACAAACAAACAAAAAAAAAAGGAAATTACATACAGACAGAATCTAGCCAAGCCGCAGACACACAGCAAGCAGATAAAGAGTGTGTTCACTGTTAGAGAAGACTCTATGTTCTCACCTGACACTGACCTGATGGTGTCCGCCTGACCACGCTGGGGTAGAGGAGAGGATTCAGGGTTGATTCCTCCCCTGCCCGAGCCAAGGCTCAGACGAGCCTAGATCTCACCATGGGCAGCATGGTTCTGGATCCTTCCATTGGCGGAAGTCATTCAGAGAAGGACATTCTGCATTTTGCGGGGTAACTTTGTAGACAAAGCCCCATCATCTCCTCTGTCTCCCTGATATTCTACCAGAGCTGTTGAAGTGCTACAACCTCAGTGTTCTGGATGAACTCTGTCTTCTTGTGCATGTCTTTTATTTTCCCTTAACTCAGGAATGGCGCTGTCCCCCAAACACTGAAGTATCCTACGGCAGCATTGTGTAGTTTCTGAGGACTCAAAACAACAAACCAATTCCTTTCCCAAACAGCATGTTTCATATTTGCATTTTCTTTTGGCTAACATAGGGGAGGGGAGGAACATGAAATCCCAGACAGAAAATAACAATGCCAGCCTAAAATTGCCCCTCACAGCTGGGTCAGACCAGATAAAAGTAGACCACTGAAGCTTGGCTGGCCTGAAATCTCAAATGGTTCATTATTTCACTAAAGGAGCTAGCTCCTTCTTGAATGTAAATGATTCCCTTTTTCTTTACTCCCTGTTTAATGTGGAGAAGACCCGAAGCCGCTTTATTCAGGAATGAGGCCTTTTATAATTACTTCAGACATTGCATAATTAGACAACAAAACTAGGGAGAGAGCTGGGCCTCAGCATGGTGGGTAATTTTGTTTGGTGTAGTGGCAAGTGTTCTTTTAACATGTGCTGTTAATGGGAGGGTTTAGCCACACACACACACACACACACACATGCGTGTACCATACACATCCAAGCATACAGAAGATAGAACTCTCTCTGTGTTAGGATTTTCCAACCTAGGTCAAAGGAGAGTAGGCTCTCTCCACCAGAAGAGGTGCACTTACTGGCGGTAATTGTAGGCAATGTCAGCAAACTGCTTCCGTCTGGCTCGGTACACAGGATCTTTAAAACCCTAGAAGAGAGGAGACTTTTGACACCTGGAGACTTTAGAAGGAGTCTTGGCCCCTCTGTGTATGCCATCAATGAAGTTTCAAGCTGTGAAATATGTGCATCCTTCCGCTTTTTCTACCCTAAAAACTGTCTTAGTGAAACTTAGGGTAAGCTGTCCCACAACATGGTGTGAGTGACACATTATTGTGACACCTTCAGTTCAGGTCAAGACTCCCTGCCGGTGGATTCCAACATGAAGACGAGATACAGCCGTACTCTGGTCTGAAGGAAATCTCATGTACTGCATGTCTAACATATAAGCCTGCTAAATTGGGCAATGTTAGTAAAGAGATGCCTATTATGAAAATATATAACGTCCACTTAATTCCCAGCCAAAATGGCAGGTCAACAGCTCTGCCCCTTACCTTCATGATAAACAAATAGGTACACTGACATATTACAAATTTTTAAAATATCATTTATTGAGCGCCAATTATGAGACATCTTAAAAGTTCATGGGAAATGTGCATCACTCCTTAATTCCATTTTCTCACAGACTTTTCCAAGTACCCTCAAGCATTCTCGGCACTTAATATTTTTATAATGCTCACCACAAACTTGCAAGGTAGAGCAGCATGATTATCTCCTTCTTTCCAGAATAAACAAGTTTCTCAGCGAAGCGGACTCGTGGTGAAGGTGAAGCCAGGATTTGGATCATCCAGTTCCCTGCTCTTTTCACTACACCTCAATAATTGTCAACTTTTACAACCTGGCAGAGACTCCACTCACCGAGAACTCTGTCTTGGGACATAAAAAGGATGATGGCGATTTCTCCTCTGGGCTGACCTGCAGGCAGCCCTTTTCCAGCAATTTTAAGCAACCCATTTCGAAGTAAAAAGAGGTCAAGTTTGTGTTTTAGGGCTGAGTGTGGGGCACATCCTTGAGTAGGAAATGATTCCATTGATACAAAGAGCATTTTCCAAAAATGTTGTGATCTGAGTCTTGGTGAGACAAGAGATTGCTATTATCCCTGTCGACCCTGCTTCCACCAAAATTTCCCAAGTAGCTGTGCCATCTACCACTTTAGCATACAATTCCTCTGCACCATCATCCCTCCAAACAAAGGCTTTAAAGAATAGAAAACTAAGACTTGTGTCATGGAGCACAATATTTAAACGAGGCTTTTAAAAAATCTTTAAAAATGCAATGTTCCATGATTTTTAGACATTGCTTTTTGTTTCACTTGCTTACTTGATTAGCTGGATGGATTTGTTTGTTTCTTTCATATCAGGGCCTATCAGTTATTGCCAAGAACCAGAGGTCAATGTATGTAATGCAATTTCATATGAAAATTAGAGTGCCTGGCACACAGAAAGAATTACAGATAGTTGTTGAAAGAAGAGAAGAGCGAGGCGAGAAGGGAGGAGAGGAGTTTCATAGGATAAATTTTGAGAAATAGAAAAATCCAAATACTTCCTACTGAAAAAGTAAAGCAAATTGTCTATACACTTGAATTTCAAACTTAAATCTCAGTTACAGTAAGTGATTTTTCAGAGTAGAAAAGATTCCACGGCATGGTTAATGCAAAGTATAACCCTGTTCTTTGCCCTATAGCACTGAATGGTTTTTGAATCATTAGTTACAGATAAGAAAGCTTAGGCATCTGAGAACTTAAATCACCATTGGTCCTTATTTCTATTGGATGAAGATAAGTTAGTCTGGGGTGATGTGGTAAGAAATGTGGGCACCAGGTTTGGGTTCCAAGCAGCGCTAACATGCCCTCTGGGGGACCTACCTGCTGAAGCTATCTGTAGCATTTTTGTACTTAGGACTACAAATAAATAATGTGAGTGGAAGTCAGTAGAATTCTACTACATGCTTCCTCCAGAAAGGGGATGCCCAGAATCCTTCTTCATCCCCATTCGGCTCTGTTGCTTGTCTCTAATGGGCCTTCTCTAGGTGACTTAAAGATTTTACCACCTGTGGAAATTTTGCATCATGCGTAATACAAAATTATATATCCAGAAGGCATCAACTATGTCACAGAGAACACATCAACATCTAGATGAAATGACAGAGGAAACATTAAGCTCTAATAAATGTTACCTGAGGATAGTGGGGGAAGTGGGTAACAATGACTGTTTTATTCTTTGATACCATGCCTACTTTTTAGGTTCCCTGTGGTGAATACAGATTGCTTTTATAATTTAAAAAAGCCAAATAATATTAAAACTCCATCTCAAATTATTTTGGGAATATGCCTAAAGATTCACACATTGATATGTGTCAGAGCACACATATGTAATATACTACATAGATTATCCATGTGAGATGATTTCTAATTGTGGTCCTTTCCAGCTCTAGATTTGTAAAAAGTTCATTATTAACCTGCAAGGAGTCTAGGGACTCCTTGGGTCTCTAGGGACTTTGGCCCTCCTTTGTGGTCAGAGAAATCTGTGGCTATGAAGCCCAGCCTCTCAAGGATTTGGCCTTGCATTCTTGGGCTGCCAAGTGACAATGGGGCCTCCATGGTCATCCACGTGGACTACATTCAGAATTAAGCTACAGTTGGTGATGACTGATCACCCTGTCTCAATTTAGACTAATAGCAGTAATTTCGATAGCACTGCATGTAATTTATTTATAATCACCCTGTCTCAATTAAACTAATAGCAGCAATTTTGGTTGCACTGCATGTAACCAAGTATGTTTTGACAGGAAAATATATTGTTGGTGAAGGAGTGTTGAGGGGGAGGGGTGCAGGGGGAAGAGAAGATGGGAGAAAGCAGAGTGAGTTCTATAGGATGCAAAGTTGTAACATCACCTGAAGTCTGCATGCTAGCCCTTCCCTTAATCTCGTAAATTTTAGTTGTGGTGTTGAGGGGTGTGGATTTTTGTGTGGGCAGGGTTTTGAGGAGAGGGAGGCTATAAAGAAAAACGTCCAAGTATTCTTAGAGACTGAGATGTTTATTTCAAGATTTCTTGATGTCATGGCTGTGTTGAACCTCAGAAATGTTATCCCTAAGCTGGTGAGAAGAATAATACGGGTTTATAAAGTCAAAAAGGCTGGCCTGGGATATTAATTAATTCATTCACTAGAAGCATGACCTGTGTCAGTCAGCTTGCCTCTCTAGCCTTAGCTTCCTCATCAGGGAAACAAGATTGTTGTTCATGTATATTTCAGGGTGTCATGTGGATTACATTAGGTGAGGAAGGTAGGGCAGCAGATAAAATCCTGATCATATAGAAGGCGCTCAGAGAATGATACATTTGTGCAAAATTTTGGAAAATTCAGAAGCAGAGTAGTCCGGCTCAGAACTTGAAAAGTAATATATTCTGAAGTGGGCCATTTTTGAACCCCATCATCCACCTCTGAGCTTTTTAAACAATTCTTCAGGATTCTTACCTTACTCTGTGTATTGTACCTAGGCCATTAGCAGGAAGCTTTTTGTTTCATATAATTCCCATGCTCACTGGGGAAGATGGCACGCAGGAGACAAGGTTCAAATGGATTTTTAAGCACCTGCCATCCTCAACCTGTAAACTCTAAGCCAAGTCTTTCAAACCCATAGACCAGGGGAAGTGCTGACCAGGACCCCTTCCTTGCTCACTTCTGTGTTACTGCCCGTAGTCACTATCAATAAATCCCAAAGTCTGTTCTGGAATGGGGAAGGAGGAGGGTAGAGGGGGGCAGGTACAGGTAATATGAGTATGTTCTTGGAATTGTATCTACAAATCACATTGAATCTGTTAAAAAAACTAATCAGAATTAAGATAAAAAATTTTAAATAAGTCTATTCTGGCAAGGATTCGGGTTCCTGGTTGCCTAAGCCATTGGGCTGGGAGTCATTGTTCACTTCTTCCCTCTCTTCCTTCATGCACAGGAGTCAGTTTTCAGCCAATCCACCTTCCAAACACCTGTGTCTGTCCTGGCTTCATCTCCCGGCCACAGCTTCACGCAGGTCCTCATCATCTCCTGCCTGCACTGCTCTCCAGCTGGTCTTCCACCCTGTCCACTTCACCTTACAGATCTGGTGAGTTCAGTTCCCTTTCCATGACTTCGCATTGCTTTGAGAATAAAGTTCAAAACCCTTAAGTCTGTCCACAAGGCTTTATGTGATCTGGCCCTTCTATATTTCCAACTCTGCTCTTAGCCACTCTTGCCTTCCTAGGGTGCTCAAATTATATTAGTCTTGTTTTAATTCTTTCCTCTTTCCCATATCAAGGCCTTCACACATGCTATTCCCTCCAACTGAAATCCTCTTTGATTCCCTCTTTTTGATCAATAAACTACTATCTGTTTTTCCTACCTTGGTTTAAACTTCACTTTTATAGACTTCTGATTTTTCCAGAATTTATTTGTTTCCTTCTACAATACATTCCCTCGGCAACCTCACATTTCTCCTTTTAGGTGGTCACCACGCTGATTAACAATAATTCAACTCAGCAACCCGTTTGTCTTACTTATCATTGGATCAGTGCATCTATAGTCAGCATATCCCTGAGTAATTGCTGTCAAGGAAACTTTTGCAAAACTTGGGAGAAAAGGCAAAACAACCTTACCATGTGCCACATCAAGTCTAGCAAGCTCACACTATTTACTCTAGGGGGACCCATAGTAGGGGACTTCAAAAAGTTCATGGAAATGGAGCTAAAAGATGTTTATTTTGGTGCAAGAATTTAGAAATCCATGGGTAGTTGTTTCACGACATGCATTTCTGTGAATTTTTAAAGACTTCAATACACATGAATTTCAAATAAGTTTGCACCCAAATGAGCTTATCTTTTAACTTCATTTTTCCACAAACATTTTAAGTACTTTCCTATTTTCTACTTATTAAAGTTCAGACTTTTCAAAGTGGATTCTGACTTTTAGAAGATATATAACCTGTGAAATTTTTTTTTATGATTTCTGTCTTGTAGAACAGATATCACTCAAACTTATGGTTTCTTTGCTTTATGGGATATTAATCATTTGTGCATCCATCTTTGTGGCTGTGTTCCAGCATTCGATTTCTCAGTGATCGTGTCTATTTTATTTCGTGTATCTCTCTTTGCACCCACCTTTTCATCTTGCCTCACTATCTCTTGTTAATGTCATCATCCCTCTTATATGAGTCAAATGTATCTTTGACAGATGTTCACTATATATCTATATGACAATTATGTTTGGTTTTCAATTTTTTAAGCTTTATTTACTTATTTGAAAGACAGAGGGACAAACAGACAAGAGTGTTCCCACGCCCATTTTTCTCCCCAAATCCTTGCAAGGCCAGGGCTGGACCAGAGCCAGAAATAGGATTCAGGAACCCAATCTAGGTCTCCCACATGGATGGCAGGGTTCCAATCATTTGAGACATTAACCAGTATCTACGCCTGCTTCACAATCATGTTTTAGTCTTTTAAAATTATGTTTATGTAGAACAACTTATAAGAGTGAGAAAAGTCTTTGATGACTCAACTGGCTGACTGATCTTTGGAATGGACTCTGATGGGCTTCTCTTGGGGAGAAGCTTGGGTGGGTGGGAAGGAGAGATCCATTGTAAAATGTAGCCTTCTCTGTACTTGGAGAATTTTCTGAAGAATTAGGAGTGTCAATACCACACCTTGAAAAATTAAAAAACCACTTGAGATTCTTGGCTCAAGAACCAAAAATACATAAGAAGGAAAATTGGGTTGGCTGATAGTTTATTCACCAGAAAACTCCCCTGGTACAGATCTTCACCTTGGACTTGAGGTCAGGTGCCAAGTAAACAGGACCAGGATATCTGGGATTAAGGTCCGTGTGGCAGAGACTGCTGGGGTTCCCCCAATATATTTCCTGTTTCCTTTCAGAGAACATCGCTAAGATGCTTTCCTCACTCTCCTTGGCAGTAAGAAGTGTCCATGCGACTTAGTGGAACTGGAGTGAAGTGATGTGAGCTGAGTTACCTGCAGACATGGCCCATCTTAACTTCTGAGGAGCAATTCTCACTCTCTCTTCTCCTAGGCACTGGGAAAATGAGGCGTCCCAGTAGCTGGAGGAGGGTACAGCCATGAGATGGCTAAGATGCTGATCTCCGAAAGACTGAGAACAGTTTCCCTACTGGCCCAAACACTGGAAGTAAACTTTTACTGGGTTAGGTCACAGAGCTCTGGGAACGGTTTAATAAACATTCATCAACCCTGGCTGCTAGAGGACTCAACCCAGATCTCCCAGTTTCTAGAAGTCATCCCTAACCATTCCAGTTCACAGTGATCTTAGAGCTGACAGCATATGCTGACTCATTAAACCTCGGGGGTGTGTACCTTTCTGAGTTATCAGTTAACTAATTCCTACACTGTATCTATGGAGCATTAACGTTCAAAAGAATGGTGCTAAGTATTTTGTGGGGAAAAAAGAGGTTTTACACGCAAGTATGAGGTAACATTAGGTTGAATGGATTTCATTTTTGCAGTACTTTTCAAAGCATCAAATGAGATAATGTGATTTGTATATGCTTAAGATGGGGTTGTAGAATGCAGTAGTTCTCTCTTTCACTACGGGATTTTCGTCACAGATTGCTTTGCAAATGTACCTAAGGCCTTTTTGCTCCTGTATGCTCTTGTACCACCTATGAGGTTACAAATCATGAGGAAGTGAATTTGTTGTGATCTGATCTCTGGACCCAAAGTGTAAAATGCAAGGCAATCATGAACAGCACTGAAATATGCACACAGTTCCTGTTACTAAAACATGCACACGGGTTTCCTGTAGCAATAAGGTGGAAGGGCTTAAGCCCTGGGAGGAGACAGGGAGGCAGGACATAGGTGTTGGGCCTTAAAAGACAAATAGAGATTTGCCAGTAGGGGAAAGAACAGAGGACATGTTGAGAAAAAGCATATTAGGTAAAGGGAACTACATGGACAGAGGCTGGAAGGGTCAGAGAACGGGGGCCTGTTTTGTAAGTGGACGTAAGCTGAGCCAGCTGGATTCTGATTGCCAAGGCTCTGCTTGCCATGCGAGTTTCCTCTGGCACCTTCTTTAAGGGTGGACAGCCCGTCCCCTGCTCCTCTACAACTGGAAGCACCTGGAGGGCAGGGACTGTGCCTCGCTTATCACTTCATCCCCCTTTCCCATACACAGTCTGGAACAGTTCACTTCCACAGGAGACCCCATGACCCACTCCTTCTGAGACTTCTCATCTGAAAACGAAAAGCACAGCCTTCCCACAGTGGTGAGGACACAGAAGTTAAAAAATGCATGCCCTGCTTTTAGCATCATGCCTGGCACAGTCATGCCATTGGCTGCATAAAGATGACAGGAAGGAAGGAAGGAGAGAGACTGGCAACCAAAGCAAGGGGGCTAGACGGACAGGGGGAAGCTGAGCCGCCCTGTTTAACTTTCCCACTGATTCAAAGCCGAGAGGCAGATGCCCCTGACACTGCATTTCGGAAACAATCCTTTCTTTTCCCGATTTCTGAACGTGGCTGTTTTGAAGGCCCTAATGTGAGATGTTGGGTCAAATATCGGTGCTTCCTGCCAAGGGCAGGAGGTCAGGGGACGAAGAGATCATACAGAACACACAGGGACAGAGAAGAACAGAGGCTCCTTTCGGGAAGAACACCCCCTTCGCTCCTCGGACTGGTGTCTGCTTGCAGTTCCCACACTGAGGCCAGGCATGTGGGACCTGCCGGGCTGTGGGGAAGCACCCTGGAGGGTTTGCTTTGTCCTTGGCCCAGGTTCCCAGGATCTGATGAGAAAACCAAGGAACAGAGAGAGCCTGGTCCCTCCTCTTCAGGGGACTGTGTACCTGATAAGTTGTATTTTTATGAAAAAAATTCATGACACTGAGGCCAGGGAGCCAAGGATTGGGCTGGGCTTGCACAGAGAAACAAATTCCAGATGATTTTAAGGTCAGCCTGGCTGCTCTGCAAGGACACAGAGACTGAAGGGGAGGAAATGTCTGCCTCTCTGTTGGCTTCATCTCCCCACTGCCCCAAATAAGTAGGGGGTGAAGACCCATGGGAGGAGACAGGGTGTGGTGGGAGAGGGCTGGGTCAAATCCACAGAGAGCTTTTCTGAGAAAAGACATCTTTGGGACTGCTGTGCTAGCATGGCTGACACCTAGGGCAGCAGAAAGGGACCTGCCAAGGGGCCCCATGGAGCAGCAGGCTTTGCCATCCTGGGCTCCGCAGAAATTGACAGCATCACGTATGGAAGAGTGGAGCCGAGTCAGCATGTCTTCAGGTTTTTGGCAGAGAGAGTGCCTAAGTAACATGTATTAGGAGACTTAAAGTAATTTCTCTCCTTGGTTTAAGAATAATTTAATTTCACAACGGATGTTCAGGGAAGCCATAGGAAGTTTACACGAAGATGCATGGGCCAGCATGTTCACATCAGGGCTACTGCAGCCACAAAAGCCTTGTAGGCTCCTGTAGCCATGCTGCTAGGGGCTGGTTTGTGTGTTATGGTATTGCTAGTTAGCAAGCCATGGCATGGCCAGGTAGTAAGTTATACAATAACTTATGGAGCGGGAAAGAAAGGGGGGTGGAAAAAGAGAGGCTCGCCCAAATATTAGTATAGATTATTTTAGGAGAGAATGGTGTAATAGGTGTTTTTTGTTTGTTTTAAAGTCTGGAGGATGGAAAGGAGTTCACTTCTGTTTGTTTATGAAACATTTTCTTATTACTAAAAATTGCACAATGGTAGAGGTCGAAAAACAAAAAGAGCTGGAATTATGAATCATCATTTTCTTCCTCTTGCTTTTCTCGATTTTCACTCTCAGGGGTTTAGTATTTGAATAAGAACAAGCACCAGTTGTTCACATTCTCAAAGGCCAGCCTCCCTCAGCCCCCAGTGTCTGTGAGGGGTCTGGAACTCCGCCACCAGTGAGGCCTTTGTCTTTCTGCACTGTGAGCCCAGGGTTAAAACTCTCAGGGACCAGCGTTAAGCACAGGGCCTTAGGAAGGACCATTGAGCCCATAGCATCTCTATGCTGGCTGCAAGGTGGAAACCTCCACTTTGCTTACTGAAAAGGGCCCTTTGGGGGAGGCAGGCTCCTCCTACACAGAGAAGAAAACAGGCTCCCAAGGAAAAACAGACGCTCCCTAGGTCACACTGAAACCCTTGCTAGTGTGAACAGCTTCCAAATCACAGGCATGGAGTCATTGGCCCAGCACAGAATAAAGGAAAGGCAGCGTGGAAGCAGCAATCCCCACCCAAGGGCTTGCATGAGAACCACCGGAGCCGCTCCTGCTCAGGGCCTCCTGCAGGGAACAGGCAGGAAGGGCAAGTCCCCTCCTGTCCTCCACTCAGAACCACTAACGGCCTGCTGCTCTGAACACGGGGCATAGTCAAGTTCTCTCTGGTCTACCAGACTTTTGAACCCAGACCCCAGCTTCAAATCTCATCCTCATTCCTCCTACCTCAAGCAGCCACTCCCACTATATTTCTGATACATTCAGGACTCTGTCTTTGCATTTTGTGTTCTGGTGCCCCTTTCCTTGTCTCACCAGCATCTTCCACTCAGATTTAAAGATCCAATTCCAGAGTCACAGGTCCCCACTGCCCCCTGCAGGGGGCAGAGATGCTAGTAGAGTTTAGTGTTTCCCAAGCCCTTGATTGTTGCTTTTATAAAGTGAACAGAGGTAGTAATAAAGATCATATGTGTGTGTTCATGCACCATAGAGAGCTAATGGTTTCTGGACAGTGATCACATTTGCTCCAACAATAACTGTGGCCACAGTAATGGTGATGATGATGGCGTCTTGTTCATCTTTGACCTCCCAGTCCTGACTGAAGTAGGAACTCAATAAACATTTGTTGACAAAGTAAGGAAACAAATTTTTCCAAGGTAGAATATGGAGGCAGGGAAGGGGGTGGGGAGTGAGGGGAGAATAGGAACAGCTTCATTCTAAGGGCAGTGGACTCACAGGGTGGTCTGCATCCAGCTCTGCTCCATAGCTGAGGATCTGGTTGGCGAATCTGTCCAGCTCCTGAATGGTCCTTGGGAACCAGGGCACTACAACACAGAAAGGGCAAAATCTTGAGAGGCAGGGCCCCAGGCCCCACTGAGCTCAGAAACACAGGATCAGGCTCACTTGGCCAAATGATGGGTGCTAGGAAACAGGGTTCTACACAACCCCCAAATCACTGTAATTGAAAAGGTAAACTCCATTTTCCTTGGAAACTAAATTCAAAATACACTCCCCAACATATTCTCTTTCCTGGAGGTTCCCTCCCACTTTAATTTCAAAACTCTCCCTCCCCGCAGCACAGGCGTTGTCCTCAATGGTTTCCTTTAGCACCAGGACGTTTTATGTTGCCCCCAAACCCAAATTAGATGGAGCCAGAGCTGTTCTGTTGTGAACAAGGATGCACCTTTGAGACCCTGTCTTCATATTGTGTCTCCCTCCCCACGGTCCCAGGCACCCAGGACGAGTCTCTTCATCCCACAGCCAGTGAGAAACCCACAGCTGAAGCCAGATGGTTTATGGGCTGAACGTGTCTTTCAGGGCCTAAAGAATCTGTGGACTGGTTTCTGAGGCAGCACCGTCAGGGAGGAGACGGGGCCCAAGTCACATGGTCCACGGTGAGAAGCTCTGGCAGACACGGACCCCAGAGGGGACGGACAGCACCCAGATCCCCACAGCTTCCAGGAAAGAAGATACGCTGGGGTGGAACTACCCCAGAGATGAATAGAGATCAGAAAGTACTGGATGTGGGCTCCATGAGGGTATGCTGTAGCTCTAGAGGAAAGGAAGGCACAGGGGAGGAGCTAAGGAATTCATCCTCCAGCTGAGCTGACAGGTGGGGTATCAACAACAAGCCATTGTAATCCATAAGCTGTACTTTGGAAATTTATATTCATTAAATAAAAATTAAAAAAAAAACAGTAAAGACCATCCACAGAATGTCTACTCTCATAGAGTTGCTGTTCCTGAAATACCCCCCCAGATAAGAAAGGTGTTATAGTCCCTATTATACTTATGAGAAACAGGTTCTGGCTGACTAAACAATTGGTTTAGGATCACACAGGGAATGAGAGAGAGGCAGAGCCAGAGGGAAGCCACAGAACTAAGATTAACACAGGGGGGCCTTGAAATGTGCCCAGGGTATCCAATGCTTCCTCTAAATGAGGTTCAGGGGGAAAGATGCTGAACTCGCAATCAGCACCAGGCCAGGCTTAGACATCTAAGCCCTGCCTGCCTACTTACCCTGCCTGCCTCGATCCCTCCTCTGTAAAACTGAACTGACAATGAAAGGAAGGATAGCAAATGGTTTTTTGAAGCCTTACCATGTACCAGGTCCTGCGCTTAGGACTTATGTGGAGTAGCTTCTTTAATCTGAGGACCATATAAGAAGTAAAGGAGAAAGCAGGAAAGGTAGCTTTCCATCTCAGGCCTGTTGACCTCTGATTCTGACCGGCCCACGTGGGACAAGAAAGAACATGTCTGCCATCTAGTGGTAAATAGTGGGAAGTGCCATCCATGTGCTAAACACCACCTTGGGAATTCAACCAAAGCAAGGGGAGCTTATCTCTAGTGGTCATAACAGCCTCTTTGGAGTTTATGTGGATCTGAGGTGCTGAGCTCTCCACTGTCCACGTTAATAATTAAAGCCAACGTAGTGCAATTCTAAATACTTTACCTGTGCAGTGAGTACCACTGGCAGGCATCCCCATATTGCACAACAAGAAACGGAGGCACAGAGCAATGAGAAGGCAGACCCAGATATACACACTGGTAATCAACCGTGGGGTCAGGACTCAGATTCAGATTTGGATCTGGCTGACTCTGTGGTCTGCGGTCCTGACCACCATCCCAACCTGCCGCTCATGGAAAGGCTCTGCCTCATGGGTTACGGCCAGGTCTGGAGCCCAGCAGGCTCCTTGCCATTTCCCACCCAGAGTTTCCCACACCCCAAAAGCATGCACAGTACTCAAAAGTATGCTCCTATGAATGGGAATAACAGATGTTGTGGGAATAGTTCCTTCTACTGCTCACATGGCACCTATGTGCCAGGTACTCTGCTACACACTTCACATGTGCTACCTCCTTCAACCCCCAGAAGCCTCAGAGGGCAGGCATTTTTACCCACTTTACAGTTAAGGAAAGTGAGGAATGGGGAGCATGAGTCAAGGCTGATCTCTCTGGTCCCAGCTGCCGAGACTTTGGGGCCTGGAGGACTCAGCATCATGCTCCATCCACCTCTTTGGACCTGGCTTCCCATTTCATCACCCAAACTCCTCCCCAAGCTCTCCTTTGGCCTTGAGCCCAGCCTTTGTCTTGCTCTGTGAACCTCTGTTGTCACCAGTCACTTAACATAACTCCCTCCAGGTTTATCGAAGTAGCTGTAAATGGCAGGGTTGCTTTCTTTCTTTTGGCTGAATAGCATTCCATTGTGGATGGATGGAAAGAGAGGGAGAGGGAGAGAGAGAAGGAGAAGGAGACGGAGAGGGAGGGAAGGAGGGAGGGAGGGAGGGAGGGAGAGAGAATTTCCTTTATCCATTCATCTACTGATGGACATTTAGGTTGCTTTCATGTCTTGGATGTTGCGAATAATGCTAGGAGCATGGGACTGTATGCATCTCTTCAAAATACTGATTTCATATCCTTTGGATATATATATTAAAGTGGTATTTCTGGATGCTATGGTCATTCTTCTGCTAATTTTTTGAGGACTCACCAACCTGTTTTCCATAATGGGTGGACCATTTTACATTCCCAGCAATAGTGTACAAAGGTTCCCTCTTCTCCACACCCTTGGCAATACTTGCCAACTCTTGTTTTGTTTGTTTGTTTGCTTCGTTTTCATTTTACTTGAAAGGCAGAGAGACAAAGAGAGATCTTCCATCTGCTGTTTTATTTCCAAAATGCCTGCAGTATCTCGGGCTGATTCAGGAGAATGCCAGGAATCTGAAACTAAGTCCAGGTCTGTCATGGGAACACAAGGAACCCCACTAGGGCTGCTTCCCAGGATGTGCATTAGCAGGGAGCTGGAATTGTAAGCAGAGCTGAGACTTGAATCCAGGCACTCCAATTCAGAATGTGGGTGTCCTAAGCAACATCTTTTATTTAAGGATTTATTTTTATTTCCTTGAAAGGTAGACTGACAGAGACAAAGGAGCAATAGAGAAAGAAAGATATCTTCCATCCACTGGTTCATTCCCCAATGACTGTAATGACTGAGACTGGGACAGGATGAAGCCAGGAGCCAGCAACCTGGGACTACATCTGGGTCTCCCACATGAGTAGAAGGGGGTTGGGCCATCATTTGCTGCTTTCCTGGGCACATTGGCAGGGAGTATCTTACTGGTTGCACCAAACACCTGCCCCATCTCTTGTTTTCATACTACTCAAGGGATGCTGTTTAATATGACATCCTCTAGACTCAAGGGAGGAAATTCTGGTGACTTAACCCTGTCTTGTCAAGCTCTATGGGAATCTAGGTTAGTCTGTCCCTAGTCTGGAGCTGGCTTCCTGCCTGTCTCAAGGATAGTCACTCTAGTGACGACTAAGAATCCAGCAACAGAGCCAGGCAGCCTGGACTTGAATCCCTTTCTCTGCACTTATGACCTGTGGAACCCAGGTATCTTTGTCTCTGTATCTTCAGTTTCCAATCTGTGAGGTGGTGATATTTATACTACAAATGACTTAGTTTATAAGAATATGAAGTGAAATGAGTTAATATGTGTGATTTGCTAAGAACTGTGTCAGCCTATGGTAAATACTATCATTGTTCAGCTGTGATATATAGAATAAAGATATTTTCTTATTCTGATGCTGATTCTTCCCTTAGTTCATCATAGTACATGAAACAGAAAGGATTCTAGCAAATCTAAAAAGTCTGTCATTTGTTTTGTTGTATAACTGAGCAAGTCTTTATCTTTCAGAGCCTTATTTTCCTTATCCACAAAATGAATGAAAATGATATTTCCATATTATTGGTGAATTAAATGCTTTAGCAAATGTGACACATATTAGCACAATGACTGACCCACAATAAATGCTTGACCAATATTAACCATTAGGATGACAAGAATTTCACGATGAAGATAGAAATGTTTAAAGCAAGGGAAAAGAGGAAGGAAAGAATGGAAGTTGGAATCAGGGAGCAGGTTCTTAGTTCAACTTTGGTATTAACAGGATTTCAAACCTTGGGTCTCAGGTTCCCCTCGGCAACAGAGGGTTGTTGAGTTCATTGGTGGCTGCCATCCCCTTTGGGTTTAATATTCCAAGCCCCATGGAATCCAAAAGACTGGCCAGAGGATGCATGAAAATACAACTCCGTTTCAACGTATCAACCTCTTATCTACCCGGAAGTGTAGTCACTACGTTTGTTCAGCTCCCAAAAGCATCATCCCTGCCCTTCACCTTTCTCACCTCGCTGAGAAACAACACTCTACTCACAAACTGAAGCTTGTTGGCCTCACTGGCACTCAGAGCTGTTATGGCCATCTCCCAGCCAAACACCAGAGGGCAGCAGAACCAGCACAATTCCAACTCTGGGCAACTGTTTTCCTTTTCCAAAGCGAAGACACTAATTGGACCCTAATGTTTAGTTCAGATCTCTTGATGACAGGGTTGGAGGAGGGGCTAGCAAATTGGAAAGAGTTGCAAAGACCCAAAGAATTCAAGTCAAAGAGACAAAGATGAAGTGCCCATCAAGCCCCAAGTCTTTGATCTCAGGACCTTGTCACAGAAGCTGTGAGGGCCCTCAAGGTAGCACTTTAAAACTGTGGGGTACTCACCTGAGTCCATGGGCTTCTGGTGTTTGCACCCCATCATGACCCAGAAAAGCCCAAACCGCAACCAGGCTGGTGATCTTAATCACATAGACTATATCCAACCTTACTCTGGTATTTCATGACTTTGAGATTTTGTTCAAATTACTTAACCTCTGTTTACCCTGGTTCCCCATCTGCAAAATGGCTATAATGATATGCCTTTCCAAAGGATTATGAGAGAATGAAAATGAACTCACGTGAATGGTGCTTACAACAGGGCTTGGCACACAGCAAGTGCTTTGAGAGTCATCAGTAGTGTCATCATCAGCACTATCACTATCGCTATCATCATCATCGTCAATGTCATTTTCATTACAGAAAGTCAAATGATAAAGGTACTCATTTCCTCCAGGCAGTAGCCCAGGAACAACCTGGAATGTATTCCCACTTCCTCCCCAGGCACCAATTGAGGTCAAGGTCTTTATCGCATCTGAGATAGAAGGAGGACCTGGGTTGAGTCTAATGATTAAGAGAAGGAATTTTCCAGCCATCACATTGGTAAGCAAGGATGAGGCGTAAGGAAAGAGGACTCAGGAGAGGGAAGTTATAGGTTCTCAGGAGTGCAGGGAGCAAAGAGAAGAGGCAGCACCCTTCCGGCTGTGCAGCATCCTGCAGGAAGCAGTGTGAGGATCCCGGGAGTGAAAGGTAGGGACCTCACAGAAAAGCACCAAAGTCACATCAAGCCTTCAGTGCTTTTATTGACACCTACTGCTGCATAAATGGTGTGCACACCCTGGACTGGAAGCCAGCAGGCTTGAGCTCAAGTCTCATCTCTCATATCCACAAACTATGAGAAGCTGAAAAATTACTTGATTCTTGAGTTTTTGGTTCTTCACTTGTGAAATGGGAGAGGCAATGGAATCCTCACCTGCCTCCTTGTTTGGGGTGGGAAATACTTGACCCATTGCAGGTGGATCTGTCATGTGTTGTAGCTTTAAGAACTCACAACAAACCTTTGGAATCTTGCCTAACTAAGCAAATATGGTCACACACAGCAGAGTCCATACCTATGTCCCAAACCTCTTCCAATTTTTACCAACCAAACATTTACAACTACCTGTTTTCCTTTAGAGATATGTTTTCTTGAGAGCTCATTCTGCACCAGAGACTGTGCTTAGTGCTCTACTTCTATTGTCTCTTTTGATGCTCAAGGCAGACTTAAGAGGTGGGCATTTTTATTTCTGTTCACTGGTGAAAAAACTGAGGCTCAAAGAGATGCAGCAAATGGCTGTGGATCCCTGAGCTAGCTGAGATGAAATCACAATTCTGCAGCCTGGGCAATCCATCATCAAACCACATGGCTTAGAATAAATGGGAAGCGGGGGTTCCTTTATTTTAGACACCTGTTCTCCCACCTGGAGTGGATAAGGAGGTACCAAGTTAAGGGTCTCAGGAGGCTTTAGGAGGGTCCCTAGGACAGCCTGGGTCCCACCCCACACCCTGTGCAACCCAAACCTCCCTGGATTTAGGGGTTGTAACATTTGAACATTCTCCTTCATGCATCATTCCTCTTCTTCCATGAATGGCGCAAGTCCCTCTCCTCACCCGGGTCTCATAATGCTGGGAATAGAGACTGACCCCAGTGACCCAAGCCTCTGTTTTGAAAAGTTAAATCAGATTAGCTCATTAATGACCTTGCCAAATACCTCAGCGGTGGCCGGCCTCTGTGAGCCCCTCAACAGGCTGCTGGGCCTGTGGTTAATGAATGACTGGGGCAGGCTGGCACAACAGAGGCCCTCTGTGAAGCCAGAGGCACCAGAGGAGCTGGGTGGGGGGGGTGGGGGGGTGGATCATTAATAAATATTGATTTGGCTCCAAAGGAAGCAGCCCATTGGAGAGCTGGCTCCGGACACCCACGTTGTGGTCCCATTAAATTGGGGTCAACTGCTCAGCCAGGAGGCTGAATGGCGGCTACTGGCCCAAGAGTACTCCAAAGCATAAGGCCCACAGGCCTGGCTGGAGCCTGCTTCCTGGCCAGAGCCTGCTTCCTGGCCAGTGGGTCAGAGCACGCCCATTAAATTTGCAGCATTTTAAGGTGCAGGCTAAGTCCAATCTATCCCCCTCCCTCCATCAGATGTTCATCAGCCCCAGGGTTTAGCCAACAAGGCACCCAGGCTTGCCTCCAGTCTGTCTCCAGAAGAGCAATAAATCCTCCATTTCTTGTGCTCAAAATAGAAGGGCTCCCCCCTTCCTCCCAGACTCCCGGACGTCTCCTCTGAGGCAATGACCTCCAGCCCTGCAGAGAAGCAATTGCAGTGTTGAGCTCAAGGGCTCCTGCAAAGAGAGAAGGGGTGGCTTGCTAGCATCCTGCAAGACGAGGAGTTTGGAGGATTTTATGTTCCTTTTCAAGGAGCTTCTACTGTCTTTACGAAGAAAAAATGCACTTAAGTATGATCCTGGCAAGAATGTGTAGGTCAAGGGCTGGCTCTTGGAATCAAGCTGTGCCCCTCCACCTCCTAGACAGTTGTCAGGAGTGGTGGGTTCCGGGCAACACATCTGTTCTCTATTTTCATGTACTAAAATGAGATCCTAGAACCCCATAAATGAAAGGAGCCTAGAACATGGAATAGAGTCAATTGATAATAGAAGAAATATTGAATAGATAGATAGAATGAGTGAAGGAAGATGAATAAAATTATGAATAATAATGGCCTGTAGAATTAATTATTAAAACCATCCACATAAACTGAAACTACCTTCCCAATATCCCATTTAAGAACTCACATGTCCCATAAATGTAATTGTTGACATAATGCTCACTACATTTCCAAATGTGCAATTTTGTCTTGGGAAGGCTCACACCACAGTGATATGGTGATTTTCCACTCACACCTAGAATTATGCTAAACTTACATGGGGCCAAATAGAATACATCTGACACCTGTTACATTCCTTACATCTTGCTTATTTCACTCTAAGAGGCTTACCCTGGCCCTTCTCCCCTTCCCTTCATCAAATGAACCCCAGATTGGAAGCAGTGAACCTATTAAGTATACTCTTGAGTGTAGAGTAGACTATTAAGAATACTCTTGAATATATTAGAATGCTGTACTTTCCTATCAGTGCCACATATCACACCATGTAGCAGTGGCCTACCAGGTTATAGAATCCATCAGGATGGGCATCATGTCTGTCTTTTTCACTACTGTGTCCTATTTTGTGACACTGAATATATGCTCAATCACCTTTGGTGGCATGAATGAATGACCCACTGAATTATGGAACAAATGTGAATGAAAGAGAAGAAGGTGGCAAAAATGACTCCATTTTTTGAGAAATAGCAGTAAGAGAAGAAAAAAACCCTAATAGCAGAGTTTTAAAAAGTTTAATTTATAAAATGCTAAGGAATGAGAGAATTCCTGAGGAGATTTCTGTCAAATGCTACAGAAATGTCAAGAAGAATGAAAACAGCAAGAATGACATTATTATAATTCCCTCCATGAGCCATAGTAGGTGGCAGAGTGGGTCTTAGTTCCATTTTACAGATAAAGGGGAAGCAAATGTGGTCACCTAGCCAGTAGGAGGTCAGAAGGGATTCAAACCTAGGTAACAGTGTACAAAGAATCCAGAAGCTGGCTCTTGACCCTCTAAGTTCCTTGCTCTTTCTGAGTCAGTGTGAAGTTCTTTCAATCCAGCATGAATGGTAAGTTGACCTCCAGTTATAATCATTTCATATGCTTTTATTACCTCCTCCCATTGAGGAAACACATTCTCCCACAGAGAAAAGGTATTCTCAGTCTAACTCCCTGTAACTTTCACAGTCTTCTGGATCTACATAAATAGCATCTCATGATGGCTTTTCTTTGTCAAAGATCTGGAATTTTAGGATTCCAGACTTGTTCAGCCATAAGATTCACTGGGTTTCCTTACAGAAGACTCAAGTATAAGTCTACTAGCAATATTTTACATGGATCCTACATGCCAGGCACTTATGCAAATTTTATTATATAATCTACACAACCACATTTGTACCCAGATAGCTTCAGTTTACAAATGTGTAGGAGACTTACAGAGAACAAACAAGTTAGCCAAACTGCTACAGCCTAGGAACTGAACTGGAACAATGAAGACTACAAAATCTATGCTGTCTTTCAACTTCACCTCTGTCTTGTTTCCTAATACTGAAAATAAGAACAATGTTAACTGCTGGCACTATCTGAGTTGGCTATTGCAAGGCTCAAATGAGACAACCTAAGGGGAAAAAATTTTGAAAACACTGTATTTGGCGCATAAATGAGGGATTTCCTCTGAGAATGAGAGCCTGCCTGTAATTTTACGATCTTCCTTAGTGTGAAGCTCTGTGGTCTGGCCAACTGCATGAGCTTCAGAAGTAGTATTCGCTCAGCTCTCTCCTTGCCAATGACTCAAAGCCTTCCCTGACGACTGCAGAGAGCAAACCAGATGGCATCACCTAGAGATTCTATGTCCAGCTCCTGGATTGGTGTCATCTCCCACTCCTCGGTTGAAGACAGGGATCTTTTCATCTTAATGAGACAGTCTACTGAAATAGAAGACACTTCCAGAGCCTCTAGGACTCAGGGCTACATCCAGCAAACCTCCAGATAGACTGGGAAAAAAAGGGTGTTTTACAAGTACAAGCCTGAAAATACCTGGTTTCCTGAGGACCCAGTGCCACCATCACCTATAGGCATGGCCATAAGAGGCACACACAGGACACAGTGAAATGCATGGGGATAAGTTTATAATTGGTGCAGAGTCATGGAAAGGCAGCAACACAATAGACAAGTGGAGGGAGAGAGAGAGAGAGATAAAGGCAGGTGGTGGGAATGGGAAGAAACTTCAAACTATTTGGATTCTCCTTTCAGCTCTAAACATTCTCTTTAAAGATTCTTAACTCTGGGAATCATAGCCTCTTTGAAAAATCTTCTTTCCTAAAATTATGCATATGCATGCATGTGTACCATTTTTCCTCACAATACCAGGAGGCTTTTCAGAGCCCTCTACCTCTATGGAATCTGATACTCCCCTCCAAACCCAACTGATTTGAAACAGCAGCCTTACTCAGTACAGCTCTTCAGGGCAGCAATATTGAAACAGGAAAGAGAAAACTCTTGGAGCAGAGTGTCAAGATGGAAGGAATAAGTATAATAATGTTGCTTTTGTCTTCTCATAATAATTATGTATCCCAGCTAGATAGATAGAAACATAGAAAGGTAGGTGGATAGGTATATAGAGAGACAGATAGATAATTGGCATATGGATAGTTAGATAGGTACATGATTGACAGGTAGAAGATGGTGGTGATGATGATGATGGTGATGACGATGAAGAAGAAGATAAATAGAGGCTGTTGTTTATAGAAAACAGTTGCATTAGCAGCTTCTGAACAGACAACTTTCTCCAAAAGGTGATACTCCTAGACTTCCTTCTACCCAAGACATTGTGTCCATCTGCTTCTCCTGGCTACAATCTGTCTTCATGTAGGCATTTTCCATTCCCCATTGAATACAATGTCATGCAGGGCACTCAAAGGAAAAGGTAAAAGGATTAGTAGACTGATCGATGGATGATATTAATGCTCTTTTATGTTGGCTTGAAGAAGGATTTGAGGTCATCAGGAGAGAGGGTGGAAGGAGAATAGACCTCAAGTATTCAAAAGACTCTCTGGATTAAAATCCTATTAAACTCACATCAGCTTCTCCGGGAGGCATTTGAGAAGGTTGGGGTTTCTTTAACATGTCACCATAATTAACCTCCCCTTAAGCTGTTTTGGGTGGGGAACTTTAGCAATTAAGAAACTGAAAAAGTTTCATTTTCTATCACCCACATGGCTTTCTGAATGGCTTAGAAACTAGAGTGGAAAGTGATTTAGCTTAATTTATTTGAGGGGTTCAGATCCCTCACTTGAACCTGCTGTCAGACTCACCCCTGAGATCTGAGCCTCTTATTAAAAGGGGCATTTTGTCCAGAGAAAGAATCAAAGGTTCAAATCTACTCTGATGCTTTTCTTCCTCTGATCATCCTCCCACTGAGCCTTACAGAAAGAGTAACTCTGCATGGAGCCAGTTGTTTCCCCTAAAACAATCTGCTTCTGGGCCCAGACTCCACTAAAACGACTACAGAAATGCAAAGAGCTCATCCTTCTTGCCAGGTGCAAGGTCATGCCATTTTAGCATCAGCTGCATCCTTAGCAGTTATTTGGGTTATAAGTAAGTTAAGGTCAAGTGTGAGCAGGGCATCCAGGATAAGAACAGGGTGACAAAACACCCAAAGAAGTAAGTCATGAAACATGGGATGTTTTAAAGGGCTAGTCTCAGATGTTTTTCCACCATTAGGTAAAATATCATCCCAACTTCAAATGTCAACTCTGCCACTTTAAGCAGTGAGCTGAAAAGCCCCACTAGGGAATTGATCTTGTGCTACGGTCAGCCTGTGTAAACCCAACAGTGATTACGAGATAACTGCATGAAAAAGATACTTTTTGCTTTTACATTTGCTGCATTCTTAAACAGTGGAAGAGAGGCCAAATTCCATCCATGGCAACACCTGTTCCTCTACTGTATTCACTTGGTTTTCTCATCACCTTGTCAGACTATGCTTTTCTCCAGAGCAGGCAGTTCAACCCCTCTGTCTCCAGCTCGTAGCACAGCACCCAGCACAGAGCAGCACTCAGCACATTCTTGCCACATTCTGCCTATGACCACACAGAATTCACCCTCTGCCTTAAGGCAAGTCATAGCCTCTGTTTCCACAATTAAAAATTAAGGCAGCTGTAAGGCTGCATGACCTCTGAGGTCATTTTCAGTTCTCGGAATCTCTGAAGAAGCAGTTGTGTGCAGGCTGGCTTTCTGTGGCTCCAGTGCGCCTGGCAGGACTTGCAACAATGATGACAATGGGAGGAACAGGGAATATCACCGAGGCCTTAAACATGTTGTTCTCTGCTGCCAGTGTTTCACTTGGGTGACTTCAATAATCCAATCAGGCGAAGACTCTTTTTTAACAGTTTACAACTGACACATCATTTTTGTACATTTTTATGGGGTACAGCATGATCATTTGATCCATGTGTACAATGTATGATGATAAAATCAAGGCAATTAATTACTTCCATTTGCTCACTCACCACTTCTATGGCTGAGAAACCTTATACTCTTCTAGTTATTTTGAAATATACAATAAATTGTTATAAACTCTAGTCACTCAACTGTGCTACAGGACACCAGAACTATCCTATCTAGCTACATCTTGGTACCTGTTATCCATCCTTTTTCCATCCCCTCCTCCCTCGGTATTAGTAATGGTGATCGCTGTTCTAGCCTCTGCATTTATGAGATCAACTTTTAAGCTTCCACTGAAGGAGTGAGAATGTGCGGTATTTGCTTTTCTGTGGCTGGCTTATTCTATCTACTCAGCAGAATGTCCTCCAGTGCCATCCATGTAGGCAGAGATATTTATTACTCCTGATGGCTTCAGTTGGGAAACTGCAAGGGTCACACCGTGTGATAAGCCCTGGTTCCTGGAGCTGGTCTCCTAACTGGTGCTGTATCCCAGTTAAGGACCTCCTGTCAGAGCCCCCAGTCCAGGCTGCCAGCACTCCAGCTGGTCTACATACATCTTCCTGGATCCCCAAGAGGCCCGCCTGCTTGTCAATTGCTTTGATTTCCTACCCCTGAGCCCCAGCTGGCCTGGTCTCCACCTGCTCCAACCAAACACAGAGCTTGCCCCAGGATCTGGCAGGCCCTTTGTCCCGAGAGCCTGCAGGTCCTGTTGGGAGCAGGTGGCCGGAAAAACAGGACAGGGTAGTCATTAGGGAAGCAGCTTGGGAGGCCGAAGGAAAAAGAAGGCAGATAGCACGGATCCAAGGAGGAATTCTAAGTGCCTGCCCCTAGAGGCCTGAGCCCTTCTGCATTGCTGTCCACTCTCAGCCAGGGCAGAAGCTGGGAGTGGGTTTCCTTGTCTAGGTTATAGCCACAGGAAGATGAGGACAGAAAATTGAGAGACTTCTTAGGAAAGTCTTAGCGATATACCTTTTAGAAAATGGTCCAGTGGCCTGTTCTATGAAGATAATTTTGTCTCATTTTAAAGCATCTCTATTAGAATACTATGTATTATTTTAATTGAAATATAAGAACTGTATACATAAATGGAGTAAGGTGATTTTTTTTTTAAATTTATTTGACAGATAGAGTTAGACAGTGAGAAAGAGAGACAGAGAGAAAGGTCTTCTTTCCATTGGTTCACCCCCAAAATGGCCGCTACGAACGGAGCTACACCGATCTGAAGCTAGGAACCAGGTGCTTCTTCCTGGTCTCCCACGTGGGTGCAGGCGCCCAAGCACTTGGGCCATCCTCCACTGCCTTCTTGGGCCACAGCAGAGAGCTGGACTGGAAGAGGAGCAACCGGGACTAGAACACGGGGTGACGGTGCTGCAGGCAGAGGATTAGCCTAGTGAGCCGCGGCACCGGCCATGGCTGTATCAGTTTTGAGAAATGCATAATATCATGTAGGTACCATTACAATGTCACACAAGAATGGTTTTACCACCCTAAAAATATTCTGTGCTCCAACTGCTCATCCCTTTACTTCTATATCCTTCTTTTGGAAACCATTGGTGTTTTTGTTGTCTCCATAGTTTTTCCTTTACTATTGATATATTTGGAATAAGAGTATGGAATCTTTTAAGACTGGCTTCTTTTACTTAACAGTATGTGTTTAAGTTTCCTCCATGTCTATCTGTGACTTGACAGCTCACTTCTTTCTTATGCTGAATGGTATTCCATTGTATGGATATACCACAGTCTGCTTATCCATTCATCTATAGAAGGACATCTTGGTTGTTGCCAATTTCTGGCTATTATGAGTAAAGCTGTTGTAAACATCCATGGGTGCTTGGGCCCTGCACCCGCATGGGAGACCAGGAGGAAGCACCTGGCTCCTGGCTTCGGATCAGTACTGTGCGCCGGCCGCAACGTGCCGGCCGGCAGCAGCAGCCACATGGGGGGTGAATCAACAGAAAAAGGAAGACCTTTCTCTCTGTCTCTCTCTCTCTCTCACTGTCTAACTCTGCCTGTCAAAAAAAAAAAAAAAGCAAAACAAAAACTGATACAGCCATGATACATAAAGCATGATACAACATATAAACTGTGCACTTAAAAAAATCTACCACACCAATGCAAGAGGTTAATAGGGAAACTTGGATTAGGGATGGGAGATTAAAAAGAAGACATAGGGGAATTCTCTGTGCTTTTTGCACAAGTTTTCTGTAAACATAGTATTTCTCTTAAAAAAGGTCTATTAAAAAAATAGTTCATCTGGATATGCTTTGGGCCCTAAAATGAAATCAATTTATTTGTCTGTATTCTTTTTGGTTAAACACAATCATAACAAAAACCACACACTATAATTTATCTAACCCTATGCTAAATACTGTGCTAAACACTGTTTTTGTACACCTATATTCTCATTTAATCTTCTCAAAAACACTCTGAGAAACAGATTTCAGAGCAGCTATCAGGGGTCTCAGAATAAGAAAGTGGGAGAAGCAGGACTTTAACTGAGCCAAAACCCATGATTATAATTCCTATATTCTGTTGCTCTTTTCCCTTCTAGAGGACAGCTGTGATCATCATATCACTAAATAAATAATAAATCAGAGCCAGTCTTGACAACTCCTGTAGTCATTCCTTTACAAATACATTTGTGTAGAGCATTGTGCTAAACTCCAAAGATGCAAATATAGGTGGGAGAGCCTCTCTGTTCACAAGGACTTCATAATTTCATAGAAAAGGCAGATAAACAAATGAATGGTGACAATGAAAGCCCAGGGAACAAGGAGTCAGGTAATCCCAACTCCAGAATTGGCACATTATGAGATGGACTTGGGGAGATCCCTTGGTTGGAATGGACATAATCAGATATCTTGTCTTAAATTTGCATCAATGTAGAAAGGACCCTGGAGATAAAGATTGAGAGCATGTTTAATTCAGGAATGAAGAAATCTATAAAATTCACAGCAATAGAAAGAGAACTGTTAATAGAAGGAATAGCTATCTTGAGGAAAGGAAATTAACACTTAGGATATTTCTATAATATGCCAGGTACTTACCTAGGTCCCTAATCTATATCTTCTTGCTTAATCCCCCAACAATCTTCCAGGGAGCTACATTTTCAATGTGGTTTATTCCCTCCCACCAAGGGTTCATGGAGGCTGTGATAGTGTGAACTTTGGGAGTGGGGAGGGGGCTTGTTGTTAGATCATTGGAGACACTGCCCTTGGAAGAGATTAAGGTAGATGTCATAGGATATGTGTTGGCTCCCATGAGAGTAAGTTATAAAAGAGTGTGCCTGATCCCTCCCAGTTCCCTGGCTTCCTGTCTTATCATGTAATCCCTTCCTATTGCATGTGCTACTACCATGATTCTATCCACAACGGTGTGATGTAGTCAGGGCTGCCTCACCAGAGTCAGCACCATGTTCCTGGGTCTACAGAACTTTGAGCTAAATAATCTGGTTTTCTTTATAAATTACCAAACCTCAGATGTTTTATTATAGACATAGAAAATATTCTAATATACAAAGTATTATTTTTGTCATTATTCTATGAAGACAGTATAGAGTCTTTTGTGTTGCAAAAGTCTTCTAATTCTTACCTGTGTCTTTCTTCTTATCTCGGGAAAGCTCATGGACAGTGGCGCCAATGTCATGCCTCAAGATTTGAATGATGTCTTCAAGTGCAGGCATGCTACGTTTATCCAGGTAGGTGAAAAATTCATACTCATCTTTTTTTAAACGAGAAGGTCTGGACTCAATGTGGGTCAAATTAATATCATTCTCCTAGAAGAAAGAATTGGAAGGGTGAAGGGACATCACCAGGACTTACATTGGTCAAAGATGCAACCCCAGAACACAATGGAATGTGAAGTTGAATGTGCAACACACAAAACACAATGGGATACAGAGATGAAGAACAAGATTTTTTTTTTAAGAATAGAATAAAGTCCTTAAATTCACAATAGTTGCTTTTACTCTTTCTTTTGAAAAACCAAGTATCAACTGGTAAGAGGTGAGAGGAATGGCTCAAATGTCACAGAATTCGGTTACATGGGAATCTGTAAATTACCAAAATTATCATTATACTCATAAGACTTTGGTTTGGTTTAAACCTCTAAGACAGTGGTTACCAAAAGCAGTCACATAGGAAAGCCTTTCCCAAATGAATGCTGTAGAACATACATAAAAGCCATTGTAACCCATAAGCTATACTTTGGAAATTTATATTCATTAAATAAAAGTTTAAAAAAAATAAAGAGTATAGAAACAACACTATTCTCCTTGAATAGAGTTCATAGAAGTCACATTTATTGGGTTTACCTATAAGTTCTAAATTATATCAACAACTAGACCCAAGGCAATGTACTTTCATGTTTCTATTCCTAAATTTCACTATCTGTAATTCAGTGGTCTTAATGATACTTGATTTGTAAGTTTGTTGGGAGCATTGGTTAAGATGATACATACTGCTCGGCAAATGACAAAATTATCTAACATAATTACCATTAACATTTTTATTCAATTAATTTTCATTCAAGTTCTTTAACAAAAATAGCTATGTAGCACCCATAAGATACGAATCACCCCTTCAGTGTTTGAGATTCCTGTCAGCGAACAAAGCAGAGAGATGATTCTCTTTATGAAGACTGCATTCAAGTAGAGTCTATCAACAACAGACACAGAGGCCGGCGCCGTGGCTTAACAGGCTAATCCTCTGCCTTGTGGCGCCAGCACCCCAGGTTCTAGTCCCGGTTGGGGCGCCAGATTCTATCCCGTTTGCCCCTCTTCCAGGCCAGCTCTCTGCTATGGCCTGGGAAGGCAGTGGAGGATGGCCCAAGTCCTTGGGCCCTGTACCCGCATGGGAGACCAGGAGAATCACCTGGCTCCTGGCTTCGGATCAGCGCGATGCGCCGGCCGCATTGGAGGGTGAACCAACAGCAAAAAGGAAGACCTTACTCTCTGTCTCTTTCTCTCTCACTATCCACTCTGCCTGTCAAAAAAAAAAAAAAAAAACAAAAAAACAAAAAAAAAACAAAAACAGACACAGAAGATTACTAATTCACATATTATTCTACAATGGTTAGGACTAAGGAAAAAACTACAAGGCAGAACAGGGTGAAGAGGATGGGCGTTGATGAGATTAGGCGAAGGCGGATCACAATATTAAATAGAGTGGACACAAGCAACCTCACTGGGAAGACAAGACCTATGTACCGAAGGAGCTGAGGGGGGTGAGGGCCCAAAGGATGCCTGGTCTGTTGAAGGGACAACCACGAAATCAGGGTGAGCAGAAGAAGTTAAGGAGGAGCTAGTAGGAAAAGAGGTCCAAATAAACAAGGGTGGAGGCCAATCATAGAGAATATTGCAGGTCATTTGATGGAATATGTGTCTGATTCTGAAAAAAAAATGGGGGTCTTTATAAATTTTCAATAAAAGAAATAAATATGACCTCATATGCTTGAAATGATCCATCTGATTTCCACATTGAGAATTAACTGAGGAACACAAGAGATCTGTCAAGACTGGCCTGATGCCATTGCAGAACACAGGTAGGATGTGATGTTGGCTGTACCCACAGTAGGTGATGTTGGAGGTGGTTAGGGGAGGTGATTCTTTTAACTTATATAACCTCAAGAGGCTCAAAACTCTCAAGGGCCATGAGAAAGGTGTGTAGAGAAGAAAATGGGGAAAAGTCCACATTTCCCATATCACCTTCAGGTTGGCTATAACTGTGATTCACTATGAGGCCAGATGAAAATGTTCTCAGAAACCCAGAAGGAAGAACAGGGCGCCAACAGAAGCCCTCATACCTCCCTGGAGAATCTCTTCTTTAAGTCAAATATCATGGGCCAATCTAGGTACTACAGTAATGTAAAGATGAATTTACAAAGAGCCATCAAACTGGAGAAAAACTAATGATTACTTACCATAACAAACTTCAAAAGGCATCTGAAGGTGATATTTAATTCTTATTGTTTTTAGTCACCAAAAAGAAAAAGGAGTCATTTACGTAAATTACTCTTCAAATTTAAATGCCAAGCAAGTCATCTGCTACTTATTCAGAATGTTGGTGATTTCATTGGTAGCACTGTTCATTATGAAGAAAACCAAGGAGTATTGTCTACCTTCACGAAAGTAAGCAAATAGGAGTTGCCTTATTGTTCAAATCGACAATAAGGGGGCAATCTTTTGGCTCCTCTGTTAAACTTTTGATACTTGCATTCCTTATTAGAGTTCTTGGTTTGAGTCCCAGCTATTCCAGTTCTGATCCTGATTCCTACTGTCATTCATCCTTGGAGGCAACAGGTCATGGCTCAAGTCCTTGGGTCCCTGATGCCCATGTGTGGAACCTGGACTGAGTTCTTGGTTCCTATTTGCAGCCTTCCCCAGGTCTGGCTGATGTGGGGGCATTTGAGGAATAAGCCAGCAGGTGGAAGATCTCTCTACCTCTCTTTCTGTCTCTCTGACTTTCAAATGTAAGGAAAAATAAATAAAATAAAGATGACAAAAATAAATGAACTAAAAGTATCCTGAAAATAGTTTAGATAACTGAAATTATTTTAGATAACTATTTTAGATATCCAGAAAATAATTTTAGATAACTAAAATTCCAAAAAGTAAAATTCATTAATCTTATTGTTGAGAGGTATGCACATATCTTTTAACTTTATTGTTGATAATTGAAGAGAATGTGTATGATTATAATAGTGATACTTCTCCACATTTGAATATCCCTTTACAGCTTAGAATTATTTCCTGTGACCTTCCTCACCATCCTTTGAAGAAGATAAGGAAGACATAGAAAATAAAACGAGAGGCAGGCATTTAACACAGCAGTTAGGCTGCAGCTTGGGAGATCCACATACCATGTTGGAGTTCCTGGATTGAGGCCCAGCTCCACTCTCCATTCCAGGTCCCTGCTAATGGGCACCCAGGGGGGCAGCATGCAATGGCCCAAATAGCTGTGTCCCCACCACCTACATGGGAGACTATGATCAAATTCCTAGCTCCTAGCTGTGGCCTGGCTTACCCTCAAATGGGCATTTGGAGGCTAAGACAGTGGAAGGGATTCTCTCTCTCTCTCTCTCTCTCTCTCTCTCTCTCTCTTGTTCTCTCACAATCTCTCCTCTCTGCCTTTAAAATAAATAAATAATCTTTAAAAATAAAAATAAATCAGAGATGAAGTTCTTTGCCATAGAGGATGGGAGAGAGAGATCTATTTTTTCTAATCTTAGAGTTGTTTGTCTTACATGCCAGACATACAGTGAGCCCCTCCACAAATGCCAACTTTTATCACTGGTATTATTTTTCAACTAAAAAAAAAAAAAACTTCTGGATCTAATAAACACAATGTTAAGTCACTTCAAATAGGCTCTATTCTTGCTGGTTCTTGCTCATCATCTCCCAGGGCACATGGTGCAGCCGTTATTTTGGACCTGAGAACACACCTGACAGCTGTGGCCAGGTAACACTGCAGAGGGGCCAACTGGAGGGAGAAAAGTGGAAGAGGGAAGGCCAGAGAGAGAGAGAAAGAGATGGCCCTGAAGCTCTCTGACAAACAGAGCTTACTTCCTAAACAACACAAAGAGCAGTGTCATCCTTCTTGGCTCAGGAAGAAAGGGAATGGGTAGGCTCCATCCACTATTTACCTATGTTGAAACTCCAAAAGAAGGGATCAGCAGCTCCTGTCTTGTGTAAAGCAGAGAACACCACAGAGCCAAGAACCAAGGGTGGATGCTTCTCTGGCACCCTTATCACTGGATGAGTTTGGGCAGAGTTGTTGTTAACCACCTGTGCCCCATCTCAGGAAGACCCATGTCCACAAGAAAGCTATTCACTTTGGGAATAATTGTATACAATGCATGCCCCATGATTCAGTTCCTCAAATGCTGGAGATCTAAGTTACATGGAAAACTCCAAAAAAATTTTTTTAGTTGTTTTTTTTTTTTAGTTTTAAAATTTAGCAATTGTTACTATATGCCACATTCACTTCAGATTTTGACACTAAAAATATATACATATATACTATTTTTTTCTTGAAAACAGAGATATTAACATCATAGAGATTCGTAACAATGATCAGAATGTAGGAAAACAAGGATATATTGTCACATACATAGTACAATTCAGTGAAGCAGTGCTTATAACTATATACCAGATGATACAACATCAACATAATTTTTATACTCTAAATATGTTTACTTTCACAAAGAAGAGAAAATATGTTTTAAACTAACTAAACTCTAACAATGGAGGAATAACTAAATGAATTCTATTGCAATCACCCAGTGGAAGATTATACAGCTATTTAAAAGCAATTAACCACAACAACATGCAAAAAAAAAAAAGTGCCAGTAATCAAGATATGGTCACAGTGGGGAGTCTATGATGATGGATTTGCCACACAGATGGAAGGCCCACATTGAGTTCTAGCCCTGGCCCAGCCTAAGCTGACATGGACATTGGGGAACTGAACCAAAAGATGGGAACTCTCTGGCTCCCTCACTCTGTCAAATAAATAAATTTTAAAGTGGTTTGATCTTCTCTTTGAGCTATTTTGAAATATAGACTACATTAATAGGGGTAGTCACTCTATTGTGCAATGGCTATTATTTTGACCTCAAACTTGGAGCCCCTCCCCTCCTACTAAATGTCATTTCATGAAAAAGGGAGAATGGGATCATGAAAACAGTATGGGCTTCAGAACAGATTTGAGTTCAAAGTCAGGTCTTACTATTTGTTACCCTTGACACATTCGTTGTCCATTCTGGTCTTGTGTTTCTAAGTGTTTAAAATAAAAGTAATATTAATTGGCAGCTTAATGAGAATTAAAAAGAGAAAAAGCACTTAGCACAATGTTGGCACCATTAACAGATACTCAGTAAACACTCACTATACTCTGCCTCCTCAATTTGGTGTAAAAACCCATTTCCTAGTAAGGGGAGCATAATGCCTTTTATGAGCTGGTTTACTCTTGAACACTTATTTTACCCCAAATTCTCAGCTCTTTTCCCAAAAGCATCCTTGAAAAAGAAGGAAGGGCTGAGCATATTTTGAGATGAGACTAGATTGGAAAGAGGCCTTCTTTTTTTAATATTTAATTTAACTGTAATTCAAATTTTTAACAGATTCAATGTGCTTTGTAGATAGAATTCTAAGAGCATAATGATATTCCTTTCTCCCATGCTTCCCTCCCAACCTTCTTCCTTCTCCCTTTCTTTCTTTATTTTTTAGTTTTTGAGATAACATTTTAAATTTGCATTACAGTAAAAAGGATTAATACTTAAACAGATAAGAGATGAAATAAGTAAAAGGCAAAAAGATCCTGGTTTTGTGGGATACCTTATTTGATGCCTGTTTGTTTTGTTCTTACACTTAGAGTAAACCTAAGTGATGTTATCCTTGGCCTGTTTCAGAGATTTTTGGAGGCATTGTCAAAGACATTGGCAGAGAATGTTCCAAAACACTGGTCCCAAGCCAACAGACAGAGATTTCCATAACTCATTCCATCAAACACCTGCCATATGCCAAATGCTGTTCTAGGTGCTGAAGTGCGACAGATAGCAAAGCAGAAAAGAATCCCTGCCTTTGTGGAGCTTACGTTGTTATAAGAAGAGTCACATAGTAAATAAGGAAAAAAGTAAACCATATCATCTTCAGGTGAGTGTCAGTGCCATGGAGAAAAATACAACAGGAAAAGGGGATCAGATCTATCAAGGGCAATGGAGATGCTGCTTTAAATACTGTGGTCAAGAAGTCCTCAAAAGTAAACAGGTAATATTTAAGTATACACCCAAGGAGAAAGCCATGCAGGGACAGCACATGCAAGAGTGCTGAGGTAGTGCAATGTGACTGAGAACGATCAAGGACACTAGGACCAGGGCACAGTGAGGAACAGGACATGATGCTGAGAAATAATCAGGATTAGGTCATGGAAGGCCACGTTAGCCAGAACCTGAACCTTGAGTTTTCACGCCAACTGATACAAAAGCTAGGGGAGTTAATTAGGAAGAGGAGCGAGATCGTGTGATTCATGTTTTGAAAGGAATGCCCTGGCCACCATTTCGAGAACAGACTGTAGTGGGGCAAGAGCACAACAATCAGAAGCCGAGCACCATATCTGGGGAAGGAAATGATGGTTACAAAGATAGAAGGAGCAGCCTCATAGAGGTGCGGACAGAACTTCTTAGATATTTCACTAATCTCTTGTGAGAATGCCACCAACAGTTCTGGTTGGTTGAGAGCCTAGAAGTTAAACTCACTGGGATTAAATAGTCAGCAAAGCATGAGGAGCACCATTAAATTCCACAGGGAGCCCCTGAGCATCCCCACTCTGCTGTGGAGGAACAGATCTTGGAAAGGCTCAGCCTGGATCTCCAGGGCAATTCTCACCGCAGGGAGCAACCTTTGGGATCCCAGACTTGCTTCCTCTTAGAAGATTCTCCTTTGTGATCCCTTTCATCCATGATGAGATTATCTCAGGCTACCAATGAGCAATCACAACTCCTGTGCCACTAATAGGCCACAGCAATCCATCCAAATGCTACTGAAAGCTTGAACTTTGTCTTTGGTTGCACAAGCCCGCACAACAAGTGATCAAACTTCATGAAAGCCTAAAATGCAAGTTATTTGCTGCTGGTTCTCAAAAAGGCCCACCGATGAACTACTTTGCATCTAAAATCAGATTCTTCTATTCAATCAAAAGTCACAGACTTGTGCAGAATGTTTAGTGTGAAACACTGTTTATCAGGAATAAACAACGGAAACAACTCAAATGCCCATTAACAGGAAATGTATGAAATATAATTACACAGTGAAATATAGAAAGGGGAAAATGAGTGAGCAAGAAATATGTATACCCACATGGACAAATCTCAAAAACAATGCTCACCACTCTCTCCCCAAAACAGAACACTGAACGACAATTACAATATGATACCAAAATCATGAAAATTGAAAGGTTGCAAAACTACACCATGTATCACTGATGGATATCTATATAAAGAAAAGTATAAAAAGATACACAGGAATAATATATATGTAATTCTGATTAATAGCCACAGCTGAGTAGGAAGGCACATGGGGACAGGTTACCTGGGGACGTTAGTCATTTCAGCAATGTTTTGTTTCTTAAGCAGGAAATGAATCATATACATATTGTTATATCATTACCTATATGTTAGGGTTTGAATAAAATAAAAATATCATCTAGGCTATAAGAAACAGTTTTTTTCCTCCATAACTCAGACTGCTTATCTTGATTAAAGAAAAAATGTTCCCAGTGGATATTTTACTGCTCACACCTGCTCTGGACCTAAGACCTGAGATCGAAAGCAACCCTAGTGATTCATTCTTGATCCAGTACACCACATCAGGCCCAGAGATCACTGGTAAGTCTTTGAAGTCCAAACATTCGATTGATAAATATAATGTGTCTGCCTCTTCCACTCAGCCTTTGCCTCAAGGAATCCTCAAGTTGGCAGATGGCATGGCATTCAAGGGTTCCATCTTCTGCCCACTTATTTATTCTCTCTTACCTTCAGGCAGCTGTTCCTTCATTCTAGAATTTATCTATCTCATCTTCTGTCCCCCTGGTCAACTCCTTCTGATTTCAGCTTGAAAGTTGTATCTCCAAGAAATCTCCCTGCCCTCTGCTGCCTCATGTTTGGATTAGGAATGGTCACGGAAGCTTCAGCTCCTCATAACATTTGTTGCATACTCTATTGCAATCACCTGTTAAGCTAGTCTGCAAGTTTTATAGGGGAAGAAGTGATGTCTAGCTCACTCCCTTGTACCCACCATCCCTACAGGGTCTGACAACAGTAGACACCAAAAAGATTAACTGAATGTATACATGAGAGAGTATGACATCATTGACTATCTGACGAGAGAGAAGAATGGATTCTCTGGGCAAGGCTAGGGCACAAGAAGTGGATGTGACTAACATGAACAGTGCCTTTTTATTTGAAAGGCAGAGTTACAGAGAGAGAGAAATGCAGACAAGTTTTCATCTGCTGGTTTACTCTCCAAGTGGTTGCAACAGCCAGGGCTGGGCTAGACTAATGCCAGGAAGCAGGAGCTTCATCCAGCTCTCCCATGTGGGTGAAGGGGCCCAAGCATTTGGGCCATCTTCTGCTGGTTTCCCGCGCACATTAGTAGGGAGCCGGATTGAAAGTGGAGCAACCGGAACTTGAATGAGTGCCAAAATAGGATGCAGCAGCTTAACCTGCTATGCCACAGCGTCAGCCCAGGGAAATGCCTTTTCTATTTGTTTCCAAAAATCATGTTTAACATGAACATGAAAGGTGAATTCTGAAGCAATTTTTAGTTCTAGCCTAAGGCAGCTGCTTATCTGAACTTCTGTGTCTCCATCAATTATGTAATACTAATTGAGCATACCCATGTACCTTTGGGAAGGTCTCACAAGCTATGTGAACTGGGCAATTACCTGATCTCACTAAACCTCAGATTCTTGCTCTGAAAAAAATAGAAGCAACTCCTACCTCATGCTATTTCTATAAGATTGAATGAGATCATGTTTGTAACGCCACCATCACTGAGACCTGCCCATGCTCCACCCTGCCCCACAGCTAGCCAGACGTCTGCTAGACCCTAAAGAAGGCTGCTTCTCTTCCTTAGCACTTCTGCATATCCCCACATGTCCAGTCCTGAGAACACTGAATATTTTCATGAGGTCTGCCCTTATCCCCAGAGAGATTAGAAAAGATTTGTTAATTGCATAGCTCAACTCATATTGAGCATTAATTACAGGCCTGGCCAATGTGATAACTCTTGTTCCCAATCAGCTGGAGAGTTCGCACAAAAAAATAACAATTATTTTTTATTTTTATTTTTTATTTTTTGACAGGCAGAGTGGACAGTGAGAGAGAGAGAGACAGAGAGAAAGGTGTTCCTTTGCCATTGGTTCGCCCTCCAATGGCCGCTGCGGCCGGCGCATCTCGCTGATCCGAAGCCAGGAGCCAGGTGCTTCTCCTGGTCTCCCATGGGGTGCAGGGCCCAAGCACTTGAGCCATCCTCCACTGCACTCCCGGGCCGTAGCAGAGAGCTGGCCTGGAAGAGGGGCAACTGGGACAGAATCCAGCACCCCGACCGGGACTAGAACCTGGTGTGCCGGCGCCACAAGGCAGAGGATTAGCCTGTTGAGCCACGGTGCCGGCAAAAAATAACAATTATAAAGTAATGCATCCTCAAGTAGGAAATGTCTCAGCTAAAACCTTACCCAAGTATTTGGAAGGAATATGGATTAGGAAACCTATTTGAAGCTATGTGGAGTTTGGGTACTTAGCTAAAGTCCAAATCAGCATTTCCTAAACTTTGTTCCAAAATATTAAAAATGTTCATAGAATGAGAAGGGTCCAAAGTCAAATAAACTTAGGTAATAATACATACATTTCCTGCTTAGCATCATCTAGCACACATTAATTGCTTTATAGACTCTGAAAGTCCTACAAATAAAGAAATAAGATAAAATGATTTTCCTAACATATCAATCACTCAATCCTTTAAATTATGAAACAATTATCAGTGTCTTCAAGATAGTCCCTGTCAGGGCAGGCATTTGGCACAGCCCTTAAGATGCTGCTTGGGGAGCTGGTGCAGTGGCACAGTGGGTTAAAGCCCTGGCCTGCAGCACTGGCATCCCATATGGGTGCAGGTTTGAGTCCCAGTTACACCACTTCTGACCCAGCTCCCTGCTAATGTGTCTATAAAAGCAGCAGAGGATGGCCCAAGTCCTTAGGCCCCCTGAACCCACATAGGAGATCCAGAAGAAGCTCCTAGCTCCTGGCTTTGGATTGGCTCAGTTCAGCTCTGGCAATTGTGGCCATTTGGGAAGTAAACCAGCAGATGGAAGATATAGCTCTCTCTCTGTTCCTACCTCTCTCTGTAACTCTATCTTTCAAATAAATAAAACAAATCTTTAAAAAAAAATGCTGCATGAGAAGCCTACACCCCATATCACAGTGAAAGAGTTCCTGTCCCAGCTCTGCTTCTGACTCCAGTTTCCTGATGAAGTACACCCTGGAAAGCAACAGTAGTTGTTCAAGTACTTGGTCCCTGCCACCCATGGGGGAGACTCATCGAATTCCAAGCTTCAGCCTGGCCCTTTGCTCTAACTGTTGTGGGTATTTGGGAATTGAACTGGGAGATGAAAGATCTATTCCTATCTGTCCTGATCTCTCTCTCTCTCTCTCTCTCTCTCTCTCTCTCTCTCTCTCTCTCTCTCGAATACAGCTGTTTGATGGAAGGGATGGTGTCTAATTTATTATTTATTCATTATCTAATGCCTAGATAGTATTAATTTAATGACTGGAAGAATTAATGGCTTTTTCATTTCATTTTTTTCTAGTCTTTAACTATGATGATATGAAACATGCCTGTCTTGAAATTTTTAAAAAACATGCTATTTCATCACAAAATCCCTGTTGAAGCTAACACGATCCGTATTACCAGGACCACATTATAAATGTAGAAACTGAAGGTCAGATTGAACAATTTACCAAGGTCACACAGTTGATTAATGTGAGTCTGGGCTGAAAGTCACATCTCTCAATTCCAGTTCCTCTCTTATTTTCATTGCATCTAACTAATAAATGTTTATTTACTATGTCATTATCCAGGACAAATGTGAATAGAGCACTTACCTCAAATAAGCGCAAGACTTTGGCCAATGCACCCACTTCCTCTTTGAGGGAGAAGATCAGTGATATGGCACTATTTTCATTAGAGTTATCTTCAATATAGCTTGTTTCCTACAGGGTTACAGGCACTTAGTTACAATGTTTTCCACAACTTAACAACTCATTTCCCTGATACCTCCCCAGGAGAGACAAGCATTACCTCTTTCTTGTGACCCATCTGGGAGTACAATGAGCTATATATAAGCTACTCAGAGGTATGTAATATGGTGGGAAATAAAGTCCAGGGCAATAAAGTAATCAATGAGGCTGCAGGCTCGGCTTTCAACGTGGGGAAATTTCAGTTATTTACTGATGTCACCAGTCAACCTTATACATTTTTGTAATTTTTAATGAACATCTACTAAGTTTGAGGCTCAGAGACACAAAGATGAGGAACACAATGCCCCAGCCTTTAAGAGCTCATAATCTGATTCAATACACACCAAAATATTTTTTGAGGTGATTTCAACAATATCCCAGGGAAACATTAGGTAACAGAGTATGAAGACTGTGAAAAACAGGACATACATAGGCTTTTAGTATATGTGCTGTCAAAGCGAGCACTATACACAGGCTTTTAAGTACAAAGAGCTGGCCTGGACTCCTCTGTCTTCGATTTATCAGCTGGACAACTTTGTGCAAACCATTTCACCTTGTTAGTGTTCTCATCTGTAAAATCATGTTAACAACAAACCCACTTGGTACAGTATTCAGGTGAAGAAAAAATATATAGATAAGTTTAAAGGAAGTGTATAAAATGGTGGAAATATTGGAGTTATACATGAATGACCTCTTAACCTTTAGCAAAGATATCAGAAGACATTAACTTGTTTCCATACACTGGGAGTGGAGATGTCTAATTGTAGACAAAGAGGCACAAAATACATAAAAGTACAAAAATGGGGGCAAGTGTTGTGGTGAAGTGGGTTAAGTGCTGCTTGAGATGTCACATCTGTATCAGAATGCTGGTTCAAGTCCAAGTCACTTCATTTCTGTTCCAGGTTCCTGCCAGTGCACTTGGAAAGGAGCAGGTAACAGCTCAGGCACCTGGATCTCTTCCACCTGCGTGGGAGGCCTGGATGGGGTCCTGGCTCCTGCCTTCAGCCTGTCCCAGGATCTGCTGTTGCAGCCATTTGAGAAGTGAACCAGAGGGAAGATCTCTCTCTCTCCCTGTCATTCTGCATTTCAAATAAAATATTTTTTCTAAAAAAAAATAGTACAAAAAGGAACTATCAGAAGATGATGCCTCAAACTAGATAGCAAAGAACTCATACTTAAATTCATTCATAATAAAACTGAGGTGGGAATAGAGTTGAAATGCCAGAACTTTCCAAACCATTTGCTTACATTTTACAATAATATACAAAATTATATGTGTGCTCACCAATATACAGGATGTACCTAAAAACTGGGAAGGCAAAAGATGTGCAGAATAATAACTCCTTTGTAAGTGAGTTAAGGAATTAACGGAATGGATGTGACATCATCTCAATGAGAGAAGACTGTGTTGGGCAAACTCTCGTCAGTGACTTGCAATGATAACTTTGCATGAATCCTAATGACCCCCAGGACAAAATTATTTCAATTCAGAAAATTCAGATTGTCCTAGTATCTCACATGAAACAAGGATAGAGTGGAAGGGCCAAACTTTTCAATGAGTGTGAATAGAGGGAGCCCCAGTGAATTAGAATACTGAAGTGTTGTACTTGTCTATCCCTATTTGGAGCATGTTATCTTGCAAAGTAAGACAGTTACTCCATATCACTCCTGGCAGCCGATGTGTTGCCCATACCAATCCCCTTATACTTTCTAAATCAGTGTTTCTCAGTAAGTGTTCCTCAGCTCTCATTCCAAAATTACCTCGAGTTTCCTTGTTGCAATGCAGTTTCCTGGGCCTAATTCAAGCTTATCAAATCAAAATAGATGGAGGAGAGTCTTAAAATCTGCATTTGAAAAACATTCTGGATGCTTCTTAGCCATGGAGAATTTTGAGACTACTGTTAAAAATACAGCCTTCTTGAAAGAGAGAGAGAGAGAGAGAGAGAGAGAGAAAGGGAAGAGAGGAGGGAGGGAGGGAGGGAGGGAGGGAGGGAGGGAGGGAGGGAGGGAGGAAAGAAGGAAGGAAGGAAAGGAAGGGGACTTTGAGTAAGGCTACTCTTTATTGTTATTAATATCATCACTAGTGACTGCCCACTACTTCCCAGGGGCTGAACCTGGTACTTTTCACAGTCAAAAAGCATCATGCAGAGCAACTAGCACAGTTTTAACACTTTGCATAGAACAGCTCCATTAGTTCTCACAATAGTCCCCATGAGGTAAGTGCTGTTATTTTTGCAAATAGGGAAATAGACTAAGCAAGGTTAAGTGGCTGGTCCAAGGACATCCAGCTAATACATAGTAGACCCTGGCCTTAAACTCAGTACAACAACACAAAAGCCTATTCTGCCTCTTGGTAACAAATTCAGCTGGGTCAACATCTCCTTCTTTTCAGTTTTAGGGTTTTTAAATGGAAGCAAGTTCATGGAAGTCTATGCAACAGTGTGGCCGTGGGTGGACTTGTATTCAGTTCTAACACTGCTGTATTGATCCAGTCAATCACAGACCCTGCAGAAAATCCTCTTGAGAATACACTTGTATTTGTTTCTAACAGATATGTGAGTTGACTTACAAACACAGGTATGCACAGGAGGGTTGAGAGGTAGAGAAAAACAACTCAGAAATGCTATAGGAAGAAATGCGGCAAGGAGAAAAACTTTCCTAAGAGCTAGGAAAGAAAGAATTTTGATCCTCAAGCAATACATTCAGTAGGAGAAATATATTCCCTTTGGCTGTATATACCAAATTCATTCTGTTTTTTGAATGAATTTGGCATTTTTGAAAACGATCACTTTTCAAATTCACAAGCAAAATGCTTTGGCAATAATATTCTACAGGTGCTATTTGTCAATCTTAGTGCCTTTGGGGACCACAGTTGGAGGTCTGTATTTGCATGTTTCTTTGCCTTTGCATACACACATGTCTACAGGTTAGACTATTGAAAACAGTCTATGCCTCTACATTTCAGCAGTCTTCCATAGGAAGCAGCACTTCAGGAGAGAAGTGTACACAGTGCTTGGAGTCAGATCTAGGTTTGAACACGGGCTTCCCTGCTCTTAACTCTGATGGCTGCATTCTCTTTGCCCTAAATCCCATGATCTAGTCTTCTTCGCAGCAATTATCTCTATAAACTTATGTATTTATATTGTGAGTTTTTAAATTCTACTGTGCTTGGCACACAGAAAATGCTCATTTAGCCTTCTTTGGGTTTATGAGCCAAATCTCTCTTAAATGACTATTGTGTATGTGCATGTATAAAGCACTTGACATAGTGTATGCCATCAGCAAATGGAGGCTCTCTCCCACAGCCTTACACCAAAACCATGCCAGTGTGGGCTGCTTATCTGGGCTGGAAGCATTAAGATATCAATTCTGTCTCTTTTGCAGTCCTATAGAGTGATCTAATCCAATTCCCTCCCTCTTGATTTTCCTGAGCCTCCTCACCCCAGCTGAGCACTCCCCAACACATCGCTTAAGGAAATCCAAAGCTGAGAACTCAGGGCTCCTGGCTCCATGTCCCATATACTCTCCATGATTAGGCTGCACCAGTCAAGGTGCCTGACTCATTGCTGTTTCTTCCTATCAGGGTGCAAGGTGCATTTTGTTAAATAAACATATCTGTTCTGGCTAGACACACATGAGCACCTTCCTGTGTTCCAGGAACTGTTCTAAGAGTTTTACAGGTGTTATTTCATTTAATTCTCCTAGGACCCCAGGGTGGAGGCATTTTTATTCCCATTTTTTTTTCAAACTAATAAGCAATCTCTTTCTTTCGATGCAGACCTGGTCCCAATCCATGCCTGAAATACTTCTCTTCACCAGAGCCCCAGTCACTGGTAGTGGCAATTTGGGTACTCTCAATATCCCAAATGCTCTACAAGTAAAGTTTTAAGCCCCATGGGTCCCTAACCAGATTGCTTGCCCTGGTTGCTTCTCATAGTTGTAAGGACCCTACTGCCAGCAACACTGAAGTAAATGGTGTCTGGAGCCAGCCTCTGTTCTGGGGTCTGATTCTTACTCCATCTCCATTCAACACATTTGCCTTGGTGCCATACACCATCTTCATGGGAAGTCTTTCCCTTAGGAACCAAGAAAAGCCAGCCCAAAGATTTGCAGTTGCTGCAGAGACACTAACTTCAATATAAGCACTGTCCTCCTCTTCAATAGAGTATTGCTCTCTAAAGAGGATCATTCTCCCTAACCTTCCAGGCTCACTTTATCTTCTCCAGGTCTGGGCTATACATGAGAATATGAGCCCAAGAAGAATCATTTTCTGACCCCAGTGAGTATATGCATCAAATGAGAGAATGCATTCTGCAATTGTTCCCCTCATGAGCATGACAACAAATCCTAGAGAATGGAATACATATCCCCAAGTCACCATTAGGGTCCTTTCACATCTCACGATCAGGAGTTACTCTTGCTCATTTACCTCTCCACTTAGCCTCTCCCTCCCTACATCTGAGTTAATCTGCCAGTCTTCTTTACATCTCATCTTCTCCCCAGAGGGAAAGGAAGACATAGTTTCTCACAATTTTGCACTTCGATACCTTGGTTGAGGGCACTTTCTAAACATCACTGAAGAGATCTAGAAGGACCCATATCCGGCTCCAGAGCATTAAAGGCCATTAAAGAAGAGAAAGGCGGCAACAGAGAGAGACAGTGACTTATCCAAAGGCACATAGCTAGTTGATAGTAATTCTGGAAGCCAGATCCCCAAACGCAAAGCAGAACCCATGTCCCTGAAAACTACATAGGACAGACGTTCTCCCACTTGGAAGGAATTGTTGAGGGCATGGTTTGTTTGTTGGATTTCTGGATATTCTCATCATCTCGGAAGGAATTAGACTTCTTAGTGAGTTTACAAAATTAGGAAATACCAGCAATCCCCCAGCCACTTCTCCCCTTCCTCTCCAAGGGAGCCAAACTTCCAGCATCATCAGATAAGGCCCATCCTAACTCACCTGTCCAAAGTCAGAGAATTTCCTGCTTAAGCCTCCATTCTCTAGAACCACAGCCGACATGCTGACTCCAGGCAAGCAAGCTCTCTAGCTCTAGGCGTCAGTCACAGGCAGGTTTGCAACCAGCACGTGGGGCTGAGGATTTTAACCTGGTGTTAGGGAGGAGTTGCAAAGGGTGTCTCCTGCTCTGTACAGTAACACCCACAGTGGGAGTTGTCTTGACGCACTGGGCCAGGGCAGCACTGGTCCTGCTCTAGGTCATCTACCCCAGCTTGCTTGGAGAGAATAGGCCAAGAAGGGGTGTGGCAGACACAGGAGGCTGCCCTTGGCTACAGGCTCTACATGGAGAGAAGAACCCAGAAAGGTGGCTCTGGTGATTAGACAAGTTTGGCACTTGCACGACACTCAGCAGGCTGGGAACCAGGTTCTCTACAGTTGATACAAGGCTGCTACTGCCTGATGCTAATGATTATGTGGATAAATGCCCCCAAAGAAAGGGAGCCAGGATCTCAATTTAGTTCAGTTTAGTTTTTGATCCTCCTGTTAACCACTAGGCAAGCTGCCTGGCTTTGCTTTGACTTTAGAAAACTATGGGTAGATGACATTGATGACATTGAGCACAGGAGCTAGAGAGCAAAGGTAAGAGCCATCTGGGTTGAAACCCAGCAATATGTTCTCCAGCTGTTTACATAATGGCAGGGAGCTCCAAAGAGAGGTGGGAGAGCCCCCTTGCTGGAATGGTTTAAGGATATAAAGAGGAATAGGAATGAGGTCATGCATGAAGCACTCAGTGAGTGGAAGGTACTGTTTAAAGTCCACATATATTTAAATAAATCATGACTGGGGGTCTCTACTGTGTGCCAAGTGGTGCAGTGAGGATACAGCCAGGCTGTCAATCTCGGAGACACCCAGAAAATGAACAAATACATTTATACAGGACTAAATGGTCTGAAGAAAGTAAAATGGAGGGGAATGAGCTAGGTGTGAGTTGGTGGAGTTGGGGAGGAGTCTTCTTATAGTTGGCAGGAAGATTCCAACATGAACACAATATTTTCAGGAATAAAATTTAAAAAATTAAATCAGGGATATCAGTTCTACTGCCTGCTCATGTTGACCCAGGATAGGTTGATGGGCATCGAGAAAACAAGCCAATAATAGAGGTTGCTAGAAATCCACCCCCACTTTCCCAAAGTAGTTTGACAAATGAGCAGACATCCGAAAAAAAAAAAAAAAAAAACATACAAATCTCAGGTTCAGAATTCAAAACAAATGGACTAACTTCTATTTCTAACACTGATTAACTGTGTACCTTTGGTCAAGTACACATGTCTCAGTTTGTCTTTAAGATGGGTGATTTTATGGTCTGCTGCTCAGGATTCCTGAGACTCTGTAATGTCCTGGTCTTCTTACTAGCTGCTAAGAATACAGGCATAATAAGTATAACTTCTGTCCAAAAGGAGTCCTCTGATATGGAATGCAGGCCTCCCAAATGGTAGCTTAACCCATGTGTCACAATGACCACCTCTACAAATGGACTCCTTAATCTTACCTCACATAAAAGTTCTCCAGATCTGGGACAGACATTGTGGCACAATGGGTTAAGCTGCCACCTGTGATGTTGGCATCCCATATAAGCTCTGGTTCGAGCCTCAGCTGCTCCACTTCTGATACAGCTCGCTGCTAATGCACCAGGGAAAGTAGCAGAAGATGGTCCATGTGCTTGGGTGCCTGCCACCATCACAGGAGTCCTGGAAGAAGTTCCAGGCTCTTGGCTTTCACCTGGCCCAGCCAATGAAAGATTCTCTCTCTCTCTCTCTCTCTCTCTCTCTGTGTGTGTGTGTGTATTGTTCTTTCTCTCTGTAACTCTGCCTTTCAAATAAATAAATCTTTAGGATAAATAAATAAATGAATAAATGCTCAGGATATTTTTGGGAGGAGAACACATTTAAATTCTGCTATTTCAGAGAAAAAAAACACTAATAGCTCCTTTTGAAAAAAATCATTCTGGCAGAAAGAGAAAACTTGTCTATACACTATGTTAAAAGCTAGTTTGGGTATGTGATCGCTTATGAATATAAATTTTCTAGATGATTGGATAGAACATAATGTTTTGTTATAACTCATAAGGGCAGCACTGGATGCTGAACAAATTGAGGAGGAAGTGCAAGTTCAGAAGCAGCGTTTGCAATGCCAGGCTGCAGTCCATGTTGTCAGGAAGGAAGGTCTTGTTGCAAGATGAGCAGTTGTGTACCTGACACACTCAGAGCTGACCTTCACTGATTTGGAAATATTGAAGATTTCCCAACCGCTGCAGGTTTATCATTCTCTTTGGATTTAACTTCGTATGCAAAGGGTTCAGTTAATCATAATCCATGAGTTCATGACACATAACCAAAACATACAAGACTGCTCTATCATTTTATTTATTTTGTTTTATCTTCATTCCTCATTCCCACTACCTTACCCTAGGGACAACTTTTCTAATATGTCAGATATATAACTTTGAACTTGAATACATAGAAAGGTTTGTGTGCAAGTTTATTTTTTGTGGATATGTGATGTTACACTATAGATTTACTATAGTATATGGATTTTACTGTGTCTAAGTTTCCTCTTCCAATACTGTTCTTAGGAACTAGAAATGTTGCTGAGTGTTCATCCAGTTCTCTGGGATTCTTTGGCGCTGAACATTTCACATTGTGTGCCCAACATACTTGACTTCTTCCTTCCTTGAGTAAAAGAAATTTACATTGTCTGTAACTCTCCACCACCCAAACAATACCGTGATGAACATCCTTATCCTTTTCCCTTGTAGACCTGAAGGAGAATTTTCCGAGGGTAGAAGTGGCATACTAGACCACAGGGAATATGCATTCTTAGTTTCATGAAGTACTTTCAAGTTGGCCTGTAGAGTGGCGGGTGGCAGGGCACACTGTTACCAGCAAGCAAGAATTCCTGTGGAGGGCCAGTGTTGTGGCACACTGAGTTAAGCTGCTCCTTGTGATGCTCACATCCCGTATCAGAGCACCAGTAGGAGTCCCAGCTATTCCACTTACTATCTATCTCCTTGCTAATGCACCTGGGTAAGAGTAAATGATGGTCTAAGTATTCGGGGCTCTGCCATGCATGTGGGAGACCAAGACAGAGCTCCTGGTTACTGGCTTTGGCCAATGAACCAATGGATGGAAGATATTTATTATCTATCTATCTATCTATCTATCTATGTTAGTCTCTCCCTTTTGGTCTTTGCCACTCTGCTTTTCAAATAAATAAATCTTTAAAAAAAGAGTTCCTGTGGTTGGGTATCCCTAATATTTGGCACTCTCCAAAAGTCAGAATTCCTTTGCCAATCTCAACAGCATGAAGAGATATCTCATCACCTTTTTGAGTTTCTCTTATCACTAAGAGTTTGAGCATCTCTTTATGTATGCTTTCCCTGGGATTCCTGCCTTGTTGATTTGCAGCAATGATTTGTGCCTCTTTCAGTCCACGGGGACTATCATCCACCAATATATCACTGTCATTTACCTCTCAACTGATGCCCTTCTTTGAGAAAACAACAAAATCAAGTAATTTGGATGTCATAAAAGTGCATCTTTTTTAAAAAAAAGTTTTGTTATTTGTGCTCTTGGGATATTAAGATATAGGTCCTCATTGAGGTATAAAGATATTCTCTCCCTCCCATCATCACAGTTTTATCTTATACATTTACTTTTTTAGTATAATTTTTAATTAATAATCTTAAAATTATACACATTTATAGGATACCATGTGATATGTATGCATGCACATGTATGCTCTGTGTAATGTTCACTCAGGGTGTTCATATATATCCCCTCAAAGATTAAACATTTCTTTTTGGTGACAAGATTTAAAATCCTATCTTTTAATTTTTTTATTAAACTTTTATTTAATGAATATAAATTTCCAAAGTATAGCTTATGGGTTACAATGGCTTCCCCCTCCCAAAACTTCCCTCCCACCCACAACCCTCCCCTTTCCCGCTCCCTCTCCCCTTCCAATCACATCATGATTCATTTTCAATTCTCTTTATATACAGAAGATCAGTTTAGTATATATTAGGTAACGATTTCAACAGTTTGCCCCCATATAGCAACACAAAGTGAAAAAAAATACTGTTGGAGTACTAGTTATAGCATTAAATAATCATGTACAGCACATTAAAGACAGAGATCCTACATAATTTTTTTTAAAAATTAATTAATTTTCTATGCCATTTCCAATTTAACACCAGGTTTTTTTTTCATTTCCAATTATCTTTATATACAGAAGATCGATTCAGTATATAATTAGTAAAGATCTCATCAGTTTGTACCCACGCAGAAACACAAAGTGTAAAAATACTGTTTCAGTACTAGTTATAGCATCACTGCACATGTGTTGTCTAATCTTTTAATTTTTTGATAAATACACAGTACATTATCTATAGCCACCTCACTGTGCAACAGAACTCCAGAACTTCTTACTTCTATCTACCTAAAACTCAGTGCTTATTAAATAACCTTTCCCCGCACATCTCTCCCTGCTACTCTTTCCAGCTTCTAATAACCAGCACCACCTTCTCAACTTCTGAGATCAACTTTTTGGTTCCATGTATTAGTGAGTCATATGGTATAGAGCTCTCTGTGCCTGGCTTATTTCATTTAACATAAATGATGTCCAGTTCCATCAGTGCTATTGCAAAGGACAAAAAGTCATCTTTTATGGCTGATAATATTCAATTGTTAATATATACCACATTTTCTTTATGCATTCAACAACTGATGGAGACTTAGGTGTTTCCACTTCTTTGCTAGGTACAAGACCCTGCTCCATCCAAATACAGCTTCCCTCTAAAGCACACCCAGAGAGGCAACAGAATTTGGCTCAAGTACTTGGGTCTCTGTCACTCATATGGGAGACCCAGATTGAGTTCCTGGCTTCTGACTTCAGCCTGACTCAGTTTTAACTGTTGTGGGCATTTAGGGAGTGAACAGCAGATGGAAGTTATCTCTCTCAACTCCAACCTCCACCTTTCAAATAAATAAATAAATAAATATTTGGTATATATATGCACACTTATTCTCCCATATTCTAGCTGAAGTTTAGGTTGGTTTCACCTTGGATTTATTAGATAACCTTGGAATATTTGTGGAAACAACAGCAATTATTGTGAGCATACATGCTCTATCCCAGTCTTCTTATGAACAAAGCCAGAGTTTCTTCATGAATGTTATGCTTGATACAAGTCTTTGATATTATATCGAGTCCCTACATAAATCAGAGTTTCCTAAGTTCAATATTATTCACTGTGTGCTCCACCTGGATACACTCTGCACTGACATCCTTTGGACCTGAGGGACAAGAGAACCCCTGAAGATATGACACTCATGTTGCCTATAGTGTAAGAAACTGTCTAAGAGCCAGTGCTGTGGCACATCGGGTTAAGCCATCTGCAGTGCTAGCATTATATATGGGCACTGGTTCCAGTCCCAGGTGCTTCACTTCTGATCCAGCTCCCTGCTAATGTGCCTGAGAAAACAGAAGAATATCACCCAAATTCTTGGGCCCCTGCACCCACATGGGAGGCCCAGAGGAAGCTCCTGGGTCCTGGGTCCTGGCTCCTGGCTTCAGACAACTGGCCCAGTCCTAGCCATTGCAGCCATTTGGGATGTGAACCAGAGGATGAAAGATCTGTGTGTGTGTGTGCATGTATCCCTCTCTCTCTGTACTTCTTTCAAATAAGTAAATTTTTAAAAAGTAGCAGGGGGGATTCCAAGATGGTGGAAAAGAAACAGGATGGTCTGAAATTAATATTTAAGAAGGGGGAGAAAGTATACTTTCAGGATAAAGCCACAGGAGAACTGTAATAGGAGACCCTGAGAAAGCAGTAGAAATGCTTCAGGCCCATGCTGAAAGACTCACCAGGTTGGATCCAGGAAGATGCCCACCCTGGCAACCAGGTGAGAGGGTAATCCACGGGCCCATGATGCTGCTGACACAGTGGGAGGGAGAGCTCAGTGAACTGCTTTTAGAGTTCCACATAGATTCCCCCAGGACAGCAAGTGACCAATCACCCAGAGGTGGGGAGAAAGGAGGTTGTGTATCTCTCTTTCTCCCCTCCCTGCTACAGCAGAGACCTGCAGCCAGTGGGGGTAGGGCTGATGACATTTTTGGACACAGGCAGGTAGCAGCCACCCCAGCCCCTGCATGTGCAGGTAGAAGAGCCACCCTATGAAGGGTTAATGCTGCCTGTGGGACTCTCCTACATGCCCAGCACAAATGAGCAGGTACTTTGCAGATACTTTGCATGCCTGCAAACCACAGAACTAAACCAGAGAGAAAAACCCGCTGAACAGAGCACCCTGGGCACTCCCAGCACACACCTCTTGGTATTCACTGAAAGTGTAGACATCCCACTAAGCCACAGAGACACCGATCAAAGATAAAAGCCATTAGAGACAAAAATATACAAATGCCAAAAAGTTAAGGCAAGAATAAGGAGGACACTATGAGCCCCCAAAGGAACACTAAAACATTTCAATATTAGAATGTGAAGATGAAGAGATTGAGGAAATGTTAGAAACGGAATTCAAAACACTAATCATCAGATACTCAGAAGCAAATTCATGAACTAAAGAAAACTATATATGATATGAATGAAAAATTTTCCCATGAAATTGAGATCTTAAAGAGAAATCAAAATGAAATACTAGAAATGAAGGATTCAATAGATCAAATAAAAATGCAATGGAAAGTCTTAACAACAGAGTTGGTGAGGCAGAAGAAATAATATCTGAGCTAGAAGACAAATCTCTGGAAATTTTACAGTCAGATCAAAAATAAGAAGAAATTAGAAAACTAAAAAACACTGTTGGAGATCTATGGGATACTATCAAAAGGCCCAATAGATGAGTCTTAGGAGTTTCTGAGGGTGTGGAGAAGAAGGGACTAGAAGACCTACTTACAGAGGTAATTACAGAAAACTTTCCTAACTCAGAGAAAGAAAAGAATGTCCAAATACAGCAAGCACATAGAATTCCTAATAGATATGACCAGAAAAAACTTTCACTGTGACACATAGTAACCAGATTTTCCACAGTAAAGCATAAAGAAAAGATTCTAAAATGTGCACAAGAGAAATGCCAGATAACTTCAGAGTATCTCCAATTAGACTCACAAATGACTTCTCATCAAAAACCCTGCAGGCTAGAAGACAGCAGCGAGATACAGTCCAAATATTAAGAGAAAAAAAAACTGTCAACACAGAGATCAGATTAAGAAGGTAGAGTAGAGAAGAAGCTTGCTGCTCTAGTCAAGGGGAAGATAGTTTTGTTTTGTTTTGTTTTGTTTTGTTTTGTTTTACAGGCAGAGTGGACAGTGAGAGAGAGAGAGACAGAGAGAAAGGTCTTCCTTTGCCATTGGTTCACCCTCCAATGGCCGCAGTGGCTGGCGCACCATGCTGAACTGAAGTCAGGAGCCAGGTGCTTCTCCTGGTCTCCCACATGGGTGCAGGGCCCAAGGACTTGGGCCATCCTCCACTGCACTCCCGGGCCACAGGAGAGAGCTGGACTGGAAGAGGGGCAACCGGGACAGAATCCGGTGTCCCGACAGGGACTAGAACCCGGTGTGCCGATGTCACAGGTGGAGGATTAGTCTATTGAGCCATGGCGCCGGCCAGAAGATAGCTTTTAAGAAGTGGAAAGAGTACAGTCTCAAGAAAGAGTTATAAAGAAAACAGCAGAGGAAACTCCACACAAATTGGAGAGACACAGTGGACTTATGTGGAGGGTGTGGATGTGCACAGCTCAGGACCCCAGCAGCTGAGAGCATCTGTACCAGTGTTGGAGAGTGAGGTGAGACCAGACTGCAGCAGCCCAAGTCACTGGTGAAAAAGCTGCAGGAAGAGCCTAGAGGGAATCGAGCTCGGAGCCCTGTGAGGGATAGTGTACCTGTCAAACTAGAGGAGAAAAAACAAAGAGAGGGTACATTTCTCTCTCCCCAATCACTCTGAAATGGCATCCTGTAAAAGGTGATAGAGAGCAGGCACCATTTTGGACATACATAACAGCTGCCCTAGTATGTGTCTGCACCCAGCAACTAGAGAACCAGAGATTTCTGAGTCTGATGGGGAGAACAGACAGGGGGCTGGGTGCTTATGACTGTGGGAGGTTTGTGTGCCAGGACAGTGAAAACACTAAGGCTGGATGAGAGGACTCAGAGTGTGGCTGGGACTCTGGTCAATCATTGTGGAAGGCTCCACATGCTCAGGGCTCCCTGGTTACTGGAAAGAGACATTGCTGGGGAATCTGAGCTTATATTGAGGACTACACAGATTCTTTGTGTGGACTTGTGGCAGAGTGGATGACTAATGTACCCCCTGGACCAGGCACTTGACCCCTTTAAGGAGAGGAGCTCAGCTGAGTCTGTACCAACAGACAAAAAATAAACCTCCCCTCTGATTAAAAAAAAAGAGAGAGATTTTCCACGCCATATCTGAATATGTGAGTTCACCCTGGAGAACTGAACAGAGCTCCCTGTCCACATCCATCACATACCTCTAGGTATTCACTGAAAGCAGACACTTCACTAATCTACAGAGAAATAATACAAAGATAAAAGTGAAAAAAAAAGAAGAAATCAACAAGTATCTCCATAAATGCCAAAAACAAATATACCAATTCAAGAAAGAATAAGGAAGACAACATTATGCTCTCAAAAGAACATAACACTTCAATTCTAGATTGTAAAGATAATGAGATTGAAGAAATGAAAGAAATGGAATTCAAAAAATTGATCATAGGATTACTTGGAAGTAATCAGAGCAAATGCACAAGCTAATGAAATCTGTACAAGATATGAAAGAAAATCTCCCCCACAAAATTCAGATTTTTTTAAAAGATTTATTTAATTTATTGGGAAAACAGAGTTACAGAGAGGTAGAGACACAAAGAGAGGTCTTCTTCTGCTGGTTCACTCCCCAGATGGCTGCAATGGCCGGAGCTGTGCCAATCTGAAGCCAGGAGCCAGGAGCCTCCTCCGGGTCTCCCACGCGGGTGCAGGGGCCCAAGGACTTGGGCCATCCTCTACTGCTATCCCAGGCCATAGCAGAGAGCAGGATTAGAAGGGGAGCAGCCAGGACTAGAACTGGTGCCCACATGGGATGCTAGAGCTTCAGACCAGGGCTTTAACCTGCTGTGCCACAGGGCTGACCCCAAAATTTAGATCTTAAAAAGAAATCAAAATGAAATCTTGGAAATGAAGAATTCCTAGAACAAATAAAAAATGCAGTGGAAAGCCTTAACAACAGAATCAGTGAGGCAGAAGAAAGAATATCTGACTTAGAAAGCAAAGCACAGGAAATTTTGCAGTCACACCAAACACAAGAATAAATTAGAAAGCTAAAAAAAAACATTGTTGGGAATCTAATGACCCAACAATGGATTCTAGGAGTTCCTTAAAGCATGGAAAGAGAGAAAGGATTAGAGAGCATTTTTAGGGAAATAATAACAGAAAAACTCTGTAATTTGGAGAAAGGGACATTCAAGTACAGGAAGCATATAGAACTCCTAATAGAAAAGATCAGAAAATTTATTCACCACGACACATTGCAATCAAACTCTCCACAGTAAAACATAAAGAAAAGATTCTAAAATGTGCATGAGAGAAATGTAAGATTATTTTCAGAGGATCTCCAGTTAGACACACAGTGGACTTCTCATCAGAAACCCTACAGGCTAGAAGACAAACATGAGATATATTCCAAGTCTTAAGAAAAAGAACTATCAACCCAGAATATTATACACTGCAAAGCTCACATTTATGAATGAAGGTGGAATAAAGATGTTCCATGACAAACAGAAATTGAAAGAATTTGTCACCACCCTTCTAGTCCTGCAGAAGATGCTTGAGGATGTGCAACACACAGAAAAATAGAAACATGGTCATCAGTAGAAAAGAAGACAAAGTGGGATGACACTGTGGCTCACCTGGTTAATCCTCCACCTGCGGCGCCAGCATCTCATATGGGCACTGGGTTCTAGTCCCGGTTGCTCTTCTTCCAGTCCAGCTCTCTGCTGTGGCCCAGGAGACCTCAGTGGAGGATGGCCCAAGTGCTTGGGTCCCTGCGCCCATGTGGGAGGCCAGGAGGAAGCACCTGGCTCCTGGCTTTGGATCAGCACAGCGCTGGCCGTAGCGGCCATTTAGGGGGTGAAACAACTTAGGGAATACCTTTCTCTCTCTGTTGCTCTCTCTCTGTCTATAACTCTACCTGTCAAATTAAAAAAAAAAAAAACTGCCACAAAGTCAGGAATTTAAAAAAAAAAGGAAAAGAAAAGAAGACAAAGGAAGAAAATCTGCCAGTAAAAGTACAAAGGAAATCCAAGGAAAAGTAGGAATATTTATGGAAAAATTGCAGGGCAAAATCACTTCTTATCAATAATCACCTTGAATGGAAATGGCCTCAACTCTTCAGTTAAAAGACATAGACTGGCTGAATGGATTCAAAAGCAAAACCCATCAATTAGCTGCCTATAAGAAGCACATCTCACCAACAAAGATGCACACAGACTGAAAGTGAAAGTATGGAAAAAGATATTCCATGCTAACAGAAACCAAAAAAAGAGCTAGTGTAGCCACCCTAATATCACACAAAATAGACTTTAACACAAAAATTGTTAAAAGAGACAACGAAGGGCACTATGTAATGATTAAGGAATCAAATCAACAGGAAGATGTAACTATCATAAATGTATATGCATCTAATTACAGGGAACATAACCTTTTAAAAGAAATGTTAAAGGATCTAAAGGGAGTCATAGACTCAAATACAATAGTAATGGGGGATTTCAATACCCCACTTTCAGCAATAGACAGATTAACCAGACAGAAACTCAATAAGGAAACGACAGAATTAATCAACACTATAGACCAAATGAACCTAAAATATCAACAGAACTTTTCATCCAACAGTTGCAGAATATACATTGTTCTCACCAGTGCATGGAATTTTCTATAGGATTGACCACATACTATGTCATAAAGCAAGTCTCAGCAAACTCAAGAAAATTGAAATACCATGCATCTTCTTGGATGACAATGAAATGAAGCTGGAAACCAGCAACGTGAGAATCTCTAGAATATATGCAAACACATGGAGACTGAACAACACACTCCCGAATGAACAGCGGGTCACAGAGGCATTCCCATTAATATCTGGAAACAGACAAGGATGCCCACTCTCACCATTGATATTTAATATAGTCCTGTGAGTTTTAGTCAGAGCCATCAGGCAAGAAAAAGAAATGAAAGGGATACAAATACGCTGTTTACTGATGAAATGATTCTATATATAGGGAACCCAAAAGACACATCAAAAAGACTAATGGAACTCATAAAAGAGTTTAGTAAAGTAGCATAAAATAAAATCAACACGCAAAAATCAATAGCCTTTCTATTCACAGAGAATGCCATAGCTGAGAAAGATCTTCTAAGATCAATCCCATTCACAATAGCTACAAAAAATTTAAATACCTTGGAATAAACTTAACCAAGGATATCAAAGATCTCTACAATGAAAATTACAAAACAGTAAAAGAATGAAACAGAAGAACACATTAAAAAAGTGGAAAAATCTCCCTTGTTCATGGATTGGGAGAATCAACATCCTCAAAATGTTTATACTACTGAAAGCAATTTAAAAATTCAATGTGGTTTCAATCAAAATAACAACAACATTTGTCTCAAATATAGAAAAATGATGCTAAAATTCATATGGAAACACAAGAGACCCTGAATAGCTAAAGCAATTTTAAACAATAAAAACAAAGTTGGAGGCATCACAGTACCAGACCTCATGGTATACCACAGGGAAGTTATCATCAAAGCAGCCTGGTACTGGCACAACAACAGATTTGTAGGGCAATGGAACAGAATAGAAACCCCATAAATTAATCCACACATGTACACCCAACTTATCTTTGACAAAGGAGCAAAAATCAACCTCTGGAACCAAGAAGTCTCTTCAACAAATGGTGCTGGGAAAATTGGATCTCTGCATGCAGAAGCATAAAACAAGACCCCTACTTTACACCTTACACAAAAATCCACTCAAAATAGATCAGAGACTAAATCTACAACATGATACCATCAAATTATTAGAGAACATTGGGGAAATGCTACAATGCATCAGCATAGGGATAGACTTATTGGAAAAGACTCCAGAAGCACAGGCAATCAAAGATAAAATTAACAAGTGGGATTACATTAAACTGAGAAGCTCCTGCATTGCAAAAGAAACACTCAGCAAAGTGAAGAAGCAATGGACAGAATGGGAGAAAATATTTGCAAACTATAAAACTGACAAAAGACTAACTTCCAGAATCTATAAAGAGCTCAAGAAACTAACCAACCAGAAAATAACCAACCTAGTCAAGAAATGGGCAAAATATCTGAAGAGACATTTTTCAAGAGAGGAAATTCAAATAGCCAATAGACCATGAAAAAAATGCTCTGAATTGCTAGCCATCAGGTAAATGCAATTCAAAACCACAATGAGGTTTCACCTCACTCCCATTAGAATGGCCTCATCCAGAAATCAACAAAGAAATGCTGGTGAGGATGTGGGGAGAAGGGTAACTTAATCCACTACTGGTGGGAATGTAAACTGGTACAGCCACTGTGGAAGACAATATGGGGATATCTCAGAAAGCTGAATATAGACCTACGATATGACCCAGCCATCTCATTCTTGGGAATTTATCCAAAGGAAATGAAATAAGCATATGAAAGAGTTATTTGTACCCCTATTTTCTTCTCAGCACAATTTATAAGAGCTAAGGTATGTATTCAACCCAGATGTCCATGAACTGAGAACTGGATAAAGAAAGTTTGGCATATATACACTATGGAATACTACATGGCAGTTAAAAAGAAATTAAATCCTTCCACTTGCAAGAAAATGGATGCAACTGGAAACCATTATACTTAGTGAAGTAAGCCAGTAACAAAAAGACAAATGCCATATGTTCTCTCTTATCTGTGGTAACTAATATAGTACCTAAAATGCAATCTACAGGAGTGAAACTGACCCTTTAAGATGCATTGATTTTTAAAACAGCCTTTACCTTGACTGAAGAGGAAAGTTTTTTTTTTTCTTTTTTCTTTGTACTAATCCGTGAACTCCCTACTTATTGTAGGGTTAATTTTAAGAGTATAAAAATTATCTTAAAATTGATCTCTGTAAAAAATAATCTGAAAAATTGATCATAAAAAATAAGAATGGGAAAGGAAGAAGGAGGAGAAAGAAGGGTAGGAGTATGGGTGGGCGGGAGGCAGAGAGTGGGAAGAATTCTCATGTTCCCAAATCTGTATATATTAAATGCATGAAGTTGCATTCCCTAAATAAAATAAAACATTTTTTAAAAGCAGAAACTGTCTAAAACTATTTGTGCTCTCTGTTTCTTTACTGAAAATTTTGCAGAAGAGGGGTAAGTCTAGCTAGCAGTTACACTGATATTTAGAAATTGCCTGATTGGGGCCAGCACTGTGGCACTGTAGGTTAATCCTCCACCTGTGGTGCTAGTATCCCATGTGGGCACTGTTTCTAGTCCCGGCTACTCCTCTTCCAGTTCAGCTCACTGAAATGTCCTGGGAAAGCAGTGGAAGATGGCTCAAGTGCTTGGGCCCCTGCACCTGTGTGGGAGACCGGGAAGAAGCACCTGGCTCCTGGCTTAGAATCGGTGCAGCTCTGGTTGTTGTAGCCATTTGGGGAGTGAACCAATGGAAGGAAGACATTCCTGTCTCTCCCTCTCACTGTAACTCTACCTCTCAAATAAAGAAATAAAATCTTAAAAAAAAAGAAATTGCTTGACCAATTGACAGGGAAGGAAGAAAGCTATGTCAGATGTAGCTACTTGCTTCATTGACTTTCCTCTTCTCTCATGGAAATAGAAACTCTAAGAGTTAGCTAGCCCCAAGACTTTGAATAAAAATGGCATTTTCTAGCCTTCCTTCCAGTTGGGTATGGTTACAGGTATAATATTTACTCAAAGAAATCCAAGAGGAAGCAGTCTACAACATCTAAGAAGTGCCCTTAAGAGAGGCATGCCCTTCTCTTTCCATTTTCTCCTTCTTACAGATTGGAATGCAGAAATACTGGCTGGAGCAGGAGCAGTCATATTGGATTATGAGATAAATATAAGAACTGGAGCCATGCATTTCAGAGCCCAAGGAGAGAATATCAGGATTTGAGTGATTCTTAACACCTTGGGGCATCACTCCAGCATCCTGGAGCTACTTAGACTTTGCTACAGGAGAAAAATTAACTTCTATTTTATCCAAACCCGTTATTTCAAAGTCCCTGACATACACAGCCAAATCTAATTCTCATAATTAGATATTTAAGGTGGATTTCTGTGCCTGAGAAATACTCTTTCTTCATCAGAATTTAGAGAGCAATACAATGTTTGATCACAATTACTTAGGCAGTGCTCACCCTGCAAATCAGCCTGCCCGGGAGCTTCTTCAGAACCTCATTTCCATGGCATCTGTGATCTGAAGATCACTATCAACCAGTGCCCATACAAATTAAATGCAATTAAGTTATGAAGTCATGGTTCTCACCAAAATAAGATTTCAGGCTGGCTATTCCAGGAATTGTTAGTAAAACTTAGACATTACATTTGGTCATAATATAATTAGTAAAACAAGTGCATTTGATCAGAGGTCTAGGAAATCAAAAGTTACATATACATGTATGATATCAGGACTCTGGAGTCACTGCATTAGCATCTCTTCTTGGCAACATCAGAGTGAGATCACTGATTGTTCTTACTTGTGCACTCGCTCATCTAGCAAATGTTTGTCGAATACAATCTATTTGCAGTCCCTGTTCTGGACACCAATGAACAAGACAGTCAAGGTCACTGCTCTCATTGATTCCACATTCAATCTGGGGACATGAACAGTAAACACATAGATCAAAAAAAAAAAAGGAGGTGGAACAAGATAAACTCAGGACTGATAACAGCCATGGAGAAATTACGTTTCAAAATGAGGTATTGTTAAAGTCTAACTGCTTAGGCAGGTTGACTTAAGTTAGACACAGTGAGAGGACCAAGGTGATGTTGGAGTTGAGAACTGAATTGTTAAGTCTCCAGATGACAAGATCTAAGGAAATATCTTAGAGACAACACCTGTGCCAAATCACTAACTTCTGAGTAAGTGGGACTTTTTGAGGAGTACACTTAGGAAACTTGTGGCTGGAGTAGGAAAAGTGAAGAGGACGGTTTGAGTGGCATTTGGCAAGGCAAGCAAGTTCATGAAACTAGCTCATTACCACCACTGGAGGGCTACAGCCAGCTCATGCAGACTCTTGAGAGCTGAGTTTTTATGGCAAAAGAATTTGTGAGCTTGCTGCTAAGCACAATCGTATTTTTTAAAAAATTTATGTAAAAATAAAATTATGTAAACTTGTAATTAAATAAATTATATGATAATCAAAGATAGTAAATACCTAAAATCTACCCCTTTCTAATTATTTTGCTGCATTTTATTATCTATGTTTCTAAGGTTCTTTTGACCCATTTTATCTGTATGGGAGAAATATTAATAATAATATGCTGCTGCATATCTCTTCCCAATTCAGAGACAGTGTTGATAGCTTTAAATCAGTCCAAGTATGAATATTTACGAAACAGAAGTCAACAGTCACTACAAGTTAGGGCTGTTTGTTGAAGTGGGGCGTGGTGGGCAGGTTATTAAACATTTACCACAGCACCACTGACAATAACATGGCAGAAAAGCCACAAGTAAACAGGATTAAAGCCAGCTGCTTCAGTGGGCAGAACAACAATGTCACTCAGAAACTGAAGATATATAGGAACTCAATGTCTCAGCCAGAGGTTATCAGAGCAGGGAGCGTGGACTCCCAGCAGAGCAATTTGAAGGTTGGCTGAAGAAAACTCCAAGGTCAAAACTAGGGCGGGATGAAATAGACATTTTGACAACCAACAATGGTTTAGAGCCCTTGTCTCTTTCGTGAAGGAGCAGTATTTTGTTTTAGTTTGTTTTGCTTTCTTTTCAAACTATTTGTTGAACTTTTTTATTTAGGGTAGCATTAACTACATGATCATTAACTATATCAAAAAAGATCATTGTAAAAATTAAGTGGGGGAATATGAGAGGGAGGGGTAAGAAGGGTTGGAGCATGGGTGGGAGAGAGGGTTGAGGGAGGTGCCACAATGTTCCTGTAACAGTATAAAGGAAATATATGAAACATGTATAACAAATAAAATATATATAAATAAAACTAGGGTTGGGGGAGGTTTGCCACAAAGGCAAGGCTTAGGAGTAAGGGCTGGTAATCAATTGACCTCCCCAAGTACTGCCTCTTCCAAGGAGCTTTCCCTGTTTCACTACCCCTACCCAGAGGTGCTCACACCTCCCTGGTTCAGGCAGCACCTTAGAATCTCCACTAAAAACTCACAAAATCTCCTATGGTCTTGTTTTCTTCTGTCTCCTCTTCTAGGCTAAAAACTCTCAGACCAGAGACCAAACTACTATTTCTGGTATTGATTTTGGTGCCAGTGCATATTAAAGTACTCAATTCTTGGCAGTTTTATCATAAATGTAGAAAATCTGCACAAACGTGTGCAGGGTTACATTATTCCAAAAAGTATGTGGGGGAAATGAAATTTTCAGCAATAGTGAAATAATTAAATTAATTATAGTAAAGTCATGTAGTAGATGCAACTGCAAACATTATTTTCAACTCATAAAGAGGTAAGATCTCTTGAAAGGCACACAATTAAAACAACCCTTTGAAAAAGAGAGTTATAAAGCTTTACATTCTTTATTATATAAATATGTGGAGAAATATTCACCAAAATAAAACAAAAATAAACAAAAATAAAAGATGTTTTAGCTAAATTGTGAGATTAGGAGAAATATCTTTGTCATATTTATACTTTTCCACTTTTGTAAGAAAGGAAAGCTATAAAGAAAAAAAATAGTTTTCCTAGAGAATTTACCCAAAGCCATACTGGTTATAAATGAGACATTTCTGAGCTTCATTCTTTCTATTTCATTCCCTCTGGGAAAAGATAGAAACAAATATATTTATTTATCACTTAAATATTTGTTTAGTACCAGGCCCATTACAAAGGTTGTTTTACTTCATCCTTTCTATACGCAGTGAAATAGATTTTTTAGTATTACCATGGTATGGATAGGAAATCTGAGATATTGTGGTCTTGTGGGATAGGAAGAAAAAAGGTGGGATGGTGATATTAGGTGCCATGGTTTGATTGGCTCCTTGGGCTCAGGAGGTTAGTCCCCAAAATCTTATGTTACTGTGCTAAGATGGTAGACACTTAATCTAACTATGGTGTTTAGAGAGGGAGCTTTTGGGGAGCGATTCAACTAGTGGATTAAGGCATTAAGATGGAGCCCCATGATTGGATCCAGTGGCTTCATGAGAGATCACGTAGACCCATAGGTAGACATGTATGCTCCTCATCTGTGGCCCTGTGAGGCCCTGGGCCACCTTGGGTCTTTGCTGGCAAGAAGGCCATCGCCAGCCCAAGTACTTAAGGCCCTGCCACCCACGTGGAAGACCTGGATGGAGCTCCTGTCCTGGCTCCTGCCTGATGCAGCCATGGTCGTTGTGGCCATTTGGTGAGGGAACCAGTGAGTGGAAGAACTCTGTCTCTCTCTGTCTCTCCTTCCCTCTCTGTAACTTTGCCAAATAAATAAGCACATCTTTAAAAGACAGGGTCATCACTGGAAGCCAAAGCAATGGGGACTGCCCAGTCTGACTGTGAGCCCCCAGAACCATGATACAACATAAATTTCTTTTCTTTAGAAAGTTAGAGTGACCCAGGTGTTCTGTTACAGTAAAAATATAAAATAAAAAGCTTACTAATATGCAGGCTCACGCTGCGAGGCCCACACTGTCTGGATGATGGGGCAATGGCCCTCTTCGACAAGAAGCACCAGAGAGAAGCTTCGGTGAACATGTCCATGTATTAACAATCAAGCACAAGCTTTTAAAGGCAGGTAGAGGGGGCATAGCTATTTCAGGGCAACACTAATTCTATAGGATAAAGCTGATATTGGCCCACTATGCTTCTCCAATCAGCTTGAAGGTCATGTAGCCTATGTAGCCTTCCAGGTGTCCTTATGGGTCTGGCCCACACCCCGGAGCATTTTACCTGATTGACAATTACAAGGCCCTGCAACAGGAGGTGGGGGGGTAGGGGAAATGTGCCTGGGGCTCCTGCCACCTGCCAGCAGTCAGGTCATAGGGTCCTACCCGGGAGGCATGGTGTGCTATGCCCTCTTAATCCCCAGCATGGGCTAGGCAGGCAGTCTCTCACACAAAAAACATACACACTGGGGCTTCAAATCTTCCACGGAAATGGAAAGGCAAGTTCATTCTGAGGCAAAAAAAAAAAAAAAAAAAAAAAATCAAAAAACAAAAACCTTGAAATCCATGCATATGAGGGGCCTTCACAAACATCAGGGAAATATATATTCTGGAACCAGAGTCCCATATCAGAGTGCCAATTCATCTCGGCTGCTCTGCTTCTGATCCAGTTCCCTGCCAATGTGCCTGTAAAGGCAGCAGAGGAGGATGGCCCAAGTACTTGAGCTCCTGCCACCTGTGTGGGAAGATCAGGATGGAGTTCTGGCTCCTGGAGTTCCGGCTCCTGGTTTCAACCTGGCCTAGACCTGGCTGTTGTGGCCATTTTGGTAGTGACCAGCAGATAGTATCTCTCTCTCTCTCTCTCTCCCTCCCTCTCCCTCTCTCTTCCTCTCTCACTGTTACTCTGTCTTTAAAATAAATAAATAGATTTAAAAAGAAAGAAAATTGATATTATGAAAATAACTATGCTGGATTCAAAATATTTGCACCAAATTCTTTTTTATCTATTCATTTAATCTTTCCATGAACTTTTAAAACTATTCTTGAACATATCCTTGAGAAGTAGTTTCTTTCCTACTCCCAACCCAGGGTGCCCATTTAGGGTTCCCTGTGCAGCTCCTTTTCTTTCATGGGATGGTTGCTGTCAGGATGTGCCTGTATAAAAAAGTATTATTTGTGGGTCAGTGCCAACAGCCCTGAGCACTGAGTCTATACATGTTGTACATATCCTATCTTTAACTCTCTAGTTGGGTGAACCAGTCACCGTTTTGTTCTTTACCAAATGGAGCCAGTGCCAATCCTTTAGCTTCTCTTTTGGGAAAACTAGGGAAGATTTTGTATATGAAAGCAGCCAGTGTTGTGCCTCACATATAGCAGGTATTCAGGGAATTGGGACTGAATCAGAATCTGAATAACTCAGTGTGAAATCTCATTGTATGTGTGGCAAGTGTCCATGGAGGGGAAATAGGTGTTTTCCTTTCTGCTAGGAAAGTGTTAGCTCAGCAAAAATGAAACAAAACAGTCGACTGACATATACCTAACACCTACCTTGTTCTATGTAGAGTGAGGAAAGGTAGGGAGACAGGCAACTGGTTAATAGAAATGAAGAATTTGTTATGCATCAGAACTGCAGAGAAGTGGGTAACTTGAGTAAGGAGGCAGGGACACTGTACAGCAGGGAGAGAAGTGGTAGCGATAGATGGGGCATAGTTTGGATGTCTTTTGAGTCCCATCCACTGAGAGAATCTACTTTTAAGAAAGAGAGAGAAACAAGAGACCACACAGAGTGAGATCCAGCTTGAAGAGACAAAGCATGAGTTGAGTATAGTTCACATTCTGTTTTCTTGAGTTTCTCACCTCTGGGGACTCAAGCAACCAAGAGGAATCAAAAATACTTGAAAAAATAATTGTGAACATATAGGAAGTTTTTATTTGCCATTATTTCCTAAACAAGATAATAAAACAATTGTTTACACAGTGTTTAGATTGTGTGATGGATTGTAAGGAATTTAGAATGTACAGGAGGGATGCATAGGCTGTGTACAAATATTATGCCATTTTACACAAACGACCAAATGACTTGAGCTCCTAAGGATTTTGATGCCCATGGGTGGTCCTGAAACCAACCCTCCCCTAAAATTACTAAAGAAGAATTGTGATATTAGTCTGGGTTTGCTATAGAATCAAAACCAATAGGAAATCAGATAGATAGATAGATAGATAGATAGATAGATAAAGAATGACATGCCTCGTGCAGTTTTGGAGCCTGAGAAACCAAACTCTAAGACCTACATAAGCAAACAGGGGACTCAGGTTATATGGTTACAGTCCGAAGAATGATTTTCTAGCATGGAGACCCCCACACATAAAGAACATTTCCCTTACTCATCGTGTTTGCTTCGATTCAGGCTTTCAGAAGCACCCACATCAGAAAAGACAATCTTATTCACTTAGTTTGCAAATTCAGACATTAGTCGAATTCAGAAAACCCTCATTCAGAGACACACTCAGAATAGTGGTTACTCAAATAGCCAGGCACCCCAGGCCTGTCAAGTTGACACATAAAGTGAACTGTCACAGGAAAGCACTCCAGTAGAGGCGTGAACCTCAGAGGGGAGAAGGAGATGAAGCTGACAATCTGACTTCTGTTCTAAAGTGTTTGGCTCTTATGGTCGAGGAATGAGAGAATTTCTTACTCCAAGGGGAAAAGGTAAGCATTTTGTAAATTGCAGGCTTATGGGAAAATCGAACTTTCCAAACCAATTTGGGGAGAGACCATATCAGGAAGAAACAGAGAGTGAGAAGGAGGCTGGAGAGAGAGGGAGAGCAGGAGTGAGGATGCAAAGGGATCAGGGGATGAGGTCATGGCCTGCGGGGTGGACATTTAAGATGTCCAAGGTGGAGATATTCTGAAGACAGAGCAAGATGTAGCCCTGATGGGGTGGCTGAAGGGCTGTGGTGGCTAAGGCTACTGAAGTTGAGAAAGCCAAGGAAATGAAAGACCCCCTGGGCTGGCTAGGCTGCTCACAAGGCATTTTTCCAACCATTGGCCAGGGCCAACCTCACGTTGCCACCTTCTCTTCCCTCAGTCACCAGGGAAAGTATGCTTCTTTAGCCACGGGAAGTATGTTCACAGGACCTCTTTATCAGAAGATACCTGTTGTTCAAACGTCTGAGTGATAGGAACTGAATACTGCTAGAGAAATACCCTTCGTCTTCAGTAAGACCTGATTGGTCAGTCTGACTTGGTGAGTCTGGGTTGAAACTTTAGAGTCTGACCATTCACAGACATCTCAGACATGCGTTTATCGTGGGAAAGGCGAGGCAGGCAGCACGGTGCTCTGTGGTTAACTGCATTGTATGGAGTAGAATTAACAGAACCGAATTGAGTGATATTGAAGGAATTTAATTGCACACATTTCAGACTCCTCTCAGCAATTCTAGATATGACCAGCAGGTGGCGAGAGACACACACGCAACTCGCAAGGGAAGATTCAGAGGTTCCCAGATCTCCAAATCCCAGATCAAAAATTGCCCAAGCAGCCGAGGGAATCTATTCCCCAAGCGAAGTTGTTGACAGCAGTGATGAGTTTCCTCCGCTTTGCAGGAGAATCCCCATGCGTCAATGTCTCACCTGTGGTCCTGGTCCTTAGGGTTAAAGTCATGTTGACCTTATAGCGCCACCTTCTGGCCATAATCCTCTCATCAGCAAAGACAAGTCAAATCATGCAGGCTGAAGATGACGTCATGTGCCCCAAGGGGCTTGCAGAAAAGAACAGCAAGAAATATTTGTTCAAAATGAGAGGTAGCTGCTACTGGAGGGGACCGTGGTGGTGCTTGTACTGTCTGTGTAGTCAGAACTGGAGGGGAGACACCCTGCTCAGGCCTTTCATTTTGCAGAAAAAGAATTGCTGGAAAGACTCCAGTCCCTTGCCAGGCACAGTGTTAGAAAGCTCCAAAACTTCTTGGAGTCTGTCTTTTCCAGTTATTTGTCTTTTCCTTATGCCTAATCCTAACATGGGCTAAAGGGATGTGTGTATGTGTGTGTGTGTTTAGTTCGTTTGTGTCTGCTCACGATTGCCCTGTAGGAGAAATAGGGAAGACCATCTGGTTGAGGAAGTGGGGCTGGATGACTTTAGGATATGTGTGCACAACAAGACCACCATTTTTACCTGGACTGTGTTTACTTGGGGCCCCCACCTTGTGCTGTAAAATAGTTAAACTGCTGCCTGCAATGCCAGCATCCCAAATGGGTGGCAGTTGGAGTCCTGGCTGCTCTATTTCCTATCCAGCTCCCTGCTAATGGCCTGGGAAATGCAGCAGAAAATGGCCCAAATCCTTGGGACCCTGCAACCCAAGTGGGAGACCCAGGTGAAGCTCTTGGATCCTTGCTTCAGCCTGGTCTAACTCAGCTGTTATGGCCATTTGGGGAGTGAACCTATGGATAGAAGTGTCTCTCTCTCTCTCTCCTCTCTCTCTCTCTCTCTCTATATATATATGTGTGTGTGTGTGTGTGTGTGTGTATGCTTTTAAATAAATAAGATAAATCTTAAAATAAAGATTATTTACTTGGGGGTAGCCTGGCAGATGGGGAGTCTGGGAGGCTGAAGACTATCAGAGGATGGGAGAAGAAAGGTCCACGTTTTTGCCCCCATTGCACATTTCACACTTTTTCTTATAAACCTCCTTTTCCATCTACTGAATCACAAGATCAAGAGAGATGCACCCTTGAAAGGGCTGGCTGGACAGCAGTGGCGGTTAAAGGCTGCTGAAATCGAGGAAAAACAAGAGAGTGAAAGTGTATTGTGATAGCGCGCTGAAGGCAATGACTGCCTCCTATTTACGGCTGATTATGTCCCATTATTATTTGATGCTCCTAAATGGTATTCTCTCACATCTTCCATGGTTAACATATTTCTCCCATTGTATGCTAGTTTCAGCACTCTTGTACTTATTTAACCCAGATCCAAAGTTTACTGTGACCAGGCACTGTGTCCAGCATTTTACAAATATGAATTCATTCAATATTGTCTTTATTGCAATTTAAGGTGTCCATTAACACCCGCTATGGACAATGACTCCCCTGCTCCTCCTCTTTCTTTTCTTGAAGAGTTTTAAATAGGTTAGTGGTTTCCACTGGTGCTGCAACTGCTAGACCCGAGCAACAGAGCCGGCAAGGAAGGCAAGAGTTAAGTAGCAGAGCTGGGGGCCAGTCTCTCTGCTGGACACTGCGCCCTGGCCATGGCAGCTTCCTCTACAAACTGTTGCCAGTAAATCTCCCTCTGCGTTCGGGGCCAGCGTCCAGGTTTGCCCCGAGGTGGAGAGGACTCAGCCAACCGGCTGATTTATAGTCCAAAGCATTCCCGGTGCGCACCGCAAGGAGTCGGGCTGAGCTCGGACTTTGGGGAGGTGATGATGGACACAGGACACGTGGCCACACAATGGGGACACACGACTGACCTCAGTCACTTCGGTAAACTGCGCCTGCTTTTCGGGAGGCGGCGGGAGCGTTCCAGGGGCTCCAGGGCTCTGGGCGCCTGCATTCCCCGCCCTCGCTCGGCTGGCAGCTCCGCTCGCCCTGCTGAGCACGGAGAGTACCCAAGGGCGCGCGACACCCTTTGAGTCCGCTCTCTGAGTCTGAGCTCTGAAGTCCGTCCTCGAGGACGGGAGCATGGGTGCATTCCACACGTGTAAACACAGACGCCAGAGCCATCTCGGCTTGGGGACTGACACTGGCCAGGGCGCACTAGGAGCGAACTCGCCCAAGTGCAGGTCAGATGCCGGCGCCCGGGGTGGGGGCAGGGCGGGGTATCACCACGAGGCCCCGCGGGGTGAAAGGCAGAGGAAGGGTCCAAAGCGGGTGGAGAACGTCGAGTGTGCGGCTGATGGGGTTCGGAGCGGAAGAAAAAAAGAGAGAACGGGAGAAGGGGTTGGGGACACATGAATTTCAGAAGGAACAGTCTAGTTTGGGAGAAATTTGCAGGTCTTTTTTGCTTCCCTCCTATATGCAAACTGTCACTTCGGGTTAGTGTGAGCCCTTATCTGGCTCATTAGCATGAGCTGTGGCTAACGCGCTTAAACCTTCTAATTATTTATTATGCCGTCACGGAGCGGGTCGCAACCCCAGGGCGCACTTGCGGGCACCGGCCGAGCTGTGCGCGGGCTCGAGGCCAGGGCAGCGCGCTGCCGGGGAGCCCCTCCGGACTCAGAGCCCCTCAGGGCGCTGTTGAGCCGTCTATGATGCAGGGTTGTTGGGGTGTATCAACAATGCTCTCTCACCAAAATTCACCTTCTTCCCCAGAGCGGTAGTGATGCCCTCGTTCCTGGTCTACTGTCGCGACTGGCCAGGATTCTTCAGAGCCAACTCCCAAGATCGAAACTGGAGCGAAGAGGAGCCAGATTTTTGCAAAAATGGAAGCCAAACACAGGGAACCTGGAACTTGGGTTGGGTGTCCTGTTGGGTGCATCTTCCAGTAGGACCCTGGGGCGAACCCAAGGGATGTGGGACCCCTGCTTTCCCATACCTCCCTCGCCCAGGCACCCCAAGAGGATGCACAAAGTTGGAGGGGACTGGGGACAACACCATGAGCTGTATTCTGGCCACTCACATCCACAGTTCTATTCAGAAAACAGTTTCAAAATAAGTTAACCTCTGTAGGGTGTAGGTCTCCCCTCCCCTTCTAATTGTCCCCCTTCCCCCTCCCTCTCAGCAGAACAGTCGTTTTATGTTCCCCTGCGTTGTGCCAACTATTTTATCTTTATTCCTTCTCTTTCTCGCTGGCCATTCATTCCCTTTTTTTGTGTGTGTGGCTTCATGGGCTGATGTGCGGCTGGTTACCACCCACTGCAAGCTCGCTCCTGTCGCTGAGGTGTTTCTATACAAACTGGAGCGTCCAGTTGTCATATTAATTATTACACTGAGTAATGACTGAAATGGTCAAAATAAGGGGAGACTCAAGAGCGCTTTTTCTTGCTGCTCAAAGATGCAGCAAAGAAGCCATACAACAAAGCACTAATTGGTCGCCAGAAACACTCTGACAAGGCATGGAAGATAGGTTTCAGAGAGCCATGCGATTGTAAAGGGGGGACAGCTCTGAAAAGACCCCACGCTTCTTTTCTAAACTCTCTTGCTGAGCAAAAAATGGACCTCTGTGTGAATACTGCCCTGATCCTTCAATACTATACCCAGCAGAGAAAAAAATGCACCATTTATTGTAAGGTTTTTTTTTTTTTTCTTCTCCAGCTATTCAGGGGTTCTCTGTGAAGAATCAGCTGGTTTTGTTTACCGTGAAAGACCTTTACTTTATTTTCATTCTTGGAAGAGGCAGGGAGGCGGAGGGAAGGAGAGCCGTGTGCCTAGACAAGAGAGAAGCTGGCCTACTGTAACAAAATAGAGAAACAAATCCTACAAAAGTTTAGAAGGTATTGATTCTTTGGAGAGCTATATAGATTAACGACTTTCTTTATGCTTATCCAAGGAAGGTATTTAATCATAATGTAAATGGGGCCTTAGGGGAAAAAAAAGACTTAGCGTTACTTCTCCTTATTTGGAGAACTTCAAAAGGACATGTGAGGGTGGCTGCAAATTACCCCTCCTCCCCTCCCTAATAGAAAAAGCCACAATAAAATATAGTTTGTGCTTTTTTTTCTTTTGTTTTTCAAACTTTTTCTTTTCTTTTTAAGGCATGTTGAAAAAGTGAATAGATTTGTTAGATACCGCCTGGATTCCTTAATGCAGGTGCAGGCTGGGTTACTGGGACCAAGAAGCTGAGCCTAGCCAAATGTCTGCCCTTGAACAAGCCCTCCTCCCAGGCCAGGGCAGACTCAGCTCAGGCTGGGCAGTAGCCTTTTCTGAAGTGACCTTGAGAAGATGTGCTTATAGACAGGAGGCTATGCAGTCATTTCTCATTTATCCTGGGCAGGACAGGCTTGGGCAATGTATCCCCAGGACAGAGGCCCATGTGAGGGCTACCAGAAACCATGCATTTGCAATGACTGCTGAGCACACTCTTCTCACAGTACCCAAGGGTTCTGGGATCCAGGTATCCCCCAAATTGAGAATTGCGCTCTCATGACCAAATCCAAGATGTGTTCATGGGTGTTCATCTTTGCTCCTTATTCAAGACCCATGATAAACAACAACTATATTAAACGAGTCATCCAGTGGACAGCCTATTTTCACTTTTAATTGAAGCCCCTCTCCTTTAAGGAAAAGCATGGATAAAACTTTCCAAAGCGATGCAGCCCATCTCCTTTCCACAAAGAGAGAAGGTACACAATTCTGGACCTCCTCGTGTGGCCTTCAGTTGTGAGCACAAATTAAGGTGTCACCAGACTCCAGTAGTTCCTGGGCAGCGGATTCCTATGGGTCAACAGAAAAGCCGTCTGCCCCTGTAGACCCTGATGCAGAGCAGAGAGAAGGTCTAATCCAAAGTTTGGTTCAACTCCAGGATGTTCTGACACAGTTTCCCTTCAGGGCCTGAAGGTGCAGCAATGAAGTCCCTTAGTCCATTGAAGGACCAGGAGAAATCATCCCATTTTCTGGATTGTCTGTATTGTGGATGGCATTCACCAAAGGAGTCAGTGTCACGTTCTCCCCCATCACAACAGAGCACTGCTTCTGCACTGCCATCTGGACAAAGGAAAAGGCAACTCCTGAATATGTGGAGAGATTCGCAAAGCAAAGTCACCAATAGCCTCTGATTTAACTCAAATGCCATGACAGGTGGGCAGAGGGAGTACCACTTGCCTATTCAAGCCCTGCGTCTGTGACCAGTGTTCTCCCCCCACCACCCCACGCCTGCCTTATTCAAGTGTCCTGACCAAGTAAAGTCCTGAGAACTTGATCAGGGTCAGGGCTACTGCATGGCAAGGGAATCACAGACGTCTGATCCTGAGTTGGAGCCAAGGGCTCTGCTGCCGTGTCTGCGTTTGATTTCTCTTGCGACTGTTCACATCCAAGAATCCTGTTCCTAATGCCCGTCACCTTGCTTTGCCAGCATCGTCGTCATCATTCCTCAAGAAATGATAGGAATGGTTTACTCCTCAGCTCTGGGAAAGGGTAGCCTTGGGTCACCACTGGCTGCAGCAATGACCGTTACCGTTAACCGTGTGGTTCCAGGAAGTTAGGAGCTGGGCCTCCCACTCCCACAAACTCTTTCCTGGGTAGTCTGTGTGACTATCACATCCATCTCACTGAAATCTCACAATTGTTTAAAGTAGGTACTACATTGACATGGGACGGATGAAGAACCCTATTCTTCCAGTTTGTAAGCTATTTGCTTAAAGGTCATACAGCTATTAAGTAACAGAGCCTGAACACCAGTCCAGTCGACCCTCTTATCTGGGGTGGCCTGGACTTAAGAGAGCATGTGACCAGTTCTGTCAATTGGGGTAGGGGAGTGCCATAATCTGGGTCACAGAGTCAGAGGCAGAATTCAAACTTTGTTGATGAAGCCTCAGTATTTAGCTCCAAACTGGTGAAAAAACCAGGAAGCCATTTCTGTAGGAGAGTCTCCTTGGCAATACACAACCCCTAAAGGCAGAGATGCAACCCCCTAGAGAAAAGTTCTAGGATGTTCCACCTGAGGGCTGGAGGAGAAGGTGGAGTTGACAAGGTTGGGGGGCATTCCCTGGGTCTACTGAGCAGGGAAGAGAATGTCTGAGTTCTTGGAAAGCTTTGCAAAGCATCTGAGGAAGGGGGTTTAGCACAAGAGGGTAGGGAGAGTGAGGACAGGATTTTGACTATAGGCTGGAGAGAAGAGATTAGGGACAACTATTGCAGTGGGCCTTGGTCAGAAAGATCCCAGTGCCCACTGGCTTTTCTTATGGGCTGAGGCCAACCCCTAAGGGTCACTGCATTGTGAAGCTTCAACAGTTGGTGCTTCCATTCAGCCACCCATTTCATGCCATGCCTGGGTGGTTTTTGCCTTTTAGTTCCTGTAATCAGAATCTCCGTGTGGGTGGGGAAATATGCCTCCCCCAAGGGAAACTGGGAACATGTGTGGAACACCAGCAAAGTTTCCCTGCTCCTAGATACAAGTTCCAACATTAACTAAGGTCGGCCCCTTCTGTGAGATCAGAAAATTGAGGCCGGAAAAGGAGGAGGGGCTGATTCAACGCACAATAGTAGTAGAGCCAGGACTCTGGACCAGTATCAAGGGAGACTGGCTCAGGACTGGGGATTCAGTTTAATGTGAATGCAAATGTATTTAAATATGTTAGTAGTACAACACCCTTTTCCCCCAGTGCCCACCTCACACTTCCTTGCAAATGAGTTGGGAATGGGAAGGGAGGAGGCAGTCTCCAGACACCCCCCAGCCTGGACCCAGGGCTCACAGCACAGGCAGAAGGGAGTGGGAAGTGCTGGAATGACCTCTTTTCTCCTGGGGTCCCAGGCTTCCTAGGGTTAGAAAGCAAATGGTGCCTGGGCCGGGTGGCGCTGCTCTGCCTGTGGCTGTCTAACCTCTCATCCTTCTGGGTAGGGCGAATAAAGGCGATCTGAGAGAGATCTCAACTCCTTTCCTGTGATGGGGCTGGCGAAGGGGCCACAGGGGGACATCCTAGGTGGTCAGCCAAGCCCGTGAAGCTGTGTGGGTGAGGAAGTTTACAGAGCAGATCTGACTTCTGTGTTGCCCATCCTCCCCTCTTCCCATTCCACAAAGTGGAAACTGAGGCAGAGAAGAGCAGCGATCTACCTTGGGAGCCACCCTTCTGTTCTAAGCCAGGACCACCATCTGTGTCCTGAAGGCACTCCTAGCCTGCCACACACCCCAAGGGACAGCTGACTGGTCAACTCTACTGATCCTTTAAAGACCCATGCCCCGAAAGGGAAGTTTACTTAGAAGCAATTATCCGGATAATTCGCCCCAATCATTCCCGTACTCAGATCTCTAAACAAAACTGACTATTTCTACCGGGACCAATCAACCAACCGGATGATTGCCCTGTGCTTGGACTTGCCTGTGTTGACACGGCCTGAGCCACGCCCCTGGCTCTCTCCCCACCCCGGCCTTGGGCCCACTCTCTCTCGGCGACGCATCCCCAGACGTCGCGACCTGGACGGGGTTCTGGCCACAGAGCGCCAGGGCCCAGGGCCCAGGAAAGGCGGCTGGGCAGGGCGCTGTCCAAGCGGCCGAGCGACCGCTGCAGGCGCCTCCCCCTCCCTCGCGGCGCCAGCACGCGGCCCCGCCGGGCTCGGCTCCCAGTCGCCTGCCACCGGCCCGCCGGGCACACGCCTGGGGCGGGATGGAGGCTGCGCCAAGGCCGCCGAGGTGGCTGCGGCGGCAAGGAACAGCTAGGGCAGCGCCTCGGGTTCCCCTAGCTGCCCCCGCCGCACGTCCCGCGTCTTTCTTCTCCTTTGGGAGAGTCGGGGAGTATCCTAGAGCGCTCCCCTCGGTACTCCCTCTCCCATCCCAGTCAGATCAGAAACAACTTGGGGGTGGGGGTGGAGGTGATGCTGTAGAGGTCCCGAAGGTCCCGTGGCACTGATGGAAGCTACCCCGCAAATTCCTTCTTTTCGCGCCCCTCCACCCTTGCAAGTTGTGGGGAGCACATCCTAGTTTTCAGAACTAGATGGAACACTGGACGTCATCTAACCCAGAGGAGGCAACGTGGCCCCGCAGCAGGCAACGGAGGTTCCATGAAGGCATCCCCCCTCCCCGGCCCCTCCAGGGAGCCGAAGAGCTGCAGAGAGGGTTCCTGGGGCGTTCTTAGCAGCCGGCACTTTCCCCCCATTATCAGCCGTACATTCGCTTCAGCTCCTATGGCCAGCGAAGAATCTCAAAAGAGTTACAGTGGGAAGGAGAAGAAATCAGGAAAAGCAGAGCCCCATCGCCCCCTAACCTCCACACCGCCCCCGATGCTACCGGTCCTGTCCAAATCCTCTGCGCTTTGCTCCAAGTTCGCTGGAGACGCCAAGGGGCATTTCACCCCGAACCTTTCCACCCATACACCCCAATCCCCAGAATCATTTGCCCCTCCTGCCCCCTTGCCGGAGCCACCCCCGGCCGCAGCCCGCCCCGAGCGCGCCGCCTGTTTATTCAGCCGGAGTCCGGCACGCGCCAGGCGCACGCACTGCAACAACAAACCCGGCTGAATGGGGAGTTTGCAAGGAGCGGGCGCTGGCAACGGGAGGGGGGAGGGGAGGGGAGGAGGGGAGTTTAGGGAGCGGGAGGGAGGAGGAGGGCGGTGGAGGGGGTAGTGGGGGCTGCAGCCGCTCGCTGCAGCAGCGGGGAGTGGGGGGCGAGGCGGGGCCAGGGCTGCGCGTGGGGCTGGGTGCCCCTTTGAAAAGGCGGCGGCACTGCGGCCGCCCAGCACTCTCTCACTTCTGGCCAGGGAACGTGGAAGGCGCACGGACAGGGAGCCGGCCAGGGAGGGCGAGTGAAAGAAGGCAATCAGAAAGAAAGGGGGTTCACAAAATAATCAAAGCAGCCAGAGCCGCGGCTGGAGAGACCGAGACCCGGCGCAGAGAGCGCAGCCTTAGGGCGACAGGGACGGGGGTACGCGGACAGCGCGCTCAGCACTGACTTTTGCAGCTTCTCTTGGCTTTTTTTTTTTTTTTTTTAAACAAGAAGGCGCCAGCGGCAGCCTCACACGCGAGCGCCACGCGAGGCTCCCGAAGCCAACCGCGAAGGGAGGAGGGGAGGGAGGAGGCGGCGGCATAGAGGGAGGACAGGCACTTGCACCAAATAGTCTCCCTGGGATTTTGCTTTTCTTTAACTTCCCTCGGGCTCCCTCTCCATCTCCCCGCTTCTTTCCCTCTCTGTTCGTGCACCCAAGTCCTGTCTGCGTCCCCCCTCGAGCGCCCCGCACCTTGCGCTCCCTTCTTGTTCTGATCCCGCGACTCCTTGGCTGCCGTCGCCGCGCATGGAGAGCTCTGCCAAGATGGAGAGCGGCGGCGCGGGCCAGCAGCCGCAGCCTCAGCCGCCTTTCCTGCCGCCCGCAGCCTGCTTCTTTGCCACGGCTGCAGCCGCCGCCGCTGCGGCCGCCGCCGCCGCCGCGCAGAGCGCGCAGCAGCAGCAGCAGCAGCAGCAGGCGCCGCAGCTGAGCCCGGCGGCCGACGGCCAGCCCTCAGGGGGCGGTCACAAGTCAGGGCCCAAGCAAGTCAAGCGACAGCGCTCGTCCTCGCCCGAACTGATGCGCTGCAAGCGCCGGCTCAACTTCAGCGGCTTTGGCTACAGCCTGCCGCAGCAGCAGCCGGCCGCTGTGGCGCGCCGCAACGAGCGCGAGCGCAACCGCGTCAAGCTGGTGAACCTGGGCTTTGCCACCCTGCGGGAGCACGTCCCCAACGGCGCGGCCAACAAGAAGATGAGCAAGGTGGAGACGCTGCGCTCGGCCGTCGAGTACATCCGCGCACTGCAGCAGCTGCTGGACGAGCACGACGCCGTGAGCGCCGCCTTCCAGGCGGGCGTGCTGTCGCCCACCATCTCCCCCAACTACTCCAACGACATGAACTCCATGGCCGGCTCGCCGGTCTCCTCCTACTCGTCCGACGAGGGCTCTTACGACCCCCTCAGCCCCGAGGAGCAGGAGTTGCTCGACTTCACCAACTGGTTCTGAGGGGCTGGGCCTCTCCAGGCCTTGGTGCGAATGGACTTTGGAAGCAGGTGGGTCGCTTTTGCGGCGTGGGCGCGGGGCTCTTCTTCTTGAGTGCCTGGGGGAAGAGGGGCTGTCTCTACGGAGATGGGGGGAGGCTGTTATTTAAAGGATTTGTTAAAGTTTGCCAACTGCACAGTTGGTTAGTTTCAGCACTGGCCCCTCAGAGTGACTTTGCCCGGGTTTTCTAGGAGTGGAGGGTAGGGGTAAGGTGTGGAGATGCTGACAGACAGAGTCCCGGGACAAGTCCGGGGTGTTCTACCTGGCAGGTTCTCCCCCAGATCCTCCATCCTCCCCTACCAAGTTCGCGCTAACATCTCCTGTTCTTCTTATGTTCCAGGGTGATGCACAGCCTGCATCTTTAGTGCTTTCTGGTCAGTGACGTTGGGAGGGAGGAGAAAAAAAAAAAAGAAGAAGAAGAAGACAAAAAGAAGGGAAAAAAAAAAAAACCACACAAAATCAGGCAACCAACCCCAACGCCAACTAAGCAACGCAAGCCCGGGAGGCAAGACTCTTGAGGAAACAGGGATGCGCTAAGAGCAGCATCTTTGCACTCCAATCACTGACGGAGATACTGAGAGCGACTGGGACCCGAGTCACCGTGCAAAAACGCAGCTGTGCGCAAGGGCAGCGGGCTCCTGGCGGACAGGAGCCGCGCACGCCGGAGAGTAACTCCCACCCACCACTCACTCGCAGAGTTGAAAGCGCTGGCTCGGGCACCCCACCTCCCGGCCCTCCTGAAAGCGCAGTTCTTAGCCCAGTAGAGAAGGGTTGGTGTCTTTCGTCTCAGTCACCCCCACCCCACTAAGCTGTGGACAATTGTCTGCGGTGAAGCTATGCTATACTCAGTGCTCTGAAACCCTGCCTGCCCTCCCAGGGGCACCCCCTCCCGTGGTTTTTTCTACTGTTTTCATCCTAGAATGCTTCCAATCTTTTGTGAATTTTTTATTATAAGAAAAATCTATTTGTATCTATCCTAACCAGTTTGGGGATATATTAAGATATTTTTGTACATAAGAGAGAGAGAGAGAGAGAAAGAGAGAGAGAGAGGTGAGAGAGAGAGAGGTGAGAGAGAGATGAGAGAGAGAATTTATAGAACTTTTGTACAAATGGTTTAAAATGTGTATATCTTGATACTTTAACATGTGATACTATTACCTCTGCATATTTGAGATGTCGTAGTTCACCTTACAACTGCCATTTTCCCTATGTGGTTTTGTAAAGAGCTCTCCTCATAGGTGAGATCAAAATGCCACCAGATGTACTTCAGCACCAATGTGTCTTACTTTATAGAAAAGTCGTTAATGTATTAATGAGGTTATTAAATACTGTTCAAGAAGAACAAAGTTTATGCAGCTACTGTCCAAACTCAAAGTGGCAGCCGGTTGGTTTTGAGAGGTTGCCTTTTGGAAGTTTCTGTCACTGCCTTTTTTTTCTTACTGCTTTATTACAAACTTACAAAAAAAAAGTGTATAACCCTGTTTTATACAAACTAGTTTCATAATAAACTTTTTTTCTTTTTTTAAAAATGACAATCATCAGCTGCCTCGAAGCCTTCTTTGACTCTGAGCCTCTTGAACCAAGTTATTATCAAAATGCAGAAGGCAGGGAGTGGGGGAGAAGAGGGTGGCGCACACACATTGGGAAGTGGCCAGTTCCACCGTGCATACATGGCTTTCTTCTCATTAGGCGCCTCAAGTGTATTCACACCCCCACGTTGAACGACTGTATATGATTAGTGGTTTGCGCCAACCTCTGATAACATGACTGTACATTTAAAAATCCTCCAAAAAGGTGAACTGAAAAGAGCCCCCCCCCCTCCAACCATCAGCCCCCTCTGAATTTCTCATTGTGAAAAGGTTGATGGGGTGGTGGTGGAATAATAGGGCCTGGGGGTCGGTGGCAGGACTTTGGTGCTGGGGGGGGGGTTTCAAGCCTGCAGGGTGGGCACACTCTTCTTGCCTCACTTACAGGCACACACTCCTTTCCTCCAACGCACACACTTTCTGTGTCGATTTTAAGTAAAAGGCATGTATGATATGAATTCTCTGCAGAAGGAGTTCGATTTAAATAAATAAACGCCTTAGAATTGTGTGGCCGCTCTGAGACACTGGTCTATCTAAGCTGTGACTCTATCCGAATAGCGTGAGCTGCGTGTAAAAGTACCCAATTACCAAGATTCAAAAAGAAATTGGTGGGTTTTTGGCTGGCTTGCTTCTTGTCAGTTAGCAAGGACGTGATTAGAATCCTACTGGGCCTCTCGCCGGCTCCTCGCTCGCCCGCCTGCAGTACTTGCAGATTCCGTTTGCATGTCTCCAGCCAAGCGGAAAGCCGGGCGCAAAATGCATCTTACAAAACCCAACAAAGAGCGGGGAGCCAACACGTCTTCCAGAGTTAAAAATCTAGTCTGTGTTGGTACATCTATACCATTTAGTGGCACGGAATGATCATTTTTTAAAGTCGCGATGCGCGGAGCACGCCACTGCGTCTGATGTCATTTTGCTAAATGACCCTCTATAGAATGCACATTGAGGCTTCAGTCCTTTTCAAAGAGATGCGCGTAATTAAGAAAAAAAATCAGTAAATTCCTCATCGCCATAAATAATCGGACTTTCAGCCAGCAGTGGGCCAATTTAGAGCTTACTTGAGGGAAGTAATGCTTTTGTGATGCCTGCTTTTATTTTTATCTTCTCATTTGGAGAACCAGAGCTGGGCTCCACTCACCCAAGCCTCCATTGCTTTTTCATTTAATTTAGCTCTTTTGCAAGTTTCCAGATAAGGTATGCAAAGAAAGTGTAGCAAGTCATTTATGGCTATGAATATAACATTAGGATAATGTTTCAGCCCCCACAAAGGGGATTTTTTTTTCTTCTCCTCGGAAGGACAGGTGTTCTTTTACTCACTTCTGAATGGGAAATATCCAGTCTCGTTAAACTCGAGGCAAAGTTAGCCGTTGTTTGCCACAATGCGAAGGCAAACTCAAAAAATTCACAAAAACACACACAATTTTGCCGAAGCTAGGAAAGGGCAAAGCAGGGATTGGGCAAAATCTCATTACATCTGCTCTAATCGCTTAGCAACACAAAGCCGGGGCTTGTGCAGCGAAGGGAAGCCATTCAGTGTGCTCTGACAGGCCGCATTCAGCAAGCATTAGTCAGCTCCATAAATCACTGCTGCCCATTGGCTGTGCGGCGGGCTTTGGAGCGGCCCGGGGCTGTCAGCGAAATACAAAATGTAGACCCCAGCGGCCAGCAATCACAGCCTGCCTCCACCTCTCCCCCTAGTCTGAGTCCCCACCCCCCCTTTTTTTTGAGGGAGGGGATGCTAGGGGAGAAAACCGTGTTGACTTTATTGACTGAGAAGTTTTACCTACTGGAAAAAAAAATGGTCTAGAGACCACCAAGTTAAGGCTGGAGATGCATCGGCAATTGACTAGGAGGAGCCTGGCAGTGCTGGAGAGAAAGAAAACACAGACAGGAGGCTGCCCGCAGAGCTGTTGAATGCAGGCCTTATCAGAGGCTAGGGGACAGCTACTTGAACATAGGTTTCACCTGCCCGATGCGGTCTTTGAATTTTTAAACCGGGACTAGGAGGATGTGTAGGAAGAAACATTTACCTCCAGCTCACACCAGGAAGAGCCACCAAGGAAGACAGAGGAAACCACTGTGTTGACTTCATAGAACTTCTAGAGAATAGGGCTGAGTTGTATAGCAGGAGAGGGGTAGAACATGTATTTCCACTGTGCTCTTCCTGCAGGGGTTGGGATGGTAGGATACAGAATTAACACCCAATTCCTTGGTCTCCACAGCTAGATGCAACAGTGCAGAGGGGTTAGCAAATGGCCTTGCAGAGGTGGTTACAAGCTATACAGAGATACGTAGATGTTCCTATAAATGCTACTGTCCCTATTCTTCCAGTCCTGTCTTTCATTTTCACTGGAACTGGTCAGATGCATCTAAATCAAAGTCCAGATTTGATTCCAATGTGCAAACCACATAGAAGGAAGTCCGGGAGTAGATGTGGAATCGGTGTAGATTTTTCCAAGGAAGTCCTCAAATGCCACCTCCTCTGAGAAGCCTTCCCTGAGAATCCTATCTAAAACAGCTCTCCCATCTGCTGCAGTCACTCTCTCTGCATTATCTTGTTTTCCTTTACTGGCACTTACCACTATCTGAGAATGCTTTATCTTTTTCATTTATCTGGTTGCTGTCAAATGCCACCTACTAGATGGTGAATTTCATGAAGACCTAATCTGTCTTGTTCACTATTACGTGTCCAACGCCTGTGAGGATAGGTTGTGTGTTCACTGAATGGAGTTCCTGAGAGCTGGGTTAATTCTCCTTGCCCACCACCTCCACCACCATCCTACTCTCCATCCGCTCTCCACCCTTCTTGGCTCTCTGTCTCAGGAAGCTAAGCTATATGGAATTCATCAGAAGAGCTTCCTTACTCTCTGGCTTCCTCTTGGATTTGGCCAGTAGGAGGCAGCAGTGGGAGACTGAAGGAGAAGGAAAGGTGAGCTGGGTATTCATGCACTTCTCTCATTGCGGCTCATAGGTGTTACACTTGATCTTAGCCAAAAGGCTGATAAGTGAGTGATTGGTTCACGGGCTTTGACGGTGGTTCTGGTCCTTGTCCGAGGCCGCAGCTTGTCAGGAGGCTTCTCTCCCCGAGCTGTTCTTGCTGAGTTCTCGTTTCCATTTCCTCCAGACTGAGAGGTGGTGAGGGCTCTCCCTCCCTTCATCTCTGAGTACTGCCCTTTGGTTTCCTTTGCGCCATCCTTGTCTCAGTTTCTGCATTGAACTCTTCCCGGTACCCCTCTGAGTATGCCAGCAGCTCCGCCTGACTCAGAGCAGTCAACAGGCCTTTCTCCCCGCCATGATCTCATCTATGCACTAGTGGTGTACTGGAGTTTCAGGGACTCTTAGGGCCATCACCAAGAAATTTGCAAGAGACGGTGCTGGAGACTTGCCATGAAAATGAGGGAAGAGGTTGCTGTCCAGCAGCTGCCCAGTTTCATTCGCCTATCCATTGATTCACTTATGCATTCATTTCAAAGGAAAGGGACAAGGGTTTAAACACAGCGAACATTTCTAGGACTTCATTGTCTTAATATACGTCTTCTAGCAAGAACTCTCCAGAAGCTTGTTTGATCGCAACCCCTTTCTGAAATATTATGGCTGCTACTCTAGCTCAGGAAATGTCCTCAACCCTATTCCTCTTGTCTTATGGCTGAGAATTCTCTGGACTTCTTTCTTTCTCTCTCTACTTCTGGGCCAAGAGGTGATCGTTTTCGGATTTTCCTCCCAGAAACTCCAGGTTACCCGAAGTCAAAGGTACGGGGCGGGAAGAGGATTCGCTGACCCTGAAGCTCTTGCTTGGCTGTGAAAGCGAACGGCTTGGCTCTAGCGCAGGTCGAAGTTATATTCCTTCTTCCTTTGTATGCAAGATTAGGTTGTTACAAAAGAGGGTGTGTAGGTTAATGGCAGGAAGCAAGTTGCAGCGCGGGGCGCGGGCCCGGAGCGCGTGTCAGGCTTAATGATTTATTCAAGCTGCAGCGCATCCGGGCGGTGATTGGCTGCAGGCATGCGCCCGCTGTCAGCTGCGCGCGCCGGGGACTCGCCCGCTACCTGACACTGGCCCGGGACGGGTGGGGGGACGGGGGGCGCGGAGGGGGCGGAGGAGGAGCGAGGAGGCCAGGAGCCCTGAGGTGTGAAAAGGAGGAACAGGTAGGAGGGGAGAGGGGGAGAGTGTGGAGAAAGGGCGACTGAGAAGAGGGAGATTCGGAGAGGGGAGAGAGGCTAGAAAGGGAGGAAGGAGGGAGGAGAGCTTCGAGCATAGGATGGGTTGGATTGGGCGAAGAGGAGGGGACAGGGAGAGGAGAAGAAAGAGGAAAACGAGAGAAGGAGGAAGGGAGGGAGAGAGGGAGAGAGAGAGAGACTGAGATTGGAGAGGAGTGGGATGGGATCCCAGTGCGTCCCGCGTGCGCCCCCCTCCAGGCAGCCGGCCGGCGGCCGCGCACAAAGCCGCCTTTGAGAGGCCGGCGACCAGGGCTATTTTGGGGACGAGATGGGGGGAAAGCCGCCAACCCACACTCCTTGAAGGGAGTCACTTTCTGCAAAGTGTCTTGGAGAGGACTGGGCCCTAGGTCCGGGCTGACGGGGCAGGAAGTGGATGGAGGGGACAAAAGCTGCGCACCTGCCAAAAGCGAGAGCACTTGGCGAGCACCTCCCCCTCGTCCCCTCCCGCTCCCTGGCTGCGCACCGCGGCCGCTGGACGCCCCCGGGGGCCGAGCCCCGCCCTCTGCAGCCTCCCGAGACCACACCACTCCACCTGCCTTCCTGGGGTCTGTCCTCCTCTGGCTGCCGTCTGGGTCACTCTCTTCCCCTCCTTCCTTATATCTCCTTCTTCCTTTTCTTCTTCCCTCCTCTCATTTCTTTACCCATTCGCTCTCTCCTTTTCGTCATTCTTATTCCGGGGTCCATCTCCCAGCCCCAGGACACTTCAGACCGGAGCACTGCTCCGGCCAGCGGGCCCTTCGGAAGGAAAGCAGGGGACCCCGGGGAGAAAGGAGGGAAGAAAAATATTGCTCGGGAAGGAGAGTGTGGCCTTTGAGGCGCCTATGGGAAAACCAGCCCACTGTGTGCCTTTGCCTGGATAAAGTTGTTGAGCCGGGAGCAGCAGCCGTCAGAGGGTGGCTCCTTGTGTTGGAGGAGTTGGAAATTCTATCAATAACCCTGTCCCAGACAGAAGTAAAGCTGGCATGCAGTTCCCCCAGCCGCCTCCCGGCAGCACACACAGCTCCTGGCCTCCCCCAACTATCTCTTCTTTACTAGGAAAACAGTCTGTCTCCATTGTCCAGGTGCCAGCAGGGCCTTTGGCGAAAGGGAGGCCAGCCAGCCCTCTGATCAAACTCAAAGGTTAGTTAAAAGACAAAAACAGCTGAAAGTCTTCATGAATAATGCTGGGCCAGCCCACCCCCACCCGAGCCTCCCCCCACACCCCCCAGCTCAGTGTAGTGCAAGCGGTACTCAATGCCCTACCACTTTGTTATGCTGCTCGCCTAAGTCAGAATTTCACCGAAAGGCCCAGAAGAAAAGCTCCCACAATTAGGGGTCGCCTGTCAGAAAACATTAACGCCTTCCTCTCCCAGCCTGTCAGGCCTGCTGCACATGCACACCGCCATGGCGAATTGGCCCTCCACCCCGTGAAGCGCCTGACGGCCCAAGGAGCAGGAATTTGCAGGGCAAAGGAGATGGTGCTGGCCTAAGTGGGGTTTCTGCAGTGTCCTGATGCCCGGAGAGGCCCCCAGCTTCTGCGTCCTAGGATGGACCAGGAGAGGTCATAGAAGATAGTCTTGCATGGGCACACACACTTTCCTAACCATGGCCAAATAGCACAGCTTCTTCCTGCAACAGAAATGGTTAAAATATACCAGGACACACATGTCTCCCATTTACTGAATATCTGGCAGGTGCCAGGTGGCTTGTTTTATTAATGATCACATCATTTAAGGTGGTGCATTACTACTAGCTACCTTATAGGTGAACAAAAATGGAGGGGCTCAGAGACGTTACAGGACTCATCGGTGGTCTGAAAGCTATGCAGGGAAAGAGACAGGATTTGAGCTCAGATTTTTCCCTGACTCCAATTTCCACACCCTTTCCACCATAATCCAGTCCTTAGTTACTCTACGAAGGTCCACAGACCTTGGAGTGGGCTTTTGGCACAGTGTTTAAGCTGCTTGCATCCAATATTGGGGTGCCAGGGTTTGAGTTCTTTCAATTTGAATTTCCTGTGAGGTAGTGGGTTATGATTCAACTATTTGGGTCCCATCTACTCATGTGGGGGACCTGGATTGAGTTCCTGGCTCCTGCCTTCATCCTGGTCCCACGCTGCCTGTTGCAAACATTCAGTTAGGGGAGTGGGCCTGCAGATGAAAGATCTGTCTCTTTGTCTCTGTCTTTCTGCCTTTGTATATGTGCACACATATGCACATGCACACAGCCCAGCTCTATGTTTATTTGCTTCTGAAAACATTGCCAACACTCCAGCATATTCTTGGCCATCTTTTTGTATTACCAATATTCCCTTACACTTGGAACACTACCTGGCATGTTCTTGACACAAAAATGTGGGGGGAAACTATGAGGGAAGAAAGAGGGAAAGAAAAGGAAATGATTTTTTTAAAAGATCCTTTGGATTTTCTTTGAATGTTGTTTGGGTGAAAATAGAATAAGATAAACCATGTAAAACACAAAGCATGCTATCCAGCACATAATACGTGCTCAAAAAAATTCAGTTGAGGGTGAAATAAGAGTTAATGTTTTAGTTTTGTATATCAAGAAAATATATAACAGAACCAGTGCTGTGGTATAGCAAGTAAAGCAACCACCTGCAGTGCCGGCATCTCATGTGGGCACTGGTTCTAATCCTGGCTACACCACTTCTGATCCAGCTCCCTGCCAACATGCCTGGGAAAGTAGCAAAAGATAGCCCCAGTGCTTGTGCCCCTGCACCCACATGGGAAACCTAGAAGAAGCTCCTGGCTCATAATTTCAGGCAGGCCAGCTCTGCTGTTACAGCCATTTTGGGAGTAAACCAGCAGATGCAAGATCTCTCTCTCTCTCCCTCTCTCTCTCTCTCTCTCTTTCTCTCTAACTCTGCCTTTTAAGTAAATAAATATTTTTTTAAAAAAATGAAAATATATGCCATGCACCTGATTACATCTATGAAGCAAAATGCTATTCTCTAAGTTATTAGGGAATTTTCTGTGCTGTTCACACCATCAGGATAGTGTTAGATAAGGCAAAGACCATGTTCACAGGTCTTAAAGAGACCCCTGAGGAATGTGGAAGAGATCCAGGGTTTCCAAAATCTTAACAGTCACCCCACAGAAACAGCAGAATGGTTTGGTTCCTACATATCCCTCCCTGGTGAAGCAGGTAGAAAATTGTCAGCCCATGCTGTGGAAGAGAAACATGAAGCTCCAAGGAGTGACTACTTTGCTAGGAAATAATAAGTTCAAGATATTAGAACTGGTCACGAGGCTTCCTTCCAAGAGCCTAATCGTCTTAACATCCTAGAATGATTCACAACTTTGGTCTCTTCTCCTTAGATGGAAAATTTTCAGAAAACACTCATGGAAAGTCAAGGACTAGCAACCATTCTATAGCATCAGATGCTAGTGGAAATCACTTAGATTTGCTTCATCTCCCAGGCCTCCAGGACTGCTGTTGCTACACCTCTCGGATTTTATCTAGCAATCAGTTCTAATGTCCAAAATGCTGATGAAAAACAATACAAAAGAAAACAAGAAAAACACCACACAGAATTCCAAGGGTGTTTAATAATTCTGTAAAAGTTGGCCAGGTTCTGGGCCTTTATTTTTTCATTGATTCCTAGTGTGTTGATTGTGGTTTCTAGAGGGAAGGGGTAATCTTCTACAAGTCCCTCTTTTTCCTACATTTTCTCAATTTCCTCTTTCTCTGGGTAAATTTCATCTTGCAGGAGACATATTCTGTAATTCATATGAAATCATTAGCTCACAGACTGCTGGCCAAACATACTGGGGGGGGGGGGTGCACACAATCCACACCTGACAACCCCCACAACACACAGAATACTTTGGGGAAATATTTCATTGCTTGGCTAAGTCCAGAATGCAATGCTGTTGGAAATGCAGACAGCCCTTACCAGAAGCTCCCTGCCACACACCACACCCACACAAGCACATCATATAGGACTCCTAATGGGAAAACTATGGAGCCTGTGGAACCACAGGGATGTGACCAATGGTGGTTGAGGTGAATGAATGCTGGAATCTTTTCCCTTAAAAGTCCTTGCAAAAACAGAATGACCAAATATCATAGCCCTTGGATTAGGACCAGAATTAGTATTGAAACCATTCACAGTGTTTGCACTTTCTGCATTTGAGAGAGAATGCAGCCTGCTTACGAGCCAGGTTCTTTCCACAGTTGACTCCTGTGCAAGTGGCCAAGAAGATGCCTGCTTTTCACCCAGCTTCCATCTCAGAGTGCAGGTTGGAGTCCCTGCTGCTCCACTTTTGGTCCAACTTCCTGTTAATATGCCCAGAAAAGCTGCAAGAGATGGTCAAAGTATTTGGCCCCTTGACGTCTATGTGAGGGGACCAGGATGCTATTTGTGGCTCCTGGCTTTGGCCTTCTTCAGACCTGGTTGTTGCAGGCATTTGGAGAATGAACCAGCAGATGGAAGATCTTTCTCTCTTTTTGTCTCTCCGTTTCTGTCTGTTGCTCTGTCTTTCAAATCAACCAATCAATAAATAAGCAAGCATTTAAAAAAAAAAACAATCTGAAATTTTAAGATTGAATATTGGTTCAAACGGATATTTGCAGGCTCATACAATGGCATATTATACAGAATTGTAAAAGGTGATGTAGCCATAGTTACTAAACTGTTACATATTATACATAAGTGAGAAGAAGAGACTAGCTACCACCTATAATTCCAAAACCGGAGAAAAGTAGTCAATATCCAATTATCTATGTCTTAGAAAAAAAACATCCAGTCATCAGCTGATGGACATCTGGGTTGATTCCATATCTTAGCTTTTGTGAATTGAACTGCAATAAACCTCGGGGTACAGATAACTCTTTCATATGCTGATTTCTTTTCATTTGGGTAAGTTCCCAGGAATGGGATGGCTGGTTCATAGGGGGAGGTCTATATTCAGATTTCTAAGGTATCTCCATACTGTCTTCTATAGTGGCTGCACCAGTTTATATTCCCACCAACAGTATATTAGGGTGCCTTTTCCTCCACATCCTCACAAGCATTTGTTGTTTGTTGATTTCTTTACGAGAGCGATTCTAACTGGAGTTATATGAGACCTCATTGTGATTTTGATTTGCATTTCCCTGATGGCTAGTGATGCTGAGCATTTTTTCAAGTGTCTGTTGACCATTTGAATTTCTCTCTTGAAAAATGCCTGCTTAAGTCCTTTGCCCATTCCTTAACTGGATTGTTTGTGTTATTGTTATTGAATGTCTTGAGCTCTTTATAGATTCTGGATGTTAACCCTTTATCAGTTGTGTAGTTTGAAATATTTTCTCCCATTCTGTCAGTTTCCTTATTACTTTGCTAGTGTTTCTTTTGCAGTGCAGGAGCTTCTCAATTTGATGAAATACCATTTGTCAATTTTCATTTTGATTGCCTGTGCTTCTGGGACCTTTTCCAAGATATCTTTGTGTATGCCAATGTCTTCCAGAGTCTCCTCAATGTTCTATAGTAATTTGACAATATCAGGTCATATATTTAAGTCTTTGATCCATTTTGAGTAGGTTTTTGTGTAAGGCGTAAGGTATGGGTCTAGTTTCATATTTCTGCACATGGAGATACAGTTTCTCCAGCACCATTTGTTGAAGAGACTGTCCTTGCTCCAGGGATTGATTTTAGCTCCTTTGTGAAAGATAAGTTGGTTGTAGTCATGTGGATTGATTTCTGGAGTTTCTGTTTCATTCCCTTAGTCTACACATTTGCTTTTGCGCCAGTCCAGGCTGTTTTGATTATAACCATCCTGTAGTATATCTTGAAATCTTGGTATTGTGATGCCTCCAGGGCTTTGTTTTTGTTGTATAAGATTGCTTTAGCTATTTGAGGTCTCTTGTTTTTCCATATGATTTTTAGCATTGTTTTTTTCTAGATCTGAGAAGAATGTAATTGGTATTTAAATTGGGATATTTAAATTGCTTTCCATAGTATGGACATTTTGATGATGCTTCCTAGGAGAGGGAGGGGGAAGAAGGGTTTGAGTGTGGGAGGGAGGGAGAGTAGAATGGGAAATGTCACTATGTTTGTAAATCTGTATATATGAAATACATGAGACTTGTATACCTTAAATAATTTTAAAAAAGAAAAAAATTTATATACAAAAAAGAAAAGAGCATCATATATTTCACTTTTTTGCTTTAAAAATGAATATTAATCAGTTTAATAAGTAATAAATACTTCCCTGACTCTGTTCTAGGCCCCCAGGATACAGTTGACAAAAAGACCTACATGGTCCCAACACTTAAAGTGTATGGGGAGAGAAAGAAGCTTCAAAATCTAGTACTTATATATGAATCATTTGTCTTCAACATAATTTTAGGTGTTGATTGAATATACCATAACACCTTCATCAATCTGTATATTTTAACACAAAGAGGTTTCTTTTTAAAAATCTTTTTTTTCTTTTTAAAAATAGCTTTTTGCTATTTGTGAATGAATTATGTGATAAAAGATTTTATAATCAAATGATGACACACATCCTTGTTTTTGTCCTCAGGATGGATCTGTAGAAGAAGATCTGCTTTGTCAAAAGAAATGTGCCTTTTTGAAGGTGTTTGGATTCATATTGTATGTCTTCAGAAAGTTTGAATCAGTTATGTTTTTTACCAGCAATGCTATGTGTTACCAACTTCCACATGGACTCTCTGAATATTATTATAATCTTTAATAATATTAATATATTTATAACAATAAGTATTTATAATAATGATTTAATAATAATAAAACTATTTAATAAATTGGTATATTAATACAGTGAAATCTCATTCTATAATTCTGCTTGCCTTACCTCACCAGTAACATTCAATTTCTCTTCATATTTATGCCAGTGGTGTTTATCCACTGGATTAAGATGGGCTACATTATAATAAACAGGGGGAGGAAGTTTGCTTAAAATATATATTCCCAGAGGTTGTGATTAACTAGGTGACTCTGCAACAAGGCTGGGTTAGGCCATTGGTTTTGCACTGTAGCCTTTTGGAAGAGAAAATCCAGATAACTAACTTCAGAACTGATAACTGTTGATAAGCAAAACCACCAATCCCATAATGGTGACTTCTATTCTAAATTTACTTTTCCAAAGTTACAGGGGTTGAATGTCCCCAGTGGTAATCTTTAGGAGGTGAATGGGGAGGATTATTTTAGGCTTTAATTCTTCCATGTTGGTGCCTCTCCTTTCCAGTCTTCCCATTCATTTTGACCTCCCAGCCCTGCCCCCCACCTGCTGCTGGCCTGGAGAAGAAAGCCATTTCCCTTGGCCTTGGCTGCCTGGGGAGATCTATATTACTCCCGGGAAGACAAGAGCTGTCCCCATCTTGGTAAAGTGTGAAATTCGGTTTTGATTGCAAAGGGAAACCATTTCAACGGGATTACACCGTGACCATGTAGATTAAACTCAGCCATATGGCCTGGGGACGCTTGTTCCTACTGTCAGGTAACAGTGCATTGCTAATGACGTGGTGATGACATTTTCAGATGAAAAATAAAACCACCTGGACAGGAATAAAGGAAACCAAAAATAATAATAGCAAAATCCTAGTTAGCATTAACAGAGGTTTCCACTCTCGGCTGGCTTTGAGAAGGGTTGAAATTTCTTTAATTTATAAGTAAAAGCAATGGTCATGATGTTATACAGAAGCTTTTGCCTGTTTGACACAGAAGGAAATTCTCTGTATTAAAAAGAGATTCCAGTGTAGACTCAGTTTCTTCACATGTTTGTATAGAAACACACTTCAGCGGCTGGCACCATGGTGCACTAGGTTAATCCTCTGCCTGTGGTGCCAGCATCCCATATAGGCACCGTGTTCTAGTCCCGGTTGCTTCTCTTCCAGTCCAGCTCTCTGCTGTGGCCTGGGATGGCAGTGGAGAATGGCCCAGGTGCTTGGGCCCCTGGGAGACCAGGAAGAGGCACCTGGCTCCTGGCTTTTGATTGGCATAGCTCCAGCTGTTGCAGCCATTTGGGAAGTGAACCAACGGAGGGAAGACCTTTCTGTCTGTCTCTCTTTCACTGTCTGTGACTCTACCTGTTAAATAAATTAAAAAAAAAAAAACACTTCACAGGGCATTCATAAGAGCAAAGCAGGTAATATGAAAGTGACTGGTAAACTGACCCATAGATGGAAAAAGATGGTTTTATCAGTCAGAGCTTTCAGTTGGATACAACAGAATCAAACTCTGGCCAATTTAACTTAAAAGAAAGCTTAAAGAAGGAGGTTTGGCTAGTTCATAGATTACTAAAAAAGTTGAGTCCAGGATTAGAAGATGGACTAAAGAAGGTGAGATGAAGAAGCAATCCAAACTCTAAGAATAGTTGGGTAAGTCTGTGGCTTCTCTGGCTCTGGGTTCTGGACACTACCCCTTGTACTAACAGTGTCTCCAAGACTAGAAAGTGAATGTTCTGCTGATGTGCCACTGCCTGAAAACTGGTTGGCTGGAGTCATGGCTCCAGCTGCCATTGTGATGAAAATGAATTCTTCACCATTCTTGCTTCCTTGTGCCACTAGCCATCAAGTACACATCCAGTGAGCTTCTGACTGGTTGAGATATAAATGCAAGAAAGGCTAGGAAAGTGAGCACCTGGCCTTGTCTGCTTTTATTCTAAGAGATGGGCTCTGCTTTCCTGAGAGGAGGAGAGTCAGATGCTGGGCAGCCAAGAAATGAAGGTACAAATATCTTTTAGATTGGGGTTTGCAAACTATTTCTGCAAAGGGCAATGTAGTAAGTATTTTCAGCATTGCAGGCAGCTATTCACTTCTGCAATTGTGGTACAAGGGCAACTGAGAGCAACATATAAATGAATGAGTGTGGCTGGGCTCTGGTAACTTTATTTGCAACAGTAGGATTTGGTTCTCAGGTTGCACTTTGCAGATCCTTGCTCTAGATAGAGTGATGACAACTTTAAGCAGTCTTTAGACTCTTGGCTAGAAATAAATATAGGTGGAGCTTGCAGCAATTCCATCTCTTGTGCACTGGCAAGATGTCTTACCATCTGACCTCACTCAGTTATCTGGTCCCTGGCAACTGCTGGCTTCACTGTGGACACTATCCCAGTTTGGGAGTTAATGACATGTAAACATAATGGCAGTCCAGATATGAGCATTGGCTGAGACTCCTTCTAGATGGGGGTGTGGCAGAACACAGGTGGCAGGAAGGAAATGTTCTTTCCTCTACTCTACTGCGCCATCACCCAGGTTTTGCCTTGGACTTCCCTGGTGCTCCTGTCCGCTGCTCTGCTGCATTAGTGCACCTTTTTAGGACAAGTTGCAACCTTGCCTGCCTTGGACTTTATCACAAGGGCACTTAGTGTACCCCAGGGGCCTGAGACTGGCTTCGTCCCAAGAACACAAAAGCCACATTGGTGAAATTCATCATGCTTTCTTTTTCTTTTTCTTTTTTTTTTTGACAGGCAGAGTGGACAGTGAGAGAGACAGAAAGGTATTCTTTTACCGTACCGCGCTGATCCGAAGCCCGGAGCCAGGTGCTTCTCCTGGTCTCCCATGCAGGTGCAGGGCCCAAGGACCTGGGCCATCCTCCACTGCACTCCCGGGCCACAGGAGAGAGCTGGACTGGAAGAGGGACAACCAGGACAGAATCTGGCGCCCCGACCGGGACTAGAACCTGGTGTGCCAGCGCCGCAGGTGGAGGATTAGCCTATTGAGCCGCAGTGCCAGCCATCATGCTTTCTTAAAGTTTCTCTGAGGTGCTCCCATACACTGCTTAGTTGATGTGGGTTGGTGATGGGGGAGGAGTCAGTCCAAATCTAATGCAGAATCATTAAATAGAAAAATTTGCTGTCATATAGATCAAATAACTCTTTGAGAGAGAAAAGATAGCTTCCTTCTTTGTATCATTGATTTAGCCTTAGGAATTGTGAATCTAAAGTATGCCATGCTGATACTGGAAAGTAGGGCTATGAGGATAGGTAATACATGGTACCTGTACTGGAGGACATGCAACTGATTTTCAGTCTTTATAAGCAAGTGTTGTTTTTCAACTGGAAGTAGTAATTTATTATAACTGTAGCTCCTAAGCATACTACACATTGTAGGGAAATGGGCTTATTAATCATAGTATAAGGGAGGTCAGTTATCACTTTCATTAGAAACAGGTTTGATGGTATGTGCAGAACACTGATACCATGGTGGTGAAACCAGGGATTGGGCTTTCTGAATCTGTCTCCCTCCCTTCCTCCTAGTCTCCCCTCCCTCCCCCCCTCCTCCCTCTCCCCCTCCTCCCTCCCTCCCTCCTTCCTTCCCTCCTTCCCTTCCTTCCTTCCTTCCTTCCTTCCTTCCTTCCTTCCTTCCTTCCTTCCTTCCTTCCCTCCCTCCCTCCCTCCCTCCCTCCCTCCCTCTTTTCTCTTCTTCTCCCTATCCCTCCCTTTCTCCTCTCCTTCCTTCTTTCCTTCTTTCTTTCCTCCCTCCCTCCCTTCACTCCATCCTTCCCTCCCTCCCTCTTTTCTCTCTTTTCTCCTTCCATTTCTCCTTCTCCCTCTCTCCTCTTCTTCCTTCCTGTCTGAAATCTGGGTGTAGGAGTTCACTCAGGGTGATGTGATAGCTCACGATGCCATCAGGGTCACAGGTGCAGACCAGCTTCTCATTCTATCACCCTTGGCATCTGGCAGTTTCCTTTTGGTCTCAGGATGATGCTCCATCTCCAAATCATATCTACTTTCTGGGCAAGAAGTAATGAATATAGAGGAAATATAGTGGCAGATGCCACTCTCTTCTCCCATGAGGCTTGATATTGACTTTTTTAAAAAAAGATTTTATTTATTTATTTGAGAAGTAGAGTTACAGACAGTGAGAGGGAGAGACAGAAAGAAAGGTCTTCCATCCGTTGGTTCACTTCCCAAATGGCTGCAACAGCTGGAACTGCACCAATCTGAAGCCAGGAGCCAGGAATTTCTTCCTGGTCTTTCATGTGGGTGCAGGGGCCCAAGCACTTGCATCAGCTTCTGCTTTCCCAGGCCATAGCAGAGAGCTGGATTGGAAGAGGAGCAGCTGGGATTAGAACCGGTGCCCATGTGGGATGCCAGTGCTGTAGGTAGAGAATTAATGTACTGCGCCACGGTGCTGGCCCCATGGATATTGACTTTTGAAGCTAGCAATGTTACTGCTTCAAACACAAGTGAGATGTTACTGAGGGGAAGGGGGAGGAAGAACATGGAGTCTCTGAGATTTTACCCTAGAAACCACTTTGCAGGACCCACGAGCTGGCATCTGCTTCCAATTCTTTTAGTCCTTATTATTTTTCTGTTCTTTTTAGTAGGAAAACCGATTTCCCATACCAGTATCATCCATTTCATTTATGGAGTAACCAAATATTTAAAGGTAGAAGTGCCTTAAAGGTCTCTTCCTTCAACCTTCTGAGCTACAGATAGTGGAAACAGAGGCCCAGGACACTGAACATCTTGCCCAAGATAATACAGCTAGCTAGCTCATGGACTGTTCCCAGATCAGTATGCATGGGAAGAACACCAAGTATATTCTTTTGAAATATTGTTTCCTCCATGATATTTTGTAAAAACTGGGATCTGGATTTAAACCCAAAGCACCAACACTGATGTTGGAAGTTTATTTCCAGTCCTTCCTCACTTTTGCATTCCTACAGCCTCCTTAAATGTTTAGTGGGCTCTGGAAAAAAGTTAGTAGGAAGAACTTGCTTGGCATTTTTCCATATCTTTTTTTTTTGACAGGCAGAGCGGACAGTGAGAGAGAGACAGAGAGAAAGGTCTTCCTTTTGCCGTTGGTTCACCCTCCAATGGCCGCCGCGGTAGCGCGCTGCTGCCGGCGCACCGCGCTGTTCCGATGGCAGGAGCCAGGTGCTTATCCTGGTCTCCCATGGGGTGCAGAGCCCAAACACTTGGGCCATCCTCCACTGCACTCCCTGGCCACAGCAGAGAGCTGGCCTGGAAGAGGGGCAACCGGGACAGGATCGGTGCCCCAACCGGGACTAGAACCCGGTGTGCCGGCGCCGCAAGGCGGAGGATTAGCCTGTTGAGCCACGGCGCCGGCCCATTTTTCCATATCTTGTTTTTTGATACAGGCTCTCCCTGATTTTTCAACCAGAAACCCAATAGTTTTTTCTGATCTTCCCTCTTCCTTTCAAATCAGTCTCCAGTGAGCATCACTAAATCCAAAAGACTTGATGATGTGTCAAAAAAATGAAAAATGGGAAAAGTCTGAATTATTTGTTGAATATTTTTCCCAGATGAATACTTACATTTTAAATTTGTAAGATGTCTGGTGGTTGAAGGAAAGATTCTGAGTATGTTATTTTAAAATGTAACTACTGTATCATTTAAATATAACTTTTTCTCCGTGTCCAGACATTTTAGGCGCCCTCTACTCATCTCTGAAATTTGGTTCCCGCTTTCTCAATCCCATTGCTTCTGCCTTTGTTCAGAACTTTATCATTTCTCCATGGACCTCTGCCTCTTACATAGTCTCCTTGCTTTTGTCACTGCGAACCCTCCTTCACATTGTAGCCATCTGAGTACTTACAAAATAATATATAGATGACAAAATTGCCACCAAACTGATCTGTATAAAGTGAAATAATAAATCTCTCTCTCTTTTTAAGATTTATTTATTTATTTACTTGAAAAGAAGAGTCACACACAGAGAGAGGAAAAGACAGGGCTAGATCTTCCATCTGCTGGTTCACTCCCCAAATGCCTGCATCAGCCAAGTCTGGGTGAGGTCAAAGCCTGGATAGGGAGCCAGAACAGAAGCAGAATGGTTGGGATTCAAACTGGCACTCTGATATGGGATGATGGCATTAGTTTAACCTGCTGCACCATGATGCTGCTCCCCTCCCTTACATAAATATCTCCTGTTTAAAATACTTCTGTAGTTTTCCTATTACCCATGAAAGTAGTTACTTCATTAACTAAACAAATAATTATGAAGCACCTATTGTGTGCCAATAGTATACTGGCAATTTCAATGCAATGCTGAACAAAGCAAGCATGGCACCTGCTGTCATGGAACTTCTGTTTTCATGGATGGCTTAGAAGGGCTTGAGGACGTAGCTTCTCTCTGCAGCCCCACCCAGCATTTGACCATTGTTGTTGACCCTTATACCCCCAGAAAACTAAACTTATGGTCTTCTACACTCATTCTGTCTTATAGTTGCCCACTTTGTTGATCAATCTGCTGTCCCAAATGTGACTTCCTAGGTGGGCACTGTGGCATGGTAGGCTAAGCTTCCACCTGTGGCACTGGCATCCCATATGGGCGCTAGTCCATGTCTTGGCTACTCCTCTTCCAACCCAGCTCCTTTCTGTGGCTTGGGAAAGCAGAGGAAGATGCCCAAATTCTTAGGCCCCATGTACCCACATGGGAGATATGTAAGAAGCTCCTGGCTCCTGGTTTCAGATCAGCCCAGCTCCAGCCATTGTAGCCATTTGGAGAGTGAACCAGAGGATAGAAGACCTTTCTCCTCTCTCTCTCTCTCTCTCTCACACACACACTCTCTCTCTCTCTTTAACTCTGCCTTTCAAATAAATGAATAAAATCTTTAAAAAGAAAATCATTCCACTAGGAAGACTTCCTTGACTCCACTTTACACACATTAATCATTTTTTTTTGTTTTTCCAAAGAAACCTTTTACCTAAGAAGTACAAATTTCATAAGTACAATGAATCTTCCCACCATATCCACCCTCCCACCCCCTCTCTCACCCGACTTCCTTCTCCTCTCTCTCCCATTCCCAGTCCCATTCTAAATTGGATTGATTTTCAATTAACTTTATACACAGAAGACTAACTCTGTACTAAGTAAAGATTTCAACAAGTTGCACACACACACATACACACACACAAACCGTTCAAGAACAAGTTTTATGGTTAATTCTTATAACACAACTCATTGAGAATAGAGTTTCTCCATGGGAAGTAAGTGCACAGTGACTCCTGTTGTTAATTTAACAATTAACACAATTATGCATGATGTCAATGATCACCCCAGGCTCTTGACGTGAGCTGCCATGGCTATGGAAGCCTTTTAAATCCACAGTGTTCATCAGTATTTAGACAACGCCATAAATAAAGTGGAAGTTATCTCCTCCCTTCAGAGAAAAGTACATCCTTCTTTCACTGGGGTCTCACTCACAGAGATACTTTGTGTAGGATTGATTTTTTTTTTTTTTTTTTTTTTTTGCCACAGTGTCTTGGCTTTCCATGCCTGGAGTGCTCTCATGGGCTTTTCAGCCAGACCAAAAAGCTTTAATGGCTGATTCTGAGTTCAGAGTGCTATTTAGAGCAATTGTCATTCTACAACTCTGCTGTGTGGACTGCTTCTCGTGTTGGAACATTCTCTCTAATTCTATCTATTTTTATTACCAGACCCTTATTCTTATTTATATGATCCCTTTAACACTTAATCCTATCTATATGACCACTTTAACACTTAAAATGATCCCTTGAACACTTAAGATGGTATTTTTGCCACCCAGCTTAATGGGATTTGGGGTGCCATAGCAAGTTTTTAAACTTTACACTTAGATCTAAGTCTTAGGAATGTATGCAGAACTATACAGCTTTACAGTTACAAACTTCCTCCTCCCTCTCTTATTCCCACTCTGATTTTTTTACTGAGATATTTTTCAGTTGACTTTATACACATATGATTAACTCTACATTAAATAAAGAGTTCAACAAATAGTATGAGGAAGAGATTTTTTTGGAAAAAAAAAAGTGTTCCTTGACAGTCGAGACAAGGGCTGTTCAAATCATTGCTTCTCAAAGTGTCAATTTCAATACTACAAATTTCCTTTTAGATGCTCTATTAGTTACCTCAGATCAGGGAGAACTTATGGTGTTTGTCACTTTGGGACTGGCTTATTTCACTAAGTATGATGCTCTCCAAATTTATCTATTTTGTTGCAAGTGGCTGAATTTCATTTTTTAACCACTGTGCAGTATTTCATAGAGTATATATCCCATAATTTCTTTATCCAGTCTTCAGTTGATGGGCATTTAGATTGATTCCATGCTTAACTATTGTGAACTGAGCTGCAGTAAACAAGGGGCTGCAGATAACTCTTTTATTTGCTGATTTCATTTCCCTTAAGTAAATTCCCAGGAATGGGATGGCTGGATCATATGGGAGGTCTATAATTCAGATTTCTGAGGTATCTCCAAATTGTCTCCCATAGTGGCTTCACCAGTTTACATTCCCAATAACAGTGGAAATGAATTAGGGTACATTTTTCTTCACATCCTCACCAGCATCTGTTGTTTGTTGATTTCTGTATGAAAGCCATTCTAACCAGGGTGAGGTGAAACCTCATTGTGGTTATGATTTCCATTTCCCTGATGGCTAGTTATCCTGAACATTTTTTCATATGTCTATTGTCCATTTGGATTTTCTCTTTTGAGAAGTGTCTGTTTAAGACACATGAAAAAATGTTCAGGATCACTAGCAATCAGGGAAATTCAAATCAAAACCACAATGAGGTTTTACCTCACCCCTGTGAGAATGGCTCACATGCAGAAATCTACCAACAACAGATGCTGGAGAGGATGTGGGGAAAAAGGGACACTAACCTACCGTTGGTGGGAGTGCAAACTGGTAAAGCCACTATGGAAGTCAGTTTGGAGATTCCTCAGAAACCTGAATATAGCCCTACTATACAACCCAGCCATCCCACTCCCTGGAATTTACCCAAAGGAAATTAAATTGGCAAATAAAATATCTGTCTGCACCTAAATGTTTATTGCAGCTCAATTCACAATAACTAATACATGGATTCAAACTAAATGGCCATCAACAGAAGAGTGGATAAAGAAATTATGGGATATGTACTCTATAGAATACTACACAGCAGTGAAAAACAATGAAATCTGGTCATTTGCAACAAGATGGAGGGATCTGGAAAACATTGCTGAGTGAAATAAGCCAGTTCCAAAAGGGCAAATATCATATGTTCTCCCTGATCGGTGATAACTAACTGAGCACCTAAAAGAAAACCTGTTGAAGTGAAATGGACCCTATGAGAAACAATGACTTGATCAGCCCTTGTCCTGACTGTTGAGGAACAACTTACTACTTTATTCCTTTTAGTATTTTTTTGTTCTACTTAATACTACTGGTTGAACTCTTTAATTAACACACAATTATTCTTAGGTGTTTAAATTTAACTGAAAAATGATCCCTGTTAAATTTAAGAGTGGGAATAAGAGAGGGAAGAGATGTACAGTTCAACACATACTAAATCGGACTTGCCCCAAATGGTAGAGTTAGAAACGTGCCAGGGGATTCCAATTTAATCCCATCAACGTAGCATGTACCAATGCCATCTCACTAGTCCAAGTGATAAGTTTCAGTTCATAATTGATCATAGTGATAGGATTAAGAGTCAAAGGGATCACATAAATAAGACTAGTGTCTGCTAATAATAATTGATAGAATTAAAAAGGAGAGAATGATCCAACATGGGAAGCGGGATACACAGCAGACTCATAGAATGGCAGATGTCCTAAACAGCACTCTGGCCTCAGAATCATCCCTTAAGGCATTCGGATCTGGCTGAAGAGCCCATGAGAGTATTTTAAGCACGGAAAGCCAAGACACTCTGGGGAAAAAAAAAAAAAAAACCTAAATGAAAGATCTCTGCGACTGAGATCCCAGTAGAAAGAACAGCCCATCAAAGAAGGAGGTACCTTTCTCTGAAGGGAGGAGAGAACTTCCACTTTGACTATGACTTGTCTAAATAAGATCAGAGTTGGCGAACTCAAAAGGCTTCCATAGCCTTGGCAACTCATGACAAGAGCCTAGGGTGATTACTGATGCCATAAACAAGAGTGTCAATTGTGAAATCAACAACAGGAGTCACTGAGACTTACTCCCCATGTAGGATCTCTGTCCTTAATGTGTTGTACTATGTGAATTAATGGTATAACTAGTACTCAAACAGTACTTTACACTTTGTGTTTCTGTGTGGCTGCAAACTGTTGAAATTTTTACTTAATATATACTAAGTCAATCTTCTGTATATAAAGATAATTGGAAATGAATCTTGATGTGAATGGGATAGGAGAGGGAATGGGAGATGGGAGGGTTGTGGGTGGGAGGGAGAGGTTATGGGGGGGGGGGAAAGCCAGTGTAATCCAAAAGCTGTATTTTGGAAATTTATATTTATTAAATAAAAGTTAAAAAAAAGTGTCTGCTTAAGTCTTTGGCCCATTTCTTGAGTGGGTTGTTTTGTTGTTTGGAGTTTCTTGATCTCTTTATATATTCTGGTTATTAATCCTTTCCAGTGGCATGGTTTACAAATAATTTCTCCCATTCTGTGGGTTACCTCTTCACTTTCCCGAGTGTTTCTTTTCAGTACAGAAGCTTCTCAATTTGATGTAATCCCATCTGTTGATTTTGGCTTTGATTGCCCATGCCTCTGGGGTCTTTTCCAAGAACTCTTTGCCTGCGCCAATGCCTTGCAGGGTTTCCCCAATGTTCTCTAATAGTTTGATGGTATCAGGTCATAGATGTAGGTTTTTAATCCACTTTGAATGGATTTTTGTGCTATGTGTAAGGTAGGAGTCCTGCTTTATTCTTCTGCATGTGGAAATCCAGTTTCCCCAGTACTGTTTGTTGAAGAGACTGTCTTTGCCCAAGGATTAGCTTTTTGTTTTTGTTTTTTTTTTTTTTTTTGACAGGCAGAGTTAGACAGTGAGAGAGAGAGAGACAGAGAAAAAGGTCTTCCTTCCTTTGGTTCACACCCCAAATGGCCATTATGGCCGGCGTGCTGCATCTCTCTGAAGCCAGGAGCCAGGTGCTTCCTCCTGATCTCCCACGCGGGTGCAGGGCCCAAGCACTTGGGCCATCCTCCACTGCCTTCCCGGGCCACAGCAGAGAGCTGGACTGGAAGAGGAGCAACCGGGACAGAACTGGCGCCCCAACCGGGACTAGAACCCAGGGTGCGGGCGCCGCAGGTGGAGGATTAGCCTAGTGAGCCATGGCGCCGGCCATCCCAAGGATTAGTTTTAACTCCGTTGTCAAATGTAAGTTGACTGTAGATGTTTGGATTGATTTCTGGTGTTTCTATTCCGTTCCCTTTGTCGATACAGCTGTTTTTCTACCTGTAATAAGCTGTTTTGATTATAATTGCCTTGTAGTATGCCTTGAAATCTGGTATTATGATGTCTCTGGCTTTGTTTTTGTTGTCTAAGATTGCTTTAGCTATTTGAGGTCTCTTGTATTTCCATATGAATTTTAGCATCATTTTTTCTAAATCTGAGATAAATGTCTTTGGTATTTTGATTGATATCACATTGAACCTGTCAATTGCTTTAAGGAGAACAGTTTGATGATATTGATTTTTCCAATCAATGAACATGGAAAATTTTTGCATTTTTATGTATCTTCTTCTATTTATTTCTTTAATGTTTTGTAATTCTCATTGTAGAGATCTTTGACATCCTTGGTTAAATTTATTCCAAGGTATTTGTATTTTTTTTTTTTTTTAGCTATTGTGATTGGGATTGACCTCAGAAGTTTTTTCTCAGCCATGACATTGTCTGTGTATACAAAGGCTGTTGGGTTTTGTGTATTGATTTTAAATCCTGCTACTTTACCAAACTCCTCTATGAGTTTCAACAGTCTCTTGGTGGAGTCTTTTGGATCCCCTGTATATAGAATCATGTCATCTGCAAATAGGGATAGTTTGACTTCGTCTTTCCCAATTTGTATCCCTTTGATTTCTTTTTCTTGCCTGGCTAAAACTTCCAGGACTATATTGAATAGCAATGGTGAGAGTGGGCATCTGGTTCCATATCTCAGTTAAATGCTTCAAACTTTCCCCTATTCGATAGGATGCTGACTGTGGTTCAAGATAGGATAGGATGCATGTGGTCCAAGAAGATGCATGGTATGATTTCACTTTTCTTGATTTTCCTGAGACTTGCCTTATGGCCTAGCATGTGGTCAATCCTAGAGAAAGTTCCATGAACTTTTGAGAAAAATGTGTATTCTGTGGCTGTAGGGTGGAAGGCTCTACAGATATGTTAAGTCTATTTGGTCTATAGTATCAATTAACTCTGCTGTTTCCTTGTTGATTTTCTGTCTGATTGATCTTTCCATTCCTGAAAATGGGGTAGTGAAGTTCCCATTACTATTGTATTTGAGTCTCTATCTCACTTTTTATCCATTAACATTTCTTTTAGATAGTCAGGTGCCCTGTAATTTGGTACATATACATTTGTAATAGTCACATCTTCCTATTTAATTAATCCTTTATTCATTATACAGTGTCCTTTTTCTATTTTAATAGTTTTTGTGTTAATGTCTATTTTGTCTGATATTAGGATGGCTACGCCAGCCTTTTTTTTGGTTCTGTTAGCATGGATCCTTTTGCATCCTTTTACTTTCAGTCCGTGTGCTTCTTTGTTTGTAAAATGTGTTTCTTGTAGGCAGAAATAGATGTATTTTCTTTTTGAATCCTTTCAGCCAGTCTGTGTCTTTTAACTGGAGAGCTGAGACCATTTACATTAAGGATGACTATTGTAAAGTACCAACTTTCCCCTGCCATATTTCCATTAATAGTCCTAATTTTTGTACTTTGGATTACTTTTGTACTTTTACTGGATCATTTTCTGCCTTCATCTTCTTTCATAATGATGTTCCTGTTTCTGTGTTTCTGTGCATAGCACATCCTTGAGCATCTTTTGTAGAGTTGGGCGGGTAGTTACAAATTCTTTCAATTTCTGTTTGTTGTGGAAGATCTTTATTTCTCCTTCATTCATAAATGAGATCTTTGTAGGATATAGTATTCTGGGTTGATAGTTTTTTTTTTTCTCTTAGGACTTGGAATATATCTTGCCACTCTCTCATTGTCTGTAGAGTTTCTGATGAGAAGTCTGCAGTGAGTCTAATTGAGTTTCTTCTGAATGTGATTTGGCATTTCTCTCGTGCACATTTTAAAATCTTTTCTTTATGTTTTACTGTTTTATTTACAGTGTTTTGTGGTGAGAATCTTTCCTGGTCATGTCTATTGGGAGTTTTGTGTACTTCCTACACTGGGTGTATCTTTCTTTCTCCAGGTTGGTGAAGTTCTCTGTTATTATTTCATTAAGAAGGACTTTTAATCCTTTCTCTCTTTCCATGCCTCTGGAACTCCTAGGATCTGTATGTTGGGTCACTTGATAGTATCTTGTAGATCTACAACTATGTTTTTTAGTTTTCTAACTTCTTCTTCTTCTTCTTCTTCTTCTTCTTCTTCTTCTTCTTCTTCTTCTTCTTCTTCTTCTTCTTCTTCTTCTTCTTCTTCTTCCTCTTCCTCCTCCTCCTCCTCCTCCTCCTTCTCCTCTTCCTCCTCCTCTTCTTTTTCTTCTCCTTCTCCTTCTTCTTCTTCTTCTTTTGGTCTGACTGTAATATCTCCAGAAATTTGTCTCCTGGTTCTAATATTCTCTCTTCTCTCTCACCTATTCTGTTGTTATGCTTTCCACTGCATTTTTTATTTGATATATTGAATTCTTCATTTCTAGTATTTCATTCTGGCTTCTCCTTAATATCTCAATTTCTTGGGAGAATTTTTCATTTAGATCATGGATTTGCTTTTGATTGCTTCTAAATAATCTGATGATTAATATTCTGAATTCCATTTCTGGCATATCCTGGATCTCTTCATCTTCACCTTCTATTATTGAAGAGTTGTAGTGTTCCATTTGGGGACTCATAGTGTCATCCTTATTCTTATTTTGGGTTTTTCCTTTGTTTTTCAGCATTTGTATATTTTTTCTTTTCTTTCTGGTTGCTTTTCTCTTTAATTTGTGTTCTTGTGATTTTGTGGGATGCCTATACTTTTAGTGAATTCCAAGAGATGTGTGCTGGATGTGGCCTGGGTGCTCTGTTCAGTACTCCAGGATGAAGGGGTATCCAATGTAAGGCCCCCAGGGCTTTGTAGCTTTCCTCTGGTTTTTAGTTAGAGGATGTTGTTCACTTCTGTTGGTGTTACCTGCCCTTTTCCTCACAGTTTTCTGATGCCCAAGTGTTAGTCTCTGGTGTGTTCAGGATTATATTGCCCTGCTTAACAAACTGTACCAGTCCGGCGCCGTGGCTCAACAGGCTAATCCTCCACCTAGCGGCGCTGGCACACTGGGTTCTAGTTCCAGTCGGGGCGCCGGATTCTGTCCCAGTTGCCCCTCTTCCAGGCCCGCTCTCTGCTATGGCCCGGGAGTGCAGTGGAGGATGGCCCAGGTCCTTGGGCCCTGCACCCCATGGGAGACCAGGAGAAGCACCTGGCTCCTGCCTTCGGATCAGCGTGGTGCGCCAGCCGCAGCATGCCGGCCGCGGTGGCCATTGGAGGGTGAACCAATTGCAAAAGGAAGACCTTTCTCTCTGTCTCTCTTTCTCACTATCCACTCTGTCTGTCAAAAAAAAAAAAAAAAAAAAAAAAAAACACTGTACCTCTAATCTGTGGAGATTTTCTTGTGGTGAGATGCTATGTGTCTGTGCATTTCAAGTGGAAGCACGGAGCCCTGCCTATTGGAGCCCAGCTCACTTCTCAGTTGTAGTGGAGGTGGGTTTGAGCTCCAGTGCCTAGAGCCCCACCTATTGTAGCCTGACTCACTTCTCAATGGTGGATGGAGTGGATTCAAGTTTTCAATATTCAGAACTTCTCCTTGTTGTACAGCTTTCATGGTAGGGAAGAAATTCTTCTGAAATGTTGTCGTTCTTGTTCCTGGGTGGGGGTGTGGTAGGGTGGCCCCCACAATTGATGGGCATGTGCATGGGAGGCAAAGGCAGCAGTCCCCTGCTTATGTTCGAATATGTAAACAAACAAAATAGCTTCTCCCAGCGGGCTGCAGGTCTGGGTGGAGGGAGAGGGAGGTGGGTAGGGATGTGCCCTACCTCTCCCATGTGGAACTTCAAAAACTGTTTGCCAAGCTCTCCCTCCCACTGCTATTTGCAGCTCCATGAACCCACAATTTCTTACCTCACCTAATTCACCAGGGGCTGCCGCAAACCTCCTTGGTCTGTGCCTCTGATACTTCCCTTTCTTATTTGCTTTTGACATGGACCTGCCCAGTCTCTATTGCTCTCCTGAGCTTCCTGTTGAGAACTCCTCACAGCTCTATCTCTGGCATGTATCTTCTCTCCTTTTCGACTATCTATTTTGCCCTGTGAGACTCAAATCATCCTGTTGCTATAACGCCATCTTGGGACCTCCCCACATTAATCACTTTTCCTCTGGAATTTTTACATGTCCTGTTGTTATTTAGCTGCCCTTATCACAATATTCCCTAATTTGTTTACCATCTTTACTTTTTTTTTTCCCCTAAAGTGGAAGAATTTATCAAAACAAAAGTACTTTGAATTGGGTTTAGAATTAAGTAAAACAAGGAGAATTACTTTTATTATATAGACTCCACTGGATCAGAAAAAGAAATGATAAAATTTTATATTTACCAGTAAGAATTACAATGAGCATTTTGTAGTGTTGAGAACAATAGCTCTTAAGAAAAGGAGCCAGGAAACTCCATGAAGCTTTATCTCACTCAACTATAACAACTTGTGAATCCTCATTAATTGTCTAACAATGTTTCATGAATCTTGAAAGTAACTGAAATAAAAAGGTTCATTAGTGTGTGCTTCATAAAGGGGGAAACTCAATTTTCAGAACACAAGAAGGGGCCTATTCTTTTTTCTCTCTCTAGGTGTCAGGAGGTCCAGAGAACAGAAAGAAAACAGCCTATAGTAAAATGCAAACTGATTCAGGCCTTGTCTTTTCAACCTAAAAAAGTCCTGGGAGCGAGAAAATGGGGATACAGAAAGAGAAATCTTAAATCAAACTAATTCGTAAGTTAAAGGAGAAATTCATATTTCTATTCTCATTTTTTTTTTTGTCCTGTAAGAGAGGTCTTTTCTATTTATTTGAATACTAGATTGTTAGGTAATTAGGAAAAGCATTGTGTTTTATATTTCCAATGCCTAGTGCAGAAACATGGAAAGTACTCAATATATGTGGATTTTAATTAAATAACTTTGTATGTTTGATTATTGGTTTTGGTGGCAAATGATATAAAATCCAAGAAAGGTGATATATGTGGCGTCCAGGCACATCCAGGCACTGCCCCAGACTTCAGTTTCCTGCTAATGTGTGCCCTGAGAGACAGCAGTGATAGCCCACATAACTGAATTCCTGCCACCCGTGTGGGAGACCTGGATTAAGTTCTAGTTCCCTGATGTGTCCCAGCACAGCCCCATCTGTTGCAGGCACTGTGACATGGTGGGAGAGATACGTCTAGCTGTTTGTCTTTGTGTCTCTATCTCTGCCTCTCAAATATTCAAATTAAAATTAAAAAAAAAAGATAAAACCACTGGGCTTAGGGTCTGACTTATTTTTACATATTGGAGTAAACTTGGCCCAGCAATGGAGAATAGGAGTATGTGTGTACTTACAAGGATTGTGCCCTGCAGCTCCGAGGCTCCGTAACCTGAATCCTGGTTTTCCAGTCATCTCTGCACCCTCCTTTTCTTTTGCTGACTTAGCATCACTGAACTTTATTCTTGCATTTTATTTTCAAATTTTCTTTTCAAACAACCTCGGGGAGTCCAGGTGTAAAAAAGAGATGGAACCGCTCAGCATCGTTCCGGCTCCCAGGGAGTTGGGGGTGGGGGCTGCCTCCCATTCTTCAGGAGTCAATTCATAATTTTTTTTTTTTATTTTGTTCTTGGAGCCCTCCTTTTTCTAAATCCATTCAGCAATTTTTAAAAAATTTAAACAAATTCAATGTGCCTGTGGGTTTTGGGTGGGCTGTGGAAATTGATTTACGAGTCAACCACTTTTTTCTTGCCATCGCCCGCTTGAGCGGTTTGTCGGCCCTGGGCTTTTCTTTCACTGGAGGAGAATAAGGTTGTCTCTGGAAGAGGTCAGCGTTTCAAATGGGTGGAGTTCAACTGCACAAATGACATAGAACTGACAAGAAAAGACGGGGTTTGGAGGTCACAGACGGCATAGGTCTCGCTTAGGGTTTTTGCTTTGTGATGAACCCTGGCACCAAAATGAATTAAATAACAGGCTCAAGGACTATTGAGGGAGGACTGAATGCAAATCAAAGATAAGTAGAAGTTTTCTTTCCTAAAAGGGGGATGATTTTTTTCCTTCCTTCTCCCCCTTCCATATCTGTGCCGGCAAGAGCTGCATGTTAAACATGATTTTGCTGGCATTATCCCTTGTGCTTTCACGGCAGGCTGTGGAGATGGCCTATCTTGGCCTATGATTAATGACCTGCTAGGCAATTCGGAAGCCATAATAACTCCGCGGTCCACGCACAAACTATATAGTCACATTCCTTTTGCGGATTTGCCAAGCTGTTACCAAGGGGCCCGCGTAGGAGCCGGATTGCTTGAGAGATAGCGAAGCATTTCCTGCAAATGCCATTTGGGCCTTATCTTGCTGAGAAGTGCAATGAGTGGTGGGCTCATTTACAAAATTCAAAGCCTAGATCTCACAGCTTCCTTATTTCAGCCCAGATTAGTGAAAACAAAGAAAAAAAAAACACAAAAATTTCTCTATAAAAAAATAGACGGGTAAAAACCAATCTCTATATGGTCTCTAGGCTTTGACTGATTATACAGACAGTATACAGTGGTGTTCTTGAATTTTGAATTGGATTCATCAAGGTCTAATGCTAATAATATCCTCTGAAAGCAAAGAGTGGATATTTGAAAGTTCAAGGCAGAAACAAAAAGGCTGCTCTTCAATGTTGCCGGCACTGGTTTCTGTGCAACCTTCTGATCAGAAAACCTGCTTATTAGCGTACAAGGGCATTGCAATCAGAGTCAGGAGGTGAGGGCTAGTCCTGGTTCAGTCACTGCCTTGCTTTGTCACCCTGGATGCATTTCTTCTCCCAGAGATACAGTTTTCTCTTGAGTTCAATAGGAAGGTTGGATTAATTAGTAAACAATCTCACAGGCTCCACTTTGTATTCATGTTGCTGATATTTACTGAACAGGGACCATATACTTGGCGCTCTTCTAGGATCTTGAAATCTTTAGGGAAGAAAAGAGATGAAGATCCTGGTGCTGAGACTGTTTCCATTGTACATGGGTGAGACAATTGTTATCAATTAATAAAACTAACAAGTAAATTACATGGGTCACAGGATAATAAGTACTGTGGAAGAGGAAAACCCAGGACACAGCAGAGAGAACAGGAATGTCATGGGGGTGGGGTTGTGGACTGACTGCAATTTTAAATATTGTGGTCATTGAGACCTGGCAGGGACCAGAAGGAGATGAGGGCACTGGTCAAGCAGATGTCTGAGGTAGAAACATTCTGTCAGCAAGAATGTATGGAGAGCAAGGGTCTTAATGGTCTATGAGTCCACTGATGCTGTCATTTTTTGAGGCTGACTGGCTTTCAGTCACTTAGCTAACTGGTGGCAACATCGCCATCCAATTCCAAGGTTTTCAGTGTTGGCTGCAAGCACCCTTGGATGAACACACCCTGAAACCTATAAAAACACAGAAGCCTGAGTCCTACTTGCAGATTCTGATTTAATTAGTCTGGGGAGCAGCCTGAGCAGCCAGAATTTCCAAAGCTCACCCTGTCTGTGTTCCTTCTGCACAAAGTTGAGAGACACTGGTCTAGAGCAAGTAGATCAACTCCACCATGATCATTCTCTGGGCTGTTCGTCACTGAGGAAACTAATCTCATGATTCACACTGCTGAGCCAAGTAACTGTCACCCAGTGCGTAGAAAGTACCTTTGCAAGAACATTCTATGCATCAGGTCTTAAGCCTAGCACTGGCTGTGCAAAGGACAGCAAGATAGTCTACACCAACGTACAGAGAACTTGGACAACATAATTCATTCAAATGACATACCGTCATATTTGTCACTTTCATGTAAAATTGACTCACGTTTTTTATTTAAATTATCACTTTTCTATTGTCTTAGTCATATCTATAAAATCACTTGTTTGATATGCTATTTATCATAATTTCTACATAGATATATAAAATTGTGAAAAAAATTATTTGCATTATGCATATTTATATGTATATATGTGTATATATATATATATACACACACATATGTAATTGTGGAACTAACAAATATACATCTGTATACTATCCAGAGCCATCCCTAGTATGTTTAGTAAAAGAAAGTGAGCTTCACTTTGGAAAATACAACTGAATAAGATAAGGTGGAAATATCTAAGACAGAAAGAAAAATATTTGTATGGAAGGACTCTTGGCTCTTGTTTTACTTACACATAAAATGGTTGATGTTATACCAAAGGGAATCAAAGTTAAGTGGTTAGCGTAGGCTTTATAATTATGCAACTCATGCATCAGTTTTGGATGATTAGCAGATGGGTTTTTCCTTAGCATTCCCAAACATCAGGCATTGTTTGCTTTTGTCCATATGGCCAGACTTTTCTTTTTCCTCTTATTGTTAAAGTATTGTGATTGGAAAGCCAAAGTCATGCCACATGAACTCAATGGAACCCAAGGCATAAATTCTAGTATTTTTAGGAGAAATATTAAAATGGTAGTTTTAGTCTAATAGTTCATGATAAAAATTTCTAAAGGACTCATCTTTGAGAAAAACATGTTAGAGGTTTTTTTTTTTTTCATGATTAGGCTTTGGTTACTGGCTGAGGCAAGCTTTAAGTTTTTCAGCGTATATTTATTTTTTTAGAATTCTCTTTTCTTCTTTATCTATACTAATTAGAGATAGCCATAAGCTTTTGGAACCTGTAGCATCATCAAGAACATAGCTATTTGATAATGATGGCCCTTTGTCTAAAATATTTTTAATTACCAAGTAATAAATGAATTAATTTTCACTATGAAATTTTTTAGGCATTACAGATAATGCTTACCACTTCTAATCATGGTCTTTATCCAAGAGTTTACTACCATTTTGGAATTGAAGCTTGCCCTTGCTTTTTTTTTTTTTTAACTTTTTAAGTTATTTACATTTGTGTACTTTATAGAAGTATGTATGATGTTATATTTTATATGTTATTCTACAACTTCATTTCTCACTAAAGTGTATGTCCTGTGCATTTATATCTATGTATATATATATATGTACTAGGAAAATACAAACAAATCCACTTCACTAAAAAATTACTACACAAAGTTTGTGTCTACATCTGAGAGACAGTCATCATGCTACAACAAACCATTTAAATACCTCATTTTCCACATTATCTTATCAGGCATCCATGAATCTATCTCTAAGGTAGACACTGAAAAGAGAAATTGCTAAGTTATTGGACATATGTTTTTAACTTTAATGTATACTGCCAACATGTCTTCCAAATTAGTTTAACCAATTTTCTCCAAGCTTTAGGGTCACATGCCATTTGCAGATGTATCTTTCATGTAGTTCTTCTCCTTGTAGGTGGTCTATTCATTGGAAAATTCTCACCCAGAACAGTGGGACTTTGTTTGCTCCAGTAATGCACACTCTCATTTACAATCCAGAGAAGTTACTTGGAGGTAGTTGGAAACAGTGTAGCGTTATCTGGTCCAGACCAGGATGGTCTCTGTCATCTTAGAGCTATGCTCTGATAAACTGAGCTAAGCAATGGCCCAGCACTGTAAGTAAGAGACTGGAAATCACACAAATCACAAAGACTTTTTGGCAATTTTATGCCACATTAATTAGGATATAGGTTATTGGGCTAAGAACAGGGACCAAAAATAATAGTGGAAAAAATAAAGTTAGAAGATGAATTCTTTCACATAACTTCTAAATATAACAAGTTCAAGACTGGGTACCACGTAACTCAGTCCTTTGTGTCTTCTTGTTCTTTCCTTAAAATGGTGTCCTACCCCATCTGCTACTAGATAATGCATAACTACAACCCCATTCTAGCCAAGAAGAAGACGATACACTCAGAAGTCATATTTAATCTGCTTATACACAGAATATAGTCACATGGCTACATCCATATACAAACCGGGTCTGGAAAATAAATATTTTTATATAGAAAGCTTTTATTTAATAAATATGACTTTTTGGCCAGCGCTGTGGCTCACTAGGCTAATCCTCTGCCTGCGGTGCTGGCATTCCAGGTTCTAGTGCTGGTTGGGGTGCTGGTTCTGTCCCGGTTGCTCCTCTTCCAGTCCACCTCTCTGCTGTGGCCCGGGAAGGCAGTGGAGGATGGCCCAAGTGCTTGGGCCCTGCACCTGCATTGGAGACCAGGAGGAAGCACCTGGCTCCTGGCTTCAGATAGGCACAGCACTGGCCTTTGCGGCCATTTGGGGAGTGAATCAACGGAAGGAAGACCTTTCTCTCTGTCTCTCTCTCTCTCTCACTGTCTAACTTTGCCTGTCAAAAAAAATATATAACTTTCGTAAGTACAACTTTTGGATATAGTGGTTCTTCCCCCCATAACTGCCCTCCCATCTCCAAACCATCCCACCTCCTACTCCCTCTCCCATCCCATTCTTCATCAAGATTCATTATTAATTATCTTTATATACAGAAGATCAACTCTATACTAAATAAAGATTTCAACAGTTTGCACCCACACAGACACACAAAGTATAAAGTACTGTTTGAAGACTAGTTTTACCATGAATTCTCACAGTACAACACATTAAGGACAGAGGTTCTACATGGGGAGCAAGCAAACAGAGAATCTTGTTGTTGATTTAACAATTGACACTCTTATTTATGATGTCAGTGATCACCCAAGTCTCTTGTCATGAGCTGCTAAGGCTATGGAAGCCTCTTGAGTCCACAAACTTTGATCTTATTTAGACAAGGCCATAGTCAAAGTGCAAGTTATCTCCTCCTTTCAGAGAGTGGTACTTCCTTCTTTGATGTCCCCTTCTTTCTGCTGGGATCTCTCTCACAGAGATCTTTCATGTAAGTCATTTTTTTTGCCACAGTGCCTTGGCTTTTCATGCCTGAAATGCTTTCATGGGCTTTATAGCCAGATCCAAATGCCTTAAGGGCTGATTCTGAGGCCAGAGTGCTGTTTAAGGCATTTGTCATTCTATGAGTCTGCTTTGTGTCCTGCTTCCCATGTTGGTTCGTTCTCTCCTGAAAATAAAGATTTTTTAAAAAACTAAACAAGTACTCAGTAGAATATTAGGGGTTCTACTATAAAAGATAAAGACACATGTTGGCAGACAATAGAAATCTTGCTATGTATGTCAGAAGAACCATTGCATAGTACCTCAACAATAAGAACCATGGCAAGTTACTTATTTAGAGACACATATTTTACAAAATGTTTTAATAGAGTTTGTCTCATTTCCTCTCTGAATTAGAGAAGTGAGGAGGGAAAGACTCATGCAAATGATAGAACAGACTTTTCAGAAAAGCTCACTATGAACAGCCAATGTCAACAGCTGCACTTAACTTAAAAGCATCATTTGCTCATGGATGGAACACGTTCCCACTTTTTGCAAATATTGAATTCAGCAGAAGATAGTTTATTTTTTAAAGATTTATTTATTTGAAAATCAGAGTTAGAGGGAAATACGCACACACACAGAGAGAGAGAGAGAGAGAGAGAGAAAGAGAGAGAATCTTCCAACCTTCCATCTGATGGCTCACACCCCAAAAGGCTGCAACAGCCATGACTGAGTCAAGCCAAAGCCAGGGGCTGACAGCTTCAACTGGGTCTCTGAGTTGGACAGAATCTCTCAAACACTTGGACCTCTTCTGCTGCTTTCCCAGGCCATTATCTAGTATCTGCCTGGGAACTGGAGCAGCCAGGACATGAACGAGTACCCATATGGGATATAGCGTCACAGGTGTTGGCTTTAACTGCTACATCACAGTGCTGCCTCCTGGAGAAGATAATATTTTTGAGAGAAGTAGAGAGCTTTCTTTTTAGGATAAAGAAGTAAAATCTAGTTGGGGGAAACTATGTAAAGAGGAAACGTGGTGCAGTCAGGTTTTGAGAAGCTAAGCAGACAAGACCACAGGACAAAGACATTTTGTAGGGACGTACTCACTATAAGGATGGCAGGGTCCCAAGGACTCTGGACACATTCTGTTGCTTTTCTCAAGTGCATTAGTAGAAAGTTGAATCAGAAGTGGAGCAGTCTGAACTCAAACCTGACACTCATATGGAACGTCAGGATCACAGGTGATGGCTTAACTTTCTGTATCACATTTCCAGTCCCATTCAATAACTCTTTATCAAGCTATTTATAGAATATCCCAAGCAGTGTTACATGGGTAGGGAATTTATGCAGTGAACAAAACAGATAAGTCCCTGCTATCACAGAGCTACATTCTAATTAATAAGTAAATAACTAATGTAATTTCAAGTTATGGTAAGTGCCATGAAGATTAACATGGAGTAGCATGACAGGGTGGTGGAATATATGTGAAGTACTCTGGCAAGGATGTTCTGGGGGGCATCTCTGAGGAGCTCAAATAGTGCTGAAACCTGAATGGTAAGAGTCAGCCAGGTGAAGGAGGGAGGAAGCAAGACCTTGGCAGTGAAAACAAAGATACAGTGGCCTTGAGGCAGGAAGGAGATTGAATCATTGAAGGAGCAGAAGAAAAGGACCAGAGCATAGGAATGAAGAGTGAGCCATGGAAGCTGCAGAGGAAGACAGGGTCAGATCAGGGGGTCATGTAAGTCACCATAGGTGGTGTGGACTTGAAGTCTAACAGGAAGCCAGTAGATGCTTATATGCAGGAGAATGACCAAGTTCACGTTTTTAGAGGCTGTTTCTGGCTTTTGAGTGAGATAAAGAACTGCAGGAAGCAAAAGTGACAGCATAAGAGCAGTTAGCAGGTTGCTGCTGTCACCAGGGGAGACCTGATGGTTTGGACCAGGTTGGTGGTGATGAAGAAGAACTGCCATAATATTTGTTTGTTCTTTTTCTTCTGTTTTCTATTTTTAATATTTTATTTTATTTGACAGTGAGAGAGAGAAACAGAGAGAAAGGTCTTCCTTTCATTGGTTCACTCCCCAAATGCCCGCTATGGCTGGTGCTGTACTGATCTGAAGCCAGGAGCCAGGTGCTTCCTCCTGGTCTCCCACATGGGTGCAGGGGACCAAGCACTTGGGCCATCCTCCACTGCCTTCCCGGGCCACAGCAGAGAGCTGGACTGGAAGAGGAGCAACCGGGACTAGAACTCGGCACCCATATGGGATGCCGGCGCTGGAGGAGGAGGATTAACCAAGTGAGCCATGGTGTCGGCCCCTTATTATTTTATTTTTAAGAATTTTAACTGATTAATTTTAATATTGGGTAGAGAGGGAGAGGACTGACAGAGAGCGTCTATCAGTGGATTCACTCTCCCAAATGCCTGCGACAGCTGAGGTTGAACCAGGCCAAACCTAGAAGCCCAGAACTCTTTATTCAACTCTTTCCACACTTGAAATTTTATCGAAGAAATCTGGAGAATTCCAGTATCCTGCCATACAGCAGGAACAATATTATAGAACTTCCTGGGTAAACACAGTGCTTGAATCATGGAACACCCTTTGCTGAACTGAGACTGTCCAGTGCTACCTGTTGTTGAGATAGAGTAAAAGGAAAAAATAATATGATGTGGTAGGGGTTGCCCTATTCTGGGTACAGAAGTTTCTCTTTGATATTTAGCCCTGTTTCTAGTGAGCTGGGAAACCTCGGGCAAGTCACATCTGCCATTCTTACCCAAATAACAATGTAATATGTTTGCCTATTAAAAAATAAACATTAAAAGATAGATTTTGTAATATTCAGTTCAGACTATGGAAATAAATATTGACAGTATTGACAATCTTATATTCTTTTAAATAAGAAATCCCATTCATTGAGATTAATATCCAGCAAAAATATAAAGAACTAATCTGATATGTAGCCAAGAATCTATCTATGAAGACCTCAATGGAAGGGCAGGCATTTGGCACAGAGGTTAAGAACAGGATGCCCATATTCCATTTGGGAGTGCCTGGATTTGAGTCTTGGCTCTTCTTCCTGCTAATCCACACCCTGGGTTGCAATAGGTAATGGCTCAAGTACTTGGGTCCCTGTCACTCATATGGGAGACCTGGATAGAGTTCTAGGCTCCTGGCTTCGGCCTGGCCTAATTCAGCTGCTGTGGACATTTAGAAAGAAAACCATGGAAGGAGGATTTTTCTGTCTCTGCCTATTTCTCTGCCTTTCCAAATAAAATGAGAATAAATACTAAATAAAAAATTTAAAGAGATTCGTTTCCAGCAAACATTATATGAATATAAAAGACCTCAACTGAAGTACTGCTTTTCAAAAAAGATTTTATTTATTTACTTGAGAGGTAGAGTTAGAGAGAGAGAGAGAGAGAGAGAGAGGTTTTCCATCTGCTGATTCACTACCCAAATGGCTGCAACGACCGGAGCTTGGCTGATCAGAAGCCGGGAGCCAGGAGCTTCTTCTGGATCTCCCACATGGGTTCAGGGGCCCAAGCACTTGGGCCATCTTCTACTGCTTTCCCAGGCCATAGCAGAGAGCTGGATTGGAAGAGGTGCAGCCGGAACATGAACCAGCGCCCATATGGGATGCTGGTGCTGCAGGCAGAGGCTTAGTCCATTACACTACAGCACCGCTCCAAAATGCTACTTTTAATAGAAAAAACAGATAACCCAAATGACCAACAACAGAACAATAAATGATGGTACAGCCATAATGTTAACTATTAGGATCTTCATTAAAAGGATTGTTTATAAAGGCTATTTACTGACATGGAATTTTCAAGTAAAATGTAAAAGCTAAGATACAAAATTGCTTATTCAGAACTCAGTTCCATTTGTGTAAGTATCCCTAGAATATATAACCAGTTAGAAAAGAGAATGAAAGAAGAGAAACAGCACACTAATGTTCCCAGGTGGAAGGATTTACAATGGTTTTATCGGCATTATATTTCCTATATGAGCACATCTTTTATTCATATCAGTAGAAAAATTCAAATGTTATAAAATCTAGTAACAAAACAAAACAAGCAATCTTCCTCTCATTATGTATAATAGATGTTCTTTGGAAGAAGCACTTACATTCTGCATTTTTTTGTTTAGAAAGCATAGAATAAGATTTAATTCACCAATCCATTTATAGGGAGCTGCTGAGACAGAATGCATGTTCAATTAATGGTGAACGTAAAAGATGCCATTCAGTGAGCACCCACTATGTGCCAGACTCTAGGTGCCTGGCATGTTATTCTACCTTAGTTACTGAGGTCCCACCCCAGTCCTACTCAATAAGCCCCCTCTGATGGATTTTTCCAGTGGGTTATGTGACTACTACAAGGGAAAGTGGGAAGCAAAAAGATGTGGCTTAGTGAAACTCAGCAATCATTGTTTCACAGAAACATTGATAATGCAGGGAGGTTAGCTTCTTAAATATGATTCATCTTACAGATAAATTCTCCCATGTGATCATTTTTGTAGTGTGCATATTTCTTTTTGGGTCCGTCTACAAATCAAGTCCGGTTTATTTAAGATGATTGAGTGCTTGATATGGGATGGGCATCGTGTAAGTGCCTTGTTCTCATTAGTTCATTTAACTTTCTATATCCTATGAGCCTACTATTGTTATCTGCATGTTATCAACTGGAAATTTGAGACCTGCAATTAATTTAGTGCTTCTCAAACTTTAATATGTGTAAGAATAATTTGAGTATTGTGCTCAAATCTAGGTTCTGACTCAGTAGACTTGAGGGTGGAGCTTGAGATTCTGTTTGTTGTGAATCTGCTTGGATAGTGCTGATTATGCTCTTTCCTGTATGCCATGTTGATCAGCAAGGGCTCCATCCACCTGCCTAATCCTTAGGCTAGTATGGGGCAGGGTCATGATTTGAACCCCAGCAGTCTGAATTCACATGTGGCGATTGCACTTAGGATATTATATACTTTTGTTCTCCTGGTCCAGACTTTCCTAGTGTCTTGTTTGTGCTCCACATGGGCACTATGTCAAGACGGTCAGGTCTGTACTCACTGCCTCAGGGCAGAGATTCAGAGGACTCCAAGTAGAAAGAAAGGAATATTTCCTCTCCAAAAATGCACAGTCTGGTGCTCCTCAGGCCAAATGTTATATTAATATGTGTTTAGAATTTGACATCCACACTTAAAAATCCTTGAATTATTTACAACAATATAGATTGTTGGTTTCTCCTAAAAACTTGCAAAGTCAAGGAACAAAAATCTACCCTTTTCCAGGAGAGCAACCAGTTGAAGCTTGCACTGCCAGTTGCCTTCTGAAGGGGCAGAGTCCCCAGTGGGCCATGGTCCCCATCTTGTCCAGATGACTAAGTTCCCATTATGTAATTTCGTAGGGATGGGGTAAATGGGTAAAATGAAACATTTAGGAGAAATATCAAAGAAGTCATTTGGGGTCCGAGGGAGCGCTCCATACCTAAAAACCATGTAGGCAGGAATTCCAGTTAGGATTAGGGATCAAGGCAACGAAATGGAATAATCTGGAAGCTCCCAAGCCCTCATTTGAGTGAGCAGAACTGAGACAGAAGATTATGAAGCCAGCATCTCACAAAGGCTTCTTCCTACGGCTCTAGCATCTTGCCTTATGCAGGAGTGAGGCAAGAGAGGATGGGAGGAAGCCCCAGGACTTGGCTTCACTCTCTCTTCCTCTGCCATACTCATGAGAACAACTCTTTCTATAAATACCCCAATCTGTTAACAAAGAAAAGAAAAGTAGGGCTCTACGTTCCCAATAAAGCTATCATAGGAGCAAGGAAAATCCCTTTGTCCATTGGGACTGAATAGAGCTCAGTGGAGATCCTTTGGAGTAGTAGCAGGGCTTCTCCTTGAGATGGACTAAAGGTAAAAATGGCCACCCACCCTGTGTCCAATCCCTCTTACAACTTGGCTTTGCAGATCTGCTCATCAGGAGTTGGGGTTTATTTCTCCACTACTTGAATCTGAGCTGGCCTTGTGATTTGTTTGGCCAGAAGAATGTGAAAAAAAGTAACTTGTCAATTCCAACTGTAGTTCTCCTGATGCGTGTATGTGTGTGCCCGTGGAACCTTGCCTGCTACCATCAGAAGCATCAAAAGCAGTCAAAACTGCTAGGGAAGAAGAAGCCCAGCATACAAAGATCAACCATTTCAGCTGTGGCCTCCATAGATCACAATTCCTTGGCTGGCCTAGCAGCTGATAGAAGATGCTTGAGTGAGCTCAGCCAAGACAAGAAGAACTGCTCAGCTGAGCCCAGCCCACATTGCTGACCCACACATCCTGAGCCAAAATACTGTTGTTTTAATCCACTAAGCTCTGTGCTGGTTTTGTTTTTAGGCATCAAAAGCTGATACTCCACTTAGAACATCACATTAGTTTCCTAGGACGCCTGTAACAAAATGGCTTAAAACAACAGAAATTCATTCACTCACAGTAGTAGAGACTAGAAAATTGAAATCAAGGGGTCAGCAGAGTTGGCTTCTGCTGGAGGCTCTGAAGGAGAATACACTTCATGCTTCTGTCCTGGTTTTTGATGGTTGCCTCCTATGTATTTCTTGGCTTGCAAACAACATTCCAATATTTGACTCTGTGATCACACGATCTGTGTTTTTCCCAAGTTTTCTCAGCTTGTAAGGACACTAGTCATTAGATCTACCCTGATCCAGTAGGACCTCAACTTGATTATATCTTCAATGACTATTTCCAAATAAGGTCATATTTACAAGTACTAGGGGCTAGGGTTTCAACATACCTTTTAGGGGGAAAAATTGAATTCCTAATATATACTCTGGAATCCCTCATATTGGAAAATTCATTTAGGGTTCCAGATAATATCTACTAAAAGAATCTTTGGAACATCAACCATTGGCAAGGTGTGCCTCCTTTCTGTATATATTTATGGGTTTGAACTGAGATTGTACTGTTTTGTCAGGTTTGGTGGATAGATCAGAGACTTTGGAGAGGAAGAAGGAAATAAATATTTATTCAGGAGAACTACAGTTGGAATTGGCAGGTTACTTTTTTCACATTCTTCTGGCCAAACAAATCACAAGGCCAGTTCAGATTTAAGTAAGTAAATTGTTTTATTGAATCCTTATAATTACCCTTTAATGTAGGCATACAAATCCTTTTTCATAGCTCAGAGATGTTGATAAGTTTGCTTAAGTCTCACTGGAAATACATCCTGTAATCCACATTTGAAAGCAAATCCAAAGACATGATATTTCTATTGCACTCAGGTGCATCTCCATTGGTGTTGGAAGATCTGAGTTGTCTTGGTTCATATTCTACTAAGTTATGCTATCTGCAATCAGTCTCTGAATTCTGTCAAATTATCCCTTCTTTAAAACAAAACTAATAAATGTCATAATCAGGGCTTTTTATGAGTATCTAGAAAGATGAAGTAGAGAGCTGGCACTGTGGCTCACTTGGTTAATCCTCCACCTGCGGTGCTGACATTCCATATGGGCCCCGGGTTCTAGTCCTGGTTGCTCCTCTTCCAGTCCAGCTCTCTGCTGTGGCCTGGAAGGGCAGTGGAGGATAGCCCAGGTGCTTGGGCCCCTGCACCCACGTGGGAGACCAGGAGGAAGCGCCTGGCTCCTGGCTTCAGATCAGCGCAGCACCAGCCGTGGCGGCCATTTGGGGAGTTTGGGGAGTGAACCAACAGAAGGAAGACCTTTCTCTCTGTCTCTTTCTCTCTCACTGTCTGTAACTCTACCTGTCAAATAAATAAAAAAAGAAAGAAAGAAAGATGAACTAGAATGTAGTGGCAGGGACTGGGTTTAGAGGTTTGAAAGCCTTAATTGGAGCCTTACCTTTAACTACACAACTCTGATTTCAAACTTTAATTTCTTTACCTGTACAAAGGAGTTAATAATATTCCCCATCTCTAAGGTTTATTGCAATGATTAAATAGGATTATATAGGTAACACATTTAGCTCAGTGTCTTGCCACAGTAAGCTCTCAAATATGACCTATAATTAGGTATTGCAGTCTCTAAAGTGGCAAGTTCTAATTAATGTCAATTATTAAGATTGAATTTTATTTTGGGCTCAATGGAATCATGTGCTCTCTGAAGCCAGAATGATTCCTCTGGGATCGTTCAAGCCAGATTTGACTGTAACTCCTATCTCCGCACAACATGAAAGGCTGGAGGTTTTCCGCATAGGGGGGTCAGTGCGCCACTGCAGAGTTTCTGGAAGTGGAGGAAGGGCTGTCAGCCTGCTTTAGGCTGTCTGAGATCTCAGAGTCTCTGACAAGTTCCTCATTAGCTCATCCTTGTTTGCACGCTCTGTGACCTGTGAAGGCTCTGTGGGTCTGTGGTTGTTCCAAGTTATCACATGGCTAGCTTCCCCAGACCTATTTCAGCTTGAGTGACTCAGGGCAAGACCAAGTGCCTATCAAAGTCCTCACCACGGTACTCTAATAGACCTTGCAAACATTTGTCTGGCTTCCCCTGCTAGCCCACTTGGGAATCCCTCATTTGTAATCTTAGCCTTTTCTGCTACATATTTACATGATTTCTCCCTCATGCAATGGCTGATACCTGCACAAGGCTCAGGTTGCTGGCCATACCTATAGTCCCCTGTGACAGAAGTCACTTTATGTATAAATGTTGATACTTTTGCAGCCAGTGTTGTGGCACATCAGGTTAAGCCACTGCATGTGTTGTTGGCATCCCATATCAGAGTGCTGCTTTGAGCCCTGGTTGTTCCACTTCTCTTCTAGCTCCCTGCTAATGTGCCTGGGAAGGCAGTAGCAGATGGCCACAGTCCATGGGCCCCTGCTACCCATGCAGGAGACCCAGATGGAGCTCCAGGCTCCTGGCTTTGGGCTGGCCCAGCCCCAGATATTACGGCCATTTGAGGAGTGAGCGAGTGGAAAGAAGATCTCTTTCTGTCTTTGTATCTCTCCCCACCTCTGTCACTCTGCCTTTCAAATAAATAAAAATAAATCTTAAAAAAATAAGCTCTTAATATTTTCTACCCACAAATTTGACCAGAACCATTTAGACCAGGGACTGATATCTACACCCAGGAAGCTACCAGCAGACTAAGGCAGTGTGGCTAAGATGTCTGACTAGGAGGGAGTTCTAGGCCTTGCAGTGACCACAGGACCCAGTTATTTATCTGTCTTGAGGAGGCTGGACCTGAGCCACCTAGAGAAGAGCAGGAGGACAATGGAACAGGATGAGCTCGGTCTCCCTTAGAGGAGGTAGGAAGCTGAATCTAGCGGAGTGCTGAAGCGAGGAGGCAGAGGGGTGGTCTGGGGGAGGGAAGTGGGTAGAATCAGGAGGATGGTGGACTTGTGAGTACAGGGGCCGCCTGAGGGGACTGCTACTTCTGTGACTATTACGTCAGCAGACTGATGCAACTAACTGCAGTGTCTGAGACATTCAAATAGCAAGGCAGCCCGTATTGTTTCATTCTTGGACCGCAAGCAACAAAAACTAACTCTAGTAACTTGAGAGAAAGGGAAATACATTGTAAAGCTATGAGCGGCATCTTCAAATCAAAGAGTAGCTAAAGAAACAGGTTTTATTGATTGGTAGAATCTCTGGGAACGCAGGAAGGAAGCCTGAGTTCCGCTGAGCTCTGCCTCTGCAATGAGGCAAGTCAACCCCAACCTCACTCTACTCACAAGTCAAAGTCATTGAGATAGTCTGAATGCCTGACACTTGTCCTATGGCTAGACAATTATAGGAAGTCTTGGTTAATGGAACTCAGAACTTTTAAAGTGTTTTACTAAAATATGGGGGTCTGGCTACATTGAGACCCAAGAGCCAGCCATCTTATCCTCTGAATTCTGGCCCTGTGACTGCTGACACGGCTTCTTGTGCCTTCATCTTTGTATCTGAAAACCCCTGTCAGCTGAGGTGACTCGAGCCTGTCTCCTAGACATGGTCCTCCTTTATCTTTTCCGATGTTGCAGTCTTACCCGTTCTGAAGGTAAGTCAGGTTTGGCATGGTTGTTAAGTTGCGTCTAGGTTCACCTGTATCCCACTTCAGAGTATCTGGATTTGAGTCTCAGCTCAGTGCCCTATGCCAGTTTCCTGCTATTGCTCTTGCAAGGAGGCAGTAAGTAATGGCTCCAGTGCTTGGGTGCCTGCCAACCACATGGGAGCCCCGGATGGAGTTCTGGGTTTCAGGCCTCAACATGGCCTGGGACTAGTAATTGAAAGTATTTGAGGAGTGACTCAGCGGTTGGACGATCTCATTCTCTGTCTCTGTTTTTCTGTCTCTTACTTCCTTGCAAGTAATTGAAAATGAATAAACATGTATTTTTTTTTTCAAAAGGACGCATCTGAATTTGTAGCATTTGCCATTATCCATGTCAAAAATCCTTCCGCCACAGCTGATTTCAAGCATGACATCACTAAACATGGAGTTGGGAAGTGATAAATAGCAACATACCATTACATAATATTGTCATCATCCAGCCACAGATATTATAGAAAATAATTTCCAGGACATAAATAACAAAACTTGGTTGATGAGCTGTGGAAGTTTATTACCCTTACATTTAATATATTTTACTGTAAACTTTAATATTTAGTAATGACTGAATTCAATGACTCATGAAATTCAGGAATATTTAGAAACCAACTCTTGCAAGCTTGTAGCCAATTCTAACACCCTCATTATATTTCATCTCCCACCTCCCCAACTCACCTGCTTCATTGAGTAAGCAGTTGGAAAAACAAGTTTTCCGCTTTTGTTTCTGTGGAATTAAGGAACTGAGTCCTGGCTGCTACATTTCAATTTCCTGTATTCTCTGGCACTTCCAGTTCTACCATGGGTCCCTGCTTGACTTGGTGCTGGATAGCAAAGACCACTCTCCCCTCAAACTCTCCTGCTCCTTCCAACTCCACACAAGCTGCAGGAGTGAGTGTGTCTTCCATTAATGAATAGTTGTGGTGTAAAGGAAGTTATAATGTTGGAAGGGAAAATCTAAAAGCTGTATGATAATTTTGGCTTTCTCAGAGTCTAAAGGAAAACAAAAATCTTGAAATATTTTGCTTTTCAAATGTTTTTAAAATTATTTTTATTTATTTGGAAGGTTGTTCCAAGTTATCACATGGCTAGCTTCCCCAGACCTGTTTCAGCTTGAGTGACTCAGGGCAAGACCAAGTGCCTATCAAAGTCAACCACTGGTTCACTTCCCAAATGCCTGCAACAGCTATGGCAGGGCCAGATGTAGCCATGAGTCTGGAACTGAGTCCAGAACTCCTATGTGGATAGCAGGGACCTAAATACTCGAGCCATCACCTGCTACCTCCCAGGAAGCTGAATCAGAAGGGGAGCCAAGACTCAAACTAGGCCATCTGACATACAAATGTAAGCGTCTCTAACAGCCTCTTAACCACTATGCCAAATGCTCACTCCAAATCTTTTGTTTTTAATTCAAGGATTATTTATTTGACATTTACTTTGTTTCAGGTATCATGTTAGATCCACTTAAAAAGTAGACATATCTCATACTTCAATTTGACTATCTTGTCTTTTTTTTTTTTTTACTTTCTTACAAAGTACCTGTTTTTTTCTTCTCTCCCTACTATGAACTAACTTGTGCTCTCTGCTCTCCAGGAGGATCTTGACCACAACATCTTCACCTTCTAGAATCCTCTACCCATTTTTGTATAATTCTGTCTATGTCACATTCTCAGTGGCATATGGGTGAAGATGAGGTTTTTTAGAACATACTGATGCCATTTGACACCCTGGATTCCACAGCCAAGGCTGGCCTAAGGTAGGTTTATGGTTCTAAATCTTACAGAAAATTTCAGGGCTACATAAGCTTTCTAGGCATATCTTTAGAGATCACATCCTGTCATTGAAAAATTATAATCACATCTATTTATTCTCTTTCACAGTTTGTAAGAAAATATTTACTTATTACCTTACACGTATCTTTGGTTGGAAAAAAGCATGAATTCTATGTCACTATATCCCAAACCCATAATTAGGAATAAAATGTTCACTTGGTGATCTTAGGTAACTTGTAAGATGCCTTGCCACGGAGTCAAAAAGTCCCATTGTTGTACTGAGAAGTTGAGTTCCTTTATTTCACCCCATTATTACTAAATTATACATTACAGGAGTAAGAAACAAACCCATTGGTGATCTGAACTCCTCCTTATAGCCTCTCACAGGAGCAGATCCAGGTAAGAGAGCAAACTGGGATTCAAGTGTGAAGAGAAGACTGATGAAATAAGACTCAGACCCTATTGTGAATGAGCTAACCTTTCAGTGGGAAAAACCCAGATGTACAAATGAAAGGCCATGACATAGAGTGATAAATGCCATAACGGAGCATGGAGTAAATGGCGTGGAATCACAGAATGGGGCTGTCATTCTTGCAGACAATGTGAGAGAGGTAGGGAAGACTACACATTGATGAAGAGGTTTGCTCCTAAACAAGTAAGAGTGGAGGTAAAGGGTGTGCAAGGCACAGCAAACTACATGTACCAAGATACAGAGGCCTTTGAGCATGTGTACAACCTACTATGATTACAGTGTATGTGTAGATGCTTGGGTGAATTTCATGGGGAAGAAGTGTTGAAGAATGGGACTAAAATATATAGAGCAAGATACCAAAGATATCTGAATATGCTGAAGAATTTGGACTTTATTTTGTAGGTTTTTTTGGCCCTGGAAGTTATTGCCAATTAGTATCTTAGAGTAGGATCATCGATAACCTGTTTAGTACTATTGAGTGTAGTGTGTTAGAGACAGCCCAGAGGCAGGGGTCAGTTGGGAGGCTGTTACAATAACCTAGTTTTGAGAGATGAAGACCTGAACTAGGGTGGCTGGCATGGCAGCTAAGCACAGAAAACTATGGATTCACATTTCACAGAAAATAAAGAATTAAAGAAGAGCCAAAGAATGCTTTAAGTTTTCCTCAGTGAGCCTCTTTCAGGTGGGTGGTGATTCTGTTAGCATTAGAGCAGTAAGTACAAGAAATGCACTGATGAGTGGATATAAAGTACCTGGGAGACATCAAAATAGAGATGTGCAAGCCTTCAGTTCCAAATGAGGTGTGGAATCCAGAAGAGAGATCAGAATGAGAGGTCTATAGATTTGAGAATCATGGGAACTTAGATATGTGCTCTCCGGAGGCAGGGTTGATTTTTTGGGGGGGATGAGGGGAAGGGTTGATTTTTAAAATGAAAATTTTGTGAGCATGTCCTATGGTAAATGTTTAAAATTTAGACTTTGAAGCGGAAGGTTAGCCTTATTCTCACACACTGTCTTTAGAAAACAAGAACATTTGAAAGCTTTTGTATAATCTGATTAAGAGCTAAATAAGAAGAGGCAAGGGGTTAACGATTAGTTGTTTAACACCACATTTACCTAAAGCTGCAAGGGTTTTTCTAAAGATCTTAAAGAAACCCTTTGTGAAGCCTGTAACACGAGGGCTGGGCTTGCAGCTCAAAGTTGACACATCCACCTTCCTCTGTGCCCATTCTTGTCAGTGTTTATGCTCAGCGTTCTGTCACACCTAAGCACCAAGACGACTCTCCTCCACTTTCATCTGGGAGAGAACTAGTTCCCTGGTGGTGTGGCTCCATCAGGAAGCTGTACGTTTTTTATTCCAGATGACACTATGTCTATAATATGACTTCTCCTGGGAGGTGACATCACTCCAAAGGAGGCAAAAACGGGTTCTTGTGGTAGAGGGACAGCTTGGCAGGTATGATGATGTCTAACCCTTCAATGGATTACAGTTTGTAAACATAGAGGACACCTCTGAAAATTTCATCATGAGAGCCAATGTGGGGAAACTACCAAGTCTCTAAGGAAAACTAGTGATAATAATAACAATAATAGTATTAATACTAAATTTTTTAAAGCTGAGAAACACTGGGTTATCAAAGAGTACTTAGACATACACCAGAATCCTTTAATTTCTCCAAGAAGAAAGAAATCACATTAGGAGTTAGAGGGTTTGAGTTATAATATCTGCCACTAATGAGCATATTTATTTATTTATTCTTCAAATACTTACTGACCTGTGTACTATGCTCTGACCTGTGTACTAGACTCTGGAATGATAGTGATCAACAAGGCAATATTCCTGTTCCCATGCAGTTTATATTTGAGAATGGAGCAGGCATTAAATGAGCTCCAAATATCTCTCCACAATAATAATGATGATAATAAATATAATAGCTATAGAGAGTAAATCATTATTCATTATAAAATGTTTAATAATAAATGCTATATAGAAATTTTAAGAGGACAAGGGAAGTGAAAGTTGTAATGCATGAACAGAGAAGGTCCCCTGAGATGGTGGCTTGTGAGCTGAGTTGAATGTTTAGAAGGATGGAGTCTTGCAAAGATTTGGGAACAGAGTTTTCTGGGCAGGACAGAGGGTCTGAGGTTGGCAGGAGCTTGTCATGTTTGAGGAATAGCAAAAGGTTGACATGACTGAAGTCAACTGGGCTAGGGAGAAAGAAACAGAAGACCAATCAGCCAGGGCCATATCACTCTGGACCATGTGCATGGTAAGGAAGACCTCAACTTTATTCTAAATGCTGTGTGACTAGTGAGCATTTGGCCTAGGGGTTAAACTGCAGATTGGGATGCCTGCATTTCATGTTAGAGTGCATGGGTTAGAGCCAGCTCAGCTCCTGATTCCTGCTTCTTGCTAATGTGTGCCCTGAAAGATAGCAGGTGATGGCTCAAGTACTTGGGACCTGCCATCTATGTGAGAGATCTGGATTGAGTTCTGAGCTCCTGGCTTTGGCCTGGCACAACTGTGGCTGTCGCAGGCATTCAGGGAATGAACCAGTGGACAGGAGATCTGTCTTTCTGTCTCCTCACCTCCCTCCATCTGAAATAAATAAGTATAATTTTTAAAAAAAGTGCTGTGTGAATTCTGGTGATTCATTCCATTCTCTCAAGTGGCAAGTGTGAGGTGGTGTGATTAGAGCAGCTGAACGGCTATCATCTTCCAGAGTGCTGAGAGTAACCTCATTTAATTCAGGACCTGGGAGAGATGCCTTGCGTGTACAGTACAGGCAGTAAGGCAACAGAAACAACCTCAGAGGAGTATGCTCGACATTCTGGTGGAGATAAGGAACAAGTGAGAAGCACTCAGGGCCTTTTTCTCCAAACCAGAGTCGACCCTCCATCCACCTTCAATTGTTGAGGTGCGCCAGCTCACTCTGATCATCTGTTTCTCCCGTGCCTTGCAGTGGGGGAAAGCACAGGTTTAGAGGTCAGCAGCCTTGGGCTCTGCAACCCCATCTGTTAGTAACTACGTGACCGGAGCCAGGCCATTCCCGGATCTGGGCCTGCAGACCTTCATCTGGGGACCATCATTAAGATTCCTCCTAGAGCACAGACTCTGTGATTCTATTATTTTCCTCATTGCCAGAGCTGGGGAGGAGCCGAAACCCCTGCATGCAGGCCCACCAACACTGTCCTAAAATAATAAAGCAATTTCCTTTGAAATGGTTGAGAAGCAAAGTCGAGAGGCCCTCGCAGAATATGACAAAACCCAGTCCCAGCTGAATATTAAGTTAGAGAGGGGTCTGCAACTGGGGTGGGGGCTGGAGAGAGACGGGAGATGCAGGGTGGGGAGAAAGAAATTTTAATTGCAATTGTGTGGCCTGCTGATCTTAGGCAAATGACAAGAAGCCCCAAGCAGCCTCAAACATAGATATTTGAAAGGCAGAGACGGCTGGGGGTGGTTTGGGTTCTCCCTCCCCTTGGAGGCTGTTTGAGGAGCGGTCTACAGTGCTGACAAGCATGGGTTTTGGAGGCCATTGAAAAGTTTTGGGCCTAAATAGGGTAGGCAGCTTGGCTTAAGTGTTGCTAAGGAATACCTGGCAACCGGCAACAATAGGCCTTTTAGAGAATCCAGGGCAAACAGTGACCGTGGTAATGGGGTGGGCTTAAGGGTCTCCTTGCCCGGCTGGGCCCCTCCTCTCCTCACAGAGGCCTGGGCACTGGGCTATGTTCCGGAAATTCCCCGCACAAAGCCCCATTCAGTGGGAGGAGGGCCAATGCGTGTGCTTGGGGGGGAGTGGGGCTGGAGACAGGGGGTAGTGAGCAGACGGGGGCGGGGGTACGAGAGAAGGAGCTTTACTGCCAAAAAAAAAAAAAAAAAAAAAAAGCCCTCTCAAGCCTCTTTCTTCTTGCAAAGACTAAAAGAGCCACAGAAAGTGCTAAGTTTGTAAAAGAGGCTGAGAAGGTTCAGAAAAGTAGCATAAAAGGGTCTGGGGAACGCCCCGTGAATTTTGAACAGAGAGTAGAAAAGGGACCCTAAAAAGCAATTAGTGATGCTGCTTGTAAATGCAGAGACAACTCGCTGGCGTGGGGAGTGCAGCAGTGGAGGTAGGTGCACAGGAGTGAGTGGGAGCTGGGGGAGGCACTGGGAGCAGGTAGGAGGAAGGGAGTGAGGTGGGAGTGGAGGTGTGGAAAGTGGGGAACTGTGGCCCCAGGTCCTACGTAGGCCACAAGCCTTCTGTGTGCTCTTGGCTGATTTTGTCCTCTAGTAGGGCAGCCCCAGACAGGCAGGGGAGCCTGGGACAGTGACTGGCACCCAGGATCTGGGCTCCCTCTCCGGTCCCGCTGGTCCCTGGTGCCCACAGATGAAGCCTCCTCATTCTGAGTGACTGGAGACTGTGCTCTCTCCGTGCACTACTGAATGAGTGGCAGGATGCTCCCGGGAGCTGGTTGTCTGCCTAAGTTCCTGGGGGAGGCTCAGATGACAGCCAGAGGAGGAAGGCGAGGGAGCCAACAAATTAGCGCTCTACAAATTCCACGTGCCCGAGCTGCATAACATTCATGCTCAAACACCCTACTCAACGGCTCTAAAGATAATAATTTTACATTTCCAGCAGAATGTGCACAGTGACAATTATCTGTATTCCTACTGTGTCGCAGCATCAACCAATAATCAAGAGAATTATGTTCCAGTTGAAAGCAGATTTAAATAAACAGACACTAAATGGGAGCCAATAATAGATGTACCAAAATAGTCCAGGCAAGGACTATTCAAGCCATTCAAATACAGAGCCATTTAGTAGAGAAGATATGCGGCATCCAGACCCTAGGGAGTGATGCTTCCTCTCTGTGGTTCAGCCAGGCTGATTCTGTCTAGCTGTTCCTACAGACCTGACCAGAGTGCCATCCTACCCCAATTCTTCCCTCCCATTTTCCTTCCTCCCTTCTCTCCCATTCTTTCTCTTCTCTTTTCTTTGAACAAATATTCATTATTTGCATACTACTATGATTTGGAAGTAGTTTATCCCCAGAGGGCTCTTGTAGTAGAAATGTCCTCAGTGTGGTGATAGAGAGGGGTAGACTTTTAAGGGGTGGTGGGGCTTAGTGGGAGATTCTTAGGGCCTTGAATTGCTGACCTCAGAAGGAATTAAAGTAGTTCTGCTGGGACCAGTGAGTTAGTTCTTACAAAAGCAAGTTATATTAGCCTCAGCCTGACCCGACCCTTGAATCTCTTTCTGGCTTTCAGTATGGTGATGTCACCTCTCACTCACCCATGTGCTCCTGTCATTGTGGTGTTATCAACCATAACGTTCTTATCAGAGCTGAGCTGATACTGGCACTTCACCCTACAACCTCGAGAACTGTGATTTAAGTAAACCTATTTTTTGTAAAGTTACCAGTCTCTGGTATTTCATTATAATAATATACACCTGACTAATACAGGCACCACCATCAAAATTAACGGTACTGCCCTTCCTTGAATTTTGTATCCCTTTGCTCAAGATTTAGATTGGAGCGTATGGGTCATAGGGCAGAAGATGAGAGTTCCAGTTCTATAAAGAAAAAGAAAACCACTGTTTCTGTGAAAAGGAAAGAATGGGATGCTCAAGAAGAGAGGCAGAAGAGGGATTGGCATTATGTGCATTATGGCACAGTGGGTTAAGCTGCCACTGACAATGCTGGTGTGCATATTTGAGTGCTGGTTCAAGTCCCAGCTTCTCTCCTGATCCAACTCCCTGCTGATGCTCCTTGGAATGCCATGGAGGATGGCCCAAGTGTTTGGGCCCCTGCCATCTTGCCATTGGGGCCATTTGAGGAGTAAAGCAGAAGACAGAAGATCTTTCTTTCAGTTGCTCTGTCTTTCAAAGAAATAAAATACATCTTTCAAAGTGGAGACAAAAGAATGGAAGCCTACCACACATTTATGCAGACATTGCATATTTATTAGAAGCTGCTCTGTGTGCCAGCCATGGTCCTAGATCCTGGAATTCAAAGATGCGAAAGCTAAGTTCTATCTTCAGGGGAGGAGATGACCAGGCCTGTGGCACCTGATGGGCATGTATATAACTTAAAATGAGAGCACCAGAGAAGAGCTGTGCCAGAATGAGCTGACGGAGACATCAAGAGGAGGCAGCTGTGCCTTGAAGGATGCATAACAGAAAATTGCGCTGGACAGAGACTTATTGAGAAAGAGTGTTCTTGGCAGAGGAAAGAGCACGCTCAAAGGCAAGGAATAAGGAAAGTTCAGGCTCCATTAAGTTCTTCAACAAGCATGAATTCAAGGCAGAGAAGTCAGAGAGCGGGTTGGCAGGGCAGGGAATGTTGGAAAAGTAGTCAGTGACGACAAAGGGAAAGGCTTTGATGTGTCTGCTTCTAGGGACAATGTGATAAGCAGGAACATCATTTCTGCTGGCTTTCTCAAACCTAAACCTAGCTCTTTGGCTACATTTTCATTAATAAAGCTGACATATCAATCTCAGCCTGTCTTTGGTTTCTTTCATTGAGTAGAGAATGAGGATACTAGTTTTTGACTTGTTGAAATGTCAAGACAAATTAAATAGATTAGAATCCATTCTGGATGAAGAGGAAACATAGAAGACATGGAAACAAGAAATGTCACACTAAGCTGCTTATGTTAAAAGTATGGATGGAGGATGGAGTAGAGTGGCAGGGGCGCAGTTGTGAGGGAAGAGTTGACCTCAATTAGGAAAGCACTAGTAGTGGAAGATTTGAGTAGAGAAACAGAAAGGATATGCTGGGGAGATATTTTGAAGGTAGAATTATTTGTGGTTGGGCACTGACTCTATGTAGAAATAAGGAATAATCTGAGTTTATGAGAATTTAACTGGAGTTGCAGTTGCTGAGATAGAGAATGAGAAGGAAATATAAGGTTGGGGAGAGGAGGAAGAGTGTTAATGAGTTCATTTTTGTGACTTTCTGACTTTGACGGAAAAGAGTTTATTATGCAGTTAGATGTGAGCTCTAAGGAAAATAATCTGAATTTAAAAATTCATCTAGAAATAATTGTAGAAGCAAAGGAATAGGAGAGTTTGCTAAGAGAAGAGGTTTTAGAACGAGACAAAGAAATCTGTATATATGAACCACCATTGAAGAATGAATTTGAACGAATGAATGAATTTGACAGAGAAAGAGAATAAGCCTCCTTTTCTCTAGTTCCTACAGTTATCTACTAATCACTTTACAAAAGACTGCAATGTCCAGGATGCCTAAATTCAGAACTGAGAACTCAGTCCAGGTGTCCCATGTTGGTGGCAGGAATCCAACTACTTGAGCCACGATTTCTGCCTTCAGGGTTCAAATTGGCTGACTGCTGCAGTCAGGATCTAGAGCTGAGACTGAACCCAGGAACCCCCTTGTGGAACATGGGCATCTTAATGAGAGGCTTAACTGCTAAACCAAATTTCTGCTCCCAAACCAACATTTAAGTCAAGTTCAACAAACCATATCTCTCCCTACTTAGAGCTAGGGAGATTATTACCTTTGTTTAATAACTTTGTTTTATTGTCCACAGAGTTTAGTGGAGTGCCTGGCATAATATAAAGGCATTTGACTGTACCTGAGGATCTAAGTTATCACATAAATTTGCCTTCTATAATGTCCCCAAAGTTAGTTGTTCCTTTGTTTGTTAAGAATTCAAGTTGTGTGCTAGGTATCCATCATGGTGTCTATCTATCTTACACAAACATAACAATATAAACACAATATTTATTGAGCACTATGACGCTGAGATACTTTAATGAACTCTATGCACAAACATACCAGGCAGGTAGTGTTGATTCCAATAAACAAATAAGGAAACTGAGGTTCAGAGTAGACCAGCAGTCCAAACTTTAAAACCATGGTCTGATTAACTACAAAACCCAGGCTCTTAACTATGGGTCACAAAACACTTCTCCCCATCAAAGAAGATACAGCATGAATTGAAGCCTTTAGGAGTTTATTGCTTGGCTAGGACGAGAAATGATCCTCTTGCAATGATAGAGAATAACAACAAAATGCAAAGCATGGAAAGGCATGTGACATTAATAAGTTATCGGAAGATCCTTGGTGGAAGGGTGATAAATTAGATCCTCTTAAGTTGTATATTGTAATTTACTTCTTGTGCAATGCTAACTGCTATGAGCCTCCATTTTCCTCAACTATAATGTGAGTAGGAAATAACTTCTTCACAAGTATACAACTGCCATCCACTCTGGGGAAGCAATGTTATAGAAAGTTCAATGACCAACATGAATACACATGTTCTAGAAGTTTCTTTTTCCCTCTCATTTTAACATGTAAAACCCAAATCAAAAATTGAAAAACCCAGAACTGAAAAGGGCTTACCATATAAAGAGTAACAAACAATATAAAACTACGTTTATTTTTCAAAGTACTCATAATAAAAAGAAATGACATAATTATGATAAAACTCCTGTTTATAAATATTAGAAAGAAAAATCTAACAAAGATTATGTGACAATATTTGAGCTCTGATAAAAGAGCTCTTTTTCTTTGTCAGAAGACTATAATTAAGACAGAGAAGAAGATTAGACATGTTTGTTCCTATTTATGCTTTTTTACTGTTTGTATTTATTAATACTTTGTAGCTACATATTATTGTAATTTAATGCTATCTTTCAGGATAAGGAAAGCAATCAGCTCCATAAACTTATCTGCTCAGAAGTAATTAAAGTCAAATAAGATGAGTCTAAATCCTCAGTGTATATTTAATATTCTTTTAAAAAATAGTTTTGTCTTTTGGGAAAATGACCCACTATTGCTTATAATAAAATAAATAATAAAAAAAATCACATACTTAATAACTGACTTTCAGGACCACAGACAGCTCAGTACCTCCTGCCTGGTGTATTTCATGTCACGGTCAAAAGTAAAATCAGAAAAGTAATACTGCATAGTTAAAAGTAAAATTATATAGTCTTAATTTTCAAATTTATATATTTATTCTAAAAGAAAAAGGAATCTGAGAATGCTAGGTCCTTAGTTAATTTTATCTACTTCCAAGTATGCTTGGGATTCCATTCTAATTTTAGTCACTAACTTGATGCACTCAGCAAAGCGTGGTGAAATTAATTGAGATTTAGATCTTCCTCAAATTACTCCTTCAAAATGACTTTGATACTTTTAGGCAAAACTTGCTCTAACCAAGGGTGAGTGAATACTTTAAAATATACATGAAAAAGCAAAAGAGAATACTGACTTCGGCAAACGAGACAGTGGCAAATGGTCAGAAAGAGGAAACATCAGCTGGCCTGCTCCTGTTGCTGCTTGCTTGCCTTGCCAAGTTGTCAAGCACCTTGGACACAGTGAGAAGGAAAGAGCTCTCCCAGGAAAAGCCTCCTGGGAATGTCAGACCATGGAAGTGCACTGCTCAGATCTGTGTGAAAATAAAGCATGCTGCTAGAAGTGTTGGTGAATAAATACAGTCTTTGAAAAATGGGATGAAGGAGGAGGTACAAATTGGAATCTCTCCTAGTGAAAGGGAAAAAAAGCACAGGATTTGGAATCAGCTGTCCTGGGTTTGGGTCTCATTCCAGTACTTAGTAGCTGGATGACTTTGGAAAAGACCCTTTAGGGACTAAGCTACACTTCCTAAACCTGTAAAAGGTGCATAATAGTAAATATCTTGCTAATTTGGAGGAATTCCTGAAATTGTACTTTTAATACTCCATTATACCATTTTGTATGTGGATCATCTTTTCTATGTGTATATGATAGTGCTCTGTTTCTATCTGTTTGGGACAGCAACCTGTAATGGCGAATTAACACTAGAAGACATGTTCTTCCCAATATATACATATATGTGTGTGTGTGTGTGTGTATATAATTTTGTGGTGTGACATGCAGTGGTAAGTCATGGTCCTCATGTTTGAGGGGTTATATCAGAGGCCAGGCCCTAATCTCAACTCTGAACTCATTTATTTTATAACCCCAAGTAAGGATCTGGTCTTTGGTCTCTTTGTTAAAAGGAGGTGAGAGTATCCTTCATGTCCAGTTTGAAGGGGTGAGGCCCAAAAGAAATAGTTTGTAAATTCTTTGGAAAATGTAGAACTTAGCACAAAGATACAAATAATTCATCTTATATATAAGTCTGCCTACTTGTACTGGGCTTATTGTTCCCACTAGAGAACAGAGAGAACTTGAGAATAATGATCACAGCTAACAAGATTTCTGCCCACTTCATCTCTCCCAACTCAGCCCCTCGAAGCAAGTGTTCTGCAGACACCCTTTTCATGCTGTTGGCTGGTTGAGAAGCACAGACTTTGTAAATCCTTTGCATTCCTCAAATTATTTTTTTCCAATTATGTTTTCTCAACGTGCTAGATTTGCCTTGAATTTTTGGGCCAATATGTCATGTTTGGGTTACTTTCAGAAATAGTTTTTAAATGGGTATTAGGAGCAGTCAGGATCAAGGAAAAACTTGCTTGAACTTATACTATCTTGAGTTAAGCATTCATGTGAGTCTTTAGTTTAACACACATAGTTATAACAAATAATGTGCTCTCCAATTTCTTTATTTGAAAGCTATTCAGTTTCATGGCTCTGATAAACTCTGGCGTGCTTTTACTTTTTTTGAGAGAAGCAGCCAGTTCAGTTTACTATCCCAAATGGACATGTAAACAGGGCACCATCATGAATACATGGAAAAAAAAGATGACCTACATATACGATGATACAGTAGGGCATTAAAAGTACAATTTCAGTCATTCCTTCCAATTAAGGCTAACTCATCTGTGATTTCAGCCTTCCATTTGAAATAAAAGTCTAAAGTAATTGGAGCACTGAGCTATTCACCACTGTATTTCAATCTGGAAATAATTGTCTTTGTTCAATTAGGAATCTGCATTTTCATGCCAGTCTTCTCAGATTATTTTGAATAGAGAATGCACTCTGATTAAAAAGGAAAAACAAAAAACAAAAAAAGCAAAACAGCAGCCTGATGTCCTCATCCCCTTATTGGATTTAACATTTTGTTTACCTCTAACAGACTGAGAAGGATGTCATAGAAATGACTTTTTGAATTTATTTATTTTAGGTGGAAAAAATCTCTTGATCATTCATATATTGCATCTAAAAAATGTGAAAGTCCTTGAAGATGATTCTTTAGAGTTGGATTTGAAAAAGTGTCTATTTGTCTGAGGACTCTGATTAACTTGGCCTATGATAATGACCAACTTTTGTACAGTGCAAAATCTGACCATTAATTCTTTTTATATTCATAGGACCATTTACAGTCCTTGGTGATTTTGAAATGTGGCCTCATATGTAACTCTTACAAGGAACCTTGACAACTAAGGTTTGTTATTCTTTTTCAGCAGGTGAAAACAGCAAAGATTCGAGAGTTAATGTGATTTTCCCATCACCCACTAAGTCACAGGTAAAACCAAGAGACAACTGCAGGTCTGGCTGCTCTGAAGTCCACGTTTTCTCAGGCTTCCGGTACTATTTTCTTATTAATTTAATACAGCCAACAGAAAATGATGAAACATATTATTTTTAAACAATGATAGGGTGTTTAGGTGGGCATTTGACCTAGCAGTTAAGATCCCACATCATGTATTGAAGTAAATAGATTTGGTACCCAACTTCCACTTTTAACTCTGGTTCCCTGCTCATGCAGACCATAAAAAGCAGCAGTGGTAGCTCCACTGACTGGGTTCCTGTCACCCACTTGAGAGATGCAGATCGAGTTCCCAGCTCCTGGCTTCAATCCCAGCCCAGCCCCAGCCATTGCAAGCACTGGAGAGTGAATCAGTGGATAGGAGCTTTCTTCATCGGTCTACTTTCTCTCTCTCTCTCTCTCTCTCTCTATCCCTCTCAAATAAGAAAGCAAGATGCTATAGATAGAACTATGAAAAATTCCAAATCAACATATGTCTGCTATGAAATTCCATACTTGAATAACTCCAAAAGCACCTATATTTAGTATTTTTGGTTGAGTATAAGAAGTCTGTAAATTACAAAAACATGTTATCAGAATGACAGTTTTTAAGTAATATTCTATACATCAAAATATGATTTAATGATTTCTCCAAAATACATTCCTTTAGAACAAGGCCTTATCTTTTCTATTTTTATATCCCTTCAACCAATCATCATTATTAAATAGAAAGTGAGTATAACTAAATATCTTGAGTGTGTGTATTTTAATATATACATGCAAATAAAAAATCCCACTAGTCTGAAAGTAGAACTCGCCCAAACCTTTCCTTATCCCTTTTAGAAACATTATACAGGCACCTTAAATAGCCACCTTTGATGCAAAGCAATTTCTCCTTCTTAATAATACTCTGATAAACTTACACAAGGCTGTTTCCCCTTTCTTCTATGCTTTTGGCCATACTGTTTCAGCATGACAACAAGAAAAAAAGACTTACTTCAGCACCTGGTTGGAAAGTGATAGCTCACCCCATTTTTCTTTTTGAAAATGTACAAAGTTAGTATTTGAGAGATTTCAGTTCAAATGGCTTTGTAAGCAAAGGTAGTGATAACTTCTACATTTCACCCTAAATGTGATTCTGGCTTTGAGTGTTTGTTTGGGGCTGTGGGTTGGTGGGAGGAAGGCAGTCCGTCCTTTTGTTATCTATCAGAGCATTGGCTTTGGCAGGTGTGGAGATAACTTTCCCGTAATGATGGGAGACAATATTCCCCACCTTCACAGGAACTTGCCACCTGGTGCTGATGGTCAGAGATAATCTAGTCTCTAAGTTAGTTCAGTGCCCCAGCTAAGACTGATAAATGAGTCCAATTATACAAATGCACAGCAGTGTCAATAACATATCAGTATTTGACCAGTCTTGGTGAACTCTTCAGACTCCTTCAGGAAAGACAGTGGACTCCTAAGTAAATTAACCTATCTCAGACCCAGCCACAATATTGAAAGAGAAGAGATCAAGCTTTATAAAGGCTACAAAGAAACATTAAAAATACATTCGCGTAGTATGCAGATCACATCCTCTAACCTCTGATCTTATACAGCAAAAATGCCAGATTCATTGTTGGTCTTACACACTCTAGAATGAATAACATTACATATGAAATCTTTCTTCCTAATAACAGTAGTGGCTAACACTAAAAAATTATGGTATACTGTGATTCAAGAAAACAAATAGGTATGCTCATCAAGGAAAAAAAAGATACAAAGCTATGAAAGGCAAAACTTAGACCAAAATGAAGCCTTTGAGAAAAACAAATGTTTTCTTTCTCTCCTGAATAATCTGGACTGACTACAGAAATTAATAAAATTTACCAAATAGTTCCTTAAATTCCTTTCCATATCATCTTGGAATAGCTATTTTGCATAATCAGCAGAGGAGAGGGACTTATGATTTGATAAGAAGAGAATGATACCGGCAATGTTAAGCATCCAGCATGGCCCAATTTCCCAGGACCCCTGGGAGCATGTGAGCAATGACAAGATGCCACAGTTAAACAGCACAGCAATATGTAGGAAAGTAAGCCAACAAGGCTCTGTCTCTTGGGATAATGTAAGTTTAAGCATTTAAAGGAGATCTTATTAAAAAGAATGTCGATGAACTGAGGAAATAAAATATAGTTCTATTGAGAAAACAGAATGTTCTTCTCTGGAAGGAAAATCTCTCCAGGGAGGTGAAGAGCACTCAACCTCTCACAATGTGAAGGAAAAAACAGCCAGGATTCATAGGCCAGAAAGTGAGGGAGATGGGAAGGGGGTGCTCTATGGACTGAGTGTTTGTGTCCCCAATATTCATATGTTGAAATCATAACCCCAAAGGTATAGTATTTAGTGGTGGGATCTTTAGAGCTGCATAGAGGTAGAGGCCATGAGGGTGTGGTCCTTATGATGGGATTATTGCCCTTATAAAAAAGGGGAAGAGATAGCATCAAATTTCTCTCTCTGTGCCCCTCTCCCTTCCCTCTCCAACTTCATCCCTCCCCCCCCACTTCTCTATTTTCCTTTGAAAAAAGATTCATCTATTTATTTGAAAGGAAGAACAACAGAGAGAACTACAAAAAGAGAGGGAGAGCAATCTTCCATCTGTTGTTTCACTCCCCAAATGGTCACAATTGCCAAGGCTGGGCCAAGTTGAAGCCAGGAGCCAGGAACTCCATCTGATTCTCCCAATGTGAGTTGTCAGGGCCCAAGCACATGGGACATCTGCTGCTGTCCCAGCTATATTATTGGGGGACTGGACTAGAAGAGGAGCATCCAAAACTCTAACTGGGAGCGTGGCATTGCTGGCAGCAGCTTAACCCACTGCACACAACACCAGCCCCTCCATTTCTTCTGTGGCTACACCAAGTAAAGGCCTTGGGAGGACATAACCAGAAGATGGCCATCTACAAAGCAGAGGAAGGCTCTCAACAGGCACTGAATCCACTGGGCACCTTGATCGTAGACTTTCCAGAACTGTGAAAAATAAATGGCTGTTTCTGAAGTCACTCAGTCTTTGGTATTTGGTTGTAGCAATGCAAACTAAAATATGGGACGATGAGGCTGACACTAGGGCATAATGAGTATAGCCACCACCCGTAATGCCAGCAACCCACGTGGACCCCTGTTCGAGTCCTGGCTGCTCCACTTCCGATCCAGCCCCCAAAGATGTTACACCTCTGGTTCAACCAGGATGGGCACTCGAATCAACTTTAGAAAATCTATTGGCCAGCCTACAAGTCTGATTCCGACTGTTGAGAATGTTAAGGTCATGGCAATGCGGGCAGAGTCAGTCCTGTGGTCAAGCCAAAACTAAATGCAAACCTAATGGAAGTGATGGGTGAAGTAGCAGTAAGAGGCAGCTACTCTGCAAAGAAATCAGTGGGCAGCCATCCACAGATGTTGAGCCAGTTCACGACGCCTTCCAAACGAGGCTCAGCTGAGCCCAATTTCCTCTTGAAAGAAGTATGTGAGAGTGCCTCTTAGAACATTATAACCCTGCTCATTTCCTGTACCTTTCTTTTAGTTGAACTACTTCCAAAATGTTTTTATTGGGTTCCAACTAATTAATCCACGAATAAGATAAAAGACAAGCTTCCAAAGTTAATGCTCTCAGCATTTAAAAACTACCGAACATGAGGAACAAGGAGGGAAAGGATCTAACATTTTTTTAAATGTCCTCCATGTGACAGACCTTGTGGTAGGTGAAGTATGTATTTTTATCCCTTTAGCAACTGCATATCTCAAGGATGTTGCTATTTTACTCACACAAATGAAGCAAATGAGCTTCCAAGGGCTTAATAAACTTGCCTGAACTGCTGCAGCATTGGGATTGAAACTCAGACCTGCCAGGCTCCACAGGCCCTTTCCAGGTAATAAGTCTCTCAAAAACAGTGAAGATACAGATGATAACATCATTTTATGTGTCCACATGGAGGAAGCATTAGATGAGGTTAACATTTAAATTGGTGGCATTTCATTTAATATAAGGTGAATGGGCCTCACCCAATCAGTGGAAGGCGTGCATACAACAAAAGGATAGGACTTGTGTAAGAGACTCCTCCAGCTGCTGATTTCCTTTGTACCCTTGGCTGTCCTGGGTCCTGGGCTGGAACTTCTCCACTCTTTCCTGGGTCTCTAGCCTGCTGGCCTCATCCAGCGGATTTACACTTGAAGCCTCCATAATTGCATGAGATAGTTCCTTATAATAAACCTCTTTATATGTAGGTAAACATCCTATAAGTTCTGTTTCTCTGGAGAAACCTACTATGCAATAAAAGACTTGATTCAGGGAACTACACCTGGCTTGTAGCTGGTGCTGTGGTGCAATAGGTTAATCCTCTGCCTGCAGTGCCAGCATCCCATATGGGTGCCGGTTCTAGTCCTGGCTGCTCCTCTTCCAATCCAGCTCTCTGCTGTGGCCTGGGAAAGCAGTAGGAGATGGCCCGAGTCCTTGGGCCCCTGAACCCACATGAAAGACCTGGAAGAAGTTCCTGGCTCCTGGCTTCAAATTGGCTCAGTTCCAGCCTTTGTGGTCATTTGGGGAGTGAACCAGTGGAGGGAAGACCTTTTTCTCTGTCTCTCCCTCTCACTGTCTGTAACTCTACCTCTCAAATAAATAAATAAAATCTTAAAAAAAAAAAAAGAAAAACTATGGCTGCATTTCAAGCTGGTTCAGGGTGTGTTAAGGGTTTCTAAGCTAGGTGTTTGATATATCCTTTCCATTGTCTTCTGCTTATTGTTGATGTGGTATGTCTATTTCTATGTTTTTATTTTTCAACATGTATATACACACACACACAAACACACATATGCTTTTATATCTAAAACGTTTCTTTTGTAGTTAACAATCATTGGAACTAGCTTTTTAAATCTATTTTGACTGCCCTTGCCTTTTAATTGGAAATTTGGTGCTCGTTAACATTTAAATGAATATTAATATAGTTACATTTTGTTTTACTCTTTAACTGTTTTTTTTTTTATTTTATACCTCTGTTTTTCTCCTCTGTTTCTTCTATACTAATTCTTTTGAACAAATTTTAAAGGTTTAAAATTTTTTATCAATATAAAAAGAACAAATTTCATGCATTCTATATGTACAGTTCCAAGATAACCACATTTCCTCAACCCCCACAGTCTCCCTCCCTCCCTCCCCTCTCTTTCTTTCATCAGTTTCTGCAGACATAATTTTAATCCACTCTATATTCGTAGGTTTAATTCATTACTACCATAATATTTGAAAAGTAAAAATAGGAAGATAGTAGTTTCACAGGAGTATAAACAAAGGCTAAAAACAGCAATCAAATCACAAAATGTCTGTTTTATTCCTGCACATTTTTTGTATTCTATATTAACTGCCACATATCAAAGAAAACATGATATTTGTCTTTTTGAGACTGGCTTATTTCACTAAGCCTATGGTTTCCAGTTGCATCTACTTTGTTGCAAAAGAAAGGATTTCATTCTCTTTTGTGGCTGAGCAGTATTCCATGCTGTATATGTACCACATTTTCTTCATCCAGTCATCTAATCCATTGACTTTCAACTTTCACCTCAACATTATTTTTAGTGTTTACTATGAAATACTACATATATCCTTAACATTTCACAGTCTGTTATTAGTTAATGTTGTGCTTTCATGTTATGTTCCTGTGTATATAATAAATCATCTTCATTGGACATCCTTCAAAATATTTTTTATATTTTTGGTTTTCATCAAAACCTTTGAACTTTGATATTCTCAGATGTGATTTTCTTTTTATTTTTATCCTGTTTGGTGTTTGCTAAGTATCTTGAGTCTGTAAATTTGTACCTTTCACAAATTTAAAAAATTTCAGCCCTCATGTCTTTAATTTTTTCTATGTCATGTTCAATCTTTCTGTTTTTCTGGAACTTAATTACACACATGGTAAAAATTTTGTTGTGGCCATATTAGTCTGTGTGGCTCTATTTATTTTTAATTTTTTTATTTCTTCATATTAGAATATTTCTATTGATTTATCTTTAATTTAATGATCTTTTTTCATCTCCAACCTGTTAATCTACTGACTTTTCATTGCATATATTTTTAGGTTACAAATTTTCAACTGAATTTTGTAGCTTCAATTTCTCTTCTAAGAATTTCTAAAAAAACTAATCATAAATAGAATAACTGCTTTACAATAAAGTTTTAAATAATTAAAAATCTGGTTCAACTCAATCTCTATTAATTGTGTCTTTTTTTCCTAGAAACCTTTTATTTAAGGTATATAAACTTCATGCATTTCATTTATACAAATTTAGGAACAGTCTTCAGTTGACAGGCATCTGTTGATCCCATATCTTAGCTATTGTAAATTGAGTTGCAATAAATATGGGGTACAGATAACTCTTTCATATGCTGATTTTATTTCTTTTGGATAAATTTCCAGGAGTGGGATGACTGGATCATTTGGTAGGTCTTTCAGATTTCTGAGGTATCTCCACACTATCTTCCACAATGGTTGTACCAGTATAAATTCCCAGCAATAGTGGATCAGGGTACCTTTTTTCCCACATCCTCACCAGCATTTGTTGTTTGTTGATTTCTATATGAGAGCCATTCTAACTGGAGTGAAGTGAAACCTCATTGTGGTTTTGGGTTGTCTTTCCCTGATGGCTAGTGATCCTGAGCATTTTTTCATGTGTCTGTTGGCCATTTGAACTTCCTCTCTTGAAAAATGCCTGTTCAAATCCTTTACCCATTTCTTAACTGGATTGTTTGTTTTGTTGATATTGTATATTAATCCTCTATCAGTTGCATATTTTGTAAATATTTTCTCTCATTCTCTCGGTTGTCTCTTTACTTTGTTGAGTGTTTTCTTTGCAGTGCAGAAACTTCTTAGTTTAATCAAATCCCATTTGTCTATTTTTGCTTGTATTGCCTGTGCTTCTGGGATCCTTTACTCTAGTAATTATATGGTATCAGGTCATAGATTCAGACTTATGGTCCATTTAGAATTGATTTTTGTTTAAGGTGTAAGGTATGGGGTTTTTTTCATACTGCATGTGTATATCCAATTTTCACAGCACCCCTTTGTTGAAGAGACTATCCTTTTTAGAGGGATTGATTTTAGCTCCTTTGTCAAAGATTAGTTGGTTGATTTATGGATTGATTTCTGGAGTTTCTACTCTGTTCCATTGGTCTACATGTCTATTTTTGCACCAGTACCAGCCTGTTTTAATAACTGCCCTGTAGTATGTCTTGAAACCTAGTCTGATATTAGGATGGCTACCTTTGCTTGTTTGTGTTTTCTGTTGTCATAGACTATCTGTTTCAATCAGTTTTGATACCTCATTCTTGTAATAACAAAAAAATACAACTAGTAATTATATTTAATATTGCAGTGTTTCTTTCTAGAAGATTCTTTCTAGCTGCATTTCCTGCTGCAATCTTGTCCTTGGACTTCGGAATGACTTTTCTTGGTCTTTCTACCCTCATGGAGTTGTGTAGTTTTTGTTTATGTTTTTGTTGTTGTTTTTAACCAATGTTTAGTACCTCAGCTGTCACTATTACCCTGAGTGGGAAGAGATTCAGAAATCTCAAATTTATCATTTAGTTTCATGTTCTTCCATGAGCATTTTTTTTTATTTTTTATTTTTAAAAAAATTTTTTGACAGGCTGAGGTAGGCAGCAAGAGAGACAGAGAGAAAGGTCTTCCTTTCCATTGGTTCACCCCCAAAATGGTCACTATGGCTGGTGTGCTGCACTGATCTGAAGCCAGGAACCAGGTACTTCCTCCTGGTCTCCCATGCGGGTACAGGGCCCAAGCACTTGGGCCATCCTCCACTGCCTTCCCAGGACACAGCAGAGAGCTGGATTGGAAGAGGAGCAACCGGGACAGAATCTGGCACCCCAACCGGGACTAGAACACTGGGGTGCCGGAGCTGCAGGAGGAGGATTAGCCAAATGAGCCATTGCACCAGCCCCATGAGCATTTTGAAGTCCCCTTGTAAGTGTGTATGTGTGCCCATATGGTCTGTTCCAATATTGCTCAGAGCAAAGGATCAGGCTTTCCTTTAAAAAGAATTGCCATCACTCATATACTTATGTTTTTGGAATCCACAATAAGAATAACTACATAAAAAATTTAACAAAATGAAACAGAAAAATACATGAACAGAATTCAGTTATTACATTCAAAAAGCATAAAACTACTTCTATCAATTTACTTGAAAGTTTCTAAATGCTTATTCTTAATTTCTGTGTTTATATAATCTCAAACCAGAACAAAGAGTTTGTAGACTGGTACCAGTCCATGGGCTACATATTGAGCAGTGCTGCCCTATATCTCTCCTTCTTATCACTAATTATATAGATATCATATTTTACCATTTATTATGTCATATCTTTTAATTTCCTGGAGAGCAGGAAATATCTATTTGCGGCCTTGAATTCCCTAGGAGAAAACACCAAGCATTCTGGGTGCCAGGAACATGTAGTGATGCACACACACCTGGTCAACTAATCCACATTTAGGTGGGTAGATTGCTATATAGGTGCATAACAGCCAAGTAATAAATTTATAAAGCTTTGTGAAAGGTTTGGATAGAATTTAGACAGTTTTAACAAGGAAAAAAATTCTCTTTAGAAAATTTATGAAGTAAAGAATTGCTACTATAGAGCATAATTTTTATGATGTACAAAAAGTCACAAAATAGTAGATTTTGGGACATACATACATGTATATGTGTGCGCGCACGTGTGTGTGAGTGTGTCTATGTGTTTGTATTTCCATAATGAAAGAAATGGATTCTTTGAACTATTTTAGCCTCCTGATAGAAAATTCAACACTAAAAATCAGAAAAGAAAAAAGATGAGATGCCCAATTCATCTCCTTTTTAGATTTGAATGTTTTGTCAAGTCATCTATAACATTATAATGGCAAAAGATTGAGAGAAATCTAATGCATTTTTCATGCAGCTGGTCATAGTCTTTATTCTAAGCAATAAAGGAAAAATGATCTTTAATGAGTTCATCTGTGGTTCACTACAAGCAAAATATTTTAGTACAAGATTATTGACTTCTTTTCTATAAACTATTTTGGCAAAAGGATGGCTGAAGTAATGATCCTTCACAATTGCTGTCTACAAAGCAAGATCTGAGAGCTGCAAATCAGACTTTCTTGCAGGGATCCAGTGGGCTGGTATTTGCTGAGATCTCTTACATAGAGAAAGGCATGCATGTCATGGACTTCAGGGAATCAAGCGAGGAGATGTGTTCTTTTTAATTTCTTTCTTACAGCTATCTCATGCTCTTCATTGATTCCTTTACTTTCAGATTCAGGACAAGGTTGATCCACTGTTTTGGGAACACAGCTCAATGTTCCATATGAAATATTTGCTGAGGTCATTAAAGATTGGTGGAAAATGTAAAGATCCAATGATAAAGAATGTAGCTACAGGAAAACAGCAACAGAGGAATAATGTATTTGAAATTGAAGTGCTCATGATATAATTTGTAAAGATTCATGCAAGTTCATGGAAGAAGTTCACACCCCATAGATAAGTAGGTCATAGGCATGAATAAGCATTTCTAGAGACAAAGTAGGAAACAAATGAAAACATATTTTTAAAGATTTATTTATTTATTTGAAAGGCAGAGGCAGAGAGAGAGAGGTCTTATATCTGCTGGTTCACTGTGCAAATGGCCTCAATGGCCAGAGCTAGGCTGATCTAAAGCCAGGAGCCAGGAGTTTCTTCCAGGTGTCTCACATGAGTGCAAGGGCCCAAGGACTTGGGCCATCTTTTACTGCTTTTCCATGCCATAACAGAGAGCTGGATCAGAAGTAGAGCAGCCAGGACTTGAACCGGCGCCCATATGGGATGCTGGCACCACAGGCAGCAGCTTTACCTGCTATGCCACAGCACTAGCCCCCAAAATATTTTAATCCTGGTTACTGACCAAACAAATAGGCATTATCAAAATTGATAGTAAGAATATATCAATTTAGAAATGTTAAATTACTTTAAAGAGGCTAGTGTTGTGGAATAGTGGGTTAAGTTTCCTCTTGCAGTGGCTGCATCCCATATTGGAGTTCCAGCTACCTCACTTTCAACTCAGTTTCCTGCTAATGCACCTGGAAAGGTGGTGGAAGATGGCCCAAGTACTTACACCCCTGCCACCCATGTGGGAAACCAGGATGGAGTTCCAGGCTCTTAGTTTCAGCCTGGCCCATTTCTGGCTGTTGTGGTCATTTTAGGAGTAAAACATTAGATAAAAGATCTTTTTCTTCTTGTCACTCATGCTTTTCAAATAAATAAATAAATAAGTCCTTAGAAAATTACGCTAAAAAGTTAAGATCTTTCAAACTTAAGCACTTGTGAAAAATTAATACTTGAACAAATTGCTTCTTTGAAAGGAAACTGAAACATTTGCAGTTGTAAAAATTTATATTTATTTACTCAAGAGACAGAGAGAGAGAGAGTGAGAAAGAGAGGGAGCTCCCATCCATTGGTTCACTCCCCAAATGCCCACAGCTGCTGGATCTGGGCCAGCGCTGAAGTTGGGAGCCAGTAACACAATCTGTGCCTCCCACACAAGTGGTAGGAACCCAATTTCTTGACTCCTCCTGGCTGCCTCTCAGGGTCCACATTAGCAACAATGTAGAGTCAAGAGCCAGAGGTGGTCATTGAACCCAGGTACTTTGATGTGTGATTGAGTTTCTGACTTGCTAGGCTGAGGGCCCACTCTACACACTTCTGATACCATTCTAACTAGGTAATGCACACATTCATAAAATAGAAAAAAGCTATAAAACCATCTATATCATTTGAAATTGAAAAACCTTGGAGGGAAGCATACTAAGGAAACAATGCAATAGAATCATTAGCTATTAGAATGAAGATAGCTACTGTAACTAAGAGAAACTCATCAAGCAGTAAAGGAAGACTACATAGTCAATAAAAATAATACTTTATAAAACACATAGAACCCTATGAGAATATTGATGATACAATGTTAAATGATCATTATACAGGAAAAGAAGTAATTCCAGCTATTGAAAAAAACTGTAGGCATGTAGTGATTTGCAAAATTAGAAATCTGTAACCAGGCCGGTATTGTGGTTCAGCTGCTGCTTGCAAAGCCAGCATCCCATACAGAACACTGGTTTGAGTCCCAGTTGCTGCCCTTGCCATCCAGGTCCCTGCTGATGTGCCTGGGAAAGCATTAGATGATGGTCCATGTACTTGGGCCCCTGCCACCCACATGGGAGACCCTGATGGAGTTCCAAGCTCCTGGATTCATCTGGGGCCATTTGGAAAAATGTACCAGTGAATGAAAGATATTCTCTTTCTCTCTCTCCCCCTCCCTCTCTGTCTCTCTCTTTCAGCGTTCTACCTTTCAGATAGATAAAATAAATCAACAAATAATATATGAGGATATTTCAAAAAATTTGTGGAAAATGGAATTAAAAGATGTTTATTCTGATGCAAAAATTTTTTGAAATCCATACATAGTTTTTTCCTAGTACGAATTTTTCATGAACTCCTTGAAAACCCCTCATTTGCATGGACTGCAAAACATTTTTGAACCAAACTAAACTTCCAATTCACTTTTCCACAAACTTTGTGTAGTACCCTCGTACATATTTGGGGTGATTGGTTAAGAATTTTTCCCTGTTTCTTTTCCTTTCTTTGTTACTTTTTCCAAATCCCCTTACTTGGATTATTTTACCTATTCTATGTCTTTTTCTCCCCTAAAATTTTTATTTTCAAGGGAGGAAGAAGGAAACGATGATTGTCTGGAGGACATCCCGCCCCCTCAGGCCCCCTTACAGTCAGGCTCTGCCCACACTCAATTTTCTTCAGCCCTGTCAGCTCCTTTTCGGAGAAGTTGATGTGTGGCTCTAATCCTCTCGGCTGGCCGCCTCCCTATTCAGCAGGGTATGCAAATACTTCCAAACCAGAGCATTTTAGACCTATTGAAGGCCCAAGACAACACACTTTTCATTAGCATTTGAAGTGTGAGGGCTGAAAAAGGGGAATGGACAACTTTTTTTCTTTCTTCTTTTGGCTCGAAGCTTTGGGGAGACTTGAAAATGTCCGTTTTTCATCCCTTTGCACACATCAGCATTGGCGCTAAACTTCAGAGAGACGCATTGACTGCCCTCAGGGGAGAGCATTCAGGGGGAATTTTACACATACACAGAGGGCCATCGCTTGAAATAAATCAAGGAACGGAGGTGGCAGAGATGAAGCGAGAGGGGTCCAGCGGGCTAAGCTAGGCGTCCAGAGGCATGAATTTAAATCACGATTTATTTTCTTCTTGCTCTGCTCTTGCATGAACCTCAGTTTTTTAATCCTCAGCAATGGGGAGGAGCCTCGGGGAGTAGCAGGGGAAGATTTACAATGCATGGCCAGTCCCCCGGCAAGCAGCCCTCCGGAGGTGCCCGGTCTGCAGTGTAGAGGTTAGAGCCTGGTGCTCCGAAGCCTAGGTCACAAGTTCAATCCCCTTATGGGTCAGTTAGCTTTTCTCTGTTCTGCAGCCACAGACTAAAGGCCTGAGCCCCTTATTCAGGCCGAATGTCTAACAAAATGTGTGCCCTTGGTCACTGCACAAAACAACCCAGCCAGAGACGAGCAAATCCATCCTCCGCTGTGGGGGAGCAGTTAGGAAGCAAGCTGTCTTTGGGGCCTGCCGAGGCAGACATGTCTCTGCAAGGACGAGGTGGGAGGGATGGGGGAGTCATGTGTGTGTGTGTGTGTGTGTGTGTTGGGGCAGGGGGGGCAGTAACGCAGGGGATGACGGTGGGTGCTGACTTCAGAGGAGATCCCAGCCCCAAAACTTACTTGTGTGACTCTGGGCAAGTTATTCAACCTTTCAAACCTCAGCTGTAGATAAGCTGTGATGCTAACTCCTCCTGTTAACACAGATGGAGAGATTAACGATGTGCCTGGTACTCGGCCAAATTGTGCTAGGATTGTCTTCATCAAATATCATTATCGCATGGTGCTCTGTGGTTATTTAAAGATTATTGGAGAAGATGCTCATGCATATAAGACAAGACAGGTCTTTGATATCAGCAAGGACTATTGAATGCCTGATAGATACCAGGGAGCATAATGCATTTTGAGGGATGAGGTTATAAAAAAAACAATAAACCCCACATGCATCTTTGCCCAAAGAATATGCACAATTAGATGACCAGACTGTATACACTAATTCAATCAATGACCCATTGGGTTACGTTGGTTTCCTCATCTGTAAAATGGGAGTTTTTAGCTAACTGCATCCTAAGATATTTGCAGGATTAAGTGAGGAACATATGTGAAGAACTTAATATGTCTAGTAAGCCTTTAAATGAGTGGATTTTTTATTAAGAGAAAACCAGGCATACTTTGCCATTCTTCAGTTAAAAAAGTGAAAGCTTTCTGTAGTAATCCACATCACAGCCTTGGTACATAACTATTTGTTTCTTAAATTTACTTAGCGCGAGAGAGAGAGGTGAGAGATCTGCATATGCTGGTTTATTCCCCAAATGCCTTCAACATCTGAGGCTGGGGCTGGGCCAGGTTGAAGCCAGGAGCGAGGAACTCCTTTCCAGCCTCTCCCATGGGTGGCAGGGACCTGGTAACTTGGAGCCATCTTGATACTCTGTTATAGTATGATTCTAATTTATTTCTCTAGTTTTGCTTCTGCATCTCTACCTGCTCCCTCCATGACATAACTGGAGGTCCATGTACCATGAGGGATCCACTATCCCTTGCCCCTCCATGGCTTTCACACAACTCCTCTCCTTGTAGAGTTTCTTCCTTCGTTTGTCCACTGACTGAACAAATGCTCAAAATGCCTTCCTTTGGGAAGCCCTTCTTGACTTATGTGTCCAGAATTCTCTGCCCCCTCTGACTGCTGCTTTTTATGAGTTTACACGTGCCCAAGAATACATCACAGATGAAAAACCTCTTGAAGAGGTTTAAAATAGCCATAATCAAGGGGCTAGCATTGTGGCATAGCTGGTTAAGCCATAGCCTGCAACACTGATATCCATTAAGGGCCCCTGTTGGAGCCTCTGATGCTCTACTTCCAATTCAGCTCCCTGCTAATGTGCCCAAGAAAGCAGCAGAAGATGGCCAAGTGCTTAGGCCCTAGCACTCATGTGGGAGATCCAAATGGAGTTCCAGGCTCTTGGCTTCTGCCTGGCCCAGCCCCAGCCCCAGCCCCATCCATTGTGGCTAGTAGGGGAGTGAACCAGCAGATCAAAGTTCTCTCTCTCTCTCTCTCTCTCTCTCTCTCTCTAACTCTGCCTTTCAAATAAACAAATCTTTAAAAATATAGCAGTATTCAAACTTCGGGAAAGTGAAGTTGGAGTCCTGTTGATGTGGGCAAGAGAGAAATACAGCAAGGGGACTCTATTCATTAGTTGTTACTAACAAACCACCTCAACTCTTAGTGTCTTAAAACAACTATCATTTATTTGGCTTCTGGGTCTGTGGGTTGATTGCTGGGCAGGGGTGTGGGGAGAGAGGTTTCTCCTGGCCTAGTCCAGGCCCATCTGATGTTGGCTGGGCTGATGCACGTCTAACACTCAGCTTCTGGGACTGCTGGGGTAGGCTAACCTCAATGGCCGAGGCTGGGTTAGCTCAGGTTTGTTCCTGTGGTCTGCGATCCTTCAGAAGACCAGCCTGTATTGTTCACATTGCAGCAGGGTAGGATTCCTCGACAGGGTGCACACCAGCAAGGTCTTCTGAGGTTCAGTCTTAGAATTGGCCTAATGTCACTTTTGCTATTTTGCAATGGCCAAAGTGCAACACAAGGCCAGCCCAGATTCAAGGGATGGAGAAACCAGTTCCATCTCTCGATGGGAAGAGCTGCAGAGTCACCTTGCGAAGAGGCCTGGTGTAGAGAGCATAATAGTTAGACTGACCTGACATTTGCTGAAGTGACTGAGCAAGGTGTGTGGGGAGGCAAATGCTGGTGGAGAAAGCCTGGCAGATGAAAGCAAAGCAATGAGAATGGAAAGGGAGAAGCAGACAGATGGCATAAGACACAGCAGGGGATGGTTAGAACGGCAGAGTTGGAGGGAGAGAGGATAAAACCTGTTACCAGTAAGGAACACCATAATGTGGTTGAAGGACTTAATTTCACACTTAATTTCTTCACTTTTTTTTTTTTTGATAGGCAGAGTGGATAGTGAGAGAGAGAGATAGAGAGAAGGGTCTTCCTTTTTGCCGTTGGTTCACCCTCCAATAGCCACTGCGGCCGGTGCATCGTGCTGATCCGAAGCCAGGAGCCAGGTGCTTCTCCTGGTCTCCCATGGGGTGCAGGGCCCAAGGACTTGGGCCATCCTCCACTGCCTTCCCGGGCCATAGCAGAGAGCTGGCCTGGAAGAGGGGCAACCGGATAGAGTCCGGTGCCCCGATCGGGACTAGAACCCCATGTGCTAGCACCGCAAGGCAGAGGATTAGCCTGTTAAGCCACGGCGCCGGCCAATTTCTTCACTTCTAAATGAGAATAATAATGACATCTACACCGAAAAGATGTTTGTGAGATTTTAGACACAAGCTATAAAGGATGTGACCCACAGGGGGAGTGTCACATGCTATATTCCATGTATGGAGCACTAGGCCAAGAGTCAAGAGCCTAGAGCATAATTCTAGTCCTGGTTTTCATAATCTAGTGAGCTGGAGTAAGTTATTTAAATCTCTGACCTTGGGTTTTATCTTCTGTGGAATAGGGTTAGTAATAACAACATCAAAATCACATTCTCGAGGGGTTAAAGAAAGGAGTCCAAAGTTCTCTCTGCTCCAGAGAGGATTTGCCAGCTTTATCTTTGACTTTCGCCTTCACATCTCTAAGGGCAGAGTAGAGTGGAGGGTCCAGGATTCTGCATGCTTCTGGCTTCTCCCACAACACACCCAGCCTTGCCATTTCTCTCAGTCTTAAGAAAATCAGATTAATTTTCCTATGCCCATATCCCTGATTGCCTCAGTCTTCACAAACATCCCAGAAATCCTGAAATCTTTCCCATTTTTCAGCCTCTCTTTCTCTGTTGTTCTGTACATATTCTTCTCTAACTTAACCCTTCCCACTGCTAAGTCACAATAGCCATACGCCCAGTGCTGAGTAGTCACATGTGACTAGTTACCATCATATGACATGGGGAAACATCAAACTCGCTCTACTACTGATCTCACTATCCCCATGACTTTAATTTTCATTTATTTATTTTAAAGAGCGAGCAAGGGAGGAAGAGAGAGAGAAATTTCCCATCTACTTGTTTACTCCCCAAATTACTATAACAGCAAAGGGCTTGACCAGGCTAAAGTCATGATCTGGAAACCCCATCTGAGTCTCTTATGTGGGTAGCAAGAAAAGTACATGAGCCATCACCTGCTGCTTCCAGGGTACACATTAGCAGGTGGCTGGAGTTGGGTGCAGAGCTGGGACTGAATCCTAGGCATTCTGATATGAGATGTTAGGTCTTCAAAGAAATAGTTAACTGCTATGCCAAATGGCCACCTTCCTCCCCATGACCTTAAATCTAATCTCTGTATAAACATCAGTCACAAAAAGACTTGGAAATGTTTTCCATGATTTGTGGCAACTAATATACAGAGCACAAAAAATGTAAAGTATATGAAAGAAATTGACTCTTTGATACTTCATTTGTTTATACTCCTGAACAACAGTGGTTTTTTTCCACTTACAACTTGCTAAATTCTTTATTTAGTGGAGGGTTAAGCTTGTGATTATGAAACAAACTGAAAGTATGCCATTGTAAAAATTAAAAGAAAAAATAAGAAAGGAGGAGAGAGGGTGGGAGCATGGGCAGGAGAGAGGTGAGGGTGGGAAGTATCACTGTGCTCTTAAATCTGAAAAATGAAAATTTCTGTATACATGAAATTTGTTCACCTTACATAAATTGAAAATTTTTTTAAAAAGAAAGATGCCTAAATTTTATCTATAGCTCATAATTTTGTTGAATGTCAAGTGCCTACAGCCACTGCCTCCTCAATACATTCAGTTAAATGTGTGAGAGCCATCTCAAAGTCAACAGGTCTAAAACAAAATTCACCACACTTCCTTCCAAATCATCTCCTCCTGTTGTATTCACTTCAGTCAAGAGCAATACTGTTCTTTCAGTTGATCAGGCCACAAACCTTGCAAGGGTCCCAGAATCTTCATTTTCTCTCAAATCCTACTTCTGATCCGTCACCAAGTCCTTTAAACCCTTCTAATCTCCATCACAACTCTCCTAGTTCAAGGTTCTGCCATCTCTCACCTGCTTTAAGGTAACGACCTCATAACTGGTTTCCCTTCTTTCATTTTTGCTCCCTTTGTCTGTTCTCACCACAGCAATCAACAGGCTCATTTTTAAATGTAAGACACGGCCGGCGCCGCGGCTCACTAGGCTAATCCTCCACCTTGCGGTGCCGGCACACCGGGTTCTAGTCCCGGTCGGGGCGCTGGATTCTGTCCCGGTTGCCCCTCTTCCAGGCCAGCTCTCTGCTGTGGCCTGGGAGTGCAGTGGAGGATGGCCCAAGTGCTTGGGCCCTGCACCCCATGGGAGACCAGGATAAACCCCTGGCTGCTGCCATTGGATCAGCGTGGTGCGCCAGCCGCAGCGCGCCGGCCACGGCGGCCATTGGAGGGTGAACCAACGGCAAAGGAGGACCTTTCTCTAAAAAAAAAAAAAAAAAAAAAAAGTAAATGTAAGCCACGTCTTAACTCTTCGCTGTTCCTAATCTCAAATGCTTTTTTCTGCTTCAGAATTGAAGTCAATGTCCTCTCAATGACCATGGAAAATCCTTGCTCTTCTCACTCACTACTCTCCCTTGCTCACTCTGCTTAAGCCACGTCTAATCAGGGTCTTTGCACTTGCTATTTTCTTTAACCAGGATGCCCTTCCCCTAGGTATTCTGCTTGAATCTGGATATTTGTTCAGATGTCACCTTCTCCTTTCCCAACGACCCCACTTAGAATGGATCTCACCTTGTATCCTTGGTGCTCCCCACTTCCCCCTCCATTTATTTTTCTCCAAGGCACATCTTTCTTCGGATGCTCCATGTATTTATTTATTTGGCTGGTTGGTATAACGCATCTCTCCATTAAGATACAAGCTACACATGGGGAGAGGTTTTCTTACTCCCTGTGGTATATCCTGGGCTTAGGAAGGTGCCTGGCACAGAGTAACCCATCAGTAGAATTTTATTGAATGAATGAATAAAATGACTAACACAAGCTGAACACTGTGCCTGGCACATAGCAGCTGTTCAACAAATGTTATTTTCATCTCTCACAGGCTTTTTGTGGGAATGAAATGGTAGAATGAATGAGATATGATATATGAAATTCTATACAACATAAGTCACTACTACTTCATTGCTGCATTTAGCACAGGGCCTTGTACTTATTCCACATGGACTTGGAGCAGAGATTTCGATGGGATCCCTGCCAGAAACAGACACTGGGACCACCGTGGCTTGTCTCTGCTGCTGACCCATCCAGATGCTTCTTATCTGTACTAGGCTGGAAATCCAGATGACCAAGTAATTATAATTACGTTTAACAGAAGAGTAAATGTTCTCATTGTGTTCTCATGGCTGTGTATAAGAGATAAATTCTATACAGAATAGCAACGTGCTATGAAAAGCATTGTTGCCTGAGGCCACCGAGTTCCAGGCAAGCAGCCCTGGACGACCAGTGTTGGGGTTATCACAGCAGAGACCCAGATAACCAAACTTCAGCCACTGAGAGAAGGCTAGCAGTCCCATTGCACTAGGCTTTGAGGCAGGGAATATATTTTAGGAAAGTTTTCCTGCCAAATAGTCAATAATTATACAGTTTTTCAATCTTATAAGAGTAAACATCTAGCTTATAGAAAATTAATTAATGTGGATTCTTAGTTTCCAAAAATATGCTTAAACTATGACACTATATATATCCTATAAATAGCCTGATAAGTAAGTTAAAGTCTTAAAAATTTGTCTGTTTTTATGACATTGTTTCCTCCGTTATCCAACTCTCTTTCCTTTTCTGACTGTCAAAAATTGTATATTTCAAAATGACCCATTTGCTATTTTATGATGAATTTAATAGGTTTTCTTCAGAAGTTTGAAAAGAATGATTTTTTTGGGAAAGAATATAGAACTAAAAGTGCCTTGTAGTGACCAGTGATGGGATAAGGAAAGCAAATTTTGGGACAGTGAAAATTAAAAAAAAAAACCAGCAAGTATATGCTAAAAGGCACGAGATAATGATCGAATGAATGGGCCTAATATAAGTTAGACTTCAATCATGTTTTTAGTTCTAATTGAACCGTGTTTCAGCCACCAGCCCTGAAGAAGTAGTGATTACAGGATGTGTTTCCCCAGACATGAGTATCTTTCCTTTTGTTTAAATTTGCAGGACCTGGAAGGAGACTATGTGAGCATTAGGGGCACAAGGACCAAATTTCCTTTTTTCCCTGTTCAGCCCAGGGTAGACTGAAGCCCTAGAGAGAATACTCCCAAAGAGAGGTAATTACAACCATCACAGCATTCTAACCTCAGAGATCCAGAAATGCGATACCCATTTAAGACCAAACCACTGGACACAGAAAATAAGAATATTCTTCTTTTAGAGGTATTTATGTACAAGTATCAAAAGAGTACATACAAAACCAATATTAAAGAATTATCATCATCTCATGTGACTAGACTGGCTTCCTGATTGTGGTTGTCACCAGGTCACCCAGTAACTGAGGAAGAAGCACTTCAGGTGTGTAAGCCCTTGAGCCCATTTCTTTCTGGTGCTCGGGTCTTGTTCCATCAGTGTCCTTCTCCCTCTTGGGTCTCTTCAGCCTCTGCCAGGGTGCTTTGCTTCTCTCATCCTAGGAATGGGCTCAAATCACCACTCTCCTGAAAAAATCCAACTCTCTACCATTTCTTTCTTTTTTCATATATATATATATATATATATATATTTTTGACAGGCAGAGTGGACAGTGAGAGAGAGACAGAGAGAAAGGTCTTCCTTTTGCCGTTGGTTCACCCTCCAATGGCCGCCGCGGTAGCGCGCTGCGGCCGGCGCACCGCGCTGATCCAATGGCAGGAGCCAGGTGCTTCTCCTGGTCTCCCATGGGGTGCAGGGCCCAAGCACTTGGGCCATCCTCCACTGCCCTCCCTGGCCACAGCAGAGAGCTGGCCTGGAAGAGGGGCAACCAGGACAGGATCGGTGCCCCGACCGGGACTAGAACCCGGTGTGCCGGAGCTGCAAGGCGGAGGATTAGCCTAGTGAGCCGCGGCACCAGCCTTCTTTTTTTTCATATATTTTAATTTGAGAGAAAGACAGAGCTCTCATATGCGGTTCACTTCCCCAAAGCCCAAAATGGCCAAGATTCCACCAAGGCCAAAGCTGTTTGCTGGGAACTCAGTCCAGGTCTTGCACACTGTGAGTAGGAGAGACCCAGTTACTTAAGGCTTCATTGCTTTCTTCCAGGGTCTGCATTGGCAGGGAGCTGGGGTCAGGAGATGGAACTGGCACTTGAATCCAGGCTCTTGGATATGGGACACAGGTATACTAACCAGCATTGTAACTACTAGGTCAAATGCATACCACAGTGCTAGTTTTTCCTCTTTTTATAGATGTCCTTTTTCAAGTTGAGGAAGTGTTTTTCTATTCCTACATGTGTGAGATGTTTTATCAAAAATAGCATTGAATTTTTTCAAAACCTTTTATGCATTGAGTTATACGATCATGTGAATTCTTTCTTTGACCTGTAAATAATTTGGGATTACATTGCTTGATGTCCAAGTCTTAGACCAGCCTTTTGTCTATGGAATAACCCCCCATTTAGTCAGGGTGTATAATTTCTCTTACATCATGCTATTTTAATATTTGTTAAGAATTTTTGCATTGATATTCATAAGGAATATTGGTCTGTAGTTTTATTTTTGCACTGCTTTTGTTTGGTTTTGGAATTTGAATAAAATGAATTGGAAAGTATTCTCTTCTATTTTAGGTAAGTTATTGTACAGAATGAGTATTAATTTTTGCTTTAGCACCTCATAGAATTCTCCAATAAATCTCTGCCTAGAGATTTCATTTTTGGGAATCTCAATATTATTAAATGAATTACTCGATATTTTTAGAGCTATTCAATCTATTTCATATTGAGTGACTTGTGAGTAGCTTTGATTTTAGAAGAATTGGTGTATTCCATTTAAAATGAGAAACTCAGTTCATGGAATTCTTCATGGTTTTCTTGTCATCCTTTTTATCTTCAGGGTCTGTAGTAATATTCCCAGTTCCATTCCTAATAGTGGCAATTTATGTCTTCTCTTTTGGCCAATCTTGTCATTTTTAATGATCTTTTCAAAGAAACTTCTGTTTAATTGAGACTCCATGTTGTTTTCTGTTTTCAATTCCACTTATTACTGCAATTATCTTTATATTTCCTTCCCTCTCTTGCTTTTGGCTTATTTTGCTCTATTTCAGATTCTTTAGGGGGAACTTGGACTATTGCTTTGAGACATTTCTTCTTTTCTACAAATTTCTCTTTCAATATTATTGTAGCTGTATCCCACAAACTTTCATATACTGTGTTTTTAATTTAATTCAGTTGAACGTGTTTTTAAATCTCCTGGAATTGGCTTCTTTGACTCATGTAACCTACGGAAGTGTGTTGTTTAGTTTCCACATTTGAAGATTTTCATGTTGTCTTTCTGTTATTGTTTTCTTTTTTTTTCTTTTTCTTTCCTTTTTTTTTTCTTTCTTTTTTTTTTTCTTTTTTTTTTTGACAGGCAGAGTGGACAGTGAAAGAGAGACAGAGAGAAAGGTCTTCCTTTGCCGTTGGTTCACCCTCCAATGGCCGCCGCGGTAGCGCACTGCGGCCGGCGCACCGCGCTGATCCGATGGCAGGAGCCAGGTGCTTCTCCTGGTCTCCCATGGGGTGCAGGGCCCAAGCACTTGGGCCATCCTCCACTGCACTCCCTGGCCACAGCAGAGAGCTGGCCTGGAAGAGGGGCAATCAGGACAGGATCGGTGCCCCGACTGGGACTAGAACCCGGTGTGCCGGCGCCACAAGGCGGAGGATTAGCCTAGTGAGCCGCGGCGCTGGCTTTCTGTTATTGTTTTCAAGTGTGATCCCACCATGGCTGAAGAAAACACTCTGTATGACTTCAATTCTTTACCCATGGTATGGTCTATCTTTGTATAGGTCTTCTGAATACTATAAAAAGCCTGTATTCTGCTTTGTTGGGTTGAGTGCTCTGTAAATGTTGATTAGATCTTATTGGTGATGGCTTCGTTGAGTTCCATATCATTTCTTATTTTTATTGTCTTGTTGAAAGCAGTATGCTAAGGTATCAAGCTGCAGTTGTAGATTTGTCTCCTTTTCCATTCAGATCCATGATATATATATATATATATATATATATATATATATATATATATATATTGCTTTTGTTTTCTTGAACTTTGCAGCTCTTGTGTTTTGTGCCTATAAATTTAGGATTGTTATGTCATCTTTTCTTTCATCACTTGAAATTACTGTGCCATTTCTAGTCTCTGTAGTTTCTAATCAGAAATCCTCTGTTATTTGCATTGTTTTCTCCTTATAGGTGTGAGTTCTCTCTCATTACATTCAGGATTTTCCCTGTTTAGTCTTTGGAAATTTGAATATGATGTGACTTGGCAAAGGTTTCTTTAGGTTTATTGTGCTCAAATTATTTTCAGTTCCTTCGATCTATATGTTTATATATTTTACCAAATTCTGGAAGTTATCAGCCATCATCTCTTTGCACACTATTTAAGCTATGCCCGCTTTTTTCTCTCCTTCCAGGACTGAACACATGAATATTAGGCCTTTTGTTATGGCTTCATAGGTCCCTGAAGCTCTGATTATTTTACTTTCTTAGGCTGCTCTCTCTGTGTTCAGATTGGATCATTTTTATTGTTCCATCTTCCCGTTCACAGGTTCTCAATCCTCTGTAAGTTCATCTATTAGTATTTTTAAATTTCACATATTGTATTTTCCAGTTCTAAACTTCCCACTTGTTTCTTCTCTATAGCTTCTATTTCTCTGTTGAGACTCTATCTTTTCTGAGAGTATGTATCTTCTTTAAATTTTTTTTTCTTATTAGTTTGTTAAAAACATATTAATAATGGCTGGGTTAGGCATTTTAAAGGTGGCTACTTTTAAATCTTTTCAGACAATTCTAACATCTCTATCATGTTTTATACTTGGATGATTTTACTACATAAATGTTATCTATTGTGCTAGATTGCCCTTTTTTTCCTTCCTTCCTTTCTTCCTTTCTTCCTTTTTCCTTTCTGCTTTCTCTTTCTTTTCTTCTTCTTCTTCTTCTTCTTCTTCTTCTTCTTCTTCTTCTTCTTCTTCTTCTTCTTCTTCTTCTTCTTCTTCTCCTTCTTCTCTCTCTCTCTCTCTCTTTTTGCTAGGGGGAGAAAGCTTATGTTGAAATTTTTGTTGTCTATGCCTATTGATGTCTGTGGATTGCTGGCTTCTTCAGTATGAGGAAAGATAACATAAGAAACTTTATATTATGTTGTTTCTTAGATCACAATGTCCCCCGCTGAGCTCTCTCCTTTCCATCTGTCAGTTTTATATTTATTTTATATGCAAAAATCTAAGGGCTTTTGTTGTGCCTATTGAGATAAAAAGGATAAAGTGCATCAACTCTTTCCAGAGATGGAACTCCTCCCCTTTATATATATTTTTGAATCAGCTTTTTAATTTCTCTAAAAAAAATCCCAGTGAGACTTTGACTAGGATTGAATTAGATCAATAAGTCAGTTTAAGGACAATTAACAACCTCACAATATTGAAGATTTTTTTGGGAAAATTTTAAATTATAATTTTTTACATAAAAATATGAGATTTTTCATTTAGTGTGAGCCAATTTTGATACATTTTATTTTTCTAAGATTATATTAATTTCATGTAAATTTTCATATCTATTGGCATAAAGTTGTGCATAATATTTTAATATTTTTTATCTTTATAAGCTCTTATGCTGTCCATTTTTTCATTCTTAATATTGATAATTTCATTGTTTGCATTTTGATATATCTTAAGAAATCTTCCATTATACTTGTCTTTTCAATGACCAACTTAAACATAATCACTCTATTGTAGTTTCCTATTTCATTGATTTTTAGATATTATCTTTGTTATTCCCTTTCTTCTACTTTCTTTGGACTTTATATATTTTTAAAGCTCTTGAGATACATAATTAGATCATTGTTCTTGAGCCTTTATTAATTTCTATACTTTGACTATAAGTTTATTTTTTAGTGTGACTTAGAAAAGCAACAGAACATGATAGCACTGACAATTCCTGCCTTAGACTCACAGCAGTTCAAATCACACCCACAGTCAGAAAACATCCCTAATATTGGCAGCAATCTGTGGTTTGCACCCAGACCAGAAATAGGATAATTAAGACTTTCATTGAGTAAAAATGCAGAAGGAACACTACCACAAAAATGTATCATGGTCCATCACAGCTCTGTGGGTCCCCTTGTTTCTTGGGTACCCTGTGCATGTCATGGAGGTTCTTTATAACATCACCAACCATCAGTCTCTGCTAACATCTGGAGTGCCTAAAATGAGAGTCAAAGCAAATCAGTGTTCTATTTCTTTCTTTCTTTCTTTTTTTTTTTTTTTTTTTGACAGGCAGAGTTAGACAGTGAGAGAGAGAGACAGAGAGGAGAAAGGTCTTCCTTTTCCTTTGGTTCACCCCCCAAATGGCTGCTACAGCCAGCACGCTGTGCCTATCCAAAGCCAGGAACCAGGTGCTTCCTCCTGGTCTCCCATGTCGGTGCAGGGGCCCAAGCACTTGGGCCATCCTTCCTGGGCCACAGCAGAGAGCTGGACTGGAAGAGGAGCAACCGGGACAGAATCTGGCGCTCCAACAAGGACTAGAACCCAGGGTGCTGGTGCGGCAGGTGGAGGATTAGCCAAGTGAGCCGAGGCACCGGCAGTGTTCTATTTCTTGTGAAGCAAGTACCTGTTACTTTTATACTTCTTAGGAATCATCACACTGGACAAGGATGATTCTTTAAAATTTTAGACTTCTATTTTCTAATGTATACATTGTAAAACGTGTATCATTCACTCAACTAATTTTTAAAATAATAATAGAGTCATATACTTCCATCTTCTTTTGTGAGGATTAAATGATAATTTCCAATTCCCGACTCTCTCACTTTGTCTAGGCTGTGAACTTGAATGAAATTACATTTGTATTAACTTAGAAACATTACTAGCTCTGTCCCAACACCTGTCCACACACACTGGCAACCCACATCACAGGGTTTTCAGAAAGCTCCAAGGAACATTCTACTTCTGCATATAAACAAGTCTCTGATGCTGTGTTTTGCTGATGACCTGCTGATCACAATCATACAGAGAGGTACCTGACGTGAATAAAGGAGGAAACCATGTGATATTCTTAACTGAGGTTCTCTAGGACAAGCCCTGTAGGAGCCAAGTGGGTGCCTAGAGAGATCTGGTGAGAGGTGATGATTTAAGATATAAAATAAATGATCTACACTTTCTGTTTGTTGATGAGGGAGACGGTAAGACTCCTTGGTTTATCACTGGCTTCATGGTAAAGGATCCAACTGGGTCAATTTTACCTTAATCCCCAAAGACAGAATTTAGAGCCCCTGATAGTTTTCTTCATTAGTGACATTCATTCATCAGCAGTCACAACTTGAAGCAGTCTCATTTTCTCTCTTGCAGGGTAGCAAATGAAGAGTTAATATGAGAAAACTAAAAGAGCAAGGAGGAGTGTATGGCAATAATTTGCACAATATTAAAGGAACAGTCAATTAACATAAAAAAATCTACTTCATCTCTGCCACTCACTAGATGACCAGCTTTAGGAACTCCTGTTGACATTAGAGGCACATTCTTTTAATCATTTATAAAGTAAAGGATGATGAAACCAAGACTATTCATTGTCATTTATGTACAAGGTGTTATTCCAGGAATTTATATATGTTGATTAATATCATCCTTCACAATGTTAGTAATTAATAAGTTACCGCCAATTTTCAAGATTTAGAAAACAAAGGCTTAGAAGAGTTAATAATTTGTTTAATGTCACTCAGCTAGTAGGATTCGAAGCATGAAAACTTATCAGTTTATTTTTGTTGATTTTGCTTTTCTCATCCCTTTTATCATTGCAGATCTGTAATTTCAAAATTTAGAAGTTCACAAAGGGTGATAAGTTTATTATTGCTATTCTATATATCCCATTGCTATCACCATATGACCACCTTGTTAGCACATCTTTTCCTCCATTTCTTGGGAGTTCTTCTTGCTTTATGGTTTAATTGTTTATTATAATGGAAAAGTAGTTTACTTCTCAGTCCTAAAGATTATATTAGAGTCAATTATATGATGGCTGCATGTACTATGTCTATGATAACCCATTATGATGAAAACATTAAATGCATTCCCTCAGGGGATTAACTTATGTCTGTGGAGTGATGGGTGCTGGGAGAGAACATTTTATTATACGTATTGTTTGCACAATCTATTTTAATCTCAAAATATTTTAAAAGACTTGGTCAAAATATAAGATAGGGCTTGTTTTTAGTAGGGGGTGCTTTTCATTATTATGAATGTAATTTTGCCCCTGGTGAAAACTCAGAAGTCGCTTTGTCCAGAAGGATGCTGACATCCTATACTATGCTTATTTTTGACATCTTATACTGCACACTAAACCACATGAGGCAAACTTCAAATGAATCAGCTATAGGAATGTATACCTGGTTTGAAAACTGAGTCAGCTCTAGTGTTTTTCTTCATGTTGCTCCCAAAGTGGTTGGAGGTATCTGTGAACACATCTTCTCAATGCTTTTGTTTTCTTTCCTTTTTATAAAATAGCCATCAGATATCCAAGCACTTAAATATCTTCCCTTACAGCCAGGGATTACTGTCTGAGCGGTGGCTGTTTGGAGTATTAGTAACCAAACCAAATATAGACTTTTGCTGACTCCTAAGAAATAATGTGAATAGAATGAATCATTAGAATAATATATAAACTACCGAGAAAAAGCTGACCTGCCTGGATAACTATGATCAGACAGTTTACTAATTAAAAATAAGATAAAGAAAATTAATACTTTTCCTTGAAAAGGATACAATCTATGAATGATACACAGAAGACTAAGTTGTGTAATCATAAATGAGAAAAACTAAAGAGATTAATATTACAGAGAGCGTACTAATAAATAGGAGTTTAAAATTCCTTTACTGTGCCTCAAAACGTCAGGGGATACCTTTGGTTCAGGGAGTTTGCATTCCTTTTCCTTCTTGCCTTGTGGCATGACTCACTTCCCTAACTTCTTCAGTTCTGTGCTCAGAGGCTACCTTCTCAATGATGATCACCCTGACCAATCCTCCTTATAATTGAAACTATGCTTTTCCACATACCATAACACTCTCTATTCTTGTTAACTGGCTTACTCTATTTCTGTACTATTTACTAGCTACTCTTGATCAGTCTTTCTCTCCCATGGGATGTCAGCTTTCTTGACCAGAACCTTGGTCTATTTTGTTCACTGCTCTATTCCTGGTAGACAGTATATGTATTTAGGTCAATACATGTGTAAAATCATTGTATAAGCAATGCCTAGCACACAGTAGGCTCAAAAGTCATTAAGTAAATGAATAAATGGATATTAGAAATTTCTTAAACTGCTTCATATACTTATAGAAGCCAGTGTAAGTGTAAGTCAAAGTTTGGGAAAACCAACAAATAGGACTGGTTTCAATAGTTCAGGAGTGGGAAACTTGAAGGATGGCAACTACACAGAAATGGGCTCTGAGCTAATACAAATAGTCAAAAGCAAACAAGGGATAGCCAAGGGCAATTTTCTAGAAGGATGTAAGGCCATCTGCACTTACAGTTGTCAGAAGACAATTAGGAGGTGTGTTGTTGATGGGCAAGCTTCACGATGCTCGGCATACAGACAAGTGCTGTGGTGAGTCTCTGTCCTTTGACTGCCCAGCAGCTGGGTCACCTTTGTCAGTGAGTGAAGGTAAGGGTAAGCTGCAGGAGTGACTTCCACATTACTGCGGCCTACAACAATGGCAATTATTTATTGTTCAGATTGCATGTATGCCACACACTGGCAAAAAGGATATGCTGGTCATTATCACTCAGAGGCTTAGGCCAGCAGAAATTTAATTTCAGTAGGCTTCCATATTTAAAGGGCAGGAAAAGCTAGAGTGAGAGGACAGTCTGTTGGCTGCCAGTGTTTCTGACCTGAATTATTGTGTCACTGTTACTCACATGCAAATGGCCAAGGTTAGTCATATTTCTAGCCTGAGTCAATGAGGATTTAAAAAATGCATTCCTTCTATGAGAAGAGCAGTGAAAATAAGTGAAAAATAATAGTGTATTCTCCATCCAGTTATATAATTATAATACTGGCAGCTCTTAGGGAGAAGTGGAGCCTGACACTTTCCATAGAAATACAAATAGCCAATAATTTTCCTTTGCCTTCCCAGTCAATCAGATGCAGTAGGGTATGATTTGAACTGAGATTGGGGGAATTTTTACTAGTAAAGCTGTAGTGGCAGATTTCCAGGGACAGCTTCCAGCGCTGTATGTGTCAATTGTGGTATTTAGATTCTAATGGTGACAGATGTGGAATCTTCACCTGATTGTAGTTGGTATTTTTCAATACACAGTTACAACTGGTAGCTTCCCTTCACATGCACACACTTTAAAACATATGTCGCCAGCACCCTTCTTGTCCTATTTTTTGTAATATTTACAAACAGTTGAACAAAAGTTGCTTTATCTAGCACTTGACTAAATGAAAGAATTTCTGTCAATTCAAATGTAGTTTTTCCATGAGTATAAACTTAAAAACCTCAAACTGTTCCAAGTTATGAAGAATAATAGTCTTCTTTTTTATTAATTTTTTTTATTTTTATTTTATTTTTTATTTGACAGGTAGAGTTTAAACAGTGAGAGAGGGTAACAGAGAGAAAGGTCTTCCTTCTGTTGGTTCACTCCCCAAATGGCCGCCATAGCTGGTGCTGTGCTGATCTGAAGCCAGGAGCCAGGTGCTTCCTCTTGGTCTCCCATGCGGGTGCAGGGGCCCAAGCACTTGGGCCATCCTCCACTGCCCTCCAGGTCACAGCAGAGAGCTGGACTGGAAGAGGAGCAACAGGGACTAGAACCGGTGCCCATATGGGATACTGGAGCCACAGGCAGAGGATTAACTAAGTGAGCCACGGCACTGGCCCCAATAATAGTCTTCTTACTGAGTCATTCCAATCCCTCCACAACCAATTTCTCTTTCGTCCAAAAATGGAGGAAGGGTTCAAATGGAGGGACACTGATTACCTGACAGACCAGTTTATATTGTATGCATCTGTTGAAATATTGCAATGTGCCCCATTAAAGTGTATAGATATTACACATTAATCAAAAATTTTAAAAGCAAGGACAGTGGAAGAGAAATTTAGTCCTCATAATAATCTTATGAGGTAGGTAATCATTATTCCAGTTTTATAGGAGAAAATTGAGCTTCAAATAGGTTTAAATAACTTACCCTACATTACATGACTAATAATTGGTATTGCTAAGATATAAGCATAGAGTCTGATTTCATAAATATAATATGCTGTGCTTTGCCATTACATATACATATGCTTCTGAAGGTATTCGAAAGAGTTAAATACTCCTAAATGCATTGTAAGTTAAAAATACAATGAGTCAATAAAATGTTTAACAAAATTTTGAAATTAAGAAAGCATTAAGTGAACCATTATAAGGTGGGGACCATCTGTTCTTATTGTATTCTGATTATTCTAATTTAAACATATATCTAATGACTTCACACACGGTAAATACCCCTTTCTTTTTTTCACCTTCTGTTTACCAAAGACTACAAAGTACTTAGTGATTATTATACATGTGTAATAAGATCTTAACATATGGACCATTAATTTCAAAATCTCCCCAAGTAGCATATATCTTCTATTAATATATTCAAATATGTTAGGTATTCAATAGATTTTTATCTTCTTGAAGACTACTCTCTTAGAGTCTCCTGAATTACTCTAATCTGAACAGGTTATTTATACCTCACTCAGAGTTATTGTTCTGTATCTTCCTTCATGTAGAGGTTGTCATAGTTTTCTTTCACTTCTACTTGTGTTCAACCTTCTAGTTCTAGGATCTTGCATTTTCTATTTTCTTGGTTGATTACTTTTGTAGTTAAGACAGACATATCTTCCATTAGCTTCCTGAGAAAGTGTGAATGAGAGGTGTTGTAAAATTTTCCACTTTTGAAAGTGTTTTTAGTCTACATAAACACTTAGATGACAATTTAGCTGGGTATAAAATTTTAGCTTACAAATATTTCTTCCTAATTTTGAAGACAGGAGCCCATCATCTGTTAGCATTCAACATTGTTTATAAGTGCTTCCATTTCATTCTAATTCTTGATCCCATAATGTTTGAAAAATGATAAAGAAAGCTTTATTAGTAAATAAATTTGATAAGGACTATTTTCTTTAATCTATAGTGGCACTGCTGCATATTGTAGTATCTTCATTTTTATCTTAAAATTTTATGATAACTAGAATATGTTTTGCATTATGGTTCAAATATGAATTTTCATCATTTCTATTTCTCAAACAAGTTGTGCATGTCTTTTATCTGTCAAAATTCAATTTGTTTGTACAGAAGCTCTTTCAATGTTGCCAGAATTTTTATTTCCCTACTGGAAAGTGGAAACAGGTTGGCAGGAAGCTGGAAGAAGGAACAAATAAGACTTTCCAGTAACAGAAAACAGTTAATATCAAAGCTGAGACCGTTTATTTGATTCAATCATCTTGTTTGATGGAGATGAGACCAATCAGAAGAGTTCCAATGATTTATTCTACTGCACATGAAAATATGTTACATGATCACATAATTTAATACCCAGACCAGGGAAATTCTGAGAGTGAAAAAGCATGAAGTTAATAATTATACCAAATGGCAAGTATAATTCAGGAAAATTAGATTTATTACTGTTGTACAGTAATAATGGTCTAAACAGTCCTAGAATTTTAATCTCCAGTAGTTTGTCTCCCATTCCTCCACTCTGCACTGACTGCACCTACAGCCTATTTAGGTTCAAATCTCTTTTACCATATTATACCTCATTTTAATTGATTCTTGCAATCCTTCATTCATCAACAAATATGTTTTGCACATCTACTTGACCCCTCATCCTTAAAGTCATTCCTCTACTCTTAGAAGATTATTGCTTCAAATTAAAATACCTGGATAAAGTCAGCCAAAATATTCAAAAATGATCAAATAAGTTGACACCACCATATTGTAATCAAGAAATAAATAGGCATATTTTGGCACTATTTGATCACAAAATATGGATGAACTACTTCAAGAACACCTACTAATAACACCTCCACAGTCAGCTAAGAGTGTAAGTAGGTAAGCTGGTTTCTATGAAGGCATCAGTATTTTTGTTCAGTGGGAGTTTCAGGAGGATGAAGGAGACATGCCCACCAATGATGGTATGATGTACTGAAATCTACAATAGAGAGTAAGAAATTGCAAACACAAAGTTAAAAACAACTTCAAAGTCTCAGTATCCAGTTGGATTCCCAGGGTTTTTTTTTTCAAAGTAAAGAGTCAATTTTGATCATTAATCACACAAATTAGAACTTCATTTATGAAGATATGTGAGACAAGGCCAAACTACCTCAGCTTTTTGCTGCAAAAACTGTAGGTAATTTTTAAGCTATTTCTATTTATGTTTAACACCTTATATAATTTGCTTTTCATCTCAGGTATGAACTTTAAGGCATATCATTAATTAGTTGAACAAAATTGTTGTTAGTAGTTTTACATAGATAACTGAGATTAAAATCTGCACATTCCAGTATCAAGTCTTCTATGGCTTTTAGGGAACACATGAAAAATTTTAATAATTTTTTAAATTTTTAAAAATTTATTTGAGGGAAAGAGAGGGATAAGAAGATGAGAGAGGGAATTCCTATCAACAGATATATTTCCCAAACATGTTAGGGCTGGTGTTGGGTAGAGGCTTAAGCCAGGAATTCAACCCCAGTCTCCCATTTGAGTTGTAGGGGTCAGATACTTAAGCCATCACCACCACCTCCCAGGGTCCATATTAGAAGAAATGTAGGGTCAGGTGTTGGATGAAGCCAGGTATTGAATCCAAATATTCCAATATGGGACGTGGAAGCCTTTAATCAATGCACTAGCTGCTGGAATAAACATCTGTCCCTAAACAGAGTCTTTTGATACTTAAAACAATATTTTTATTTATTTTATAGACAGAGAGCGCTCTCATCTGCTGGTTTATTCCTCACAAACTCAGTCCAAGTCTTCCACATGCATGGCAGGAATACAGATACTTGAGCCATAATCTGTTGTCTCCCATGGTGCAAATTACCTAGAAGCTGGAACAGAGAGTAGAGCTAGACTCAAACCCAGTCACTCTGATATAAGATGCAGTTATCCAAAGTGGCATCTTTACCATTAGACCAAATACCTGCCCCAGAATCTTTTGATTTTGATCAGTAAATGCAGTTGGTCCTTCATGTCCATGGGTTCTCCAACAGTATTCAACCGATCATGGATTAAAAATATTCAGAAAAAAAATTTGCATCTGTACTGAATCTGTACAGATTTTTTGTGTCATTATTCCCTAAACAATGTAACTACTATTTTTCATGGCATTTAGATTGCATTAGGTCTTATAAGTAATCTCAAGATGATTTAAAGTAGTGAGACAATGTGCATAGGTTATATGCAAATACTATATCATTTAAAATCAAGAGACAAAGCATCCACAATTCTGTTATCTAAGGGGGTTCCTGTAATCAATTATCTCTAAATATAGAGAGATGGGTTTATATTGTACAGAATTAAGTTATGAAGCAATGAAGTTTTGATAGATCTTTAATTACTCAACAATGCTAGTGAGTCTTCTGACTTTGCTCCTTGGTGTGTCTTGCAACAAAGTTCTTAATCTTTCTTACACCCAGGCTCCTCAATTATAGCAAAGGATAATATTTCTAATGAAGTCCAGTGGGAAAATTCAACATCATGAATAATATGTACTGAGTAGGCTCTCAGATGTAAAGCACACAGTCGATGAAAGCTACTGCTTCCAATTCTCAAATATCTGTACAAACAAACCCTATTTCAGGGTTCAGTTGTAGATGTATATGTTATCTTTTTCAAATAGCTATAGAAATAATAATTTCCACATGGCAATCAAGATTGGTGCATACTGAAATGCTGCATGGATATCTGGTTCTTGGGAGGGGTGATCACTGACTTGGTTTCATGGTCATAGGTGATAGCTACATACTATATTTTATGTTTGTGCATATGTAAAGTACCAGCTTTTTTTTATTGGAATCTAATTGGGATGATTTTGAGGTTGTATCGGCATAATGACAGCAACAATAAGAGCTGTACTGAGACACTGTCATTTGCCAGGAGCTAAGTTTCTTGAGTTATATGCATTATATTGGCTGAAATAAAGACACACTCTGGTATCCTAGGAAGAACTAGAGACTGGATGGTACTTACAGGTTCTTGGACTCTAATGTTATTCAGAGTCAAGGTGGCAGACTTACCCAGGTAGCCAAATAATAAGCCTGCTTCTTATCTGCAGCTTTCACTCTCCAGAACTGAGTAAGAAGAGCTTTTGGAAATGGAAAAGGAATAATCTTTCTATTGAAGTATCAGAATATTAACTTCCAGAGGAAATTAATGTAGCCCTCTTTTTAAACAAGTACATTACATGTGAAGATGTTTAAAATCTTTGAGTTCCTACATGCATACTTTAATTCTAGTCAAGGTTCTTATTTTTTGAAAAATGTTAATCCTTAATTTGCCTACATGAAATCCACTTGTCTTCTCATTTTCACTGTTACTTTTAACAGCTGAGACCATCATCCCTTCTACCCTTTCCTTTTAAACTCACCGATTTTTCAAATATGAGTTCATTCAAATCTAACTCACTTTTCTCCCCAGCATTCAGGTCACTTGAGTGTGCTGAGGGCAAAAAAGATTTCAGAAAACACAATTCTTTTGAGGAGTCACTGTGCCTGCTGCAAAATTATGCGAATGAAAAGATTTTTTTTTTTTAGGTAAAATGACAATTAAGGTCGACCTCCTCTGCTCAAATTAAAAAAGAGAAAAAGGAGTGTAATGAAGAATCTGACTCCTTCCTCTAATTTTACAAGTTCAATGGTAATCTAACCGTGCCATTCATTTACAGAAACCATTAATTTTACTATGTGGCTGAAAGTAGTAGGCCTCAGCTTTCATTCTCTTACTTTTCCCCTCCCTTAGTCTTTGTGTGTGCACCTGTTCAGGCCACTTTAGCATCCCATTTGTAAAACTTTGGGTAATCCTCTGGCACTAACCCTGGTGTGATAATACTTCTGTTATTCAGCAGCCTAATTACAAAGGACAACACAGATAAAACACTTCAGTCTTATTTTTAATAGCTGATTTGCCAATTTTGCCAAGCTCTAAAGAGAGTGGTCTCCAAACCTTGCTGGATTTAAATTTAATCTGAATTTTTTCAGCACATGGAACTCCAGTACCTCACACCAGATCTTTTGTTCTTAGATTTTTTTGGACACCTTATTCCTCCTTATACCTTCATTCCTTTTTAATGGTGATATAAGAATCTATTTTTTAGAATATCATTTCATAAGACAGAGTATTTTTAAGCATTCACCAGCATCCATTTGAGACAACCATTGACATCCTCAAATAACATAACAATTTGAGAATTAGAATGTTAGGCATTCAAAACTACTTTTACTTAGCCAGTCGAAAAGAAAAATGAACTAGTAACACTTCATAATAAAAACAAATTTCTCTAAAGGTAATATTTTCAGAAGTGGAGCTCTGTAAAAATAAAAAAAAAAGTGTTTAATGTTTCTTTTCTCAATTGAGATGGGAAAGAGAGGATTATTTCTAATTCATGGAGAACCCAAAGCAAAGATCATTACTTCAGTACAGATAAGCCTGCTAGTGTCTAGGTACTTAATTCTATTCCTTTGATCTAGAAATGAGCTAGAGACCTAGCAATAAGGGCAATCCAATGAATTCTGGGTACCCCCTGATCTGGTGGAGAATTTCCTGATATTTTGGAGGATTCACTAAATGTGTCCCCCAAAGCATACTGTAGGATTTCAGAGGGCACTTTGAAACTGAAGGGCAGTCCCTGCCACTGCTTTCCTAATCCTTTGATTTTGAAACTCCAAATAACTCTAGAGAAATTTAATACATATGTTTCTGATTCATTTACACTGCTTCATCAAAACGGTGTTTCGTAAGAGCTATTTGATATCTAAGAAGCTTTCTTAATCTTTTTTCTAAGCCTTTTATTTTGCTCCAGGAAATCACATTTTCTTCGTGTTCAGCAAAATTAGAAGCAGAGGAGGCTTAAGTTTGGTTCTAAAGGTCGTAATCACAAAATCAGTGGAAGTTTGCAAGTTGGCAAACTATGTCACTCTTCTATCTTACAGCACCCGACAAGCGGAAAACCCAAGGATATTATCAAAAGTAGATGCCAGAGGTTAATTTCAGTGGCCAATCTATTCAATAATTTCGTCAGCATGTACATTTCTTCTTTCTAAGATGCTAAGGTTGCATATTTAATAGCCATAGGAGGCACGTTCATTTCATTTTAAACATGGGTAAATCTATCACAGACTAAAGTGGCTCTTATTTTACTGCAAAGAGACACCATACATTGTTACAAATATCAGCTACTATGAGTCATCTACACAGCTTCTGAGACATTTAACTCTGGTAAAAAGCATGTAAGAGAAGAAACATCCACTTGAGATGATAGAAGAATTCTATTAATGCTGGGCCATTTCAATATTTTAAGGGAAAGTTCAAGGTTTGAAATTTGAATACTTGGGGGCCAGTGCTTTGGCTTAGCAGGTAAAGCTGCCACCTACAGTGCTGGCATCCCATATGGGTGCCGGTTCTGGTCCCAGCTGTTCCTCTTCCGATCCAGCTCTCTGTTATGGCCTGGGAAAGCAGTAGAAGATGGCCCAAGTGCTTTGGCCCTTGCATCTGTGTGGGAGACCCAGAAGAAGCTCCTGGCTCCTGGTTTCGGATCAGCGCAATTCTGATCATTGCATCCATTTGGAGAGTGAACCAGAGGATGGTTCGCTCTCTCTCTGCCTCTCCTCCTCTCTCTGTGTAACTCTTTCAAGTAAAATAAATAAATCTTTAAAAAAAAGAAATTTGCATACTTGATCAATCACTGAAATTCCCCAAAAGAGAAATAATAATTGAGCAACATCAAAATAGAGCCAGCATTGAGTCATTTGTAATAATTTATTCATTTGTAATAACATCAATGGAGCACTTAATCAAGGCCAGGCATTGTGCTAAGTACTTAATAAAAATTATATCTTCTAATTTCCACATGATCCTATGGAAGTAGGCACTACTATTTTTATGACCATTTTTCCCCAATGAGGAATATGAGGTTCAACAGTCAACAAGGAATGATTATCAGGTCAGGCCCAGCTGTTTCAGTCATTTATTACATTAGTGTGCGACCTTGCTATTCAATGATTTGACACATTCAATGACATGACTACCATGATTAAATGTTATGGATAGGCTAAAATTTACAAATCGACACTCAGAGTCATGTTTACAAGTTGAATATTATGAACCAACTACAGATGACCCATGCTACCAGTGAGAGACTGAGGAAATGATGAAGTGTGACTTCCTTTTTTTTTTTTTTTTTTTTTTTGACAGGCAGAGTGGACAGTGAGAGAGAGAGACAGAGAGAAAGGTCTTCCTTTGCCGTTGTTCACCTTCCAATGGCCACCGTGGCCGGAGCGCTGTGGCTGGCGCACCGCACTGATGTGAAGGCAGGAGCCAGGTGCTTCTCCTGGTCTCCCATGTGGGTGCAGGACCCAAGCACTTGGGCCATCCTCCACTGCACTCCCAGGCCACAGCAGAGAGCTGGCCTGGAAGAGAGGCAACTGGGACAGAATCTGGCGTCCCAGCCGGGACTAGACCCCAGTGTGCTGGCGCCGCAGGTGGAGGATTAGCCTATTGAGCCGTGGCACCAGCCCTGAAGTGTGACTTCTAAAGCTAGATTACAGGAGACATTGCTGCCTATTTCAGCTGCTTTGTAATGAGGACATGCGAGCAAGCTTATGAAGAAATCCACAAGGAGAAACACTAAAGAGTCAACCAAAGAGCCGTGCAAGTGTGCTGTCCTTCAAAGAGTTCTCCCACCCCTGACAGGCCTGCAGGTGCCAGCATTCTTCACAGACATCTTCACAGAGATCTCAGGAGAGATGCTGAGCCAGAATCTCTCACTTCAGCTGCTCTGAGATCTGGTGTACACAACCCGTGTGATTAAAAGATGCTAGTTGTTGACTTTGGTTACTAAATTTTAATTTTTTTAAATTTCTTTTTCTTTGACAGGTAGGGTTATAGACAGTGAGAGAGACAAAGGTCTTCCTTTCGCTGGTTCACTCCCCAAATGGCCGCCATAGCCGGCACTGCGCTGATCTGAAGCCAGGAGCCAGGTGCTTCCTCTTGGTCCCCCATGCAGGTGCAGGGTCCCAAGCACCTGGGCCATCCTCCACTGCCCTCCTGGGCCACAGCAGAGAGCTGGATTGGAAGAGGAGCAACCAGGACTAGAACCCGATGCCCATATGAGATGCTGGTGCTGCAGGGGAAGGATTAACCAAGTGAGCCACAGCACCAGCCCCTGACTTTGGTTACTAAATTTTGAAGCAGTTTACTTTGCAGCAATAGCTAACTAGCACCAAGCTGAACTGAGTAATGCAGAGTCAGACTTGGATATTTAGAAAAACTAGTGTATGATGTCAGTCAGCACCTCCTTCTATGGCTCATCTTCTTCCTCTTCATTTTGGCCCAACAGAAAGCAGATGATGGGACTCCAAGCTTTTGTATAAGAATTAGGCCTAACAATTCCTTTTCCTAGTAATGCTTCATATTGACTTGGATGTAGTTTGTGGATGATTTATTAGGGTGTGTGTGTGTGATAGAGAGAGAGTGTGTGTGTGTGTGTTTGAGTGTGCATGTGTTGTCTTAATGATCCACAGTATGGGGCCGGCACTGTGGCACAGAGGGTTGAGTTGTTGTCTGTGACATGACATTCCATATGGGTGCCAGTGCAAGTCCCGAGTGCTCTGCTTCCTTCCCAGCTCCCTGCTAATGCATCTGGGAAGCAGCAGAAGATGGCCCAAATACCTGGGCTGCTGCCACCAACATGGCAGACCTGCAAGAAATTCCAGACACTTGGCTTCTTCCTGGCCCTGGCTGGTCATTAAGGGAGTGAACCAGTAGATGGAAGATCGATCTCTCTCTCTCTTTCACTCTCTCTCTCCCCACAGTAATTTTGACTCCTAGCAAAACAGTTCTGAAGCATCATGAAAATTAGATTCTGGTTTCTGATGTACAGTGTAGTCTTGGTCAGGACAATTCAGTTCTTTGAACCTCAGTTCACTTATTTTTAAATTTGAAAGGCTCTCTTAGTTTTATGAATGAATTATATGTTTATAGCAAGGCCTATCAATGTTGGTAAATATTCTTGGTCTTCAGAGACAGTTGTAAGGAACCACAGCATGTCACTAATTGAAAAAGAGAGGAGATTTTGCTTGAAAGTGAGCATATGCACAATATTATTCAAAAGATCTTCATTATATAACTACACATACCCTGTGTTAGAAGCCAAAAGAATATCTCCTAGCACAAATCCCAATGAGTGGCAACGTAACAAGTGATTAATATAAACATCTTGGAGATGAGCATTCAACAATAAAATTTTTCTTTGTAAAATTTCATTTTCTGTGATTTCTTTAGTACTATCTGATGCATGAAGGAGAGGAATTCAAGTGTGCCTGAATGTGTATTATTGACATCAGTCAAGGATGATCTCAGCCAGATTTCTTAGCTCCAACGGGGGAAAATCTCTGATGACATTGAGGAAGTGCTTGGCTAAGGCACTCTGCACCATTTGCTGGGATTTGGGATGAGCACAATCACCACTGAATTATGTACACAAGTCTTGGGGAGCTTCAGACAAGAAAAGTGTCACCCATAAGAAGCAATATCTAAATTGTATTGTATACAATGTTAGCATCTTTGCTCTGGCACTTACTGACACTTATGTGTAACTTTGAAAAAAGTATTTAATCTCTCAAAGTGACATCCCCTATAAGTGGGCCTCAAACTATATCACCTCATAGAGGTATTGAAGAATTAAATTATATAAACTGGGGAAAACATTCAGCATGGTACCCCACACATTGTACAATCTAAATAATGGCATCCAATATCATAATATGCATAACTACAATTTCACCTACGACCCAAGTGGTTTGACCATGAATTCTCTCTTTGGAGACAGTTCTAGAGAAAGCTAAAGCTTTTTGTTTGTTTCAGAGAGACACATTTCAACTGGGAATTACAGCATGTTTACAAATCCTGCCTCTAAGCCCAATCAGAGAGAAGACATAGATTCTTTCACAATGAAGAAAGGAAAATACTGAAAAGCAGTGTATGATTTTACAATACTTACTTCACTCGGACTGATGGATAACTTTTTGTCCCCGAAAGGGGGAGGGCTCTTCATGCAAGAGACAGTAATGTCATTATTCATGCTGTAAGCCAGCCCACTTCAACTGCTGGTCTTCACAATGCCTACAAGTGTAAAAAAAAAAAAAAAAGAATACAAAAAAACCACTTGCTTCCTTTTTTTTTTTTTATGAGTATTGACATTCTTGTGCAGTATTAGGAGAGCTAATTTAGCTTCCAGTTCTAAGAATTTTTGAATCTATAGCCAGTAATTATTGGCATTCAGAGGTACAAAAGAGGAAAACAAAGCCTGCAAATTCTAGCACATTCATGTGGGATTGGGAGCTGAATTAGGATCCTCACACCCCATTGAATGATCAGCCCCCCTATTAGAGCCTTATTAAAATGGTAATGATTATATGCCAGCTATAGGCAGGCAGCCGCACCTGTCAAAAACTACCCCGATTATCCTGTTCATTGAACTGTCTGGCTCTTGAATCAGTGTCTCAGGTTTACTCCTCTGTGAAGTTTTTTTTCCCCCTGTCTTAAATGTTTCTAAAAAGATACAAGAACAAACATTTCTGTGGGGTCACAGAACACTCTTGCAGTTTATTTTATGTCCTCCTCATTTTCTGTTTTTGTATCTGATATGACGGTACAGTGAGTCAGAAATCTTCTCTTTGATTTGGGGATAGGAACAGGATGAAGAAACAAAAATATAAAGTCTCTGAAAAATATTGATGTTAGTAAAAGAAAATTCAAATGTATACTTAATCTGGAAATTGTCAGCCACATGTTATAATGAACGGATAGATTCTTGTTGGCCACAGATTGGTCACCAAGCCAAGAGATATATTGTCCTTCATTTAAAAGACATTTTGGGTTTTCACCCATGTTTTGCTCATAAAAATGCGCAAAGCAATAATATATTTCAGTTGAAATCATTTTTTCCTAGACGAATCATACCATTGATTGGACAATGTTGTTTTCTTATAAAACCAAATATTCCTCTAAAACTATTTCAGCTATTAGTTTGTTAAATTCTTAATAGAAGAGCATCTTGTGGGAGACAGAACTGGGAGATTGGACATTGTCAATAGCACTTGTTACAGATGATGTAAGATAATGATGGTAACTGATCACAGCACTTAGGAAGAACATCAATTTTCAGAGAAAACCAAATTTTTGTTGTCTGCTTTGGTTTGGTTTGTTAAAGAATAGTATATTCTGATTACCAGAACACCTTGGGGATATCAGAAATGATGTTCATTTTCTCCAATAGCTTCTGAACTGAAGAGGTTTTTTTTTTTTTTTTTTTTTTTTAATATTGCTTATCGGTCAAACATCTCAATCACTGGATACCAGAGCAGGAATGAAACAGTTTCAACTGCTTATTGGTAGGACATTCCTCTAAATGTATTTTGAAGGTGCAGACAGAAATTATATTAAATCCTTATACTCACTTTTTTTTAATTTGTAGGAAGAAAAACAAGATTTTGACTGGGGTTTTTGTGACACTCAACTAGTTGAAATTAGTCTTGCAGGCTCAGTTTCTTTAACAGTACAACACAAAAATGTTCACCACTAGGTATGAGTTAACAGCAATCTTAGTCACACCGAGCTGTTGCTTCTATTACTATAACAAGTAATAATATACCTTTACAGCAATTCATAACTTCTTATTCTTTCTCAGATTGCTATTAACTTATCACATACGTCGACAGCCAACCTACCTTTCCCATCCAGCCAGTATTGATTATCATGAAGTACCAACTAAGTGATAAGACTTTTTTTGCAAAATTTTTGAAAGGCTGTATCATGGGATAATTACATATATAAATTGTTGATGGCTATGCAGCCAAGGTTATTGCCAGGGTGTCTGAGTGGCCATTCCCCTTTCACAGTCCTCAGAGTCCTTGACCTTGCAAGAGCTTAAACAGCTCCTGGCCCTTTGGTCCAGAAAGGTTTCATCTACACGTTGCTCATGCATTACTGTCCTGGGTCTCCTGCTTTTCTGTTCTACTCTTCTCTGCCTCTCTCACTACATCCTGTTCCCACGTGTAGACCTTTCTTCAGGTTCCATTTTTGGCATATTTCCTAGCCTTGCCTATGGCTCTGATCTTTTTGTATCAACTCTCATTTCTTCTGACCAATTTCTTCTCAGCAACCTTATCTTGTCCCGTGATTCCTGGTACTCCTTTATAAGGACAACTCTGAATCTGAACGGAGCTGAGATACCTGTAGTCATTCATTTCTAACACCTGGTTTTTTGTTTCTCAAGAATGTCCCATGAGTCTCCAACTCAGTTTGACTATATTTGAATTAATTGTTAAACCTTTTCCTGATTCAGTAGCATTCCCCTTGTCTGATCACCAAGACCTATAGATTCAATCTCTGGAATATCTTAAGACATCATATGATGTTAACGACTTGTCTAGCATGTTCCCCTTCGCCCATCCTCTGTTTATACATGCATTCCGTCTACAATGACCTCCATTTAAGTGAAAGTAAAAGGATGCCACATGAAAAAAAATTACTGGTATTTGAATTCAAAAGCCAAGAATCCAAGAGAACTCAGAGTATAAAGATTATATTTGAAGAAATTCATGGTCAACTCCAGCTTCCATATCACATACATTGTATAAGAATATCTTGGATTGGAGGCAAGAGTGACAGGAACAAAGGTAATGTGAATAAGGAAAGAAGTTTGTAAGTTCCAGGGCAAAGAACCCAGTACCAACTACTTTAAGGGTTTTAATGACTTCCACTATTGGAAATGTACATTTTTCTTAGCTAAGGTCATGAATCATGGGGAGCTGAGCCAGTCCTCATAGACCAGAGAGACTTAATCTCAGATAGCATATAGATAGATAGATAGATAGATAGATAGATAGATAGATAGATACAGATATATAGATATAATATAGCAGATAGATAATGTTCTGCTGGGCAGAACTGGTCTTCATTAGGGCATCTGGTTTTTATCTATGCACAGTTAATAGTAGAAATGACTTAAGACTTAGATTTCCTGAGTCCTAAAACTGTGCCCAGTGTTCAGTGTGGTCATCTTCTTTTCGTCAGCTTTGTATACCTCTCCCTTCCCACTCACCACTTGAGATTTGCATTTTTAGAGGAGGTATGGTGGGGGGAAGGACAAGTCACTATTTACCCACCATTCCACATCTCCAAGGCTCTGATCCTATCTCACAGGCTCCCGTTCTATTCCTTGGACACACCAGGTACCGTTCTGACACTTCTCTGAGGTGTATATAGCACTGAGTCCTCATCTTCAAATGTCAAAAAGTCTACACTGAGTGGCCCCATTTGAAACGGTCATTGTCCCCACTCCTCATTTTCTATTACCTTCCAACATGTCACACAATTCACTAATGTATTAAATTTATTTTATTTTTATAGCTTTTCCTATAAAACATAAGTTCCATGAAGGCATATATTTTTGTCTCTTTTGTTCAATGATGTATCCCAAGACTTCAGATTGACACTCAATAAATATTGAATGAGTGAATGGTGCAACATTAGAACTTAAAGGAAATATTTCAAAAATCCTGCTGCTTGTGGTTCCTGGTCTGGGGTCTCTGGGAATCACAAGGGAATCTCATAGCTCTTCCCATAATTTTCAGGAAGCCTAATGAAAGGTAAACATTCAGTTATAATAAAATTGCATAGTCCTTGGTTCTGAAACCATATGCTAAGGAGCAGAGGGGTATGGAAGGGGAGTGCCAAAGTAAATTTGCAAGAACTCCAAGGGATAATTGTATGTTTGTGGAAAACACAATACTTAATATCTTAATATTGAATACCAGGAGAATTAATAGTTATAGGTAGTTCCACGTTCAACATTAACTGTGTTACATTTTTAAAGTAGCATCCTATCTTTGTGAGTCTGAATTTTTGACAATTACTATAATAAAAAAATAGGAAAATGTCTTGTTAATGTTCTGAATCCAAAATTTGTAAAGATATACAGTGTCCAATACCACACACATCCTGGTATTAAATAATTGTGACTTTATAAGAATGAAATGCTTTTTATTTTCAATTTAGGTGTATTTCCCTATAGCTACTAGGTTACTAGGACATAAACACTTATTAAATTGTTTGGACTCATGTATTTGGCCTGGACGACTGTGGAAAGACATTTGAGGTCTTGTGGGTACCCTGGACAGAGAAAGTTTGTGGACCTCTGGCTAATCAAAATACCATTTTTATTGATTTTAGCTATAATCTATAAAATTATTGTGAGAAATCCTATGGATATATGTTTATGAAAAGGTCTTATTGACAATACTATGAATGTCCTTAATAGCAAATAACTTATAGTTGAAAGACAGAAAATTAATCAATAATAAATATTCTCTCTTAGGCTAAGTCTTTTCTGCCATAAGGAACTGGAATAAAAGATATTTAAAGAGTTCTTAGTGGAGGATGGGTGGAGAACATTAGCTCTTGTTAGTCTTACCGATGCCTTGGTTTAATGCATGGGGAAATGAAGATCTAGAGTGACATGATGATAATCACAGAGCTGTGTAAGAAAGAACCAAGGTCATCAGTTAGTCTCTTGTCCCTTTTCCAAGTTAGTTGAGCTTTCTCCCTGTGTCTGTATGAAGTTAGGGAGGGATTTTTGAATACACTGAGATTTTGATAGGTGAATAATGATTGTTCTCTGTAACAGAGTGTGTGTTCCTCTTAATTCTGTGTGCTTAAAGCCTGGCATACTTGCTAGAACATGGTAAAAAAAATTCATACTAAACTGAACTATATGTGACTTTATCCAAAGAGCATATTTCTTAGTCTCAGATACATGTGTATATTACTCATAATTAACCCAACAGGAAATTTAGAAAACCACCTGGCTTACAGAAGGAAACAATCAGTGCTAGCCAATAGGTCAATGCATTAAAAATTGAGTTGGTTGAGCTGGTGTGCTAGAAGATTATTTTTTCATCTTTGTGGTAAAATGTTGGAATATAGTACTAAAGGGCTGTATACAATACTCTCCATTAATAGAAATGTTTGATTAAGAGATCAAAACCATTAACACTTTTTATGTAGTTCATATGTTAGGATTTGAAGATACAAATATTTGGAATTTCATCCTGGACAGTAAAAATATCATTCCCATTTCAAATCCAAGCCAGGAATCTAAGAAATATATTTATAGCAGCTATAAAATATCTGGAATTGTATATATTTTCAAAAAGGAAAAATGGGAAAATTCATAAAAAATGCCTGCTTCTTTAGCATTTCCCAATACAGAGAGAGTCTCCTGGCCAACATAATTTTCTCTTTAATTTTGATAATATGGGCTGGAAAATGTCTCAACCAAATTAAGCTAATGGAGATCAGTGTGCAGTATGTGCCATTAATTTGAAGAACAAGGATATAGATAGAGGAAAGACAGGTAATGATTTGTGACAGTGGCCCCAAATTTGATTTAAACAATTTGATTAGCATTTTAAAGTCCCCCAAAGAAATGTGCAACAAAGCCCTCCATTCCCACCATGTGGATGGGGCACAAAAACTGCTGTTAATAAGAGTTCCTGTATCGCTTCTTTGAAGATGTCACAGGGATTGCTAGAGAAAAGCAAAACAACCCCCAGATTTCCTGTTGTGAGACATTAAAGGTGAACAGATGGTGGAGTGCTGTTTTTATATGGTTTGAAGAATGGGAGGTGGCCAGTTGCTCGCGGAGAGACCTTCTAAGACTTATATTCTCTAGGGATTACTTGGCCAATTTTGCCAAAGCAGCTCCAACTTTCCAAGAGACCTATTTAAAGAAATTTCCTCCTGCAACTGCAAAAGAATGTAAGGTAAATGTTCAAATATCCCCATGACGTTAGACTGGGAAACAGCGGAGACTTATATAGCTGGCCCTCAGTATCTGCACATTCCACAGCCACAGGTTCAGTCACCTGGGGGTCTAAAATATTCAGGAAAAAATATTCCATCTCTTCTGAACGTTTACAGACTTTTTCCTTGTCATTATTCTCTAAATAATATAGTACAGTATCTATTTACATGGTATTTACATTTTTTTAAAAATTTTTTTTATTAAACTTTTATTTAATGAATATAAATTTCCAAAGTACAGCTTATGGGTTACAATGGCTTCCCCCTCCCAAAACTTTCCTCCCACCCACAACCCTCCCCCCTCCCGCTCCCTCTCCCCTTCCTATCACATCATGATTCATTTTCAATTCTCTTTGTATACGAAAGATCAGTTTAGTATAGTTTACATTTTATTAGAAATTAAAAATAGTCCACAGATGATTGGAAGAATGCAGGGGGACCTGCATAGGTCATGGGCAATTATGATGCCATTCTATATAAGGAATTTGAGTATCAGCATATTTGATATCTGTGGGGGTCCTGGAATCCATCTCCCAGGGATACTGAAGAACAGCCATCTTCTTGTCAAGGACCCAAGCCCTAGAAAAAGCTCAAAACTTCTCTCTATGTTCTACCAACTCCCTAATCTTGATCTGATTGATTAGTTTCCTTCAATTCTTTTTTTTTTTGTGAGTGAAATGGAGATAAGTCAGATTTAATAAAATTCTTTGAGAAATTAAATGAGATAATCCATATACAATGTTTATTTTTTCCTTTTTTTAAAAACTTTTATTTAGTAAATATAATTTTCCAAAATACAGTTTATGGATTACAATGGCTTTTTCCACACCCCATAACTTCCCTCCCATCTCCCACTCCCTCTCCCATTCCATTTACATCAAGATTCATTTTCAATTATCTTTATATACAGATCAATTTAGTATATATTAAGTAAAGATTTCATCAGTTTGCACCCACACAGAACATAAAGTGTAAAATACTGTTTGAGTAATAGTTATAGCATTAATTCACATTGGACAACACATTAAGGACAGAGATCCCGCATAAGGAGTAAGTACACAGTGACTCCTGTTGTTGACTTAACAATTTGACACTCTTGTTTATGGCGTCAGAAATCTCCCTAGGCTCTAGTCATGAGTTTCCAAGGCTATGGAAGCCTCTTGTGTTCGCTGACTTCGATCTTACTTAGACAAGGTCATAGTCAAAGTGGAAGTTCTCTCCTCCCTTCAGAGAAAGGTACCTCCTTCTTTGATGGCCCATTCTTTCCACTGGGATCTCACTCGCAGAGATCTTTCATTTAGGTGTTTTTTTTTTTTTTTTTTTTTTTTTTTTTTTTTTGCCACAGTGTCTTGGCTTTCCATGCCTAAAATACTATCATGGGCTCTTCAGCCATATTTGAATGCCTTAAGGGCTGATTCTGAGGCCAGAGTGCTGTTTAGGACATCTGCCATTCTACCAGTCTGCTGTGTATCCCACTTCCCATGTTGGATCGTTCTCTCCCTTTTTGATTCTATCAGTTAGTATTTGCAGACACTAGTCTTGTTTGTGTGATCCCTTTGACTCTTAGACCTATCAGTGTGATCAATTGTGAATTGAAATTGATCACTTGGACTAGTGAGATGGCATTGGTACATGCAATCTTGATGGGATTGTATTGGAATCCCCTGGCACATTTCTAAATCCACCATTTGGGGAAGTCCGATTGAGCATGTCCCAAATTGTACATCTTTTCCCTCTCTTATATTTAACAGGGATCACTTTTCTGTTAAATTTCAACACCTAAGAATAAATGTGTGTTGATTACAGAGTTCAACCAATAGTATTAACTAGAACGAAAAAAATACTAAAAGGGATAAAGTATTAAATTGCACATAAACAGTCAGGACAAGGGCTGATCAAGTCACTGTTTCTCATAGTGTCCCTTTCACTTCAACAGGTTTCCTTTTTTGTGTTTGGGTAGTTGTCATGGATCAGGGAGATATGATATTTGTCCCTTTGGGAATGGCTTAATTCACTCAGCATAATGTTTTCCAGATTTCTCCATCTTGTTGCAAATGACCTGGTTTCATTGTTTTTGACTGCTGTATAGTATTCTACAGATTACATGTCCCATAATTTCTTTATCCAGTCTACTATTGATGGACATTTGGGTTGATTCCAGGTCTTAGCTATCATGAATTGAGCTTCAATAAACATTAAGGTGCAGACGGCTTTTTTGTTTGCCAATTTAATATCCTTTGGGTAAATTTCAAGGAGTGGGATGGCTGGGTTGTATGGTAGGGTTATATTCAGGTTACTGAGGAATCTCCAGACTGACTTAAATAGAGGCTTAACCAGTTTGCATTCCCACCAACAGTGGGTTAGTGTCCCTTTTTCCCCACATCCTCTCCAGCATCTGTTGTTGATAGATTTCTGTTTGTGAGCCATTCTAACTGGGGTGAGGTGAAACTTCATTGTAGTTTTGATTTGCATTTCCCTGATTGCTAGTGATCTTGAACATTTTTTTCCTGTGCCTGTTGGCCATTTGGATTTCCTCTTTTGAAAAATACCTATTGAGGTCCTTGGCCCATCTCTAAAGTGGGTTGTTTGTTTTGTTGTTGTGGATTTTCTTGATTTCTTTGTAGATTCTGGTTATCAACCCTTTATCTGTAGCATAGTTTGCAAATATTTTTTCCCATTCTGTCAGTTGCCTTTTCACTTTCCTGACTGTTTCTTTTGAAGTACAGAAACTTCTCAATTTGATGCAATCCCAATAGTTAATTTTGGCTTTGACTGCCTGTGCCTCTGAGATCTTTTCCAAGAAGTCTTTGTTGGTGCCTGTATCTTGCAGTGTTTCTCCAGTGTTCTCTAATAATTTGATGGTGTCGGGTTGTAGATTTAGGTCTTTAATCCATGTTGAGTGAACTTTTGTGTAAGGTGTAAGGTAGGGATCTTGCTTCATGATTCTGCACATGGAAATCCAGTTTTCCCAGCACCATTTATTAAATAGACTGTCCTTACTCCCGTGATTGGTTTTGGATCCTTGATCAAATATAAGTTGGCTGTAGATGTTTGGGTTGATTTCTGGTGTTTCTATTCTGTTCCATTGGTCTATCCATCTGTTTCTGTACCAGTATCACACTGTTTTGAATACAACTGCCTTGTAGTATGTCCTGAGATCTGGTATTGTGATTCCTCCGGCTTTGTTTTTGTTGTACAGAATTGCTTTAGCTATTCGAGGTCTCTTGCTTCTTCATATGAATTTCAGCATCATTTTTTCTAGATATGTGAAGAATGTCTGTGGTATCTTGATTGGTATCGCATTGAATTTATAAATTGCTTTCGGGAGAATGGACATTTTGAAGATTTTTCCATTTTTTGGTATCCTCTTCTATTTCTTTCTTTAAGATTTGGTAATTCTCATCGTAGAGATCTTTAACATCCTTAGTTAAGTTTATTCCAAGGTATTTGATTGTTTTTGTAGCTATTGAGAATGGGATTGATCGTAGCAGTTTTTCTCAGCTGTGGCATTGCCTGTGTATACAAAGGCTGTTGATTTTATATCCTGCTACTTTGCCAAACTCTTCTATGAGCTCCAATAGTCTCTTAGTAGAGTTCTTTGGATCCCCTAAATAAAGAATCATATCATCTACAAAGAGGGATAATTTGACTTCTTCCTTCCCAATTCGTATTCCTTTAATTTCTTTTTCTTGACTGATGACTCTGGCTAAGATTTCCACAACTATATTGAATAGCAGTGGTGAGAGTGGGCATCCCTGTGTGGTACCAGATCTCAGTGGAAATGCTTCCAACTTTTCCCCATTCAGTAGGATGCTGGCCATGGGTTTTTCATAAATTGCTTTGATTGTATTCAGGAATGCTCCTTCTATACCTAGTTTTCTTAGAGTTTTCATCATGAAAGGGTGTTGAATTTTATCAAATGCTTTCTCTGCATCTATTGAGAGAATCATATGGTTTTTCTTCTGCCGTCTGTTAATGTGGTGTATCACATTGATTTATTTGCGAACATTGAACCATCCCTGCATACCAGGGTAAATCCCACCTGGTCTGGGTGGATGATTTTTCTGATGTGTTGTTGTATTCTATTGGCCAGAATTTTATTGAGGATTTTTGCATCTATGTTCATCAGGGATATTGGTCTGTAATTCTCTTTCAATGCTGCATCTTTTTCCGGCTTAGGAATTAAGGTGATGCTGGCTTCATAGAAAGAATTTGGGAGGATTCCCTCTTTTTTGGTTGTTCTGAATAGTTTTAGAAGAATTGGAGTTAGTTCTTCTTTAAATGTCTGGTAGAATTCAGCAGTGAATCCATCTGGTCCTGGGCTTTTCTTTGTTGGGAGGGCCTTTACTACTGTTTCAATTTTTGTCTCAGTTATGGGTCTGTTTAGGTTTTCTATGTCTTCCTGGTTCAATTTAGGTTGCATGTGTCCAGGAATCTATCCATTTCTGATATATTTCCCTGTTTGCTGGCATATAAGTCCTTGTAGTAATTTCTGACGATTCTTCTTATTTCTGTGGTGTCTGTTGTCACATTTCCTTTTTCATCTCTGATTTTATTGATTTGGGTCTTTTCTTTTTTTAGTTATTTGGGCCAATGGGGTGTCAATTTTGTTTATTTTTTCAAATAACCAGCTCCTCATTTGGTTGATTTTTTGTGATTTTTTTTGGATTCAATCCTATTGATTTCTTCTCTGATTTTAATTATTTCTTTTCTCCTACTAGATTTGGGTCTGGTTTGCTGCAGTTTTTCTAGATCCTTGAGATGAATTGAAAGCTCATTTATTTGGTGGCTTTCCAATTTCTTGATGTAGGCACCTATTGATATAAACTTTCCTCTTAACACTGCTTTTGCAGTGTTATATTTCAAAAATATTCTGGTAATATACTGGAAATATTGTTGATTTAAGTTCTGTGAAATTTATTTTATTTCATAACTATCTATATAAGGGTTTCTATTCCACAAAATTCCTGTATACTGTTATGTCAGTAATATTGCTTCTACAAAATTATTCCCTTCTATTCAATATCAACATACATGCCAACTGTAGCCCTGAAAGCATTTGCTGAAAAATCTAGTTGGTTCAAGACTGGAAAAGAATTCAAGACTGTGCAGAAGCTGGGCATAGAAGGCTTATACAAGACAGTATTGCGGCTTGGCATGTGAGCTTAGGAATAATCCTTATCACCCATATGATTGCCTGCTTACTTAAATATAAAAACACTTAAAATATGCACCTTCTTCAGGTAGCTCTGTACAAATGAAGGAATTATTGCATTCAAGAAGAGATTTTGTTATTTTACTTAAAATATGAGGCATTTTCTCAAGAGTTTAAAATGTGGTATTTAGAAAACTATTTTTGGGTGCTCACTTCGGCAGCACATACACTAAAATTGGAACGATACAGAGAAGATTAGCATGGCCCCTGTGCAAGGATGATACACAAATTCATGAAGCGTTCCATATTTTATTGGTTGGTGAGTTTATAATTTTAAACATGGCAACTTAAAGTCTTTTGTCATCCACAGTTATATATGATTTGCTGCTCATAAAACTAAAGCGTTGTTGGTTCTGTGTTTAGCTGTCCTCCTATAGGTTCCTATGGACTTTTTCCAGCCACTTCTATTGTATTCAGTACTTTGGGATGGCTCTGTAAACAGATGAAGCCAATAATGTATTAACAGTACCAACTGAGAGAAAGTATGGTTAACTGAGGTTACTAAAAACAAAAAGCAATTCAAATCAATTGGCAATCGACAAAAAGAGTTAAAGATTTTAAAAGCTATTATTAAAATTGCTGTATTGGTCTATTATGTTATGTTATATGTGTGTACATATTGTATGTCCACATGGGAAAATTTTATTAAGAATTTTATTTTAATTGGCTTATAGATAAGATTGTTCATAAATTTAAGCTGCTGAAATTAATCAAAGATACATTTTAATTCATGTGACCTGAATCTCTGCATCATATGTTTTATACTTGTTGGTAGAAAGAAACTAAAAACATTTTATATGGTTGTGCTTAAGTTTACTGGTTAAACAAACTACACCATATTAAATATTTAAGGGGTGTTTTCAAATACATGATTCTTAAAATTTATAGAAGGCATTGGACCTTCTGGTAAATGTTTTCTTAAGTTGTTATCTAATGGTTGAAACGGTTTGCTAAGTATTCATGTAATATTGCTATTGTCAGCAAGCGATCTAGGACTTGCTCCCTCATTTCTCTATTCTAAGCCCAACTTGTACTATACTATACTATACTATACTAAGCCCAACTCTATTCTCCTCAAGGTAGGAAACTAATTCTATTAGGAAGGAATCTGTAGGACGCACAATTTAATCTTTAGACCTTATAAAAGAGATGGCTAACATATTTCTGTAATAGCATAGCCAAAATAAGAGCTTAAATAATAATCTCATAGCTAGATTCACTTCGCCATCAGCGAAGTAAACAGTAAGCAGAAAAAACCTCCCTTTCAGACCAAAGGGAAAGAAAGTTTTAAAGTGAGAATATAATTTTCCTCATGGGCATTGTCTACCTTAGAAAAACTACTACAGAACATGCCTGTGACTCTAGACTTGTAGTTCAGGCCACTGAAGATTAGAGATGGGACTTGGGCACTCCCTTGACTTGCATCCTCTGGTCTGCTTTAACACAAACCAGGAGGAAAAGAAAGCTCGGCATCAGAAGCAATGGGTGGCAGGCCTATTAATGGCTGATCTGTAAAGTGATCTGCCCTCAAGGAGACCCAACAGGCCAGTCCACTGCAGTGGCTTTCAATGTGGTAAGCCTGGGCTTCAGCAGAAGTCAACTTGTGAAGAGCCCTGGCAGCTCTGCCAAGAGTTGGATCACTGGAAATGGACCTGCCCTGGAGTCGAAGGATGCCCAGGTCAGAGCCACAGATCTTATTGGCTCTAAGCTGAAAAGCCCTTCACTCAGCCCAACTTCCAAAGTGACCACTGCAGCTGAGGGGACGGCCAAGAGGGTCAGCAACATTGAAGGAAGAACTGTAAATTTCTTGTTAGAGATGCCACCTGCCTTTACCTGGCCAGCTCTCCTCCCAGGCCAGCTAAGTAATGAAAGTCAACAGAGTTCCTTCCCCTAGGAGGTTCACACCTCCCTTAGGATGTACCCCATGTGAAGAGATAGATAGGTCTGGGCCTCTTAACTTACAAGGCCTAAAGCCCAACAGATTATTATCAAGCCCCTTCTATCAGGTTCTATTTGCCTCTCAATCAGAAAAATTACTTGTAGCTTAGACAGCACCTTTCTTAGCTCCTCTAATAATGATTCTGTCCTTTGTTCTAGACCCTGTCTAGCGCACTTGGGCCTCATTTCTTCATAATCATAACCTCTACTCTACCACCAATGGCTCTACTCCCAACCTGTGTGTACTGATGGTCCTCTTCCCCACTTAATGCTGTATAATTGTTCAGACCTGGTTAATGCCACTCTTAGGATCATTGGTTACTATCCTCACCCTGTCTTTTATGAGCTTGTCTAAATATGATCAGAGTCGGCGAACTTGGAAGGCTTCCATAGCCTTGGCAACTCATGTCGAGAGCCTAGGGTAGTTACTGGTGCCATAAACTAGAGTGTCAATTTGTTGGGTCAACAATAGGAGTCACTGTGCACTTGCTCCTCATGTGGGATCTCTGTCCTTAATGTGCTGTACATTTTGATTTAATGCTATAACTAGTACTCAAACTGTATTTTACACTTTGTGTTTCTATGTGGGTGCAAACTGTTGAAATCTTTACTTAATATATTCTAAATTGATCTTCTGTATATAAAGAGAATTGAAAATGAATCTTGATGTGAATGGAAGGGGAGAGGGAGTGGGAGAGGGGAGGGTTGCTGGTGGGAGGGAAGTTATGGGAGGGGGAAGACATTGTAATCCATAAGCTGTACATTGGAAATTTATATTCATTAAATAAAAGTTAAAAAATTAAAAAAAAGATATCTCATGCAAATGGAAAAAAAAGAAAACTATTTTGGTGCTTCTGTATTTTAAGAAAATACAACCAATAATCAACTACCTGATTAAAACATATCCCACAAACAGAAGTATTGCCTTTGTTTATCAAAATTTAATACAACTTAGACAGTTTGTGTAACATTTTATGGGTAACTTTCATTTCTAAATATTGGGCAAGTGTGGGAAGTTTTTCATCAATAAAAGAATATGCATATCTTGAGTAGACACTTCAAAAATCTCCCCTTTCGTTAGAGAATACTCATTCCTAGTGAAATAATTTACCCAATCTTTCCACATTTACAATTTTTCTGTGATGCTCCAAGTACATTCTTAGCCTGATTCTGTATATTATACGTCTTGATGTTTGAAAATTACATAATTTTGATTTTCTCTTGGATAAAGAAGTCCAGGGTTACATGTCTTTGCTATTCAAATCCCCAAGGCAGAGAGCACAGGCCCAGTGTCCTGCCTCCAGACCCTCACATACCATGCCCGCAGCACTGGCCTAAACTTTGGCGGGCACTCTTGCCCGCAGAATTGGTGAGCTGATGATGAATGGCTGTGAAGGCTTTGTGATTGCTCAGGCTCCTTTGTGGGGTTGGACAATGGAGGAGGACACAAGTCTGGCTCAGGAGAGCAACGGATAAAACTGCTGGGCAGGATGGCGGGCTCCTGCCGACACGACCACTTGTTGACATTGAAAGAATTTCACAACAAGTGAGCAGAAACAGAAACGATTCTGTTCGGCAGGGCTATTAGTTGCAACGTGTGGCACCGGAGCGGTCACTCCTGATGTGTTTCCTCACTAATGAGCTCTGAATGCCCATTAAACTGGACTGCTATAGGCCCAGAGCCACCCGCACAACGGCATGCATGAATGCCTTCCCCTGTTGCTATTGGTTGGCCTAAGGAAGCAACAACTGGTATCACTCAAATTTAAACAGAGTTGACAGTACAGTTAAATGATCATTAATTAGAGTTTGTGGGCAGATAAAGACTCAGAGCCATTGCTACTGACAAGATAGGTTAGCGTGACTCACTTGGAAGCAAAACCTCGTCTGGATTTGCCCTATTTCTTGGGCCATGTGGAGGGGCATCCATGGGATTTCAGACAGGGTAAAAAAATCAATATAATAGTGTGCTGAGGGGGACAAAAAGAAAGATTTATAAAACATAAGAGGGTTTTAGAGGGTTACTAATATTCACAGGGTAGTGGTGAGAACTTAGTTCAATCATATATGCAAAAAGGACTCTGGGAAGAGAGTGTGTGGTAGGAAGTGCAGAAGAAAACCCAGGCTTGAATCTTGCCTCTTACACATACTTGTTGGGTGACCTTGAACATCATTTGAAACTCAAGAGACTCTGTTTTTCCATCTGTAAAATGGGAACAAAATAACAAACTTCACTGGGTTATCACAAGACTGAAAGAAGCAGCCCTGGTAAATTATATGGAATCATCCAACTGTTGGTTAACCCTCACTTTTGAGCTCTATACATTGTGCATGGATATGACATATACATCAGGTAGGTGATCTACTAGTTTACAGAAAAGTAAGAGTAAAAACTGTATTAGTGAAAAGGCAATTTTAACTTTGTTTGACCAATATTTTATTCTTAAAGGGATTATTCAAGCTGCATAATGCCTCACATGAACTCAAAAGGAAATCAACTACTCTCAGAAACATTTCTCCTTATTGCTTATTTTGTTGTAGTTTCTCCTCAGCAGTAGTGTCAGTAGAACTTATAAAGAATAATATTTAACAGTAGCCATTATTATTAGAGAATTAACATATCATTCAGAAAGTAAGAAATACCTTCATGTACACACTTAACATTCAGCTTAGTAAAAAAATCCACATTTGTGGCAAAGAAATGTGCCTATACACATCCTTAATATCAGTGACTATGCCTATGCTGAAAACTTTTTAATTTTCTACCTAGAACTTCATATGATCTCCTGGGATCCAGATTAGAACACAAACTCATTACTGAACATACTTAGATCAATATTACTGCAAAATATAGCTTTTGTTGTCTAATAAACTACCACTGAAATTAGAGTTTCAAAAAGCTGTTAATGTACCTCAAGGTTGTGTAAGTTGGCGATTTGGTGTGGGCCCAACTGGGTGGTTCTTTTTGTGTTGACTGGCTTGTTCATGTGTTTGTGGTCAGCAAGAGTGGCAGCTGGCTGGGCCAGGTTGGACTCAGTTAAGATACTTTATCTCTCTTCCACATGGTCTTCCACCATTCAGTAGGATAGCCTACAGTTGCTCACATGGGGAAGTGGGGGCATAGTGCCAAGAGATAGTACAGCTGTCCTCAGGGTCTCTTAAGGGTTAGGCTTAGAAATGGCGCACTGTTCTTCCATCTTCATTTCATGGGCTAAGGCAAGTCTGAAGGCCAGCCCAGATTCAAGGGGGCAGAGTAGAGGAGTGGAACAGACTTCATTTCTTGGTGGTGAGATTTGCAAAGTCTCATTGCAGAAAAGTGTGGGTATGTGTAAAGAAATAATTGAGACCAATTTTAGTAACAATCCCAAACTGTCTCAAGTTGAACTCATTAATTCTCAAAGAAACTTTTTCTGTTCCACGGTTTCCCCAATTTTGTTAAAAGCACCAAGATCTAGCACAAAAACTTCAGATCATTCTGAATCATGCCATATTGACATTAAACAGTTAGTAATTTTATGCCTGTCCTCTTAGGAGATCTTTATTCCATGCTCTCACTGTTTCTATCTCAGGAAACACAACTTTAACATTGGTATTTCTCATTTGGACCTGAACCATTGTTAATAGTCCAAGTGGTCTCACTGTCTATACTAACAGTTTCTTAGTTTCACATCAATTTTGCAGTTCAATACAATAGTCATTTATTATTGCACAGTTTCTGTTGGTCATGATTCCAAGCACAAGTGAGCTGGAATCTCTGCTTAGGATCTCACACAACTGAAATCAAGATGGTGGCAGGGCTATGTTCCTTTCTGGAGCTCAGTGTCTTTTACCAAGATTGTGTGACTGTTGGTAGAATTCAGTTCCTTACACTTGTAGGACTGAGGCATTTTCTTGTTGGCCATCGATTAAAGGCCACATTCAGTTCTCCAAGCCACCTGATGTTCTGGCCACAAGACCTTCTCCATAAACATGACAGTTGATTCCTTCCAGGTCAGTAGGAACACAGCTCACTGATTCCAATCCTTTTTCTAGCCTAGTGTTTTTAGAGACTTACATATGTGAATACTGTAACTTAAACTCAAGAGAGATTCTCCCATCATCATTTGCCATTTTCAGCAATCTGATCCAGGGAATGATAACCCTTCATATTTACAGATTTCTCCCACAGTCAAAGGTCAAGAATTCTATAAGGTGTGCATGCCAGGGAGTGGGAATCTTGAGGACCACTTTAGAATTCTGTTTGCTGCACCCTCTTTCCATCCATCTTCCAAAATTATCCATTTCTTCAGAATACAAATTAGTTATGCAATTCCTCACCTTTTAATTTTTCAAGGATCTCTATTGCCTAAATGATAAACATATTATAAGCTTGGAAACAGGGGCTGGTGTTGTGGCACAGCAGGTGTGCCTACAATGCCAGCATTCCATATGAGTGCCAATTCAAGTCCTGGCTACTCTGCTTTCTATCCAGATTCTACCTTAGGAAATGCCATGAGACAGGCTCTCAGCTTTGGAAATGGTACATCAACATCAGAGAGATGGCTACACTTCAAGACAAGTCACAAATGTATAAATGATTTGGGTTCAAAAGGAACTATTTGCTAGATTTTGTTACTTCACAGTCATAGGTCCATAGGACCCTGAATAGTCATCAGAAAAAAAGATTGTGGACAAATGTGTTTTAAGCCTTATTCCTTTTAAACTACAGATAATAAAATGTAAGCATATTATTTACAAACATAGATTTGTATTTTTTATTATTTAATAACATAATTAAGACACACTCTTTTTCTGCATATTAATGATTGTTATCATGAATCTGTAATATTAATATCTTTTTCAAGAAAAAAAGTATATATAAAATGTCTATATTTAAAGTGAATGTGGCAAAATGTTAAAAAATTATAAAATATTAAAAAAATCTATCACTAGTAATTAATCTGATATCATTAATAGCTTACATTTATTATATAGCTACTTTACTCAAGTATTGTGTTTAGCTTATTATACATCATCTCACTTTATTCTTACAAGAGTCATGCAATAGTTATTATTAACTCCAATTTTTGAATAAGGAAACTGAAGCAGAAGGAAATTAGGTAGATCACAGCTAATAACAGCTGATAACTGATAAAAACAAGACTGAAACATATATATTTTCTAATAGATGCCATATGGTCACTTCTAGTCTGGCAACATGATAGATCTAGTACAGAGCTTTTTCCTGGACTAAACATACATTCATGTTGGATAAAGCACACGCACAGTTTATCCAAACATATATTAGTTCAAAATAATGAAGGTTAATCCCTTGGACACCAGAACAAACAGCTATAGTGAAGACTGAACAAAATAATATTATAGCAACCCAGAGGATGACATATCTAGATACATTTCTATATAGCTAGGGTTTGGGGTTTTCATATTTGCATGGGAGAGAAAATAGGGAAAATGTGGCCTTGGGTCAAATCAAGATATGCAACTAGAGTTGAGGCATCTGCATAACGTGTTCGTGCTGGTGGGGTTTCCCTGGTGCAAAAGGGAGGAGTGAACGTATCCATCCACAAGGCTTTGAAACTAGCAATCTCCCCATGAAATATCAAAACCCAAGCCAGAATTCTCTTTAGGTGTTGCCTTTGAATACACATTCCCAAACTCTTCTAGTACTCTAAGCAAAGAGACACATGTCAGAATTTTTCCTAGATAGAAATCTCTGGGACATCCACCAAAGCAAATGGCCACTGTACATGATATTGAGATACTTTGACTCTGGCATGTAGAATCCCAAAGGAAGAAAATACAAAGAAAGTATTTGAAGTTTTTTATAGTTATTGTGAAGGAGACTGGTCTTAAAAGATAGCAAAGGTATATTTTTAATTTTGTTTTTATTTATATAAAAGCATAATTTTATATATACATAATTTTTTAAAAAGATTTATTTATTTATTTATTTGAAAGTCAGAGTTACACAGAGAGAGGAGAGGCAGAGAGAGAATGAGAGAGATCCTTCCCTTCTTGTAACCACCCTCCACTTTCTTTCATTTATGTATTTTTTTTAAAATTGCAATAAAGATGCTCAGAATCACTAGCCATCAGGAGAAGGAAAAATATGTTTATATATTTGCATTATTCTGATTTATTATTATTATTTATATAAGGTGAGCAAATTTCATGTATTTCATGTATACAGATATAGGAGTATAGTAATACTTCCTATCCTACCCTCCCTCTCACCCAAGTACCCAACCCCCTCCTCCTCCTTCTCTTATTCTTTCTTTTAACTTTTACAATGACATGCTTTCAGTTTATTTTACATTCTTAAGATTAACTCTCAGTTAAACAAAGAATTCAACAAATAGTGGAAAGAAAAAAATACTATACCTCAACAGTACAGACAAGGGCTGTAAATACACTGGTTAAAATGTGTTATTGAAATTAGAAATATTTTAAATTTACCATTTCAAATGTCAATAATTATGAAGTGAATCTAGTCCTTAGAGAAAATTTATCCTTAACTCATAAAGTAGAAAAGGAGAAAATTTAAAAATTCATGAGTTAAACATTTAAAACATTCCTTTCAAAAAATTAGGAAAAAAATGATTCTATAACCATACATTAAATGGAAGGAAGGAAATAGAGTATATTAATGAAAAAGAAAGAGAGAAAGAATAATCAAAAAATTTCTCTATTCATTCATTCATTTATTTATTTGAAAGCCACAGCAACAGAGAAAGAGAGAGAGAGAATGAGAGAGAGAGAGAATCTTCCATTTGCTGGTTCACACCACAAATGGTCACAACAGCAAGGTCTTAACCAGGCTGAAGCCAGAAGTCAGAAACTGTGTCCAGGTCTCCCATGTGGGTGGCAGGTGTCCAAGCACTTGGGCCTTCTGCTGCCTCCCAGGTGCATTAGCAGGGAGCTGGATCAGAAGTGGAACAGCTGGCACTCTAATCGACACTCCTGTATTGGACGCTGATTAAACAAGCAGCAGCTTGCTGGCGCCACAGCTCACTAGGCTAATCCTCCGCCTGCAGCGCTGGCACTCCGGGTTCTAGTCCCAGTTGGGGCGCCGGTTCTGGCACGGTTCCTCCTCTTCCAGTCCAGCTCTGCTGTGGCCGGCCCGGGAAGGCAGTGGAGGATGGCCCAGGTGCCTGAGCCCTGCACCAACATGGGAGACCAGGAGGAAACACCTGGTTCCTGGCTTCGGATCGACGCAGCGATTTAGGGGTGAACCAAAGGAAGGAAGACCTTTGTCTCTCTCTCTCACTGTCTAACTCTGCCTGTAAAAACAAACAAACAAACAAAACAAGCAGCAGCTGTTTCATCCCTACAGCCCAAAGCCATAAAATTTTCTACTGAAAAGGCATAAAATCATTTTCTAGACTAAGAAAAAAAAGAGAAGAAATAATTAAAATTAGATGTTTAAAGGGGCAAATAAATATAGACATCAAACATTTAAAAATACAGTGATATCTTAAGCAACATAATGTCAGTTAATTTGACAAAAATTATAAAATGAATAATAGTCTAGGGAAATAAAGATATTTATAATTAATTAAAGAACAACTAAAAGGCACGAGTAAATTTATTTACAATCATTATACAAATTGAATCTACCTCTGAAATTTCTTTGTTATATAAAAAAAAGCCAACAAAATTTTACTGGCAAGATCGCGCAAGCTCTCCAGGGACAGACAATTATGCTGTTATGCAAGCTGTTGCAGAAAATGGCAAAAGAGAAACTCTCTAAATCGTTTCAGCAGGCTAATAACATCTTTAAATAATATTATTTATTTTATTTGAGAGAGCAAGCACATTTCCATCTGCTGGTTCACTCTCCAAATGCTTGCAGGAAACCAAGAACTCAATCCTGGACTCCCACATGGGAGGCAGGGACCCAGCGACCTCACCCACTGCCTCTCAGATTGTGCATTAGCAAGGAAATCAGAAGCAGATCCAGGACTTGAACCCAGGTACTCTGATATGGGATGTGTCTTAACCAACATCCTAATCCCTATGCTAAATACTGCTGCTAGAACAGCTTGATAGCCAAAACAGATAATTGATACTAGACAGAAACCTTAAAAAGTTCTCTATGATACTATGATAAAATAGTAAATTGACCTCAACCCTGTGTGTGTTTATATATAGGACTAGGCTCAAGAGGACAAAGGTGATTTAATGTTAGACATATTTATTAATGCAATTCACCTTATTAGTAGATTAAAGGATTAAAAAAAAGGTAACTTGAAAAATATATAGAAAATACAACCCAGTCATTATTTAGAAACCTTTAACAAAATAAGAATCGAAGGAATCTTTCTTAATTTTGATAAGCAGAATTTAGTTCAGTCGAAAGCAAACATCCTAATTATTGATAGAAACTTTGCTTTCAAAATCAGAACCAAATCAAGGATGCCGGTTATCAACTTCCATTCACAATCGCATGGAAAGTCTTAGCCACCTGTGACACAAAATAATGTGGATTAGCTATGGACTGATGTAAAATGGTTGCAAACACAGGTCTGACAAAGGACTTGTACCCATATTGTCACAGGACCTTTTTTCTAGAATATGTAAATAACTATGGTTTACTTATTAATAATCTTAAACGATGTTAAAGATCCTATGAATAAAATGATAAAAATTTGTTGAAGTACATAAATGTTAAGCTTTGGGAAAATATATATTAAGTTATAGGAAGATTTAATAGAGAGATATCAAGTTTCATGTCCTAAATCTCCAAATTTGATGAAACTAATCACAATCTGATGACTTTTCATAAGCTTGACTGAAAACTAATCCTAAAATTAATTTGGATGAATAAAGGGTCAAGAATAGTCACTAAAATCTAGATGAAGAATTAGAAGGAAAATTTTTCCTCACCAGATATTAAGTTATTATAAATCTAGGTGAATAAAAGTAAGATGATATTGATGTAGGTACAGGCAAATAGTCCAACAAAACAGATAACTACAAACAAACCTATGTGTGTGTGTAAGGCTGGTATATGAGGACGCTAACATTGTAGATCAGTAAGGGGACCATACAGGCAAGCAGAGAGCAACATTAAGTACATGATTTTGGAAAAACTATTTGCCATATTAAAAAAAGGATAAAATGTAATACCCATATTATGACTTTCACAATCAGTAATTCCAGGTAAGTTAAAGCTCTGATTGTGAAGTGCAAAACTTAAATAAATTTCAAAGAAACAAAGAAAACATTTTTATAATTTGTGAACAACGATATCACAAACAAGATACAAAAAAACCTAAGACAGAAATGAAAAGTCTGATTATAAATGAAATTACAGGGGTAATAAGTCGCTGTTTGGGATGTTCTTATCCTGTATCAGAGTGCCTGCTCCAGTCTGAAATACTCCATTTCCAACTCCAGCTTTCTGCTAACATAGACACCAGTAGGTAGCAGGTGGTTTCCTGTCTCCCATTTGGGGCATTCAGACTGAGTTCTGGGTTTCTGGCTCTCTCTCTCTCTCTCTCTCTCTCTTCTTTCTCTTTCCCATTCTCTGTCTCTCTGCCTTTCAAATAAAATAAAACAAAAAGTAAATAAAATTAAGGTTAAGTAGCAGTATATTTTTAAATATCCATATAAAAATAGGTACCATGAACAAACAAGAAAGATAAGCTATAAATTTTTAAAAATGTAAATGAAAGTATTAAAGACATCATCCAAGTTATAGCTTGATAAGAGCAACAGTTATGGGGTTCTATTCCACATAGTGTATATTTCGCTCTCTCTCTCTTTTTTTTTTTTTTTTTTTTGACAGGCAGAGTGGACAGTGAGAGAGAGAAACAGAGAGAAAGGTCTTCCTTTTGCCGTTGGTTCACCCTCCAATGGCTGCCACGGCCAGCACGCTGTGGCCGGTGCACCGCGCTGATCCGGAGGCAGGACCCAGGTGCTTCTCCTGGCCTCCCATGGGTAGGATTTTAGATGTTTATTCCATAAAGAAATGTTATATATTTGAAGATAGAGGTATTTATCCTTATTCTACACAACACAATATGCACATAAATTGAAACATCAGGTGGTACCTCATAAACATGTATACTGTAAAATAAATAAAAAGAACATCAATAGTAATGAAAAAAATTCAGTAAAGCAACATTGAGATAACCCAAGCACCTCAACTTTTTCAAAGTGAAATTCTGATAATGTCAGATGTCTCAAGGTTTCTGTCTAAGTGTTTAATGTGAGAATCAGAATCTAGCATACAACTTTAGGAGAGTAATAATCTACATTTCTATCCATAGGAGATAACAAGTATATTACATGATGAAATATGGTGCAGAGAAATTAGTGAAAGATATTTATTAGAAAAATAGGAAAACATAAATGAAAAAACAATTATCCAAAGCAGATATTGAGTGTTAAATTGCTTACATATATTCTCAGAATATGTAAAACACAATTACATATTGCTCATGGAAACGTGCACAGTATAAGTACAGGAAGGGGATATAACAATCTCAGGATATGTAAGGGTTATCTCTAGGAGCATGGAAGGAGAGTTGGGTAGGAATGGTTACTTTCAGATCCATCTTACTTAAGACAAAAGCTCTGAAATAATTATGGCAGTGTTTTGTTAAATCTAAGTGGGTAGAAAGGAATCTGATATATTATTTTCTGATCATTCTTCAAGTTTGAAATATAATTAAAACAGTTTTAAAAAGTCATACAAAGTTTTTGCTTTAATGCATAAGAGAATAAAATTAAAGTTAAGTAGCAGTAATAAAATCTTTTTGAGCTATAACACAATTTGTAAACAGCTATCCAATGCTTTATTATCTATTTTCAAAGTTCTTTTGAATTATAGGAAAAGAATAACTTGCTATAGTTTACAGTTGGTTTGCACATTTGGTTGGAGAGATTTGGCAAGGATTTTATTTACAAATAATGTTTATACCCTGGAAGCACTAATAGTTAGTCATTTGTAGCAAATATGCAAATAGATTTTAAGTGGGCAACACAGATGGGCTACATGGTCATTTTTAGATGTCATATTTCTCACATTCCCAGCACCATTGATGGCTGAAGACCCAGACAGAAGTAGGCAGTTCTTCCTTGCTGTATAAACCCCATTTACTTTGGCTACCAGGAAACTCAGGGCTTACTGGACTACTGGCATAGCAACCTATTTAACCTGGTTTGGGATCTTTTTTATTCTACCATTAATTTTTTTTTAATATTTGATTTCTCCTGCAATAGTATACCTGTCCTTTATTTTAAAGCAATTCCAAAGGTAATACAAAACAAAGCTAAGACATTAAGAGAGTAATTGAAATGTCAAGAACTCACCTTATTTTATATTACATAAATATTCATTTATGTGTTCTAAAACCGTTTTTCTGGCTTCTGTTTCCCCTTGTCTAGGATGATGCTCATTTAATCACGCCATGGAGTGTCAATTATACTTCTGCAAAAAATATAATTGGAATCCCCAGAAATAGGTTTGTTACAACGACAACCTCTTTTATGTCTTCTATTTTAGGCTTATGTGGAAGCTCACATCACATTACCATTCATTAAATCATTCATTGATTTCACAAGCATTCCTTGGGTGCTTACTACATATGTTCAGGGAACACATCAAGAAGTGCAAAAAGTTACCAGAAATGTAATCTCTTAAGGAAAGTTACAGTGTCATGTAAGGATTGGCCTTGAGAGATGAAAAACAGATTCAGAAGCTTTGCTTTTTTTTTTTTTTTTTTTTTTGATGACTTCAGGAAGTTGCCAGTAATTGTGTTTTGGGGCATACAGAGAAGGTGTTAGGGGAACTCTTGTTGTTACACTGTCCAGCAGCCCTGGTGGTCTCTCACTCCCTAATGCTAGATCAAAGCACCATATAGAAGCTCATTCCCACCATGCTGAGAATTCACACAGAAATTCGATAATTATGGCTTCGCTATTCTGAGCAATTACAAAGTTTACATATATTATTTCAAACATCAGGAAAGAGAACATGATAAGTAAACATCTAAAATGATTTCTGTTTATTCAGATGTTTTCGAGCCGAGTCAGAAAATCCACACTGATAATCAAGCCCAGTCTATTTTATTTCTCATCTGACACTTCATGGGGAGCTTTGGGAATGTCAGCATGGCTCCAGCTTTTGATTGGACTCTGAATTTTAGTCTGTATCCCAAACTACTCAAAACAAGTTGATCCTCATCCCTTTAGAAATGATCCTCAAGTTAAAATTTCATTACCACTATATCAGTGGAAATGATAGTGTTGTGTGTAGAAATGAACCAAGTGTGTTTTGCAGGCTGTGGCTATGAGAGAGATCCCTGGGCAAAGATGGGAGCAGCCCAAGGTACTTTGGGTGTATGCAGTCTTGAGAGAGGAAGGAGAGAGTTAAGTGTTAAGAGAAATTCAGCTTAGCAAGAAACAAGATACACCTTCTGTTTTTCTATTTCACCTTTTACCTCATTCACTTTGGCAGATGATCAGGTTATTCCTTGATTAAAATGCTTCATCTGCTCCTGTAAGACTTTCGACAAAATACAAGCTTATTTCAAAAAGTTCACAGAACACGGAATTTAAAAATAAGCTTATTTTGGTTCAAAAATTAGAACTCCATATATATGAGAGGTCTTCAAAAAGATCATGAAAAACATATATTATGAAAAAAAACTATGTATAGTTTCCACGTTTTTAACCAAAATAAATTTGCATTCTGTTTCCATTTTCCATAAACTTTTTATTGTACACTTGTTGGAATTATTTTTAATTTAACGTGTTACAGAGTTCATTGATCTCTACAGCTATAATTTCATGTGTCCTTGATATGCTATTTTCTCCATTGCTTACTCCACTTAGAATATCCTCATTTGCCTAACTACAACCTGTTTTTTAAGACCTGAGTCGGCTGGCACCGCGGCTCGCTAGGCTAATCCTCCGCCTTGCAGCGCCGGCACACCGGGTTCTAGTCCCGGTTGGGGCACCGATCCTGTCCCGGTTGCCCCTCTTCCAGGCCAGCTCTCTGCTATGGCCAGGGAGTGCAGTGGAGGATGGCCCAAGTGCTTGGGCCCTGCACCCCAAGGGAGACCAGGAGAAGCACCTGGCTCCTGGCTTCGGATCAGCGCGGTGTGCCGGCAGCAGCCATGGGAGGGTGAACCAATGGCAAAAGGAAGACCTTTCTCTCTGTCTCTCTCTCACTGTCCACTCTGCCTGTCAAAAAAAAAAAAAAAAAAAGACCTGAGTCAACCAACATCACCTCCAGAAAGTCTCCCCAGATCTAGTCAACTGAGGCTGATACTTCTCTTCCATGATCTCTGAATGCCTACTGCATCCTTCTAGCACTGCACTCATCACGTAGTACTATATCAGCTAGCTTGCTTCTGATTGCTTTGCCATTTGCTAATCACATCATCTTTTCCAGTAGCTATTAGAGTACTGCAAAATGCCTGTGGAAAAATGGAATTAGAAGATATGTTTTGATGTAAAAACAAATTTGAAATCATTGCATGGTTCTTCATAATATGTATTTTTCATGATTTTTTTTTGTGTGTATTGCTTGTATTGGTTCAATGACTGAATGACTACATGAATAAATGACAAGAAAGACTTTGGAACCTCTAGAGGCTGTCAGAAGACAAATTTACAAGCTTCTGGCATGCTGAGATAGCCACATTTAGGGTATTCAACTTGAGCTGTTATTTTTTTTCCTTAGGAGAGAGCCTGGAAACGTTCCAAAACAGGTGAAATTTTTTCAGTATTTTATATCTGCTCTTCCTCCCTGCACTTGGATTCCCTTGTCCTGACCTCTCTGCCTATTATCCAGTGACCTTAAAACAAAGTCTTACTGAGGTATGAGTGACATTGTGTTATTAATTCTGGAGTTCCTACACCTTTACAGAATTTCATGGAAACAAAAAGGCAGTGCTTAGCCCAGAAGTAAACAAATATTTCACGGGATTTCAGGTGTAGCAACCAAGAAAGGAAGGTGTTTGAAGATTGAGGCTTTCCCAACATTTCTCAATCCAGATTAAATTCAACAGCTCAATTATCTGGTAGGCAAAATGCCCTGGACATGTGGAATACAGTGTAGAAAACTCAACTAATTTGAGTTTCCTTCTCTGAAAGGCTTGGTTCTCAACACCTAGCCATGGCATCTTTTTTTCACAACTAAAGGGATGCTACCTGGCATCTAACAGGTGGAGATCAGTGATGCTGCTTCTCGTCTTTAAAGCACAGATTTGTCATTCCTTACAAAGCATTTTTTTTACAGGCAGAGTGGATAGTGAGAGAGAGAGACAGAGAGAAAGGCCTTCCTTTTTGCCATTGGTTCACCCTCCAATGGCCGCTGAGGCCGGCGCATCTCACTGATCCGAAGCCAGGAGCCAGGTGCTTCTCCTGGTCTCCCATGTGGGTGCAGGGCCCAAGGACTTGGGCCATCCTCCACTGCCTTCCCAGGCCATAACAGAGAGCTGGCCTGGAAGAGGGGCAACCGGGATAGAATCCGGCGCCCCAACCGGGACTAGAACCCGGTGTGCCGGCACTGCAAGGTGGAGGATTAGCCTGTTAAGCCACAGCACCGGCCACAAAGGATTTTTAAGAGTTTTTATTTGTTTTCACTTTGTTTGAAAGGCATGGAAAGAGAGAGACAAATATCTTTCATTTTCCAATTCACTCCCTAATGCCCACAAAAAGCAGGGTTGGGGTCAGGCTGAAATCAGGGGCCTGAAGTCAAACCAGGTCTCCCAGGAGGGTGGCAGGGACCCAGGTACTTGAACCCCACCTGCTGCCTCCTACGATGCATATCAACAGGAAGCTGAATCCGGAGAATAGCCAGAACATCAGCCAGGCATTCAGATATGGGATGAGAATCTCAAGTAGCATCCCAACCACTGCACCAAACACTGAGTTAAAGCAAATGAAATTTCATATTGAAGATGTAAAATTGCTAATTCCTTCTTAAAGTAAAAGTTCAGAATTCTTCAAATATATGTCTCTGATTCCCCATATGTGAAGTTACATGGGGCTTGGGATGTGGAAATAGTAATTCCAACCACACTGCACATTTATTTTCTCTGTTATATATCTCTTTTAAGCAAATGAGGACATTTACATGAATGCTACAATATACTCAACAGTTTCAATTTTCTTGTTAAATCAGTTTTTCTTTAAATACCATAACTAGTGATTGTTTCTTTTCCTGATAGTAAGAAAAGTATATATATTTTCCATTTTTGTTAAAATGTTAAATGCAATGAGCATGATACAGAAAGAAAATATGCATTCTCTCCCAGATGCGGAAGTTTAAAAAATTTGATCTGAATTTATAACAGTAATGACAAAAGACTGGGAAGGGGCAGTTTGGATAACAGATACCCAAGCATAATCAGATAGAAATGACAAATCCTAGTGTTCCACATGGTACACAACAATGTATTACAAAGAACTAGAAGTGGGGAATTGATATGTTCTAAACCCAAAGAAGAAATAAGGAGATAGAAATACTAACTACTTGAGTTGATCTGTTTCTCATGTTCAAATATTGCAGAGTAACACCACAAAAATGTACAAGGGAGAGTGTTTGGCCTAGTACGTAAGCCATTGTTTGGGACACCCACATCCTCTATTGGAATGCTTAGATTTGCATTCCAGCTCCATTCCTTTCCCAATTTTCTGCTAATGTACAATCTGGGAGGCAACAGGTAATGTTCCAAGTACTCAATTCCTTGTTGTCCACCTGGGAGACCCACTGTGAGTTCCCAGATCCTGGTTTCAGGCCATTGTGGGCATTTGAGGAGTGACCCAAAGGATGGGAGCTCTCTGTCTGTCTCTTTGTCTTTCAGATAAATATATAGAGATTTTAAAATGCACATGTATTACATGGCAATAAAAAATTATAAAACAAATACTTTAAATGTTTCAGCAAGGCAAGGGATACTGGATTGTGAAGGTTTGAAATGTTCAAACAGAACTGTGTGTTTTACATTTGAAAGAAAGATGAATTTTAAGCAGAGCTGCTGCCCTGTGTGGTGATAGGAAGTGTGGTCTGAAGAGCAGTGCCCTGGATCAGGAATCAGAGGCCTGTTCCTCAGTCTCGTGGTGCTCAAAGTGTGGCTCCGGAGTGGTCACCTCGTAAGTACTGCCTGCGAGCTTGGGAAAATGCAAGTTCTCAGACACCAGCCCAGACCTGTTGACACACTCACTCTGGATTTGGGGCCCAACAGGCAAGCCCTGCTAGTGAGTCTGATATATGGTCAAGTGTGGGAACCACAGGCACGAACTCTTTCACTTGTCCTCAATCACTTCCACCTTCTCTGATCCCTGATGTCTTTGTGTATTTACCTCCCTGAACAAAAACAGGAGATTTGAATATATAGAGGTTTATAAACCGTAAAACATAATACAATATTATGAACAAATCAGAATCATAATGCTATGGGGGAGAGAAGGCTCGGAGCTCACTTTCAAGTGTGTACTCGACTTTTGCTGTCCACTATCCCTAAAGTCGAGGCGTCTACTCTGGGACAGGTGGCTCGGCTAGTTATCAATCAGATAGAGGTTCTTGGAAATGACTCAGTGTTTACCAAGGTAAGCAAGAGAACTTGCAAGCTATGCAAAAAAAAGGCACCCCCAAACATCTAACGAGTGCCTCCTGGCCTAATTGTACTTCGTCTCTGTTGATAACAAATTGTACACTGAACTTCAGTTTTATTGATAAAATCTAAGAACTAAAAACACACTGTGAAAATTGCATTTGGTTCTGTTTGGTCACTCATTGTCTCAAGGAAAAAAAAAAGGAATAAAGTCTTTGTATTAATCTCTAAATTAATTATTTCTAAATTGGTTTCTCATGCTCTTATTTCTTCTTTCATTTTTGGACTACTGTAAATGATGTTAGAATGATGTAAGTTGTGGCACGGCAGTTGAAACCTTAGTCGTAGGATTACTTTTTATTATGACAATAAAATAATCTGGAAAACTTCTTGTGTTCTTGTGAAGTTTCAGCATATTATGAGAGCATGTAACCTTCTCCCTCTCCCCAGTTAGAATTTAGCAGAGCCTCTATATACTGGAAGTTAAGGGTTCTAAGTCATTTTATTTCCTTTGTTGCATAAGCTCAAAATGATATCTTAGAAATTTGCGTGGGCACCAAGGTAAAATCACTGTCAATACTATTTCAATTGAGAGTATATAGACAAGTTACTCATTTATTCACAGAGAGTTTTAATCTAGCACATGTAGAATCATTACCCACCTCCCAGAATTGTTTTCAGAATTTGATATTAAGATATTTAGTACACATAAAGAACTTAATGCAGCGGCTGAAGCATAGTAAGGGCTAATAATGTACATATTAATCTCAAACAGTTGGTTATGGAAATCATGAATACACTGACCAGCTTTCCAAAAGTTATAGCTCCTTTTGGTCCATATGTTCGCATAGGTGATGACTTAATGGGATTTTGGTCATGTGGTGCTCTGGACTTGGAATTTGGGTTATAAAAGAATATTTGTGGAACAATGGATCAATATGTGAACATATCATTGCACTTGCTGATAAGGAGAGTCAAATGGAGCAAACTTTTATTGCCAAAATGGGGTGCTGAAAAAGATGTCCTTTGCCTCCTGATGACATTCAAATTTGAGAACAAATACCGCATGTTCCCATTCATTTGTGGGAGCTAAAAAAAAAAAAATGTTGCTTTCCTAGAAACAGAGTTCAACAGCGATCACTAGAGGCTATGAAGGGTGAGATGCCAAAAGTTAGACAATGAGTAATAAAACACAGAAAGAATGAATTAGTTCTAGCTTATATAGCACAGAAGAGTAACTGGAGTCTACACTAATTTATTATATATTTCAAAATAACTAAAAGGCTTTGAAGCTTCCAAGCACATAGAAATGATAAATATTGGGTAGAAACACTAATTCTCTTGATTTGGTCATTACACATTGAATTGATGGATTGAATTATCTTACTGTACCCTGTAAATAAGTATCACTTAGGATTAAGTGTCAAAGAGATCGCATAAATAAGATGAAGTGTCTGCTATTAATAATTGATAGAATTAAAAAGGAGAGGGCCGGCGCCGTGGCTTAACAGGCTAATCCTCCGCCTTATGGCGCTGGCACACCGGGTTCTAGTCCCAGTTGGGGCGCTGGATTCTATCCCGGTTGCCCCTCTTCCAAGCCAGCTCTCTGCTATGGCCCGGGAAGGCAGTGGAGGATGGCCCAAGTCCTTGGGCCCTGTGCCCACATGGGAGACCAGGAAAAGCACCTGGCTCCTGGCTTTGGATCAGTGAGATGCGCCGGCCGCAGGGGCCATTGGAGGGTGAACCAACGGAAAAAGGAAGACCTTTCTCTCTGTCTCTCTCTCTCACTATCCACTCTGCCTGTCAAAAAAAAAAAAAAAAGAATTAAAAAGGAGAGAACAATCCAACATGGGAAGCAGGACATACAGCAGACTCATAGAATGACAAATGCCCTAAACATCATTCTGGCCTCAGAATCAGCCTTTAAGGCATTCGGATCTGGCTAAAAGGCTCATGAGAACATTTCAGGTATGAAAAGCCAAGGCACTGTGGCAAAAAATGACCTACATTAAAGATTTCTATGAGTGAGATCCCAGCGGATAGAAGGGGCCATCAAAAAAGGAGGTATCTTTCTCTGAAGGGAGGAGAGAACTTCCACTTTGATTATGGCCTTGTCTAAATACTGACAGAGTTTGTGGACTCAAGAGGCTTCCATAGCCTTGGCAGCTCATGACAAAAGCCTCAGGTGATCACTGACATCATAAATAAGAGTGTCAATTGTTAAATCAACAACAGGAGTCACTGTACACTTGCTCCCTGTGTAGGACCTCTGTCCTTAATTTATTGTACTATGGGAATTAATTGTAAAACTAGTCCTCAAACAGTACTTTATACTTTGTGTGTCTGTGTGGGTGCAAACTGTTGAAATCTTTACTTAGTATAGAATTGATATTCTGTATATAAATTAAAAATGAATCTTAATGAAGAATGGGATGGGAGAGAGAGCAGGAGGTGGCATGGTTTGGGGGTAGAAGGGCAGGTATAGGGGGAAGAACCACTATAATCCAAAAGTTGTAGTTATAAAATTTATATTTATTAAATAAAACTTTCTATAGTAGTGGTGGCTGCTAGACTTACAATCCAACTCCCTGCTAAGGTGCCTGGGAGGATGGTCCACATCCTTGGGCCCCTGCACCATGTGGGAGACCTGGAAGAATCTCCGGGGTCCTGGCTTCAACCTGGCCCTGCCCCGGATGTTGCAGCCATTTGGGGAGTGAACCAGCAGATGGAAGACCTCTCTCTCTGTCCCTCCTTCTCTCTCTGTAACTCTGCCTTTCAAATAAATAAATATTTTTTTAAAAAAGTATCATTGTTTTTGTGTCAATTAAAAGTTTTAAATTTTATTTTTAAAAATTGAAATTACAAGGGATCTGCCTTAGGATACAATCAATAAGACATAGGATTCCCGGCCAAACCTAGTTCATTGACGCTGTACTGTGCCCTCTCCCACCTTGGTCTCTGGAGCTCCAATGACAGCAAGGACTATTAATAAAGATAGGACTACTAATAAGCAGGGACTATTAATAAAGACAGCAATGGTTGACTGAGTGTTCACCATGAGCCAACAAAGTGCTCTCACTAATTCAACAAATAAGAGTGTGTTGTCTGGAGTCCTTAGGTAATGTGCTGGGAATTGAACAACTCAAGTGACAAAAATGGTCCCAGCTTTCACTGAGTTCCCTGTTATGCTCTTTACTCCTAGTGCAGTCTTCACTATAGGGAAGAAAATTTTACCCCCATTTTACAGGTAAGAATAATGAAATTCAGGTGCAGTGACTTTCATGAGATCATCTCCAAGTGCATATCAGAGACCAGATTCAAATCCAGATTTGCCTAACCCTTAACCCTATCTTACTTTCACAATGCTATAATGTCCTTAACTGTTTATTGTTTAGCTCTGTTTGTCAAGGGATTTTTTGACTCTTTTAGGGGAGCAGTTATACTTCCAGAATAACCCTTTGCCCTTAATTTTGTTGAATCCCTGTCTTAACTTTGAGCAATGGCTGTCAACCATGTATGAATCACTTAACATATGCCAGACACCATAGATTCTTTGTTTGCCTTCCATTGGTTAGCCTGCACAACAATCCAGGGCAGCAAGTGTCTTACCTGTAGTTATTGGCATCCACACAGCACAGTAAATGGAAAAGCTGAAATCCAAACCCAATTCACCGATTTTGTGTACTAGGTTTAACTTCCATCTTGATTGGTGGTGGAGGTGGGGAAATGAGTAATGCAATCATGTAGCTAAATAAATGCATGAATATCAGACAAGTAGACTGAGCCTCTGTGTAAGTAAGTTCTATTTCTGGTTAATGCTGAGATTAGAATTCTAATGTCAATTATTCTTTAAAAATAGGTTTAGAAACACATAATTGAGGAATCTCCAGACAGACTTCCATAGTGGCTTAACCAGTTTGCATTCCCACCAACAGTGGGTTAGTGTCCCTTTTTCCCCACATCCTCTCCAGCATCTGTTGTTGGTCGATTTCTGAATGTGAGCCATTCTAACCGGGGTGAGATGGAACCTCATTGTGGTTTTGATTTGCATTTCTCTGATTGCTAGTGATTTTGAACATTTTTTCATGTGTCTGTTGGCCATTTGGATTTCCTCTTTCGAAAAATGTCTATTGAGGTCCTTGGCCCATCTCTTAAGTGGGTTGTTTGTTTTGTTGTTGTGGATTTTCTTGATTTCTTTGTAGATTCTGGTTATCAATCCTTTATCTGTAGTATAGTTTGCGAATATTTTTTCCCATTCTGTTGGTTGCCTCTTCACTTTCCTGACTGTTTCTTTTGAAGTACAGAAACTTCTCAATTTGATGCAATCCCAAATGTTAATTTTGGTTTTGACTGCCTGTGCTGTTGGAGTATTTTCCAGGAAGTCTTTGCCTGTGCTTATATCTTGCAGGGTTTCTCCAATGCTCTCTAATAATTTGATGGTTTCGGGTCCTAGATTTAAGTCTTTAATCCATGTTGAGTGAATTTTTGTGTAAGGTGATAGGTATGGGTCTTGCTTCAAGCTTCTGCACATGGAAATCCAATTTTCCCAGCACCATTTATTGAATAGACTGTCCTTATTCCAGGGATTAGATTTGGATCTTTGGTCAAATATAAGTTGGCTGTAGATGTTTGGATTGATTTCTGGTGTTTCTATTCTGTTCCATTGGTCTATCCATCTGTTTCTGTACCAGTACCATGCTGTTTTGATAACAACTGCCCTGTAGTATGTCCTAAAATCAGGTATTGTGATGCCTCCGGCTTTGTTTTTGTTGTACAGGATTCCTTTGGCTATTCGAGGTCTTCTGTGTCTCCATATGAATTTCAGCATCATTTTTTCCAGATCTGAGAAGAAGGTCTTCGGGATCTTGATGGGTATTGCATTGAATGTATAAATTGCTTTTGGGAGAATAGACATTTTGATGATATTGATTCTTCCAATCCATGAGCATGGAAGATTTCTCCATTTTTTGGTATCCTCTTCTATTTCTTTCTGTAAGGTTTTGTAGTTTTCATCGTAGAGATCTTTAACGTCTTTGGTTAAGTTTATTCCAAGGTATTTGATTGTTTTTGTAGCTATTGTGAATGGGATTGATTTTAGAAGTTCTTCCTCAGCCATGGCATTGCCTGTGTATACAAAGGCTGTTGATTTTTGTGGATTGATTTTATATCCTGCTACTTTGCCAAACTCTTCGATGAGTTCCAGCAGTCTCTTAGTAGAGTTCTTTGGGTCCCCTAAATAAAGAATCATATCATCTGCAAAGAGGGATAGTTTGAGTTCGTCCTTCCCGATTTGTATCCCTTTAATTTCTTTTTCTTGCCTAATAGCTCTGGCCAAAACTTCCAGAACTATATTGAATAGCAGTGGTGAGAGAGGGCATCCCTGTCTGGTACCAGATTTCAGTGGAAATGCTTCCAACTTTTCCCCATTCAATAGGATGTTGGCCGTGGGTTTTTCATATATTGCTTTGATTGTATTAAGGAATGTTCCTTCCATACCCAGTTTGCTTAGAGTTTTCATCATGAAAGGGTGTTGTATTTTATCAAATGCTTTCTCTGTGTCTATTGAGAGAATCATATGGTTTTTCTTCTGCAGTCTGTTAATGTAGTGTATTACGTTGATTGTTTTGCGAATGTTGAACCATCCCTGCATACCGGGTATGAATCCCACTTGGTCTGGGTGGATGATCTTTCTGATGTGTTGTTGCAATCTATTGGCCAGAATTTTATTGAGGATTTTTGCATCTATGTTCATCAGGGATATTGGTCTGTAATTCTCTTTCAATGTTGCGTCTCTTTCTGGCTTAGGAATTAAGGTGATGGTGGCTTCATAGAAAGAATTTGGGAGGATTCCCTCTTTTTCGATTGCTCTGAATAGTTTGAGAAGAATTGGAGTTAACATAACGCTACCATACAACCCAGCCATTCCACTCCTTGGAATTTACCCAAAGGAAATTAATTTGGCAAATAAAAAAGCCATCTGCACATTAATGTTTATTGCAGCTCAATTCACAATAGCTAAGACCTGGAACCAACCCAAATGCCCATCAACAGTAGACTGGATAAAGAAATTATGGGACATGTACTCCATAGAATACTATACAGCAGTAAGAAACAACGAAACCCAGTCATTTGCAACAAGATGGAGCAATCTGGAAAACATCATGCTGAGTGAATTAAGCCAGTCCCAAAGAGACAAATATCATTTGTTTTCCCTGATCGGTGACAACTGAGCGCCAAAGGGGAAACCTGTTAAGTGAAATGGACACTATAAGCAACAATGAACTGATCAGCTCCTGTCCTGACTTTAGATGTACAATGTAATACTTTATCCTTTTTAGTATTTGTTGTTGTTGTTGTTGTTCTAGTACTATTGGTTGAACTCAGTAATTAACACACAATTATGCTTAGGTGTTTAAATTTTAACTGAAAAGTGATCCCTGTTAAATCTAAGAGTGGAAAAAGAGAGGGAGGAGATGAACAATTTGGAACATGCTCAATCGGACTGGCCGCAAATGGTGGAGTTAGAAATGTGCAGGGGATTCCAACACAATCCCATCAAGATGGCATGTACCAATGCCATCGCACTGGTCCAAGTGATCAATTTCAGCTCACAATTGATAGTTCTGATAGGTCTAAGAGTCAAAGAGATCACACAAACAAGACAAGTATCTGCTAATACTAACTGATAGAATCAAAAAGGGAGAGAAAGATCCAACATGGGAAGTGGGATACACAGCAGACTCATAGGATGGCAGATGTCCTAAACAACACTCTGGCCTCAGAATCAGCCCTCAAGGCATTCAGATCTGGCTGAAGAGCCCATGAGAGTATAGCAGGCATGGAAAGCCAAGATATCATGGAAAAAAAAAAAAGACCTAAATGAAAGATCTCTATGAGTGAGATCCCAGTGGAAAGAACAGGGCCATCAAAGAAGGAGGTACCCTTCTCCGAAGGGAGGAGAGAACTTCCACTTTGACTATGACCCTATCGGAATAAGATCAAAGTCAGCGAACTCTAAAGGCTTCCATAGCCCTGGCAACTCATGACTAGAGCCTAGGGAGATTACTGACGCCATGAACAGGAGTGTCAAATTGTTAAATCAGCAACAGGAGTCACTGTGTACTTACACCCCATGTGGGATCTGTCCCTAATGTGTCGTCTAAAGCGAAGTGATGCTATAACTAGTACTGAAACAGTATTTTTATACTTTGCGTTTCTGTGTGGGCACAAACTGATGAGGTCTTTACTAATTATATACTGAATTGATCTTCTGTATATAAAGAGAATTGGAAATGAAAGAAAAAAAACAACCTGGTGTTAAAATGGAAATGGCATAGAAAATTAATTAATTTGAAAAAAAAATTATGTAGGATCTCTGTCTTTAATGTGCTGTACATTGCTATTTAATGCTATAATTAGTAATCCAATGGTAGTTTTTTCACTTTGTGTTGCTATATGGGCAAAATGTTGAAATCTTTACCTAATATATACTAAACTGATCTTCTGTATACAAAGAGAATTGAAAATGAATCTTTACATGAATGGAAGGGGAAAGGGAGCGGGAAGGGGAAGGATTGCGGGCGGGAGGGAAGTTATGGGAGGGGGGAAGCCATTGTAACCCATGGGCTATACTTTGGAAATTTATATTCATTAAATAAAAGTTAAAAAAAAAGAAAAAAAAAAGAAACACATAATTGATAATTACTGTTTCATATTTTAAGATGGAAGAGAAGTTATGATAGTAGTGTGATGAATCTAATGTAATTTTATAGTTTATTTTTAAAATATATAAGATTATTGTTCATTTCATCTCAGTATAGTCTATGAAGATTACCAGGGTTAACTCTAATTTTCAAATAAAAACTGTGACATTTTAAATCATTACTTCCCAGCTTGTTAGCACTGTGGTTTTGGAAAACTTAGTTTCATTTTTCTTATTTATTAAATGAAGTTAAGAATTCCTATTTTCTAATGCTATTATAAGGATTAATTGAAATAAAAATGCTTTATGAATTGTAAATCACATAGGAATATGAAATACTAAATACCTTGGCATCCTTAATAATTTGTAATTATGGGGTATAAATTTATGATGGTAACAAGCTGGTATTTTCTTAGCTCCAGGACTGCAAGGAAGCCATGCCTGGAGGAAAATGCTAGCACTTAAACAACGCATTGCAATGATCTCCCTGAGTCTGCTTTGCCCATTTCACTGTGAAAATCTGCAGGATAGGCACAAAGACTTACTCAACTTACTCACCTCTTATAATCCCCAGTTTCTGGCACAGTAAAATAAAACACACTTAATAAATATTCTGATGGCTGACTGAATGGATGAATGAGTCCAATTATCTATTGGAAGGTGTGACTGTGAAGGAAGCAACGGCCTTGTGACTATCAAGTCCCACCACTAAATGTATGGCATGGGCCCCATTAGGAGTCAGAATCAGCTCAATATCAAACATAAAATCTTCATATATTTCATAATTTACTTTTATCAGGAAGCATATCTCATTTAATTGAATGGAACTAAAAAAACACTTGCTTTTACAGTATAAATAATACCTTATAAATGTGAATTTCGGAGAATCAAAGTTTCTAATACTTTACATTCCTATGGTTTATGCATTCCTTAAGTTCTGGGATTGCCCAAAAATTGTGTCCTATATGCCATAATTTTCCCCAAAAGTCCCACTTTTTATATATTATAAATTATACATATTTAATGATTACCATCAGACATAATATATATGTATATTATACATGTATACTATGTCCAATGGTAATTATTAATGTTTATTCCCTCTTTTTTTTGACAGGCAGAGTTAGACAGTGAGAGAGAGAGAGACAGGGAGAAAGGTCTTCCTTCCATTGGTTCACCCCCCAAATGGCCACTACAGCCGGAGCTACGCCGATCCGAAGCCAGAAGACAGGTGCTTCCTCCTGGTCTCCCATGTGGGTGCAGGGCCCAAGCACTTGGGCCATCCTCCATGGCCTTCCCGGGCCACAGCAGAGAGCTGGACTGGAAGAGAAACAACCGGGACAGAATCCAGCGCCCCAACTGGGACTAGAACCCAGAGTGCCAGCGCTGCAAGTGGATGATTAGCCTAGTGAGCTGCAGCGCCGGCCTATTCCCTCTGTCTCAAATGTGTCTTGTTTTGGCCAAATGGAGATGAATTGACACGGCTGTAACTTGCCAGATGTCTGTTCCCACCAGGTACTAGGGAAGCAATATAGTTCTATAGCTGAGGCGGCTTTGGACTCTAATGGTTTTGACTTCAATATCCCCCTTTATTAACTGGTTGTGCAATCTTATGCATATTAACCTATCTACATACTATTAATAATTGCTATTATTAAAAAGGTTTAATAACTGTCTACTTTAGCAGCCACCAGGATAATTAAATCAGACAATACATAAGAAGGGGGAGCAGAAAGCCTGATGTGCAATAATCACTCAATACATATTGTTTATTTACTATGAATGAAGTTTTCTCTCTCAATTTTGTCCCACTGAGTTGCAGCATATCCACTAACAATAATAGTTGGCCAGGTCTGGTCCTAAGTGCAGGGGAGGAGACAGGATAGAGGCTCTTATGTCAAAGAGAGATGATCGCTGGCCTTCCAGTAATAAAAAGCCATGGTCTGGTTTGTCCATAAAGATTGTCAGAGAATAAAATTATTGCGCAACTTCTGTCTTCTCCTGGCTACCTTCAAAGCTAAAAAGAAATTTTTAAAACATAAATTTTTAAAAATTTATATTCTCAGCACATACTCAAGGCTTAAAATACAGAAGACATTTAATAAATATTAGTGAAGCAATACTTTTATTGGGCTACAGGGCATATCACCATTCACCTATATGGAGCACACGCGTGGAACCATTTCTGAACTGTTACCCCCAAGCCAAGCACTACCCTCTATCATATAAAAAGGTAGAAAATCGACTCTGCCAGCCCAAAAAAACTTGGTCGTTGGCCCTGTTGTTAGTTGAAGATCCTTGAAGTGCTGCAACAATCTGATTTTTTTTTCCTGCTTATGAGGAAGTTTGCCATGTCACTGAATTATCCACCGAGGAGTCTCCACGCACTAGAAATCTGGGGAAAAGGGATGGCAGGAGAGCACAAAAGACAGGAAAGAGATATTTTGTGTGCTTCTGGAATGCACATAGTCAATTTATGGAGTCATCTTTTTATGTGCTAGAACTGTACTCAGCAGGGGGAGACACAGAAATGAGTAAGACAAGGTGCTTGAGTCCAAAGGACAGGCAAGGAGTGTGTTTCTGGGACAGTGCAGTAAGGGCAATGATAGACACCTGTACAAACATAATAGGAGCCCTGAGGGGGGGCTGACTCATTCTGCATGTGGGCATTGTGGAAGGCTTCATGGAGGAGGGAACACTCAAATCATATTTGGAGAATGACTTTTCAGGATGAATAAGCAGAAAGGATGTATGCATATGTATGCACAGGGAAAGAGATCATCTTTTCCAGAGAAATGTGATGACAATGGTAACAGGAGGCAAGAGATCAAGAACTTTCTGGAGGTAAGAATGTTCTAATTAATAGAGATGGTGTAAGAAATGGAACAGAGACCCCAGTGCCTTAATACACCAGTTGTTTGACATAAGGGGCATAATTTCATTTCTCCACACCTTATCATTGTCATCGATAAAATGGGGATAATAAAAATACCAATATCATGGGTCTTTCATGAGAATTAAATAAGATAAATGGTACCTACTCCTACATTATTATTATAAAACATTACTATAACAGCTAATAGTAATACTATTAATAATACTAATAATTATTATTAACAATGATTAATAAAATGAGTATTATTACCATAATAATTATCATCAATATATAATTATTAATATATTCCATGACATCTCATGACAAGAGCCTTGGGTGATTACTGACATCATAAATAAGAATGTCAATTGTTAACAACAGGAGTTACTGTGCACTTACTCCCCATGTAGGATCTCTGTTCTTAATGTGCTGTACTATTTGAATTAACGATATAACCAGAACTCAAACAGTACTTTATACTTTGTCTTTCTTTGTGGGTGCAAACTGTTGAAATCTTTACTTAATATATATTAAATTGATCTTCTGTATATAAAGATAATTGAAAATGAATCATGATGTGAATGGGATGGAAGAGGGACTGGGAGATGGAACGGTTGTGGGTGGGAGGGAGGTTATGGGGGGGAAAAGCCGCTATAATCCAAAAGTTGTACTTTGGAAATTTATATTTATTAAATAAAAGTTAAAAAATATATGCCATGATTTAATCTTAAAATTAATCATTAATTATTATTATATTAGTATAATTATAATTATTAAGTTGCTTCTTAGAAGAAACCTGGACTTGATGGTTTAGAATGTTCACAGATTTATGGAGAGAATAGATGATACTTTCTCAGTATAAATGTTTTACAATAAAAGCCTCAATCAATATAAGTGCTCCAGAAGTTAGTAGATTAAATAACTTGTGCTGTGGTCAAAGTCATGAACTTCTGGGGACTCCCAATGTTGCAAAGAAATTTAAGTCAGTTCATAAACTTATGTAAATCCTTCTTTCAGATAACTGCCAAGTTGTCCTATCTGTGTCTGTATAGAATAGAAGTTTAAAATCAGGATAAAGAAGCTTTAAAATAATGAAAATGGACTATATTGTCCCCTCTCATATTTTGGCAGAGGTCATAAACAATTAAACTTCAAAGAAATGAAAACAAACTCCTTGAACTTAATCATGCAATAAAAGCTTACTTCTCATTTCAAAAGTGGCCAAAGAGGGTTATTTACCACAGAGAGAGGCAAAGTCACCAAAGAGAAGGACTTAGGGGTTGCCTTAGGCTGGGTCAGCAGGCCAGCAGGCTGAATGAAAGTCCTTCTAGGAATCTTTGGAGAGCAACAGCCCCAGACTAGGGAATATGGTGTTGAAAGGAACTGGAGTTTCCATGAAACCCAGCATCAATGAACTGCTTCAATCTGGAATATTCTCCATTGGTACCATCTGGCCTGGGAACAACAGATGGGCTGAATCAGCAAGCAGGGAGGAGAAAGAGCTGTGTCACAAATTCACAAGGCTAAGGAACCATCTTGTAATGGCCCTCTGCATCCCACAGGAACCTGACTCTCCACTCTTTCACTCCCACGCAACTCTCTCTCTCACCAAGAAATCCAATCCATATGAGGCTGGTGTTCAAGAACTGCTACTCCCAAGGGTTCAAATCTGTCTCAGACTAGATGAGATTAGTCCCTGCCTGTTTTTGTGACTTTACCATCTATGTTACTGCCTGTTTGGGCCCAAGTAATTCATATTTCAATTCAGCAGGAAAGACTAATCTCTCTCTCTCTCTCTCTCTCTCTCTCTCTCTCTCTCTCTCTCTCTCTCACACACACACACACACACACACACACACACACCATGTAATAACACTTTTCAATTTTTCATAGGGAAATATAGATGGATATTACCTTACTTCAGAGATGGGCTGGATTTCTATACTTTTGAGAAAATATGTGAACTTTAGGCTAAAGGTGTGGTCTCAAAGTGAAGTGGAAAAATGAGTGAATTCTAGAAATTACTCAGGTTAAATGATGGATTCTGATTTTTTGTTTCTCATCTAAAAAATTGCCTTCATCCTTTCCTTCATTTTGTATGTATACATAGCCCTAAGTCTGCTCAAGATGGCCATAGCACTTTTTTTCTGGAAAATTCTGGAAAAGAGCAATGCAAATAGTACTTAGCTGTTAATAGAAAGCAAGTGGGGATCAGGCTAGAAGAAGAACAGCAACTGTAGTTTTCAAAGCTTTGAAATCTCAATGGGTTGAGCTGGAGGGTGCAAACCACTATCATTCCGTTGTGTCAGCTTCTCTCTCTGTTTCCACCCGTGACTGTTAACCCATGTTAAAAAGAAAAAACAAAAAAGAAGTCAGTGATTGTGGTTGGCTTCATGGCCAATGTGTTTCAGAATTTATTAGAAAGTAGAGTACCTGGTTCCTAATGTGCAAGATAATAGGTTTTCTGCATTCATCAAGGCAATTTCATTTCCATTTGTGATTTAGGGGGGCAATTTAGAAAAATATTCTATCATTTTATTCATTCTTTCATTCAATGAGTATCTGTTGAGCACCTACTATCTGGAGGGCATTGAGCAGCTTCTGGGGATTCAAGGAGTAAATTTGACAGTGACAAAAGGAAGAGGGTAGGAAGAGTTGACAGGGAGCTGCAGGTTTTAACAGAAGTGTCAGGAAAATTCTCACTGACAAGTTAACATGTGAGTGAAAATCTGAAGGAGTCAGGGAGCAAGCACCATGGCTACCTGTGTGATGAGCAACCCAGGTGGGAAAAGGCAAATACTGAGGCTCTGAGGCAGAAGTTAACCTACTAGGGTTAAGGAGAAGCAATAGCTAATGCAGAGGAGGGTGCTATTCAGAGTCAGAGGATTATGACAGGCCAAGACACAAAAGGGCATGCAGGCCAATGCAAGGACTTTGGCTTTTTTTATGTGGGACATGTGAATTCCACCTTAAAAAGATGTGGCCAAGGAGTATCTTGAGCTGCCTTATGTCCCTGCAGGATGAACCTGACTCCCTGAGGAGAACATATTGAAGAGGAGCAAAGGTAAAGGAGGGGGACTGAAGAAGATCCTGCTACAATGGTCCAGGTGGGAAACAGTGGTAGTTTGGATCAGTCTGTTGGCAGTGAAGTCATGAGAAATGGTCAGATTCTGAATCTATTTCATTCCAAATAATGTTCACAGAGGTTCTATGGAGATAGGCACAATTCAGGAAAAGCTATTCAATTAATATTTGGGTTTTTTTTTCTGGGATTTTGATATACACTTGTAAGTTTATCATCTACACTGCAATGCTAGGGAACAACCACCCATCCTAGACTGTGGAGGTTGTTAACTATGGGTAAATTCAGCCAGTGGGTAGCAAATGTTTGCCAACAAGTAATTGCAATCAGGGAGTGCAAAAGACTTCAGTGTTGCTCAGACTCTCAAATCCATTGAGTTGGATGGCAGGCTGACAGTGATAGGACAATGCCTCCCCTAGTAGATGCAGTGAGTTCTAGTCTTTGTCTCTGCTTTGAATCTAGCTCACTGTTAATGCACACCCTGGGAAGTAGCAGGTGATGGCTCAAGTGTTTGGTTCCCTGTCACTCATGTAAGAGAAGCAGATTGAGTTCTAGATTCCTGACTTAGGCCTTGGCAGCCTCAGCTGTTGTAGGCATTTGGGGAGTGAAGCAGCAGATGGAAGATCTCTCTCTGTCTCTTTCTCTCTGCCTTTCCAATATATTAAAAACAATTTTTTTTGGTTAATAAGGAGAGCCAACTGGGAGCCATAGCAGGTGTCAGGAAGTCAGTTCTCAGGATAATCCTGAGACTGCCCTGGGCATGGCGATCTCTGCACTGAGTGAAAGGAAAAAAATGAAAACCTTACTGACTTTTAAATCTTTCTACTTTGCCCTTCCTCTTTGCCAAGCACCATTCTAAACATTTTTTGCAACTATTGAAGATATCATCTTGAACAAATGCATGAAGCTATCAGAGTCCTGATTCTTCATCTGTAAAATGGGAACAATAGTATCTTAGAAGGTTGTTGTGAAGGAGAAATGTGAACACATTTGTAAAGAGATGGGTACGGGACATTATATATGGTAGGTGTTCAGTAAGTGGAACAATCATTATCATCATCATCACCATCAGCATTAGGGTTATCCAATGAAGGGGCTTCAGATAATCAGCCTGATATAGTATAGGACTTAAAATACATCTTGAAGCTATTTCTGCAAATGAATTATTTTACAAACTGTTTAAAGAACTTATGTTCCTGTCCTCTTGGGAAGGTTATATTTACTGGCTAACTATCTGCAGAACCTGTGACATATTATACAGGTAGGGTGGAAGAAAAGGCATATACTTGACAAGTATATCATCTGAATCAACCCCTAGGACCACTGCCTTAGATTCTTGGTAATTCCAATGAGTACGCATTATATATATATATATATATATATATATATATATATATATATATATTTTGACAGGCAGAGTGGACAGTGAGAGAGAGAGAGACAGAGAGAAAGGTCTTCCTTTTTCCGTTGGTTCACCCCCCAATGGCCGCTGTGGCCGGCGCATCGTGCTGATCTGAAGCCAGGAGCCAGGTGCTTCCTTCTGGTCTCCCATGCAGGTGCAGGGCCCAAGCACCTGGGCCATCCTCCACTACCTTCCCGGGCCACAGCAGAGAGCTGGACTGGAAGAGGAGCAACCAGGACAGAATCCAGTGCTCCGACTGGGACTAGAACCCGGTGTGCCGACGTCACAGGCAGAGGATTAGCCTATTGAGCCATGGCGCCGGCCACATTATATTCTTGAAAGCTGTACTGGAAGCTAACAAAAAGAGTTGGGGACTATAGGGTAGGAATATAGGGAGAGAGAAACTGCTGGAGCCCAGGAAAATGCTGGAAATTGCAGAGAAAAATATTATGAACAGATAAGGAAGGAATGACTATCGATTTCCAGACTTTGCACATGATTTCTGCGTGCCATGCTACAAGCAGAATGGTTTCAGGGCATGTTGACCCTGGAACTTGTCCAGAGCTGAGTCATGGAGGATGAAAGATGGTGAAGTTGGATAGCAGAACCCCAAGTGGATGGGGTGGGGTTTCCTTAGACTTACTTCATTGGTTTATTCCACTTGCCTCCTCACCCTTCCAAATCAATAAATCAATCAACCAAAGTATTTCTTTAGCAACTATTACCAGATCCATCCTAAGTGATTATTTTTTTGCCCTTTTGATAACCCCACTCAAAGTTCAACGTCCTCAACCCCTGCCTTTTTAGGATCTCTCTTTTTAATTTTATACACTCCTTTTATGGTATGTTTTTCTCTAGTCACATCTTTGCAGACAACAGTGCATACATTCCAGCACAGCCTTCAATATCCGCCATACTCCAGAAAGCTGGATTTTGGTGTTTTAATCCTTTAACTTGCCCTCTGTCATAAGGTACCCCTCCAGTTCACACTAGTCCAAATGGCTCATTAGTCCACCTCCTGGGAACATCTGCTACAAGCTGCTTCCCACTGACCTGTCCTCTGTCTTCCATATCTCATATGGACCTCTTCCTGTCCTGTCTACCTCTCATATCTAGGGCCAAGGCAAACACCAAGAAGGCCAGCTACCTAGAAAAGTAAACATTTTACTCAACCCCTTTCCCATGAGAAAAGTGTTTATCTCATAGATACTTGTATTATCCGTTCTCAGAAATATAAGGATACCTGATACTTTATAATTGTTCCCCCAGGTGCAGACAACATGGATGCATTTTCTCTAAGCAAACCTCTGGGCTACACCTTTTGAACAGCATGTCTCAAAATAGTTTAGTAGGTATCTTATTGTCTTCAATTTACAGATGGCAGAGTGGAAAGGTAGTGAAGTAAAGTAATTTTCCTGAGACCATAGAGCTGGAAGTGTTGAAGCAGGGATTCAAAGCCAAATTTGTCTTTATCTTCAGAGTCTGTGTCCTATAATGGCATCCCAGCTGGCTTGAGTGAGAATTTATGTGTAATCCATATTTTAATAAAAGGAAAACAAATCTTGCATTGTACTTTTTAAAAAGATTTATTTATTTATTTGAAAGTCAGAGTTATACAGAGGAGAGGTGGGGAGAGGGGGAGTCTTCTATTCGCTGGTTCACTCTCCAGTTGGCTGCAATGGCTGGAGCTTTGCCAATCTGAAGCCAGGAGCCAGGAGCTTCTTCTGGGTCTCCCATGTGGGTATAGGGTTCCCAAGGACTTGGGCCATCTTCTATTGCTTTCCCGGGCCATAGCAGAGAGCTGGATAAGAAGTGGAACAGCCAGTACTCGAACAGGTGCCCATATGGGAGGCCGGCACTGCAGGCCAGGGTGTTAACCTGCTGCGCCACAGCACTGGCCTCACATTGTACTTTTAAAAAAGATTTTGCTGAGCCACCTCATTTGATCTTCACAGTGGTCCTAGGACTTGGAAGAGAGAACTGAGGCTGAGAGTGAAGACATGGGTTACCTGTTCTTGGATGTCTACCCTAGGAAGCCAACTGTTTTTTTTTTTTTTTGCTTATTTATGTATTTATTTTTGGCTTATTGATAATCTTGCCTTTTTACAATAATGACTGATTTAATTCCAAGGAATTTTTTAATTGAGGCATACTTTACATTTAGGACATCTACAGATTTTGTTAGATGAGTTTTGATAAATATGTATATATCTACAACATATTATATGTAATAGGTAAATATATAATATATATATATATATATATAGCCATGTAATTCCCACAATCAAGAAATAAACTGCCTTAGAATATTTTCTCTTGTCTTTTTTTCTGTTAGTCCTCATTCCATTGTTCTCTAGAGGCAAGCATTGATCTGATTTCTAGCATTATAACATTGTTTTGCCTGTGATAGAACTTCAAATAAATGACATGATACAGTATGCACTCCTTTACATTGGCTTCTTTTGCTCAAGGAGTGATAGCTTTTTAAGAAATGGCACAACCTTAATGTGGAATATTCAAGGAGCATGGAGAAAAACAAATGAGATTCCAAAACACAGTCCCAAATCCCAAATCAGGGGAAACTTGACCATTATTTCTTCAAATTTTCTCCTCTCCTTTCCTTCCATGATTTTTTTTACATATATGGTAGGTTTCTTCTACTGTCCCATAGTTGTCATGCAGCTTTTTAAAAAATTTTATTTAAGGAATAAAAACTTAATGCATTTCATAAAAATCAAGTTTAGGACCATAGTGATTATTTCCACCCTCCCACCCTCCCACCCATACTCCCACCCTTCCACCTCCTCCCTCTTCCATTCCCATTCTGATTTTTTATAAATATCTATTTTCAGTTACCTTTGTACTCATAAAATTAGCCATACACTAACTAAAGAATTCAAAAAATAGTATGAAGAAAAAAGAAAAACAAAAACCGTTGTTCCTCAAAAGTCAAGATAAGAGCTGTTCAAAATCATTGCACCACAAGGTATCAATTTCACTTCTATAAATTACCTTTTAGGTACTCTATTATCTCAGATCAGAGAGAACATGTGGTGTTTGTCTTTTTGGTACTGGCTTATTTCACTAAGAATAATGGTTTCTTGTTGTATCCATTTTCTTGCAAATCACAAAATTTCATTTTTTACCACTGTGTAGTATTCAATAGTGTATATATACCATAATTTATTAATTCAGTCTTCAGTTGATTCTATATCTTAGCTATTGCAAATTGAGCTGCAATGTACATGGGGGTACAGATCACCCTTTCATATGCTGATTTCATTTCCTTTGGGTAAATTTCCAGGAGTGGGATGACTGGGTGATATGGTAGATCTATATTAAGATTTCTGAGATATCTCCATACTGCCTTCCACAGTGGCTGTACCAGTTTACATTCCCTCCAACAGTAGATTAGGGTACCCTTTTCAGCCATTCTAACTGAGGTGAGGTGAAACCTCATTGTGGTTTTGATTTTCATCTCCCTAATGGCTAGTGATCCTGAGCATTTTTCATGTGTCTGTTGGCCATTTGAATTCCCTCTCAAAAAATGTCTGTTCAGGTCCTTTGCCCATTTCTTAGCTGGATTGTTTGCTTTGTTTTTTGTTGAGTTTCTTGAGCTCTTTATAGAAACTGGAAATTAGTCCTTATCAGTTGCATAGTTTGGAAATATTTTCTCAATCCTGTTGGTTACCTCTTCCCTTTGCTGAGTGTTTCTTTTGCAGTGCAGAAGCTTCTCAGCTTGTTGTAATCCCATTTACCAATTTTGGATTTGATTGCCTGTGCTTCTGCAATCTTTTCCAAGAAGTCTTTCCCTATGCCAATGTCTTGTAGGGTTTCCTCAATGTTCTCTGGTAATTTGATGATAACAGGTTGTAGACTTAGGTCTTTGAGTCACGTTAAGTGGGTTTTCCTCTAAGGTGTACAGTGGAGTCTTGTTTCATACTTCTGCTTTTGGAGATCTAGTTTTTCCAGTACCATTTTTTGAAGAGATTGTCCTTGCTCCAGAGATTGGTTTTTGCTCCTTCATCAAAGACAAGTTGGTCGTAGATGTGTTGATTGATTTCTGCTGTTTCTATTCTGTTCCATTGGTCTGCACTTCTGTTTTTGTTCCAGTACAAGCATGTTTTGATTATAACTGTCCTATAGTATGTCTTGAGATCTGGTATTGTGAGGCCTCCAGCTTTGTTTTTGTTGTTTAAGATTGTTTTATCTATTCAGTGTCTCTTGTGTTTCAATATGAATTTTAGCATCATTTTCCCTAGAACTGAGAGCACTGACTGAGAAGACTATTTTTGGTATTTTCATTGGGATTACACTGAATCTACAAATTGCTTTTTGTAGTATCGACATTTTGATGATATTGATTCTTCCAATCCATGAACATGGAAGATTTTCCCATTTTTTTATGTCTTCTTCTAATTCATTCTTTAATATTTTGTAATTTTTATCATAGAGATTTTTGACATCCTTGATTAAGTTTATTCCAAAGTATTTTAATTTTTTCCAGTTATTGTGAATGAGATTTATCTTATAAGTTCTCTCAGCCGTGGCAATATCTGTGTATACAAAGGCTATGGATTTTTGTATGTTGATTTTATATAGTGCCACATTACCAAACTCTTCTATGAGTTCCAATAGTCTCTTGGTGGAGTCTTTTGGATCCCCTATATATAAAATCATGTCATCTGCAAATAGGGATAGTTTGGCTTTCTCTTTCTCAACTTGAATCTCTTTGATTTCTTTTTCTTACCTAATAGCTCTATCTAAAACTTCCAGGACTATACTGAATAGCAATAGTGAGAGTTGGCATCTTTGTCTGGTTCTGAATCTTAGTTGGAATGCCTCCAGTTTTTCCCTACTCTATAAGATGCTGGCTGTGGGTTTGTCAGGGATTGCTTTGATTATGTTGAGGGATATTCCTTCTATACCCAATTTGCTTGAGGTTTTCATCATGAAAGGATGTTGTATTTTATCAAATGCTTTCTCTATTGAGATAACCGTATGGTTTTTGTTCTTCAGTTTGTTACGTGATGTATCACATTTATTGATTGCAGATGTTGAACCATCCCTGCATACCAAGGATAAATGCCACTTAGGTCAGGTAGATGGTTTTTCTGATGTTGTTGGATTTGATTGGCTAGTATTTTATTGAGGATTTTGGCATCTAACTTTATCAGAGAAATTGCTCTATAGTTCTCTTTCTCTGTTGTTTCTTTTTCTGGTTTAGGAATTAAGGTAATGTTGCATTCATAAAAGAGTTCAGGAGGATACTCTCACCTTTCAATTGTTTTGAATTGAAAAGAAATGGAATTAGTTCTTAAAATGTCTGGTAGAATTCAGCAGTCAATCCATCAGGACCAGGACTTTCTTTTGTTGGGAAGGTCTTTGTTACTGATTCAATCTCCATCTTGGTTATTGGTTTGTTTGGGTGTTCTATGTCTTTATGACTCAATTTTGATAGATTTTATATGTCCAAGATATATTTCCCAATATGTTAGCATATAGCTCTTTGTACTAATTCCTGATGATTCTTTTTATTTCTGTGGTATCTATTGTTACATTTTCTTTTTCATCTCTGATTTTATTGATTTTGGTCTTCTCCCCCTTTTTTTGTTAGTTAGACATTGGTGCATCAATCTTGTTTATTTTTTTTAAAAAAGACCTGCTCGTCATTTCACTGACCTTTTGTATTTTTTTGTTTCAATGTTGTTTATTTCTCCTCTAATTTTAATTATTTTTTTTTTTACTAATTTGGGGTTTGGTTTGTTGTTTTTCTGGGTTCTTTTTTTAAAAAAGATTTATTTATTTATTTGAAGGTCAGAGTTACACAGAGAGAGCAGAGAGAGAGAGAGAGAGAGAGAGGTCTTCCATCCGTTGGTTCACTCCCCAATTGGCTGCAACAGCCAGAGCTGAGCTGATCCGAAGCCAGGAGCTAGGAGCTTTTTCTGGATCTCCCATGTGGGTACAGGGGCCCAAGGCCTTCGGCCATCTTCTACTTTCCCAGGTCATAGCAGAGAGCTGGATCAGAAGTAGAGCAGCCAGGACTTGAACTTGCACCCACATGGGATGCCAGCACTGCAGACAGCACCTTTACCCACTATGCCACAGACTGTAACCTTGTGCCAAGTAAGTCTGTGCTGCTGTTGCAAACTTGTAGGGGCTGGAGGCTGGGAATGTATTGCATTGTTCCTCATAACCATCAATTAGTCAATGGTGCCACCATAATAAGAACCTGGTTCTCAGGTGCCCAAGCAGACGCCCTTGTCCATATATTCCATTGTACCTCTTTTATTTTTTAAATATTTATTTATTTATTTGAAAGGCAGAGTTACAGAGAGGCAGAGAGAGAGAGAGAGAGAGAGAGAGAGGGTGGTCCTTCATCCGCTGGTTCACTCCCCAAAAGGCCAGAGTGGCCAGAGCTGAGCCAATCCGAAGCCAGGAGCCAGGAGCCAGGAGCTTCTTTTGGTTCTCCCATGCGAGTGCAGGGGCCCAAGGACTTGGGCCATCTTCTACTTTCCCAGGCCATAGCAGAGAGCTGGATGGGAAGTGGAACAACTGGGACTCGACCCAGAGCCCATATGGGATGCTGGCACTGCAGGCAGTGGTTTTACCCACTGCGCCACAGTGCCAGCTCCTACACTGAACCTCTTTAGGTAGACTGTAACACTGATTTCCAAGTATTGACAGCTCTTTTCTGATTCTGAAGCAAAGTCAAAATCCAATAGTTTGTACTGATCATCTTGATATTTTCAGCTGCCTACATAGGTACCCAAAGTAGATTTTAGTGGGTGTGCTAGTGGGAGTGCTGGTTGTAGCATATAGCACATCAAACTGTCAAAAGTGGAACCTATGTCATAATATTCCATCTATTACCAAAGGAGAGTAAAGCTGTCTGAATTAGATATAACTATGATACACTGGTGAATTATCTAGTGTCCTTGAAAAATCACATAGGAAGAGAAAGTTTCTGAAATCTTTGGGACTACATACACCATCTGATGCATGAATGTGATCAGTCTTGGCTTTTAACATGTTAAAATTATGAACTTACAATATTTCTCTTATCGTCAAAACTCTTGCTTTTTTCACAGCTCCAAGCTGTATTCCAATCCAAAATGTACACTCTGAGAAGTACTCATTTTTATTTACTTTATTGGTGATTGTATTCAAATCACTCAAGGTTAGTTAAAGTCACATATTTCTCTGAGTTTCTAAGGTTATTTAAATTATCTGTACTATTTCTGCTCATTCTAAATCTTTCTCTCTTGGTAGAAATTTTCAAGAAACTCAATACAGAAAGACTCCAATCTAAAGATTTTTCTCTGAAAATTAGACAAGTACAGTCATTTGGGTGGAGTTCTGGAAGCATATATTGTGGTTGATGGTGGTGATTTTGTTTTTGCTGGTGAGGAAGATGTTGAGTGTGAAGTGGTGGTTATGGAAGTGCTGCTGCGGGTGGTGGTGGTGGTGGTGCTGGTCGTGCTAGTACGATAATGTTGTATGTTGCTATATATTATAGTATTTTGGGGCAGGAGTGTTGGTGGTATAGCATGACGGATGGTGGCAGGGCATTATGTTTTATTGCTGGTAGTAGTACTGGAGGTGATATTGTTGGTGGGGGTAGTGTTATTAAAATGGTGGTGGTGGTCGTGGATGATGTTATCTTATTGTGGTACTGGTAGAAAGTAATGATGTTGTTAGTGGTGGTGATGATGTTGAGGAGTTCTCATATGGACAAAGTCACACTTTAGACCATCTATCAAGGAGCTAAATGAGAACTCAGCATAGTTTTCTTTGTCTTGCTTCTTATAAATATAAACCATAATGGTTTCATCCAATGATGAAACCATTTTCTGACATTCTTGCTCCAAATTCTTTTCCATCAAATTATATATTCCCCATAAGAAAACAAGCCAGAAAAAATTTTTCTTCACTTTCTAAGAAGGGGAGATCATCCATATTCCCTATCACTCCATTTCAGATGCCACTGGTGCTATGGCACCCTTTGAGCCAATTAGACTGTCTCCCTTCTTTGACTCTTAAAATCCAACTCATTCCCTGCCATGCCTTTGTGTACATCTTACCTCTCTCGTACCAATTCATCACCTGCCATTCTTTTGCAATTCTTTCATTCAAGATTCAGCTCAGATTTAAGCTATTCTATAAGGTTAATTACATTAGTAGAATTCTTATTTTCCTGACCATTAATAACACAGTTTAGCACATCATGTATCTGCTTTATTCTTGAGTGGTACCATGTGAATCCTCTGCTCTCCCAAGACAGATGTTCACTTCCACAAGAACAGTGTCCTTGTCATGCTTTCTTTTATTAATCATAGAGTCCAGCGCTCGGTAGACAGTTAATTTTGAACATCATACTTTGCTACAAAACACAAAGAAAGAATGTAAAAGTGGAAATGAGATCTTCTGGCCCCAATCCTTAGGGCTCTTCTTTACTTTTCTGGTTGTTGATTTGTTCAAAATTCACTATTGAGCCATATAATTATCATTATTACATATCAACTCTAATTCTGGGCTTATGGATGATACATAAGCTCTTCATATTTTAAAACAATATCATTTAGGGCATTGAAAGTAGAATATTTGGGGGCCAGCGCTGTGGCGCAGTAGGTTAATCCTCTACCTGCGGTGCTGGCATCCCATATGGGCGCCGGTTCTAGTCCCAGCTGCTCCTCTTCCCATCCATCTCTTTGCTATGTCCTGGCAAAGCAGTAGAAGATGGCTCAATTCCTGGGGTCTCTGCACCTGCATGGGAGACCCAGAGGAAACTACTGGCTTCTGGCTTCATATTGGTGCAGCTCTGGCCGTTGCGGCCATTTGGAGAGTGAACCAGCGGATGGAAGACCTTTCACTCTGTCTCTCCCTCTCACTGTCTGTAACTCTACCTTTCAAATAAATAAATAAAATCTATAAAGAAGAGAATAGAATATTTGAATTCACCAGTTATTATCCCAGGTTGTAAAAATAATGTCTGAACTTTTGTTCTGGATTGTAGTCTGAATACAAACAGCAACACCCCACTCTTCCTATACACACATTGGAATGATAAAGGGAAGTGTTTCAAAACATTAATGAACATACAGCTGAGATAAAAAACAAAATAGGTCAGCGCTGTGGCTTAACAGGCTAATCCTCCACCTTGCGGCACCAGCACACCGGGTTCTAATCCCGGTTGGGGCGCCAGATTCTATCCCGGTTGTCCCTCTTCCAGGCCAGCTCTCTGCTATGGCCCGGGAAGGCAGTGGAGGATGGCCCAAGTGCTTGGGCCCTGCACCCGCATGGGAGACCAGGAGAAGCGTCTGGCTCCTGGCTTCGGATCAGCATGATGCGCCGGCCACAGCGGCCATTGGAGTGTGAACCAACGGCAAAAAAAAAGGAATAACTTTCTCTATGTCTCTCTCTCACTATCCACTCTGCTTGTCAAAAAAATAAATAAATAAATAAAATAAAATAAAATGAGGGATTTCAAGTGACCAAAAACATTGCGAGATAGATCTCTCTCTCTCATTATGGAGAAAAAGAGAGAGAGAGAGAGAGAGAGAGAGAGAGAGAGAGAGAGAGAGAGAGGTAATGACAGAATACAAAATCTTGGAAGTCAATATGGACTGCCTTTGAGGTCCACAGGGGCTGAAAGTGGAGCTGGGTCACACTGGAGGGGTTTTGACCCTGAACATGTGAAGCTTGATCTGTAATAGTTGAAATTTTTAAAGAGGCAGTGCAATCATATATATTGTATGTAACTTAAAATAAAATGTTATGTAGTGAGTGGGTCCCAACAGGCTGAGGATTGGGCAGGATGGGGAGTACTGAGGGGGTGCCATTTGAAACTTGGGATCCTAAACTTCCCGTTCTGTCCTCAGTATGTTCTAGGTTGGAGGCTGTCCCACACCCTGGGCAGGAAGATGGAGGCCGCAAAGAAGACAAAAATGCCACTGGAGTCGATCAGCTCTAGGCTTCAACTTGTTAAGAAGAGCAGGAAATATGTACCAGAGTACAAGCAGTCTCTGAAGATGATTGGACAAGGCAAAGTGAAACTTGCCATCTTCTTCAACAACTACCTGGCTCTGAGGAAATCTGAAATAGAGTATTAGGTCACGTTGGCCAAAACTGGTGTCCATCACTACAGTGGTAATCACTGTGAATTGGGCACAGTATGTGGAAAATATTAGAGTATGCCCACTTTCTATCATTGAGCCAGGTGATTCTGATAGTATTAGAAGCATCCAGAACAGACAGGTGAAAAGCAAATCACGCAATATTTTCTTTAATAAATCATGCCAGAACTTGTTTTAAAAAGATGTAAACATAAGCTTACAAAAGGACAAGATGCAAATTTGTTTTTATATTTTATAATGGTGAGGCTGTGAAAAATAGCTGTTTTCTTCTTTGTCCATTTCTTCATTTAAAACTTTGTAATTCATGTATCGAAACACACACAGAGGGAGAGAGAGGTGGGGAAAAACAGAGACAGAGAGAGAGAGAGAGAGAGAGTGAGGGAGGGAGAAAGAGAGACAGAGAGGGAGGGAGGAAGAGAGAAAGAGAGAGAGAGAGACTGCACATTTTTTGGTCTACTTCCCAAATGCCTGGGTGCCAAGAACTTGATCTAGGATTCCCACATGGGTGGCAGGTACCCAAGCATACCTGAGCCATCACCTGCTGCCTCCCAGGGTGTGCATTGGCAGGAAGCTAGAATCAGGAGCAGAGCGGGACTTGATCTCAGTCTCTCTGCTATGGAACGTGGACATTCCAGGTGGCATATTAAGTGCTGTGCCAATTTTCTGTTTACTGTAAGACAAATAACTACCACTCTGTCTCCACATCTCATTGCTTTGTACGTCTCCCTTCATGCCCTGAAGTAATCACTGAAGTATCAGCCACCCAAGTTTGAGCCCAACTTCCAGGGCCTGGGGAGATGACTTCAAACTCAGAAGGGTGGCTTCTTCCTGGCAGTCCCTGGCTGTCCCTGGGAAGGTCAGGTGGTCTCACTGGTGTTCTGCCCTCCTCCCACAAGATCATCAAATAAGAGTACCAACGTTTTATCATTAAAGGCTAAAGCCCACTAGTTTCGGTGTTTGATACCTTGTGGCAGGGTAGAGCTGAATGGGAGCCAGGCTGAACTAATGGGGTCTAAGTCTTCGGAACCCGGGAAGGGAATCCTCCACAGCAGAATGCCAACCTGCATCTCTTAATTGCCTCAGCTCCTGATAAATTGGCTCTTTCCTCTTTTGAATTCCTTTGTTGCAGAGGAGTTAAAATTCATGAGCGTCCAATGCCTGGGAATACTTATTTCACTGCTGCTATTTTTCAGAGCCAAGCTGGCCAACATCTCAAAGAGTCGGAGGTCTGTTGGGCCATCTGTTACATCACAGTCAACAATCTCGAGAATCTCGGGAAGCAGGGATGGCAAGAGAGAGGATGATGAGGCATTTAAACAGAACAGATTGCTGCCTTGCTTACAAGAAAAAAAAAAAGAGAGAGATAATATGCTTTGATGGAAGCGGAGACAAGCTTTATTAGCATAGGGAACAAAACAAACGTTAAAAAATGGCACCAATAAAGCTGACAGTCTAAAGAGGCTTGGTGACAAACCCCATGTTGAATTGTAGGTCACAGGGGCCTCAAATGTGACAGGGAGACATGCACACACAAACAACATGCAATGTGTGCGCTCACACATGGACATGCATATGAGCGAAACCACTGAAAATTACTGCTTTATTACTACAAGCCTGTACTTGAATTTCAAATCCTGCTGGCCTGGGAAAGGCACTTTTCCTGAATCGTTATGGGGTGCGAGGAGTCAGGGCCTTTTCTGACTATTTCAACAAAGCGCAGTCCTCACATTTGCCTAGCAAGCCCTGAAGTTCCCTGATCTAGCTGCCTGTCAACTTTGTAATCTTTCCTGGGCACAAGTCAGCTTTGAGCAGTGAACTACAGTATTCAGCCTGAGAAATACTGTTTTGAGGGATAGAGGAATGAAACTAGAGGAAAGAGAGAATAAAAAAAGGAAGGGATCAGGACAATTGGGAAAGAGAATAGTGAAAGGAAGACAAGAAAGTCTGGGGAAGGCAAAATGTCAGAACAGTCACAAAACATATAGCAATAACAAAATATTTTCAAAGCCAACCAGTTGGAAAGCACATACTGAAATCTTTTAATGGTGTTCAGGCTGAAGTATTTAGGAGAAAATGAACTGATATCAGCAACTGACTCAAATGCATCTAAAAATAAAATGGGTTGATGGATCGATAAAGGGATCCATTTATAATAAAAATATAGGTAAATGTTACTTGTAGAATCTGGATGGTATACACCCTAGAATTCCTTCAACTTGTCTCTATTTTCAAAATTTCCACAATAAAATCTTGCAAAAAAAGAAATGATCATTGTTAAAACTCCAAAAAATGAAAATAGAATGAACACTAAAATTTAAAAATCCTATATTTTTAAAATGTCTAATTACCATTTTAATTTGCATTTTCCTTTCCCATGACATTGTTTCAAACTATGTAGCTCAAAGTAGAAATGAAAGAAACAGGTTAAAGAATGCGATTACCAAATTTGAGTGCCTAGTTCTACTGTTGCTATATTATTTCATTGATATTATTTTCTTGTTGTTTTCAATGAACTAAAATTAATGAGATCAGTGGAAACAATAATTGGGAAAATAGACTTTGTTGTGACTTCTCACCACTGGGCTGTATCTGAGGTGAATGAGACAAATTCTTTTTTTTTTTTTATTTAACTTTTATTTAATGAATATAAATTTCCAAAGTATAGCTTATGGGTTACAATGGCTTCCCCCCTCCCATAAGTTCCCTCCCGCCCGCAACCCTCCCCCCTCCCGCTCCCTTTCCCCTTCCATTCATGTAAAGATTCATTTTCAATTCTCTTTGTGTACAGAAGATCAGTTTAGTATATATTAGGTAAAGATTTCAACATTTTGCCCATATAGCAACATCAAGTGAAAAAACTACCATTGGATTACTAATTATAGCATTAAATAACAATGTACAGCACATTAAAGACAGAGATCCTACATAATTTTTTTTTCAAAATAATTAATTTTCTATGCCATTTCCATTTTAACACCAGGTTGTTTTTTTTTTTCATTTCCAATTCTCTTTATATACAGAAGATCACTTCAGTATATAATTAGCAAAGACCTCATCAGTCTGTGCCCACACAGAAACACAAAGTATAAAAATACTGTTTCAGTACCAGTCATAGCATCACTTGGCTTTAGACGACACATTAGGGACAGATCCCGCATGGGGTGTAAGTACACAGTGACTCCTGTTGCTGACTTACTATTGGTTGAACTCAGTAATTAACACACAATTATTCTCAGGTGTTTAAATTTTAACTGAAAAGTGATCCCTGTTAAATCTAAGAGTGGAAAAAGAGAGGGAGGAGATGAACAATTAGGAACATGCTCAATCGGACTGGCAGCAAATGGTGGAGTTAGAAATGTGCAGGGGATTCCAACACAATTCCATCAAGATGGCATGTACCAATGCCATCGCACTAGTCCAAGTGATCAATTTCAGCTCACAATTGATAGTTCTGATAGGTCTAAGAGTCAAAGAGATCACACAAACAAGACAAGTATCTGCTAATACTAACTGATAGAATCAAAAAGGGAGAGAAAGATCCAACATGGGAAGTGGGATACACAGCAGACTCATAGGATGGCAGATGTCCTAAACAACACTCTGGCCTCAGAATCAGCCCTCAAGGCATTCAGATCTGGCTGAAGAGCCCATGAGAGTATAGCAGGCATGGAAAGCCAAGATATCATGGAAAAAAAAAAAAAAGACCTAAATGAATGATCTCTGTGAGTGAGATCCCAGTGGAAAGAACGGGGCCGTCAAAGAAGGAGGTACCCTTCTCCGAAGGGAGGAGAGAACTTCCACTTTGACTATGACCCTATCGGAATAAGATCAAAGTCAGCGAACTCTAAAGGCTTCCATAGCCCTGGCAACTCATGACTAGAGCCTAGGGAGATTACTGACGCCATGAACAGGAGTGTCAAATTGTTAAGTCAGCAACAGGAGACAAATTCTTAACCCCTTCTCTAGACTCTTAGGCTCTGCTGGCAAATAATCACTTACAGATTAAAACAAAACTAAAAGCAGACATTTCAGGGTGCTAATTTTTAACACTTTTGGCAAATTTTATCCCTGTCAAGAAAAGATAATTGTATCTGGATTAATTTTCTTGCAAACTGTCATTGGCTGTAAATAACTAAAGTTAGTAGATTTCGTTTTCATTGAGGGACTGGCTCAAAACTGAAGATTGGTGTGTACCAGAGGGAGAGAGAATGCAAATTACTATCTCTAAAACTTCCACTTTATCCATCTCATTTAAGAAAATTATTAAATTATACTTTGGATTCAGTGATGGTCGAAATAAGAAGAAAAGAAAATGCAAAGGACAGTGGTTGCTGTGCAAACAAATCTGCAACCTCCGTGTGCATTTGTGTGTATGTGTCCCAGAAAGGAATTGATCTCCATGCTCAGGCCATTTTACACTGAACTCAACACATGCAGCAAATTTTTTTTCAATAACACCTAGTTTACAGCAGAATCCAAAATATATATATTCTAATAAGTCCATTTAATGTGTTCAGATCAAGTTTTTAAGCACCAGGCACTGGATTTTAAAAGAAAACATATGCAATTCCATTTCATAGACTAAACTCCCTCCTGGGGAAGCCTCACAGCTCAGAACATGAAAACACAGAAGGGGGCAAGGTTAGAGGCTCAGGGTGGTTCAAAAATACGTGTCTGTGATCAGCACATTTTACACTGGGACGTGACAGGCAAAAAGGTTATTGTCTGCAAGTTTTCACCCTAGGGAATAAAAAGGAGAGGGAAAAAATGGGAAAGTATTTGAGCAACTTTCTGCCTTTGAACAAGCAAGTGCAGAATAGTAGACACCATGGGGTGTCCTCTTTTCCAAGCCAGCAATAGCGGTTTCAACGCCCTGACCCATGAAAGGACACATTGGGAGTTCAGTGCACAATAAATGGCTGGTTTGAGGAATCTAGAATTGGAAAATTACTGGGTAGAGGTAGATGCAATTTATAAAAGTAAAATAAATCAGATAACCTGGAGGAGACCAGCTTCTTTGATATTGGTTTGCCTTTGGGACCATATCTGGTCCTTGTCACTCCCCTTTCTTGGAGTCACATTCCAATCCTGAGCAGTCAGTGGACACCAGGAATCCAGGACAGTAGGAACCAGGCAGACCCAGGGGCCTGAGAAAGCTGCTCTGTGAGTGGCAAAAACTTGGCCCCCCAGCTGCCAGACTGTTTCTGCAGATGCAATGTAGACTTTCAGAGTCCCATCGGATTTATATGAGAACAATGGAAATTCACCCTTTGTTTTGTAACAAATACCTCTAAAGGCCTGAAGCTCCAAATAGTGCCTACAAAGTCTATCTCAGATAAGAAGACTTTGTAGAATCTTTCTGGTGAAATAACAGAAATATTTGGAGCTGGCGCCGCGGCTCAACAGGCTAATCCTCCGCCTTGCGGCGCCGGCACACCTGGTTCTAGTCCCGGTCGGGGCACCGATCCTGTCCCGGTTGCCCCTCTTCCAGGCCAGCTCTCTGCTGTGGCCAGGGAGTGCAGTGGAGGATGGCCCAAGTGCTTGGGCCCTGCACCCGCATGGGAGACCAGGAGAAGCACCTGGCTCCTGCCATTGGATCAGCGCGGTGCGCCGGCCGCAGCGCGCCAACCGCAGCGGCCATTGGAGGGTGAACCAACGGCAAAGGAAGACCTTTCTCTCTGTCTCTCTCTCACTGTCCACTCTGCCTGTCAAAAAAAAAAAAAAAAAGAAATATTTGGAGGAAGTTTTATAGAATGAGAATCCATGAAACAAACAAATACTGGGTAAGAAACAGATTGCCAAGGTTAGGAATTCCAGCTCTGTCATTTGCTACTTGTGTGCATTGAGATGCTAGGTTCTTATATTTCTGGTCTAATATTCCTAATCTATGAAATGGTGATAATCATCACATGCTACCACTAGTCATCCTCATTATTGTTATTGCTACAGGGTCATCATGAGAATCCAGTAAGACAACCAAATATAGCATGTACCATAGTGCTTCACAGATATCAAGTGCTTATTAGCTATTTAATAACTTAATTACTACTATGTTCATCATTATTATGCTCCAGGTCAGAAAGAAAATATAAACTTGAGACAATCTTATTGAAAGATTGAAAACTGGCTAAAGCATTTTGAACATGAATTTTCTGAGCTTAGTTTGAAATGCTTTTCATTTAGTTACTTTGGCTTCATTCAGTTAACAGAAAAAAAATGAGGAAGAGGAGAAAGACAAGACGAGAAAGGAAAGATAAATCTTCATTTTCAAGCAATCTTGGCTCTAAATACAAAGACTTTATCTCTCCAGAGATTTGTGGCTATTTGCAGTCACCTTAGCAAGAGCAAGGAAAGTACCTTGGAATTTTTTCCACTTTAAGTCATATTTGAAGTGCATAAGGTAAGTCCCTTAATGAAAAATGAGATAGCATGGTGGTAGAGAGTATAATTTCTGATTTAGCAATGGGTTAGGCAAAGGAGATGCTGGTATCAATTTTCTTTCATCACTAAAAGGCAGTGAAAAAATCTTTCAAAATAGATGCATCACATTTCATGTATTCCTCATAACGCTCAAAAGAGGTTTTATTATGTAGTGATATAATGTTAAAGGGTGAAGGAGAAATTAACCTTCACAACTTTAAAAACATCATCTTTTATATGTGCATGCAGTTGGATTCTTTAGCTGTGAGCAACAGAGTCTGTTTTTGTCAACTTAACAGAAAGAATTTTTTGGAAGGATAAAGGGACTGCTTAGAAAGACTGGACTTAGAAAAAATAAGAAGCCTGGGGACCTTGGAGAGCTAAGATCTAAAAAGGACATCATTGCTGTGTAAGATGCATGATTGACAACCATCTCCATATCAAGTCCTTCCATGAAGATCCAAAATCCCAGGACAGCATAATTAATTAGTCAAGGCTTAGTCATGTGACCCATCCCTGGCTGTGTTGGGCTATGCTATCTTCAGCAGGCACCATCTCTTCCTGTGACTGCACTCAATAGGGGATTATTCAGAAAAGCAATCAGAATGTTTTGGGAGTTAGTACTATTATTTGCTGTAGTAGCAAAGCCATCCTTGAGTTACATGTTACCTAGAAGACAAATACTCTTTTGGACAGCCAAATAAATAAAAGTCAAAACATTCCTATATTGCACTTTTAAAAACATTCAAAAAATTTAGAATTAACTTTATCATTTCCAAAATGCTACTATTGATCTCCAATTATGGATGACTTGAATGATTTAATTTGCTTTCTGTCTGATTCAGTTTTTATGTAATTGACATATAACTAAAACATAATGCAAGTTCTTTATAAAGGTTTTTTTTTTAATTAAAATTGCAGGTATTTATCAAAATGGTTAAGATGCCCACACCCCACATCAAAATTCCTGGATCAATTCTAGGCTCCAGCTTCCTACCAATGCAGACTCTGGGAATCTGTAGTGATGTTCAAGTGATAGATGCCTGCCACCCACATGAGAGACCTGGATTGAGTTCCTGGATCCCAGCTCCTGTTCCAGCGAGTGTGGCCATTGCAAACAGTTGGCAGTGAAGGAGAGGCATGAAAGACTCTCTCTCTCTCTCTCTCTCTCTCTCTCTCTCTCTCTCTCTCTCTCTTTCAATGTCCCTTCCTCCCCCCCCCATAAGAAAATAAAAGACATAAAAGAAAAAAGGTTTGATTTGCATAAATGAACATGGAGAGGCAAGACCAGTGTCACAGATGCCATTTCAGACAGTGTGCTTTGAAGCTCTTCTTTTAAAGGAAAAATCAATGCCTCTTTACAGATTTGAAAACATCTTTGTATATCCATAAACCAGAGAAGAATGTTTTTTCTTGACTTGTTCATATCATATGGCTGAGACATATTTTTCAAGCTTTATCTGCCGATTCTAGTTTTCATAAACTTTGGGGTGACAGAAGATGCTGAGTTTCATTTGGTCTTGGGTAGAAGATGAGAAGAATTTGACATTTTGGTAGATTCATGGAAAGCCCACTGAGGCACCTGCAATCCTTCACCCCAAATGCCTGGATGTGAGCATACAAGATAAAGTGACAAGCAAAGTGGTTCAGGCCCTTCCTTCTAGAACAAAGACTGGCTCAGGGAGCACACTTCAGAGGGTCTCTAAAGATGTAAAAGATGCACTTATCAAGGGCAGCTCAGGATGAATTTAGTACATTCATTGTTTAAATGAAGTCTTCCTAGTAGTTCCTGTAAATGAGACCCATAATGGATGCTGGAAAGCAAGTATTGATGTGTTTCTCTGTGTGGTGGTCAAAATCAAACCTCATAGGAGAAAAATGTCTTGGCCTACATCTTTTCTTCTTTCTCAGCTTCTAGTCTCCACTTTTCCAAACAGTTATTTTCTACATCAAATGTCTAATAAGAACTTTCAGGTCAATATGAAGAAAAAAGCTTTGTAAAATGAAGACCTAGCTTTATGCCGAATTAAAGTCTGGCCATTTACAGTGAATGAGTCATTTTCCGTACAGAAACCCATGGCTATGACCTAGGGGCCATGCAAAGGTTATTATCATTGTTATTTTTATTATTGTTCTTTCTAATGAAACTTTTTCTATTTTTTTTCTTGTTCTTTGTGTCTCAAAATTGAATGCAACCCAAAGGCTTCACCACCGGTTCCTTCCCTTTCTGCAGTGCACAGCAGTAACTACTGCACAAAGTGCACTCTGTAAAGTGGCGATTGTGCTGGGCTGGTGCTGGCTTGGAATGTTGGTACAGTACATGTCATCATGTTTAGTTCCCTGGCCCCTTTTTCTGTCTTGGCTTTGAAAAACCTTGTTCAGCCATTACGAGAGAGAACAAAACACCCAGCAAAATGGGAGGAAAGATTGCAGGGAAGTCTGTTTACTCAAGGCTCATGGACCAGCAATCAAAATAGCCTGACTAACTCTGTGGTTTAGCTTTTCTTAGAGTGGAAAACACAGGACAAAGCTGGTGGGGAACAATGGAAGAAATAAATGCTGGTAGCATCTCCTCCCTTTTTTATTAGTCACACAAAAGAGAACCACTGGATTTTAAAAGGACAAGCACAGATGGCAGAATCATATCATTTTCTATGCATTATTGGTGGGTGACAATAACACAGGTGGAAAAATGAATTTGCTTCATTCAGTGAAAGCAAACAATATAGACTTGTTGAATGGGCACCTCATTGTGGTATACCAGGGCCATGATCATGTTTATGTGTGGATCTGCTAGAAGTCCAATAACTTTAGGTTCTGCAATTAAATGGCCTTCCTCATTAGTAAAGGTTATTTCTGTATTTGTCACTACAGGAGTAGATCGAGAGTTAAGCCCCTGAATTTAACTACAGTGTTACCAATCTCAGAACAAAGTATGTTTTGCTTTAACCCAAGACCTGTCCTAACAGATTTTTAAAGTCCTTATTAACAATCTTGATGTGCCTTGGTTTTATTCTGTCTCTATTGTACTAACAGGAACACCTAGTTGGAAATTCTCAACAAATGCTACTTTATTTATAATTAAATGCTTTTTGTTTCCTAAAATACTTCTTAATTTACTATCCTTGTTTGAAATATTAGAATATTTTTGAAGAATGTGGATAAAGATGACACTTTTCTTTTGATGGTTAGATTTACATCACAAGGGCCTATTTCAATTTCTTCCTTTATCCCTATAGACTGGTCTCTGAGTCTATAGACCTAGAGTGAGCATATGCTAAATGAGGCTCATCCTAGCTTCTAGCATTTTACCTGCAGCCATGATAGTAAGACTCTTAATGAAATATCTTGAAAAAACTGAAAAATGAAGTTGGCATTAGTTACATATCATCTCAGTACTTCTTTGTCTCTGTAGTGTAGGTGGGAGTAGATAATAGTTTCACTTTCCACAGAGAAAACTAAACACAGATTGGTTAAGTATTAGAAAAAATCTTGTTCTTTCTTGCACCTGTTGAAATCTGGGCTGAGAAAACTCTAGAACAAGTTCTCTGAGTTGTGTATGCATTCAGAAAATTATTGTTCACTGGTCCATTATCAATAAGGAATTTTTATATCATAGAATTTCTCTATGCAAATTAATACTGAAAAACTTGCATTGCAGTAGTTGGTGCATATCTTCTGTTCTAATTTATTCTGAAAGTCAAGTTTTCTTTGTAAGGTGGTCAGATAGACAAAATATCTAACTACTTGCTACCCAACAACATCCAATTTATGATCCAATTGAAGGGAAATAATTCTCAAAGACTAGACTTAAATTGCACCCTCTTTTCATTGATTCTCAAAAGAATACTTACTTTGGATTAGTTTTTTTTTTTTTTTTTGTAATTAGCACAACTAAAATTTTCATTCTGAATTTAGGACTGAAAAAATAGTGATTCTTAAACTGAACCCCCACCCAATAACATAGTTGACAGAGGTTGTCTCAAGAGCTCCTACCATTAAAATCCATAATTTCAGGGTTTCTAGTTTAGTAAATAAAAATGAAGGAGCCCCAGATAAAATTTGACTTTTAGATAAATAATGTATACTTTTTAGTAGAAGTAAATAAAAGTATGTCCCTCTTCATTCTAAAAATGCCCAAGAACTAACCTAGTCATGAAATTGAGATTCAATTTTTCATTTACTCTCTGCTCTTTTATTGGAAAAGTATTTTTAAGGTTAAAATTGTTGGCCAGCGCCGTGGCTTAACAGGCTAATCCTCCGCCTTGTGGTGCGGGCACACTGGGTTCTAGTCCCGGTTGGGGTGCCAGATGCTATCCTGGTTGCCCCTCTTCCAGGCCAGATCTCTGCTATGGCCCGGGAAGGCAGTGGAGGATGGCCCAAGTGCTTGGGCCCTGCACCTGCATGGGAGACCAGGAGAAGCACCTGGCTCCTGGCTTTGGATCAGCACGATGTGCTGGCCACAGCGGCCATTGGAGGGTGAACCAATGGCAAAAAGGAAGACCTTTCTCTCTGTCTCTCTCACTATCCACTCTGCCTGTCAAAAAAAAAAAAAAAAAAAACAGCAACAACAACAACAACAACAAAAAAAAACAAGGTTAAAATTGTTAAATCTGCATAGTTTGTGTCTCATACACGTGTCAATAAAATATTGCTCCCTACTTTCATGAAGGACATTTCTCTAATGAATGGCTTACTATTGCACCTATATAAAAAATTTCTATTTAGCTCAAATAAATTTATGTGAGTAAACCTAGGGAGATGAAATTTTTTTTAAAGATTTTTATTTATTTATTTGACAGGTAGAGTTACAGACAGTGAGAGAGAGAGACAAAGAGAAAGGAAAGGTCTTCCTTCCATTGATTCACTCCCCAAATGGCCGCAATGGCTGAAGCTACACTGATCCAAAGCCAGGATCTAGGTGCTTCCTCCTGGTCTCCCATGTGCATGCAGGGGCCCAAGCACTTGAGCCATTCTCCACTGCCTTCCCGGGCCACAGCAGAGAGCTAGACTGGAAGAGGAGCAACCGGGACTAGAACCCGGTGCCCATATGGGATGCCAGTGCTGCAGGTGGAGGATTAACCAAGTGAGCCATGGCGCCAGCCCAAAGAGATGAATTATTAATCCAAAGTGTTTAGGTGCTCTTAAAATGTAGGATAATGCTATAACTTGATAAGTGTCTGTCACTACCAACATTTTTTGGTTTATTTGTATTTCATTTGAAAATTTAAAAGAGACTATGGAATACTTAGTGTATGTTAGGCACTGTAAAAATAAGATGATCTCCAACTTTCAAAATCTCAAAGTCACAGCTCAGTACAGGAATGTGTCATAGTTGCTATAAAACTTCAGAACATCACCTATAAATTTGATACTTCTATTTAAGAATACATGTTCCAGAAAATCCAAGTGCTTGCTTCCGAAAGAGTAACTTGATAAAATATTTTTCAAGTTAGCTTTTATTATGCACTAGCACTGTGCTAACTCAGGCTATTCAATAATCTAAATGAATCTTCATAATTCCAAGAGCTAGACGATGCTATGATTCTGTTTTTTCAAGTGAGACGCAAGGAGACAAAATCCTTTGCCCAAGCACATATATCTGTTGAATTATGGCCTAACTGTAGCCTGCTATGAATCAGTGAGACCAAAATGCAGCATTGAGTCAAAGTGACCTAGTGCTTTTGTTTCACCAGCAGTAGGGCATCTATTTCTAACATAAAACACTGATATAGTCAGAATATTGTTGGAATATCTGATTATATCTGAATTTTTCTCTACTGAACCAAGACATGCTTACAAATTTATATATATATATACACATATCTTTTTTATCATTTGCTCAAGAAGAATTAGGTGACCAAATTTGATCAAATGTCCTCAATCTCATGATTCAAACTAACTATAGTAAATTAGATCTAGCTGTCTTTAATAAGAATGGAATCATAACCAGATGATCTTTGAAAAGAATCTATAAATGTAGTTCATATCTTTTTATAATAACAATTCTTGAAACTAGTTATAATCTAGCAAATAATACTGTGGTAGGTATAATTCTAGGATTATCTTCAAGATTCCCATGTAATCATGTAAAAAATATCAAGTTTATAAATTGATCAATATACCTAATGCAATCCCAATATAAATTCCAGTAGATTTTCATTTGTGGAAAAAATTAAGAGGTATTTTTAAAATTCATATGGGAATGCAAAAGTTCAAAAAGATTCAAGAAAAATTATTTTCATGCATTGGTTAAGTACAAAAATTGTCTTTTCAATAAATGACACTCTGTCAATTGAATATCACTACAGAAAAAAAAAGTGTCTTAACGCTAACACTATCCACAATATCAAATTCCAGATGAATTGCAGAGTCAGTTGTAAAGGACAAAATAACACAGCATTTGCTCTTGTGGGACTCCTGAACTCGGGATCAAGCAAGTTACTTTGAGAACAAACCCAAACCTTCCATTGCTGTCTGACAGCCTGTTTTAAGATGTGACCTCTTCCTACCCACTGCACTCCTGCCGTGAAGTCATCCATGTGATGTGACACAGCTAACAGAGCCCTGACAGGAGCCCAGGCCAAAATTGCTGCTGGTCTGGAACTTTCTGAGCTTCTTTTCTCTACAAAGTTAACCTCAGGCATTTCATTTTAGTAATGAAAAATAGACTAATCAGGAGGAAATAATTTTTTTTTCCCCCGGAAGACAGTAAAGTTATGCTCAGATGAAATAAAAACTGATGTCTGGAATAATTAGTTTTTTAAAATTTAATTTTCCATTTAAAATATAGGTTGAATTTCATTTTTTTTTTTTTTACTGTGCTTTGAATTTCACAGCTGGAATAGAATTCACTGTCCCCAGATCACTGTCACTTGAAAAGATGCCTACTCTTGTGTTTTCTGGGTAATTTGTGACCACAGTTGGCGACCAGCATCTCTGTAACTTCACTGAGCTCAATCAGTACAAAACCTTTCATATTGTATTGTAGATATTTGTGTGGAAGCAGAACATTAGCCAGAAGCACAGGCATCTGGATGTACCAGACGCTCCTCTCTGCCCTCATCTGCCTCTACCTCAGTTCAGGCCCTTGAAAATCATGCTTGGACAATGACTTCCTAAATTATTTTCTTGGCAGGAGTTTCTCCTTCTTCCAAAGCCATGGCTAAACCACAGCACCAAATGAGGAAGCACGTTGGTGTGGGTGGGTTTGGAGAGAGATGACAAGCACGTTCAATTGGCAGGGAATCTCAAACTATAGGAATAGCACATTTTTGCAGTTGTTTAATGGTAAAAGGAAAAGCCTAGTCACAAATTTGTCGATTTTGGCCCTTCACTATACTTCTGTATTAACTACAAGGGCACTAATGGCAAAGGCTGTTCAAATCACACAAGATGATGAACCGATTTTGTGAGCACAGAATAACGGGGACTGCACAGCAGAAAAACAGCAGGGGTAGATTACAGCTACTGCTCATTGTCTGGCAGCCTTCCCTCTCCCAGAGAGCACAGTTGGCTGCTCAGCTTACTCCTGCATATTACTTATGAGGAATTTATTTATTTGCTGGAGTCTCATAGATGCACACACATATATCTACATAGTTCTTTTGAAACAAATTGCCTTGTTGCAATCTTCTACATCTTGCATTTACATTTGTATTAGTGTAAATACTTTGTAATTTATTATTCATATTTATTAATAATATTATGTTAATCAGTACTTATTAATAATAGAGGTAATTGTTAGAATCAACCCTTGGGACATTCGGATCTGGCTAAAAGGTCCATGAGAGTCTCACAGGCATGGAAAGCCATGACACGGTGGCAAAAAACAATCTAAATGAAAGATCCTGGTGAATAAGACCCCAGAAGAAGGAACAGGCCATCAAAGAGAGAGGCGCCTTTCTCTGAAGGGAGGAAGGAACCTCCACTGTGACACGGCCTTGACTAAACAAGTTCAGAGTCGGTGAACTCAAGGGGCTTCCATAGCCTAGACAGCTCATAGCAAGAGTCTCGGACGATTGCTGACGACATAAATAAGAGTGCCAATTGTTAAATCAACAACGGGAGTCACTGGGTACATGCTCCCCACGTAGGATCTCTGTCCTTAATGTGTTTTACTATGAAACTTAAAAACAACACTACTAGTCGAACAATACCCTATACCTTGTGCAGTTGTGTGAGTGCAGCCTGTTGAAATCCTTGCTTAGTATATACTAAGTTGATCTTCAGTATATGAAGGTATTGAAAATGAAACTTGATAAAGGGCGGGATGGGAGAGGGAGAGGGGAGGGCCACGGGAGAGAGGGAGGTTGGGGCGGGGGGGAAGCCACAACAATACAAAAGTTGCACTTTGTAAATTCACATTTATTAAATTAAAAAAAAAAAAAAACTATGTAACAAACAAAAAAAAAGAAAAAAAAGAACTTAATACTTTACCCTTTTAGTATTTTTTTTATGTTCTACTTAAAAGTATTGGTTGAACTCTGTAATTAATACACAATTATTCTTAGGTGTTTAATTAATGCTATAACTAGTGCTCAAATAGTATTTTACACTTTGTGTTTCTGTTTGGGTGCAAACTGTTGAAATCTTTACTTAATATATGCTAAATTGATCTTCTGTATATAAAGATAATTGAAAATTAATCTTGATGTGAATGGAAGGGGAGATGGAGTGGGAGAGGGGAGTGTTGTGGGTGGGAGGGAAGTTATGGGGGGGAAGCTATTGTAATCCATAAGCTGTACTTTTGAAATTTATGTTCATTAAATAAAATTAAAAATAAATACATAAATAAAAATAATAGAGGTAATTGTATCTAGTGCTACAATCTTAACTCATCCAATCTATTTGATCATAGATTAATGCTTACCCTCTTTTGGGAAGGATAAATCTGAAAACTCATCTTTTTTCAGATCTGTGTGAATGTTTTATTGGTCAGGCCACAGTCTTTTTTGAGATTAAGAAACAAAATATGGGGCCGGTGCCGTGACATAGTAGGTTAAGCATCCACCTGTGATGCTGGCATCCCATATATGCACCAGTTCGAGTTCTGGCTGCTCCACTTCTGATCTAGCTAACTGCTAATGAGCCTGGGAAAGCAGAAGATGGCCCAAGTGCTTGGGTCCCTGCACCTGTGTGGGAGACCCAGCGGAAGCTCCTGGCTCCTGGCTTCGAACTGGCCAAGCTCTGGCCACTGTGGCCATTTGGGGAGTAAATTAGCAGATGGAAGCCCTCTCTCTCTGTCCCTACCTCTCTCTGTCTATAACTCTGCCTCTCAAATAAATAAATACATCTTAAAAACAAACAAACAAAATAACTTGTTCAATCCAGCCACAAAATATCTGATTGTATTGATATAAGTGAAAAATGGGCTAAATTAATGTCTGACATTGTAAGTCAGGATGATGGCTACATTTGGGGTGGTTGTGATTAGAAAGAGGCATCAGGGGACACCGCATGTCCGGGTTCTGCAGTGTTCTTACTTTTAAGTGTGGGTGCTGATGACATGAGTGGCTCCTGATGTTGAAACCACACCGAATAGTGTTTCCATGTGAAATTCTACATGTATATTATACTCCAATAAAGAATAAAATAAAAAATCCAATCTGTTCAAATTCTTGTCTAAAAATGATTGACATAAAAATTATATATTTTAAATGATATGGAAATTTAGACATAATTTTATAAAATTATGTTTTATGTATGCTATAAAAGTTTCTTGATTCATCACTCTATCATTTGTACTAAGAGATATTTGCTTGATTATGGCTTCTTTGTTTCAACTCTATTATGTTCCAAAAAAGCATATTAAAGAAAAAAGGAAAAAGTCTTCTTATTCTGGTGACAAGAATGTCAATCATAAAAGTAGCAGCTCACATTCTTTTAACTTCTCCTATATGTCACAAGCATTGCAAGTGTTGTCCCTAGTACCCCCAACATCTGGTGAGATGAATTTTGCTATTTTCTTTTGCAGAAGTAACCGAGGCTCAGATACCTTAATTAATTTGTCCAAGGCCATACAGATTTTGAAGTCAGGATTGTCTCATTCTCAAACCTGTTCTTTTTGAATCACACCACATTGCCCATGCGTCTGTATTTCAGGACAGCAACAATTTGCTTAAATGTGCCATTAATGTAAAATGTGCCAGTTTACCTGCTGATCACCTGTCACTACTGGCTAAAAACTAGAAACTCACTGGCTTTCATTTCCTTTTCCTAGTAAGTTCTGAGGCTGTAGCTTTTAAAAAAAACTTTATTTTCCTAAATTCTTTCAACTTAGAGCTTGACGCATCACAATAACTTGTTTGTATTTCCATTTGAGCTTTTGCTTTTAAAAAATAAAATATGGATTGATAGTGTATGGATTTGAGATCTATATATCCGAAAACTGATTTTTTTCATCATGCACAGCAAATAAAATAATGAGAATAAATTAGGAGCAGTAGGTAATAGCGTCATGAGTAAAGGTAATCTTGAATCAAGGCACAAAACAGGAGACATAGATTCCATTTGACCATGGTGTGAAACACTGTATAAGATTTAAACCCCCCAGTAGCAGCAGGTATTTAACGAGTAGTTAAGATGCTGTTTGAGACATCCATATCTCATGTCAGAGTGCCTGAGTTCAAGTCTGAACTCCACTTCTGATTCCAGCTTCCTTTTAATGTGTGCCCTGGGAGGTAGCAGCCAATGGTTTAAGTGAGTGGATTCCAGCCATCTATGTGGGAGACTCAGATTGAATTCTTGGCTCCTGGCTTTGGCTTGGGCTAGTCCAGGCTGTTGCAGACATTTGGGAAGTGAATCAGAGGATGGGAGATCTCTCTTTCTTTCTCTCCCTCTTCCCTTCTGTTCTTCTCTCTCTCTCCCTCTTTCCCTCTCTCCCTCTCACCATCTCCCTCTCTCTCTACCTTTCAAATAAACTTAAAACCTCCAGGAGGAAAAAAAAGATTTTTTTCTATTTCTTTGCAAGAAGATGAAAAAATAAAGCTACTTATAGTGGACATTCAAGGGGGGAAAGTACATGAAGACCAAAACCAGGCTAACATGATGGCTCTATGGACAAATAGCCCTTCCTTCACCTTTCCTTTCCCCTTAGCTCTTCATCATAGCCACATTCCCTCGACTTAAGCTCTAATGTGCATGCCTACAGAGCAAGTCCCTGGCTAACGCTGGGGATGGTGTGGATTACTTTAATCCTTAACCAAAAATCCCCCATGTGCCTGCAACATACTAGAGTACTTTGGATTGGGTTCTGAGGCAACTGTGGTGAGCCAGATGTTTTCCTGCCCTCAAGAAGCTTCCAGTTTTGTCACTAATGGATTTAGAGTCCATACCTTGCAAACCACCTTGGAGCTGACCTGAATCTATAGACTTCTCCTAGAATCCCTAGCTTTGCTTGAATTAAGCATCTTAGATGGAGTCTTCCTCAAGATTCACCCACCCTCACCACCCTTTTGGTTAACAGATCAGCTGTTTTCTGCAACAAATACACTTGGCCACCCATTTAACCTTCCCTCCAGGCTCAAGCTCATAATTTCCTTTTCACTGACCATGTGCTATGTCCATGATGGCCCCAGTTGTATCTTGGGAGTCTGTCTGAACACATGCCTCATCTCTCCAGCTCCCAAAATGCACAGAACTGATTATCAGTTTGTGCATGTGTAGAACGCCTTGTTCAGAGTTAGTTTGCAGTCAATTTAGCTTAAGAAATAGTGTTGATCAGCTGACTAAATAACTGAGACCATCCCTCTTATATTACACATCAGTCTGGCTAATCTAGAAGTGTTTCTCTGGAATGAGGCTATCTGAGCTAAAGTGAGAGAGCACGATTCTAGGGTGTTTACCCCATGGCAACAGATATGTTATCCACCGCTAAGAGTTTTCCAAGAGTGACTGATAATGAGCATTGGGATTCCCTTGTTAAAGTTAGCTCAGTGAGAAAAAGTAGTCAGGTAGTATTAATCTTTGAAATTTTGCAAAATATGTCCTGACATTAAAAATTTCTGAGTTTCTACATAATAATAGCAATTCCTACAATATTGGAGAAGTGTGTAGAATTGGTACAAGTTAAACCATCTAATGCTATTCTGTTACCAGGCTCTTCTTTTTTAGAAAGGCATCTGCTTCTCCAGAGGTTAGTGGGGAAGATTCTTTTTTTTTTTAAACTTTTATTTATTTTTTATTTTTTTGACAGGCAGAGTGGACAGTGAGAGAGAGAGAGACAGAGAGAAAGGTCTTCCTTTTGCCGTTGGTTCACCCTCCAATGGCCGCCGCGGTTGGTGCGCTGCGGCCAGCACACCGCGCTGATCCGATGGCAGGAGCCAGGTGCTTCTCCTGGTCTCCCATGGAGTGCAGGGCCCAAGCACTTGGGCCATCCTCCACTGCACTCCTTGGCCACAGCAGAGAGCTGGCCTGGAAGAGGGGCAACTGGGACAGAATCCGGTGCCCCGACCGGGACTAGAACCCGGTGTGCCGGCGCCGCAAGGCGGAGGATTAGCCTAGTGAGCCGCGGCGCCGGCCGGAAGATTCTTTTTTTAAAACTATTTATTTATTTATTTATTTGAAAGGCAGGGTTACAGAGAGGCAGAGGCAGAGAGAGAGAGAGAGAGAGAGAGAGAGAGAGAGAGAGAGAGAGAGAGGTCTTCTGTCTGTTGGTTCACTACCAGGTAGCTGCAATGGCCAGAGTTGCACTGATCCAAAGCCAGGAGCCAGGAGCTTCTTTCAGGTCTTTCACACAGGGGCAGGGGCCCAAGGACTTGGGCCATCTTCTACTGCTTTCCCAGGCCGTAGCAGAAAGCTGGATCAGAAGTAGAGCAGCCGGGACTTGAACCAGTGCCCATATGGGATGCAGCCACTGCAGGCTGTAGCTTTACACGCTATGCCACAGCGACAGCCCCATAAGATTATAAACGATAATATTCCCCAAAACAAAGTAAATAATAAGCAGCAGTAAGGCTCAAGGCTGCCATATGACAGGTGTGGGATCGATTCCCTAAGAAAGAGTCCTCAAAGCTACTGGAAACACAAAATCTCTACATTTGCTCCTAAAATCCCTGGCTGAGGCCATGAGATGCCCAAGCTCTGTAAAGCCTTACTGAATCCCAGCCCACAACTCCCCAAAGTCCGCTCGACTCCTATCCAGCTGGTCTTCATATCTCAGATCATTCTCATCCCTATGGGGAAATAAAGTTCCAGGACTCAACTAAACTGTGACCCTGGATGAGCCAGGCTATCTTGATGTGTCAACAGAGAGGAACGGCTAAAAGTCACATTGCCTCATTTTGTTCTGCACACACTGCGGGTTTATTTCAATCTCAACTCTGCCACTCACTACAACAATTACACTGTGGAACCATTTGCTTAACTTCAGTCTCCTCAGCTATAAAAAGCTATTATCAACTCCCACTGAGCTACTTTGAAAGCTAAATTAGACAGTCAGTATGAAATGTTGAGCTCAACCTCTGGCACACTTGGGAGTTCAGTCAATTGTCTCCCTCCACTAGATCCCAGTCTCAAAATGCGCAATGAGCATCATTTCCTCCCCGAGGAAGGCAGACTTTCCACAACTGTCCTTGCATGAATTCTGGCACTCAGAGTTTCTCTAAAGGATTCTCAAGTCTTGTGGAAAATCTTCACCTCTTAACTCCGAATCCTAAACTAGAAAAGGGATATTATGACCTCCAAAGACCGAAATATTGAAAGGTTGGCTTGAGGACATGTCCTTTTAAAGCAATTTCATTCATAGTTCCCAAATTGTATTCTAATCAACATTGGTTCTGCAATGTGCTCATCAAGAAAGATCTTCCATTTGCTGGCTCACTCCCCAGTTGGCTGGCACTGGGCCAAGTGGAAGCCAGGAGTCAGGAGCTTCATCCAATTCCCCCATGTGGGTGCAGGGGCCCAAGCACTTGGGCCACCCTCTTCTGCTTTCCCAGGTGCATTAGCAGGGAGTTGGATTGGAAATGGAGCAGCTGGGACTGGAACCTGCTCCTATATGGGATGCCAGTGCTTCAGGTGGCAGTTTAACCTGCTAAGCCACAATGCCAGCCCCTGTGATAAAATATATTTTGAAAGTACTACCTGCCTCTCCCTCTCTTGTATATTGTCATATAATGTAACATATAAATGGTTCAAAAAGATTATTCAAGAAGAAACTTACTTGATTTCATCTTACATGATATTTCTGCCATTACTACAAACATGCTAATGTCTTCTGGAACTTGTATTCTTAGAAAACTCTTTGGAAATGGAGGAATGTGTCAAGGTAAATGATAAATGATACTACTACTAAACATTCCATTTTGCCAAATTCTTATAACACATTCTTAAAAACTTGTCCTCTAATTCATATTGGACATTAAGTTCTGCAAAATGATGCTACCTGGCTGAATCCTTGATGACTTGCTCAAGACGTGCATACAGATGACCTGTTTGATTGTCAAAAACTTCATGTACTAATTAAGGACAACTAGCTTGAGTTTTATTTTGATTTCTTTTTTTAAAAAAAGCGTCTTCCATAGAAGTCTGAAAATCGTACTGCATTCTACATCAATATGCTGTCTCCGTTCATGCTCTCCTTTTGTAGTAATCTACTATAGAATCTGTTCCTACAGGTTTGGGGAAGAAAAAAAAAAAAGCCCTCCAATTCCCCAGCCTCCTTCCCTTTTCCCTTCTAATGCCCCAGAGCAGCTGGTAGTGTTTATTGCTTTTCCCTCGACATGGGCTCTGTTCTATACATGGAATAAGATTGATTATCCTCATTCTAAAGTGAAGATCCAGCATGAGCCTTTGTCCTAGGTCCCCTGAGGGTGAATTTGTATCAGCGGCACTCAGTAAAAGAAGCGGCACCTTTAGGGACATCAGTAGCGATAGTGGCAGTAAGGACCAAGCATGTAGGGGCCACTCCAGCCCCATCCCTGTCAACCTCTACCTTGAGATCAGCTCCCATGGGACAGGCTAACGCATCGCCAGACAATGCCATGGAGAGAGCAGTGAGGTCCAAACCTCCCCCATGGCCTGCTTTGCAAAGCTGGATGGAGAACGCTGTAGCCACAGCTGAAGTGGCCCTTCACTCAAAGGCACCTCAGTGACAACGTTGAGGGTACACAGCTGTCAAGTTGGATGTTCCCTGTGTCTGTGTGCACACACGTGCAACACCAACCAAAACTGACCTTGTGTTTCTTGGGACTCAGTCTGCATGACTCCTAAGACAGGTTGTACAAACCTGGCACATCAGAAGGGTCTCACCAGGCTCTAATTTTTTTGTGTCACCAATTTGGCTGAAATAAAAATGCAGAGCCCCCTACAGTACTGAACAACCATTCCAGACCCAGCCAAGGTTTGGAACATAACGCAAGCTGAATGAAGCAGTGTGGAAGCAACCCAGGGAAAGTAATTGTTCTTCCTAGCAGTGAGGCTGCTTCTCTGCTTAGCATCTGAACAAGTTAATTTGGAAACATGGCCTTCTGCAAAAAAAAGACTCTCCTCTCAGCATCCAGTGGATGCATGGGGAGAGATGTCCTTTCACCAGGTAGAAACACTAAATTATATTTGAAATCCATTTCTATTGTAGGGGGAAAATCTTTTCTTTTTTCCTCAGGAGCTTCTCTTTTTGCCTGGTTGCATCATTTAACACCAGTGGTCTGACTTCAGAGGCTGCATTTTGTTCACATCAGTGTGCGGCAAAAGAGGAAGCATTGTGCTAATCAAACAAGCAGCAGTTTAATTAAAAACAGAATTGCATAAAGAAGTTTGTCCTTTGCCAATTCTGGGCTTCCAGGAACTGATCTCAGCAGCATCTAAATCAGGCAAATGGGCTAAATTGATCTGGCACCATAGAAAGAGTGCTTCAACTCGATCCAATCAATGGCAGATTGAGGTGTGATATTCCTTGAGAGGAAAGAATCAGAAGTCCCACTCTTTCTGGGATAGGAGCTGGACTCCTAGGAGCACAAACAGTTCCATTTCATGTTTGGTTTACTACCTGCTAAACATCAAGGCTGTCGAGTCATGCCCTCCAGGACTGGCGCTGCTTCTGAGCAGAGGGACGGACGACAGTGGACTCACAAGGGAAGAGCCAGAGGATCCTGACCTGGACATTATGTCCTTTATTCTGTCCACAGCTAATCAAGTCCGTATTGAGGAACAGGTTGTTTTTTTTTTTTTTCTTTCATAGTACTTATTGAACTCTTTACTTAGTGTAAGGTTAACCTTATGAGTATGAAGGAAATTGAAAATAGATCTTTGCAAAAATTAAGAGTGGGAGTAGGAGAGGGAAGGGTTGGAGTGTGGGTTGGAGGGAGGGTAGGGTGAGAAGCATCCTATGTTCCTAAATCTGTATATAGGAAATACATGAAATTTTTATAACTTAAACAGAATTTTTTTAAAAAATGAAAAAATAAATATGGTTGCATAATAAAGGGAGTCAATTTGAACTCCTAAGTCTAGTTCTTGAAAGTCATGTTCCTTCAACTCTCCACCTTGATTTAATAAATTTCTGGATTCAAAGTCAACACATCCCTCTCTCTGTTTTCATTTCAAATGTATCCTTTTCTTTCTTCTTACTCTTCCTTTCTAAATAAAAAAATCTTCACTCTCTTTATTGCCATTTGATTTAGTTTTAACTGGAGATAAGTAAATTTTCCCTTCTCAGTTGCAAATCGATCTCTTAGGGTGAAGTTGCATGCACACTTTGTTTGGTTTAAATTGGCCTGCAATATCAAAAGCTTAGGAGAGAGCTATGCACTTACTGATGGCTCAAGCAATGAGCTGTTACCACTATTATCAATAATGATAATAGCTACTGGTTATTATTATGGTTATTATTAATCTTTATCTTTTCTGACACTTTAAAACATCTGCCTACAACATATTGATATTTCTACTCTAAATGTTTCTTTTTTGCAGCTCTCCAAACATGTATACTTTGAAGTAAATTACTGTACTCCCCAACACACATAGGCTGTGTATCACATTACATCCCTGATTTTGCATGTCTCTCTAACCCTGACAGCCTTATTGGTTGTGCAGTCATGATCTTCAGCACAGTGGATCCTCCTAGGTATGCATTCTGGCCTTCACCAACTTGGCCCAGTCTCAGATGCCAAAGACCTTCAGGTGCAAGTGGGCATCTCTAATGTACCTTTCCAAAGAGTACTAAATCTGGCACAACATTATGGGCTCCACTGCTACCAGTAATTTATGCATTCATATGGCCTTACTTTCCAGAGCCTGGATTTTGGGGTTCCTGGAAATTCACTGGTCAATTTTTGCCCCTACAAAGTGAAGCTTCTCCTAATAACACCCCTACTGGGCTCAGACTACAAATATCTAGTCTCTAATTTGTACAGTAGACATCTCTGTAAGCCAAGTCTTATCTTGAACCCACCAAAGCACCAGTGAATTCATATCCTTACATCCACCTCAACCTGGGTCTCTAGCCACTGGCTGAGTACCTGCTTCCACTCAACACATATGTTTGGAAGAAATACGCTGCTCCTTACCCACTATTGACCAAAATCTCCTGTTGCATTTTTTACTACCCACTGGAAGAGATTTTAAAATATTTCAATCACCATTTAATTTAGAATAGTGGGACAAGCCAACAGTAAATGGAAAAAGAATGTGTTCTTTTTTTATATAATCTTTTTTAAGAATGTGTTCTAACTAGAGGTGGACAAAAATGTAAGCTAGAAACAGAATTATATAACAAGTTCTCTAACAAGTTTTTTTTTTTTTTTTTGACAGGCAGAGTTAGACAGTGAGAGAGAGAGAGACAGAAAGTAAGGTCTTCCTTCCCTTGGTTCACTCCTTAAGTGGCCACTACGGCCGGCACGCTGCACCAATCCAAAGCCAGGAGCCAGGTGCTTCCTTCTGGTCTCCCATGCGGGTGCAGGGCCCAAGCACTTAGGCCATCCTCCACTGCCTTCCTGGGCCACAGCAGAGACCTGGACAGGAAGAGGAGCAACTGGGACAGAATCTGGTACCCCAACCAGGACTAGAACCCGGGGTGCCGGTGCCGCAAGCGGAAGATTAGCCTAGTGAGCCACGGCACTGGCCTCTAACAAGTTCTGAGAGGCATGTGCACACATATGACTGTGTCAGCAAATTGCTCTATTTTCAAAATATTAACAATTATTTTACTTCTCCCCCTACCCTAGTGCAAACCTTATCACTTTCCTTACTCATCTTTTCACTCCTCTTTCCCATCCATGTGGTGTCTGTTCTTGGCGCAGTAGTCAGAATGATCCTTTATAAAAAGAAAGCCAATTATGCCACTACATTTTGCAAAATTTTCCAGTAGTTGCTTATCCATTCCAGTAGAATCCAAGACTTATGATCCTTAGCAAGGTCCTGCATGTTCTGTCACCTGCTCTCTCTCAGCCTTCAGGGCCAGCACCTTTGTATTACTCAGTTTATAACCATTTAACTCAGTTCAATTCAATGTATGATACTGCTTTGTGAACTATGGAGGAGATAAACATGAATTTGCTCCCTGCCTTAAATATAAGATATTTTAGAGGTAAGGGAAATTGTAAAGATAAACTGGTTCAACCCTTTTGATCCAGAGAAGTGAAGTGGCATTCTTGATGTCATACAGCAGGGCAACAGGGCAAGAAGTCACATCTTTATCTTTTTACTCAACACCTTTTCCACTATGTCCCAGCTGCACGTGAGGCTTCGTCTTCCTGCCACACAAGTCTCTGAACTGTTCCTAGACCACACCAAGCACCTTCTCTCCTGGGGCCTCCGTGGTGGCTATTTACTTTTCCACATGACTCATCCTAGACAGCCACCTGGCTCAGTCCTACTTCACTGGATTTTCTGCCCAAATGTCACTTGGTTAAAATAGCACCCATCTCAATACCACTTACTTACTTACTCTCGTCTTATTTTCTTCATCTCGCCCATTGCTACTTGACATTATGTAAACACATAATATATAGACATTAATTTGTTTTTTGTCTCTCTCTCTTTCCAGAGGGTAAGTTCCATAAGGGCAGAGATGTTGTCAGCCCTGTTCAGAAACAGGCCCTCAATCAACCTAACGGATAGGCACAATAAGTCCATTTTTTTTAACTTTTATTTAATGAATATAAATTTCCAAAGTACAGCTTATGGATTACAATGGCTTCCCCCCCATAACTTCCCTCCCACCCGCAACCCTCCCCTTTCCCGCTCCCTCTCCCCTTCCATTCACATCAAGATTCATTTTCAATTCTCTTTATATACAGAAGATCAGTTTAGTATATATTAAGTAAAGATTTCAACAGTTTGCACCCACATAGCAACACAAAGTGAAAAATACTGTTTGAGTACTAGTTATAGCATTAAATCACAATGTACAGCACATTAAGGACAGAGATCCTACATGATATTTTTTAAAAAATTGATTAATTTTCTATGCAATTTCCAATTTAAAACCAAGTTTTTTTTTTCATTTTCAATTATCTTTATATAAGAAGATCGATTCAGTATGTACTAAGTAAAGATTTCATCAGTTTGCACCCACATAGAAACACAAAGTGTAAAAATACTGTTTCAGTGCTAGTTATAGCATTACTTCACATTGGACAACACATTAAGGACAGATCCCACATGAGACGTAAGTACACAGTGACTCCTGTTGTTGACTTAACAATTTGACACCCTTGTTTATGGCGTCAGTAATCTCCCTGCGCTCTAGTCATGAGTTGCCAAGGCTATGGAAGCCTTTAGAGTTCGCCGACTTCGATCCTATTCCAACAGGGTCATAGTCAAAGTGGAAGTTCTCTCCTCACTTCAGAGGAAGGTACCTCCTTCTTTGATGGCCCTGATCAATAAGTCCATTTTTAAAGTATAACCAAAGACTGAGATTAAAGTAAAGATTAGATCTGAGTGGCCAAAAGTGAACTGTTAAAGAAAACACCAAGATATTGCATCTCAGGAACTATATTAAAAATACTCAGGAGAGTTTTTTAAAAAATTTTTTAAAAATTGTGAACAATTTAAAAATTGTCTCGATTTGAACCCAGAATGTTGATTACTTGAGGCTGGGAGGGGTAGTAGTGATGGATTGAAGAATATATATATATATATATATATATATATATATATATATAGAAACTATTTATTACTACCTCACAATGTTTGTTTCATAAATGTAAAACTTTTCTTAAAGAAAATGTTTTTAAAAGGGGTTGTGCAATGGGAAAAGAGCCAGCAAAGGAAATTTGAAAACTGTCAGAGAGACAGTGGTATTGTTGCATGGTCTTGCTAAGATCTCAGAGTGTGAGAACAAAGAGAGAGAAGAGAAGACCATCACAGAGTAAGCCCTGGGTCCTGTCCATACCTGAGGTTGGCAGAGTCTCCTTGCCTTTCTCTGTAGTTGGTAACTTGGAATTGGGGACTATAGCTGATGGCACATGAGTTCATAGATGGCCCTGGTATGACAAAAGGAGCCCAGTGCAAATAACACAGAAAGGTCAGGTGGTGGTAATCGAGAAGAAACGTAAAAGACCATTGTCTGTGCTGAGCACTAGAGACCACGAAAGAACAGGGCTTGTCTGAGGCACCAGGATGATTTATGTAGGACATGAGATAGGGCAGAATACAGAGTCCAGGGTGGAAGTCTCAGTCAAGTCTATTTCTTTTTTTTAAACTTTTATTTAACAAATGTAAATTTCCAAAGTACAGCTTATGGATTACAGTGGCTTCCCCCTCCCCATAACTTCCCTCCCACCTGCAACCCTCCCATCCCCTGCTCCATCTCCCATTCCATTCACATCAAGATTCATTTTCAATTCTCTTTATATACAGAAGATCAATTTAGTAAATATTAAGTAAAAATGTCAACAGTTTGCACCCACACTGAAACACAAAGCGTAAAGTACTGTTTGAGTACTAGTTATACCGTTAATTCACATTGTACAACACATTAAGGACAGAGATCCTACATGGGGAGTAAGTGCACAGTGACTCCTGTTGTTGACTTAACAAATTGACACTCTTGTTTATAGCGTCAGTAATCTCCCTAGGCTCTAGTCATGAGTTGCCGAGGCTGTGGAAGCCTTTTGAGTTCACTGACTCTGATCATATTTAGACAAGGCCATAGTCAAAGTGGAAGTTCTCTCCTCCCTTCAGAGAAAGGTACCTCCTTCTTTGATGGCCCGTTAGTCAAGTCTATTTCTAAAAGTGCACATGGTGCATTCATCCCCTTATGCATTTCCAAAATTTTAGGCTGCAGACAAATTCATGATTAAGGCTGGTCTCCTGCCGTCATACATTGCCCAGGCTGTGAATGCAGGAAAAACAGAAGATTATAATCCAAATGACAAAAAGCAGGGACGTTGGAGAAGTGAATGGGCAGAAGTCATGGTTCCAAGACTGGCCCTCAAGCAGCTGGTGAGGTAATTAGGTGACAAGGAGGTATCAGGAAATGGATGGAATGAGCCAGAAATGAGCACCCCGCACCTGTGAGGACAATGACAGTGACACTTATAATAACATTTTATAGAGCTCTTGGTTTCCTTTTGTCTGCTCAACTCTTCCACCTGCTAATGTATCTCATTCATTACTCACAATGTTTTCTGCATCACATAATATTCCCCCCATTATTTATGAATGGGGGAACAGGCTCAGAGAAGCAAATACTTGCTTACAGTTTCTCAGCCCTCAAGACAACCCTTCACTAGCGGGGAGATATTTCACGGCAGCGACTGTAGCAAATCCTCAAAGTCCTCTGCAGAAATCGCTTCTTTTCCTAATAAACCATAGCCAGGTTTCATTGGCCTCTTTCAAGGATATTCCTACGATCTATCCCACAGTTTTAGATGTTTTTCCAGGAATTTTATCTGAACGAAGAGCATGGTGTAATAACCCAATTCTAAACCCAACATCAGTCTCCTTTGTGCCTGGCATTTGAATTTCGTCAAGTGTATCTCTTGAACTCAGATCCATGAGTTAATAATTAAAATTCCCACCACCTATTCTCCATGGGTGTGTTAGTTTGTATTGCACAATAACCAACTTTCAGGTACAGAACTTTCCCTAAACAAGGCTTTAACGTGTGTGTCTTCTTCTCTCCAGGAACTAATAGTCCTTTGGGGAACTAAGCACCACAGTAGCTGAAAGAGGTCAGCCAGTCCAGGATGTCAGTTAAAGAGCAAACCTAGGTTTCCAAAAAGCACAATAATTTTTTCAAGATCCCAGAGCTAGTAGAGTATTTTTTTATTAAATCCACTTGTCCTTTGTCATGCTTTCTTTACTGGCATCTATTTGTCCTGTGTTGAAAGGATTGAAATATAATCACTCAGAGATTATCCAGTTTCATGCCCTCATTTTATAAATGAGAAAACAGAGGCTTGGAGCATCTAAGTGCTAAGTCTGTTTTCAAATGCGGATTCCATTGAAAAGCTAACCCAAGGTCTCCTATTCCATATTTGTAGATTTTGCAATGACTAGTGCTTCATTAACTATGGTCTATGGATACTTTCATGTTTTAAAGACAATCTCCTTCACTCTCTGGACTTACTGATTTGTGATTTCTGGTAGGAGCTCGGAAATCTAAAACCCTTTGCCTGAAGACTTTCTGAAGCCTCTGTGTTCATGCAGGTGGAGTGCCTCATACTACAATAGCATTTACCTTTCTCTTATAGCTCGGACCTTTATGGGAAACGCAGCCAAAGACTTTGTAATGTCATTTGACTTCCATTCCGTGTTGTGGAAACGTCGTCAGTTAAAGAACCACTGCCTTCTCCTTGAGAGCCCTTTCCCTGCATGGCTTTCCTTGGCTGAGAGAAGGCAGGCTTCAGGAGAACACTTGCTCCTCACTTCTGCCTTCTGGTTACCTTGTGATTCCTCCTGCACACACTGGTCCCACATTGAGGTTTCTCTTATCTTCTACTACCCGATCAGTCACTGCAGGAACTCAGGTGTTCCATTCTGGACCCTTCTTAAAAAAATTATTTACAGAGAGGGAGAGAGGGAGAGAGGGAGAGAGAGAGAGAGAAAGAGAGAGAATCTTCCATCTGTGGGTTCACTCCCCAAATGGCCACAACGGCCAGAGCTGGGCTGACCTGAAGCCAGGCACCAGGAGCTTCTTCCTGGTCTCCCATGTGGGTGCAGGGGCCCAAGCACTTGGGCCAAACTCTAGTGCTTTCCCAGGAGCACTCACAGCACTACCTCCTCCCCTTTCTGTACTACTATTATTATTATTCTAAATATTATTAAATATTAAATATTATTCGAAATATTCAGATTTTGGGGGGAGGAGCGATCATGAAATTTGAACGTAGGAGAAAATTCTATCTGCATTTCCAAAGCAATGTGTGGAATTCACTTGCTCCACATCAAAGAGCTTATGGAGGCAGGCAGCTAACTTAGTAGTTAAGATGTCATCTGGGCTGCCACATCCTGTACTGGAGTGCCTGGGCTTCAGTCCTGGCTCCACTTCCAATTCCAGTTTCCTGATAATGCACACAAATAACTTGGCACAGATAATGGCACAAATAACTTGGGTTCTTGCCGACCACACGGGAGACCAACACAGAGTTCTGTGCCCCTGGCTTCATTCTGGCATAGCCTTCATTGTTGTGGGTATTTTGCAAGTGAACTGGTAGACAGAAGATCCTGATAATCCCCCTTCGCTTTCATATAAATAAATAAGTTTTTTGAAACAGAGATTATGAATCTAGACTAGAGGCCAGCAGACCACTTTCAGATCACTGTCTATTTCTTGAAATCATGCTGCCTCTATAGTCTAAAAAGTTATAGTTATCACTGTTGAACATCTACTGTGTTTTAGGCAGTATGCCAAGTACCTTATTCACATTATTAATTTCATTATCACAATAATTCTATAAAGTAAACATTGTTATTATCATTGTTATTATTCCCATTTCATAGATGAGGAGACTCACAAGTTAAGTTTTTTGTTAAGGGAAATGAAATCAGCATATGAAAGAGTTATCTGTACCTCTATGTTTAATGCAGCTTAATTCACAATAGCTAAGATATGGAATCAACCCAGATGTTCATCAACTGAAGACTGGATGAAGAAATTATGGGATATGAACAACGTGGAATACTACAAAGCAGTTAAAGAAAAAACCAAAATTCAGTCATTTGCAACAAAATGGATGAAACCAGAAAAACATCATAGTTAGTGAAATAAGCTAGTACCAAAAGGACAAACACCACTTGTTCTCTCTGACATAATAGAGCACTTAAAAGGCACTCTATAGACCTGAAATTGACGCGTGGAGAAGCAATGACTTTAAACAGTCCTTGTCTCAATTGTTAAGGGACAGTGTTTTTTAATACTATTTGTTGGACACTTTACTTAACATAGAGTTAATCATATGTATATAAAGTTAATTGAAAATAGATCTAAGTAAAAAAAAATAAGAATGGGAATAGGAGAGGGAGGAGAAAGGAGTGAGAGAGTGTGTGGGAGGGTGGGTATGGTGGGAAGAATCACCATGTTCCTAAAGTTGTAATTATGAAATGCTGTCTGGTTGTTTTATTGCTTTTCTTCAGTACTATAAAGTACTATAAAGTACTCTTAAATACACATTGTATAAGCTGTGGCTGAGCACAGGGTTTGATTTAGACTATGTGCATTCATAGTCTTAATTCTGTAATTTACAAATTTCTATTCCTTAACCTTGGGCAGGTTGCTTAATCTATCTATGCCTCAGTTTCTTATCTTCAAAACAGAGCAAGTACCAATTACAGTTTTAGGATTGTGTGTAAATGAGAAAACAAGTGACAAGGGTTTTTCAGGGTGGCTGGTACAGGGTAAATGCTCAGTAATGTACCAAGTCCCTATTTATGTCTTGGACCCTGCTCTATGATTTTACATGTGTCAACCAACTGTTAGAGCAAGCTTTTTTGGTATCATTATTAATCCCATCTTGCAGTGAAGAAACTCATGTAAACTGTATGCTGTCACCATACATCATAGCTAGCAGTGGCAGAACCAGGATTTGAAGACAGGCTGTCTGGCACCAGGATCCAGGCTCATCACCGCCATGCTGTAACTTCTCAAAACAAGGTCCAGGCAGCAACCACGTGGAAAGATCCCATGGTATGCTCTGAGAACTTAGATATCAATAAGACACTGCCACCATTTGACTCTGAAAATGTTGGCCCTCTGAGTTGTTACTATGCATCGCTTACACCTGAAGCAGAAAGAGCCAGCCTAATTTTCTAATAGTCTTGAGGCCCAGTGGAAACTGCTTGCAGCCAGCAGTTACACCCTTTCTGTGTGTGCCCCTGGTTTCACATTAGTTCACCCCTCACCAGTTTATACGAACATGCCCTGGACTATAGAACTGTTAGGATAGTGCTTGCCTGCACCACAACTTTTAAGAAAAGGAAAATGGAAGATGCATTTCTATAAAGAACCAATGGATGCACAGCCACATCCTGCTGCGTGTGAGAGGAATGACTTGCACAAGGGCAACAAGGGCTGCATCTGGTCACTTGACAGTCAAGTCACACCACCTCAGTTTCTGACACCGCGGCTCCTCAGTGTACTGTGATGCTTGTATTCTTCAGGCAAAATGGACTTCTGTAGAGAAAAGCCAGTGCTTTCTGTCCTCTAAATAAAGCATGTCTTTAAGACCTTTGACCAAAAGTCACCCCTACATATTCACCTATATCTAACAAAGGGAAAACCAGGGCAAATTGCTCCTCTGTGTTTTCTGACTTCACATTTCCAAAAGGCTGAAGAAAAGTTAAGACTCCCAAGCAGATAAAACGGTCTGAATCATTTTTGGAGACATACTTGAAAAACAGGAAAACAATTCCAGAAGGAAGGAGAAATAACTGTAAAAGCTACTGTGGGCCTTTCTGGGTCATGCCCAGAAACCTGCTTCAAAACTGGCTTTCTTTTTCATGCAATCGAATAACAAGACTCCTTTAAGAAGCACAGAATAGTTAAATTCATCACCATAATTTAATTGTGCAGGTTATTAAAGAGCAGTTCGCCTCCCCTTCTTTTCCAGCGCTGCTTTTGTGTATTAAACTCAGACTAATCAAATTGGGGATTCCAAGAGTACTGTATTAGTCATCCCCATCTCTTTTAATTTGTTTAATGGCCTCGTGTGTGTGTGTGTGTGCGCGTGCGTGCGTGTGTTCGGACGAGCTGTAGGTCTCTGAGCCTCACAGCAACATGTAGATAAAGAATGGATAGGAAACTTCTGCAGAAGAGAATAAAGCATGCCTCCTTTCTAAAGTTACATTTGATGTTTGAGTAATGCATGGAACGTGTACTGCAAGCAATGGTGCTTATTATTTCTACGGAGCGGTCTCCAGACACAGGAGAAGAGAGAGGGCAAAGAAAGGAAGGAAGGAAGAAAGAAAAGGAGTCTGAATTTACACTCACTGCTTCAAAAGCCCTTTTGTACTCAGCCAACTTCTCCTGGCTGAAGATTCAGTATTTGCCAAAAAGTCGCCTGCAAGAAAGCACACAACATGACAAAAGTATAAAACAGCCCATTAAAGGACTCCATGGCTGCACAGCCCTACGTTTTCTTCCAATAATTTTTCTTTAACATAAAAGACATTTTTAGAAAGTGGCACTCACTCAGTGCCCTACAACGCTGGCTAGGATTAGAAAATAAACCACCTCGTCAGTGAAGTCTGGGTCAATTGTCTTTTCACCTGGCTCCAGAGCCACCCAGTCCTCCTGATCTAAGAATAGGAGTTATTTAGCATGTAGAAGCCGTCCGTCCGGAGAGCTAGGCTCTTGGAGCGGTGGTGTGAGAGGAGCGAGAATGGCTGTCTTGTTTGGGTTGTTGTTGTTTTATCCGCTCTTACACATTCACACTTTCTGTTCATTCAAACGGAGAAGCCACGTGTCCAAAACCTGAAAGGGACTAGCGCTTTCCAGCAACTTGCTCAAACTTGCCTTTTCATAATAGGGTTTTCCATGTGGACAGTATTTGTTCTCTATGCAATTTGAGGAGTTTTTTTTCAAATATGAACATTTTTTGATGTTTATATTTTCATGCAATACTGAGGCACCAATATTAAGTTATGGGGTGTGTGAGAGGATATGGAAGAAGGAGAAAGTACAAATAAACAAAGAGTGATCAGTAACTTCTTCATCACAGGCTTCATGGACACCTGCTAAAAAGTCACAAGTCCAGTGAAACAACTAGTTGAATGTTTTGGTCTCTCTGATGCCAACTGGCTGACTTTTCCAATGAACTGACCAGTTGTTTTGGCATCTTTCAAGAACAACTCTGGTTCAGTTTGAATTATTTAGAAGTAATTACTCCATTGGTGGATTATTAAGGTCTGTGTTTTCTTTCCATTTCCTTCCTGAGCACCTGCTTTTTGGGTCTATTTTAATACTAATTTGTACCCAACCTTGGGAAGAGCTGCTCAGTTCAGTTCAAAAATTTTTTATTGAACATTTTTCATGTAGCAAGTACTGTGCTAACTCCTAGAAATAGAAAGATATCAAGATTTGATAATTGCCACCAACTTTGGGATTTCAAACGAATGCTGTGGGAAAAAAAAAAAAAACAACTGAAAAGATTGGGACTTCTGGGAGGAGACTTTAACAGAGTCTGGGTTCTCTGCAATGGCTCTTTCAAGGAGGTAAAGGCTGAGCTAACTTTTGAAGAAGTAAACTGTTTAACAAAGAGTGAAAAAGGAATTCCAGGAAGAAGGAACTATGCAAGCAAAGGTAAATAGACACATAACAGTGTAATTAGCAGCTCAGTAGAAGTGGAGCATGAAATGTGAGAACAGAAATAGAGGGGATGAGGCGGAGAAACAGAATAGGGCACCAAATAATGGAAAGTCTGGCTGCTTCCTATAAAAAGCTACAAGGAGCCATTGGAAGGCTAAAACCAAGGTATGGAGGAATAATATCTGAATTTGGTAGGTCTTTGTATAAATTGATATGAGAACAAGCCATGGAAGAATGTTGAGCAGACTGACACCCACTCAAAGAAGAAAGAATAAAATTCAGAATGAAGGATTTGATAGTTGAGGTGAAGGAGAAGATTCATGTTTATAAAGTATATGGCAGGTAAAATTAGCAGTATTGGGACAGGGAAAGGCTAAGATAATTCCCAGATGTCTGACTTAGGATCCAAGAGAATGGTGGCCATGCAGGTAGCAAACACAGGGCACCAGACAGGATGTTCTGAGAGTGGAGAAAGGGAAATCAAATAAATAGAGAGGATATTGAATTCTGGTGCCTATTGGACCTATGGGTGGGGAGGGCAGTCAGACACCGGCATAGTGAGTTTCTGTAAAGTTTTTATTTAAGCCATGCATGCTCACTGGGACCAACATGTCCCTGAAGTAGGTAAAAAATTTCTTGTTAGGGAGAGTAGGCAAAAACATTATTAAATAATACCATAGTGTGTCGCCCTTCAAAGGACCACAGTACAAAAATATTTCTATATTGGTATCACAAATTCATGGCAGAGAAGGAAAAGGTTGGGTCGCAAATAGAAGGAAAATTCTGAAAATGCCCTTTGGGACGAAAATGATGAACTAAAGGCAAAGAAACATTGAATTAAACATGGTTTTATTGTTGGGTGTTAAAAGCTGAAAAGAAGTTGACTTCATTGGCTAAAGTGGAATTTGGAGCAGAATTTGAACTGCAGAAAAAGCCATGGCCATAGCTCAGCCCAGTTCTCTTGTGTCAGGACCATCTGGCTTGCTTATTGAAATGCAGATTCCAGAATGCCCATCTCCAGGGATACTGGTTCACAATCTTCTGTGAGTAGAGCCCAGGAATCTTCATTTTAAGTAAATTAACTAGCTGTTTCTTATGCACTATGCTAACCAATTAAAATTCAGGGATCAGATTTAGTTAGGAGGCAATATCTTAATGGTGGGTATAAAAAGAAAACAAGCCACATAAAGTACCAGCATTCTATGAGTGGAATTTGGGAGCATGAATTTCACTTTCCAAACCTTAGGATGGCAGCATGCCACTCTACAAAAAGAAGACAGTCATAACTGGATGAAGCTCTGGCAATGTTGCTGGAGTTACTGCAGATTAATCAATAGTGGTCTGTGCAAGCTGAAAAGGAGAAATTAATCCACTCACTGGCATATGTGTGTCCTTGTGGGAGTTCCAGAGAAGTTAGTTCTACTTAAGCTATGAAAGTGGTCATATGACGTTCTTCATTCACCCAACAACAAATTCTACTCTGTATCCCATAATGCCTAAACTGTAGGGGGTTAAACCATGTTTGTCAAAAACTCATCAAAGAGATAGCATTTATAAAGATGGCCTTGACGATAGGCAACTGATTTACTAATCTGCCCCTCCTTGACGCTAAACCATTGTATCTTCTGGCCTTACACCTATCCTCATCTCACATGTGGGCAGAAGAATTAAGACATGTTTATAAAACACTAAACTGACTTGGGGAAACACCATAGACTTCTATCAAATTTACCTATGAAGACACACTTTCCATTTTGTCACTATTGCCAGTTATAAGGACATTGTTGAGTATGGTCATACTATTTACCAAAAACATTCTTCTGGTGGTGGTTTATTTTTGGTAAGAACATGGTTTCCTCTCCTATTGTTATTTTGTTTTGATCTCATGAACACTGAGGATTATGTGACTGGCTTTTTTTCTCTCTTCATTTGGGCTGATTAAAAAGCAAAAGCTAGCCTTTCTCACCACCTAAAGCAAGTAGAAGGCACTCAATACTGTGTTTAATTAGCCCTGTTCTTACTTCCACTTTATGTCCTTAAATAAAAAGTAAGCCAGAGCTCCAGCACATACAGATATTTAAGGGAATTGCAAATAAGTTGTGGTATTATGCTATCTGAAAGTAACTAGCTAAGCAGAGATTAGTTATCTGTTTGACTATCTCAGTTCAAGGCAAAGTGATATAGATATAAAATAGGTAGATTCTGGGGAGGACATTGTGGCACAGTGGGTTAAGCTTCTACTTGGGACACCCACATCCCATATCAGATTACAAGTTTGAGTCTTGGATACTCTGTTTCCAATCCAGCTTTTGCTAAGCATCCTGGGAAGCAGCAGAGGGTAGCTCAAGTATTTGGGTGCTGGCTAGCATGGCCCGATTCTGGCTTTTGTGGGCACTGGCGGGGGATAGGGGGCAGAGTGAACCAACAGATGGATGATAACTCTCTCTTTTCCTTTCTCATTCTCTCTCTATCTTCTCATATCTATCTCTATCTCTTTCTACCTCTGCCCATTTTTGTTGCTCTGCCTTTCAACTACATGAAATTAAATAAACTTTTAAAGAATAAAATAGCAGTTAAATTCTGATTAAAATGCCATGGGGTAGGGACAAAGCAACAATGGTGAAAGAAAAAAAAAAAAAAACAAACTATGACATCCCCATCAACTACTCCCTTCCTTTAGGAAGCTAAATAGATCTGGAGAGGATCCAGAGGAAAATGAGCCTTAGATGATTGTAGGTTTTCAATTATAACTCAATATATTCAAGGGAAATTCTTATTTCTTCCTCTTTGTAGTTATATTTGCTTGACAGTGGAGATTAGGATATGGGCTAGGGGAATTATGCCCAGAAACCAACCAGTTCTGTTTGGGATTATAGGCCTTAAACCTGCCTACCAGTTGGGAAAAGGAGTCTTCATTACCTCATACAGTCCACCTTACTCAGGAACTGTCTGTCAGGATAATGTCAAAATGTAGCTAATAGTGAAAAACTATTGCCAGGTGTATTCCTTCCATGACATCCCCTCTTAAACCTCCAGTGAAAGAGAATAAGGATTTCAATATCTTGTCTTTCATTCAAACATTCTAGTTTGTGTTGACATGGATCAAAAATAATTTTAACCATGTTTAACCATCTGTGAAATGGCACACTATTTAATCAAAATGGGACTATCATTTCATTGGGCAGAAAGTTTACCATCTCATCACAAGAACACTAGAACCTCAGGTTGAATGTTTTTTACTGACTGTCAGAGATGTGATTGATCAATTAAGACATGGAAATTTGATAAGTGATACCATCTTTTAAGATGAGGTTCAACGGGGGAATAATATAATCAACCCTTAGGGATGACACCTGAGCTAGCAGTGGCCAAGGGCATGCCGGATCTACAGTGATTTTGAACTAGTGTATTCCTTATCACCATTTTTAGAGATAGGGAAAATGAGACCTATTATTTTCTCCATTTAACAGAAGAGAAAACTGCAGCTAAAGGAGGGATCTCCCGAGAACACTCAGTTCTCTGCCATTTCCCACCTTCCTATAGCAGTATTCGTCATATCTCTGACTTACTGATTTATATTTGACATGGCTTATTCCAAGAAAGATTCACTGTACTTCACAGACATACAGTAACTGTTTTATGTATTTTGTTATCAAATCTGAGACTACTCAAGGCAAGTTGTGCCTTGCTCTTGATTTTATTTAAGTTAACCTCAGTACTAAGCTCATCATGCTGTATGGGGAGGACACCCAAATGATTGAGAATGCTTTGTCTTATGTAGAATAAGGAGTTATATTATTTATATAATACTTACTAAGGACAACACAGTATTTTAAGTACATTTTACAGATTAATTTCTCAGATTAACTTATTTAATTCTCATAAAAAGCATGGGATAGGCATAACTATATTTTTTTAAAATAAAGATTTATTTATTTAATTTGAAATCAAAGAGAGAGAGAGAGAGAGAGAGAGAGAGAGAGAGGATCTTCCATTCTCTGGTTCACTCAGCAGATGGCTACAATGGCCAGACTGGGGCCAGGCCAAAGCCAGGAGCCAGGAGCTTCATCTGGGTCTCTCATGTGGGTGGCAGGGACCCAACCACTTGGGCCACCTTCCACTATTTGTCTTAGGCCATCAGTAGGGAGCTGGATTAGAAGTGGAGCTGTCGGGACATGAACGGGCACCCATATGGAATGCCAATGTTGCAGGCAGTAGCTTTACCAACTATGCCATACCAGCCTCCCCTACAAATATGAATTTTATAGATAAGGAAACCAGGGCACAGAGAAGTTAGGAAATGCTTCCATAGTCACATCATTAATGAGTAATGCAGCAATGCAGCCGTGATTCAAATCCAGGCAGTTTGGTCCTAGAAGCCAACTCTAAGTTAAATTGCATATCAAACAAGGCAGGCAGATGGGATGACTGCTGATATCATGCTGCAGACTACATTCTTAATAGGAAAACATGATCATGGTAAGTGAAGATCTTGTCACTCCAAAATGCACATTTTAGGTTTGTCAGTGTGTTGCCTTTTTATATCAACAGATATGGGAGAAAATAGCTGGAGGGAGATTGATGATTAATTTACATTTAACTATTGTTGTTATCTACATTATAGGAAATCTGGAAAGTCAACATTGTCACAGGGAAGAAAGGGCTGGAATTGTCATTTTTGAGCAATGACTACATCAAGATTTGCTCTGGAATGAAATTCAACAATTCAACTGTTATATTACATCTATGATATTTGCTATCTATACTTATTTATGGTTAAGTGTCTAGTGACTTTTATTTTTTATATTTTAGTTTTTTAAATTTTTATTTAGTTTTTTAACAGATTCAATATAGTACATGGATACAATTCTAAGATGTAATAATATTCCCTCCCTCTCACCCTCCCTTCCTCTCCCTTTCTTCCTTTCTTTTTGGGGAGTGAACCAGTGGATGGAAGACCTCTCTTTCTCTTTCTCTCTGCCTCTACTTCTGCCTCTCTGTAACTCTACCTTTCAAATAAATAAATCTTTAAAAAAAAAAACCTGTCAGTACAGTTATGCTATAGAAAAAAATTTACATTGCAGTAAGAAGGCTTAATGCTTCACAAATAAGTTAAACAAGTAAAAAGAAAAAAAAGACCTAGTTTAACAGGAATATAGACAAGGGCTATAAATAATAATTAAATGAAAAAATGACCATTGCACCCATATATATAGTAAATTTTAAAGTAATCACAGATTGTTAAAACTACAGTAACAATTTTAACCATTGGTTTGACTAAAGTATAAAAGAAATGTTTACCAAACTGTATTTGCAACAATACTATATACATATATAATACCAATATACTGATACACAAGCATTTCTTTTTTTTTTCTCTTAAAATTTTTAGCTATCTACACTTTTACTAGCACTGTTTATCATGTATCTTGTTTACTTATTTGAGTGTGCCCTGAGTTATTATCAAAAAGGGATTTTAGGAAGCTTCTGAAACTATTCACAATTATATCAAGTTTTTAATATTAAATAAATGGGGTGGGTAAGGATAGTGAACACATTTTGTTTAGTCCCTCCTTTAATATCCCTCAGATAACAATATCACAAATTCCTTTGGAAATTCATCCCTGTTTTGAATGTGTCTTGGGTAGGACAAAAGTAATCCTCACCTTCAGATGTGGCCCCTGAGTAGCTCAGGCCAAGAAGTGTTTCCAGAATCACTCTGACACCCAAACCATACAATGACATCAAAACAAAAGAAAACTACAGATTGGGGCCGGCGCTGTGGCACAGTGGGTTAATGCCCTGGCATCCCATATGGGTGCCGGTTCGAGACCCAGCTGCTCCACTTCTGGGATCCAGCTCTCTGCTATGGCCTGGGAAAGCAGTAGAAGATGGCCCAAGGACTTGGACCCCTGCACCCACATAGGAGACCTGGAAGAAGCTCCTGGCAAATAGATGCAACTGGAAACCATTTTTGCCTATTTTTAAATTAAATTACAATGATGATAATGTTGTATTGTAGGAGTTCCTTCTACTTTTTTAGATTAACCCTTTACCAGACACTTCATTTGTTGTTTATAAATACTTTCAATCATCCTATATGTTGTTGCTTCACTCTGTTGATTGCTTCTTTTGCTGCGAGGATGCTTTATAAAAGGTTCATAGCCTCACTTTTGCTCTTGTTGCTTGTGTTTTTTGTTTCAAGAGATCATTGCCATGCCAATATCCAGAAACTTTTTCTCTGTTTTGTTCTAGCAATTTTGTGGTTGCAAGTTTTACGTTTATAGATTTAATACATTTTGAGTTGGTCTTTGTGTATAGTGTAAGATGAGAGTCCAATTTCATTTTTTGAATGTGAATATGAAAGATTCTCAATGTTGTTTATTGAAGAGACTATCTTTTCCCCATTATGTATACCTGGTAATCTTCTCAAAGGTCAATTGATCCTATATGTGTATATGCATGTTGGGCCCTGTAGTCTATTCCATTGATCTTTATGCCTATTTTTACACTAGAATCATGTTTTTTTGATTCAGATAGCTTCATAATGAATTTTAGAATCAATGATCTTTACCAGTTGTGTTATTTTTGTTCAAAATTCTTTTGGCTATTCAGGCTCTCTTAGAGCTCCATATGAATTTTAGGATTTTCTTCAATTTCCCGAAAAAATGCTATTGGGATTTGAACTGAACTGAACTGAATTTATGAATAACAGTACTATTGGCATTTTATTGATATTAATTTTTCCAATCCATGTACACATGATGTCTTTCCAATTATTTTGTGTCTGTTTTTATATCTTTTAAGTGTTTTTTTAATTAAAAAATACTTGATGCTGAAGGATGGATAGAAGGATAGTTAGACTGAAAGAGAGAACTCTCATCTACCAGTTCACTTCCCAAATGTCCACAATGGCTGGGTCTTGACTGGGACTAAAGCCAGGAACCAGGAACCCAATCCAGGTATCCCACAGAGGAGGCAGAAACACATTTACTTACGCCAAGGGTCTGCGTTAGCAGGAAGAGAATTGGAACCGGGATCTGGGTATCAAACGTAGGCACTCTGATATGGTTTGAGAGTATCATAGCTAACTTGTTAACTGTGGCCATTTGGGGGGTGAACCAATGGGAGGAAGATCTTTCTCTCTGTCTTAACTCTATCTGTCAAATAAAAAAAAAAAACCCACATTATTAAAAAAAATACAATGAGAGTGGGAGAAAGTTTTGGAAGTGATTGATAGATTTATAGCATAGATAATTTAGCTTTCATTGATAATATAACCAGTAAAAACCTGGCAGTAATATAGTAATTGGTGACCAAAAAATCCAGTTGTAGGATTTACAGTACGTCTTATGAGATAGGTAGAATTAAAAGGTGAACCTGAGTAGTGATCTAAATTTACCCTGGCACTTGATTGCATTCCAGTTTTGATCTAAATCCATCCCAACATCATCCCAGTGGAGATGACTGGTTCAGCATTTTATACTCAACTCATATTTCCAGGGCAATGGTAGCAACCAGACAATCCCAGCTATCTGATGCCTGTTTTGTCATACTCATTCAGAAATACTGGTCAAGGGGATATCAGGGATATGGAGACTCGCTTTTCATGGCCCCATTTTACAAGATGGGGTTGTCTAAAGTTTCCTCACCTCCCCTTGCCCTTTTCTCTGCATCTCCCTACCCTCATTGTCCAAGTTGAGAAAGGACAGACAACTGTCCTCAATCTCCAGTGCTGCATAAGCACAGGGCCTGTTATTACACAATTTTTAATACATCTCCCTTAGTGTTCTGCTTTACTTTCACAGTTTTATCCAGACCTCAGGCAATGAAAAAGAATAATATTTATTATTTATTTTTAGTTGTTCTTGAAGACAACTGGGATAATTTTATCAAAACCTATGAAGACTTGAGAAGTTCAAGTTCATAGGTTTTGATAAAACCTGTCATTACTTTAAAAAATATTTTCTTTCTGGGCTAATTCATTGGAAGCTATATTCATGTTCTTCCTTGAGCTGAAATGAAAGTTTGTGTTTTTACATGGGACTCCCTTCCTGAGACAAGAATACATCGATGAGAACTCACTAATAGCACTACTGCAGAACATCGACAGGTTGGGTCTTCCATACATGCCAGCATGAGAAATTCCCCACTGTGTTCAGTCACTAAGCAGTACCAAGTACCTAGTTAATGACACAAAGAGGGCATGTTTGCTAGATATCAGGGATCCTCAAATTTGAATTATAGCACAGGTAAGTGTAACCAAATATCTACTGAAAAATTGAACTGTATCCCAGGGAAAGATGAACACACAACAGTTTAAGCCAAAGAATAGCAAAGGAGTGAAGGGGGAAGAGCAGAAACTTATCTTTGGTAGAAAGTTTATTAGGGAAAAGTCCCAGTCTCAAGAGAAGTCACCTACCCCTAAAAAATGCATCAAGCTAACTCCAGCTTTGTATACACAGCTTCGATCTCCACCATTTTAAATTTATGCCTATATTCTTGGCTCTGGGAGATGCTTAGGGTTAGGGGAATTAGCAGGTAAAAAAACAGTTTTACTAATATCCAATGAGTTGTCTTTAAGGAGCCGTTGTGAATCATTGTTCTAAGTAACACAGTTCTTAAAGGTTATGAATAGACCCTAAAACTCAACTTCTTTGAATAACACCATTATAAAGCCATCAATCCATTTAAACCCTGTTTGATCTGTTCATTCTTCCATCTGTACCTGGTAGATTTCCTTTGCTACCTCCTGTTGAGTTAATTCTTTTCTGTTAACTATTGCAATGATCACATCTACTAAAAGGAGATTTCTAACTTTGGAAACTTAGCTGAATTTGAATGGCATTTGTACATCCTTATAGTTTGATTAAATAACTAGCTTTATTTCCTTGTGGATTCAATGGTCAAATGCAAAGGACTTGAAGTTCAAGTGAAGATAAATTCATCTTGCAAGGGAAATTACTTTTAAGACACTCCAACTGCTTTTTTAGTAAAAAAAATAAAACACAAAATATTTGTAATATCTATATAAATTATACTGCTTTTACATCCAAAAATACAAAGATCTTATTGAACTCTTTAAGAGAAAATAGAATTCAGTAGAAAAATCAAAAACTCCCTGCTGCTTCACTTTACAGATGGTGAAACTGAGGGCTGCTGGAGATTGCATCACTGTCCCCCAAGCAGTTCTCTTTCCTTCATGTGGAATTCCTATCTTCCCTCCCCCTATTGGTGAACACTTTTGCTTGGTCAAGGAAATGCGTGTGGAAATGACAAGTGTCTCTAAAAAACAGAGGCTTTAGAAGTCACTGCATGATTTCTCAGTCTCTCTTACCTCTGCCGTGAGACAAGCAGTGTCCCAGACAAAGGTTGCTCCATGCACCTGGGTCCCAGAGTGCAGGCCGGTGGCACAAAGAACAGCTGATCCATGAGGGACACATCACGTGATCAACGTATCAGCCTTTGTCCTTGTGAGCCACTGGAAATACAGGGTTGTTTGTTATCAGGGCATAACCCAGACTATTCTGACTGATATGGAATCCCAGATGCCACACTGACTCCCTCCATTCACATGTTGAAATACACACACACACACACACACACACGAGAGTAATAAGCCACTGCTGATAAACAGACAGCACTTCCAGCTTAAGCTTTTCTGGATAAAAGAGAAAATAAAATCCCAGAGGAGAAAACTGTATATAAAATGATAGCCATGGACTTAATCTTGCTTTAAAAAAAAATGCTGCTTTGAAGAGATCATCATGGTCCTTTTGCGACCAAGCTCAGAAATTTCAGTTACAACGTATTTCTTGCTCTCACACCTGAAAATTGTCTGCCACTGTTGTACAAAGCCTTTCATCCGGGCCTATCACTTAAACAGCTCCTTGGTGCCTCTGACCCAGCTTCTTGGATATCCACTGCTCCCCACACCACCACCACGACATAAAATGGGCAGGATTTTCACCAGTGGTGCTCACAGGCAAGCTTAATGGAGTAAGAGAGAAATGCTCATGGGCTTCACTCTTAACTGGCGTGAACTCCCTGTGACAGCTGGCAAAACCTTGATCAAATCAGATCTTTAGATGCTGTGACTCAGGCACATCAGGCCAAAATGGAAAAGCTTTTGTCTCAGCCCAATTCCAGCCTTATCATCTCATTCTGTCACTCATACTTCCTCAGTCCACCCACAAATCCTGCAGGATTTATTGCAGATGTAGCAAGCTTGCTGGAAATAATGGTACAAGCAAAGAGGCTAGTCGGCTATCGACTCCAAGCTCTGGGTAATACCAATGGGAAATTATTTGCACAAAAGGTGCGCTGGGGTGACAAATGAAGAGGGGCTGGCCCATTGAAGATGCTCGGACTTAGACAAAGCTAACACACTAATACCAAGCCACTAGCTTTATCTGATTCCTTCTGGGGCTGATGGGTCCCCACACCGCCTCCCCCTGCAGGCCTCCCCACCCACCCACACTGTTGCGTAAAAGACACAGGTTGCTCTCTTTGGCGTGCAGTGTACCATGAAATGGTAATCTAGACAATTACCACAAAGTGTTTTTAAGGCCCATAAAAAAATTCGGATTGACAATAAATCTGCTTTTACTTCGTTGACTGAAGGAAACTGTAACAGATGAACATGTTAAATTACGACAAATGAAATTAAGACTGAATTTTACCCAGAAAGAGAAATTTCTGGGTACTATTTTACACCCATTTTTTTTCCTTGGACTCTCGTCAGACTTCATTCCTAGGAAAACATTCAGAACAATAACAGCTCCATTCTTTACTTGTATTTTTGCAAAAGAAAATGTGTTTTTATTTCCCCACTTTAATCTTTGGGCAGGCCCATTTTGGGGTAACTTCTTGCATTCATTTTTGTTATTTTTGCTCAGTTTGCTCTCATTCTTAAGCAGGTGGCAATGCTGAAGTTTGTGTTGTGTCAAATGGGCTTAGTGTTCTTCATTATAAAATCGTTCAGCTCCTAAAGTGAGAAAGACTCAATCCTTATGAACAGAGTTTCTGCGTTTTTCTAATCTCATTTTCCCAGAAACAAAGTGAAACGCTTTTTATCTGAGTCCTGATTGTCTGTTAATATTTCTAACTGATTTCATCAAGATAAAATGTTCCCTTCCATTTCCTTTTCACAGTGCTTTTTCTCCATTTAGTTAAATGAACAAACAATCAGATCTGAAAATTATTAATGCAACTCCCTAATGCTGTCTGGAGGTGAAGGGGAACTAGTAGATAGTGAAATATCAATTCCAAAAACAATAAACTTCCTTCAAAATGTACCCTTGGCATCTATATTTGAAGGAGTGATAGAAATGAAATATACAGAATAAGATGTATTTGAATAGGCAGATGTTTAGCTCACAAAAGTCAATAGCTTCCAACTAACTAAACTGCAGGTAACTGTGCAATATTCTTTTCTACACAGCTGGATGCTCACATATCTTACCACTCTCATTTCTTCTCACTGCTCCTCTTTCAGTCTACAACGCCATCACCCTGGGACTTCTTATTGACATTGCCTGAGAAATCCCTTCACCTTTCTTGTGCTATATCCCAATTTCTGAATTTGTTGCTTCCCCTACCATTGTGTATGCCCTTGTATGCTATTCCTAAAACAAGGTGTAGAAAAAGCTTTTGAACAAGGGAGATTTGGTTTATCTGAAAATGTCCATAAAATCAATACAGCATCTGGAGATTCTTCATCTTCATATAAGGCTACCAATCCTTTCTAATGAGAATTTCACCCTTATGACCCCATTTAACCTTCATCCTCTTAGAAGCCCTATTTCTTAAAAAAGTCATCATAGGGGCTGGAGCTTCAGTACTTGAATTTTGGAGGGACTCAATTTAGCAGGGAATTACCCTTGAGATTACGTGATGAAAACTGTGGCGTCTATCTTAGGTTTTGCCTCTCTCTGATCTTCTGCTCTGAGAGAAGCCAGCTGAGAGACAGCCTATGAAGTTAGCCATGTGCTGAGCCCAGAGATATCCAGCCAGCATCCAGCAGGGCTTGCCCTCCACCCTGTGAAGGGGTGAAACAACGCAAGAACCACAGCCCTGGAATATAACTTGACTGCAATCTTGTGACAGCAAAATATAAGTCATCCAAGGAAGAGACTGGTAAGCACTCCCTTGGATTTTCATAAGGTTGCTCCATCTTTAGATTTCTTCAGGAGCTGTAATACCATTCTGAGAAAAAGGGGAGTTGAGAATCAAATAGGAAAAACTAACCAGATGAAGCTAGAAAGTTGATTAAAAACTCAGCAGAGGCTGGCGCCGCGGTTCACTAGGCTAATCCTCCGCCTTGCGGCACCGGCACACCGGGTTCTGGTCCTGGTCGGGGCACCGGTCCTGTCCCGGATGCCGCTCTTCCAGGCCAGCTCTCTGCTGTGGCCCGGGAGTGCAGTGGAGGATGGCCCAAATGCTTGGGCCCTGCACCCCATGGGAGACCAGGATAAGCACCTGGCTCCTGCCTTCGGATCAGCGCGGTGCGCGGGCCGCAGCGCACCAACCGCGGTGGCCATTGGAGGGTGAACCAACGGCAAAGGAAGACCTTTCTCTCCGTCTCTCTCTCTCTCACTGTCCACTCTGCCTGTCAAAAAAAAAAAAAAAAAAACTCAGCAGAAAAATTCAAGTTGCCACAGTGCTACTGTTTTATTTTTGACAATGGACTATGAGTTCTGCAGCTCTCCTTTTCCCATAATTTGTATTTAAAAATGTGAGTTTTCTTAGAGACGGATACACAACACACGCCCAAGAAAACATGGACCAGCTTATGTCTCAGTCCTGTGCACTTGTTTCTGATCAAACGGAAGGACAGTGAACACAAATAACAACCATAATGGTTATCCCACAGTGAGCAACTCCTTAACCAGGCTCAGCACTGGTCGAAGCACTTTACATATAACACCTCACTACATAGCCTGGTGACTTTGCAACTGGCAAATGTTAATACTAAACTTGGTCCCAACCAGTGTGGTTCAGGAGCCTCCACGCAGTATGCAAACCACAGCTGCTATAGCTGAATGCTTGGATTGGAAAACACTAGGGAACATATATGGAAAAATCTCATTCCCCATGGTTTGAATAGGTCCACTAAGGTTTGTATTCCCAATGTGAGACAGTGTTGAGAGGTGGGATCTTTAAGTGATGACTATGCCCTCATGAATAGATAAAGGCCATTATCATTGCAGAAGCAGGAGCTATAAAAGCAGCAGGGGGTTCCACTCTCTGTGTTTCTCTCTCTCTCTCTCTCTCTCTCTCTCTCTCTTTCATCCTTCTCCTTTCTGCCAACAGACAACACAGTACAAAACCTCTCACCAAATGCTGGTACCTTGACACTGGACTTTCCAGACTCCAGAAATGTGAGAAATCAGTTTCTTTATGAGGGACGCAGGCTATGATATTCTTTTATCATGAAAGTGACCCAGGACACCACGGCACAATCCAATGGCACAAGTCCATGGTTTCTTTCTTTTTGTGCTGCATGCATGACTTGGGGGGCTGTTGGAGGTACTTCATGATCATGAAGGCTTGTTGAATGATATTTAGGAGAAACTGAGGCATAGAACAATGATCTGAACATTCCCCTTTCCAAGTTCCTCACACGTGCAGTCTGTAATGACTGGGTCCCACTTCACTTAGTATGTCCAACACGAAGTCCTGGTTTACTCAGCAAGTGGCATTCTAAATCAGGCTGATAAGCCATTACTTTAAAAATTGACCAAGAAACAAGATTGCTGATATAAGAAAAATCAAAATAGCCCACAGAAGAGCAGGTTCCTACCCAGCAAGACGTCTCAGGATGTAATTTCTCCACTGCTATTTTTTTCTGTGTAGAAACAACTGTCATCCATCCTAAAGGGAGGGCAATGCCACCCCAAGTGATTCTCTCATGCAGTGTCATGCAAATCCACCGAGATGCTTATCCACTACTTCTGCTGCATCTCTCCAAGGCTAGTCTCTGTTGAGAAGGAGTTATTGTCCATCACCACCCTCTGAGTCCCTAACACTTCTGCTTAGCTTTCCGAAACCAAACCTCCCCAAAGTGTCACAATGTCCCCTTCCTCGTAGAGGCCTGCACCGTGTTTCCCAGGAACTAATTTACTATTTAATGTTACTCTCAACCAAGAATCTTTTCTATATTACCAAAGACAATACCTTGCAATTAATTTGAATTGGTAAAATGTCAATTCATTTGATTTGGTAAGATGATCTTTAATAAATGTATATGGAAGAGAAAGCATCACTTTTTCAAAAAAAAAAAAAAGGACAAAACTTCAGGGAAGGGGTTTTACAGTTTTTGAGCCCCTATTTGTGCTAAAACATGGTTCTAGTTGCTTTGTTTTAAATTATATTTGCATTTTTAAGATTTTATTTATTTATTTGAGAGGTAGAGTTACAGACAGAGAGGCAAGACAGAGAGAAAGGTCTTCCATCCACTGGTTTACTGCCCAAATGGCTGCAATGGCCGGAGCTGGGCCAATGCAAAGCCAGGAGCTAGGAACTTCTTCCAGGTTCCCCAGGCGGATGCAGGGACCCAAGGACTTGGGCCATCTTCTACTGCTTTCTTAGTCACATTAGCAGGGAGCTGGATCAGAAGAGGAGCAGCCAGGACACGAATTGGTGCCCATATGGGATGTGGGTACTGCAGGCAAAGGCTTACCCTACTACACTACAGTGCTGGCCCCTAGTTATTTTATATATATACTAATGCCAATATCAATAGGAACATTAACACTAACACTGATACTTATAATATTAGGGGTCTTCAAAAAGTTCGTGCAAAATATGTAAATGAAAATAAAACCATCCATGGAATTCAAAAATTTTTGCACTAAAACAAATTGATCTTTTCCATTTTCATAAACTTTTTGAAACCCTTCATAATGCTGGTAACAGTACTAGTACAAATATTGATATTTATGCCAAAGCTAATACAAGTATATAACAATATACAATAATATTAGAGATACTGAGAGCGACACTAAAACCATTCTTCAGGGTATTTTCTGCATGGAGCAATCTCCACTAGAATATTACTTCCTATCTCTTATTTATCTCTTATTCTTTTCCATGGGGGAAGGTAAGAGTAACTGAATGGATCAATAATCCATCCAGTTACTGATCATCCAATCCATTCAATCGCTGGTCAATAAAAGACTAATGCTGACCATTTATTTTCTCTTCTACTTTCAATGCCCACAAATGCAGTAAACTTAAATGAGAGCGTCTGCTCTGTAGACCTTGGCATCCTTCACCTTAGGCTTAAAGGCTTAGATTTGAGGGCAGTGGTACAGAGAGAAGCTGGTCCATTTGGCTGACCAGGCAGCTCTATCCTAAATCGAGCTGATGTTGTGATGTTTACTCTGGGACCACGGCAAATGCCCAGGTCCTGAAACTCCAGACTCAAAACAGAAATGGAAATGAGAGCTTTTTTTTTTTTTTTTTTTTTTTTAAACATTGTAGGTGGGAAAGAAAGACCAGAAAGTAAGGTTGTTTCTGCTGTAAATTTCTAAATGTCCCAAGGCATAAATGTCCCAAATGCCTACCTCTGAGATAGGTACTCATTCACCCATACCACTCCCTGACACCAAAATGGTAAAAAAAAATGGTGTTTAATTAATATCTTGATGACAGACTTCTCACAATTGCAGTTAGGTTCACGGATGAAGGTCTCTGGGTGACAAGCATTGGCTCACTGGCATCCTGGAACAAATATTCTCTTTGGCTCCCCTTCTTCCTTCTGCTAGGAGCCTTGGCTATGTTGTTTGGCAACACTAATATTAGGTTATAGGGATATGTTCCTCATTCTGTAATAGTTCTAGGGAATGAGGATTGGCTTACATACAGGTCTGAGGCCAGAAGTTGAATAGCCTATTATATCCTATGATCTGTTTTTATACTTTAAAATGTGAGGTTCAGACCTAAAATTTGACCTGATGTAAAGCAATATTTTGAAAGAGAATCTAGATTTATCCTCATGATATAGAAACCCATATGTAAGGCCCAAAACACATTCAAGGTGTTCAAAAATATCTGTTAGAAGAAGGTGCTTCTAAAATGCTGAAAACAATTCTCTTCCTGCTGTTGCTGCTCATTCAGGAATACTCCACACATCACTGATACATCTCTCTCTCTCTCTCTCTCTCTCTCTCTCTCTCTCTCCCAAGTTAAAAATTAAATGAGAATTAAAATAAGAAAAGGTTAAGCACCTGTATTAAACCATATCAAGGATTTTCCTTATGGGCCTTGTGAAAACTGGAATTAAGCACTCAATAAATGAAATTACCTTTTCAAATTTTACTAATACATTTTATTTAACTCAATAAAACCCAAGTTATATGTTTAAAATTATGTTGTCAATATGTAATCATTTTTTTAAAAAATTACTAATATTCATGAAACACATTTTCTTTTACCATTCTTAGCACTAAATCCAGTGCATATTTTATATTTATAGCATACATTAGTTACATTTCAAGTTCCAGTAACTGGTTACTACTGGTTACAGTATTGGATATCACTGTCCTTACGGTTACACATAAGTTTACTATTCTTTTGTTTAATATCACATCTTAAGCATTTACCAACTCCATTCAAGATGCATTGGCAGCATTTTTAATGACCACATAACATTGCATTTAAATTTACTACAACTATATACTTGGTTTTATTTTCCATATTGTAAGTAACCTTGAATTTTTTTTTTTGCCTTTACACTAAGTGTAAAAAAAATTAGTTCCTTTCATATGTAGCAGAGCAGCTCCCTCGATGTGATCTATTAAAAGTCAGCCCTCAACACAAGGGTTTGAATTAAAAAAAATTAGTTCCTGTCATTGTGACCATTTGGGAAGTTAATCAATGGATGGAAGGTCTCTTCCTCTCCCTCTCTCTCTCTCTGTCTCTCTCTCTCTCTCTCTGTCTCTTTCTCTGCCTCTCTCTGTAAATCTGCCTTTCAAATAAATAAAATAAATATTTATAAAATCGCTGCCACTAAAACCTACTTTTGAGTAAAAATAATTAAATCATTTTATTCATAAAACAGATATATTCAGATCTCTGACTAGCTTTTAAATATCTGTCTCCCTCCGAGGCCATAAATTTCACAAGAACATGGGCGATGTCTATCTTGCTCAGTTTATATTCCCAGGAACGAGCCTAGTTCCCCACACATAGCAGGCCTTCAAGACATATCTCTTAAATGCATGAATAAATGAACTCTAAAAGATATATATATGCATATATACATATATATTTGTATAAATTTTTCTTCAGGACTCAATTTTACTCTAGGCTAATAAATTCTTGTAAGAGCAGAATTTTTCCACCTTCTTAGGGAATTGCTCAGTGGTGATTTTGTTGGGGGTTGCCAGACAGAACACAGAATCTCCAGTTAAATTTGAGTTTCAGATAAAAACTCATTTTAGTGTAAATATGTCCCAACTATCACATAATTACTATTCATCATTTCTCTACATTTCAAATTATTGACTGTAAATGTTTATTTGCTAAACTTGGCAACCTTCCTGTCAAAGCATCCTATGAACAGGTAGGAAGAAAGGAGACTCACCTCCCCATCTACTCCACTCACTGCCTCGCCCTCCCCCTATGGTACCCAGCACAGCACCTTCTATAATAAATGGTTGTTTAACTGAACTAAAATTCTAAAAGTCCACTAAGTGTCTCCATTCGCAAACAATCAAAAATGGATATATTCTATTAAAAGGAGTAAATAAAAGAACAACTCAACAATTACATGATTCTAAAGCTGGAAGTCACTGAGAACTACCTGTCTACTACCTCATTTCCCAGAGGAAGAAAACATGGCCCAGGGTGACTCTGTAGCTCTTCCAAGACCCCATGGTTGGCATGGTATATCTGGGGGCTAGAACCAGGTTACCCTAACTCCCAGTCCAACGCTTCCTCCACACTCCCCACTGAAGACATTCCTCACAAAGGTAAACCTTTTCTGTCCAAAGAACCTTCACACCTTCCTTCTCCACTGGCTACATCAGCTTGTAACCAATTCACATGAAGCTGTTACACATGTTCTTTAAGGAAATCCAACTAAGAGCCTTTCTTCTTTATAAGCCAATAAAGATCATCTCTATAGGTGGATGGAACAATGCAGTAAGTCAGAAATGAATATAATTGTTCAAAAATGTTTCAAGCCTTCTGCATGTAACAGCCTTTCATTTGTAGACATACCAGATTATACTAAAGATCTCTCTCTCTTTACATTTTTTTAAAAGGGTGGCAGCTTCAGTTCAATAGTGTTAGTGAGACAATCCCTTAAGCTGTGTCAAAATGCCAGTTATCCTAGATGCCACCCAGATTTGAATAATTTATAGAGAGACAAAAACACAGGCAGAAAGAAGGAATCATCTTTTCACTACTGCCGCTTTGGACGAATTGCCTGCCCCATCCCCCCTCCCCTTTTCCTGAAACATCTTCCTCTCTCTATCAGTGGTGACAAGTGCCAATCAAGCCTTCCATGGCTGAGGGAGGGGGAGGAATGGGCAGTGGAGAAGCTGAGGGACCAGGGAGAGAAAGAAACATGAAACATTCTCAAACAATTGCTTAAGGCAGATTCCCTATCAGTGTGTGGTCTGGGGGAAAGAAGTCTTTTCCTTCTTTCGCTTCTAATCTCTAGCTGACTATTTACCTCTTTTTATAAACTTGAATCTCTCCCATTGCTCCAAAGACTCCAAAACAAATCACCAGTCAGCCAGGATTAAGCTGCTTTGTTGCCAATGATTAGCAGGTTTGCTTGTAGATTTAACATCTTCAGCAACAGCTGAATGTCAAACGATTCAGGAACTACTTGTGCTATTTTGACCAAAGCCGTAGAAAGTTTAAAATGAGCTGGGATAAAAGATGCCTCATAGGCAGGGTTATAAAACACCCAGAAAGGTAGAATTTAACATGGACAACTGAGAACTCAATCAACATCTGTTATTTTTTATGTCACCATTTTTTTTTTAAAAGTATTCTATCCCAGCCAACGTCCTTTCCCAAAGAAAAACTTGTAAATTGTCCATTTTTAAATCTTGAACTCTATGAGATGTTTGCTTCAACACATTAAAGACTTTTATGGATCAAAATCCTCATACCATAGGTATTTGTTGAATATCTACTGTGCATTGAGTACTGTGCAAGAATAAAATCCAGTCTCAGTTTTCAAGTCTTCTGTTGCATTCACTTAGATATCCACTTCAGGATTTAATTATAAAAAATAAAGCAATTTAACTACCTAGGACTCTCCCTACGTTCCTTTGAGGATCCTGAAGTGTAAGAACCATGCCTTTAACTTCTACCATGCACCCCCTCCTATACTTTATATAGACCTTGCAAGTGGTAGTCACCCAGGGGAACCTCTTCCTTTTAAGCATCTCTGTATAGGGAAAGGCTCTGGTTTGGAATCAGGGGCTCTAACTCTAATTCTATCTCACTTTGTGACCAGGGATGAAATCGATACCCTACGGATCTTTTCTGCATGTATAACACCAGAGAAGAGACTTCTTATTGTCCCAATTCCTCTTGTCTGAGATCTCAGAGCAAGAACTGAATAGCAAGATTTAGAGACCCTCATCTGATATTAGACCCCTTGGTGATGGGGTTTGTTTCTCGCAGTTAAGTCCCAGGGTCAACATAGTGCCCAACAGAAAAGATCCACACACTCGAAAGAAACTCAGACCAAGAGCCAGCGAAGCAAAAAGAAAGCAATCCAGGCAGATAGGCTTAAACATGGTCCTGGGACTTAAGCCACAGAAGAGATCTTTTGCAGCCCCAAGATTTTATCTGGCTATTGTCAAGGCAATCAGTAGTCACCAGTGTCCATGGAGCTTCCAGAGAGGAGTGAACAGTTTTTTCAGGGACTTCCAGGTAAGAGTGTACAGGATGTGGGACTGAGGCTGCAGGAAAACCGGTAGTCTTGGCAGATCTTAAAATACTAGTAAGGCAAATGAAAATGTGTTTATTTCCCTATACTGAGTGTATTTTGCCTACTAGGACAGTTTATTCCATCTCTGTTTATAGATCTACTCCCTATTACCTGAAGTTGTTGCACCTCAAATCACTAAAGCAATACTATGCTTGCCCTGTATGGGGTACAGGCATGGGGCTACACCAAACTCAAATGCCTTACCTCTCTTGCTTCTCACTCAAGAATCATGCTCCATCATTTCTCTCTGCTCCAATACCTCCAGGCTCTCCATTTCCAAGAGCTTCTTCCATTCAGTCTACAAAGATCTTCAACTCTCTTCCTTTCACTAACTCAGTCATCTTAATTGAACACCTGTTCTGTTTCTTTCTCTTTCTTATTAACTTGCTCTTCTGTAATAATGTCAAAAAGTAGTGAGAAGAGACATCCTTAGTTATTTCTGACCTAGTGGGAAAACTTTGAGTTTCTTACCATTAGGTTTGGTATTAGCTGTATGTTCTCAGTAAATATTCCTTATCAAGATGAGAAAATTTCTCACTATTCCTAGCTTATTGATAGATTTATTTTTGAATGTATATCATTGGATTTTATCAAATGCTTTTCCTGCAGTTATTGATATGATCATGTAATTTTTCTTTTTTAGCCTGCTTATATTATGCTTTACATTAATTGTTTAGCAAGACTTGCATGCCTGAGATAAATCCCACTCAGTCACAGCTTATAATTCTTTTCATACATTGTTAATATACAAATTATTTCAAAATCTGTTGATATATTCTTTATGATATATCATATGGTCCATCTGCATAACTATTCTTCATGTATGTTGGCAAAGTATTCCATGTGCACCTCCTAGAACAATTTTGTTGATTTTTTTCTTCATGTCTCCTATATCTTATAGTTTCAGGTCCAATTACTGTTCCATAGAGATTTTTCATGATAATGTGTGTTTTTAAGCTAAAAGATCAATTTCATTTTAAATACATATTTTAAAATTATAGCTGATACATAAAATATTATACATATTTATGGGGTACCACATGATGCTTTGATACATGCATATATTGCATAATGTCCATCCAAGTAAACACATCTAACTCCTTAAACATTTATCATTTCTTTGTGGTGAAAACATGCAAAATTCTTTTTTTTCTAGCTTTTTTGAATTGTACAGAACACCACCATTATTTATGGTCACCCTACTGTACAATAGAACATCAGAACTTATTTCTCCTCTCTAACTATAACTTAGTACAGCATGGCTTTGTGAATTGTGACTTTTGATGAAGCAGGAGGATTGAGAAAAGAGTTCCTGTATAATGTTCTATTATCTGATATACTCTGCATGGGTCAGAACAACGCCAAATGCATGCTTGCCTTGTCTATTCCCACTCCACTGGAGTACAGCATATCCCACTTACTGCTCGGTGTGTTGGAAGATCACAGTTCTCACTTCATTCACTTTCTTATGTAGTGGGTTTGTGGGCAGTGGGCTTAGCCACCACTGCAGACACCTGCATTCCATATCAGAGTCCCTAGGTTCAAGTCCCAGCTTCCCTCACAATTCCAGCTCCCTGGGATGCACTAGCTAGTGGCTCAAGCATTTGGCTCTACCTGCCACCAACACAGGAGACCCAGATGGCTCTTGGCTGTTGCTAGCATTTGGGGAGCAGGCAGATGAAAGGTACCCCACTTCCTTTCAAATAAACAAGTGTAAATAAATAAACTTTAAAAGTAATTTATTTTCTTTTACTTTTTTTCAGAAAAATAATTCATATAATATTGCTGACACATTGGTTTATTTAACTTTGTTCTTCATCCATACATTATTTTTGTTCCTGCTGTTGCCTCTTCTTAGAACATTCTCCCACAACTCATATACTTATCAATATCCCCCCATTCCTCCTTCCCCTCTCCAACATCCACTTACTTTACTTCTCAGTTTGTATTGTGCTACTTTACATCACATGTTGTTTTTCTCCCAGCAGATTTTTAAAGATCTTGAAGTCTTCATCATACTCCCAACTTTACCTAGAAAGGATTCAATATACAAATGCAAAAACAACGTACAAATCTCCATGTTTGGATGCACAAACTTTCATGGTTATAACTTCACTAATTAAAAATCACTTTGAAAGCGTCTGTCTAGCTGAACATTACAAATGTTCTGGGTTAGAGCAAACTAATTATAGGTTATAAATAGATTTCCATAAATACTACTGACATTTTTATACTAATTGATGTGTAATTCAAGACCCAGATGTTCCAGAGTTGTACTACAACAACTTGAATCAATTTGGCATTTCAGTTCACACCCATACAGGCTTTGTGATGAGTCAAATCACATTTTCTATTTAGTTGCATTTGTCCACATTTTCTCCAAGTGGCTAAGGATAGGAGTACCAAAAGAAATTCAGTGTTTATGCCAATAAAAATAAACTTCTGATCATTCTAGAAGTTTCATTCAAAACTGAACTTTTCCAAACCCTCCTCCCTATTACTTTAGAAGAATTTTTTTTAAAACGTTGGACCAGCCTTGCATACCTAGCATAAATTTCAACTGCTCTTGGTGTTCAAGGCTACCTCAAAAAGCTCATGGATATGAAATAAGAAAACAAGTTATTTGGTACAAAAACTTTGAGGGATCTTCCTGAAATTCATAAAAATGTGTGTTATGAGAAAGTTATGCATCAATTTTAAATTTCTGCACCTAAATAAATTTACCTTTTAATTCTATTTTCCACTGGTGTTTTAAAGTACCATCATATAATTCTTTTTAAACATTGTTAATATGCTAGCCATTTTTTAAATTGTTGAAATATCCTTTATGATTTATCACATGATCCACGTGTGTAAATTACCTTCATTTACTCAGGTACAGGGTTCCATGTAGGTAACACTAATAGGGTTAATGTGAGCACTACAAGAGTTCATACACGAAAGCTTCTAAGCAGTGCCTTCATGTGGTATGGGTTTATTGTACTTGGATATTTGACTACAACTATCTCCCATTTATACAGTACATCTATGTGTTTTTCAAGCAAAGCAATAAAAAATTAAAATTAAAATATATTTTTGAAAAACTTAGTTTAAGATTCTTGCCAATTCTGGTGTTGTCTTATGTTGACAAAATATTTCAGAAGTGTTCCCCTGGAAATGAGGTCAGGCACTATTCCCGCTCAAACGCAAGACAATTACTTTTGCCAGCATCCACTTCTAGTTTCAACTGGTGAAATGCTCAGAGACTGTGCTTTAAGGACTCCTGCATTTTCTAGTATTATTATTTTTCTTTATTTTGTGAACAAATTCATTTGACTTAAATATTTAAATTACTCATCCTCTTCCATAATCTTACTCATCCATCACATACTTTGTCAATCTACTATATATTTTAAGTCTACAACTAGTCTGGACTTTACATGTCAAAATACTATTTAATACTGGGATTCTAAGTGTGCATTAGTTAATAAATTAGTGGGTCAGATTTTGCAACATGAACGCGCCCTTTCAAGAATAACTGGAATCTTATCCCCTCAGTGGCTGGAAAAAATTAAACACACCTCTAAAAGCACTTACCTTGGACTCACTGAGCTGATGATTTGCCCCCATGGGATCTACTGAGTTTTATCACCTGAAAGTGTCTTCTTTAATAATGGTTGCAATGTAGGTTTGCACTCAGATGGTATTTGTGATTATCTCAGTTCACTAAACTGCAAACCTGATTATTCTCCCAATTAAAACAGCAGTGGGTGTCTATTTCTCAGCAAGACACATGGAGGGTCTTGAATGACCAAGATTTCATTTCTTTCTCAGAATATTTTATACGACTCAGTAATCAGTAAAATTGGTTCCTCTACAATGGGCCTCCTCTGTCATTAGTGAGAATTAGCAAAATTCTATTGCCTTAAAAGAAAGTAAAGTGGTCTATTACTGTGAATGAACCTGCTTCTTTTTTTGTGAAAACTTCTTTTAATTTTAAGGAGGGCTTTCACGCTTTTGTGTTGTGAATTAAATCACCATTTCACGAGATTTATCCTTGTCCAGGAAGTAAGAAAATCAATCTTTCATTAAATCTGTGAGACCAAAAACCATGCTTATAAAAGGGACTATAGACCTGGCAGATCCAGCAATAGGTAGCCTGTCCAGGGAAGCATTGTATCTTCATCCAGTGCCTCTATCGCAAGAGGTACACTAGTATTTACTTCAGGGACACACTTTACATTTTTTAAGCTTTAAACTAGGATACAGATGTCATTCCCTTAAGCAGACCGTTAGTTTGTGGAGTTGGCTACATTTGAGATTCAATCTTGCATGCTTTGAAGCATAACATATGCTACCTGGCCTGAGATAGAACACAGTTGTAGAGTTGTTACTGCAAAACTCTAAGCCTCACTATTAGCTGTTTTCCTGGTGGGCTTGAACTTCAAATGTCAAATTCTCTGCAGTGATTGTGTGTGTATGTGTGTGTGTGTGTGTGTGTATAGGGATATGTTGGTGCTGGGGATGGAGATAAAGAGAGGCTATAAAACCAAACTGAGACCATAGACAATATCGGTATAGTGAGAAGAACCCAGAGTCTCGAGTTAAAATCCCAGTTTGTCACCATCCTCTGTGAAGGTCCATGAACCAAACCTTGGCCCCATATCTGTAACATAGACATAACACCAAATTCATGAGAGTAGTTGGGAGGATTTTTGATAATGCATGTACTTATCACAGAAGAGATATATTAATTCATCTTTTACTGCATAAAAACCAATCAAATCTCTGTGCTGTGAAATAAAAAATATTTAGTCTGTTCATGATTCTAAATTTTGGCAGCAGGGACTGGGCTTGGTTTGGCAGTTCTGGTCTTGGCTGGGCTCCATTAAGCATCTGCCAACATTTCTGCTTTTGCAGTTGCTGTAGCACGAAGCTTTCCTTCTTTAGTTTTCTCAGTCTTCATTGGTTAGTGCAGACTTGATGTTTGGCAGAGGCGGGGCTACAAGAAAGCAGAGGAGTGGAAGGCCTCTTGAGGACTAAGCTTCTAAGAGGCGCAATGTTACTTATGCCATGTCCTATTGATCAAGGCAGATCACAAGGAAAGCCTAGACTCAAGTAAAGGGAAAACAGATTTTACTACTTCAAGAAAGGCTATGCAAACTCACTGCAAAAAGATGAAGATACAGGAAGGCCACTAATTGGGGCCACTGATGTAATCAATATACTACAGTAGGCATATGAAGTATTGTGAGTATAGCTATAGGAAAAGAAACCTGCTCCTTAAAGTAGAGAAGGGACGGGCCATGGCCAAATCTGACTACAAGTTGCTTTTGTAAACAAAATTCTACTTGAACACAGCTGCATCCATTTGTTTACATACCATCTCAGACTACTTTCCTACTATAGCAGTACAGTTGAGTAGTTGCAACACCAGTGATATGGTATGCAAAGTAAAATACTATGTCTCACTAAAGGAAAAATATGCTATTCGGCTTTGCTAGTTCGAGTGTTATCTGTGGATTAACAGCTTGGGTCTCACCTGAGAACTCATTTTAGAAATGTAATCTACATTTTTATAAGTTCCTCCAGATAATGCATGCTAGAGCTTGAACACTGCTAGACTAGACAGAAGCTCAACTTCTGGGTCACAGTCAGGAATGTAAGAGACCCAGGGATAGCTCTTGAAGAAACAGTCTCCACCCATAAGGACTAGCAACTGTTGTTTGTTTGTAACTCCTTTGACAGGTGTTCATTCTAGGAGCACTGGCCATCATTGGTAGAAGACATGCCATGTCTTTGATACAGGTATACGGAGGGAGATAAGGATCCCATGAGCCCAGACTAGTGAGAAAGAGGCTATGGAATAACAGCTGGGAGCATGGTCCAAATCAAGGTAATATGAGTCATTTCTGCAGGTCCCATGGAGGCCTACCACTTCAGATACTGATCATGACTGACAGATGCAGAGATGTGTGGTGCAACTGAGACTGGACCACTGGGCTTGGACCTGGGAAATTGAGTTCCTGTTCTAGTATTTTGGTATTTTAGATTTCTCCCAAGTACATATTGGTGAGAATGAGCACGTATGGGTAGGTTTTATAAGACTATAAATGGGAGCTGTATAAAATAAAGTCTTCCTCATTGATTTCTTGTGAACACTAATGAATTGATTCATATAAATGCTTACACTATTGAGTATTAATGAGTTGATTAATATAAATGCTTAAAATAAAAATGCCAAACAAATGTTCTATGACTATTATCTTTGTCAGCAGCAGGATTATTACAAGAACCAAAAGAAATCAACTACTGTTTTTGACTACCTTTGAACTCGTTCCACCTCTCATGTGTCTTCTCTTTCTACTACTCTTAAGTTCTCTTTCTCTTCCTAAAAAACAGCTTCTACCTCCCTGGCTCAATGTGTCCATTGAGTGTCTCACAATTTTGGTTTGCAAGTAGTGTTGGCTTTCCCTGCTAAGAGCTGTCTCTCATCTTCAGATATATTGCTGGCTAGCTAATTCCCATGATGTTTCCTACCATAAGTGAATAAAATTGGCCATGCTTATCTCTCTGCATCAGGCTATAAGTGATTAGCCAACAACTCTGTGTTTGGTTCCTTTTGGATCAGACATCCGTCTTTGGTTCAATCCTCTATAGCTGGGTGAGGGTGGATGATTTCCCATGAAAGGGGGGAGGTAGATGAAATAGGTATTCAGACTTTGTCTTCTTGGTTTTCCTCATGAGGATCTGGACATATAGAAGACATTGAGGATACAGATGTCTAAGACTATTGTCTTATTTGCAGGATGGAGATAAAAAATGGAGACCGCATGCTCCTGAGCCTGTAGCTGGAGATAGCTCTAGGTTGAAGAACTTGTGGGGAAAAAATGAAAACTAAGGAAGAGTCTATATTACTAGCAAATCTATTTCTGACCATGAGGCAGTCAACCTACAGCTATGGAACTTGCACCAGTGCAAAAGACTCCTTGTTGAGATTCTGAGTCATCTAATACCATTGAGCTTTTACTATGAAGCATACTATTTATAATAATCTCATTACTATTATTATATTATAAAAGTTAAAATTTACTGGGTGCTATCATGCACCAGGTACTAAGATAATTCCTTAACCTATCTTATTTAGACCACACAACAACTCCATCAATCAGGCAGGTAGACTTTCAAAATGACTCACAGTCTGCACGACTCAGACACCAAGCTTTCAATGGATGACATCCAGAAGCATAAGACCACACTGGGTCACATGGTCTCTACCTTAACTCTAGATGTTGCTTGTGTTAGGTTCACCATTAGTAAATGAGGAAACTGAGACACAGAAAGAGAGACATGTGCTCCTAGGTCATAAGGGTGAGCACTTGAAATTAAACTGACTCCAGAATAAATGACCCTTACCTACACACTTCACAGCTCTGAGGAGTCATCCTTGTTCTTGAAGTAACCAGAGTTGAAGCAATGGTGCACTCACCAGCCACAGTAGTAGCTGAACCACATACAGCCTTATGGTTGGAATCGTCACTTAATACCAGTACCATTGTTTCCACGTCCTAGGTTGACAGGAATGCTAATAAATTCCTACTCGAAAATTCACTCTAACATTATACCTCCTTTGCAACCTTTGTGAATGCCCTCCCCCTGTACCATGCATAGCACTGAAATCAGGTCTTCCTTGGTACTAGGAGCACTTTACATTGCATTGAAATTACATGCATTTTTCCCAGGGAGAAATCAGGGATTATGGATTTATTTGACTCTATCCCCCAAATACCTAACCTAACACTTAATATAAGTAGAAGCCTGGCACATGTTACTGAATAGATGAAAGAACAAATGAATAACTGGTGTTTCTTACATCATTCAATCACTGTGAATAGGCAGCTAAAGTCACTATAAAAGAAATGTAAATAATAAAATTTGTATTAACCTACATTTTGGGGAAAAGAAATATGTTTATCCATAAAGATCATAAAACCCATTTTGCCTCAAAATACACAATGGTATTGTATTAAAATCTCTATAAAAAACATACCTTTTTTTAAAAAAAAAACCACGTTTTATTAGATTTTTCCTTTCTAAGTCTTCCTGTCCCAGTCCCTGACTTTCCCTTCCTCCATCCCATAACAGCATGCAGCCCTAAGATGCCACTTCATTTATTTGGATTCATTTTAGAGGATTAGTCATTTACCTAATGGAGTTGGCCTCTCTCATTTGGAAAGCAAACATGTTGAAAGGTAAATACAACTGAACAGATAGAGTAACAATGTCCGGTGGCTGCACCTGCCATTTGGACCATTCTCCATGGGCAATTAGAAAAGTATCTGGCAAATTTCTCTATTTACCTTCTGAAGGTAGACTAGAGAGAGCACTAGAACATGAGTTAGGAAATCTGGGTCACAGCCAGCACTTTGATCTTGAAAGCAGTATATTCATTGGCTGGTCAACTTCGTCTCTGGGTCTAATTTTCCTGACTTTTAAAATAAGAAGGATAGACCCAATTATCATTAAAGGCCTTTCCAACCTTAACATTCTACCTTCGTTCATATAATAAGTATTCAGTCAACCTCCTGCTTGAGGAAGTCACCACTGTAAAACAGAGGGGATATGGAAGTGCAGACAATGTGTCTTCTACCCTCATTGACCTACAATCAAATGGAAGCCTAAACATGGGTTAAACATATTTGCTTTAAGACTGTCCATTTAGCCTGTTGTAAATCCTCTGCAAAGAATGATTTGTGTTATTAAGCCCTACAGATTTGGTACCCATATATTTGTTTAATTAAACACTTGCTGAATCCTAAGGAAGTTGAAAAACTCTTCCAAGGACAACTGAAAATGAAAATCATAAGTGAGGGGAGCATTTTTCCATGGTGGATATGTCTTCTTTGCTTCTTTTTCTTTCATTAGGCTCATGCAGTTGAACTAGTATTCCAAGTCTTAAAACATAAGCCATACAGACTTTTCAACCTCTTTCCATCAATTGCCCAAAAAGGAACTAATTGTTAACTTTTCATGATCCTTCCAAATTCAGAATAAGAACTCAGCTTTGAGACCTATTTGTTCTAGAAATGGAAAAGCTATGGACACTCCAAATTGCATTTGTCCTTGACTCAAATTTTATTTTCTTTCAATTACAGTATAAAACATTTTCTCAGACTTCAATTTAGCCTGCATTTTTCAAACAAGAACTACCAGAGTAATAGCTGTTATGCTTTCTATACTAATAAAACACTGGGAATATCTTTTTTACAGTAGTTTCAGAGAAGAGTTCATTAATCTGTGAAATATTATTTTGAATATATCACCATGCTTCAGAATGTCTTTGAAAATTGCTTATTATAGTTTCCAAATTATTTCTTTTTCTGCTGAAAAAGTCTGGGAAGGTCACTAAACATCACAATTTTAATTTCTAAGTAGTCATTTTATCCTACCAACCATCTGTAATAAAGGAAGCATCAGATGTCTATTGTCTTCCTAGCATTTGGAATAGAAATAGACAGCAATCAAGTTGGGCTAGGTGATTAAACATCTTTTTTTTTAAGAAATAAAAGCAATATTTTAGTAGCTACCTTAGGAAAAAGGAATATATGGCAATACAAATTTATACACGGAATATATTTGTGGTGGTTCATTTTACAAAAACACTCATAATAAAATTATGTTTAATAGTTTTCTTAATATATCGCAAATAAGTTTATTAGGATAAGTTCTGCTTCATTCTAGTTTTGGTGGCACTTGTCCATCATGGAAATCATGATAACCAACCTTATTATCATGAATATTACTCTTCTACTTGCCATTACCTCTTATATAATCATAACTAAACTCTACGGATTTCTATGGGAAATCATTGAATATTTTAACATTATGTAAAATCTTACTATATAATGTGCCTGAAATTAAATCAAATGGGAGAATAAAATACCAAAAGCAACACATAGCTTATAAATGTCCACATACTGTATAGGCCCCAATGTTCATAAAACATTCACACTATCCTTATCATAATCATTAAAAATAATTTCAGTTAAATATTCAGGAAATAATGCCCTGTTTTGTTCAGTGTTCTGCCATTCGCATTTTTAAAATCTCCCTGAAAGACAGACTGATGTTATAATTACACATTTAATGATTTATAATACCTTTCTCATAAGTAGAAAAAACTTCTTTTTCTTACCAAAACTCTACCCACAATAAGTTTGCCAATGTACTGGTAATTATTCTTATTACTAGATTAATTTTATTAAAAGGCTTAGGTTTGTCACTTTTTCCAACTGAAAGAGGACACAATAAAGCCAACTTTGCTTTGTTAGAAAAATAGATGTGATCCCTGGCTCTCTGGGATAAGAGGGAAAGCAAAATAAATGTGTGCTAGACCTGGAAGAAAGTGGTACTTTAGGGTAGTGGCTCTCAATATTGGTTGACCATTAGAATTACCTGGGGACTTTAAAAATACCATTCCACAGTCTACATCCTATTTCAATTAAATCAGAATCTCTGGGGCTGCAGCCCAGACATCAATATCTGTGAAAGCTTCTCAAGTTGATTTCAATATTCAGCCAAAGTTAAGAACTATGGCTTCTGGATAGGCAAGAGGAAAATATAAATCTGATCCTTGACTGTTATTATAGATCTCATTTCCACTAGATCATGTCTCTGAAATTACCAAAGAAATCCTACAGCGACAAGGATCTAATAATAATAATAGGCAAGAGCCTAAATCTCAGGCCCCATGAAGGCCTGGGTAGATGTCAACTTAAGGGCTCTTCCAGGGAAGAACTGGTGCACTCTCAGGAGATAAGGGCTATCTTTTCCAAGCATCTACATCATCATAATGACATCTATGAGATCTGCTCAATGTCCTTTGGTCCACATGTATGTTTGCTTATTTTTTATTACTTTTTAAAGATTTTATTTATTTATTTGAGAGGTAGAGTTACAGACAGAGAGAGGGAGAGACAGAGAGAAAGGTCTTCCATTCACTGGTTCACTCCCCCAAATGGCTTTAACGGCCGGAACTGAGCCGATCTGAAGCCAGGAGCCTGCAGCATCTTTCAGGTCTCCCACATGGCTGCGGGGATCCAAGCACTTGAGTCATCTTCCACTGCTTTCCCAGGCACATTAGCAGGGAGCTGGATTAGAAGTGGAGCAGCTAGGACTCGAACCGGTTCCCTTATGGGATGCTGGCACTGCAGACAGCTGCTTTACCTGCTATGCCACAGCACCAGCCCCGTAGGTTGGCTCATCCAGATATGTTGGGACATGGGACTGGGGTGAGATTATTCTCTCTCCATGTGCTACAGGACACTTCCTCCGTGTTTAGCCTCAGCCTCTGAATCCTGTTGTAATAAATATTTGTCAATGCTAGGTATACATTTTCATCTAAGCAATTTCCAGATGTTTTTGAAAAAAGAGAGGTATCAAGGTAGAACTCTGATCAATAACAGTGATATAAATATAGTATAAAATTACTATGTGGATGAATGATTAGCTTAGAAAATGATACCAATTGGTAAAACTAGTATTCAAACAGTACTTTATACTTTGTGTGTCTGTGTGGGTGCAAACTGTTGAAATCTTTACTTAGTATATAATAAGTTGATCTTCTGTATATAAAGATAATTAAAAATGAATCTTAATGAAGAATGGGATGGGAGAGGGAGTTGGAGATGGGATGGTTTGTGGGTGGGAGGGTGGTTATGGGGGGAAAATCACTATAATCCAAAAGTTGTACTTTCAAAATTTATATTTGTTAAATAGAAGTGTTTTTTTAAAAGATGTCTACATTGCGCATCAATGTGCCTAAAATAATTGAAAATAGTTCAAAATACGCATGAATGTCTCTGTAGGTCATTATTTAAAGTGATTTAAGAAGTAAATATGTCATTTCATTCCTTAACAGAGTGCATTTAACAGTAAAGAGTAAACAGAAGCAAGGACAAAACAGGAAATAAGATATTGTATTATCCTATTTGCGGCAAGCATCAGGGACAAAGTTAATCAGTGTCTGAAATGAATAGAATTGTTTAAGTAATCCAAGAGCACTGATAATAAGAATGTAGTTGACAAAACTTGAGCCCTCCTCCAACAGTATGAGAAGTAGCTAATACTAATATTTTAAAGTAAGAAAAATTAACTGGAAACAGGCACTGAAACACTTGCCTAGTAAAGACAGATGAATGCAAAATTCATTTTTCATGAGAGAATCATCCCAAATGGAGAGTTATTTGAAAACAACTCTATTTATTTGAGATAACGTGAATAAATACTTAGTTGAAAGTTAGGGGAACACTAAGCTTTTAACAAATGATATTAACTATTATTTCTCAAAAAATTGGAAGCTAATGTAAAGATTAGTAATTTTAAGAACCAAATACTAAGCCAAAAATCATTGTCCTATAAATATTATTTGAATGGAAGTAACTGTGAATCAATGAAAAATGTGTACAACTTGGATCTGACATGGGATGCATATACAGCTATTGGACTCCATAGTATGTTAGCTATTAGGTGCCTAATGCCTACCTCCAAACCACTGTGATTCAAGGCCCTAGAGGAAGAAGACCTTCCACCTAAACCAATACAGAGACTAGCGGAATGGAACAATACAAAAGCTAGAGGAAAGGGGTGGCCCTTGAGTTAGACCTTGGAAAAAGTTGGAAGGACCAATATCTGAATGAAGGACACACAAGTGCAATGCATGTGAAACATCAAAAATGTAGCCAAAATAGGAAAGACTTCACTTAACTTGTCCAAATTTTTGACAACACGAAAGTGATCAACAGTAATTTGGTTGCTAATCAATTATTGCGGGTCATCCCAAAATTTCCAAGTTGGGTCCAGCTGAACAGATTCTGCCAAGTAAACCAAAATAAATAAATTATTAAAAGCCAAAATATGGAAGCATGCATGTAACTCCATGAAATTTTCTCTTCAAAAGATTGAACAGAGGATGCCGTGTGGCTGAAGATGTCAACTCCCTCAATGCCAAATGAAATTGGTTGGTCAAATTCTTTTAAAAGAACATAACTGAAAATCAAAGTGACTTTTATTGAGGGAAGTTTGGCTACATAAACATTTGACACATATTAATTTACCACTTTGTCAATTAATTGTATTTTAAGAGTTCTGGATTTAAAGGATTTGAAAAAATACCAGAGTGTATTCAAATGATCTTATGCCATATGACTATGTACCATATGTGACCAAACTTAATTAAACTGATTTTAAAAAGAGAAGTCATTGTTTGCCTACAGTGCGGATATAACCCTTGGAACCTAAACATTCCAAATATTGGAAATGAAGTCATAAAAGTAGTTCAACCGTGCAAAGATTTAATATCTTTTTAAAGACATAGACCTGGGAGAAGGGGATTATCTGTTCATATGGTCAGAGTAAACAATCTACTGTTGGGCTCAACAGATGGAGGCTTTGAATTGGGGTAAGAGAAAGAAGAGAAGAATTAAAAATGCAAAGCTTAAAATGACTATTTGAACCATGTTTTTAAGAGCCTTTTTCCATACTCTCTGTGAGTCCAGAGGCTCAGTATTATAGGTATAAGAAAACAAAAACAAAACAAAAAAAATCCCCTGATGTGAAATTTCTCAATCTATATTATTTACTCATTAATAGGCATGCTTTCTTTTAAATATTCATGGTTAATTTTTATAAAATTTAAGTTAAGCAAGATTATGATAGTTTGTGATCCTCTGATTATAATAAGTTATTTCAGTTCTTCTAGTGTTTTGTCTTTATAAAGCTACATTTGCAAGAAATAAAAAAATTATATGATCTTTAAAAAAGGACCAACTGCAAAATCAATTAATGGTAAGAACTTTCAAGCCCATGAATTCTTAAGTATGTCAAGTGATGGCCTTTTTCTTGCTATAACAAACAACACTTCCTCATAGTGCCAGTGTTGTAGCTGTTTGGAACACTCGCATTCCCTTATCGGAGTGCTGGTTTGAGTCCTGGCTACTCTGCTCCTGATCCAGTTCCTTGTTAATGTTCCTGAGAAGCAACAGTACTTGAGTTCCTGCCACTCATGTGGGAGACCTGGATAGAGTTCTTGGCTCCTGGTTTTAGCCTAGCCTAGCCCCAGTTATTGCAGATATTTGGGGAGTGAATTAGGGAATGGAAGTGCTCATATTCTCTCTGTCTCTCTCTCTGGCTTTCAAATAAATAAATAAATCTTTAAAAATATTTTTAAATTTTAAAATTACCATTTCTCCCCTCCAAAAATTATCAGCAATCTCATCAGTTAATATTTTGTGTTAATGTTTAATCACAATGACACTGGGCAAACACACTAGAAACAGAAGTATTAGAGCATAGCATAAGACAACAAAATGATTTGCAGTTTTTCAGACTCATTCCTTTTTGAGAAAACAGAGCAACACAGGCTTTTCATTTGTTCTAGACATAAAACAATTTGAACTGTGGTGAAAAAATCTAGCATCCTTTGCCTTTTATGTGAAGGAAAACGTGGAGACAGAGCCCCTATACAAATGTCCTTAATCTAAGCAAAACCCAGCTCCCTTAGCCCAAGGTATTCTTTTCCATCCCTTCACATTAACCACTTACCAAAAGGTACTCACTGAATTGTGGGACTAGTTCAGTTGGCCCTGCAAGATTCTAATCCCCGACTTAAGGATTCATTTGCTTCTCTAATAGATAAAACCCTGTTGGCCAGTATTGTCTTGGGCTGGGGGTGGGCGTGGGAGGGGGGATTGTTAATGGAATCCCGGGTCTGGTGCCGAATGTAACTACCACCTGCATGTAACATCCCAGACTTCCTGAAGCCCATTTGGCCACCATAAAAATTCTCTAAAGAGTACGGAATTGCTGACAAATCAAAGTACCTCTGACCAACCGTGAATGTTTGATTGAATTGAACATTCACTTCTCAGCCCCAATTTCAATCTATAAAAACCTTCACCCCTAACTCCTCAGAGAGCCTGGAGAATTAAGTGACAGCTGCCCTGTTCCTTGCTCTGCACTGTGCAAATAAACACCTACTTACTTCCACCATCCCAATGCCAGTGACTGGTGCATTGGACAAGTAGACCCAACTTTGAAGGTTCTACAGCAACATCTCCAAGTAGTTTGGAGGGAGATTGTCTTGCGACAATACAATGTGCCATAAGCATATGGTTTATGAGGTCAGAATTTCTTGTGCCATTTCAGAAAGGAATTATTCATCATTCCATGGGAGTCAACAGGTTTGCATAGTCTGAGGTTGAAGTAAATAAGCAGAAATGAAGTGCTGACCCTTTGTTCCCCATGAATACTCCTAGGCCAATGCCCCTCCCTAACTTACCCAACCCTTCTCTTTTCTGGAAATTCTGTCTAAGTTTCACCTTATCCATTAGCTTCTCTAAGAGATGCTTTCTCATTGCACCTAGCCTAGCTGGGCCAAGTTTCCTAGCCACTCTGTCTACACCTGCAGAAACGGACTGGACTGCAGTGGTTGGGAAGGCAAAGCTGCTTCTAACTGATCAGGTAGCCATCACTGAACTAATCTAGACTCAGTTATGAAGAAGAGTTAATAGCTATTAAGTGTTCAGTAAGGGCCACACACTGTCCTCAGCCCTTCTACCTGAATTGTCACTCCATCCTCCCAATAATCCTATCAAGTATGCACTGATTATTCTTGCTTTACCGATGAGGAAACTGAGACTTGAAAAAGGTAAGGAATGAACCCAATGACATGTTGGTAATTGCAGGGGAGAGAGGGAGACAGAGAGAGAGAAAGAGAGAGAGAGAGAGACTCTGAACTCAGACCTTTCTGATGCAGTCTGTTCTCTTAATCAGTGTGGTGCACTTCTTTTCCTGAGGGTCTCAGTCTAGTCTTAAGACCTAAAATGTCTACAACACATATATTCAGAATTTATAATAAAAAAGAAACCTCATATTCTTCTCAAAACAACAAATCAGATTTTCTTATCAAATTTTGAGCCACTGTACTCATGCAGTGAGCTGTCAGCATACACCACCATTATTCATTTACGTTTATGGAAACCAATGATTACATTTATCACTCACAGTTCAAACATCGTGGCCTGATACTGCAGTAAGTCTATAATAATACAATCAAAATAATTTTATTTAAACTATCTATAGAAGAATGTTCAGAGCTAAACAATAATGCAGACCATAGAGTTAAGTCAAACCAAGGCAAAACAAATTGTTTTCTTTCGATTTTTAAAAATACACAACTGTGTTAAATATTTTCCGATCCTTTTCAGAAACATAAAACATGAGATTGGGATAATTATGATGTTTAAGGAAGTCTTAAAGGAAGTGAATTTTCAGTTGCTTTGAGTCGGCCTCTTTGAAATTTAATAGAAATGGAATAGATGAACAGGCATTTGGCTCTGTGATTACGATGCCACTTAGGAGGCCTGCATTGTGTATGGGAGTGCCTTAATCTTAGTAACACTTCTGATTCCAACTTCCTGCTGTTCACCCTGGGTGATGGCTCCAGTGCTTGGGTCCCTGTCACCCTAGTGAGAGATTCAGATTGAGTACCTAGCTCCTGGTTTCAGCCTGACCCAGTCCTGGTTCTTGTGATCTCTCGTCTCTCTCTCTCTCTCTCTCTCTCTCTCTCTCTCTCTCATAAATTAAAAAAAAAAATGTACATTTTCTGTAGCAGGTGATCGGCACAGGAGTGCCCAAGTTCAAGTCTCAGATCCACTTTCAATAACAGCTTGCTGTCAGTGCATGCCCTGGGAGATAGTAGGTGACTGCTCAGGTGTTAGGGTCTCTGCAGCTAAGTATTCTGAGCTCCTGGCTTCAGCCTGGTTCAGCAGTGGTTGTCACAAACATTTGGGAAGTGAACTAACAGATGGACTATCTTTGTGTCTCTCCATCTGTGTGTGTGTGTCTGCCTTTCAAATGAATAAAACTTTAAAAATAAAAAATAAATTTGATTTAACATTTTGCATACAGCTATTAAACTCCTTCTAATGTTCTGGCTACATTTTATTCTTTAGGAATACAGAGATTGGACATAAAATTGCACCTCCAAATTAGTTCATGGCATATTAGGTCAGAGAAATCATAACAACAACAAATACAATGTGTGCTGACAGAGAAACGGCAGAAGTGTGCAGGAAGCAGGGAGCTCTAGGAGGTTAGCGCTGGGGTGGAAAGACTTACAGTGACCCTTTCATTTTGACCAAATCGCTAATTTGTTTTATCCCACATTACATACACAATCATTTAAGAATACAAATATCATACAGGAATATTAAAACAAATTTTATAACCACCAATATAATTGTTAAATCAGTTGTCTTATTTTCTACCATATGTGTTTCCTATTTCTACTCCCATTCCTAATTAGGAGTTCTGTATCTACATTGTGCACAATCTTTCACTCACCCCTATTGAGCTTCCATTTTCTGTCTCCTGCAGGTAACCATGTGAAAACGCATCATCAATTTGTAATTAAGATCAGCTCAAGCTCTGCATATATTCCTCAGAGTAGACTCACTGGGAATGCATCCTCTGAATCCTTGAATACTGATGCTATTTTGTGTTTTTGTAGTTATAAGTCAGTTTTACCAGATATAAAATACTTGGTTCCAAGTTTTTTCCTTCAACATACTAAATGCCATATTCCAGTTCTAGAAAGGACTGACCTAAAGCTATATGAACAAAAGAGTCTGTTGATAAGTTGATAATTCTTTTTGTTTAAAGATTTATTTATCTGAAAGGCAGAGTGTGTGTGTGTGTGTGAGAGAGAGAGAGAGAGAGAGAGAATCTTCCATCTGCTGGTTCACTCCCCAGATGACTGCAACAAGTGGGTCTGGGCTGAAGTCAGGAGCCTGGAACTCCATCTGGGTCTCCCATGTGAGTACAGGGACCTAAGCACTTGGGGATTTTCTGCTGCCTTCCCAGCTGCATCTGTAGGGAGCTGGATTGGAAATGGAGCAGCCAGGACTCAAACCGGTGCCCATATGGGATTCTGGCATTGCAGGTGGCATCTTAATCCATGTGCTACAACAGTGGCTCAGGGTAATCAATTCTTATTTTCCTTATGCTATCTCACTGTTTTGACCTACTACCCTATAAGATTTTTCATCCTTTTTTAAAAAAAATTTAATAACTTTAATATTGTATCTCATGGTATTATCTATTATGGACCTATATTCTGAAGTACATAGTACATACTTTCAACATACTAGTTTTAAATATTTTCTAAAATGAGGGAAATCATCTTAACATATAATTATTATAATTTATTTTCTTTTCTGCCTTAATTTTCTTCTTCATGGATCCACCTATATATAAGATCTTCTTTGTCCTCTAATATTTTCTATTTCTTTTCCTTTTGTTAAACAATTTATTTCAATTGAAACAATTGTTAAACAATTGAAAGGCAGAGCCACAGAGAAATAGAGTGAGAGCGAGAGAGTGAGAGAGAATGAGAGAGAGTGAGAGAGAGAGAGAGAGAGAGTTCTTCCTTCTGCTGGTTCACTCCCCAGATGGCTGCAAAGGCCAGGGCTGGGCCAGGCAGAAGCCAGGAATATCTTCCAAGTCTCCTACGTGGGTGGCAGGTGACCAAGCAGTTGAGCCATCCTCTGCTGCTTTCTCAGGCACATTAGCAGGGAGCTGGATTGGAAGTGCAACAGCCAGAACTCGAACAGGTGCCCATATTGGATGCTGAAACGGGCATCATAGGGGGAGGTTCAACCCACTGTGCAACAGCACAGGCCCCACAACTTTTGTCTAGAATTCCCTTTCTTTCTTCATTTATTTTTGATGAAGAAAAAAAAAATCCCTCTCTTAAAACAAAGTCTTCTATTTTTCTTAAGGTACTAACTCTTGGTCATTCTATTCCTTTCTGAATATTTTCTAAAATGTTACTGTTTGTAAGTAAGGGCAGGGATTGGGAGATGGTTTGGGAAGGACACCTGGGCTGAGTGTGGATATAGACTAAGAATACCTGAACCAGAATCTCCACATAAGCAGAACTAGAGACTAAAATCAACTAACTCTACTCTTACTCTGGAGTAAATAGATTCCCCAAGATACCAACGATCCTTTTGGAAGTCCTTGCAATTGTCAAAAATTTGGGGGCCGGCGCCGCGGCTCACTAGGCTAATCCTCCGCCTTGCAGCGCCGGCACACGGGGTTCTAGTCCCAGTCGGGGCACCAGATTCTGTCCCGGTTGCCCCTCTTCCAGGCCAGCTCTCTGCTGTGGCCAGGGAGTGCAGTGGAGGATGGCCCAAGTGCTTGGGCCCTGCACCCCATAGGAGACCAGGAGAAGCACCTGGCTCCTGGCTTCGGATCAGCGCGGTGTGCCAGCAGCAGCATGCCGGCCGCGGCAGCCATTGGAGGGTGAACCAACGGCAAAGGAAGACCTTTCTCTCTGTCTCTCTCTCTCTCACTGTCCACTCTGCCTGTCAAAAAAAAAAAAAAAACATTAATTAATTTAAAAAATAAATAAATAAAAAACTTAAAAAAAAATTTGGGAACATTCATTTAAATTAAGAAAACTCCTTCTTCTTCTCACGTTAGCCCACATCTCTGTTTCCCCTGGTTCAGTTCAATCCAGGGAGAAGGCAGGCACCGGTAAGAGGCTGCTGAGCAAACAGGAACTTCCCAGTTTCAGTACAGCCCACATTCAATCAGAGAATGAACTCAAACACACAGAACTGACAATACTGAATGATGCAAATCAGTCTGCTTTATGTTATCATGCTGAAAGACTAATATTACCCGTTCATTAGGAAACAAAAGCTAGGGTGAGTGAGCAAACCAGTCAACCCTTCGACTTTCTAACTTTCCAGGAAAGAGTTACATGTGTCAACATTGACTCAGTAGGGCTGGCTGGCCACCACTCAGAAAGAAAGTCAAGCTACTCCCACTCAGGTTTCTGTTCAGGTTATGACAATATTCCCTGCACAACATCAGTTTCTCCATAGTGAGAATTATGATCATTGCTGACAAAAATAATTTCTTTCCCATTTTTAAGAAACCAAAGGCATCTAAATGAATGTATGTTTAATTTTATATGGGGATTTAGGATATTTTATTTCTTAAAATGTCTGTTAAGACTCTTTGGATTGAGATAAAAATGCAAAGAGGTTTATCAGCTCATAGAACTGAGATAAAGCTTGCTTTAGGTCTGGATTAACTGAGAGCGTAAGTTGTGTTACCAGGTCCTGGCTTTCCAGTCAGTTCTTTCCTATCCCAGGTTGGATTCCTTCCCATGTTGGGGTTTCAAGATGGCTTTGGCAGCCCCAAACCCTGCCTGTCTCACCTTCACATGCAGGTGAAAGAACAAGCCTGTTCCCTCAAGACACCTACTTGAGGTTCTCAGATACAATCCGATTGGCCATTGAGCTCTGCATGCCCTGGAGACAACAATCATTGTAGCCATTAAATTGCAAACCCAGGCAAGGGAGAGGCAAGCAATGAATCCCCAGTGTTTTTGCTGAAGAAATATTATGTAAGATACTTCAAAGGATAGAAGGGAGAAAGTAAAAGCAAATCAAGCTGTCCTTCAAGGGATGAGAGACAGGGTCATTATAGATACTGACTTCACAATGACACTACTTCAACAGAAAGCTGTATTCTAAAATGTTCACTTTCTAATTTCCGATCACCACTTTTTCTTGATTCTCTTCTTCCTTCCATCTCTTATTTTCAGAATATTTCATCGGCTTTTTCTTTTCCATAATTCCTTCGTGTGAGAATATTTTCACGTTTCTGTCCTTGGGATTATTTTATCATTATGTAATGTGGTGTGTGTGTGTGTGTGTGTAGTTCCAAATATATATTATGAAAAAAATCTATGACTGAATTTCAAAGGATTTTTTGAGAAAAAAATCAGCTTATCTTTTAATTCCATTTCCACTAACTTTTAAAAAGATTATTTATTTGAAAGGCAGAGTTACAGAGAGAGAGAGAATGAGACAGAGAGAGAGAGAGATCTTCTATCTGCTGGTTCACATCCCACTTCTCACATGGCCACAACAGGCAGGGCTGGGCCAGGCTGAAGCCAGAGGCCAGGAGCTAGGAACCAGGAGCCATGGGCTTCTTCCAGGTCTCCCACAAGGTTGCAGAGGCCCAAGCACTTGGATCATCTTCCTCTGCCTTCCCAGATACACCAGCAGGAAGCTGGATCAGAAGTAGAGCAGCCAGGACTCAAACTGCTAGCACTGCAGATGGTGGTTTAACCCTCTGCACCACAGCACCAGAGCCTCCACTACCTTTTTGCAGCACCCTCATATATCTGTGGGAATAAGTCTATTGACTCCCATGACGTCAGAACTTCTCAAATCATATATCAAATTTGCCTGTTGTTCCTAATGCCTGGAGTCGTCTTCACGATACATTCTGCCTTTCTCTCTTTTCCACCTCCATGATCCTTCACATGTATCTCTGAACACATTTTAGAGGCAAATAAGACATTAAGCTATTCAAAATCATGGGTCACAGTTTGTCCTATTCCCTCACCATAACAAGTGCATAGAGCATAATAGATTATCACCAAACACAAATTAATAAATGAATGAATGAAAGGATGAAGTTGTCAGCCATCCCATTTCCCGCTGGATTAGAATAATGTTATTGATAAGCACTTCACACCAGGATAGATCAAACCTTCAGTTGCATTCTGGTGGTTTTGCATTGTGTCAATGTGGGTAGGCTGAAACTACATTTCTCAGAATCCCCTTTCAGCCTGCTCCAGTTGGCAAAGGATAAACATGTCAATTTAGAAGGCAGAAGTGAAGCAGCAGCTACTTGACTTCTGAAGGTCAAAGGGATTAAAGGGATGAAATTCAGTTGCTTTGCACAGGTACCAGCAAATTTGTTTGTTCTCCCTCTTACCCACTCCACGATCTTTTCTTCCAGACTGCTTATTTTCCTCAACCAAAGCCACCACCAGGCCCTTGGTGGCAAAGTTACGGAGGCAATGCCCACAAAGAACAGACTTGTCCCACCAGCATCAAATCACAACTCTACCACAGCAGCCAGGTGTACCCAGCTCTTGGAGTCCTCCGCAAGCTCCAGTTTGTCCTTGGACCACTCTGTTTGATGATGGCTGGTTAGTGGCTCTTCTTTGATCCACTAATTCCCCTTTACATCTCTTTAATCCCCAGCTGTTTCTACATTGTGTAAAATCCAATGCCTATAATCATGTCACAATACAATTCCTTAATTCATATCATTCCTATAGTGTTCTGCTTCCCTGTTTGAATGCTGACTGATACATGCAGTCTTTGTATTGGGCCTGTAACCCAAGGACTTCATTTTGTTTTTATCTTATATAAAAGGAAAAAAAGGTTGTTCAAAGGAATGGGAACTTGAGGCGGACATTTGGCTCAGTGGTTGAGACCACTTGGGATGCCTGTGCCCCGGGTTTGAACCCCAGCTCCATTTCCAGTCCCAGCTTCCTGATCATGTATACCCTGGGAGGCAGCAGGTGATGCCTCCAGCACTTGGGTCCCTGCCTCTCATGTGGGAGACCCAGATTGAACTTCAGGCTCCCGACTTCAGCCTGGCCCATGTTTGGTTGTTGTGGGCATTTGGAGAGTAGAGCAGAAGATGGAAGATTTCTCTCTCTCTCTCTCTCTCTCTCTGTACTCTCTTTGCTTTTCAAATTAAAATGAAAATAACTAACTAAATAAACTTTTTAATTTAAAAAGAAAAACAGGAAATTTTTAATTAAAAAAGAAATAAACAGGAAACATCGTCATCCACTCTCAGCACCACAATTAATTTTGAGCACGGCTTGCATTACATGGCAACTCCTAAGTGTAGGGTTAACTATATGATCATTAAGTAAACTGATAATAGATATTTGTAAAAATTAGGAATAGAGGCCGGTGCCATGGCTCAATAGGCTAATCCTCTGCCTGTGGTGCCTGCACACTGGGTTCTAGTCCCAGTCGGGGCACCGGATTCTGTCCTGGTTGCCCCTCTTCCAGGCCAGCTCTCTGCTGTGGCCCGGGAGTGCAGTGGAGGATGGCCCAAGTGCTTGGGCCTTGCACCCCATGGGAGACCAGAAGAAGCACCTTGCTTCTGCCTTCGGATCAGCGGGATGCGCCGGCCGCAGTGTGCCGGCCACGACGGCCATTGGAGGGTGAACCAACGGCAAAAGGAAGACCTTTCTCTCTGTCTCTCTCTCTCACTGTCCACTCTGCCTGTCAAAAAAAAAATAAATTAGGAGTAGGAATGTAAGAAGGAGGAGGAGGAAGGGTTGGAGCATGGCTGGGAGGGAGGGTAAGGGGGAAGTGTCACTAAGTTCCAAAGTCTGTATGTATGAATATGAAATACATGAAATTTGTATAACTTAAATAAAATTAAAAAAATAAAAGTAGCAGTGTTGTTAATGAGAAATATTTTACATTTAGTGTGTTACAGTGTTGAAATGCTTTCTCACATACATAATTTTATTTATTTATTTGCCTATCTAATTTTCACAATGTTGTTAGATAACAGTATACCTTTTTTAACTTTTATCTAATAAATATAAATTTCCAAAGTACAACTTATGGATTATAGTGGCTTTTTACCCCTGTAACCTCTCCCTCCCACCTGCAACCCTCCCATCTCCCACTCCCTCTCCCATCCCATTCACATCAAGATTCATTTTCAATTATCTTTATATACAGAAGATCAATTTAGTATATGCTAAGTAAAGATTTCAAGAGTTTGCACCAACACAGAAACAAAAGTATAAAGTACTGTTTGAGTGCTAGTTATACTGTTAATTCACATTGTACAACACATTAAGGACAGAGATCCTACATGGGGAGTAAGTGCACGGTGATTCCTGTTGTTAACTTAACAAATTGATGCTCTTGTTTATGGCATCAGTAATCACTCAAGGCTCTTGTCATGTGTTGCCAAGGCTATGGAAGCCTTTTGAGTTCACCGACTCTGATCATATTTAGACAAGGTCATAGTCAAAGTGGAAGTTCTCTCCTCCCTTCAGAGAAAGGTACTTCCTTCTTTGATGGCCTGTTCTTTCCACTGGGATCTCACTCACAGAGATCTTTGATTTAGGCCTTTTTTTTTTGTTAGACTGTCTTGGCTTTCCATGCCTAAAATACTCTTATGGGCTTTTTAGCCAGATCCAAATGCCTTAAGGGCTGATTCTGAGGCCAGAGTGCTATTTAGGACATCCGCCATTCTATGAGTCTGTTGTGTATACTGCTTCCCATGTTGGATTGTTGGATTGTTCTCTCCCTTTTTTGTTCTATCGGTTAGTATTTGCAGACACTAGTCTTGTTTATGTGATCCCTTTGATTCTTAATCCTATCATTATGATCAATTATGAACTGAAACTGATCACTTTGACTAGTGAGATAGCATTGGTACATGCCACCTTGATGGGACTGAATTGGAATCCCCTGGCAAGTATACTTTTCTTAACAGTGGCCGCAAAACTACCTATGAAGGCAGAAACTCTTTTGTAGAAGGAGAAGAAATTTGTTGATAAAGAGGCTGGAATAAAAATCGAAAACCTGAGGGCTTTGATGTCAGTTGTATCACAAAAGAAAACAGAGAAATGAACAAGAAAATTGGCATGGAGGGGGAATTCCACTGAAAAAGGGTACCCAGTGAAAATTCACTGATGTAGTTATAAGAAATAAGAATCTTAATGGAGTCTCAGAAATCCAGGGGAGGGATCTGGAATTTATATGTTTGATCTAATTGTATTTGTATCTCAATTATCAGAAAATGTCTAGTTTAATATTGTTTATATAGAGATAAGGAAATTAAAATTTAATTAAAAGTATTGGGCAACTCAACATCATAGAGATCCTATTAGCATTGGAAATGATCGCAAGGTCATCTGATTTGAGCTTCTACAATTGGTCTGAGGTAATAAGGATCAAAGCTTGTACTTTACTGCACATGTTTTCTTCCTTTCTAGGCCCCTTGGGACCTAGAATAGAGAGAACTCACTCGAGCCAAGGGAGAGTTAGTGACCTTGTTCCTAATTCAAAGCAGGGCCAATAGCAAGGATGGCCCTGCACATCCTACCACTTGCTTTACCTGAAAGAGTAATGTATTTATAAAAGCAGTGCCTGATCTTCTCTGCCCTCTGGGAATCCCTGGAATGGAGTCTAATGAATAGTGCTGAGCTACTCAAATATTAGAAAACACAGATTATTGGAAATAGTTCCAGAATATAAAAGTTGATGGCAAGGCTCTGAGATCTTTAGAAACAGGTAGTAGTGCCACTATCTCTTTTAGTGAAGACTCACCTATCAATGGAATGCATAGGGTGGGGACACAGAGAAACTTCAGACTACAGGAAAAACTGGAAGTTTCTATGTTCCAAGGGATCAACCCCTGGCTTCATTCATTGTTGAGAAACCACAGGAATCACCACTAGAGACTTTCTGGATGGATCCTCCTTGGAACTCAGCAAGCAAAGCATCAAACACGGCATCTGGCATGCTGCCACCCCCTCCTATATGAACTTGGAAAATAAAATTCCCATAATTATGTCCAAATCAATAGCCGCACTATTTAAACGCTTACTATATGTCAGGGTCTTTCATGTATCACCTTGTTTCATCATCAAGACACAGAGCAAGGTAAGTCACATCATCACATCAACTTCACAAATGAGTAAATGGAGGATAAAGGAGCAAAATAACTCGTCTAGGCCACGCAGCCAATAAGGCGAATCAGATCTGTCTTACATCAAAATCCACGTTCTGAAACATTTTGAAAGGACAAATGGTCTTTCAGGAAATCATCACTAGCATATGATCTCTTGAAAGAGACAGATTAGTCTTGTTAATTTTTATGAGCTTCAAGGTTCCCATAAACACCATGTTTAACACATTCCTTTCCAATCAGTGTTCATTCATTCATCTGCAATCTTGTTTACAACTGATTCAGTATCAGCTCAGTAATAGCCTCTGGTGAAACACAAAATGGCCAGGTGCATCATCATCGGAGAAGCTGGGATAATGTCTCCCAGATGATTTAATAGGACAGGCAGACACTGAAAAAGAAATGCAGAGCAGATCATGGAAAAGTGAATTTTTTAAAGGTAAGCTTTATTTTGATGTAAAGAAATTGAAATCCATGCATACAAGGAGTCTTCCAAAAAAGTTCATGGAAAACATATATTATGAAAAACCTAATCATGGATTTCAGCTTTCATTGCATCAAATGTATCTTTTTATTTCATTTTTCCATGAAGTTGTTGAAGTGCACTCAGAAGAGGGCACACAATTTTCCCCCAGGAAGTGAAGGGAATAGACACCAAGAAACACTAGAATGAGTTTAACTTGAGTTTTCACACTGAGCTGTAAGTCGGGCTTCGTATTTCTAGTTAGGAGTTGCAGAGTAGCCAGGTTCCAACTTTCAGGTGGCTGGTTTGCATGTGTGACCTGCATTTTCAGCTAGTGGGCCATTGAATGATTCTACTTTAGCTCAGTACAGTTGACAGCACAGACAGCCTGTCTGCCAACCTTGTCATTACTGCTTACCAGCCTTGTGACTCTAAATCAGTTAATAAATTCACTGCGCTCATTATTATTTTATCTGTAAAATGGGGCATTAGTAATTCCCACCCCTGTAATATTATGAGCATTAAATAAGTCAAGATGTATAAACCACTTAGAGCTGTGTATGTATGAGCAAATGTCTAGCCTGACACTGCTGTCCCATGGCATGCCACATGCTGACCCTGCTTCCACAAGAGCCTTTCACATCTCCACGGCACAGACATAGCCCTCTTCAGGGTGATTTATTGCCATGAAAAAGGGTAGAAAGGTGCCACTTTGGAGATTGTCCTCAGGACACAAAATTACTCCCCCATTTCCCTGCATAGCTCTGGAAGAGAGTAAGATACATTCAGGATCAAAGCTAAAGTTAAGACAGTGAGGGGCATGGAGCTTAATACTGAAAGGGGCACTCTCAGCATCGTGCAAGTGCCAATGACCGGAAGAAAAGCTGTGAGCATGAGATTCCAGTATTTTGTTTACTTCTGGGTGTACAGGTAACACAAGAATTTATTTTATGGCCAAATTACCTTCCTCAAAAGTTGTGAAAATTGAATTCTAACTTAAGTACATTAGAGAACTTGAAGGTTAGAACAATTAAGTTGTGATAGGAAAAAATAATTAAATTCTAAAAGCCCTTGTAGAACAGAGAATTCTTCAGCAAGTAGTTTATTACTTACGAAAGCCTGGAGTTTCCTGTAATGTGTTTGGTTATAATTTCATACCACATGTGTATTATTGCTTTCCTGAAGCAGAAAAGGTAAAGAAATCCTTTTGCACAGAAAGAAAGGGAGAGGAAAAGAGGGTGGGTGGGACAGAGGGGAGGGAGGGAGAAAGGAAATATTATGTTATTGGAATTGTATCTAAAAATCACATACAATCTGTTAAAAACTAACAAAAACTTAAAATTAAATAGTAAAAAAGAGATCATTGTGCAAAAGAAATGCTGCCTTGAGAGAGGTAAAACATCAAAAGACCTGTAAGAAATGCCATGAATTTTTCTACACGGTTGTAAACTAGATTCAGAAGGAGAGGGGAATAACTAAAAAGTACACCAGGGTGTGGGAGCCAACAAGAATGACAGTCTTGGCTGTGCTTTCTCCACTTGATAAATCTCCTTAAAGAGCTATCTTTTATCCCTTTTTAGAAATTACTTCCTTTTTATTTATTAATCTGCATTACCTTCAAAATGTCACTGTCTTCTTTCTCCTTGAGTTCATTCTGTGGTTCTTTATTAGCTTCTTCAGTTGGACATGAAACTTGTTTGTTTTCCTACTTCATTTTAGATATATGCATTCAAGACTACAGGTTTAGCTGCGTCCCCCAAGTTTTGTTTCCAGAGTTTTCCTTGGCAAGTTCTGATATTTTAAAGTTTCATTGCATTACTTCTTTGTTCTATAATGTTCAAGCATGTGGATGTGTGAAAAGGAATAATCTTTTTGTCTAGCTGTTTTAGTTTGTGGTCAGGAATAGGGTCTGTGAGTTATCAGCTTTGGTGTTTATTGAGTTCACATTTTTGGCCTTCCATAGACTCATTTATACATTATAATATACATTTATAAAATGTATATTTTATAAATATACATTTATCCTTCAAAAATATATGTGCTATTATGCGTATTATATGAGTTTATCTGTATATTCATTACATCAACTTTGATCACTGGATTGTAGAGCTTTCTGTTCTCTCAAGTAATTTTTGTCAAATAGAGAAGAGAGAGAAGAGCAAGAGAGAGAGAGGAAGAGAGAGAGAGAATCTGCGTTCACAGATTCAACCAATCATGGATTTAAAAAAAATTGGAAAATGCAATTGCACTTGGGCTTGTGTTAATGGCACAGCAGGTTAAGCCTCTGACTGCAATGCCAGCATAAAACTAGCAAAGCAGCAGAAGATGGCTCAAGTGCTTGGGTGCCTGTTATATATTTGGAAGCCTGGATTAAGCTCCTGGCTTCTGACTTCAGCCTGGCCCACTCCTGACTGACCACTGTAGCTATTTGGAGACTGAAACAGAAGATGGAAGATCTGTGTGTGTGTATGTGTGTGTGTGCACGTCTAACTCTGCCTTTCAAATAAATACTTAAGCCAGGAAATTGCGTCCGTATTGAAGATGTGCAGACTTCTTTTTCTTGTCGTTTTTCTCCAAACAATAAAGTATAACAACTATTTACATAGAATTTACACTGTGTTAGGTATTAGGAGTAATCTAGAGATGATTCAAAGTATTCAAGAGGATGTGAGTAGGTCTGATACAAACACCGTGCTATTGTGTATGAGAGATTTGAGCATCCACAGAGTTTTGAATCTGTAGGGAGTCCTGAAACCAATTTCTCACGAACAGGCAAATTGTGTGTTTTTATGTGCAAAAAGAGAGGGATATGTTAAAAATCTCCCATTCAATTAGTGGATTTGTTAAATGTTCCTTGAAATTGTCCAGTTTTTGTTCTTTACATATTTGATAGCTATTTCCTTAGGAAAATACTGTCCATGATTATATAGTCTATGTCAATTGTTTTTTTTGTGTGATGCCCTTTTTCTTTTTAGTAATATTTTTTTCCTAGAGACTATTTAATCTGAAATTAAGTCATATTTTGACATATAGTCACACAGTATATCCTTTTAAATCCCTTTGTTTCAAAATATTTTGCTTAACTATGTTTCCTGGATATCTATTATAAAAATTATATAGCTAAATTTATTGTAGTACTTGTGGTTTCTGGCTTTGAAGCCCAATTTAAAGATTCTGGGAAGATAGCAGTGGTAGTGACAGTACAGTTTTCAAAATTTTTTGATGTCCCACATAAGAGTAGGTGGAACAAATAAGTGGTAAATAGTAAATCAACTATATTTACAGAAAAATTAGGCAACAAGATATCCTCTATTGCAAGGAAATGGGGACCACACACCTACAACCACAGGATTCACATGGTACTGGCATTTGTGTATGAGAAAACAGAGGAAAGCAAATGGTGCCACAACAAAAGGTGAACAGAACCTGTTCACAGCCAATAGTTATTTTCTGAGAAGCACCGTGTGCAAATTTGAGAACACTATATGAAATTAAGTTGGATTTTCCCTCCTTAGACCAGGTGAGTTCAAGGAGCATGAAATAACGATTAAACAATTTGAAGCAGCTTCACCCTTGGGAACTCTCAAAACTGAAATGGGCTCCCTTCTGATACAGGAAAACATTGTGGAGAAACTACCAGAACTAGAATCTGAATGAAGCAAGTTAGGGAAAACAGACACGAAAAAAAGAGAACACCCAGATCAAAGTAGTGTGAGAAAGATGGCCAAGCAATTCTAGGCAGCAAATAGCCATAGTTTTGAGTATTACACAAAAAGAACCAAGGAGTGGGTTCTAGAAACACTGGAAAAGCTTTCCTGAATCCTACTTCATTATTCTTCCCAAAATGTGCTGTAGAGAACCATCAAGGTAAAATCACATACAAGGTTATAACAACAAATGAGACAATGAGAATGACAGCATTTCAAGAGATGGAGTCAGCATGCCAAAAATGTATGCAAACCAAAATGCAGCTTAGAAGATTTTTAAAAATTATATGATAGTAACAAAAAGCAACATAACTCAGAATTTTTGAAATTGAGAGCGGAGATGATGGAGCTCAGGAAACAGAAAAGAAAGGAAACATCCTTATAGAAATGAAGAATAAGCTAGAGGAATACATTGTGGTGAAACACATAACCAATGAATTATGGAAAGTAGAGGGTAGAAAAAAAAACAAAATCAAAATAAAGCAAAAGTATAAAAAGAGGAAGTGACAAATACAAAGACAGGCAAATAAGATCCAACATACTGAAGAAGAAAACCAAAACAAGGGAACAAATCAAATACAAATTAAAATCAAGGGAAAAATTTCTGAAATTAAAAAAGATTTACAACTGCATATTTAAAGAGTGCATTTCAGAGACTACTGACTAAGTATTACCAATATCAAGAAAATTTCTAGTTTTCTTCTAGTTCAAGAAAAAAGAACCTTTTGGCAGCTAGAACAAAGGTTATGTGACTTATAAAGAAAACAGATTTCTACCAGACTTCCAATAGCAACATTTCATTCTTAAGAAAACATCAAGATATTTAAGAGAATAAAATATGAATCAAGGTATTCATATTCATTAAAACTGACTTTAGAGAATATAGGATGCAGATACATTTTAACAACATACAAGAACTCAAGGCATGTTACTGCAAGAATTCCTTCCTAAGTGCTTTACTAGATAATGTTTTGAACAATCAACATGAAGAGAGAACTATGACTAAATAAACCTCGAGAGACAGAGTATAGTATTTAATAGATGAATGCCCTGACAATGTAGATATTGTAAACTGCTTTTTCAAACGTGTTCTGGGTGAGAAGCATGCCATGTATCAAGGTCTGCTGCGAATATGTATTTTATCATGAAGCAATCAACTTAGAATCATGAAAAAGTCAAAGATGCCCCATCACCGCTTCAGCCCAATATTGCCCCAGTGATCCAAGCCAGCACAATAGTGCAAGAAAAGATGTCATAATGATTGTTCAAGAGACTATACAACCTATTGTCATCAATGGCTCATTGTGAGTGACTCTACCCTGTTCTCTCATTTTAGGATAAAAATCAGTAATATTCATAAAAGTATTTCAAATATTCATGTCCCTCCACCTCTAGACCAAAAGTAAATAATAATCATAGCTCCTGACTTCTTTATCATGATCCTTACTAAACACTTTACATAAATTCCAGGAGTTAATCCCAAAAATAATATAAGCAGATGCAGTTATCCTTATTTTAAGACTGGCACTTTGAGATTTAGAGAAGTTAAATTACTTTCCAAAATAAAGGCCAAGTAGGTAATAAGTAATGCCGCTAGAAGTTACTGTTGTGTCTTTTTTTTATTTTAAAGATTTATTTATTTATTTGATGGTCACAGCTACACAGAGAGAGAAGAGGCAGAGAGAGAAAGAGAGAGAGAGAGAGGAGTAAGGTCTTCCATTTGCTGGTTCACTCCCCAGTTGGCAGCAAAGGCTGGAGCTGAACCAATCCGAAGCCAGGAGCCAAGAGCTTCTTCTGGGTCTCCCATGTGGGTGCAGGAGCACAAGGACTTGGGCCATCTTCTACTGCTTTCCCAGGCCATAGCAGAGAACTGGATTGGAGGTGGAGCAGCCAGGACTAGAACCGGTACCCATATGGGATGCCAGCACTGCAGGCAGCAGCTTTACCAGATACACCACAGCGCCAGCCCCTTCTGTGTCTTTCAAACAGGGCTCAGGGCAAATTTTTGGTGCTGCTTCCAACATCCACACCCCATATTATAGTGCCTGGTTTGAAGCCCGGCCCCTCTGCTTCTGATCCAGTTTCTACTTAATGTGCAGCCTGGGAGGTAACAGTCTATGACTCAAGTCCTGGGTTGATGTCACCCTGTGGAAGACTTTAATTGTGTTCCTGATTCCTGGTTTCAATCTGGCCCAGCCCTGGCTGTTGCAGGCATTTGAGGGGAGTGAACTGGAAGATTAAAGATCTCTCTTTCTCTCTCTCTCTCTCTCTCTCTCTCTCTCTCTCTTTCTGCATTTTAAATAAAATGACAATAACATTTAGAAAACACAAGGCTCTTAGCAACCACTCCAGATTGTCTTTCTATAAAATATTGTCTTTGCCCATTTTGAAATTAAACTGAAACATTTTCAGTCTTAAAAGAAAAAGAAAAAAAAATCATACAATCAGAATTAATTAAAAAAATCAGTTAATCTCTCCCCAAAATATCTTTAAGGAACTAAACACTTTGATTTTTCATAAAAAGTTTAGACTCCTGACAAGAAACACACAAGTGAGTAATAAAGGCTTTTAAAGGTGAATTTTAAAAGTGTGAGAAACTTGGAGAGAATGCTATTTCCTGAAACAAGAGTAAATTCCTCATGCCCTGTTTATGGACTAGGTCTTACGTTGTTGACACATGGAGAAGCTCTTTTAATTAACTGGGGAGGAATTTAATATCTTCACATATGCAAGGCAAGTCGACTTGCCCAGGCAACCAGATACACCAAGCTTTGTGTATTAGTTCTGCTCTTTTGGCTTCCAAGTGAAGCTTCTAAGTCATGGGTATTAAGGCTAAAGGTCTTAAGTAATGGTTTTGTACTCAAGTGTTTCTTGGGAAGATTAGAAGATACTAACCAGTGGCAGAGTCCAAGGTGACCTAGTGAATTAAAAATTAATAATAATAAAAAAACCCAGAAGAGCTCTCCTCTGCACCAAAATAATTAATCTACTGAATACCACATGGCCCTCGCTGAACATGGAAAAACAGATCTTTAGAGCTTTGGCAAAATATGAAATTGGCAATTAGGCATACTATGAAAATACATATCAGGGTAAAAAAATGAGGACTGCTTTCTTAAAACCACAATATCATTTCTTCATTGTGACATTTTGTATTTAGGAGAAACTTAACAATTTCTTATAAAATTTCTTAGTTGAATGACATACTTTTAACCTTTTCATGCCATTTTATTAGTGCTCTTTCATCTGGGTCCATAAACTCAGTATTTATTTTCAAGATCATAAACACCTCAAAAGCAACTGTTATAATTCCTGTTTATTCATAAGTTACCACCACCAAAATTGACACGTGGCTCCTCGTGCAGAAGTTGTAAAGGGAAAGGACTGTTTCTGTTTATATTTGTTTTCTGGGGTCAGTGTTGTGGTGCAGTGGGATAGGCTGCTACCTGCAATGCCATCATCCCATGTGGGCACAGGTTCCTGTCCTAGTTGCTCCATGTCTCATCCAGCTCCCTGCCAGTGCACCTGGGAAAGCAACAGAGGATGGCCCAAGTACCAGGGCCCCTGCCACCCACATGGGAATCAGGAGCAGGAGCCAGTAATGAAACCCAGGTACCCTGATATGGGACACAGGCATCCGAACTGGCACCTTAACTACTAGACTAAATTCCTTTGTATACCACATTTAGTAACTTTTGTTTTTCAGACCAGTTAATAAACATTTTTACCATCACTTAATAAATATTTATTGAGCATCTACTCTGTCCAGGAACATAGTAACATTATATTTCTTTTTCAAAACATTATTTAAAGAGATTTCCTATATACTATTTTATGCCATGATACTTCTTCTCCTCCTTGCTTCCTTTCTTTTTTCTTTTCTTCTAATTTTTACAATAACATACTTTCTTTTTTTTAATTTTTTTTAACTTTTATTTAATGAATATAAATTTCCAGTGTACAGCTTATGGATTACAATGGCTTCCCCCCCCCATAACTTCCCTCCCACCCGCAACCCTCCCCTCTCCCGCTCCCTCTCCCCTTCCATTTGCATCAAGATTCACTGTCAATTCTCTTTATATACAGAAGATCAATTTAGTATAAAGATTTCAACAGTTTGCACCCACATAGAAACACAAAGTGAAACATACTGTTTGAGTACTAGTTATAGCATTAAATCACAATGTACAGCACATTAAGGACAGAGATCCCGCATGAGGAGCAACTGCACAGTGGCTCCTGTTGTTGACCCAACAAATTGACACTCTAGTTTATGGCGCCAGTAACCATCCTAGGCTGTCGTCATGAGTTGCCAAGGCTATGGAAGCCTTCCAACTTCGCCGACTCTGATCATATTTAGACAAGGTCATAAAAGACAGAGTGAGGATAGTAACGAATGATCCTAAGAGTGGCATTTACCAGGTTTGAACAATTATACAGCATTAAGTGGGGAAGAGGACCATCAGTACACACAGGTTGGGAGTAGAGCCATTGGTGGTAGAGTAGAGGTTATGATTACAAAGAAATGAGGCCCAAGTGCACTAGACAGGGCCTAGAACAAAGGACAGAGTCATTATTAGAGGAGCTAAGAAAGGTGCTGTCTAAGCTACAATTAAGTTTTCTGATTGAGAGGCAAATAGAACCTGATAGAAGGGGCTTGATAATAATCTGGTGGGCTTTAGGCCTTGTAAATTCAGAGGCCCAGACCTATCTATCTCTTCACATGGGGTATATCCTAAGGGAGGTGTGAACCTCCTAGGGGAAGGCACTCTGTTGACTTTCATTACTTGGCTGGCCTGGGAGGAGAGCTGGCCAGGTAAAGGCAGGGGGCATCTCTAACAAGAAATTTACAGTTCTGCCTGCAATGTTGCTGACCCTACTTGACCATCCCCTCAGCTGCAGTGGTCACTTTGGAAGTTGGGCTGAGTGAAGGGCTTTTCAGCTTAGAGCCAATAAGATCTGTGGCTCTGACCTGGGCATCCTTCGACTCCAGGGCAGGTCCATTTCCAGTGAGCCAACTCTTGGCAGAGCTGCCAGGGCTCTTCACAAGCTGACTTCTGCTGAAGCCCAGGCTTACCACATTGAAAGCCACTGCAGTGGACTGGCCTGTTGGGTCTCCTTGAGGGCAGATCACTGTACAGATCAGCCATTAATAGGCCTGCCACCCATTGCTTCTGATGCCAAGCTTTTTTTTCCTCCTGGTTTGTGTTAAAGCAGACCAGAGGATGCAAGTCAAGGGAGTGCCCGTTTCCCATCTCCAATCTTCGGTGGCCTGAACTACAAGTCTATAGTCACAGGCATGTTCTGTAGTAGTTTTTCTAAGGTAGACAATGCCCATGAGGAAAATTATATTCTCACTTTAAAACTTTCTTTCCCTTTGGTCTGAAAGGGAGGTTTTTTCTACTTACTGTATACTTCGCTGATGGTGAAGTGAATCTAGCTATGAGATTATTATTTAAGTTCTTATTTTGGCTATGCTATTACAGAAAAATGTTAGCCATCTCTTTTATAAGGTCTAAAGATTAAATTGTGCATCCTACAGATTCCTTCATAATAGAATTAGTTTCCTACCTTGAAGAGAATAGAGAAATGAAAGAACAAGTTGGGCTTAGAATAGAGAAATGAGGGAGCAAGTCCTAGATCGCTTGCTGACAATAGCAATATCACATGAATACTTAGCAAACCATTTCAACCATTAGATAACAACTTAAGAAAACATTTACCAGAAGGTCCAATGCCTTCTATAAATTTTAAGAATCATATATTTGAAAACACCTCTTAAATATCTAACATGGTGTAGTTTGTTTAGCCAGTAAACTTAAGCACAACCATCTAAAATGTTTTTAGTTTCTTTCTACCAACAAGTCTAAAACATATGATACACAGATTCAGGTCCCACAAATTAAAATGTATCTTTGATTGATTTTAGCAGCTTAAATTTATGGACAATCTTATCTATAAGCCATTTAAAATAAAACTCTTAATAAAATTTCCCCTTGTGGACATACAATATGTACACACATATAATATAGCATAATAGACCAATATAGCAATTTTAATAATAGCTTTTAAAATCTTTAACTCTTTTTGTAGATTGCCAATTGATTTGAATTGCTTTTTCTTTTTAGTAACCTCGGTTAACCATACTTTCTCTCAGTTGATACTGTTAATACATTATTGGCTTCATCTGTTTACAGAGCCATCCCAAAGTACTGAATACAATAAAAGTGGCTGGAAAAAGTCCATAGGAACCTATAGGAGGACAGCTAAACACAGAACCAACAACGCTTTAGTTTTATGAGCAGCAGATCATATATAACTGTGGATGACAAAAGACTTTAAGTCGCCATGTTTAAAATTATAAACTCATCAACCAACAAGAGGCACTTGCTTACTTCACAGTATTTTTGAAAGCACCTGTAGGATTTTACAAGTATTTAACCCTTTAAGCCTCTGGGGCTTTCTCATTAAGATAACTATCATGTCTAGTAACACAAGATCATTAGCCTTTTTAATTCTCAAACATTTGTATTAATAGCATTTTCCATTATAGAAACTTAAAGTCTGGTACCACATCACATCTTGACAGTACTTCTAATATAATCCAAATAGACTGATTAGTTGGTGTTTCTATAAGATGAGAGACATAGGTCCTTCGATTTTTTCAGTTGGGCCCAAACTGGAAAAACCAAAGTCCAGGATTTACTGAAAATTTTAGAGACCAGATTGTTTGAAACTTTGATTTTTTGAATGCCTGTCAAGAATGCCAAGAAGGCTCAAAATCCAAAATATCTGTTTGAAATAAGATTTCTTAAAATCATGACATAACATAGACCAAATTTGATCATTGTTACAAGGTGATTATTCAAATTTTTGAAAAAAGCACATATTTAAATAACCCATAGCTCTTAATAAAAATTCAGCTGTTTTTGAACAATTAGAATTTAACAGACATCAAGAGAACATAATAGATTACTTTAACACATTGCTTTAACAGAGCATCAGAGTTTAATTCTATGTCAAAGAGAAATTGAGCTTCCTGTGATCTTTTGCTGTGAGGTTTCCTTCCTTTACCTTCTTTCATATTGGTGACCATGTTTCTGTGTTTCTGTGTGTAACACATCTTTAAGCATCTTTTGCAGGGCAGGATGAGTGGCAACAAATTCTTTCAGTTTCTGTTTGCTATGAAAAGTCTTAATTTCACCTTCATTCACAAATGAGAGCTTTGCAGGATATAGTATTCTGGGCTGGCAGTTTTTCTCTCTTAGTGCCTGGGCTATGTCTCGCCATTCTCTCCTAGCTTGTAGGGTTTCTGATGAGAAGTCTGCTGTGAGTCTAATTGGAGATCCTCTAAGAGTGATCTGACGTTTCTCTCTTGCACCTTTTAGGATCTTTTCTTTATGTTTCACTGTGGTGAGTTTGATTACAACATGTCGTGGTGAGGATCTCTTTTGGTCATGTTTATTAGGGGTTCTATAAGCTTCCTGTACTAAGATGCCTCTGTCCTTCTCCAAACCTGGGAAATTTTCTGCTAGTATCTCACTGAAAATGCCTTCTAATCCTTTCTCCCTCTCCATGCCTTCAGGAACTCCTAGAACCCGAATGTTGGGTTTTTTAATAGTATCCTGTAGATTCCCGACAATATTTTTTAGATTTCTAATTTCTTCTTCTTTTCTTTGGTTTGCCTGTTTCCTTTCCTGTTCTCTGTCTTCTAAGTCTGATATTCTCTCTTCTGCTTCGCCCATTCTGTTTTTAAGGCTCTCTAATGTGTTTGTCATTTGATCTATTGAACTCTTCATTTCATTATGATTTCTAGTCACTATCAGAGTTTCTTGTTCCACTAGTTGTTTCATTTCATTTTGATTCCTCCTTAATATTTCACTTTCATGAGAGAGATTTTCTATCTTGTCCATTAAGGATTTCTGTAGTTCAAGAATTTGTTTTTGAGAACTTCTTAATGTTCTTATCAATTTTTTGAGATCCGCTTCTTGCATTTCTTCGATCTCATCATCTTCATAATCTTGAATTAGGGTGTCTTTTTCATTTGGGGGCGTCATAGTTTCTTCCTTGTTCTTGTTAGCTTGGTTTTTGCGTTTGTTGTTTGGCATGTTGGAGATATTTGGTTTCTTCACTGTGGTGTTTTTTCTTGTTACACTATGGCTCTATATTAAGTGGACTGTCCGCTTTCAGTGGAGCCTTAGAGGCTTGAGATGAGTGTGGACTGAGAGCTGTGTTTGGTTCCTCAGGGTTGAGGGTGTGTCAAGGATGACACTCCCAGGCTAGGCGTGGTAAATCTCTCTTTCTTTTTTTGATTTAAAAGGGAAGTAATTCCGCACAGCTGAATGTAATTGGAGGTAGTTAGCAGGCAAATGATATACCCACAGGAGCCAGAGATCGGAAGCTCTTTCCCAAGGACCTCACAGGGAATCTGTGCTGCCCTCAGTGTGGGCTCCAATTCTCCTGCAGTCTCCCACTGGATTGCCAAGTTAGATGCTAATCTCCTGTTATTTCACCCCTCCCCCCCAGAGTCAGGTGTTTCTGCTAGGCTCAGGGCCGGTGCAGACCTGAGGTCGCCCTGCTTATGACGTATGTCCAAAATGGTGCCTGCTCTGTCTTGCTCGCCTTTGAGAGGTGAGCAGAGAGAGAGAAACTTGTGTCCGTATCAGTCACTTTTTAAATTTTTTTTCTCTCTCTTCTAGTTAGCCTGGTGAACTTTTCCCCACGGAGTTTCAAGCCTCGTTCCCTCTAGCCTCCTCTTTCCGCTTGCCTGCTGCTATCTCGGGCTATGGAGGTTCGGCTCACCTCGCGTTCCAGCGCTGGTGCGTTGAGTCTGCCGCTGGTGTCCCGAACTTGGGCTCCCACGCTCTCCACGCAGGTCCACTGTGAATCACTAGTTCCGGAAGAGTTTCCTCTGCTGTTTCATCCCCTACTCTTCCTTGACCCTGCAGTATCTCCACTTATATTAAACTTTCTTTCCCCCCGGACTAAGTGTGCTCCCTGCCTATTCCGCCATCTTGCCGCCCTGTGGCTTCTATATTTTTTAAAACACTTTTTTATTTATTGAAAGGCAGAGTTAGAGAGAGGGGGGATCTTCCATCTGCTGGTGTACACCCCAAATGGCTGCAACAGCGGGGGCTGGGCCAGGCTGTTGGCCCTCTATGCTGCCTGCTCTGCCCTCGAGCACCCCAGACCACAGGGTCAAGGGGATCAATGGCCCCTGGGAGCCATCCTCAGCCAGAACTGACTGGAACTAACCAGGAAACGCCCTTACTCCTTCTGCCATGAGGCAGGTGAATGGTGTGTCTAATTTTTACAATAACATACTTTCAACTTACATCATAGTCACAGGCTTAGTCTTCCACGAAATAAAGGATTCAACAAGTAGAAAGTATAATTTTTTTTTTCACAAAATTACAAAGAATAAGATCACAGCTAGAATGAGACTTGGGGATTTCTACCTCAACATACATATTTCAGAGATGAAGAAAATTTGGAAGCATTTGCAAAAATGAGTTTGCAAAGGTAAGTTTCAGAATGAATATAAAATAACTGGTTGGCAGCAAAATAAGAGTTCACTCTCTGAACTCTTGACTTTGCTGCCAGGGCTTTTCCAGGAATGAGTCATTTTTTAAGATCTAAGTATGTTTATAGATAGAAATGTATCATAAGAGTATGCCATTTATCATACTGTGAAATAGTCACTGGTCTCTGCGTATAATAATTGCACTTTAATAAAGGAGAAATAACTGTATGAAGAATATAGTAACAGTCAAGAAATTTAAGATTGTGTGTACCCTGTGATTCAGTAACTTTACTTTTGGGGATTTATCATGTCAGAGACACACACGAAAATTTTTAGACAAGACTATCACAGACTTTTTGTTTTAAAGATTTATTTATTTGAAAGTCAGAGAGAGAGAGAGTTTCCATCTGCTGGTTCACTCCCCAGATGGCTACAAGGGCTGGGACTGGGCCAGGCAGAAGCCAGGAACCATGAGCTTCATCTGGGTCTCCCACGTAGATGGTCAGGGCCCAAACACTGGAGCCATCTTCCACTGTTTGTCCCAGGCCATTAGCAGAGAGCTGGATTAGAAGTGAAGCAACCGAAACTCGGGCCTGCACCCATATGGAGTGCTGGCATCCCAGGTGGTGGCTTTACCCACTGTGCCACAATGCCAGCCCCTCTGGCAGCCTTTTAAATCCAAGTACTCAATCCCTGATTATGGTCTTCCTATATGGTGGGACAGTACACAGCTCCAAAGGATGTGCACTCAAATGGCCAAATGGGCTCAGAGTCATGTTCAATTTTAAAGGTACCTGCATATAGTCTAATACCAGTTCTGCAAAATGAAACCAGGAAGCATGCACTAGGGCCTTCTAGCTGGAGGAAAACAAATCGAAATCATCATGGCTTATTTCTGAGAAATACAATTACCAGTGATTTTAATTTTCTCGTTTTGTTTTCTCTGCATACCTGATTTTTTAAAACAAACATGCATGCATCCATAATAAGGGGAGCAAAAAGGAACATTATCTGGAAAAGAATACTTTTTTGGTGCAGGCCTATAAAGTGGTCAAGCTAAACAATCTCCCACAAGAAAAAAAAAAAATGACTGATTGAACTGAAGCCATTAAACCTCCCTGTTTCACATGTTCTAATTTTCTCTTTAGTACTGGCCTACCATTGTGTTATCGTTCCTGTTTGGCCTGGCTGGCAGCAAGAGGCATGCACAGATCCCTTAATGCTATCAGGAGATAGTGCCCCAGTGGCCTGCTTGCTAGTGAGGCAGAGCTCTTCCTGTTCCTGATAAGGGGCTCCTTGCCTCCCCTCCACATGCTTGGCCTTCCCATCCTAGCTTGCATTTGAGACAGAAAGGCTAAGCCCATCAAACTCTGCATTCCTAACTATGACCCCAAGTCATCACATATAAACTCTGATTCCTATATGTGTACATAGGTACTAACTCAACCTCACACTCCTTTGTGGTTCCAGAATCTTCCACTGCAGCACAGAGAAGGCTGATCGGTAGAAGCAAATATCACACATGGTCAATCTCTTGTTGACCATTCTGTTCATTTTCTTTCCTTAACTGAAACCTAATTGTTGTCAACGTGTTGCTTATTAGAGAGAAGTTGTTTTGCTTACATTTCCTGTTTTCACTGTGACTTGGAAAGCATCCTCCTCCCTAGTAAACCCAGTTCCTGTTGAACTTCATGCCATCCAAACATACCCTACACTGAGATTATCTCAGTTCAATGTCTTGCATTACTAGCAAACCTAAGGTAGTGATGACACATCAAAAATGTATTTCAAGGCAAATTACCACTTAACAAGAGTCACCTGGCTTCAGGTCATAGGTAAGCAACAGCACTGCTCCTTGAATTCTGTCATTGGTGTCCATGGTAGAATGAAATCAATGTTCTCCATGGACACTTTTGAACTGGCTACTGGAAGAAGCAGTCGAAATCAGAGCAGAATGCCTGCTTGACTGCTGTGTTCCAGAAAGTAAAGAAAGTAAATGAGCCACCATCCAAGCAGGACAGCTTATGATCAATCAAAGAAAGAGCCCTACGGACCCAGGTATAACTGCTTTGTATATGTTTGTTCTATTCTGATGGAATCAGAATTGGATATATATCATTAGCAATTTAAAATTAATGAAGTGCTGTCATATCTAGTATCTTATTTGATGCTCAAAAAGGTCTTATGGACTAGGAAAGGGGATTAGTTCTGAGGATGTCATTTTACAGATGACAAAGTCAAAATGCTGAATCTAATCAATGACATCAGCAGGGCTCACTCCAAGGGTGTGTAGAAACTGAGACTTGTATGAGATGAAGGACCTGGGAAATAAAGGGAAAAGAATGCAGGAATAAGAATCCATGTACATTTCTCCTCATTGCTTCGGAAATTTCATAGGCTTTTTGCTTTGGTTTGGGGCTTGCACATGGCACATCCTCCTACAACAATTCTGCCCGAATATTTCCCCTTGGGGCTGTGGTCAAGGCAACCTTGACGTCCATCTTAAACAGATACCCTTCTCAGTGGCATTTGGTAGGAAGATCCTTCTCAGAGTATAACTTACCACTTCATAAACATAGAATGTGATCTTTGCCCAGAAAAGGTTGCCAATGTCCTCAGAGGCAGCATTTAAACTCTTTGAGGACAAGAACTGTCTTCCTTTTATTAACTTCTGCAAAAGCTCCTAAAATATTACACAAGCGTATTATTGAAGAGGTCTCTTTAATAATTAAATGATAATAAATAGAAAAATACATTTTTATTTGGAAATGTTACCAGAATTGTGAAAACTAGTTATCCAACATAAAAATAAAAAATAATATAAAACAAAGTATTTTGAGTTGGTTGTATTCATGTCTGTATCTTTATATTATAAAGCAGACGGTCCAGTCCTGGGACATCCAACTGATGGCTATAATTTAGACAATGTAGATGCCCTCTCTTAGCTGAGACATCAGGATTGGTGACTTTTTATTTCATTATCTAATCTGATTGTACACCTCTGTGATTATTTTCCTCCATAGGTAAAGTAGTTATCTTCAATTCTCTTGTGATTTTTAAATGCCTAATAAATTGAAAGAACTAACAAAAAGGCAAGCAAAAAAGCATATCAACTTAGGCAGTCATGCCTTGAGAGAGGGAGCCATCTCTTCTATTTTCATTCTAGCTCTAAGAGTGTACAAAAACTAAACGTAGGCAGATGGAGCCCAAGTTAACCTTGCATCTTTCTTGCTTAATTTGACTATTTAAACTTTTTAATTTGGTTCCTTTCTGTTCTCCATCTTTTGAATAAGTAGAGTATTTTTAGATTAAAGAAATAACATATTTTATGAGCAGGTGGAGAGTAGAAAATTCCTGTCACCAGGCATCACACTATCAAACAACACATCAGGTGTAAGAAGTGGGAAAATAACCTGCTAGGATAGCTAGGGAAAGTTCCAAGAAAGGTCAGACAACAATTATGCTAACCCTAGCAGCCATTTTCCTTACAACTTGACAAAAAAGAATCTTAACTATTAGAAAGAGATATGCTAATTAACAACACCTTCCATATACAGAAAGACGCAGAATAGAAGCTGTGGGAGCCTGTTTTAGGAGTGGTGTGCTTTTGCTCATGCTATTTCTCCACCCACAGGGCTGGTTCACCCTTCACCCATCTGTGGAAATCCCACATAGCCTTCCAGTCTCAGATAAAGGTCATTCATCCCAGGAAGCTTTCTTTGGCTCTCACCCATTCAACAAATGATTGTTGCTAACCAACAGTGCCAGGTATTGAGGAATCTGCATCAATGAAAGCAGACACCAGCTTCAAGCTGCAGAATCTAACATGAAAGCCTGTGCATCAACACACTGTGTGCTCAGTGCAGGCCAGGTACCATTCTAGCAATACATGTTAACAGTGGTGAATAGTGAAACCCAATATTCAGGAAAAAAGGCTGACACACACAAACGCACACACACAAACTCACATAAGGGGTCTTCAAAGGGTTCATGGAAATGCATATGCTGAAAATAAACACTATGCATGGATTTCAAAAAATATTTTGCACCAATAAAATTAAAATATCAGTGTGTTTTTATTACATGTGAAAACACACTCATACACACACTAGGAATCTTCAAAAGGTTCGTGGAAAATTCACATCATGATATACATACTACATATGGGGTTTCTACCTATATGACCTCAGCAGCAGGTGTCAATGACTGTCCATACAGCACATTCCATCTTTTATCATAAAATGAATAAGATTCTATATTTATACACCAAAATAAACTTAACTTTCAATTCAGGGTCCCTTGAAGTTTCCCTGCATGTGGGTGTGTGTCAGCACACATAGTTCTCTCTAGGTATCCAGGAAGAACCAGTTCCAAGACCCCTCAAAGATAGCAAAATGCATGGATAGCCAAATCCTTTACATAAAATGGCATAGTATTTGCACATCACATGCTAAATCATCTCTAGATTATTTACGATGCCTAATACAATAGAAATGCTGTATGAATGTAGTTGAATTATTTAGGGAATACCAACTAGGGAAAAAGTCTGTACATGTTTAATACAATTTTTTTCTCAAATATTTTTAATCTGCAATTGATAGAATTCACAGATATGGAAACTGGATACATAGGACTGAAAGTATACATACACCATACATTTATGCAATGTGCATATGATAATTTCTGTAAATTATGTTGTGTTTATGTGAGTTGATGCAAGTCATAAGCACACAAGCAGTAGCATAACTGTTTATAATTAAAATTATTAATGAAATAATAAATAAATTTCAATACTAGTTCATAGCTTGGAAAGCACATTTCATACCAGTATTTTCTTTGGTGCTCAAAACAGCCCAAGAAGTTAGGAAGGATGGTTAGTGTTCATGCTATTATCTTACAGGTGACAAAGACAAGGAGTAAGCTATAGGATCAACCTACAGGTGCAGGAACGGGAAGGATAAGCACCTGGCTTGAGGGATGAGTTAGTGCTAGAGGGGGAGGAGGTGGGGTGGACAGGATGGGAAAAGGAGCAAAGGTGATGTTAAGTTTTTCTGCATATTTCATCTTTCTCATTTAAACAAAATCTTAACAGAAAGTAAAAGATGGACTTCAGTTAATTCTTTGTGATGAACAAATTTTATCTATTAGATTCAATGTATTAGATTCTGCTTTTCTATATTTCTTAACACGTTCTTTTTTAGAAATTATTTATTTGAAAGAGTGACAGAGTGAGTGGGAGAGATAGATAGATGGATAGATAGATAGATAGCGAGCTTCCATTCACCTGTTGGTTCCCTACCCAAAAGCCAGCAACAGTCAGGGCTGGGCCAGGCTGAAGTCAGGAGCTAGAAGCTCCATCCAGGTCTCCCACATGTGTGGTAGGGATCTAGACACTTGAGCCATTACTTGCTGCTTCCCAGGCACAGTAGCAAGGAGCAGGATTGGACAAGGAACAGCAAGAACTCAAACAAACACTCCAAAATGGCATGTGTGCCTCCCAAGCAATGGCTTAACCTGCTGTGCTTTTCAGATTTCCAAGGAAGAAAACTATACAATAGGAAAAAAGGAATTGGGGACAGCTCTGTGGTGTAGCAGGTGGGGCCACCGCTGGCAGTGCCAGCATCCCATATGGGTGCTGGTTCAAGTCCAAGCTGCTCCACTTCCTATCCAGCTCTCTGCTATGGCTTGGGAAAGCAGTGGAGGATGGCCCAAGTCCTTGGGCCCCTGCATCCACGTGGGAGACCCGGGGGAAACTCCTGGCTCCTGGCCTCCAATTGGCGCAACTCCAGCCATTGCAGCAAATTGGGGAGTGATTCAGCAGATGAAAGACCTCTCTCTGACTCTCCTTCTTTCTCTGTGTATAACTCTGGATTTTAAATAAACAATTAAATCTCTTTTTTAAAAAAGAAAAAGGAATTAAAGCACTTTGAACTTACACACCCTCCTCCATATATTCACCTTATATTCCACATACAAAATGTAATCACTGAAGCAGAGGCTCTAGGCACAGGCTTTTGGCTCACTGGTTAAGCCACCACTTGGGACATCTGTCTCTCATACCAGTGTCTGCATTCAAATCCAAGATCCGCTCTTGATTTCCACTTCCTGTTAATGCAAACCACGGGTGACAGCAGTGATGGCTCAAGTGCTTCGGTCCCTGCTGCCTAGATGGAAGACTTAGGTTGAACTCCACCTCCCAGTTTCAACCTGACTCAGGCCTGGACCCAGCCACTTGGGGCATTTGGGGAGTAGGCCAGCAGTTAGTTAACTTTCTCTCTCTCTTTCTCCCTCCCTCTCAAATAAATACAGAAGAAAAGATGAGGTACAGTCTACCTGATTATAAGCAATCTACTAAACTTTTGTTTTTTTCTTTTCCTATCTTTTCCCTTATTTTCCTTTCTTTCCTCAGCACATGGCAACTAAATAATTCTGCTTTATGTAACAACTAAATTGATGTGTATATATGTCCTCTGTTAGTAACTGAACGTGCAGTCTCTGTCTCAATCACCCTTATACATTCACGGGCTAGCACCATACCTCATTAACTGATAAAAAAATAAATGTTTGTTATAAAATACACATGTACCACACACACTCTCACCACACCACAAACCCAAGACTTAACGCCAAACAATGTTAGCAGAACCTGTTTCTCTTGGACAGCTTTTTCATTAGGATTTAGGAATAAAAAAGAAAGACTCCTCCTTTCAAAAACACACCAGCACGTAAGATCAGCTTGTGATATCTTTACATGGGACGGTCTGAATTACAAGTCTTCCTGAACTTGTAAGTAAGAGCTGGTTGCATAATAGATGGCGAAAAATGAGGACTTGGTATTGATTCTTCCTTCTGATTCAAAGAGAATGCAGGTGCTTAAGCATTTATGAAATTGATTGACTTCCCTCTAGCAGCCAATTGACAATAAATTTTAAGCGTTGGAGAGAGGCTGTAAAAGGTTTGATTATATTAACAATACTAATAGTCATGGGTTCATAAATCTTAAGAGAAAGGATGCATATGTCACTTACAATGCATGAAAAAGTTGTTCTTTTATCATGGATAACTCTCTATTGTGCAGAGACCCAGTTGATCAGCTATTCCATTATTTGAATAAGTATCTGATGTCTTGTTTTCTTTCAAGAAGGCAGGTGCAGGATGAAGCAGGAAGCCTGCCAAGAAAGATGATAAATTACCATTTGGTGCTGGCGACCGGCACTTAACAAACGCAGGACTGCCAGGAATTAAGAGGGGAGAGTAACCAGAAGTGAGGTGGGAATGACTTCTGACTACAACTTCAGAGGTGTTTACTTTTTGTTGCCATTATTTTTGTGGTGTTTCAAGGATCTCTGTTCATATTGTAAATTGCAAAATGAAGCACTGTTTTAAAACATTCATATAGGACCTCAAAATATTATGCTACACCTGCTGAGATCAAATAAAAAGCCAGAGTTGAGAGAGAGCTGGACAGCAGAAGCAAATAAATGACCTAAGCAGCAAATGATGTAAAACAAAGGTGAGGCATAGCTGTAGCTTCACTGAGAGGCAGTGCTGTCTACACTCAGGTTACACCCCCTGCCCAAGTTAACTGCATCAGACAGGGCCTCACTCATAGTGTATTTCGCCCCTTGAACTGAGAAGAATAAAAATAATAACAATTACTATAGGAACAATCCTAGCGATTGTTTTTGAAATCAATCTGTTCCATTAATACCTCCTATCTATAGGTTATCTTTTCTGTTATCCTATTATACATTTATAAATATTAAAATTTTAATTTTAAATAAATATTTAATAAAATATAATTTTAATAAAATATTAAATATTAAATATTAAAATATTCGTTGTATTTATTTGAAAAGCAGAGTGATATAGAGAGAAAGAGAAGAAGGTGGGTGGGAGGAGGGAGGGAGGGAGGGAGAGAGCGAGAGCAGCAGTTGGGGCTGGGAGGTTTGAAGCAAGGAGCCAGGAACTCCATCCAGGTCACCCATGTGGGCTCAGGGGCCCAAGAACTTAGGCCATTTTCTGTTGCTTTCCCAGGCACATTAACAGAGAGCTGATCAAAACTGATACAATTGAGTCTTGAACAGGCACTCTGATATAGAATCCTAGTGTTGAAGGAGACATCCTAACCCACTGTGCCACAATGCCAGCTCCAATGTTTCATATCATTTTTTACAAAATTTATTCATTTAAGTCAGAGTTACAAAGAGGGAGAGACAGAGAGAGAGAGTGATCTTCCACCTGCTGCTTCATTCTCCAAGTGGCCACAACAGCCAGGGCTGAGCCATGCCAAAGTCAGGAGCCAGGAGCTTCATTTGGGTCTCCACATGTGTGCAGGGGCCCAAGCACTTGCTGCTTTTCCCAGGACATGAGTAGGGAGCTGGATCAAAAGTGGAGCAGAGGCTGGAGTCGTGGCTCACTAGGCTAATCCTCCACCTGTGGCACCGGCACCCCAGGGTTCTAGTCCTGGTTGGGGTGCCGGATTCTGTCCTGGTTGCTCCTCTTCCAGTCCAGCTCTCTGCTATGGCCCAGGAAGGCAGTGGAGGATGGTCCAAGTCCTTGGGCCCTGCACCCGCGTGGGAGACCAGGAAAAGCACCTGCTTCCTGGGTTCTGATCGGCGCAGCGCGCCGGCCGCAGTGGCCATTGCGGAGTGAACCAACGGAAAAGGAAGACCTTTCTCTCTGTCTCTCTCTCACTGTTCACTCTGCCTGTCAAAAAAAAAAAAAAGTGGAGCAGAAAGAACACTGGCACACTTTCTTCTCAGAATTCTCTGAGATGCTCTACTTGGAATAAATCATAAGTCTTTTATGTTCACACACAAATGACTTGTTCACTTATTCCAGTTTTATATTTAAGCTACCTGTGTGTTCCCCAGTAGACACTAAGTAGATAACTTTTTTAAAAAAGATATGTTTGAAAAGCAGAGTTACAGTGAAATAGGAAAAGACAGAGAGATCTTCCATCTGCTGGATCACTCCCCAAATGGCCGCAAAGGCTGGAGCTGGGCCAATCCAAAGCCGGGAGTTTCTTCTAGGTCTCTGACATGGGTGCAGGAGCCCAAGTACTTGGGCCATCTTCTACTGCTTTCAGGGAGCTGAATCAGAAGTGGAGCAGCTGGAATGGGATGCCTGCACTTTAGGCAGTGGCTTTACCCACTAAGGCACAGCACCAGCCCCTGTGGATACAGGTTATTTTCCCCCCATACCTTGCAACACTTGATGACGTTTAGTGTTAGGCTCTTAGTCATACTTCCTTTGCTGCTATGACAGCATAGGATCATCTGGGAGCTAGAATCCACATTTCCAGCCTAGAGCCAACAGTGAAAACTGGAGAGACCATTGGGAGCCTTTTGCCCAGTTTGTTTGATAAAGGAAGGAATGTAGCCCTCTGTCTCCACGTGGAGTCACAAAGGTTAAAATGAAAGGTAATAATAAAATAATAATTCCTCGAGTGTACAAAATGATGAAAACTATAAATAAAATTTTAGTGAGCATAATGATCATTTCTAATAATTATTTTTAAAATAAACACTGCATATATTCTGCTATAATGGAGAGAGTCTTGCTCTAACTCCTAGAGCACACAGCCTATTTAATTTTAACACCACTACCAGTAACCGTGCAATCTTGCACTAACCTCTAACTCTCCCAGCCCATTTTCCCAACTTTGAAATGAAGAATCTGGACCCTTAAATCCCTAATTCTGCAATGGAAAAATCTATCAAGTTTATGAATACATAGGATGTGTTGTCAAAAGACATCAGAGATGAGAATAAGGAGGAGCTATGTCTATAGGTCTATTCAATTACTTTAAGAAGAGAATGAAGGGGAGAAGAGGAGGAGGAAACGCAAAAGGGGAAGGGAAGGGAAGAAAGGAGAAGGCCTGTTCTCTTACTGTGAGCCAGCATTACCATGACCACAGCTGCAGACTGACCCACTTGAAGTAGGTCTCCAGACACTGGCTGTTTCATCTACAAAGTCCAAGTGCAAGAAGGAAAAGCAGAAAGAAATGATACTTCAGGGGACTGGCATTGTGGTGCTGTCGAATGAGCTGCCACTTGCAATGCTGGCATCCCATATCAGAGCGCCACGTCGAGTCCAGGTTGTTCCATTTCCAATCTAGTTTCTTGGTGATGAGCCTGGGAAAGCAGCAGAAGACGGTCCAAGTACTTGGACCCCTGCCACCCTCGTGGGAGACCTGGATTGAGTTCCACGTTCCTGGCTTCAGTCTGGCCCAGTCCCAGCATCGCAGCCATCTGGGGAAAGAACCAGTGAGTGGACGAACTCTTTCTTTCTTTCTTTCTTTCTTTCTTTCTTTCTTTCTTTCTTTCTTTCTTTCTTTCTTTCTTTCTTTCTTTCTTTCTTCCTTCCTTCCTTCCTTCCTTCCTTCCTTCCTTCCTTCCTTTCTTTCTTTCTTTCTTTCCTTCTCTCTGTCACTCTGCATTTCAAATAAATAAATTTAATCTGTCAAAAAATAAGAAAAGAAAGAAGTGATAACTTTTTACGTACTAAGTACTCAATGCACTTTACAGGGTGAAACAAACAAATAAAAAAACTGTCCTGAAAGTTGCTGTAGACACTGTCTGCTTCCCTCATGCCTCACTCCTTTCCAGAAACACATGTTTCATCCAGGGCTATTTCAGGAAAGGCCACACTCCCGCATCACTATGCACTCATTCATTTAACCATCACAACAGTCCTACATGGAAGGTATTTTCCCTAAGCCCATGTAACATAATGAATTTGAGGCAGAGCAGAGAGAGGTGGGTGATGTATTCAGGGCTACACAGCTGTCAAGTGGCAAAGCAGGATTCAAACTCAAATAGTAAACTGCAAAGTCTGTACTCCAACACATGCACACGACACCCAGCATCCGAAGCTCCGGAGTTCTTCCCACACGAGGTGCTTCACCTTGAGCGCTTCTTTAAACCAAGAACAATAAAACCTACCGCCCTGGATTGTACCATGACATAGGTATAACGCTTATTACAGACAGACGGCTTAACCATTTTTTTTTCCTTTTGCCCTTAGAAAGCTCCAGCTTGATTTCTCCACATCTCAGCCTACAGAGATACAATTCTTCTATGGATGATTCCCATTTGCTAACCTTGTTCACCGTGGCTGATTTGAGAACCTGATTTATCATGCCTTGGTTCATCTGGGCATTAAAAAAACAAGCTTTTGTCTCTATCTTGTGTGTGTGCACGCACATGCATGTGCATTTTTAAACTGCATTTTGCTAAGTGCTGAATAAATAAATCCTTCTTGAGGTTTAGCACTAGCTGCCTGTAGGGGGAAAGACACAGAAGTATGGCTTGTTCAAATTTGATAAACACAAGCTTCCAGCTGCTTTTACTTTGGCCAAAAGCCTTGTGCTCAATTTGAAACTGGTCTCCTTCAGTTTCTCAACTCCTAATTGACAGGGCAGGAATGGACTCTCTCCTCCTGCTCTCTGAACTGCTTGACTCCGCCCACATTTAGCACAGTTTAGACGGAATGAGAAAAGAAATGATCTTCAGAGAAAATCATCTTTCTTTTTTTCTATCTGTATTGTATTTAAAAGATTTATAGTAAATGCTTGCCTAAGTTCTGCTGATTTTTGGACCTGAAATGCTAATTTTATATTTTCATTGACAACTTCTACAATCTTCTGAGGCTGATAATCCAAAAAGAAGAACTATATTCCTATGCTTAATTCATCTCCAAGACCCAAGGTTAGTGATTGTGTTAAAAAATCTGACAAAAGCAAACACAACAAGTAGATAGAAAAATTAAATATAACTGATGTTTTAAAAATTATTAAGGATGGGCTGGTGCCTCGGCTCACTAGGCTAATCCTCTGCCTGTGGCGCCGGCACCCCGGGTTCTAGTCCCGGTCGGGGCGCCGGAGTGAAGTGGAGGATGGTCCAAGTCCTTGGGCCCTGCACCCGTATGGGAGAACAGGAGGAAAGACCTGGCTCCTGGGTTCGGATCGGCGCAGTGCGCCAGCAGCAACGCGCCGGCCGTAGCGGCCACTTAGTGGGTGAACCAACGGAAAAAGGAAGACCTTTCTCTCTTCTCTCTCTCTCTCTCACTGTCTAACTCTGCCTGTCAAAAGAAAATTATTAAGGAATATCATGTGAAATACAAATGGCCAAGAGACACATGAAAAAAATGTTTAGGATCATTAGTCATCAGGGAAAGGCAAATGAAAACTACAATGAGGTTTCCCTCAGCCCAGTTAGAAGGACGACCATCCAAAAATCAAGAAATGACAAATGCTATTGAGAATCTGTGGGGAAAGGAACTCTAATACACGGTTGGTGGGAATGTAAACTAATACAACCATTATAGAAGATAGTGTGGAGATTCCTCAGAAATCTGAAAATAGATGTACCATATGACCCCAGCCATCCCACCCTGGGAATTTACTCAAACAAAATCAGCATATGAGTTATGTACCCCATGTTTATTTCAGCTCAGTTCACAATAGCTAAGATGGAATCAACACATATGTCTATCAACTGATGACTAGATAAAGAAAATGTGGTATACATGCACTATGGAATACTGCTCAGCCATAAAATAGAATCCTTTCTTTTGAAACAAAATGAATGCAACTGGAAACCATTATGCTTAGTGATATAAGCTAGTCCTAAAAAGAAAAAAAAAAACTCATGTTTCCTCTGATATATGATAGTTAATATAGAATACCAAAAAAAGGTATCAGAACAAAACAGACATCTTGTGATTTGATTGTTGTTTTTGCCCCTTGTTTATACTCCTATGGAATTGTGATCGTTATACTTTTTACTTGTTGAATATTATGGTTAGTGGTGCATTAAGCTTGTGACTATAGAGAGTCTGTATTTGCAAAATTTGAAGAAGAGGAGGAAGGGAAGGGAATGGAGGAGATATTGAGGGAGGGAGAAAAAAAGGGAGGGCACTATGGTTGTTTTCTTGGAGTTGTATCTGTGGAATGCATGAAATCTGTTCTCTTTATATTGATAAAAATTAAATAAGCAAAAAATAAACAAAGAATATAGTGAACAACCATACCATATACCAACAGCTTTGAAATCTAACTAAATGCATTCATTTTGGAGAAAAACATAAAAAGCCAATATTAACACAACAAAAAACTCAGAAAATTTCAAATATATGAACGTATTAGACATATTTAAATTGTATACAAAAAAGATCTTGCCCTCTCCTCTAAGACAAAATCCTACTCTCAAATAATTTAAAAGAAATGAATAATCCTAATCTTAGATAAATTGTTCCAGAACAAAGAAAAATAAGGAAAGCAGCCTAATTTATTTTACAATGCCATTAATTTATATAAAAACTAGGCAAGGATAACTAACAAGATAAATTATAGTTCAATTCCATTTGATAACATAAATACAAAAATCAAAAAATAGCTAGCTAAATTCAATAGAATATTTAAAGGTATATCATGATCAAATGGAGTTTTTTAACTCAGAAAAATTAGTTATATAAACATTTTTAAAAATACATTTGATCCATGTTAATGAAAGGAGAAAAATTATAGTTACCTTGCTACATAGAAGGAAAAAAGCTTAGTGAATTTTAATGCCAAGATAATATATTTTTTAAACCTTAAAACTACAAATCGTAGTTTCAATGGTAAAAAGGTACTTCTCAAAAATATATAAGCATTATACTTAGTGAAAAAAATATTCACTTATTTCCTTTAAGGTTAGAAAATATAATGATTCACAAGAAAATGCAAGAAATACAAAACACACAAGATCAAACCAGGTGGTGGGAGATTGCTAGACTCAAAATAAACCACAAAATCAATAACTTATATACATTCCTCACCATGGTGGACCATAACTCACCAACCTCAAGGTGTAGTTGCCCCTGATGACCTCTTTACAAAGAGCACAGTATGAGAAGGGGACAAAAGAAGTAATTTGGGGAAAGGGTGCTGTGGCACAGCAGGTTAAGTAGCACGTGACATTGGCACCCCATAGTGGCCCAGTGTGGGAGACAAGGATGGTGTTCTTGGCTTAGTCCTGGCCTAGCCCTGGCTGTTGCAGCCATTTCGAAAGCTAATCAGTGGACAGAACTTACTCTTTTGCTCTGTCTCTCCTCTCCGTCACTCTGCCTTTCAAATAAGTAAATCTATTTAAATAAATAAATTAACAAAATAAATATTTTATTCTTCACTAAGGGAACAAAGAGGGAGAGGGTAAAAGCAAAGCAAAAGTTCAAGAGAATAATATTGTGCCAACCACTACATTACTTCTAAAGCCAGGGTCTGTCCATCCATATGGCAGTAAAATGAAGGAAGTATTAGAAAGGACTGTGTTGAGGAGGGATGCTGGGAAAGGATGTGGATGGATGGTCTCTGCGTTCACACTAGCTCTGGGTGGAAATTTCACACCTCTGAGTTAGTCTATGAGTGAGCTGCCTTTGGAATGAGTTGATATGAAATAGCAGGCAAGAGAGATTATTGAGCAGGCTTCTCTTTGGCTCCCCACCATATCATTGTGGCCATTTCAGGAAGGCTCTTAGTGTGGAAGCCAATGGATCTTTCAGGCCTGTTCCTCCAAAAGAATCTAATGGCTATTTCCCTAAAACTAATCTAATAGTTGTCCTCTACCCTACAATCTCAAGTGCACCTGACAGTCAAGCTTGGATAAATAGACAAGTAATGATTTATTGTTTCCCTCTCCTCCAAGCTCATGGTAACCACCATTCTACTCTCTGCTTCAGAGAGTTTGACTGGATATCTAACATAAATGGGATCATGCAGTATTTGTTTCTTCTGCCTCTTGTTTATCTAACTCTGATGTTCTCCAAGTTCATCCAGGTTGTCACATATGGAAAGATTTACTTCTTCATAAAGGTTGAATACTGCTCCATTGTCAGTGCGTATAAAGCTTCAGCTGAATTCAGATGAATAAGTTCTAGAGATCTGCTGTTCAATAGTGCCCCTAGTTAACAATACTATATGTACCTTAAAATTTTGGTAATAGGGTAGATCTCAAGTTACTCCATACAAGTACACATAAAAAACTGGCAGGAGAAAACTCAGAGTTGATGGGCTTTCATTACCTTAATTGTGGTAATAATTTCATGGATATATGCATATGTGCAGACCAATCAAATGGTATACATTAAGTATGTTGCAGTTTTCTGTATAACAATTATGCCATAAAAAAGCTATTATATATATATAAGTGTGCTTATTTATATGCTTATTTATGTAAAAATACATATGTACATGTAACTAAATATGTATATGGAAAAATACCAAACAATGTTTGGAAGCAACAGATAGGAAAAATCACTAACAAAATCAATTTTCCCAAGAATTCATCTTCTACCACAGTGGTTCCAAGGTGGTTAGAAGTCACTAACAGAGAAAATCCAGCATTGTAAAAGAAGGGAAGGGGATGTTAGCATAGTGACTATGTGTTTGGTTGAAGATGAAGTCTTCCTCCCTGAAACGCTAGCTTGAAATTTTCAAAGCTGTTGCCTCTTATAATTTAAATAGACAGGAGCAAGCAAGCCATCTCTGTCTCTGTTGCACCGAAAGGGACACCATGGCCCACAGAGAACAGGTAATTGAGATATAAGGCATGAGTCCTGGAGAATTTGTTTTCTGTTTCCATGGTGCTTTCTTTAGGCTAATGCCAGGGAAAGCAGACAGAAAATAGAAATTAAGACCAAAATTAAAAATCCATTACAGAAAAGAGAAAGGAAAAAATATTCATTTGTTGATCAGGAAATATTTATCAACTGCAAATTGTTCACTGGAAGCTGAAAAAGGCATCAGGATTTAGCACATCAACAACAATAATAATAAATATTTACAATATGCCTAAGACTTTATTGAACGCTCAAAAATACTAAATCACTTAGTCCTTACAGCAACCCTAAGAAGTGGGTACCACCATTATCTATATGTTGTAAGCTAGGAAATTGAGGATTTGCCAGGAGAAGTAATTCACTCTGAGTCACATACATAATAAATAGTGGAGCAGGGATTCATATCCTATCTTTCCAGTGCATCTGTGCAGTCCACGATAACAATGAAGAGACATGTCCTCCAATCTCCCTCTACTAATAGGGAAGAGAGGGATGAGCAAAGTATCAAATACAATAACTACTAATCATGAAGGTTATTTCTCATTGGGCGCTGATCTCTGAGTGACCAGTGTGGTGCTAAAGGCTTTGCCAACATTTTACATTCAGTTCACCACATGAGCCAATGGATGAGAACTGTTCTGCTCAGGTCATATGAGGAAAAACTGACACCCAGGAAATGGAAAGTGACTTGCAAGAGAGAAGAAAGCCTGGAATTCCAGCTCTGTGATGGCTGCCTCCAAAATCCAAACACTGAACTACTTCTGGACATGGGAAAGTCACTGACTTAATTTTGGTGGAGGGTGAGAGAAGGTAGATCAGGAAGGCTTCCTGAAGGAAGTAATATCTAAACTGAGAAGTGAACTCTCATACTCACAAAACAGGAATGATTCACATTTGAGGTGACTTTGTATGGTTTCCTAACCATAATTAACTTATGCTAGGATGATCTGTATTTAAAACTGTGATTCTACATTTATGATATCCTTTACCTAGAATTGCAAAAACTTTAATGTTTGGAAAGAGAACTGAATTTATATCTGCTCAGAAAGACATAAAACAAGGAGCAGATTTTGTGGTACAGTAGGTTAAGCCACAGCTTGAGATGCCCTCATCCCATAGGAGAGTGCCTGTTCAAGTCACGGCTCCTCCCCTTCTTTATTTTTTATTTATTTATTTTTTATTTCTTATGCTTTTTAATTTTTTTAGTAATATAAATTTCATAAGTACAACTTTATGAATATAGTTATCCTTCCCACAATCCCTACCTTTCCCACCCACACTCCCCTCTCCTCCTCCCTCTCCCCTTGCCAGTCCCATTCTTCATTGAGATTCATTTTCAATTAACTTTGTATACAGAAGACCAACTCTGTACTAAGTAAAGATTTCAACAATTTGCACACACACACACACAAACTGAGAACTAGTTTTACAGTTAACTCTTATAATACAACTCATTGAGGACAGAGGTCTTGCATGAGGAGTCAGTGCACAGTGAAACCTGCTGTTAATTTAATAATTAACACTCTTATGTATGACATCAGTGACAACCCAAGACTCTTGATATGAGCTGCCTAGGCTATGAAAGCCTTTTGAGTCCACAAACTCCATCAGCACTTGGACAAAGCCCTAAGCAAAGTGAAAGTTCTCTCCTCCCTTCAGAGAAAAGTACATCCTTCTTTGATAGCCACTTCTTTCTGCTCGCATCTTACTCACAGAGATCCTTCATTTTTTGCCATGGTGTCTTGGCTTTCCATGCCTGAAATGCTCTCATGGGCTTTTCAGACAGAACTGGAAGCCTAAAAGTCTGATTCTGAGGTCAGAGTGTTACTTAAAGCAATTGTCATTCTATGAGTCTGCTGTATGGGCTGCTTCCCATGTTGGAACATTCTTTCCTTTTAAATTCTATCTATTATTATTACCAGACACCCAATTTCATTTATATGATCCCTTTAACACTTAATTTTATCTGTATGATCACTTTAACACTTAATATGATCCCTTTAACACTTAAAATGGTGTTTTTACTATCCAGCTTAATGGGATTTGGGGTCCCATGGCAAGTTTTTAAACTGTACCTTTAGATGCAAGACCATAGGAATGTATGCAGAACTATAGTTTTATAGTTACAAACTTCCTCCTTCCCCTCTTATCCCCACTCTTATTTTTTTTCCCACTCTTATTTTTACTGTGATCTATTTTCAATTGACTTTATACACATATGATTAACTCTATATTAAGTAAAGAGTTCAACAAATAGTATGAAGAAACAAACCCAAAAACAAAACAAAAAAATAGAAACTGTTCCTCCACAGACAAGACAAGGGCAGCTCAAGTCATCCCTTCTCAAAGTCTCAGATTCACTGCTACAGATTTCCTCCCCTTCTGATCCAGCTTCCTGCTAATGTACTTAGGAAGGCTGCAGATGATGGCCCAAGTAGTTAGGTTCCTATCACCCACATTAGAGTCTCAGATGGAGTTCCTGGATCCTGGTTTCTGTCTAACCCTACCCCAGCTGTCATGGGCATTTGTGGATTTAACTAGTGGATGCAAGATCCCTCTCTCCCTCTCTCTGTCACTCTGCCTTTCAAATAAGTTAATAATAAAAATATCATTTTTAAAAAAGAAAACAAAGACCATAAATGATTTTCCACTTTCCCAACCCTTATAAACCCTGTCTTCCTATATAAAGTACATAAACATGAGAATGGCATGACCTTCACTCTCACTGCTGTTTCTGAATCATGCAGATGTTCTGATGTTCTCTCATTATAGTATGATTTTTAAAAAACCTATCTTTTCCACTAAATCGTGAACAGAGAAAAAGAGAGAGAGAAGATGCTAGAATCCCATGACCCCTCTTGAACACTTGGATTTAACCATGATTCAATTATGCTTATATTCGTATTTATTATGTTAACTAAGAAATTTTCTTTCTTGCTACGTAACATTAATTACAGTTGCATTTCTGACCAGTTAAAGTCAATAATCCTAAATGATTTAAAGACCAGTAAGGACTCTATGATACTGTGGACTGATTAAACTCAATTGGTACCTGCATTTGACATAATCTTCAAAGAAAATCCACAAATGGGAACAAATTTAAATAACAGAATGAGTAAATAAGTTTGCTGCCTTAAAAAATGTGGTGTAGAATGATAGAGGAGGATGAAACTAGAAAAACCACAGCTATGCATTTATCACAGTGATGTAGCTAATGAAAGACAGAAATGAAACTCCTAGTCCAGGTGTGTTCAGCAAGAGATCAGCTTAATTTACCCTTATGGGGGATAATCGCTATCGCAATGCAACTAGAGTGGCATTCACAAGTCCCTTGTTCCAATTTTGGCATTCTCCCACTGAAGAAGCATTTTGAGTTTCAAAACTTCTAGACTTTTCAAGATTCATTTATCAAAAGACAAGAACCATGTAGGATGGAGACTGGCGGTAGCTCAACTTAATATAATATAAATAAGATAATAGAAATTAGTCCACACAGAGTCAAATGACATGTGTATACACACATACACACACACCACACACACACATACACACATAGAACACACAGAGAGAAAGAGAGAGAGAGAGAGAGAAACAGAGACAGAGACAGAGAAAGAGAAAGAGAAAGAGAAAGAGAAAGAGAAAGAGAAAGAGAAAGAGAGAGATCTTTCATTTCCTAGTTAACTTCCCAAATGCCACAACAGCCAGGACTGGGCCAAGCCTAAGTGGAGCCAGGAGCTTCATCTGGGTCTCCTTTATGGATGGCAGGGGTGCAAGTATTTGGGCCATCTTCTGCTGCTTTCCCAGCACATTAGAAGGAAGCTGGATTGGAAGTGGAGCAGCTAGGATTCAAACCAGTGCCCATAAGGGATGCCAGCATCATAGGCAGCAGCTTAACCCATTACATCACCAGCCCCTAAAATGATGGTTTTAATTGCCATCTGGAATTGGAAAAGTTCCCTAACATTTTGTTCTGTGCTTTTGCATTTCATCAATATGCCATGTGGGAATAGAGCAAGGTGCTGATGACAGTCTTAAAGTGAATGGCTGGTAGTAGTGGATTCTATCTACTGGTCTGTTGCTACCATCATTTCTCTAGGCCACAGCAGCATGGACTCTAAGCTAGCCCCCCTGCTTCCACTCTAATCTACTCTTGATATTCAGAGTGCATCCCAATTAACAATACCCTTCAGTGACTTTTCACCATTATTAAGTAGAAATAAAAATCTTCAAATTCCAAGACTGCAAATTAGGGAATGACATATTGTGCTAGGCTAGGGATAAGTAGTCAAAAAAAGTGCAGGGGGTGCAGTCACAGGGGAAAATCAGGGAGAAAAATGCACTGGAAATCCTACAAAAAGATGAAGAATGCTGCAGACCTCTGTGGAAGGTGAGGACAACTGCACCAAAATGAACACAACATACATCTGCAATAGCAGAGACCCAGAGCAGGATGCTGCTTGATTGAGGCTTGGAGACAGAGGTAACAGCAGACAGCAGAAAACCATGGTGATGTAGCCAGAGGGAGAGCATAGCGTGAGTCCAGACTGGAGCCCTAGAGGCTAGCAGTTGCTAGTGGTTACCCATGGACTCAGCAGAAATAAAGAGGGTACATTTATCTCACCCCAGCTTCCCCAAAATAGCACCTACTGCTGAGAAAGGCTGTTTGGGAAGCAGTTTGAGAAGCCTCTGTGCACATGCACAATAACTGACTGAGATAGGATGCCATCTTCTTGGCAGTCCTGGAAGCAGTGGCAGGAAGAAAACAACATTCGGCCAGTGGCTCTTATGTACGTGCATGATCCAGAGATTCTAGTGGAAGGAAAACTCTGCAGTCTCCACTGCCTTTGAGCCTGACTAGAAGATTGCTGGGCACCCACATAGGACTGTGAGGCACACCCAGCCTCCCATATCAAGATGCTTAGGTGGAGCTGTCTCAGTGAACATCTGCCTCTCTGTTGACTTGATAGAATGGCAGGGCAGAGCAAAACCTCTACATCCATAGAATGTGGGATCCTTGTGTGCTGAGACCATGGGGACTCAGTGGTTACATGAGAAGGTACAAGGTGCAGCTGGGTCACTGGGAAATCATGCTCAGAGCTCCTTGGTTACCTGGGGCAGGTCACTGCAGTGGGAACTGTGCTCTCAATGAGGACTGTGCAGATCATTTGTGTGGTTTGTATAGTGGTGTGGATTAGTATTGAACACACTGGGGGCTAACACCCAGGCATCACTCAGCTTAGAAAATAAGAGGTGAGGGGAGGATCACACCAAGAGAGGTGCCCATTCCCTACCTCTGTAAACAAGGAGATCTACCATCATGCCCAACTTGGGTATTACCCTAGATACTTCATCCCACCTTGGAGCACTGACCAGAGCTCACTGACCACACCCACCACACATCTCTTGGTATTCACTGAAAGTGCAGACATTCCACTATACCACAGAGCCATAGCTCAAGGATAAAAGCCATCAGAGAGAAAAACAAAGTCAACTCTACAAATGCATAAAATAAATGCAGAAATTCAAGAAATAAGAATAAGGAAGACACCATGACACCCCCCCTCCCAAAGTAACACAACAACCCTTCAACAGTAGAATGTGAAGATGAAGATATTGGGGCAATTACAGAGACAGAATTCAAAAAATTAATCATAGGTTTAAAACCATACATGATATGAATGAAAATTTTTCCCATGAAATTGAAATTTTAAAGAAAAATCAAAATAATATATTAGAAATGGAGACTTCAATAGATAAAATTTAAAAAAGCAGCGGAAAGACTTAACAGCAGACTTGGTGAAGTAGAAGAAAGAACATCCAAGCTTGAAGACAAATCTTTGGAACTCTCAGTCAGACAAAAAAAAAAAAAAAAAACAAGACAAAGAAATGAAAAAACTTAAAAACAGTGTTGCAGATTAAAGGATTTAAGGGATACTATTAAATGGCCCAACATATCCGTCTCAGGAGTTCCTGAAGCTGTAGAAAGAGAATAGACTTGAAAGCTTATTTAGTGAAATAATTACAGAAAATTTCACCAATTTGAAGAGAGAAAGGGATGTCCAAGTAGAGGAAGCACATAGAACTCCTAACAAACATGACCAGAAAAGACTCTCCAGTTAAAAGATACAGACTAGCTGAATGGATTAAAAAACGAGAACCATCTATTTACTGCCTCCAAGAAACATATCTCACTAACAATGACACATACAGACTGAAATTGAAAGGATTGAAAAAGTTATTCCATGCTAACAGAAATCAGAAAAGGGCAGATGTTGCCATACGAATATCAGACACAATAGACATTAAAACAAAAACTGTTAAAAGAGACAGAGAGCCGGTGTCGTGGCTCACTAGGCTAATCCTCCGCCTTGCGGCGCCGGCACACCAGGTTCTAGTCCTGGTCGGGGCGCCAGATTCTGTCCCGGCTGCCCCTCTTCCAGGCCAGCTCTCTGCTGTGGCCAGGGAGTGCAGTGGAGGATGGCCCAAGTGCTTGGGCCCTGCACCCCATGGGAGACCAGGAGAAGCACCTGGCTCCTGCCTTCGGATCAGCGCGGTGTGCTGGCCGCAGTGCACCAGCCGCGGCGGCCATTGGAGGGTGAACCAATGGCGAAAGGAAGACCTTTCTCTCTGTCTCTCTCTCTCACTGTCCACTCTGTCTGTCAAAAAAATAAAATAAATAAAATAAAAAAATAAAATAAAATAAATAAAAAGAGACAGAGAAGGGCACTATGTAAAGATTAAGGGATCAATTCAACAGGAAGGTATGACTATAATAAATGTATATGCACCCAAATACAGGGCACCTTGCTAAAAAAATAAAAATAAAAAAATAAAAAATAAAAGAAATGTTAATGGATCTGAAGAGAGATATATATTCCAATGCAATAGTAATGGGAACTTTGACACCCTACTTTCAGCAATGGACAGATCAACTAGACAGAAAAGCAACAGAGAGGGGCCGGTGATGTGGCTCACTTGGTTAATTTTCTGCCTGCGGTGCTGGCATCCCATATGGGCACCGGGTTCTAGTCCTGGTTGCTCCTCTTCCAGTCTAGCTCTCTGCTGTGGCCTGGGAAGGCAGTGGAGGATGGCCCAAGTGCTTGGGCCCCTGCATCCACATGGGAGACCAGGAGGAAGCACCTAGCTCCTGACTTCAGATCAGTGTAGCTCCAGTCGTAGCGGCCATTTGGGGGTTGAAACAACGGGAGGAAGACCTTTCTCTCTGTGTCTCTCTCACTGTCTAACTCTGTCAATTAAATTTAAAAAAAAGAAAGAAAAACAACAGAGAAACAATAAAGGTAATCGAAACTATGGACCAAATGGACCTAACAGATATCTACATACCTTTTCACCCCACAGTTGCAGAATACACATATTTCTCATTAATGCATAGAACCATAGAACTTTTTATAGGATATACAATATGCTATGCCATAAAGCAACTCTCAGCAAATCTTAAAAAACTGAAATCCTACCATGAATCTTCTCTGACCACATTGGAATGAAGCTGGAAATCACAAACTCAAGAATCCCAATATCATATGCAAACACATGGAGACTGAACAGCATGCTCCTCAATGAACAGTGAGTATAGAAAAAAATAAAAGATAAATAAAAAAATTCCTGGAAACAAAAATAAAGATGAAAATACACCATATCAAAACTTGAAGGATACAGCAAAAGCAGTGTTTAGAGGGAAGTTTATAGGAATTGGTGCCTATGTGAAAAAAAAGATAGAAAGACACCAAATAAATGAACTATCACTGCATGTCAAGGACCATGAAAACAACTATAAGCCAAACCCAAAATTAGTAAGAGGAAAGAAATAATTAAAATTAGAGAAGAAATATAAACAAAATGGAAACCAAAAAAACCCACAAAAGATCAATGAAATGAAGAACTTTCTTTTGAAGAAATAAACAAAATAAACACCATTGGTACAACTAACTATAACAAAAGATGGGAAAGACCCAAATCAATAAAATCAGAGATGAAACATAAATGTAACAATAGATACCACTGAAATAAAGTGAATCATCAGGAATTACTACAAAGAGCTGTACAACAAATTGGGAAACTTAGAAGAAATGAACAGATTCCTAGATACATACAATCTACCAAAATTGAGTCATGAAGACATAGAAAACCTAAACAGACCATTAACCAAGACAGAAATTGAATCAGTACTAAAGAGCCTACCAACAAAAAGAAGATCAAGACCAGATGGCTTAACTGCTGAATTCTACCAAACATTTAAAGAAGAACTAATTCCAATTCTCTTCAAGCTATTCAAAACAATTGAAAGGGATGTAATCCTCTCAATCTATGAACGTTGCATCACCTCAAATCCTAAACCAGAAAATGATACCACAGAGAAAGAGAACTATAGATCAATGAACATAGATGCAAAAATCCTCAATAAAATAATAGTTAATCGAATCCAACAACACATCAAAAAGTTCATTCACTTGGACCAATTGGGATTTATCCCTGGTATGCAGTGACAGCTCCACAATTGCAGATCAATCAATGTGATACTTCATATTAACAAACTGAAAATGAAAACCATATGGTTATCTCAATAGATTCAGAGAAAGCTCTTGATAAAATAAAACATCCTTTCATGATGAAAACCTTAAGCAAACTGGGAGTAGAAGGAACATTCCTTAACACAATCAAAGCAATTTATGACAAACCCATGGCCAGCATCCTATTGAATGAGGAAAAGCTGGAAGCATTCCCTGTAAGATCCAGTGGGCAAGGATACCCACTCTCAACACTGCTATTTAATATAGTCCTGGAAGTTTTAGCCAGAGCCATTAAGCAAGAAAAAGAAATCAAATGATCAAATGGATACAAATTGGAAAAGAGGAAATCAAACTATCCCTCTTTGCAGATGACATGATTATATATATATATATATATATATATATATATATATATATATATATGACTCCACTGAGAGACTATTGGAATTCATAAAAGAGTTTTGTAAAGTGGCAGGATATAAAATCAACACAGAAAATTCAACAGCCTTTGTATGCACAGACAATTCCATGGCTGAGGAATAACTTTTAAGATCAGTTCCAAATACAATAGCTCCAAAAAGAATTAAGTACCTTGGAATAAATTTAACCAAGGAAGTTAAAGATCTCTACTTGAAAATTACAAAACACTGAAGAAAGTAATAGAAGAAGACATTGAAAAATGGAAACATCTCCCATGTTCATGGATTGGAAGGATTAATATCATCAAAATGTCCATAATACCAAAAGCAATTTAGATATTCAATGCTTTTCCAATCAAAATAACAATGACATTCTGTGCAAATCTAGAAAAAAAGATACTAAAATTCACCTGGGAAGACAAGAGACTCAGGAAAGCTAAAGCAGTCTTACACAACAAAAACAAAGTGAGAGGCACCACAATGTCTGATTTAAATACATATTACAGGGAAATTATAATCAAAACAGCCTATTACTGGCACAAAAGCAGATGTGTAGACCAATGAAATAGAATAGAAACTCCAGAAATCAATCCACATCTACAACCAACTTGTCTTTGACAAAGAAGCATAAACCAATACCTGAGCAAGGACAGTCTCCTCAACAAATGGTGCTGGGGAAACTGTATCTTAACATGCATAAGTATGAAGCAAGACCCATATCTTACATATCTTACACAAAAATCCACTCAAAAATGGATTAAAGACCTAAATCTATGATCTGATGCCATCAAATTACTAGAGAACATTGGGGGAACTCTGAAAGACATTAGCATAGGCAAAGACTTCTTGGAAAACATCCCAGAAGCACAGACAATCAAAGCCCAAATTGACAAATGGCATTACATCAAGCTGAGAAGCTTCTGCACTGCAAAAGAAACACTAGCAAAGTAAAGAGGCAACTGACAGAATGGGAGAAAATACATGCAAACTACGCAACTGATAATAGGTTAACACCCAGAATCTATAAAGAGCTCAAGAAATTCAACAACAAAACAAACAACCCAGTTAAGGAGTGAGCAAAGGAACAGTCATTTTTCAAGAGAGGAAGTCCAAATGGGCAAGGAACACTTGAAAAAATGCTCAGAATCATTAGCTATCATGGAAATGCAAATCAAAACCACAATCAGGTTTCACCTCAATCCAGTTAGAATGGCTCTCATACAGAAATCAAAAAACAAAAACACAATTAATAATTAATGCTGGTGAGGAGTGAGAATAAAGGTATCCTAATCCACTGTTTATTGGAATGTAAACTGGTGCAGCCACTGAGAAAGACAATATAGAGATACCTCAGAAATCTGAATAGAGACCTACCACATGATCCAGCCATTCCACTCCTGGGAATTTACCCAAACCAGATGAAATCAGCATATGAAAGAGTAAGCTGCACCCCCATGTTCATTGTAGCACAATTCACAATAGCTAAAATATGGAATCAACATAGATATCCATCAACTGTTGGCTAGATAAAGAAACTATCAGATATATATATATATATATATATATATATATATATATATATACACATACACACACACACACTATGGAGTACTCAGCTATAAAGAAAAATGAAATCCTGTCTTTGCATCAAAATGGACAAGATGAAACCATTATACTTAGTGAAATAAGCCAGTCCCCAAAAGACAGATATCTGCCTTTTTACCTGGTCCGAGGTACCTAAATGTAATATTCAGGAATGAAATGGATATTTTGAGATTCTATGATTGTTTACAGTCCCTGTCTCTTCTGTTGATAGGCAATTTTTTTTCTTCATACTATTTATTGAACTTTTTTACTTAGTGTCAGGTTAACTACATGGTCATTAAGTAAAATGAAAACAGATTTTTGTAAAACTTAAGAGTGGGAATGTGAGAGGGAGGAAGAACAAGGGTTGGAGCTTGGGTTATCGGAGGATAGGGTGGAAAGTACCACTATGTTCCTAATCTGTATGTATGAAATACATGAAATTTGTATAAATTAAATGAAACTTTAAAAAATTAAAATAATACAAGTTTTAAAAAAAGAAAAAGAAATAAAAATATTCAGCAGGGCTTCAAGGTCCTTGCAGTCTGGTTTCCATTAATTCATCCAACCTCACGTCTGACCACAATCTCTTCACTCCTTGGGCTCCAATCACTTGGTTCCCACACAGGCCAAATTTTTCCTTCCAAGTTTTGGATTGTCCAATGCTTCTACTTGAAATAATCTTCCCATTTCCTTTTTTATCTTTGGACCTCTAAACAGTTCCATTTTCTTCTACAATGTTCTCTGACAGCATCATGTATTTCTCAACCTAGTGGCTCTAAGCTTTTCAAAGAGAAAGGTAATGTTTTCTATGTGTATCAGTCTGAGCCTAGTGAATAACATCTTCCTGACATAATGGTTGCTCAATAATTGTCCTGTAAATGATTGGATACATGAATATGCTAGTGAATAACTCCTGTTTTTAGTAAAGGAAACTAAGGCTTGGAAAGAATAAGCAATTTGAGACAATATTCAGAGAAAATGCAATACATATTTTGTTAAAAGGCCATTCTAACTATCTAAAAGGAGAAAATAGCATAAAAACTTTATGACAACTTCACTTAAAATACCACAATGAAACAGACATTGTGGCCAAACAGGTTAAGCCACTGTTTGGAACATGCACATCCCATATCACAGTGCCAGTGCCAGTTCCAGTTACTCTGTTCTTCAATCAAGCTTTCTTCTAATGCATGTAAGAAGGAAGCATATGATGGCCCAAGTGCTTGGGTTCTTGCCACCCATGTGGGAGACCTAAATGGAGTTTCTGGCCCCTGTCTTTGATCTGGCCCAACCTTAACTGTTGTGAGCATTTGGAGAGTGAACCACTGATGAAAGACCTCTCTCTCTCTCCCCAATCTCTCTCTTTCTCTTTCTCCCTTTCTGTCAATCTGCCTTTCAAATATGTGCTTGTGTGTGTATATAGATATATGTGTATATATATATATATATATATGTGTGTGTGTGTGTGTGTGTGTACATATGCATATGTATATATATATATATTCCTTTAAAAGATACCTTTTAAATATTTTTGGATGAGAAAGAGCTTTTTAGTTGCAGAACATTATCAAAGACTTGGAATAGAACTTAGTAATCTCTCCCAATTCTTAACATCAGAGAACCCTTAATCAGATCTGTCCCCATGAACATATGATAATACAGCAAGGGCATCTTGCCTTTCTGAAATTTCAAAACTGCTGTACATATAAATAAGTATCTGAAGTTTTTATTTCTTAATATATTGCTTCTATTTGGAAGCCCAGAGGAACAAAGAACATTTTGCTAACAAACATTATCTCTTAATGATGATCCTTGTATTGACCTAAGGAAAACTGAAAAAGGAATAGAGTACACTGGAAATGAAATACAGAATCATTCCACTGATTTTATGGAATTCTTAATATATTAATATATATTAATATATTAAGAATTAATTAATATATTAAGAATTAATATATTAAGAATTTCCAGGACTTAATAAATATAAATTCCAAAGTACAGCTTTTGGATTACAGTGGTTCCTCCCCCCATAACTTCCCTCCCACCTGCAACCCTCCCATCTCCCATTCCCTCTCCCATTCCATTCACATCAAGATTCATTTTCAATTCTCTTTATATACAGAAGATCAATTTAGTATATACTTAGTAAAGATTTCAACAGTTTGCACCCACACACAAACACAAAGTGTAAAAATACTGTTTCAGTACTAGTTATACCATTAATTCACATAGTACAACACATTAAGGACAGAGATCCTACATGGGGAGTAAGTGCACAGTGACTCCTGTCGTTGACTTAACAAATTGACACTCTTGTTTATGGCATCAGTAATCACCCGAGCCTATTGTCATGAGTTGCCAAGGCTATGGAAGCCTTTTAAGTTTTCCAACTCTGATCTTATTTAGACAAGGCCATAGTCAAAGTGGAAGTTCTCTCCTGCCTTCAGAGAAAGGTACTTCCTTCTTTGATGGCCCATTCTTTCCACTGGGATTTAACTCGTAGAGATCTTTCATTTACTTTTTTTTTTTTTTGCCAGAGTGTCTTGGCTTTCCATGCCTAAAATACTCTCATGGGCTCTTCAGCCAGATCCGAGTGCCTTAAGGGCTGATTCTGAGGCCAGAGTGCTGTTTAGGACATTTGCCATTCTATGAATCTGCTGTGTATCCCGCTTTCCATGTTGAATCGTTCTCTCCTTTTTAATTCTTTCAGTTAGTATTTGCAGACACTAGTCTTGTTTATGTGATCCCTTTGACTCTTAATCCTATCATTATGATCAGTTATGAACTGAAACTGATCACTTTGACTAGTGAGATGGCATTGGTACATGCCACTTTGATAGGATTGAATTGGAATCCCCTGGCATGTTTCTAACTCTACCGTTTGGGGCAAGTCCGATTGAGCATGTGCCAAACTGTACATCTCCTCCCTCTCTTATCCCACTCTTATATTTAACAGGGATCCCTTTTCAGTTAAACACCTAAGAATAATTGTATCAGAGTACATTAGCAAGGAGGTAGAATCAAGAACAAAACTAGGACCCAAACCCAGGCAACTCAAATATCAGATGGGGAATCCTAACTGCATTAAACACCCACCCCACTTGAAGTAATTTTTTAAGATGCTTTCATCTTTATTGTATGGCAATAATTCCTTTTAATGAATTACATTATATATATATATACTTCATATAAAATTACTTTATATATTTATAAATATATATACACAAACACTTTATATTATTTTATATTCCATTGTATGGCTATACCACATTTTGCTTAATTGTTCATCAATTGATAGACATTGGGGTGGTCTCTACTTCATTATTATTAATAATTCTGCCATCAATATTTATGTCTAAGTTTCTGTGTGGACCTATGTTTCCTTTCTCTGGAATGCACTATCTTTAATTCTTCCAGTAATACCATGGTGTATTGCTGTTAGCCCTGTTTACAAAGAAGTAAACTGAGAGTAGAGAGGTTAAGTTAGTTGTCTAAAGTCACATATCCTATACAAGAAAGCCAGGAATAAACCTATGCAAGCTGACTTGAATTTGTCATACTGCTTCTCTGTATATTAGCTTTTCTCAAATGGGTTTCTAAGCTTTATTTATTCAGGATATATGAGAAATTGCACAAAAATAGTAACTGCTGTTTAAATAGGGAAAGCATTTTCCAATCATTAGACAAAATGCAACACATGTTTCTTAAAGTTCACCTAGAAAATGTAATTCTTAAAAATGTAGTAACCAGCATGGAATTAGCACCAATTATATATCTTTCATTTTTCTTTTAAAACAAAATCACATTTTCTCACTTTGCCCTAAATTGTACTTATCTCCCAGTACACTGCATAGTTGGATGTTTGGAATGGAAAAGACCATCCACAAACTATCTACTAACTAATTCTTTAGGGGTAGGTCCCCTGCCCCCTTAATTCCTCTTTGGGATAAAATCAGAAGTCAATACTGCATGTTAGTGTCTTCCTTCCCACACCTCCTCTAGATTAAAGTTGAATTCCTTGAAATTGAGATTTTTTTGTGTGTGACTTTAACAATGTTCTCTTCACATGTCCTTCCTTAGCCCCAACAATTGCTTGTTGACCCATTTTAACCTCTTTTTGAGCGTCATCTTCAAAGTGTAACTGTCCTTGACAATGAAAGAGACCTTCCTATTGTCTGGTCCTTCCAGGCAATCTTTAGCATGGAGCTCAATGGCTTTCAGATGGAGGAGTTGGCTAGAGGAAGGAGACAAAGTAAGCTGTCGTTCCTGTGTGACTTTGCTAAAGTTACCCCTTTCTCTCTTAGAATGGTGCAGTTCTATAGAAGATGACAGACGTTTTGACAGGTGCAATATGCTTTGAACTGTTGTGTCCGATAATTCTTTTGTCTTGGGGTTTCCCGGCAGAGTGGTACATCTTAAGATGCTGATATGCATATTGTTTGCTTTTCATTTAGTGTGGTGAAGCCTTCCTTCTTGCTTTTTCTCCACCTCTCTCTTTAGGCCCTTTGCATGCATGTCACCATTGTGATGACAAGGCAGGCATTAGTGCAGAAAATTCTCTCCTACCCTCTCCCTCTTTTTTCCCCCTCAAGATGAAAACAACATCTTGCATAGTTTTCTCATTATTGTTTAAAAATTAAAAATATAAATTATCAAAAAGTATTAAGAAGAAGCAGAAATTTCATATGGCATAATCAACTAATGATAGCTATTGTTTACATTTTGGAGCATATCCTTTTGTACATTTTTCTTAGCATAGTCTCATAGAGTTTATTTTTCAATAAAGAGCTCATACTATTTAGTTCAATGAAGAGTTGATTTTTTGTCTCTATCATAATGAATTGTGATTTCTTTTGTAGTATCAACAGATATGACCATTTTAAATACCATTATAGTTTTATGTACTATTACACTGTTATTTGATCAACCATTTTACTATTTGGGAACAATTTTAGTTATTTGCAAATTTAATCATATCAAATATATTTTGATGAATATCATAACTACATTTTATATATTCTTATTGTGTACTCTTCTGATTATTTTTATAATATAAATTCCTAAAAGTAGAATACTGGTCAAAATATATGCAAGATTTACTTTTGGTATATTTTGTCCATATCCAGAAAGATTCCTAAGCATTTCATCTGACACGCTTTCTGACTTTCAGAACTTTTAAAAAAGGTGTTATTAGAAAAGATTTAACCTACACCAACAATAGACACTGAGATCTTCAGTTATATCATTTTGTCTCTTCACCTTTTTCATGGCAAATTAGAATGTATACAGATGTTTCTGCTTTGGTATAACAATGGAAGGTTTTATCTGACAAAGTAGAGGATCTCTGCTACTTTGAGAAATAATGACGGGGGCTTCCAAGCTTACAGTGTAATAGCACTACTTGTTCCACATCTTAAATGATATGGAAATAGAACCTCTCCATTGCCTGACTGGTTTCTCAGGTTGGCATTTTGTGTATTTCTACCCAATGTGGTTGTTGCCCAGCACTTTGTTTACAACATGACCAAGAACATGCAGACCCAAGATGGCATATAATTACTTGGAAAATAAAACAAATAAAAGAGATCTGCTCCTTGTAATAGGCAACTTGACTTTTTTACGTTGATATTATTTCTTAGTACTAAGAAAATCCTAGAATCTGAAGAATGAACTAATAGAGTTTGGGATTTGAGGATTTTGCTAATATAAGAAATAGGTAAAGGAGATATTGAGATGTTTACTTATGTATTTTTCAGAATCTTCCACAGACATTCTGATTTATAAATAAAATCAGAGGGGAAGTCAAAGCAAAGAAGAGCAAGACACTTTACAGCTCTAACATAGTGGGCTCTGGTTCACAGAGCATCTGAAAAATCAAAACACTGTGCTCCACGGAAAAGGATGGAATACAATGTCTGTCATTTGGATTGGCAAGATGGATAAGATTAAATTTCAATTTTTTTTTAAAATGACAGGTCAATATATTATAATCTTCAAATAGGGATACAGAAAGTTAAAGTGCTAAATGTAATTTTTGCTTCCGATTTTGTTCTTTCTTGTGATTGTGTGATCAACTTGTCCTGTTTGTTGTGTGACCTCTTCCCCTACTTTACTTGGCTCTCTGTCCCTTGCTTTTCTACTTTGCTTCACCCGGAGACTTCTACAGTTTGACCTGAACCTTCGATATGAAAAATCAGCAATCAGCATAGGTTGTGAGTCCTGCTAACTTACAAAGTCATTCAGGCTTTAGTTCAAGCAGCAGGACACTGGGGATTTGGAGTGCTTTGGGTCATGTGATCCATTGACCTCTATCTGGGATCCGTGCCTCTGCCTAGTAACAATTGATTAATGGTGTGTGGTAACTTAAGAGAGCAGATCTCATCAGTTCCTCTGAGTTTGAAGACTTCCTCATTATCTTCGGCCTTTCGCTGCTGCCCTTAGGAAATTTTACTCACAAATTAGGTTGAACAAAGTCTTCTCAAAGAAAATTATTTTCGGTGTTTGGTCATCGGGGAGCAGAAGGCTTGATGGTCATTTACTGCATTGTAAAAGGGTAAGGGAGGCGAGTTGTGATTCAAGAGCGGGGGCACTGTTCAGTCTTCCTTCCTCTTTGCTCCAGGGCTGGGATTTCAGAAGCAGCAGTTTAACAAAAACTATCACTGGAGTGACAAATTGGTCTTGAACCCTTTTTATGGGGGATATAGAAGAAGTTTAGAATTTCCAAATTTAGTACTGGAATGGTGACTATAAGAACATTTATTTATTGAGCTTTGGCCTCCAGTAGCCATCATGACAGTCACAACTGTTTGTTGACCCAGTAACTATTCTCTCCTTCTTTCTAACACCATACCAGTTTTATTTAAAGCAATAATGTTCCAGGCAAAAATATTCTTATCTCCCTGCTTCCTTAATTAAATTAACTGTTAATTTATTTTGGTCAGCTGTATGTAAATAGGACTGTTTTGAAAGGGGTATCATTTTCCACATCAAAAGAAATAGATTCAGCTAATATATACCGTATTCTTTGATTTTCCCCTTCTTTCTGCCTGCATGACAAATGCAATGGCTGGAGGTAGAGCAGCCATCTCCTGACCATGAGGTAAACAGACATGTGCTAGAGACAGTACAGTTAGAAGCTAGGAGGAAACTGTGTCTTCAATGACTTTCTAAGCTTTTGTATTGGCACTGATTGCTGTGCTCATTAAACTCATATTTGGTTAAGTCACAGAAATCTGGCTTTAATACATATAGTTGAATGTAACTCTGATCAACTCTGTTTCATTTAGATGATACTCTATGAACTTGTTTCCTCATACACTGAATGAAGTTGAAAATCACTGTCTCTAACCCAACTGGTGATTGTGAGAATTAAACACAACTGTGGATATTAAGGTTTTAGTACCACTGACACAAGGAGGGTCTCTATACCTACTAGCGTTATCTATATTAGATGTTTAGCTCTGGCTTCTACTTCAGCTGCTGTGCTGCTGTGCCTTGTCCTTTTCTGATATACAAGTTAATTTTCTCACTTTAAGATCCAAAAATGAACACAGTTTTATACATTTATGTTGAGAAGTATTTCACAAATCACATATCTCCCATCTATTGCATGTGTGAAGACTTCCAGAACCTGATCTTCCATGATGCTAAGCTTTCTCCAGATTTATAAACTTCCCTGTGCTCTAGCTATCACAACATTCTTCTGTGGTCTACTTCCATTTACTCATGCCCACCCTTCATTCTTACCAGTCTCTAGGATACCTCAATTTGTTCCAATACACTTTCACATTCTGTGATCTATTTCTATTTTATCTTTATGGTGGACTTAGGAAAAGGGGACAAATATACCTAGCAGTTGAAATATGTATTTTATTATTATTTTCAAAGATTTATTTATTCATTTGAAAGAGTTACAGAGAGAGAGGAAGAGGCAGAGAGAAAGAGGTCTTCTATCTATTGATTGACTCCCCAAATGGCCACCATGACCTGGGCTGGGCCAGGGCAAAGTCAGGAGTTTTGGGGTTGCAGTTCAGGGCAGAGTGGCCCCAGAGTCTGTGGAGGCTTGTCATGGCGGATGCAGAGGCGTGATCACACGGTGAGCCAAGACAGAGAACCTAGGCCAAGCTTGAACTCAAATAGTAATCACGTCTCTTGCAAGAATCACCCTCTGAAGGCATGCCCCTGGTGACCTAAAGAGCTCCCACCAGTCAACCTCCTAATTGCCACAGTTAGATCAAGTCTCCACCCTTAAACCATCAACCACTAACATTAAGACAAACATCCGCATGAGTTTTGGGAGGATAAGTCCTATTGTACCATAACACTTCCTCTGAAAATACTCATTATTCACACGTTTATTCATATTTATTCATCTAGCATTTATTTAACATATACTATGTGTTTATCATTATTCTAGGTACTGGAATTTAGCATTAAAAACAGGAGGCAAAAATTCCTACTCTCACAGAGTAGCATTTTCAGTTACATATGAATAAATTTATCTCTACTTCTTTGTGTCAGATTTTTTGGGAACTAAAAAGATTTTTACCAATGAAGAAATTATAATTTATTTTAACTAATTAGAGTTACTGTCATGTTGAAAACAGATTTTACACATGCAATTTTACTTATCAAATTCAACATGCAACTTTCCAAATGATTTGTCAGAGTTGCAGTCTGAGCAAATTTGCTTGATAATTTTTTTGAATAATTATTTTTTGTAACTATTTTGTCAATGGATTTATCCCTATAATTAAACAATCATTTGTATTCTATTGTACTTGCTGTTGAATAACAAGGTATCATACTGGAAAGGATATATACTTTGAAGTTAGAAAGAAGTGGATTCCAGTTTTACTTATGCCTTTGGGTGACAGTATGACCTTGGGCTGTCTGCTTTGTTTTCCATTATACCCTGAATATTGCTCTTAGAGTTTAGCATAACATCACACTCTTACTACTCACAATCATAGGAATGACCAACTCTGTCCCAAGATACTCTTAACCCAGCCGGCACCGCGGCTCAATAGGCTAATCCTCTGCCTTGTGGCGCCGGCACACTGGGTTCTAGTCCCGGTCGGGGCACTGGATTCTGTCCCGGTTGCCCCTCTTCCAGGCCAGCTCTTTGCTGTGGCCAGGGAGTGCAGTGGAGGATGGCCCAAGTGCTTGGGCCCTGCACCCCATGGGAGACCAGGAGAAGCACCTGGCTCCTGCCTTCGGATCAGCACGGTGTGCTGGCCGCAGCGCGCCAGCCACGGAGGCCATTGGAGGGTGAACCAATGGCAAAGGAAGACCTTTCTCTCTGTCTCTCTCTCTCTCACTGTCCACTCTGCCTGTCAAAAAAAAAAAAAAAAAAAAAAGATACTCTTAACCAATATCTATTCACCTTGTTTTAGCCTTACTGACAGAGCGGGATCCTATTCTAAGGGCTAGACCCAGCTTAAAAGAAGGCAAATTGATTAGGTAAGTCAGTTGCAACAATTACAATTCTCTCAGCCACTGATTGTACTAGAGATGTTTTTGAGATCTGTTTCCAGCAAGTGGAGCATAGCATTCTGTTGGGTTTCTCAAGAAAGATCTAGCCATTCCTGTCAAATAGCAGGTGCTTGTGAAATCCTTGACTGGAGCAGCGACAGACATTTTTCCACTGCAAAAGGGAGGTCAAGAGAATTCGAGAAATGCCACCTCAGTAGCTCAGTAGGTAGTTGGGCAGCTTACTCCATGCCTCTTGTTAACTGAACAATAACTATGTGAACGATTTAGGCCACTACCCATCAGATTTTCTTTTCCTTGTGAGGAAAGGATTCCAACTACTATAAATGATTATGTACTGGGCTGTGTGCTAAGTCCTTTCCAGGACTTAATAAATATATTAAGAATATATATTAATATATTCTCTGTGTGTGTCTCACTCTCTGTTTTTCTCTGCCTATTTGCCTTTCAAATAGATAAAAATAAATATTTTTAAATTATAAGTGAAAAGATCATTTGCCAAACATCATGTATTATATGATTCCAGTTATTCATTAATATATTATTACATTCATAAATGTACAGAATAAGGAAATCTATACAGATGAGAGTAGATTAGTGGTTTCTTAGACCCAGAGGATGGGGAGTAGAACAAGGTTACAGCTAAATGGTACAGGGTTTGTATTTAGCAAATGAAAGTGCTGCAAGACAGACTGTGGTGATAGTTGCACATATCTGTGAATACCCTAAAATCCAGGGAGTTGTACATTTTAAATGGGTGATTTCTATGGTATGTGAATATATCTCAGCAAAACAGCTAAAATAAATAAAAGTAATCAAGCAAGACTGATGGTCAAACTTGTTTGGCAAAAACAGAATAAAAACTCAAACAGGAAATAAGGGGTGGGAGAGAGAAGGAGTAGGGCTACTGCAATAAAGAAGTCAGAAAAGCGCTCAGCACACAGTAAGTGCTCAATAAGCAATGACCACCAGTATAATTTTTCTGATGAAATACAAATGCTGTGTGCACCTTGGGAAAAACTTTGGAAAACAGTATTGTTATGCATCCTAATAGGAAGATGGAAATTTCCATCTTAATTCTGAAGTATTCATATTTTAAAATATTTTGTTTTTATTTTATTTTTAAAATTTACTTGAGAAGCAGAGAGAGAGAGAGAGAGGTCATCCATTTGCTAGTTCATTTCTCAAATGCTCACAACAGCCAGGGCCAGGCTGAAACTGTGAGCTAGGAATTGAATCCAGGTCTCTCACTTGGGTGTCAGGGACTCAGCTACTAAAGTTATCTGCTGCCTCCCAGGATGTGCATTAGTAGAAGTCAGAAACAGGAGTGGAGCTGGGATGCAAACCCAGGCACTCTGCTATGGGATGTGGGCCTTCTAGCCAGTGTCTTAACTGCTGGGACAAATGCCCACCACTAAAAATATTTTAAAAATCAATTTTATGCCCCTGAAGTCAAAAGGCAAAATACCTGTCAAATAGTCTATTTAAAAAGGTAAATTTCAAAATGAAATGAAGGAATTTTTTTTTCTTTTCTTTGAAGAGTTTGCGATTTAACTACATAGAGTATTTATTGGTGTCTCTAAATTTTATTTTTTCTCTGAAAGCAGTATGTGTATGTGTGCACGTGTCGGGGGGGGGGGTGGAGGTGAAAGAGAGAGAGAATTAGAGAGAGAGAGAGAGAGAGAGAGAGAGAGAGAATCTTTTATACAGTGATTTATTCTCCAAATACCTGCCAATAGCCCAGGATGGGCCAAACAAAAGCCAGGAGCCGGGAACACAATCCTCTGTGTAGCAGAGACCCAGACACTTGAGCCATCACCTACTGCCTCCCAGGGAGTGCACTGGTAGGAAGCTGGATATGAAGTGGAGCCAGCACTTGAATCTAAGCACTCTAACACAGGATGTGGACATCCTAATCAGTGGCTTAATACCACAGCACAGTGCCCACACCATGTCAAGTCTGTAGCAATTGAATAGCTACAGAGTGAAACAGAGAAAAATGAAAAAGACCATTGACTGTAAAATGTACTCACAGTTGGGTTCATTTTCTACAAAGTCTTTGGACTATTTTCCAAAGGTAATTCATACTATGCCTATATGAAAAAGATGGTATGTTTTGGTTATAAACATTCAAAATCTCAAGCAATTCAAAGATAAAATGAGTAAGGTTCACTTCCCTCCCCCACATGAATTCTACTTTTTTCTCCTCTTCTCCTCCTCAGTATCAACATATGTGTTTATAAATATGCAGATGTATTTCACTAAATGAAATAAATTATACATTTCTTTATCCTTTTTTAAAAATGGATTTACTAAAAACCAATGGAGGGCTGGTGCTGTGGCACAGTAGGTTGAGCCTCCACATGTGGTGCCAGCATCCCATATGGGTGTCGGTTTGAATCCCAGTTGCTCCACTTCTGATCCAGTTCCCTGATAATGGCCTGGGAAAGCAGTGGAACACAGTCCAAGTGCTTAGGCCCCTGTACCCACATGGGAGGTCTAGAAGATGCTCCTGGCTCCTGACTTCAGATTGGCCCAGCTCTGGCCATTATAGCCATTGGGGGAGTGAACTAGTGGATGGAAGACCTCTCTCTCTGTCTCTCCCTCTCTCTGTAACATTGCCTCTCAAATAAATAAATAAATAAATCCTTAAAAAAGAAAGAAAGAAAAACCAATGGGATTGACACTTCAGAGACCTCATCTGCCACAGGCAATTTCAGGGCCCTTTTCCTTAAAGAGGCTCCATAAAACTGTATACATTTCAGGCTTCACGAAAGTTGATTGGCTCTTAGTTGGTATTCCCTATTCTACCTACTACTTTATCCATTCTCCAAAGTCAAGTTCAAATTCTGTCACTGAAAGCCCTCTGTGATTACCAGGACTCAAATTGGACTCTGTCTCCTCTACACTTTCACCTCGCTTATGTGTTATACAACTTCAAATTTTTTTCCTAAAACCCTCTGATGTAGTTTAGTTGGGAATTTACAAATTTTTGTAGATTATGGCCCATAAACAATATGTAATGGTATATAGTCATGTATTATTTAAGGCTACCTTTATGGGGATCTCTGGTAGCATTCCCTATAAAATATATTAATAGATACTCTAAGCTACAAGTAATTTTTCTGATTGAGAGGCAAATAGAACCTGATAGAAGGGGCTTGATAATAATCTGTTGGGTTTTAGGCCTTGTAAGTGAAGAGGCCCAGACCTATCTATCTCTTCACATGGGGTATATCCTAAGGGAGGTGTGAACCTCCTAGGGGAAGGCACTCTGTTGACTTTCATTACTTGGCTGGCCTGGGAGGAGAGCTGGCCAGGTAAAGGCAGGTGGCATCTCTAACAAGAAATTTACAGTTCTGCCTGCAATGTTGCTGACCCTACTTGACCATCCCCTCAGCTGCAGTGTCACTTTGAAGTTGGGCTGAGTGAAGGGCTTTTCAGCTTGGAGCCAATAAGATCTGTGGCTCTGACCTGGGCATCCTTCGACTCCAGGGCAGGTCCATTTCCAGTGATCCAACTCTTGGCAGAGCTGCCAGGGCTCTTCACAAGCTGACTTCTGCTGAAGCCCAGGCTTACCACATTGAAAGCCACTGCAGTGGACTGGCCTGTTGGGTCTCCTTGAGGGCAGATCACTGCACAGATCAGCCATTAATAGGCCTGCCACCCATTGCTTCTGATGCCTAGCTTTCTTTTCCTCCTGGTTTGTGTTAAAGCAGACCAGAGGATGCAAGTCAAGGGAGTGCCCGTGTCCCATCTCTAATCTTCGGTGGCCTGAACTACAAGTCTATAGTCACAGGCATGTTCTGTAGTAGTTTTTCTAAGGTAGACAATGCCCATGAGGAAAATTATATTCTCACTTTAAAACTTTTTTTCCCTTTGGTCTGAAAGGGAGGTTTTTTTTTTCTACTTACTGTATACTTCGCTGATGGCGATGTGAATCTAGCTATGAGATTATTAGTTAAGTTCTTATTTTGGCTATGCTATTACAGAAAAATGTCAGCCATCTCTTATAAGGTCTAAAGATTAAATTGTGCGTCCCACAGATTCCTTCATAATAGAATTAGTTTCCTACCTTGAAGAGAAGAGAGAAGTGAAAGAACAAGTTGGGCTTAGAATAGAGAAATGAGGGAGCAAGTCCTAGATCACTTGCTGACAATAGCAATATTACATGAATACTTAGCAAACCGTTTCAACCCTTAGATAAGAACTTAATAAAACATTTACCGGAAGGTCCAATGCCTTCTATAAATTTTAAGAATCATGTATTTGAAAACACGTCTTAAATATCTAACATGGTGTAGTTTGTTTAACCAGTAAACTTAAGCACAACCATATAAAATGTTTTTAGTTTCTTTCTACCAACAAGTTTAAAACATATGATACACTGATTCAGGTCATACAAATTAAAATGTATCTTTGATTGATTTTAGCAGCTTAAATTTATGGACAATCTTATCTAAAAGCCATTTAAAATAAAACTCTTAATAAAATTTCCCCATGTGGACATACAATATGTACGCACATATAACATAGCATAATAGACCAATATCAAAATCCAAAATATCTGGTTGAAATAAGACTCCTTAAAATCATGACATAATATAGACCAAATCTGATCATTGTTACAAGGTGATTATTCAAGTCTTTGAAAATAAGCACATAGTTAAATAACCCATAGCTCTTCATCTCCTCCCTCTCTTTTTCCACTCTTAGATTTAACAGGGATCACTTTTCAGTTAAAATTTAAACACCTAAGAATAATTGTGTGTTAATTACTGAGTTCAACCAATAGTACTAGAACCACAACAACAACAACAAATACTAAAAAGGATAAAGTATTACATTGTACATCTAAAGTCAGGACAGGAGCTGATCAGTTCATTGTTGCTTATAGTGTCCATTTGCCTCTCAATCAGAAAAATTACTTGTAGCTTAGACAGCACCTTTCTTAGCTCCTCTAATAATGACTCTGTCCTTTGTTCTAGACCCTGTCTAGTGCACTTGAGGCTCATTCCTTTGTAATCATAACCTCTACTCTACCACCAATGGCTCTACTCCCAACCTGTGTGTACTGATGGTCCTCTTCCCCACTTAATGCTGTATAATTGTTCAGACCTGGTTAAGGCCACTCTTAGGATCATTGGTTACTATCCTCACCCTGTCTTTTATGACCTTGTCTAAATATGATCAGAGTCGGGGAACTTGGAAGGCTTCCATAGCCTTGGCAACTCATGACGACAGCCTAGGATGGTTACTGGTGCCATAAACTAGAGTGTCAATTTGTTGGGTCAACAACAGGAGCCACTGTGCGCTTGCTCCTGATGTGGGATCTCTGTCCTTGATGTACTGTACATTTGGATTTAATGCTATAACTAGTACTCAAACAGTATGTTTCACTTTGTGTTTCTATGTGGGTGCAAACTGTTGAAGTATTTATACTAAATTGATCTTCTGTATATAAATAGAATTGAAAATGAATCTTGATGTGAATGGAAGGGGAGAGGGAGCGGGAGAGGGGAGGGTTGCGGGTGGGAGGGAAGTTATGGGAAGGGGAAGCCATTGTAATCCATAAGCTGTATACTGGAAATTTATATTCATTAAATAAAAGTTAAAAAATATATATATATATATTAATAGATACTCATAAATTGGCCTAGTTTACAATAAATAAGGACTATCAACGGGGTCACTTCCAGTTGGCTCATAACTGACACTAAATGAACTTTGTTTTCAGAGATTGATTTTGTGTTTCAGAACTTTAATGAATGATTATAGACCTGAACATTACTTTGCCATGATTTCATATCTCATCATCTAGATTTTAAATAATCCAAAACAGATCTTCACTGCCATATACCCCATATAAAACTTTCAGCACATAATGGTTATTCAATAAATTTTACAGAATGGATGAGTGGAAGAATTAAGTCATACTAGGTTGACTTAATTAAAATTTCCTAGCTTATCCAGGAGAGGGATTGTGCCTTTTTTCAGTTGATATCCCTAGCACCAGGGCCAGGGCTTAACATGTGGTAGATATGACAAATGTGGATGAGTTGAATAACACTTCTCAAATCTCTCACAATGGTCACCTAGGACAGTAAGTATCCAATAAACATTCCATGATTGATCCTATATCACTGACTTTAAAAATCTGATTTCACACAATGGAACACACAGGGTTGGGAGGCATAGAAGGAACGTTAACAGAGAAAAAGTAGACATGGCCAAATATTATCATGGAAAAGCATTGATGCAAGGAATCATATTTCACAAAGATCTTAGACCATTCAAAAGAAATACCACACACCTTAAACATTCTGCAGCATTTTTCTTAGTGTCACCTCTTTCTTGACAACAACCTCTTTCCTAAGTCTCTATATTATTTCAAGACCTCAGCATCAAAATTGTAGTTGAAAAAACATTGCCTTATTTCTCTCTTTGTCTGGGTGGTTTCAGATTGTTTTACAGAGTTGGGCTGAAAGATCACATTTGGAGGATGCCATCTGGCATCTGTAACCTGAACTGAACTTTTCCAAGTTGGAGTCTCTAAATGGAATAATTTATTAATCCATCAAGCACATAGTACATTTTTAAACATAGAATCTGCTTTGTATAAGATATTGGAGTGTAATGTCTGTAAGCAAAGGGTGATGGACGCAATCACCATTTGGCCAAATTGCTTTGCCTCTCTGTGTTTCAGCTTCCACACTGGGTAATACCGCTGACATCACAGAACTGATAAACAACATAGGAAATGAAAACTTCTCAAAAAAACACGATGGCATTGTCACTAGATATACCTCTCAATGTCAGTGTAAGGTAGTTGGATCTCCAAGCCCTTAAATGTCCCCAATTTATCCAAAGACAATATATGCACTAATTGTTGTTGATATTGGTCATAAAATAATGACTTACATTTGTATATTACTCTTAATTTTAAGAAAGCTTTAGTTTGATAGTAACAAAATACTTCATCCCAATTGAACAGTGAAGAAACTGGAGCCAAACCTTGGGAGTGACACTGAGTTCAGGTCACACTCACAGGAACATATTCTTAGCTCCTCATGTCTAGGTTGGCTTCGGCCCATAGCCTTTCCTTAATGCTCCTACTACAATATCCCACCCCTTTCACTAGTCTGATGTTGGTCAGCTCCAATAAACTTGAAAAGCATTGCCATCTTTCATAAACCTCAAAACCGCCTTCCCTTCCCCTGTTTTCTGAGCTTTCATTCACAGGGCTGATGTTGTTTCATACAAAAAGAACTATGTGATAATCATCTCTAATCCTGCTTTGCTCTTCAAAGAGTTCAAATTCATGTATGTTGTCAACCCACAATTATCACTTCACATTCTACACCAGGTTATAAGGAGGTAACAGGACTTACATGAAATTTCTATGCTCACCTCATTTATGTACCAACAGCATGGTATAAAAACTGCTTTATAGGTGTTGGTGACATACAAACATCCATATTCATATGTGTGTATATATACTACCTTTAATAATATACAATGTGAATTTGTATGTATGATAAAATTTTATTATGTAATGATAATAATGCTTTTAAACTGGCTTATACATATGTGTATGGTTTTTTATTATCATTAAAAATTAAGCTATCTTATCTATGAAATGGAGATAATAATATCTATTGCATGAAGTCATTGTGAGGATTAAGTGAATTAAACATTTATAACAATTCCTACTACACAATAAATGTTAGCTTTCTATAGTTATTTTTTATTTTATGTTTTTAAAAGGATTCCTTGCTTTATAGACAGTGTTCAACAAAGATTGTCTTAAATATTCAATCTCTTCAATGCACCAATATTTTAATTCAATATCTATTTTCCAATGCACCTTTGAGAAAAATATTTTTCATAAAGTAGCATATTCTGCTTCTTAGAAGACACAGAGTATATGGTAGTAAATATGCATAAGTAAAGTCATATACTTTAAACAGAAGAAATCAAAGCAAATTTTAACTGAGAAATGACACAATTACTTGACGCCCTAGGACCTCAATCAAGTCCTCACTGCCTCATTGTGCTGTACATAAACATATATTAGTTATTTCCAAAAATTGAGCACCTTCAATTATAGCTGTTTAATTCAACACTGTTTAAGGAGTGTTCTGTACCCTCATGCTCATCTCAGAACAATTTACAATAGCTAAGATATGGAATCAACCCAGATGTCCATCAACTGAGGACTGGATAAAGAAAGTATGGTATATATACACTATGGAGTACTACACAGTGATAAAGAAAATGAAATCCTTTCATTTGCAAGAAAATGGATACAACTGGAAACCATTATACTTAGTATAGTAAGCCAGTCACAAAAAGACAAATACCATATGGTCTCTCTGATCTGTGGTAACTAAAGAGTATCAAAAATGCAATCTATAGGAGCAAAACTGCCACTTTAAGATGTATTGATTTTGAACAGCCTTTGCCTTAACTGTCAAGGAAAAATATTTTTTTTTCTTTTTTCTTCATACTAACTGATGAACTCTCTACTTAGAGTAGGATTAATTTTATGAATATAAAAATTATCTGAAAATTGATCTCTGTAAAAAATAAGAATTGGAAAGGAAGAGGGAAGAGAAAGAAGGAAGGGCAGGAGTATGGGTGGGAGGGAGGTTGGGGGGAAAGATTCCTCATGTTCCCAAGTCCGTGTATATTAAATGCATGAAGTCGCATTCCTTAAATAAAATAAAATAAACACACACACACACACACAGAATGAACAGCATGGGGAAATATTTAACCACACTGACCTTGGTGCATTTGTGTCCAAGTCTAGTGCAAAGGGAGATGTCATTCCAAGAGATGACTAGTCGGAAGCCCATGACCAGGTGGAGATGCTCCTCATTCATCCCTATCTTCCCACGCTCAGGCCTGGACCACCTAATTTTCTCCCAACATGTACACCTAAAATAAGAGAAAATAAGCGGAGACAGCTTGTTACACACCTCCACTTAAATTATTTTAAAAGAAATCCTTACTGTCAATCCTCCTAGTCTGGTCTACTTGGATTTGGTATGTTTAGAATACAGTATTGAGTAGTGTTTTTTCAAGTTTGTTCCATAGGATGCAAGTGCCATAAAACATTAGATGTATATTTATAAAATGCATATATGTGTACACACAAACATCAGTGTTCTCTGAGTAACCAAAGTTGGCAACCATTGGGTTAAACAGCATTTATCAGAGTTTTTTTTTTTTTTTAATTGTGAGATTTCTCAGGGACCTAATATGTCCTACAATTTGCTAACAGAGAGCACGGTGTGCCACATCATTCAGAAATATTTATCTACAGACTCTCAATTTCACAAAGCATCATTCTAGTACTAGCTTCCATGGAATGTACGATGGGAAACTGCTTTAGAATATGATCGATTGCATATTTTACATCTCTTGCCTGAATCCCTTTTCTCAATTCTGAATAGAATTGCTCTGTCTGTATTGCATCTTTTTAGAAAATTCACTGATTTACACTTATGGACTGAGAAAATTCACTTACTCTATCAAATAGATATTCTACTCTTGGAACTGACCGTTAGAAACTTTCAGTTGTTTTAGATTCACTTAAAGTAATTGACCTGAAAAAACTATCTTCACTAACTCATAATTAAAAAGCAAATTAAAACATCCCAAACTGAAAATTCTACATAAAATCAATGAATTTGCCCACACATTTCTACCCAACCAAATGGCATTAAGTTGAACTTACAGGTCACATGAATCTGTGGAGTAGACACTGTGGTAGCCTCAGGAGTCTTAGAAATCACTGACGGCAATCTGCACATTCTCTTATGATAAAAACACACAGAGAAATAATTCAAAGCAGCACATTACATTCTAAAAACCTTGTTTTCACATTAATCTGCAACCAGGAAAGCGCTACAGTTTGGGATTACCACTTTTCTTTAAAATACATTACTACTAGTCATGGTTAATATTCAAAGAAATTAACTAGTCTTCAAAGAAGTGAGCAGATTCTAAAGTGTCGGCATTTACTGCTGACAACACTTCATTCCTATTAAAGCTCTGAGACTTACATTTGGACTTGAGACACATGGGGTCGTAAGTGCAGTCATGATATACGGTATATATATTTAATTTTATCCAAAGAGGGGGAAAAAACACCTCCAATGCAGTAAGGTGTTTTTTTTGTTTGTTTGTTTTGTTTTGTTTTGACAGGCAGAGTGGACAGTGAGAGAGAGAGAGAGACAGAGAGAAAGGTCTTCCTTTTTGCCGTTGGTTCACCCTCCAATAGCCGCCGCGGTAGGCGCGCTGTGGCCGGCCCACCGTGCTGATCCGAAGGCAGGAGCCAGGTGCTTATCCTGGTCTCCCATGGGGTGCAGGGCCCAAGCACTTGGGCCATCCTCCTCTGCACTCCCTGGCCACAGCAGAGAGCTGGCCTGGAAGAGGGGCAACCGGGACAGGATCGGTGCCCCGACCGGGACTAGAACCCGGTGTGCCGGCGCCGCAAGGCGGAGGATTAGCCTAGTGAGCCGCGGTGCCGGCCCAATGCAGTAAGTTTTTAAAACCTGCATGTATAAAATCATGACTCCAATCCTGCAGGAAAATTGCTAGGAATTTGAGTGCAACACTGCATGTGGATGTATAAGTATTGGTCACAGTGATTCCCGTTACTGAGTATTAAAAATATATATTAAAAAGAAAAAATATAAATCTGATAAAAATCACTGGATAAAGCTGGCTTCGACATTACATCACAGTGAAAAACAGCTACGTTAAGCTGTTAAGCAGAGTCAAAATATCGTCCGCAACGACTGGTTTGATAATGCGTTCTCTAAGCTGCTCCAGTATTTTCTATTACAAATCGGAAAATCCAGAATCTCTTTCACATTAAACTTAGTCCCAAGTGTTTCAAACGGGCCTCCAGCGAGGATCGAGAGCTTCAGGTTTCGGACATAAAAGCCTTCAAACAGGCTGAAGAATTACCCGGGCCGCACGTGAGGAATTCTCCAATTTCATGTTCACTATTAAATGACAGGCGCTCCACTCTGTTTCCCCAACCTCTGTTTAGAAATTCGAACGGCCCTTAGCAAACATCCTTACCCCGAAGAAGAAGCGGGAGCTGGCAAGTGAAACCCTTTACCTGGGGAAGCAAAACCCAGGAGGTGTCCCGGGGCCCGAGGGGGAGAGGCTCCTGCAAAGTGGCACGCGAGGCAGCCCCTTCCCGCGGCGAGGCTCGCATTCTTCCTAACACTGGAGGACACCGCAGAACAAAACTACTATTAGGAATGCTTCCAAAGGAACATTTTTGGATGCGATAGAGACTTTTGACATTATTTATTAGGTTCAAAAATGCCTCACAAAAGCCTAACAATGGTTCTGTGGAAACCAGTACATCTGAGGCCCTTTCTCTTGTTCTGGGCCCGCATTGATTTGAGGATGGGCAGCTCTCGCCGAACAATCCCCTCGCAGCGGTCAATGGAGCTGAGCATTCACCACCGGCCTGCAAAGGGCCTGTGAACAAGCCGTATGGAAACGCCGGGACGGGCGGGGGGGTGCCGAGGAGCAAACCTTGATTAACCTCTTGGAGGGGAGAGGGCTGGAAGCGCCCGCCAGCAGAAGGGGCGCTCCTGCCAGGTTGCCCCGGAGGGCGGAGTCGGCCCTCGGCCGCCTCTCCTCCACGGCCTGGGGATGCTTCGGGAGCGTCTCCGGCGCCATGGCAACCGCGCCCCCTCGGACTGCGCTTCGGTGCGCCGGGGCGGCCACTCTCCCCTCCAGCTCCGGGTCCGAGCAGCTCCGCCAGACGCTCTGCTGGGCGAAGGGGCCGTGGTTCCCGCAGAGGCCGATGGCCGTGAAAGGTCTCGCAGCTGGCCCTGGAAGGCAGAGAAAGGCAGCATTGGCACTCGGTGGACGCGACAGGCCGCACTGCCCCAACTGGGGTCCTATACAAAGCCTCTCCTGAGCTGTGGGTGTTTGAGAAGTCAGCATCTGTAATACACGAGAGGGACAAATACATTCCTCTGCTCTGCTTCCATTTCCAGCTTCCGGCTCACGAGCACCCTGGGAAGCAGCAGGTGATGGCTGGGGTAGCTGGGTCCCTGCCTCGCACAGCGGAGATCCGATTTGATGTCTGGGCATCTGGCCTGGCTACTGCACGCATTTGGGGAGAGAACCAGGCGTGGAAGAACCACCCAAACACACATACACACAAACCCTGGCTGTCTTTTTCTGCCTCTCTACATGCTTCCTTACTCCCCCCCCCCCTTCCCCCATCTCAAATAAAATGAAATTTTAAAAACCAAGAGGCATGACTTCGTGGCTTTTATCAGACATTGCAAGCCGGTAATATGCCAAATTAAATACATTTTTCATGTAAAAGATATGTCAATTTTACAATACAGCCAAGACTTGCATTTTCATATATATATATACATACATGAAACATATATGTATACATATATATACATGATACATATAATATTGATGTTTTTATTTGAGAAATTCTGCCCATTGACAGCAAAAATAAAATATAATTCTTCAGGAGCCAACTGATAATTTACATGCTATAAATCATTTTCTACAGGTTTTTATACTTTTTAAAACTTTATTTAAGAGACAGCGACAGCTTTCAACCACTGGTTTACTCCTCCAAATGGCTACAATGACTGAGCTGGGTCAAAAGCTGGGAGCCTGGGATTCAATCCAGGTCTGCCAAATGAATAGCAGAGACACAAGGACTTGAGCCGTCACCATCTGTCTGCATAGGCAAGAAGATGGAACTGAGAACCAGGACTGGAAATCGAACCTAGGCATCTTAACAGCTATCTTAATTGCTAGACCCCCTACAAGTTGTTTAAAGTTTTGTATAACATGTAGATGCATAGAATATTTGGAACTACACACAGGATCATGTGAAATTAAGAAAAAAAAAAACATGTAAAAGAATTAAAATGCACAGTTCCTTACTAATAGTTGATATCAAAAACAGTCTATCCCTGAGTAATTAAGTAATTAGCTCATCACACACTGTTCTATGCCTGGTATGTATTGAACAACTTTCATTGCACACACTCAATATACTTAACCAAGCCAAACAGGGAAAAAAAATCAGTGAATTTGATTTCTCCTGCAAAAATCATTTCCTCAAAACAGGGGTATACAAAGACATTCTTCTCAGATCTAGAAAAAAATGATCCTGAAATTCATATGGAGACGCAGGAGACCTCGAATAGCTAAAGCAATTTTGTACAACAAAAACAAAGCCAGAGGCATCATAATACCAGATCTCAGGACATACTACAAGGCAGTTGTAATCAAAACAGCATGGTACTGATACAGAAACAGATGGATAGACCAATGGAACAGAAGAGAAACACCAGAAATCAACCCAAAACTCTACAGCCAACTTATATTTGATCAAGGATCTAAAACCAATTCCTGGAACAAGGACAGTCTATTCAATAAATTGTGCTGGGAAAATTGGATTTCCATGTGCAGAAGCATGAAGCAAGACCCCTATTTTACACCTTACACAAAAATCCACTCAACATGGATTAAAGACTTAAATCTACGACCCGACACCATCAAATTATTAGAGAATACTGGAGAAACCCTGCAAGATATTGGCACCGCCAAAGACGTCCTGGAAAAGACCCTGGAGGTGCAGGCAGTCAAAGCCAAAATTAACAACTGGGATTGTATCAAATTGAGAAGTTTCTGTACTGCAAAAGAAACAGTCAGGAAAGTGAAGAGGCAACCTACAGAATGGGAAAAAATATTTGCAAACTATGCAACAGATAAAGGGTTGATAACCAGAATCTACAAAGAAATCAAGAAAATCCACAACAACAAAACAAACAACCCACTTAAGAGATGGGCCAAGGACCTCAAGAGACATTTTTCGAAAGAGGAAATCCAAATGGCCAACAGACACATGAAAAAATGTTCAAGATCACTAGCAATAAGGGAAAATGCAAATCAAAACCACAATGAGGTTTCACCTCACCCCGGTGAGAGTGGCTCACTTCAGAAATCCACCAACAACAGATGCTGGAGAGGATGTGGGGAAAAAGGGACTTTAACCCACTGTTGGTGGGAATGCAAACTGGTTAAGTCACTATGGAAGTCTGTCTGGAGATTCCTCAGAAACCTGAATATAACCCTACCATTCAACCCAACCATCTCACTCCTTGGAATTTACCCAAAGGAAATTAAATTGGCAAACAAAAAAGCTGTCTGCACCTTAATGTTTATTGCAGCTCAATTCACAATAGCTAAGACCTGGAATCAACCTAAATGCCCATCAACAGTAGACGGGATAAAGAAATTATGGGATATGTACTCTATAGAATACTATACAGCAATGGAGAGCTGCAAGATGGCGGAATTGGAAGGGAGCACACTATTAGTCCGGGGGAGAGACACGTTAATAAAAGTGGAGATACTGCAAGGTCAAGGAAGCGTAGGGGAAGAAACAGCAGAGGAAACTCTTCTGGAACTAGTGATTCACAGTGGACCTGCGTGGAGAGCGTGGGAGCCCAAGTTCGGGACACCAGCGGCAGACTCAACACACCAGCGCTGGAACGCGAGGTGAGCCGAACCACAATAGCCCGAGACACCAGCGGGCAAGCGGAAAGAGGAGACTAGAGGGAACGAGGCTTGAAACTCCGTGGGGAAAAGTTCACCAGGCTAACTAGAAGAGAGAGAGGAAAAAAAAAAGTGACCGATACGGACACGAGTTTCTCTCTCTCAGCTCACCCCTCAAAGGCGAGCAAGACAAAGAGCAGGCGCCATTTTGGACATACGTCATAAGCAGGGCGACCTCAGGTCTGCACCGGCCCTGAGCCTAGCAGAAAAACCTGACTCTGGGGGGAGGGGTGAAATAACAGGAGATTAGCATCTAACTTGGCAACCCAGTGGGAGACTGCAGGAGAATTGGAGCCCACACTGAGGGCAGCAGAGATTCCCTGTGTGGTCCTTGGGAAAGAGCTTCAAATCTCTGGCTCCTGTGGGTATATCATTCGCCTGCTAACTACCTCCAATTACGTTCAGCTGTGTGGAATTACTTCCCTTTTGAATCAAAAAAAAAGAAAGAAAGAGAGATTCACCACACCTAACCTGGGAGTGTCATCTTTGACACACCCTCAACCCTGAGGAACCAAACACAGCTCTCAGGCCACACTCATCTCAAGCCTCTAAGGCTCCACTGAAAGCAGACAGTCCACTTAATATAGAGCCATAGTGTAACAAGAAAAAACACCACAGTGAAGAAACCAAATATCTCCAACATGCCAAACAACAAACGCAAAAACCAAGCTAACAAGAACAAGGAAGACACTAGGACGCCCCCAAATGAAAAAGACACCCCAATTCAAGATTATGAAGATGATGAGATCAAAGAAATGCAAGAAGCGGATCTCAAAAAATTGATAAGAACATTAAGAAGTTCTCAAAAACAAATTCTTGAACTACAGAAATCCTTAATGGACAAGATAGAAAATCTCTCTCGTGAAAATGAAATATTAAGGAGGAATCAAAATGAAATGAAACAACTAGTAGAAAAAGAAACTGTGATAGTGACGAGAAATCATAATGAAATGAAGCATTCAATAGATCAAATGACAAACACATTAGAGAGCCTTAAAAACAGAATGGGCGAAGCAGAAGAGAGAATATCAGACTTAGAAGACAGAGAACAGGAAAGGAAACAAGCAAACCAAAGAAAAGAAGAAGAAATTAGAAATCTAAAAAATATTGTCGGGAATCTACAGGATACTATTAAAAAACCCAACATTCGGGTTCTAGGAGTTCCTGAAGGCATGGAGAGGGAGAAAGGATTAGAAGGCATTTTCAGTGAGATACTAGCAGAAAATTTCCCAGGTTTGGAGAAGGACAGAGGCATCTTAGTACAGGAAGCTTATAGAACCCCTAATAAACATGACCAAAAGAGATCCTCACCACGACATGTTGTAATCAAACTCACCACAGTGAAACATAAAGAAAAGATCCTAAAATGTGCAAGAGAGAAATGTCAGATTACTCTTAGAGGATCTCCAATTAGACTCACAGCAGACTTCTCATCAGAAACCCTACAAGCTAGGAGAGAATGGCAAGACATAGCCCAGGTACTAAGAAAGAAAAACTGCCAGCCCAGAATATTATATCCTGCAAAGCTCTCATTTGTGAATGAAGGTGAAATAAAGACCTTTCACAGCAAACAGAAACTGAAAGAATTTGTTGCCACACATCCTGCCCTGCAAAAGATGCTTAAAGATGTGTTACACACAGAAACACAGAAACATGGTCACCAATATGAAAGAAGGTAAAGGAAGGAAACCTCATAGCAAAAGATCACAGGAAGCTCAATTTCTCTTTGACATAGAATTAAACTCTGATGCTCTGTTAAAGCAATGTGTTAAAGTAATCTATTATGTTCTCTTGATGTCTGTTAAATTCTAATTGTTCAAAAACAGCTGAATTTTTATTAAGAGCTATGGGTTATTTAAATATGTGCTTATTTTCAAAGATTTGAATAATCACCTTGTAATAATGATCAAATTTGGTCTATGTTATGTCATGATTTTAAGGAATCTTATTTCAACCAGATATTTTGGATTTTGAGCCTTCTTGGCATCTCGACAGGAATTCAAAAAATCAAAGTTTCAAACAATCTGGACTCTAAAATTTCCAGTAAATCCTGGACTTCGGTTTTTCCAGTTTGGGCCCAACTGAAAAAATCGAAAGACCTATGTCTCTCATCTTATAGAGACACCAACCAATCAGGCTATTTGGATTATATTAGAAGGACTGTCAAGATGTGATGTGGTACCAGACTTTAAGTTTCTATAATGGAAAATGCTATTAATACAAATGTTTGAGAATTAAAAAGTCTAATGATCTTGTGTTACTAGACATGATAGTTATCTTAATGAGAAAGCCCCAGAGGCCTAATAGGGTTCAATACTTGTAAAATCCTACAGGTGCTTTCAAAAATACTGTGAAGTAAAGCAAGTGCCTCTTGTTGGTTGATGAGTTTATAATTTTAAACATGGCAACTTAAAGTCTTTTGTCATCCACAGTTATATATGATTTGCTGCTCATAAAACTAAAGCGTTGTTGGTTCTGTGTTTAGCTGTCCTCCTATAGGTTCCTATGGACTTTTTCCAGCCACTTTTATTGTATTCAGTACTTTGGGATGGCTCTGTAAACAGATGAAGCCAATAATGTATTAACAGTACCAACTGAGAGAAAGTATGGTTAACTGAGGTTACTAAAAAGAAAAAGCAATTCAAATCCATTGGCAATCTACAAAAAGAGTTAAAGATTTTAAAAGCTATTATTAAAATTGCTATATTGGTCTATTATGCTATGTTATATGTGTGTACATATTGTATGTCCACATCGGGAAATTTTATTAAGAGTTTTATTTTAAATGGCTTATGGATAAGATTGTCCATAAATTTAAGTTGCTAAAATCAATCAAAGATACATTTTAATTTGTGTGACCTGAATCTGTGTATCATATGTTTTAAACTTGTTCGTAGAAAGAAACTAAAAACATTTTATATGGTTGTGCTTAAGTTTACTGGTTAAACAAACTACACCATGTTAGATATTTAAGAGGTGTTTTCAAATACATGATTCTTAAAATTTATAGAAGGCATTGGACCTTCTGGTAAATGTTTTCTTAAGTTGTTATCTAATGGTTGAAACTGCTTGCTAAGTATTCATGTGATATTGCTAATGTCAGCAAGCGATCTAGGACTTGCTCCCTCATTTCTCTATTCTAAGCCCAACTTGTTCTTTCATTTCTCTATTCTCTTCAAGGTAGGAAACTAATTCTATTATGAAGGAATCTGTAGGACGCATAATTTAATCTTTAGACCTTATAAAAGAGATGGCTAACATTTTTCTGTAATAGCATAGCCAAAATAAGAACTTAAATAATAATCTCATAGCTAGATTCACTTCACCATCAGTGAAGTATACAGTAAGTAGAAAAAACCTCCCTTTCAGACCAAAGGGAAAGAAAGTTTTAAAGTGAGAATATAATTTTCCTCATGGGCATTGTCTACCTTAGAAAAACTACTACAGAACATGCCTGTGACTATAGACTTTGTAGTTCAGGCCACCGAAGATTAGAGATGGGACATGGGCACTCCCTTGACTTGCATCCTCTGGTCTGCTTTAACACAAACCAGGAGGAAAAAAAAGCTAGGCATCAGAAGCAATGGGTGGCAGGCCTATTAATGGCTGATCTGTACAGTGATCTGCCCTCAAGGAGACCCAACAGGCCAGTCCACTGGCTTTCAATGTGGTAAGCATGGGCCTCAGCAGAAGTCAGCTTGTGAAGAGCCCTGGCATCTCTGCCAAGAGTTGGATCACTGGAAATGGACCTGCCCTGGAGTCGAAGGATGCCCAGGTCAGAGCCACAGATCTTATTGGCTCTAAGCTGAAAAGCCCTTCACTCAGCCCAACTTCCAAAGTGACCACTGCAGCTGAGGGGATGGTCAAGTAGGGTCAGCAACATTACAGGCAGAACTGTAAATTTCTTCTTAGAGATGCCCCTTGCCTTTACCTGGCCAGCTCTCCTCCCAGCCCAGCCAAGTAATGAAAGTCAACAGAGTGCCTTCCCCTAGGAGGTTCACACCTCCCTTAGGATATACCCCATGTGAAGAGATAGATAGGTCTGGCCCTTTAACTCACAAGGCCTAAAGCCCACCAGATTATTATCAAGCCCCTTCTATCAGGTTCTATTTGCCTCTCAATCAGAAAACTTAATTGTAGATTAGACAGCACCTTTCTTAGCTCCTCTAATAATGACTCTGTCCTTTGTTCTAGACCCTGTCTAGCGTACTTGGGCCTCATTCCTTTGTAATCATAACCTCTACTCTACCACCAATGGCTCTACTCCCAACCTGTGTGTACTGATGGTCCTCTTCCCCACTTAATGCTGTATAATTGTTCAAACCTGGTCAATGCCACTCTTAGGATCATTGGTTACTATCCTCACTCTGTCTTTTATGACCTTGTCTAAATATGATCAGAGTCGGCGAAGTTGGAAGGCTTCCATAGCCTTGGCAACTCATGACGACAGCCTAGGATGGTTACTGGCGCCATAAACTAGAGTGTCAATTTGTTGGGTCAACAACAGGAACCACTGTGCACTTGCTCCTCATGTGGGATCTCTGTCCTTAATGTGCTGTACATTTTGATTTAATGCTATAGCTAGTACTCAAACAGTATGTTTCACTTTGTGTTTCTATGTGGGTGCAAACTGTTGAAATCTTTATACTAAATTGATCTTCTGTATATAAAGAGAATTGAAAATGAATCTTGATGCAAATGGAAGGAGACACTGAGGATATGGAAGGGAGTACGACAGACAATATCCCTGCAGTCACAGAACTTACAACCTAGTTGTTGGGGAGGGGGAGAGGGTGGGAAAAGGAGGGGAAAGTAGACTAATAAGCAAATGAACAAATTTATACGTGACATCTGGAATGAAATCTCAGGAGAGTAGGAAAGACCAAGGAGGTGACATTTCCATAAAGAGTTGAAGAAAGTGAAGAAGGAAACTAGTGAGCCCTCTGGGTGAGAACATGATGAAATGTTAACCATCGGGTCCATAGTAAGTGCTCAATACCCAAGAACCTCAGTTTATTCTCGAATTTGGAACTGCAGTTAACATACGAATGCTCAGAGAACTGCAGTCACAATGAAGGGCTCCAGAATATCGGGCTCAGACTCTGCACATAAACCGTGGGAAAATAACAGTTCCAATGGCCAAAATCGAGGATGCGCAGTCAGAGTTTAGCCAATCACCTTCTACAAAATGAAACTTGTTGGGCAAACAGCATCACCTGCTTCCTGTCATCAGGTCCAGCCTCCCAGAAAGGAAGTTATCTCGGACTCTGCTGCCCTGGCAGGCTTCCCAGTCCCTGCCTTAGCACTTCTAGGCCAACTAGTATGTTCTCTACTTTAAAAAACAAACAAAATAAAACCTCTTTATATTGAGTCAAATCTTCCCTTCCTTCTGTTAGTCAACTCCCTTTGAAAAGGCTACATAACACCTTCTTGTACATGACAGTGCCTAGAACACTTGGATAGATACATTTTTTTACTCACATTTTCCCTGCTCCAGTCTGAACACTACCACAATCCAGTTCCTACTATGTCTGAAGAACTGTACATCAATCCTCTAATTACAACATCTGCGCAAAGCAATACTTGTCATTAGTTTGGGGATGAAAAACTGAGCTCAAAGAACATTAATGGGACTTGATCATGGCCAGAGAAGTGAGATAGGAGAGAACAAAGAGTTGAACCCAAGTCTTCTTGGTTCCAAACCTCATTCCATCTGGGCTATTGCTTACTTTTAATCATTCTTCCTATTATGACATACAATTCTGAGCCACTTCTTTATCCAATGCATTATTTTGTGCTATAAATTCCTGGCTTCATTATCTGTAAAATGGGGATAATAATATTATCTGCCTGAGTGGTGTTTGAGGATTTCATAAAATAATACCATAGGCTCAGCACAGTGTCTGGCATATCAGAGACCTTAGCAAATAGAGGCTAGAATTAGGATGAGGATGATGATGGTGGTGATAATGATGATGATGGGATGATAACAACTGTGATTATTGTTTGCTACAATACCTGAATCATCAAATAACCTGTCATGAACTTACACGTGCACAATGACTGTCAACAGTAAAATTTCATTAAGGACACAGTGATATGGTTCTCTTGGGGCTTTCTAGAATAGGATTTACCATAGAGTTTATAATTTTTCTGTTTATATTGAAGCTATAAACACAATGTGACCAGTTGAAACAAGAAGTTAAGAACCACAATGTGATACCTACCAGAATCTCCTTTGGATCTGTCCAAGGACTGGTTTTGAGGTTTCCTGTGTCTTTTGAAATGTATACCCACAGCCTCCAGGTGAATGGGATTTACTGAGTGTGGTAGAACAGGCTTTTTTGCCATTTGCTGTTCCAAAAATGGACTGCTCCAGGCCTGGTTAGGTACTCTTCTGTTTGGCCTCTTAATTTTTCCTCCGACAGTGAAGCTCGGTGGGACCTCATCCCTTTCACTGGATGGTGTTGGGGTGGGACAGGATTCTCCATAGTTTTCATCGTCAAAGGAGGGTGTACTTTCAGGAGACCTGGGGATTATGTACTGGCGAGTGCAGAGCAGTCTTTTAAACGTCACTGGACTCTGAGAACTACCTGGGAGCACTGTAAAACATAAACACATTAGCTTCAAAGAATGAACTGAAATATCACCTACTAAACTAATGGCAGCAATGGTGAAATCCAGTAACATGTGAACTTTTGTTTGTGTCTACCCTGAGCAAACAGAAATAACAATGAAAATAGGGACTGGGATAGCTGCATGGGACAGCAAGGAAAAGCCTGGAAAGGGAGTAAAAAAACATTGAAAATGTTTTTGTGTGAGACTCTGGATGTGTTTGCTGTTTAGTATTCAGAAGAACCATAGCTAGTAGATAGCACTATTGTCTCCATCTCACCATTCATAATGCTTGTTTGAGTGTTATAGATTGAATGGTATCCCTCCAAAAGATATGTTAAAGTTCTACCCCCGGTTCCTGTGCATCTGACCTTATTTGGACATAGGGTCTTTGAAGATTTAACTGAGTTACAATGTGGTCAGAAATGATTAGAGTAAGCCCTAACCCGATACATCTTGTGTCTTTGTAAGCGAAGAAAACTGAGAAACATAAAGGAATAGCAAGGGAAGACACAGAGCCACAGGACAATAGAAGCAGGGATTAGTGATATGAGGCCACAGCCAGGAAGCAGGGGTGGAAGAGCCAAGGAGGGAACCTTCTGGAGGCTTCCAAGGGATCACAGCTCTGGCAACAGTAATTTGAGACTTTTAGCCTTCATAGCTGACAGAATAAAATTCTGTTCTTTTATGCCACCCACTGTTATAGTGGCCTTTGGAAGTAAATACAAGCTTAGCGCAGGGTGCTTGTCCAAGGTCACACACATATTAATTAGCAGAGTTGGAACTTGAATCCAGATCTCAATACACTCTACTTGAAGCACTTTTAGAAAGTAAAAACCAATCCCAGTTTAATAGTGCTCTGAATGTTGTTCATACACTAGAGTAAAGCTGTGCCTCCTAATCTGATTCTTTTCTAGCCATTGAGCTGGGTTTCTTTGTCTAATCACTTCAATTGAGAAAAATGTTACCTACAGCATAAACTTGAACCATTGATATCAACGTTACTAACTCCTCAATAGAAAGAGTACCCAACAGTCAAAAATATTAATGAGCATTTAAGCACCAGCTATAGTGACCTGGGGGAGATGCTTTGAAAGAGCTATCTAAAAAGAAAAAAAAATGGCCTGGATTGGTTATGGGGAGGAGACAGAAATGGCAAATGATAACTTCCTAAAATGTAAAATTTAATGGATAATATAAAGGGATGTGTTCGTGTGTGTATGTGTGTATGTGTAGGTATGTGTGAGAATATTTAGGATAAGTATTTGAAATCATTGAGATCTCTGTGGAACAGGAGTATTGTGAAGAGGGTGAGAAGATAAGATTTATTTGCCTTTATTTTTTTATTTATTTCTTAATTTCTATTCATTTTGAGACAATGAAATGTGACTCATTTTACAAGCATTAGTGAAAAAACTGTAGTTGGAAGAGCTGGGTTTGAATCCTAATTCTTCAGATTCCTCAATGTAGTCTGGAAATTTTTCCTAGGGTTTATCCTGCTTCTGTTTCTCCTTCATAAAGTAGGAATAATCACACCTACTTTGTAGGTATGTAATAAGCAATATATTAGATAATGCACATAAAGTGCTTACAATAGTACATAGTATATAGAAAACAGCAAATATTTTGTATTAACATTACTACACAGTAAAATATAGTTTATATAGGAAATCACATAGTAAATATAAGGATATATACAATTATACCATTTTTTTTTTGACAGGCAGAGTGGAGAGTGAGAGAGAGTGAGAGAGAGAGACAGAGAGAAAGGTCTTCCTTTGCCATTGGTTCACCCTCCAATGGCCTCCTTGGCCGGCATGCAGCAGCCGGCACACCGCGCTGATCCAAAGCCAGGAGCCAGGTGCTTCTCCTGGTCTCCCATGGGGTGCAGGGCCCAAGCACTTGCGCCATCCTCCACTGCACTCCCGGGCCACAGCAGAGAGCTGGCCTGGAAGAGGGGTAACCGGGACAGAATCCGGTGCCATGACCAGGACTAGAACCCGGTGTGCCAGCGCCACAAGGTGGAGGATTAGCCTATTGAGCCGCGGCGCCGGCTACAATTATACCATTTTACGTTTAAAATGCAAAGAATAAAAGCTGGAAGTAAATCAAATAAAATTTATTTCTGGGTGGTGTAGTTCAAATTTTGGGTCATTTTTATGCAATGTCCGAATATTGTGCACTGGATAAATATTAAGCTTATAATGCAGAAAACACCTTTGATGAGATAATGAAGGTAAACTTGAAGAATCAACGCAGCTTCCCATTCCTTACTGTGAATTCATTTACTCAGACGGTTTTCACCTAACAGTGAGGTGCAACGAAACCCCCACAAAGCAGGATGAAGAAGCAGAAACTTCTGCGAGGTAGAGATCTAACTGCATGTGGTGTTGAGGAGACTTATTTGGATAACTGACAGGTAGTTTGCAGGAGGCCATTGGGCTGGTGGTATTTCTAAGTGACCTAATTTGTTATGGGATACATTTTGTTCCCTTAAATGTTATATGTTAATATGTTGAGTCCTTACCCCCTGTCCCTGTGAGTGTAACTGGAAGTGAGGTCTTTGCAGATGTAATCAGGTTAAGATGAGATCAGTGTGGTAGGCCTTCATCAAACATAACTAGTGTCCTCATACAAGTTCCAGTGACTTGGACACAGAAATATTGCTATGGTGTGAGGGAAGCAGAGGTTGGAGGGATGCGTGTGCAAGCCAAGGAAGACATCTGATTGCCAGCAACCAGAGACCAACAGAAAGGCACTGAGTCTGTTCTTCCTCAGTACTTGCAGAGGAAGCCAGTAATGCTGAACCTGGATCTGGGGACTTCTGGCCTCTAGAACTGAGAGAATAAATGCTGCACTCATTTTTTGGTACTTTGTTACAGCAGCTCTAGAAAACTAACATACCCACAATAGTTCCAGATTACAAATGTCATTCAGAGGAATTCTTTTTTTATTTTACTTTTTAGAAAGCTTTTATTTCATAAATATAAATTTCAAAAGCATAACTTTTGGATTATAGTGATTTCCCCCCCATAACCACCCTCCCAACCGCAAACCATCCCATCACCCACTCCCTCTCCCATTCCATTCTTCATCATGATTCATTGTTTATTATCTTTATATACAGAAGATCAACTTAGTATATACTAAGTAAAGATTTCAACAGATTGAACCCACATAGACACACAAAGTATAAAGTACTGTTTGAAGACCGGTTTTACCCTTAATTCACATAGTACGACACATTAAGGACAGAGATCCTACATGGGGAGTAAGTGCACAGTGACTCCTGTTGTTGACTTAACACTTGACACTCTTATTTATGATGTCAGTAATCATTTGAGGCTCTTGTCATGAGCTGCCAAGGCTATGGAAGCCTCTTGAGTTCACCAACTCCAACTTTATTTAGACAAGGCCATAGTCAAAGTGGAAGTTCTCTCCTCCCTTCAGAGAAAGGTACCTCCTTCTTTGATGGCCTGTTCTTTCCACTGGGATCTCACTCACAGAGATCTTTCATTTAGATCATTTTTTGCCACAGTGTCTTAATAGCAGCCCTTTTCATTAAAAAAAAAAAATAGGGCATCTGGATTTGGAGAATAGAGCAGAAGGCAAACCAAGAGGTTATGAGTGTGGAATGGGAGAAGGAAGAGATTAGATATTTTGAGTTTCACTGTGTGGAAGAAATTATACCAAGGTCTAACAACTGGTGCAGTTATTAGGCACATAGTTAGTCCCTGGGTATAAGGCTTTAAATGGTAAAGAGGGTGCTGACGACGCTGGTTGCCAGGCCACAGTCCTCCTAAACCACAACTCTGTCTGCAGAGGGTGGATCAAAGAAAATGCTTCCTGGCCCAGGTAGATGACAAAATAACAGAAGGGCCAAGTCGGGATGGTCTCAGATTGTATGTCCCAGTGAAGAGACCACACGCCTCTCGGATTCTTTCACTGTCATAAGGAAATGTGGGTTCACTGTAGACAATATATCTGGATTTTCAAGAGAAACAGAATTTTGTTTTAATGTTGGTAACATTCATTCTTAAAATACACAGTGTTTGAGATGCAAAACACAACTACTCCATCATTGGCCACCAGTTTGTGCCCTTGGTCTATGGCCAGTGTTCTAAAAGCCATACCATCACTTATCTCTCTTTTTAACGTCTTCACTTCAGAACATGATTTTATAAACATTCTGCTTGGAACAGTAGGCATGCATTTGCAAGCCCCGTGCAAAGGCAGATTGCAAAACCCTAGAAATCTGGTCTATCTCCAGCATTTTAGATTGAGATTTTCATTTTCGCTTGGTTGTTCCATTTTGTCTTAAAGCCCAGAATTGGAAATGCTACATAAAATGCACAGAAACAGCTAGAATCTTTCACAACAGTAGCGTTGAGTCTCTTGATCCCAAAAGAAAACAAACAAGAATCAACAACATCTGACCTCCCCTTGTTCTTTTACAAGAACATCTAGAAAAGGATGGAAGACCTGAGGCACTTTGCACATCTTGGCATCCCAGAAACTATGGGTTAAAAGAAACAATGTCACCTGTGGCTGAGCCCCGCCCAAACCTTCAACATCCTGGCACCTCTATATCAGAGATTTACTGCTTCTTAGAAGACAAACTGAATAACTTTGTATTTACAATATAAACAGGCTTCATATATAAAACTCATATGCATGTATGTATAGGGAATATTACCAAAGCCACCACGTATGATGTTGGGATAAGCAGTGATTATGCGTACTTATTCAGTTAGCCAACCAGCATTTATTGAGCTTCTGCCAAGTACTAGGTACTACCCCAATTAGGCAAATAGGAGTGATCATTTGGGGACTAAATGGACCAGATAATTTATTGTAAAAATTGAACTTGAGCACGGAAAACCTGACCCTTCCAGTTTCACAGACTGCTTAGTGACTTTCAAATTTCTGCTAGGATAGAGCCACAAGGAAGCCTGAATTAATAGAACAACAAATTGTTTTGGAATTAAATAATCAGAAACGGAAACTGTTGGAAATGGAGAACCCTTTGGCAATCTGCAATCACTTTTCATCTTTTTAATTTTTGTTTAAAATTTACCACCACAGTTAGTGACAAGACTGGAGCCAACATCAAGTTCATGATTTAAAGTCCAGGGTTTTGTTAGATGATACATCTCTTGAGTCTAATTCAGTATTTGTCATCCCTGGCTACACATCAGAGAATACCTGACATGCTTGTCTGCTTGCTTGCTTGCTTTCTCTTTCCCTCTTTATTATTTAATTTTATTTAAAATTTTATAGACATATAAAATTGTGCATATTTATGGGGTATTATGTGATATTGTATTGCATGTATATATTGTGTAATATCCAATCAAAATAAAGATATTTATCCTTTCAAGCATTTACCATTTATAGTTAAAGCATCCAAAATCCTATCTTCCAGGTTTTAAGAAAAATATTCAATACATTATCTATAGTCACCCTACTGTGCAATAGAACTCCAGAACTTCTTACACCTATATAGCTATAACCTAATACCCATCACTCAATCTTTACCCATCCCTTCCTCTCCGCTTCCCTCCCCAGCCTCTGGTAACTACCATTGTATTCTTAATTTCTACAAGATCACCTATTTTTCACATTGCACCTATGAATGAGATTATATGATATTTGGCTTTCTGTGCTTGGCTCATTTCACCTAACATGATGATATCTGGTTCTATCCATGTTGTTGCAAATGATAAGATTTCACCCCTTTTTGGCTAATATCCCATTGTGTATATATACCACATTTTCTTTATCCATTCATTGGTGGATGGACACGAAGGCCTTTTCCATTTCTTTGGATACTGGCATGCTAATATATTTAAATATATATTATATATATTGAGAGAAACAGAGAGAAAAAGAGAGAGAGAGAGAGAGATGTGGCCCTGCCGCTGATGAAGCATTCTGTAAGCCTTTCACTGATTAACATGTGTAATCAGGGTAGAGAGCCACAGGTCTGACATTCATCAGAGATTTTAGGCACTACTGTCAATGTTATTCAACCACTCACACACACACTAGTGCTACAAAATCAGTATCATCTTTCCCTTCAGTTATCTTGTCATAGACTGTCCTCATTTCAGGAGCCAGCCTTAAATACTCCTTTACGCCTTGGACATCCCTTTCCACTCTATTTGGTTTCACACCACAAAGTCCATTTAAGCCTCATAAATACTCTCCAGCTCCCTCATCTCCTCTGAGGAAGAGCTGAGGCTCAGCAAGAATAAGTGTCTTATCCACCCCACTGGACAAACACTGAAGAAGCTGGCATTGGGATCCAGATCTTAGGACTAGAGGGCTTTGGAGTTTTGACTTCAGAATCAGTACCGGTGATGCTAGAAGATACTCACTTGTTGACTGACATGAACTGCACTTGATGAAGTGTTCACAGTAATAGCTGACAAAGATTGGGTACTGACCACCAGCCATGCTCTGTCCTACTGTTCGGGCCTTCTCCCAGAGAAAATTATAACAGCATTATTTCTAAGGTACAGAAGAATAGATGAAAATTTGGATGATCAAGTATTCTGCTCAAGGTCCAGTGAATAAAGTTGGCAGAACCAGTGTTCGAAAGAATGTAAGCCTTCCCCAATGGACTATATTCTTAGCTGTTCCTTCCTGCTACCTCTGGCTATTTGTGTAAGGGTCCAATTTTTCCTAAATACTGAGACACTCCTTTGTGTGTTTTGTAATTGTTGTTGTTGTTTTTGTTAAGTCTCTTCTCCCCCCACCAAAAACAATTCCAAGTTTTGCAAGTTCTTTAATGTAGGAGGACTTCTGCCTCTAATTTTGTTGCACAGGTCTTCCATCTGTTACTAATTTCATCTGAATTATTGTGGCAGACAGGATATTTCAAGGTACAAAACCTCAGGGCAGAAAGTATTTTACATAAACAATTTCTCATTCCCTTTGAGCTGTAAGATAGCTCATGATAAATCATGACAGATGCTAACGTATTCAACAGAAAAAGACAAATAAGTAATTTCTGCTCATTTGGCCTCTCTGAGGTCTCAGCAAGCATGAGGCTCACCTCACACCTACTTCTTGCTATCCCCTCAAACTACGAGCTTCTTCCCTGCTCTCTGTCTCTTCTACTCTCACATGCTTCTAACACTAGGATGTTTATGTTATGACAAAATCAGAGGCAACTGACCTAGAGGAGAAATGAATCACGAAGACAATTATTCCCCAAAGCTGATTTTACCCTTTACTCTGGGCACTAATGGGTATAAAGTTAATGTATTATATCCCCTGCATATCTAAAATCATATAGAAGCTTTAAATAAGTCATCTATTCATGCTAAAAACTCCAATGTAACAGTTTTTAAAAGCATTTTTATACTACAAAATGAGATTTAATAAAGTCTGCCACTCACCTTTCAACTATGGAGTAAAAGTTGTTTTTAAGCTAGTGGGATTGAGTCCAAGGGACAACTCCCAAATGTACCAAACCCCAACAGGTGGTAGAGCTTAGAGGGCAAGTGCTCAAGTTCTGGGCCAAGACTGCTTGGCCGAATCTATACTTTATACCTTCCTTGCTTGCTGGCTAGTCCAAGCTCCTAAAATGCTCCCGGCTTCATTTTTCCCATCCATAAAAAGAAAATAATAATGATAACTACCACACACAGTTGGAATGCATGTGACATGAGGTAATAAGCAAGGGCTTAGAAATGCACCTTGCAAATAGGAAGTACTCAGTACACCTCAGCTGTAGCTGTTACTCAAAACAGTCCTTTCTCTAAGGATGCATGTGCAAAATAACATATTTTCCATCCATCCAGACTTTGTCTCATCTTATGCATTCCTTCACTCAAACACATTGACTTCACTCAAACACATTCTTCTATGTGGCTTGACCTGTACTTGGCTCTGGGATTATGACAAAATAAGGGAAATGTGGCACCTAGTGTCATGAAGTTTACAACATACTGGGGAGATGGAAAAACCAGGCCACAACTAAGTGCTTACAAATGGTTGTAAGTGATATGAAGGAAAGAAAGACAAGGGACTGAGACAGAGATCCAAGGATGGAGACTTGTAAGGTGCTATTTCCTCTGACACTGACCCAAAGGCTGAAAGGAGATTAGTCATTATAGGAGTTGGGAGAAAGAACATGTCAGCCTGAGAGGGACTATGAAGCATTCCCAGGTCTGAAGGGAATTTTGGTTGAAGGGAAATTAACAAGACACAAATGTCAGGTGAGGCCTATAGAGGTTGCACAACATCAATGAAAAGCTACTACAGCTTTCACAAAGAAAAATGAGAACAATGACATTTGCTTCTGAAAAGGCTGCCCAAGGTAAAATGAAAATAAGGAGACAGGAGTGGAATCCAGTTAGAAGGCAGTTGGTGGTCAGCCACATGGGAGGGGATGGCAACCGCAATGTGCATGGCAGTCTTGTACATTGCTAAAGAGTTAGGCTGTTGTCCGGGTTTGATTTTCCTCACCTGTAAAATGGGGCTAATGATACTAAAGCTATTGGGAAAATAAATTATATGGACTTCTGATTTTAGCCTCACATGGAAACAGCTTGAAAACTGCACTGTTATCTTTACAACAAGAAAGAGCTGAACAACCTGATAATCAATGACTTTTCCTGGACCTAGAATATAATTGAGTTTTCAGGTAAACTGCCACTGCCAACTCCAAACCTGGAGAGATAGCTGAGTCCAACAAGTCAAACCCAGATCTGTCTACCTAAAACGTATTCCTCTGGTAGGAACATTTAAGTGGTAAATCTGATGCGTTGCTAGAGGCTGGACATGGGTTAGCTTGAGGGTGAGAAACTCCTAGAGATCAGTGTTTGGGGATCCCTACACTTCAATGGGTTTTGCCTCAAAGAAGTTCACCAGTTTCTCAAGGTGCATGTCTGAGAAAGGTCATTTCTTGGTTCTGAGAGGACAAAGGAATAATAATCATTGTAAGATATGTCCAGAGCATTTTCTATAGCAAAAAAATAATGGAATCTTTTTCCAGTTAAGGAAAAGGCATTTCTTTCACTCCAGTCCCCTTAGCCTTTCTTTCTTACACAAGAGAGAGAGGAAAAATCTAACAAGCCTTAGTAAAGGTCACAGCATAGGAACACATAATCAGTAAGAGTGACATTTAACATAAATAATTATGGACCGTTCTACTCCCCCACAACTTATAACAGTGCCAACAGGGCTCCAATACAATAATCATGGGTTATTGTTGAAAGAGTTGAGAGATTCAGGCTCTTTCTGAGGGGCAATAATTAGGGAAGTCCAAGTCCAGAGGATAGAAAAACAGCAAGAACACTGGAGAAATTTGAAGCCTCTGATATCTACAGCTATGGCAAACATTAGACATAACCTAACACCTAGCCAGGTTAACATAAAACCTCATACTAAAATCTAGTTATCTCATTCTTATTATCAAATGCTTTATACTCAGCATAATGAAAAATTATGAAGCACATCAAAAGGCAGAAAAACACAGTCTTAAGAGAAAAAAAAAAACGGAAAAACTGGATTTAGATGACACCAATGTTGGAATTATAAAATAAGAAATTTAAAATATGATTAATATAAGTCACAATGGAAAAATAGATGAGAAATAACAGATGCATAAAATAAAAAGATGTGAAAACTTTAAAATCTAAAAGAAATACTATACATGAAATGAAAGTATTGTAACATAAATGAAGAATGCTTGTGACGGGTTTATTAATAGATCGGACATGGCCAAAGGAAGAATCAGTGAGCTGGAAGATAGACCAATAGGAATGCTCCAACTACAGTTTCCATTTGAAAAATGGAATTAAAAGTACAGAACATACAACAACTGTAGGACATTTTTGCAAGTTATACCATATACATATCTGGAATATTAAAACAAGAAAGGCTAGAAAATGAAGCAAAAGAAATATTTGAAGGAATTATGGCTAAGAACTTTCCAAAATCAGTGACAGACACCAAGCAGTAGATTTAGACGTGCCAGAGATCATCAAGATGGATAACTGAAAAATAAAAAAGCCTACATATAGTCATATCATATTCCAACTGCAGAAAACCAAAGAAAGAAAAATTTTAGAGAATTTCAGGGGGTAATTATGTGTGGGGACATACTCCTTATAGAGGAACAAAGAAAAATTACAGTAAGAGATACATAGCATGGAGTTGATAGTGAATAACAATATATTTTGAAAATCACAGAGTAGATTCCCATGAACATGTTCATGTACTCTCAAATTATATACATAATTCTTTACAAATCAAAGGTCCATTTGTCTTCCTAGAATGTCAGGTCTCTGAGGGCAAGTGCCATCTCTGAATCCCATGCCCAGTACCTGGCACATCATGGACAGTCAGAACCTACTGTGGAAAGAACAGGTGAGTGAATGAATCCTTGATGTCTCTGGTGGACAGTCTTCAGTATGGCACTGGTGCCCTTCTCCATATCCACTTCACCACTCTCCATGCTGCCCTTCTGCAGAGTTGTCTGAGGACAATCACTTCACTTTCCTTCCTTGGGGATTGGTCCACATTGCTCAACTCATCATGGTCACCCATTCGAGTTCTAATGGCCATATGGCCATATCCTTTATCCAGTATCACAAAGAGAACAGATTTGTATGTATTTCATAGGTCCAGTTCTAAGAAAATAATCATACTTCTCTCCCTCTTTCCCCCAATTTCACCCTTCTCTCCCTTGTTTTCACAAGCAAGTTTTGCCTCAAACATAAGTCCCCCAAATTGGTTGTGGTACTGACTTTTTAAAGATGAGCTCTAGGACTGTGTCCACAATCATGGGACAATTACTAATGTCTTCCACAGATGTAGGAAAGTGAAGTGGTCACAAGAGGGGCGGGCATTTGTCATAGTTCAGGCACTCTGCTAAATATATACCTTGATTAAATCCATAGTTTTAATACCTAGACATGATATATGAGCTAAAATATAAGTGATTTCTTCAGTCTTTCTCCTCTATCAGAATCTTCTTTGACCTTAAATTCACCTGATGAGGGCACTCTGAGATAGCATTGTTCTGGTGCCATTGATCACCATCAGGAGCAAATCTCTGTAGGAAAGGGATGTTCTTCCTCCCAATGTTATTCCCCCCACCTAGTAAAGTACATGCAGAGCCAGCCCCTCGCCTGCATCAGAAGGAAACTGCCAAGGATTCAGAAACTTTACTCTCCTCCCATGATGTCACTGCTTCCCAATGACACTATCAGTCATATGCAGTTGCACTTAAATCACAGAAAATATTTAGCCCAGAGATACTGTTGTATATTGGAATGTTCTAAACTTCTAAACATGCTTCAGACACAAGATATTATTTACAGATAGCCAGAGCGTTTGGTTCTACAGGATTCATTGATTCATTGAAAGAATGTCTCCAGGCCTTGGTTTCCTCATCTATAGAACAATTAAAATGATCCTTCATTATATTAATACAAAACTTATTTTAAATTATCTTTATATTAATATACATATTAATATAAAATTAATTTTAAATGATCTTTACAATTTTCGCAAACCCTAATAACCCTGTGAATCTCTGAGAAGCTCTTTGTTTTAATTATATGAAATATTTTCTTTAATTATCTTCATTGACTTATCAAACAGGTGCTCATGTGGAATTGCTATTTTGTAAGTCAGAATTAGCCAAATATGGGCAATTTCAAATACCACAATTTAATATCATATGCCCAGCAAAGTATACATATACACATAGTTTAGCCAATATCATATTTACAATACAGTATACACATGCACCAGGTTTATTCAATTTCATTATATCCACTATTTATTCATCTATTTTCTTATTGATGGACACAGATGTGAATTCTAGTTTAGCTTTGGGTTTACTACTACCAACAAGGTTGCTATGAACATTCTTAACCATGTCATCAAGTGCATATTCTCTAATTTTTCTAGGATTGAAATAGACAAATCATAGTATATCGTCAGTTTTATTTCATAATATTCAGTGTCTTCCAAAGTGTATCTGCACAATTGACACATCCACCAGCAGTGTATACAGCTCTCTGTTGTCCTACATCCTTGCCAACACTTGTTATTACCAGAATTATTTTTTTCTATTGTTGCCACTCTGTTGGATATAACATGGCACTTCATTGCAGTTTTTAATTTGTATGGTTCTGATAAGGAACAAACATGGGCATCTCTCCTCCCATTAAATCTTTCATCTGATTTATCTACGAACTGTAGAATTGTGGGCTGAGTTTTAGCTCCTTTCCTTTCTCTGAACCTATGTATTTTAACCAGCTGGTGAATAGTGACATAGCCTTGGAGGACACAGTGGGGAGCACCGGGATAACCCACTAAGTTGATAATCCGCCTTTAAATGAATAACCAGGCATGGACCTTTGGGAACTGAACTCATGCAATTCAATTTGCCATACCCCAGTGTAATATTTCACATCTTGCTAAAATTCAGACCAGGCAGTATTTTGCATGCAACTAAATACTTGGTGATTCTTTCATTTAAATGATCAGTTTATTTCAATTACAGCTTGCTTGAGGCACAAAAGGTTTGTACTACTCCCCCCACCACCATGTTATCGCCCCAGTTAGCCCCTTAACCTTCGTACATGAAGCTGTTCCTGTACTCTCCCCACTTGAGGATGTGCCATTTTTCACAATGATCCTTGGAAATTGTGACCTTGGGATTTAGAAATAAGGCTCTACATGTGAACACTTCAACTCACACCATTCAATAGCACATATACAGGAAAGCAACCTCTCATTATATTTGTTCTTCAAGGAAAAAGCTAAGTGTTTTCCCCTCCACCCAGAGAATTCAACAAGAATGACCATGTTCCTTAAGTGATTACGAATAAATGATTCTGATGAATAAAATTAGGTAGTAGGGTGGAAAAAAAGTCACCCATGGAGTCAGAAACAATTGAAAAATGAATACAGGCTACCCTCATCCCTGGCCTTTGTTGAAGGGATCACCAGAGATCTATGTAGATATTATTTTGAAATTTAGAGCTTCAACTTGTATGAACATGAATGCCCATGCTGAGTTTTTGCGTGCCTCTGTGAAACAGCCAAAAGGACCCGACAGACCCTATTCTTGCATTAAAGCAACACACTGTGGAAAGCCTGAAAATAAACCATCTAAGCTTGATTAATTAGGTTTGTAAGTATTGTTTCGGAACCAAACAATATTTCTAAAGATTTCAATAGTTCAAAGATTGCCCTATGGCCATCTGGCCAATACATCTTCCAACACATGCAGTTTACAAGCATTTTTCTTCCCAATATGTTGTCTTTGGTTGGTGCGACATTGTTTGAGTGCGGGGCTATTTGGGTCATAGTGGTTTTCTCCTCTGCACAGCAGTGGTGCTGAGCACAGCACTTTGACCATACATCTTCCATGTCATTTCCATCAAAGGCACATGATACTTCCTGGTGACCAATCAGGAGTGGCCCAGCATCCTAACAGAGGGCATATTGGCAAACCAAGCTTTCTTAATGACAGCCATTGTTCAAGGCCAACAAAAGGGAGGTCCTGAATATTAACATGTGGCCTTGTGTAAAGGTCACCAGTATGGCACATCCATCATATTTCACAACCAAGAAAGAGAACTTTATAGGTTCTGTCAGAATCTACTGTTGTCCAAATAAATGTATTAGGCTGACAGCTGACACCAAGGAGCAAATGATCTTGAGTGATGATAGCCTTTTTAAACAAATATCCTTTCACTTCTTTGAAGCAGCAACAGACATTATGGTGAGGAATGATGTTTAAGGAGTATACCTCGAGGCCACTGGGGGTTAGAATAACCAGGCAACCCAATTAAAATATTAATTTAATAACATGTTATCATTTGGCCAAATGGCATCTCCTTCTAACAGGCATAACTTCCCACAATGAAAAGAAAAATCACATATTTTAATGTCTCAGAGTCTCCAATGATCTTCCTAATGGTAAAGACCACCAATTCATCAAAATTTTATCAGTGATACTTAGATTGTTAACACAATGAGAAGATAATTCAAAAGCCTGGGCTTACTGACAACAATGTGTTTTAGTTGAAAGTTATGCAGAGGCAAAATATGATGGCAGAATTAAATGAAGGTAAATGGTGTCATATGCATTTAATACTAAACTGAAAATCTTTATCAAGTTTTCCAGCTTTATAATCTTGATTAGAGAAAATTATTTGTTCAACATTAAAGATACAAGGTTTTGAGGATGCAATACCACCTTTTAAAAAAGTTAGAATTTATTTCTATGTAAAATATCTTTAAAAAAAATCAAGAGAAAGAGTAGTGGACAAGGGTGTATATCAGCTCCCTCACTCTGACTTTACTGTTATAAGATGATGAGCCGTGTTTTTTTAATTCCTCACACATATTATACTCTCTCCTGACATGCATCTACTTTCTTTCTATTGGAAATATTTTTCATAGTCTGTCTTCTTCTAACTCCTTCAGTTCTTTTTCCTAAATTCTAAACTCATTGAATCCTTTTGCTGCTTGTTTTCAAAGTTCTCGGACTAACTTTATCATAACACTCAACTATCTGAAACTGCTTATTGAATTATCTTAACTTCAAAATTACTCCAAATTCCATAAGGAGAGAGAGAGACTATGTCTGTTTCACCATTTGTATATACATTTATACATATAAATAGTAACTTCAAACAGTAGGACTCAGTTGGAATTCATTATCTCTTGATTTGTAAGTTTCTGTTAAATAAAATAAAAAAACACTTCACAAAAAGAAGTGCTCTAACACTGGAAGAACCTGCTTTCCTGTATGATAGAGAAGACACCAAGTGACCAAATACATCCTCGTCCACTTATGCTCCATTGTTTCAGAACAAGGCATAATTATAAGGGACAGGATAAAGCCCCCTTTTGAGCTATCTTTGAAAAGGGCATTTTCTAACAAGGTAGTTGTGTAAAACATATATCAGGAAAAGTTATCCAAAATTGTGATATTTTTCTCCTATATTTGTCTTGGCATTAAGTTTTCTGCACAATTGCTTCACCCAGAATATCTTCCACCTGCAGTGTTTTCTACCTCTCCACATCCTGTTAGTTCTCAAGGCCTAGTAAGTACCATGCTTTCGTGAAGCCTCCTCAGACTGCTCATGGCTCCAACACCCTCCCCGTCCTCTGAATGATCTTCCAGATATCCTCACAGGACACACTTTCATGGCATCATTCAAGTGAGTAGATCTTCCTTCTCTTTTGCAAAAACAAATTTGTGCATTACTAGAGAGAAGAAATACATCTTTATACTTTTCTGAATCCAGCCTAGTGCCTTGTATGTTGTACTCTGTGAAGGTTCAACAAATAGCTGATAAATAAATGCACTAACACAAAAAAATGACCGTTATATGTATTTAAGTAAGTTTCTTAAAAGCCTTTTATGGCTATGTTTTATTGATTTTACATAGTAATCATGTTTATTCTGTCTGCTCAGACACACACACACACACATATCCTTCAAGCTAATGATTCTATATGATCCTAGGAGGTCTAAATGAAAGCTTGCTTATTCTTAGTTTCTTCCCTTCTTAGTTACAAAGGGAAAATCATCCAGAAGATACCCAACTCGCTATCTGCAGTTGATTGGTCCAGGTTGTAAAACTGACATATACTTGGACAATACTTATTCCTGAGACCTAACAGAGCCGATCTCAGTTCCTGTCTGGAAAAGATACTGTAAGATATGAGTTGTGAACTATTGGGGGCCACATGGTCAGTCTTCATTGAAGAGACTACAATGAAGAAAAAAGGATGACATGAATGAAGACTGAGAAGCATAAGAAACAGGATTCTAAGGCCTCAGAAGACCCGCAACTCGCTTCTTCCCTGATACACACCTCATGTCAAATTCCATGTACTTTGGATAAAAGTCATTCTTCTTTTCTGGCCAATGTAATTGCAATTTATCTGTGTGGTAATCAAAATAACTTTAATAAAATTAGTCTTTACAATGGGCATTATTATTTTACTATATTATAAATTTTATTAATGGTTCATTAACTAAAATTGCATTTCTTTGCCACTTAACTGGTTCAACATCAAAAATGCTTAAATTCATAAGAATACCATTAAGTTCATCTATTTCTCTTAAGTAAATAGATTGATTATGGAAAAGATACTTCAATAAGTTGTGAAGAATTTTCATCCTTAGAAAAATGTATTAACCATCTCTTAGTAAATTCAAAAATCAATTAATAGCAGTATGGTCCCTGGTAACAATAATGAATAATTGCATATTTCTTATTAGTTCATGTGTTATTGCTCAATCACACAGTTATGGGGGCTTCAAAAATTTTTAAAGTTCATGGAAACACTGTTCTATTTTTGTTCTATTTTCTCATTAACATTTTAAAATTTCTTTGTATGTGTTCTGTTCTGCAGATGATGAAAAAAGGCTTAGAATAGTTAAGTTACATGTCCACAGTTGCCCAACTCTTTCTTTATTGAAGCAATCTTTTAAACTTGACCTACAATGCTCAGAACACTATCTCACATCCTGTAGATGCACATATCCTTTAGGTCTCCTCCATCTCTTTTATTTTTCCCCAAATTCTGTCTTTTTTTCCACTATATCACTCTTGAATGTGTAGGGATGACTCCTGAAACTGAATTCTACAACCTCCCTTTCTGGCATAGGGCAGTCCTTAATCCTCTCTGCCTCTGTTTCCTATCAGAAAGAAAGACAAAAATAGTTATTATGTTCACCCAACAAAAAGGAAATTAATGGTTGATTAGATGCCTGTCCAACACAGTGAGGATGAAAACCAGTCTTCATGGTGAATTATTGAATTAGGGGCCAACTTACAGTGAGGCTATGTCTACACAAAGCCAAACATCCAGTTGATTCAGCCAAAAAAAAAAAAAAAAGTTTAGCAACAGGAAAAAAATGAAATTAGTTGATCAGGATTGTGCAGACAAAATAAAACCAAGAAACTAACATCAATAGAATAACCTGGTTACAGTCCTGCAGTTTACCAACTTAAAAGAGAAAGTCAGTTAGACTTTTGATGCTGATTGTCAGAGATGCTACTGAGTACACAAAAATAGATTCATTAAATTTGTATGGGGATATATATCCTTTATTTCCTCTCATATTTCTCTTTTATTTTCAGATGTCAAATTTAAGATAGAAATCAAGGAAAAAGCAAGCCAATATTCAAAAAACTGAGTTAACACCTCAGCCCAGGAAATTAAAAAGAAGCACTCTCCTTTGATAAGTCTGGCATTTAATGTATTATGATATGTCATCTGTCATGACTTAGTTTCACATTTGATGGACTAAATATTATCTTCATTTTCTACAAAGCATATGGTATATTGAGATCCAGTTTATCTACAGATTTCTAACTAATGAAACACACTTGGTGTTTACATGGATTTTCCCAAATCCTTTTAACACTATGGCAAAGATCAGAAAAACTTCTTTAAAATGTGTAATTTTTTGCATGATTGACTTTATATAGTAGTTGTTGACCAGCATTAGGGATGTATGTATGTCAGTTGTGCTGTCAGGGGATATTATTTCAATGCCCTGTATCATTTTTATTTATGCTTCTGTTATGCACTCTTGTAGTAGTATTATACTGCAATATTTAGAGCCTATAACTCTAAATACTTTAAAACTGCATTAAATTTGTATAACTATTGACTCAGTCGGGCAGAGATGATAACTTAAGAGTCCTTTATCACTCTATTAAAAATGAAATAAACCAATTAAAACTGCAGATCTTAATTAATAACTTATTAATTTAACTCTCCCCCTAACTCTAAAATAATTAGACCCAGGAAGTGGACAAAGAAATCATTCTTCAATTGGATTGGAGAGAACAGTTTTGTGAACTGAGTCCTGAACCCCAAGAATGAACATTTACAGCTGCCACTGCTTTCTGTTACCTTAAATACGACTGGGCCATATGGAACATTTCTGAGGACCTTCTATTTTAAAATGTTCTCTACATATTTTATGCTTTTCCATATGTCTCATCCTTATTTCAGAGTTGCTATTCATTTCCATACAAATAAGATCTTTGTTTTACAAGAGTTCATTTTTCCCTGTCCCTTCAGCCCTATTATGGACACAAACCTCCACTTAGGTTATTACAGCCACTCTAGGACCAGCTGATTGTGGCAAGATGAATAGAGAATTATTTGGAAGAAAAACAGACATGGCAGATGATCTGTGGTGCTACAGAGCCCCTGTTTTCTTTACTCATTCCAACCAACCCAGTGTGGAAGATAATCAACGTGACACTTGTGTTGAATGGTTTCAAAATGAATAAAATGTTTACAGAAATCAACACTGAAACCCTGTAGGAAGTGACGAAGGAAGATATAATTTGGTTAACTGAATATTAACCAAAATGTGCTTTCTGAAAAAAGGAGCTCCCTGTAGTTTAGGGTTGACTTCGAGCAATTATCCAAACAAAACAGTTGGCGCCTGTGTTGGCGACAAAGAAGTGTTTGCATAAAGTAGAGTGAGAAGACAAATATGCATGAAAATTAAATTTAGGCCTCTGGGACTACCCTTTTGGGGCCATAGAAGAGCTGATTACATGTTCACAGCTGGAATTGGTGTTGGCAGGCAGGCCTTATTCATGGGCAGAGGGAGGGACTCCCTTTTTGAGTGACAGTCTTATGGCAAAGCAAGAATGGCAGCACTAAAAGCATCTGATGCTCACAGACTTCAGGCTCTGTGGTCCCAGGCTGTTCAGAGATGGCATCCAACTGGAGTTGTCTCTACTAAAAAATAATTATGTGGTTCCAGGTGTGTATATATCTATGCGTCAGCTCAAGTACAAGTTCTCTTTCCCATTCATTACATTCTCATCTGCTCAGGTTTCTATTAGCAGCAGCTTTTCCAGTTAGAAGGCAGCAAGAATGGACAAGGAACAGCCAGTATTCTGAACAACACAAAAGCTGAATCTTGCAATATCGAAGTTGAAGGCCATGACACGATGTTGATGCCATATTGGAGCAAGGTCCTTTGGACACTTTCAAAACCCAAAATGTGTGCTTTAGCAGGCATCCAGCAATAGGTCTCCTGGCATCTGTAGAGCTGCATTGCACAAAGAGCCCCAATTCTTTATTTTTCCTTTGCAGTGGGACGTTTCCCAAACACAGTCTGTTTCCCTCTCTCTTAACCTATGCTGGATTTATGACTTGCTTTGCCCCATCTAAGTGAGAGGGAGGGCTTCCTATGACAACATAAAGCATGAAGAATAAGCAATATTTAGCCCACTGAACATGGAGAAAATGACAATGGCGTCCTAAGGCAAGAGAAAGTATGTTGGGCTCAATAATGATAACAATATCTAATTTTATTGTGCACTCATGTGCCAGAAACTGTTCAAAGAATTGTACTTGTATTACCAAATTTAATTTGCCCATCACAGCCTGATAAAGTATTTGTTACTCCCACTTTTTTCACAATAAGTAAACAAAGTCCATGGTGGCTAATAATCTTGGTCAACACCCACAAATATGAATCAGCAGAATCCTAATTTGAACCCAAGGCCATCTGTTTTCTGAGCCTACACTCCTTCACCAGCATATGATAGTGTTTTTCAAGGGATTTGACCAGAAGGTCAAGAACAGATGCAAAGGGGGGAACCAGGACTTCTGCAATAGTTTCACAATGAAGGTATGATACCCACGATAACACTTCTCATTTTATTCTCCATAGAGCCACCAGTGGGATCATTTTAAATATCACATCCTGTCACTTCCTCACAAAAACTCTTCCAATGACTTTCCATTGCATTTAACAGAAAAATGAAAATTTTCTATTATGGTTACAAGGCCTTTATTGACATAGCCTCTCCCAACCTTTCAAGTTAATCTCTCTTATCACCTTCCACACCTTTTCTACTTCCTGCCAGCTACAGGGAACTTCCTCCTACTCCAAGCTTGTCCACACAAGTCCCAAGACTTTGCTAATTAGAATACTATTTCCCAAGACTTTAACATTAGCTTAGTCTCTTGCATCCTTCATATTTTGCACAAATATTACTTCTTCATAGATATCTCCCTAAAATGAAATTGTTCATTCCCAATGCTCTCTCCTTACCCTAATTTACTTTTCTTCACAAAACTCACTACATCCTGGAATTATATTAGGATATGATTGATCTTTTACTTATTTATTGACTGGTTGTCCCTCTAAAATGTACATTACATAATGCAGAATCCTGGGTATTCTTGTTTACTGCCTATGCTAGCATCTAGCACCTTAACATTGCTTGAGATTTATTTCAAAATTTAAAAAATTTTTTTCAAAAAATTAAAGTTTCAAAAAATGTAGAATGTTAATGAAAGAGTATACCCAAAGTAGGACAAGTAGGAGTCTGATAAATAGGTAAGTGGTTCTCAAAATCAGTGAATAAGAATGGTGCATTTCATTATGAACTCTGGGGTAGGAGGCCCCCAGGTGATTGTGATCCAAGTGGTCTGAAGATAGGGTTGCCAGACTCAGCAAACAAAACAGCAAGTTAACTTGAACGTAGGATAAACAATGAATATACTGTATGAGACATACTTGAACTGAAAAATTGTCTGAAGAATTGACTGGATGTCCTGTATTATATTCAAAAACACTGTCTGGGGACTACAACTTAGAGGACAAATTCTGTATTAAATTGAGAGGTAGTCTTCAGTTTGGAAAGAGTAAATTTGGTTGAGGAAAGCACATGATATACAAGAATATTCAAATATTCAAATATCTAAAGAGAAAGGATAGCTAGCGTCTGGACTCAAGAGAGCTAAGAGCAGATATTGAAGTCATCAGATGATACATTTTGACTTTCTCTAGCAAGATGGCATTAACCACATGCTGGTTTGGTGGAATGGGTTACCTCTCATAGCAATGGCTTTTCATCTCCAGGAATATGCAAGCTATATTGTTCAAAAAAAATTGAATGAATATTGAGGAGGGGATCTTTTATGGGGGAGAGAGTTTAGATCAATTTTGAAGACATTTCCAGTATCAGAATTCAGTATTTGGGAAGCAATGAAACAAATATCCTCTGTGTTAGATGGGATTCCATTCATTGCAAGTAACCAGAAACCAACTCAAATAGGCATAAATAAAACATGGAGTTTATTACTTTGTATTGGAAATGTAGTGAAGGTCTTTCCTTAAGAATGGCTTTGTTAAGTGTGGAAGGGATATTACCAGGATTCAGCTCCATCTCTCAGCACTGTTTGTCTCCAAGTTAGCCTAGTTCTCAAGCAGTCTCTTCCTGCATGGTGACCAGTATTCCAGGCCCAATATCCTAATAGAATTACAGTCTCATCAGGGGAATAACACTCCAGTTTCTCAACAGTTCCAGCAAAAACAGAAGGATAACATCTCATGGCCTGCCATGGCTCAGATGCCAACTCCTGAACCAATATCTCAATGCAAGGAAAATTAAATGCAATGAAGGGACTCTTTGAGGTCAAGTGCTTATTACTAGAAATAGAAATTCAGATATAAGTACTGCTGGGGTTTATGGGTAATGTTACCAAAAAGGGGGAGGGAAGGATGGGACGTTGGCCAAACAAAAGTACCAGATTGTTCTATATGCAAATTCAGTCTGTCTCAGCTGTGATATATGCTAACAAGTTTTCATTAAAGTCATTCTCCTCTACAGTGCGTTCATCATCTCTTCATCAAGTTCCTCCTACACAATAGGAAAACATACCTCTCCTCCTCCTGGAGATCCAATCTTTACCCAATGGTTAATTTCACTGAGTGTCAACATTTCTTGAACAGAAAACATTTCAACTATCTAGAAAGACTGGGCACATAGTGCAATGTGTTACCTCTCAGAGCAGTGGGTTTCCACCTCTGGGAGCTTCAGTTATATTGTTTGAAAGCACTGAATGAAAGTTGAGGAAGGGACTCTGCTCCATGGAGAGATCAAAATTTTACCAACTCTAAAGACTCTTCAACAGTAGGAATCCAGTACCTTGGAAGGACTGAAAGATGGACCTGTATTTCTTGACCATTTCTGCATTGAAAATAATTATGGAGCACCTACTATGTTATAGGTATTGTTTCTAATACTAGGAATACAAAAATAACTAAAACATGGTTTCTACCTTTCAAAACATGACCTAGAGAAAGTGGAAAATGCAGAGGAGATAAGTAGTAAGTACAGCAAAGCAGATATGCATTTACAGCTAGGGCTAGCAGAAGAGATAGCATGTAACCCAATGGGATCACACTGTAGGCACTAATTTCTCTCTATCAGAATACAGGAGTCATGTGTTCATATGAAAATTTTGAACATCTGCTTTGTCACCTGGATGTTTCAATGGTTATTAAGACAGTCCCCAAAACACTTAACTAAATGATGCCATTGCTCTTTATAAAACACAAGGACTTACAGTTTTTCTAATAATAAAAACCTACATATTCACTGTATAAATTTTAGTACATAAACAGAAGACATGAGAAAAGGAAAAATACACAGAACTACTCTAAGTATTTTTGTGCTATTTTCACTTCAGCCTTTCTCCTTTCTATCTCTACAAGAAGAGAGATAAGTGTATATATATGTATTAATATAATATATAATATCCATGTGCAGTTGTGGATATATATATGCCTATAGTATATGGTGACTTTATATTCTATTTCTCACTTAACTCTCCATTATTGAACATTTCCCATTTCAATAAGTATTCTTTGAAGACTTTTCTATACCATAATATTGCACCATATGTATGATGATAACAATCTTTATGAAGGATGCATAAAAGGAAATTCTTAAGTAAAATGATGAGTTATGGCAGATAAAGGCCTCAAACTTCAAAACAGTCTAAGATTTACAACATCCAATGTGTCAAGTGCCACGAGCTTTAAGAGAGAGAAAAATGTTGTTGAACTCCCTGTGTTCATTTACCACTCCAATTATAGTATATAAAACACAAGTAACAAATAATGCACACATAAGTTTATATTATCTTTCTTCACATTCAGACCCACATCAAAGTGTTCTGTATTATATTTATAGTTCCATCAGTACAATTATCAACTACTTTTAATATTCTATTTAAAAGAATTTAATAAAGCCAACTGAACTCCAGATGGACTTTGTACAGAAAATGCGTCTCTAGATTTCAGAGACTATATTTGCGTTAGATATTACTAATAATTTTCACATTGTTTTGTCTTGTTTTGTAAGTTCAAGGATTTGGGTTATTACCTCTGGAGGTAAGAGAATTACCAGGAGTTCATAGAGAATTCTAATAGGATTAGACCCACTAGTCCCAATAAAATTCTTGATGTCAAATTCAGGATTATCTGTAACCTCTGGCTATGTAGGTCTAGAACACAGAGGTGCTCTGCAGGGCTGATGAATTTCAGATACTAGTCAAGGCAAGCATGTCTCTATGAGTACGGATGAGAGTCCCATTGTCCCTTGTCACTAGTGTTTCTGAATCCTTATCTCTAGCTTTGTAATGCTATTATTTTCATGTCTCTCTCTGTCCTAACTTCCCACAGAGCTTTGTTCCCACCACCTGTATAATCTTCAAGTATAGTCATCTGTTGTTTCCTTACCTTGTTTTCAAGGACTCGTCTATTTCATCACCTTGGGTCTAATAATTGTGGAAAGAATTCAACATCAGGGTCTCACCAGTCCTTTCTCTTGTCCCAAAGTTTACTTCTTTCCCCAAGACAGGACTGGCCAGATTATCAGCTACAGGGATCACTGTGCCCCAGAGTAAGAAAACAGGATTTATACATTCTGCTGCACCCCTGTTTCCTCATCTACCTGTTCTCATGATGGATAAGTTCTCCTGATGCTTCCAATCCCCATGCTATAAATACACCAAGCAAAACTGCCACATTCTCCCACCCAGCTTCATCATTTCAGTAGTCAGCATAACTAATGCTTGGATCCCATTCAAAATCCTTGCATATACTCTCAACTGGATGGGTGGAGACTAAGGGGCTGCCCTCCACTCCCCACAGTGCCCTAGCTACCCATTCTGCAGAGCACAGCACAGCACAGCAGCTGATTGGGCATCTGTGAGAGCGCAAACCATGTTCTACCATCACGGGACATTAGACATGCTTTCCATATCCTAGGAAGAAAGCCTTTGCTCTGCGCATCACTCTCTCAAAAACGACTTACAACTTACAAAGTTCACTCAACAATTCTTTCTTTGACATCTACCCTGTGCAAGGTATTAGGTCGAACACCGGTGGTCAGAGCAATGAATCAATGGAGCCCAAGCTCTACTTTCTAGAAGTTCTAATCTAGAGGGATCAAGATAGCAATCACCATGTAGTATTACCAAACCTGTCATGGAAGAGGAGCATTTCATAGTTACTCTGTGGATTACAGTCAATGACATTAATATTTCCATTTTATAGATAAGATAACCGACACTAAGAAAATCAAAGGTACTCAGGATCACATGGCTCACATAATCAGGAGAGCTAGAGAAGGCTCTGATCCATTACATTTCCACAACAGCCTGACACCCCTGCAAAAATTATCGGACCTAATTTATCCTAAAGAAGAAAGGATAATTAAGAAATTCATCCATTTTTGTTTTAAGTTTATGTCAGTTTACTCCAGTCCATATAGATGTTATAATTCTCAGAACCACATTTCTAGATCCTACTTCTGATGATAAAACATCTTACACGTGATTTTAAGCTATGTTTGTCAGTTTAAGGCTAAGTTATTCTGCAAAGGAAAACAATTCTGCAATGTCTGTGGTTAACTGAAACATAGAATGATTGTCTTTCACAATTCATGTTCACTGGGAAGTCAGCTTCAGTTCTGCTTCACATAATCTTCAGACTGGGCCTTCTATGGAAGGAGCTGCCTCTGTGTGGGACACAGCTGGTTTCATAGTAGAGGAAAAAGAAACCCGGCCCTCACAGCTTCTGCTTACGTGTTATGCTCACTTCTGCTCAGATTTCACTAACCGATGCAAGTCACATGGCCCAGCCTGACATCATAGAAGCTGAAAAGTATAATTTTCCCACAACTAAGGACATCAAATATTTAGAACAAGAGCCTATTACATCACTCATGACTACACAAGTGCAATTACATGTGACACAGAAGACCTGGGGGTGATCCTGGAGCTCGCCTGGTGCGGTTTCACTGAAATGAAACTCTCTAGGCTCTGGCAATATCACTCTAAAACACTATTACTTCATTTACCACAGAAAGTTGTCCTGAGATTCAAGTGACAATGTGTAATAAGGTTCCTTGAAAACCCTGTGTTCTCATATATTACTGGGTTAAGGTATTTGAGTTATAAGCTCAGTTATTTATGAGGCCAAGGACACAACCCAAACATAAATATGAAAAGTTTGTTCTAAAAACAAAAAAAATACCTACTGAATTACATTTTTTTCTTGTTCTCCTTTTTTCAAAAGAAACCTGTAATGTCTTTTTCAGAGCAAACCATGCATACCTGAAGGCTACAACTGGCCTCTAAAATCATTGTCACAGACTGAATTTTTTTAGGAAAAGACAACATGACTACAAATCTTCAAACATTCTTCTTACACATATCAAATGCCTGAAGAAGTGACTAGAATTCAAGTCTATGACTGAATAAATAATATATTTATCTTAGAAAAGTATGAAAAGTAGTCAAAGATAATTAAGGAACCTAGAATGATATTTCAGACTCACACCTGCTAACTCATAGCATTTCCTTAATAAAACAAGTCAATTTTCAATAGTGCTTTATAGACGATTAACTCTGATCCAACCATCATTCATGTCTTCCTTCCTTCATCACATCTTTGACTGACTGTTGTACGGCACGTATGTCCCAGGCTCTGGTCACTGAATTTACAGTATGATTGGAAGAGAGCAACTCTCACACAATGCAGAGAGAGGAAGACAGTAAATCCAGGTAGCTAACAGGGAGCAGAGAGGGAGTATGTGGCCTAGTTCAGTCACATAAAGGATGTTATAAATCACGATGCAGAGGGAAATGCAGTGCTCATGACTAAAACCTACAGAGATGATGAAAGCTTTTTAAAAAGGATTAGGAGGGGAGCACAGCACGGGACACAAGGGACAGGAGGTTGGAGGTGAGAAGGACTCAGTCATGCAGGATATCGGCAAGGGTGTCAGCAGCCCAAGCAAAGAGAATGATGAACAGGTCATTGACAGTCCCTGCCCACAGGGAGGACGCAGTTATCAGACAGACATGATGCATGGATTTTAATAGGGAGTTAAACCAAGCAGGAGCTGGTTCTGTGCAGTGGGAGAGCAGGAGAGAATCCACAGTCTTTGAGATGGATTGCAGAATGGGGAGGATCTCAGCTATGGTTTGCATATGTTCCCCAAAAGTCCCTCCAAAGTTCATGTGTTGAAACTTATACCCCAAATTCATAAGTCAATCATGTCTGGAAGTGTAGCCTCTGGGAGGTGATTAGGATTACAAGAGGTCATGGCTGGCACCACGGCTTACTTGGCTAATCCTCCACCTGCAGCACTGGCACCCCGGGTTTTAGTCCCGGTCGGGGCACTGGATTCTGTCCCCATTGCTCCTCTTCCAGTCCAGCTCTCTGCTGTGGCCCAGGAGTACAGTGGAGGATGGCCCAAGTCCTTGGGCCCTGCACCCACATGGGAGACCAGGAAGAAGCACCTGGCACCTGGCTTTGGATTGGCGCAGCGCACCAGCCATAGCAGCCATTTTGGGGGTGAACCAACAGAAAAGGAAGACCTTTCTCTCTGTCTCTCTCTCTCTCACTATCTAACTCTGCCTGTCAAAAAAAAGAAAGAAATTATTTAAAAAAGAGGTCATGAAGGTGAAGCCCCCATGATGGCAGCAGTGGCCTCATAAGAAGAGGAACTCAAGTTGGCACACTTGCTGCCCTGCTTTGTGATGCCCTTCACCTGCTATGATACAGGAAGAAGGCCCTCTCCAGGCACTGGGGCCACGCTCTTGGACATCCCGGCCTCCAGAACCATGGCCCCAATAAACCTTTCTTCTTCACAAATCACCCAGTCTCTGGTATTTTGTTACAGCAACAGAAAATGGACTAAGACAGTCCCAATTAACAGAAGATAGGAAGAGGGGAACTTAGAAAATATAAAGGAAACAGAAATTCAGTGCATGGCAATGAAGGCAGTTTGAAAAAATGAAAATATAAGGAAAGAGGAGTAAAAGAAGAGAGTGAAAAAGGAAAATGCACCCAGGTTCACCACGTGCAGGGACTATGACTACTTACTGAGCACCATGGACAGGGGTCTAGGCTTAGCAACAGATATGAGCAGACATTTCAGAACATTCATGGGAAAATGGGATTAAAAGATGTTTATTTGTGGTGCAAAAAATTTGTGAAATCTATGCATATTTTCATAACATGTTTTTTCGATGAACTTTTTGAAGACCTCCCCATACACACTAGCTTGATAAGCACTCCTCATATTCTCATTTCATTCATTGCTCCAAGGACATATATATAAATTTAATTTAAGCTAAGTTAACTCTAGGTAACTTTAAATTTGCCTAAAGAAAATTTAATCATATAAATTTAAATGTCACTCTAGAGATACACAGCTCTTTAATTGAAAGTCATATATGTTCTTTGTGAACAATTTTTGATAAGGAATAAGGTTTGTAAATATTCATAGCTGGGTGAGAAACAGCTAAGAAATTTTTAAAAATGTTCAAAATCAACAATTCCCACATCTTAATTTCAATTATTTCAATGGGCCATTAACATTTAACAAGATTAATCTATATGTAGTACTCTTTTTAAAATTTTTATTTATTAACATTTACTTGTTTAAAATGCTAAGAGACAGAGAGAAAGAGAAATCTTCGATCATCTGGTTCACTCCCAAAATGTCCACAACAGCTGGGGCTGCGTCAGGCCAAAGCCAGAAGCCTAGACTCACTCCAGAACTCCCACGTGAGTGGCAGGGTCCCAGGGACTTGAGCCATCACCTGCTGCCTCCCAAGGTGTACATGAGGAGGAAGCTGGAATCAGGAGCAGAGCCACAGCTTGAATCCAAGCTCTCTGATAGGGGATGTGAGTGGCCCACATGGCATCTTAGCCACTGCGACAAATGCTCCCTACAAAGAAATGACACAAGGCACAAGAAACAATTCTCCTTACATAAGGGAAGTGGTGACTTATCTGGCTCATTCACCACACCAGCTGATTCCTGAAAGAAATAATAGGTATAGGTGGTGAAATCAGTGCCTGGAACCAGTTCCTTAGGCAGTGAAGTAAAGGGTAGATTTGAAGTGGGAGACCAAGAACAACACAGGTGCGTTGCTGACTTAGCCACTTTCCAGTCCTCAATGTACTGTAGCAGCTAAAAAACCACTATTGTTTGCTATTCTGAATAGCACTCACCCTTATCTGACCATATTTTGCTTATATGCTTGGCTGTCTCTATCCCATGGAAGTTCCTCATAGGTAGGATCGGGTCTAATTTGCCTGCCACCATATTCTTGACAAAGTCTGTCTCACATTAAGCACTTGTTGTGGATTGAACTGTGTCCTCACAAAAGACATATTACAGCCCAAACTACTGGTACCTGTAAATGTGATCTCATTTGGAAACGGGGTATGTATATGTATATAACTATATATATATATATATATATATATATATATATATATATATAATTAAGATGTAAAAAATCTATGGTCCATGAACCAAATTCAGCTCACCTATAGCCTGCAAAACCTAAAGTATTTTTACATTCTTGTCCTTACAGAAAAGAGTTTGGGTTAATGGGTTTGCCTCTCGGGTTTGAAGAACAACAAATATTTAGGAGGCTACCCCAAACTGTATAACACAAAAGCCAAGAAGGAATTTCAGATAGAAAGGAATGAGTGTATGAAATGCTGATTATGCTTTCCTCATGGGGCCATCAAGGGAATGCACCAACTTGAGAGCACAGTGATGAGTATGTGCCCCACAGCAATCTGAGTGGGTTCAGCACCTTGGTAGTACAACCCCTATTGTCTCCACACACTTCCTTTAGAAAAAAGGTAATATAATAATAGTGACCAAAATGATGAACTTCAGAGTTAGACAAACCTGAGTTTGAATTGTTTCTTCAATTGTTCCTGGCTTTGTGACCTCAGGCAAATTATTTCACCTCCCTGGACCACAATGTCCATATGTGGAGCTGTGATGATTCCATGAGAGGACATACATCAAGGTTTTATAGACTGCTAGTAATACAGTGAGCCCTCAAAAAATGTCAATCATTACTATCATTATCAGAAACTGGAATTTTAGCTGACTTCAATTCACATAACAAGGAACTATAAAACTCACTCTTTAGAAAAGATATCCTGATGTCCAAAACAGTTAAATTACAGAAGACCTCCCAAAAGTTAAAAATAAATTTCAGAAGCAAGGAAAAAAGATAATTAAAAATCATTTTTTCCTTTTTCAGCAAGAGTAGGTAAATTTTTCTTCTTGCTCTAAAAACTCATAACATCATATACAAAATAAATCTGAAAATTTCCCAGGGTCTCCTTCCCATATTATCTTTTTGTACTAGAAGCAGATTTTCAGTGATAAAACTTTAAAATGTGAAATGGAAAAAATAAATGGCTTATAATTTTTCAGTTTCAGATCACCAAGCCACTTTGCTTTTAAAAGCACACCGAGTGAGAGCCGCTGTGAGCGGCATCCAGGATGTTCCCCGTGTGGAGTCAGGTTTGGATGTTGTTCTCCAGAATGAAGACCAATGACAAGTCCTCATACCTCCTGCAAGCTGCAGGACTACCAGGGCATCTTAAGTATCCGCCTAGGGCTGTGACTTCAGCGCCTAATTTCAAGTGCTGCCGCTTAATTAAAATTCAAGTTGCTGAGTGTGACCAGTTTTTGCTTCATCTATACTTTCATGCATGTAAATGCCCAGCTAATCTCTAACTGGCAACTTTCACCTCATTCTTCCATGATCTTTCCTTTGAAAAATGTAAAAATCCATAAAGCTTCCATGTTGTGCCTATACAGTGTTCATTTCTCTCTCAGTTTCCCTTCATCAGGTCCCCTGGAGAAGAAGAAAAAAAAAAAACCCGCACAGACTCATTTCAGGAGGTCTGAGTATCCTGAATCTAACCCAGCTCTTATCTTAACTTGCCGATGTGAGATTTACAAACAGGAAGAGAACAAATAAGGCATAATTTAAATTTTAATTTAAAAACCCTCTATTTTCTTATCCCTTATCAAACTGCCAGCATTTTTCCCACTGACAATGAACGAGTGTCATTGGCATAGGCCAGACCCTACCCACAACCAAGGAATCTCTTTCATCTAAACCCCTGATCCTTTTAATAAACAAAATACGAAAAGGCAGTCAAAATTACGCTGTGGCTTTATAAAAGAAGGCAGGGAAATCCTCGGAGTACAATCCTCTACTTGTTATTTTCCCATACCATGTGACTCCAAGTCATTCTGCAGGATAAAGAGACAGGGGCTGCCACAAGATCCAGCCATGATTTCCCCTGTGTTCCCAGCCTGGCCCATCTGTTCTCCAGAGGCCACATGAATGGCATATGTCAAGAGAGTCAGAGCTGTGCAAACTGCCCAAAGAAATCGCCCGGCCAACTTCCCTTTGCTTCCCCGGCTTCAGCAATTGTTGCTGAGCCAACCACCATATGGCGAATAATTAGTTTTTCGACCCCACTCAAGAAAAATGTCCGCTTCATTGCCAGGCGTTAGCAATATGTGTGTTAATGAACGGTGGGAGTTGAATGCCTATACATTAACAAAAGTTGGGAATTTTTTTTCTAGCATCAAGATCTGTCCTCCTTTGGTTTGCCCCTTTTCAAGGAGGTAATAGCTTGGAACCCTTAGCATTTAGGATCAAACTGTATTTTTTTTTAATAAGAGGCTGCAACCCAATGGGAGACACCTAGTTTTCACAACTAAATGTCCTCCTCTTAATAATATTGCTATAATTTTTTACTCAAAATGATTTATTCAGTCCATACAAAGGCTGGGACATCAGAACTAAGTAACAGATGCTATCTGCCCTTTATACCTAACACATAAGCATAAGTTTATAGTGAATGTCATTAGTGCAGGAAGCACCTTTTGAGCCTTTTTAAATAAAAGTTGCCTCACTCCAACAGAAAATACCTAGAATGGTTTTAGCAGGAATATTTAAGGATCCAGTTAAAATTCCAACTTCACCATCCCAACAGTAGAAGCCTTAATAGGTAAGTAATCTCTCTCAAGAGGGATGGATCTTTGTGTGCTCAGACAATAAACATTTATTTAACATCCATGATGTAACATAAAAAGACATAGCATGCATCCTTTTTTTTGCATTTTCTGGAGCAAGACAACGCTAATTTGTCCCACATAAGTTTTGATGCTAACTGCTTTCTGACCTTGGCCTTCACATTCTTTGCATGCAGACATACAAACCCTGAGGGGGGAAAAAACAGACAAGGAATTGAAATGTTCAGTAATGCAATTCTCAAAGAATCTTGCTATAGGTCAGTGGTTCTCAAATACCTTCCATTTTCAGACCGTCCTACCATGGCAGAAGAAGTCCCCAAAGATCCTGTCTCCTGTTTGGCTGAAAAAGACATGTCTCACCAGAATACATCAGCAGAGAGGTGCTTATTTAATGAGTCATCCAAGAGGAATCTCACAAGCAAAATGTGAAAGAATGCCAGAAACAATGATGACTGCAATTTCTTTTTACATTTGCAATCTATTACAATAAAACCTGCATTGCCTTCCAGACTATCAATCCCCTGAGGATATGAATGCTTCTGTTTCACCCACCACTGTGCCCTAAGCACCCAAGGCTCACCACCCAGCTGACTGTTGGGGATACAACATATAAACTTTCAATAAGTATTTGTCAAGGAAATATAGGGGCATTTCAAAAAGCTTGTGGAAAAAGAATTAAAGAATAAGTTAATTTTGGTGTGTAAAATAATTGAAATCCATGCAGCTTTTTTTCATAATACATATTTCCATGAATTTCTTGAAGATCCATCATATATGTGGATTTCAAAAAATGTTGACACCAAAATAAACTTATCTTTAAATTCAATTTTTCACAAACTTTTTGGGATACTCTCTTACCTTTAATATTGTAAATAATTCTAATATTTTCAAAGACTACAATGCCCAGGAACCATGGGCATTTTGTAACTTCTAGTTTGACAACCATGACCAGTGAGCAGTGTAGGTGATATTGAGCATAGCACCTAATGGCATCTTCAATTTCACCTAATTAGCATGCAATTTCATCTAATTATCACTGGTCTATAATTACAGTCTTTATGTTGTTCTGCTCTAAAATTCAAATTAGGGGGAAAGCATCTTCCCTTTTTGGTTAAAAAGCAGCAGATCTTGTGTTTTCCACACAATGGCAGCCAGAAAAGTTAGAGGCAATGGCATAACTTGGAAGTCACACATCCCAGACTGGACTCCAGGTGTAACCACTGTCATGCTCTCTCTTCACCCTGCCTCAGTTTCCTCACCTGCTCACAAGGGAGTGGGGAGGAGAAAATAATCCCTCCTGTGGCAGAATTTGGTGTATTGAAAGGCAAGTAAGGCAAACTGTGTAATATAATGTTTAAGCATAGTAGATCATCTATAAAATGTATCTATTTTTGAATTGCAATCAATGAATATATCTTCAAAGCACCAAATCTACTTACTCCTGGGGAACCTAAAAGCTATGGATTTAAGGACCCATTAATAAACACTGACTTGGAACATGAGGGAATTGATTATGACTCTATCCTCTTATTTTGAGCAAAGTCTTTTTTTCCATACACATCAATTGCTAAAACACTAAAAATGCACCACTGGGAAAATAAACATCTTGAAGTGGCTCCCTTCACGGCTCAGACAATGTACTAGAAAAAACAACTTTCCTTTGCTTCCCACTCTGAGGAGAACAACAATAACTTGGTCAAACAAAGGATTTTCAAGTCTCTGGTCTGCCACTTTCAATTTGTTGGTGAGCATCAGACCTTGTTCTAGGTGCAAACCTTGACAGAAGGATGGGGTGGGGGCAGGTGATCTCACTAATGAAATTATTCGTAAGTACTACTTGTGCAAAACCAAAAACGTCATCCTGCAAAGTTATAGTTAATTGTACTGAGTTGACTGAAAATTCATGAAAGCAGGAGAGTTATTCTGATTGGTCTGTAGTCAAGCAAAGTTTTCCAGGAGAAGTCAAAGCAAAGTGTGAAGTCAGTCATACACTGGAAAGGAACTGCCTGAAGAAATCGCTCCAGATGTTGTCTGCCCTTTTGTATGCAGCTGAGAAGTTTGCTCCTATCTGGAAGATTCCAAATCCCAGTTAGAGCATCATGGGACAAGACTATAAGACCCTAAGGAGGAGGTGACAGGATATTTGGTGGGCAGGAGGTTTTTTTTTTTTTTTTTTTTTTTTTAATTTGAGAGGCAGAGATCCAGAGAGAGAAAGGGAGAGACAGAGAGAAAGGTCTTTCATATGCTAGTTCACTCCCCCAAAGGGCCACAACGGCCAGAAGTGGGCTAATCTGAAGCCAGGAGCCAGGAGCTTCTTCCAGGTTTCCCAAGCAAGTCCAGAGGCAAAGCACTTGAGCCATCTTCTACTGCTTTCCCAGAAAGTTGCTTCCCATAGCAGAAAGTTGGATCAAAAGAGAAGCAGCCAGGACAGAAACTGGTGCCCATACATGATGCTGGTGCCACAGGCAGAGGCTTAGCCTACTATATCACAGCGCCAGCCACCAAGAGTTTGTTGTTGTTGTTGTTGTTGTTTTTGACAGGTAGAGTTATAGACAGTGAGAGAGAGAGAGAAAAGTCTTCCTTCTGCTGGTTCACTCCCCAAATGGCAGCTATGGCCAGTGCTGCGCCGATCCAAAGCCAGGAGCCAGGTGCTTCCTCCTGGTCTCCCATGTGGGTTCAGTGCCCAAGCACCTGGGCCATCCTCCACTTCCCTCCCAGGCCACAGCAGAGAGCTGGACTGGAAGAGGAGCAACCGGGACTAGAACCCAGCACCCATATGGGATGCCGGCACTGCAGGTGGAGGATTAACCAGGTGAGCCATGGCACCGACCCCAACCAAGAGTTTTTAATATAAAACATGGCTTACATAGGGATCAATTGCTCTTGCTGAGTATTCTCTAATAGTCCACACACCTGTATCAATCCATTTTCACTGTACCCAAGACTCACCAATTAATAACTAAATTGCTTCCTTTGTTAGAAGGAGTTCATGAATATTCCCCAGCAAAAAATTTCTACTCTTCTTCAAATGAGTTGGTTGAGTAAACAGAAGTGATAACCAGGGTTAACTCTTTGGAGGGTGGGGTGGTCAATAGCCACAGGATGCAAGTGAAGTGTGCAGTAAAGTCTCCCCCCCTTTCCTGAATTATGACTTAACTCAGGTTTTCTGGATTACCCTGATAGTCCTACCCTTTCACAGACACATGTTGGAATTGAAATATTACCTCCACCGGGTCTCCATTTAAAACCATATGTTTTAGCTGCAAGGAGCCACATTAATTCCTTAGTACTCACTGCTCCACATCTGATTGACCTCACAGAGTCCACACAAACTTTCCATTCTCTTCAATTCAGAAGCTCATGGCCAACCTGACCGTTACCACCACTGAGAAACTGCGCCCTCAGCATGAACCCTTTCACAACCCGGCTTCCTGCACCTCTAGCAGCACTTCTTGCTCTGTGTCCTTTTTACTGAGACTCAGCAAGCCAGAGAAAGCATTTAGCCCATCAGTGAAGATGCCTGCATCCCCCATCAGACATCCTCCATGCTAAGAATATCAGTAAATCTAACACATGTACAGTTGGTGCCCAAGGGAAGGATCAAAGTTGTACACTATAAACCTAGAGGAGCTAGTAAAATAACAAAAGTTATAAATAATAAGCCAAAAGTATTTAAAAATGGAATCTCTTATTAAAACAATTCAGGGATAGGAAATTGTTGCAACAGTTAAGAAGCCACTTGTGATACCTGCATTCCACATGGGAGTGCCTGGTTCAGGTCCTGTCTCCACTTCTGGTCCAGCTTCCTGACAATACAAACCTTGGGCGGCAGCAGGTGATGATTCATGTATTTGTTCCCCTGCCACCCATGTGGGAGAGTTCTGGGGTCTGGACTTTAGCCTAGATCAGATCTGGCTTTTACAGGTATTTGGGGCATGAAGCCTTGGATAAAAGCTCGCTCTCTCTCTTCCAAATTAAAACAATAATTCAAGATAAGACATACAAGAAAGACAAGTGGGTGAAGACTGAATGGGTCAAATGAAAGCAAATAGGATGCTAGGCTTAAACCTAACTACAGCATTGATCTCAGTATAAGTGGCATAGACTTTTAATTAAATTGTAAATGTGTTGGGGCTGGCACTGTGGCATAGCAGGTAAAGCTGCAGCCTGCAGTGCCAGCATCCCATAGGGATGAAATATGGGCACCGGTTCAGGGCATCCCATAGGGGCACCAGTTCAGGTCCTAGCTGCTCCACTTCTTTTTTTTTTCTTTTCTTTTTCTTTTTTTTTTTTTTCTTTTTGACAGGCAGAGTGGACAGTGTGAGAGAGAGACAGAGAGAAAGGTCTTCCTTTGCTGTTGGTTCACCCTCCAATGGCCGCCGCGGCAGGCACGCTGCAGCCGACGCACCGTGCTGATCCGAAGGCAGGAGCCAGGTGCTTCTCCTGGTCTCCCATGGGGTGCAGGGCCCAAGCACTTGGGCCATCCTCCACTGCACTCCTGGGCCACAGCAGAGGCTGCTCCACTTCTGATTCATCTCTCTGCTATAGCCTGGGAAAGCAGAAGATGGCCAAAGTCCTTGGGCCCCTGCAACCATGTGGGAGACCCAGAGGAAGCTCCTGGCTCCTGACTTTGGATCAGCCCAGCTCTGACCATAGTGGCCGTTTGGGGAGGGAAGTAGTGGAAGATCTCTCTCTCTCTCTCTCTCCCTCTGTAAATCTGCCTTTCAAATAAATAAATAAATAAATCTTTTAAAAAATTGCAGATGTGTCATATTGACTAAAATAAACATTTTAAATATAAAGATCTAAACAGTATAATTTTAAAATATAGAAAAAGATAAACCATGTTAATATTAATTGAAAAAGAAGCTTGAGGCCGGCGCCGTGGCTTAAACAGGCTAATCCTCCGCCTTGTGGTGCCGGCACACCAGGTTCTAGTCCCGGTCGGGGCACCGGATTCTATCCCGGTTGCCCCTCTTCCAGGCCAGCTCTCTGCTGTGGCCCAAGAAGGCAGTGGAGGATGGCCCAAGTGCTTGGGCCCTGCACCCGCATGGGAGACCAGGAGAAGCACCTGGCTCATGGCTTTGGATCAGCGCGGTGCTAATTTCAGAAGAATAAATATCACTGCTCACATTGGAAGGCAACAGGTGATTATTCCAATAGTTGTGTCCCTGTCTCCATGTGGCAGACCTGGATGGAGTCTGAACTCCAGGCTTTGTCCTGAACCAGGCCCAGCTGTTGCAGGCATTCATTTGGAGGAGTGAAGTGGAAGATGGATTTCTCTCTCTCTGTCTCTCTCTCTCTTCTATCTTTCAAACAAATTAATAAATAAATATTTTGTACAAAAAACAAGCCAGTCTCAAAATGTATAATTTTATTTTTCTGGTACCAAAAAGACAAAACTATATTGACAGAGAACAGATCAGTTGTTGATTGCCATGTTAGCAACCCAGGGAATGGCATAACTATAAATGGATATACTGATTGTAGTTATGATTACATGAATCTGTCTATGTCCATAGAACCATACACCAAACAAACTCAACTTTACAGGATATGTGTTAATTTACAAATAAAGTTTAAAATATGATGTTAAGAAAATAAAGACAAGACACATATTGGGAGAAAATATTTGCAAAAATTACACAGCATTTTATAAAGGCTGTGATTTCACAATATCTAAAGAACTTTCTGAATTCAACAATAAAGAAAGTATTTCACCAAAGAAGATATATGGAGAGAAATTAGTAGATTAAAAGATTCTCAACATTTTCAGTCATCAACATGCAACTCAAAAATACTATATACTTATTAGAATGGCTATAATCAAAAAATGGGAATTCCTCAAAGGTGGGTGAGGTGTGGAGAAACACTGCTGATGAAAATTAAAACAATGAAATCACAATAGAAAACATTTTGGCAGTTTCTTACAAAGCTAAGTATGTTTTTAAAAAGTTCAACTGCCACAAGATAGGTAATTGTTGAAGAAAAATAAAAACATGCATATTGATAAAGGACTTGTACACAAATATTGGCACCAGCTTTATCTGTCATAGCCAAAAACTAGAAACACTGAAATGCTCTTAAGGTAAATGCAATTGAGATGCATCCATACAATGGAATACTACTAAGCAAAAATAAGGAATAAGCTATTTGTATATGCAACAGCATGGATGAATCCAAAGTAACCACAATAGAAGGAGCCAGAAAAAAAAAGTACATACAGCAATTCTATCTTTATAAAATTCTAGAAAATGAAAACCAAACTCTAGTGACAGAAAGCAGAGCTGTAATTGGTTAGGGATGAGAGACAGGAAGGAGGGGTTACAAAGGCAATGAGGAACTCTTGGAGGTCATGGATAATAAGTTCAGCATCAGGATTAAGGTGATGGTTTCATAGATGTATACAGGTGTCAAAGTATCATATTTGTGCACTTTAAGTGCATGCAGTTTATTTTTTGCTAATTAAGCCCCAATAAACAGTTTCCTAGCTTCAGTCTATTTTACATTGGGAAAAAGAAAGACAAGACCTCCTAGACCAGAGGCAAAGTACCTGGATGTTATAGTCAATTATCTCTCCGTCTTTCCTGTCCTTTAATATCCTCTTCCTTCTGTGCATACCCCGGATATGCAGTATAATCAGCATTTCAGTTAGTGAGATGAGATGATAGGTAAGTAGGTAGGTACGTATTAAGATGGAAGAATGGATTCTAATTTTGTGTGTCAACTTGCTCAAACAGCTGGTAAAATATTTCTAGGTGTGTGGTGAGGGGATTTCTACAAGAGTCAGTAGACGAAAGAAGCCTCACCAGTGTGGGTGGGCATCATCCACTCCATTAAGGGTAGAATAGAACAAAAGGGAAAATCTGTTGTACTGCTTGAGCTGGGACACTCCATCTTCTCCTGCAATCCACACTGGAACTCCGGATTCTTAAGCCTTTAAATGCTGAGACGTACACCAGCGCCCTTCCTCCCACCTTGGTTTTGAGCCTTTCACCAGCTCCCTGGGTCCTCAGGTCTTGAGGCTGACTGAATTACACCAGTGGCTTTTCTATTTCTCCAGGTTGCAGATAATATATCACTGTACTTCTCAGTCTCCATAATCATGTAAGTCACTCTCCATAATAAATCTCTTCTTATATTCTTATATGTATGTATATATGTCCTATTGGTTCTATTTCTCTGAAGAACTCTGGTCTATATATAGAGAGAGATCTATATATAGATATATAGATATAGATATAGAGATATAGAGATATATAGAGAGAGAATAAAGAGAAAAGAAGAAGAAAATATCCAAACAGATCAATGTGCAGACACATCTGATCTCTACAGGTTTTCTAGACAGAGAAGATACTGGGTTACATAACTGTAGCACACAATAAAACTCAAGGACTCAATGATATTCAAAATATTTGATGTGCTCCTCAACTTCCTAACAGAAGGACCAATTTTCTAAGACCTAAGGGGCTGTAAAGATACCAAGTGACTGTCAGACTTCATCTCACTGCATTTAGTCAGGGATGTGTTGTTTTACTCTTAACGGAGACCTAAACAAACAGCAATGCCTAAGTGGTCTCATTACAAAAGGCACTCAAATTAAAAAGGGGATAAAATGGATATGAACTGAGTACCTACTGTGTGCCAAGCACTATTCTGGGTGTTCTATCTGCAAATTCATCTAATCCTCAATCTTCTCAAATATAGTGTTATTACCTTATAATACAGACAATGATAGCTTGAGCCCAGTTAATCAAAGTCTTGTAAATTAGACAATACTGTAGCTCTTTAAAATTTAAAAAACTACCAGATTCAAAGACTATACTCAAGATGCATCCTCCTCCCACATTTGTACAAACACAAGCCCACACTTAAACGAAATTCCATGATAGACACTACGGAGTGCAGAGCTGGCTGGACTGCTCTAAGTGAGAGCAAAGACGTCAGTGTCAGAGGGTCAGCATGGATGGTAAAACCTCATTGTCCTGTCACCACCATCTCTGCTCCCTTTCCAAATGCCAGACAGAAATCACCCAACAAGGGCTGGGGCACATTCAGAGGTGCTCATTGAGAACCCTCTGCCTCCTCCCTGTTTCAGTCTCTGTCCGCCAGGCAGAGTCTTAAGGGCCTGTCAGAGAAGTTTACCATTCAAAAAAGGAAAAGAAAATGGCAATATCAGAATTGGAGTACAAATCCACACACAATAACCCATTCTCCACATTCTGTTTTCTACCTATGTGATTTAACAAATAAAGTGTTCTAATGTTCACAAAGGGAAGCAAATCTCTTCAATACCCCACAAAATGATCCCCCAAATAGCTTTCTATATGAAATGTACACATTTGATATATTCTTTCAGTCTCATTTAAATCACAAAATTATTTCCATTTGATTGACTCCTTTTACCCTGATAAAAATAATTCAGTGCAGCAAAATTAAAATGTTGCCTTAAAAAAGGAAACATGCTGAAATCAAAGATTTTTTAAAAATTAGGTTACAAAGTTTCCCACTTCAAAAAGGGTATTTATAAAAGTCATTAGGTAGTTGAGTGATCATAAAAGCAGCAATACAGGCAACCGAGGAACACTTCCTGACATGCATTGTAGTGGCATTACAGAAGTCAAAAATTTTAGTAATGGCCCAATGAAACACACAGTAAAAGTACATTTTTCTCCACTGCTGTTGCTTTAATTCATAAATCCATTGAATTGGCATGATATGAAGCACTGCCAAGCAGTGTACTCATGGACCCTAGATTTATATACCCAGAAGGAATGAAAGACTTCACCTTCATGGGGGCCAGTGCTGTGGCACAGCTGGTTAAAGCCCCAACCTGCAGAGCTGGTATCCCATGTAGCATTGATTCAAGTCCCGGCTGCTCCACTTTCAATCCAGCTCTCTGCTATAGCTTGGGAAAACAGTAGAAGATGGCCCAAGTCCTTGGGTCCCTGCACTCATGTGGGAAACCTGGAAGAAGCTCCTGGCTCCTGGCTTCAGATCAGCTCAGCACTGGCCATTGCAGTCATTTGGGGAGTGAACCAGCAGATGGAAGACCTCTCTCTCTCTCTCTCCCTCTCTCTCTCTTTCTAGCTCTATCTCTCTCTGTAACTCTGTCTTTAAAATAAATAAAATAAATCTTTAAAAAAAAGACTTCACCTTCACCTTCAAATCCAGCAAGGAGCTGTAGTTAAGTTCAGGTTTCTTACCAATTTCACCTGATGTGACAAAAATGGGAAATCCTGAAGGAACTTCCATATTTGTGCAAAATTAAGTGATTTGAGCTATTTATATCTTCATTAGATGTTAAACAAACAGGGAGGACAGCTGGATATTGAATAAAGAACTCATCCAGACCTCATCCACAAACACAGACATTAATTCAAACTTCTCAGAGCTATGTTCTTATAGTTAAGAAAGGGTAGCAGGTGAACAGCCATGATGATGGCAAAAGAGGCATAGCCACTGGACATTGGCTAGCCGGCCTCTCCATGAAGAATTATACATAAGAACTCTGCATACAGGATGATAGTTAAAGGCACTGATTGACAGCAAAGCCCAAATAGCTTGGGCTATTTGATAGATGGAGTTCCTGGGTTTGTCCTGGACATTGTGGTCACTTGGGGAGTGACCAAGTGGGTAGAGAGACCCAGTGGGTAGAGGATTTTCTTTCTCTCTCTCTTTCTGTCTCTCTCTCTTTCTCTCCTTCGCTCCTCTCCCTCATCCTTCTCTCTCCCTCTCCCTCTCTCTTTCAAATAAATAAATATTTTTTAAATGCCCCTCAAAGGAAAAATCCCTAATTCAATGGTCGAAAGTCAACTGAGTATAATACTCTTGAGCCATTAAAAGAATAAATATAAAGATTTATTTAACTGAAATATGAAGCAATATAGACAAATGATTTAAGGGGAGGTTGCAGCAAAATATAAAATTTATATACACTATGATAATAACTATGCTAATGGGGAAAGTCTAGATAAGTCTTCGAAGCAATGGTAAGTTTTGTCAATATATGGGATAACACACCTTTTCATTCCATTGATCATTTTTGTAGTGATAGAAATAACTACATAAGGCTCAGTGTAGTAGATTCCTCCAATGTTAACTAACAAGAAAACTGATAGACCACAGGTCCTTTTTGCTTTCAGACATACAGGAAGAAAATGACAAACTTTCACAGTTCTGACGTTATCACCTTCCTTTATTTCATGCCATTAAATATTAAATTAGGGGTGGACATAAGACCCAGCTGTTAGGATGCTGGCTTGGGACACCCACATCAATATCAGAGCACCTGGGTTCAATGCCTGACTCTGGCTCTGACTTCCAGCTTCCTGCCAGTGCAGGAAGGAGGGAGCGGTGATGGCTCAAGTAGTTGGGTCTCTACTGCTCATGCAGTAGGAAATCTCTATTGAGTCCCCAGTCGTATCTTTGGCTAGACCCAGTCCTGGTCCCAGACACTATGCATTTAGGCTATGGAACAATAGGTGGAGTCTCTCTTCTCTCTCTCTCTCTCTCTCTCTCTCTCTCTCTCTCCCCCTTTGCTTCTCAAACTGGTCAAAGAGGTGGTCAAAGGATGCATCTTTAATGTTCTTGCTACTATAACTACTGGCTTGACCCCACCAGAATCCACTAAAGCATGTGACTACTGCATGTGAATGAGCAAACACAGTGTCACTAGCACTTAACTGTAGGTAATGGAGCATTCCTCTTTGAAATCATCTCTTTGCCATACTAGACAGTGGTGAAGTAAAGCAGACCTCCAGCTGAGGTAGTCAGCAAAGAACATTTTGTATTCCTTTCTGGAAGCCCCAGTGTGACTTTGGGAGCCATTTCCCAATAAACACATCCGTTCCACTGGCTTATCCATCCTGGGCAGAATCCTTTAGCAATTGACTGAAATGGTTTTACTGTGTTAGGTCTCCTGTCTGTATCCAGATTCTCATGTGTCAACGGTCCTGTGGATTCTGTTAGAAAATCAGGTACCATCTTGACAGAACTTCACATTGAACCAAGACCAATTTATGAAATATTTATGAGTAAAGGCATGTTTCAGACTATATAATATCAAACATGCATGCTTGCCCATCTATGTGGTATTGGAATTCTAAATGAATCTTAATGGTGAAAGGAAGGGGCAACAGGCTTACTGTTAAAAAAAAAAAAGAAGTGATTTACCAAACAATGAGAAATAGGGAACAGCTTGTGGGTTAACCGTTCCCAGAGCTGCCATCATGATTGAGTCTTATCAGTACGTATGGATGTTGTGAAAGACAGGCCAAGTTATACAACAAAAAACATCTATAAACTCAACACCAGCAAGTGAAAATTCATTATTAGAACACTGTGGACTTCTAATCATCAGGAGGTACCAGGAGAGCCTCTTCTGCTTCTTATTAAAATCTAACCTTATGCTGGACTCTAATGGGGATTTTTAAGAAGAACAAGTTGGCATGAAAACAATTGTCAGTGGCACGGCCATACTGTGGACTCACTGAGAAACAGAAGGAAGAGGGTTTTATCCAATTAGCTACCCTTCCCAAAGAAGGATCTGTGGCCAGAAATAAAAAATAAGAAAGCATAGCTACCTCTGTGTCTTATGCACACTCATGTTTAAGGCAGTCCATGTATTACCCCAACCCCTGCCCTTGAACTCTGGCTGAATGTGAAAGGAAGAGTGGAAAATGGTTGTGCTACAGTCTACCCCCAGAAGACACAGATCCTTTTTTTCAGGTCAGTAAAAAAAAAAAAAGGCTCACAGTGACCTTGCTTTCTGGAATAACAACACCTTTTATAATCTCTGAGTGCCAGAAAGCCAGATGGTAGGAGGAAGATGGATATAGGCAAACCCTAGGGAGAGGCTTTCCCAAGACTCGTCAACAACTTACCAGCAGTAGAGTTCAAATAATTTCCGAAAAAGAAGAATTCAAATAACATCCACATGAGTCATTAACAGAGGTGAAAGATACCTACACAGCCCTTCTGCTAGAAAATATCAAGGACTAGAGAGAGAGATCATTGCTCCCACAAAAATGGAAAAACATTCATTTTTATCATGCTTTCTTTTTTTAAGATGTATTTATTTATTTGAGAGGTAGAATTACAGAGAGAGAGAGAGGAGAGAGAGAGACAGAAAGGTCTTCATCTGCTGGTTCACTCCCCAAAGGACTACAATGCCTGGAGCTAGGCCAATCTGAAGCCAGGAGCCAGGACCTTCTTCTGGGTCTACCACATAGGTGCTAGAACCCAAGCACTTGGACCATCTTCTGCTTTCCAAGGTCATAGTAGAGAGCTGGATCAGAAGAGGAACAGAGCCCACTGCTCTGCCACAGTGGGTTAAGGCCCTGCATCCCATGTGGGTGCCAGTTCAAATCCCAGCTGCTCCACTTCCAATCCAGCTCTCTGCTATAGCCTGGGAAAACAGTAGAAGATGGCCCAAGTCCTTGTGCCCCTGCACCCACATGGGAGGCACGGAAGAAGCTCCTGGCTCCTGGCTTCAGATCGGCACAGCTCTGGCCATTGCAGCCAGTTGGGGAGTGAGCCAGTAGATGGAAGACCTAGCTCTCTCTCTCTGGCTCTATCTCTCTCTGTAACTCTGTCCTTCAAATAAATAAAATAAAACTTAAAAAAAGAGGAGTAGGCCAGCGCCATGGCTCAATAGGCTAATCCTCCGCCTTGCGGCGCCGGCACACCGGGTTCTAGTCCTGGTTGGGGCACCAGATTCTGTCCCAGTTGCCCCTCTTCCAGGCCAGCTCTCTGCTGTGGCCAGGGAGTGCAGTGGAGGATGGCCCAAGTGCTTGGGCCCTGCACCCCGTGGGAGACCAGGAGAAGCACCTGGATCCTGCCTTCGGATCAGCACGGTGCGCCAGCTGCAGCGCGCCGGCTGCGGCGGCCATTGGAGGGTGAACCAACGGCAAAGGAGGACCTTTCTCTCTGTCTCTCTCTCTCACTGTCCACTCTGCCTGTCAAAAAAAAAAAAAAGAAAAAAGAGGAGTAGCTGGGACTAGAACTGGCAACCATACAGGATGCCAACATTGCAGCTGGAGGCTTAGCCCACTATGCCACAGCACCGGCCCCTTATGCTTTCTATAATTTAAGTTGTAGTTACATATTGCAAAGTGAGGAAGTGAATGCATCATCTTGAAGGCTCAGAAAAAGCTTCTACAACAAATAATTTTAGGACTTTTATAAAACAAAGTTTGGTCTCCTTAAATGTACACAAAAAGACTTAGCCTTAGTGAACTAGAACAAAACCCTGCAAAAGACCAGAATAAAATGAAAAGACCAGGGCCTCAAATGATGAAAGACAACAGAATGATCAACAAAGACCAATAAGCAGAAGCAAAAACAGAACAGCGTGAGATAAGGAACAATTGCAAGGAAATTAAATGTCCAATAGCAAAATGGATGAGTAAATGGATAACCAACACAGCAGAAAAATTAAATCAACAGTAAGCAGGACCCAACAGACACTGTCGGTGCAAACAGAAACCATGCCTTTTGCAAAAAGAGACTATCTTTTGTTCAAGTATCCACACCTCAGGGAGGTGGCCCCGAGTCTCAGCACAGAGGGAACTCCTGCTGAAGGTAAAGTCATTCCTCTTACTGTGATTGACTTACAGGAGAGCAGGTGACTGGCAAGTCATGGATACCAAAAGGAAAGTCTGTTGAGTGCTTCTGAGAAGAGCTTGCTTACTCAAGAGAACACAGAAAGAGGGCTCCGCTGGAACGAGGCCATCATGTTCAGGTGAAAGAAACTAGACTCAGGGCAGCGCCTCCACCCTGCGCATGGTACCTTCTGTTAAATGCACTGAACAGAATCCTAATACGGAGAACAAACTTGAAAAGCTCACCCTTAATGAAGAAAAAAGAACAAATAAATGAAAACCACATCAAAAATATGGAGGGAAGGTAAGGACAAATATCAGAAAGTAAACCTATGAATGTTAGGAGTTCCCAGACAAAAATAAAAAGAAAGCAACTGAAATGTTAGCAGAGATGACAATTGAAGGAAAAAATTTAAAATCCTGAAATTAAAACTAAAATAGCTCACTGTGTTTTTTTAAGAAAAACTAATAGTTATGTATTGACATATAGTAGAAAATTTCATTTCTCATTTTTCATAAAGAAAAATTAGGGGCTGGTGCTGTGGTGCAATGGATAAAGCCATCTCCTGCAGTGCTGGCATCCCATATGGGTGCCAATTTGAGATCTAGCTGCTCTACTTCCAATCCAGCTCTCTGCTATGGCCTGGGTGAGCAGTAGAAGATGGCCCAACTCCTTTGGCCTCTGTACCCACATGGGAGACCTGGAAGAAGCTCCTGGCTCCTGGCTTTAAGTTGGCTCAGCTCTGGCCATTGTGGCCATCTGGGGAATGAACCAGCAGATGGAAGACCTTTCTCTCTCTCTTTCAGTCTGCTTCTGCCTCTCTGTAGCTATGCCTTTCAAATAAATAAATAAATCTTTTAAAAAAAGTTAGAAAGAATATAGGTAGAAAAATGAGAAACATCCACCTCTGTACAAAAATAAGATTGGTAGGATGCTTCTTTCTATTTGATTTTAAATGTTAAAGAGAAGGAACTAACATTTACAAATATTAGATAATTTAATTCTTTTAGGTTTTCACTATCATGGAAAGACAATAGAAAAATGTTTTCTTGGGGCCAGTGCCATGGCGCAGTAAGTTAATCCTCCGTTTGCAAGCGAGCATCGCATATGGGCGCTGGTTCTAGTCCTGGCTGCTCCTCTCCCAATCCAGCTCTCTGCTGAGGCCTGGGAAAGCAGTAGAAGATGGTCCAAGTGCTTGGGCCCCTGCACCCATGTGGGAGACCAGAAAAAAGTACCTGGGTCCTGGCTTCAGATCGGTGCAGCTCTGGCCATTGTGGCCATTTGGGGAGTGAACCAATGGAAGGAAGACCTTTCTCTCTGTCTCTCCCCCTCACTGTCTGTAAATCTACCTCTCAAATAAATAAATAAATTAAATATTTTAAAGTAAAGAAAAAAAGGAAAATGTTTCCTTAAGTTCATAACTGATCATAAAGATAAAATTAAGTGTCAAAGGGATCACATAAATAAGACCAAGTGTCTGCTAAAATAATTGATAGAATTAAAAAGGAGAGAACAATCCAACATGGGAAGCATGACACACAGCAGACTCCTAGAATGACAAATGCCCTAAACAGCACTCTGGCCTCAGAATCAGCCCTTAAGGCATTTGGATCTGGCTAAAAGGCCAATGAGAGCATTTAGGCATGGAAAGCCAAGACACTGTGGCAAAAAATGACCTAAATCTCTGTGAGTGAGATCCTGGTGGAAAGAAGGGGCCATCAAAGAAGGAGGTACCTTTCTCTGAAGGGAGGAGAGAACTTCTACTTTGATTATGGCCTTGTCTAAATAATGTCAGAATTTATGAACTCAAGAGGCTTCCATAGCCTTGGCAGCTCATGACAGGAGCTTTGGGTGATCACTGATATTCTGTTTATAAAGATAATTAAAAATTAATCTTAATGAAGAATGGGATGGGTGAGGGGTTCGGAGGTGGAATGGTTTGGGATAGGAAGGCGGGTATCAAGGGAAGAACCACTAAAATCCAAAAGTTGTACTTTTGAATTTTATATTTATTAAATAAAAGCTTTCTATAAAAATATTAAAAATAAATAAGATATGCAAAGAACCAGAAAATATAAAAAATGAATATCGAAATATATAAATTCTAAATTGTATTAGCAAAGACTCAGCTATGTGGTATTGGGAATAAGCAGACTTCATTAAATTTTGTGTTCTTGGAAAGAAAGGGTAAAAATATACTTTTTTTTTTTAATTTTTGACAGGCAGAGTGGACAGTGAGAGAGAGAGACAGAGAGAAAGGTCTTCCTTTTGCCGTTGGCTCACCCTCCAATGGCCGCCGCGGTAGGTGCGCTGCGGCCAGCGCACCGCGCTGTTCCGAAGGCAGGAGCCAGGTGCTTCTCCTGGTCTCCCATGGGGTGCAGGGCCCAAGCACTTGGGCCATCCTCCACTGCACTCCCTGGCCACAGCAGAGAGCTGGCCTGGAAGAGGGGCAACCGGGACAGAATCGGTGCCCCGACCAGGACTAGAACCCGGTGTGCCGGCACCGCAAGGCGGAGGATTAGCCTACTGAGCCGCGGCACCGGCCAAAATATACTTTTTCATAAATTTTTCAGTCATAGAACTACAGATTGAGGAATATTTTTGGAAAATATTAAGGGTAGCCACTAAGATAATGATTATATTATTATTCCCCACATTATAGTGAGAGTAAAAGGAACAGAGACCAGTATCGTCCCTCAGGAGAAAAGATAGAGATAAATAGATACTTATTTAAAGATGGGAAAAACTTGTCACACATGAAAAAAGTTAATACAGATTTGAACAAAACCTTTCTGGTCATGTTGCTCTGAGAAGTAAATGTCTCCAGGGGTTTCTCAGATGTGACAGTCCACACCACACACTAATCACAGTGGTGTGATGGTTGGTTAAAATGAGGTTCAGGGAGTCAAACTTGGAGTTTGAAATATTAACTCTGCTAATGTTTATGGTGGACTAGTTATATGTTGATTGAATGAGATAACATACAGTCGTGGGGAAAGGGCAACCTTCAGCCAGTGGTTCTTGTGTGTGCATGTGATCCAGAGATCCTAGTGGAGGGAAAAATCTGTGGTAACCACTGACGTTGAGCCTGGCTGGGAGGACAGACAGGTGACTGGGCACCCACGTAGGACTGTGAGGTGCCTCCAGCTTCCCAGCACACCACAGGCTCTAGGGCTCAAGCTTCCTAGGCAGAATACTCACAGACAGCTGGCTCTGGGACATCTGCCTCTCTGTGGACTGGACAGCTGGCATTGCAGAGTGGAACCTCTGCACCCAGCGACTGTGGCAGCCTTGTATGCTGAGACTGTGGGAATTCGGTGGCTGCCCTAGAGGGTACACTGTATAGATGGGCCTCTGGGCAATCACTGTGTGTGGCTTTACATGCTTGGAGCCCCCTGGTTACTTGGAGAGCTGGCTCATTGCCAGCGGGATCCGTGCTTGAAGTAAGGATTGCACAGATCATTTGTGCAGTTCATATGGCAGCACAGATGAGTGTTGCACCCCTGGGGGCTAAAACTGGGCGTTGATCACCTTGGAGGATAGGAGGTGAGGGTGTGAACACACAAACAGAGGTGACTATGCCTCGCTAATATTAACAAGATGAGATCTTCCATGCCAAACTTGGGTGCTATCCTGGATACTCGCCCACCCTGGAGAGCTGACCAGAGCTCCCTGGCCATAGCCAGCACACATATCTGAGTATTCACTGAAAATGCAGACATTCCACTAAGTCACAGAGTCATAATTCAAAGATAAAAACCATCAGAGGAAATAAATGGCAAGTACCTCCACAAATGCCCAACAATAAATACAGAAACAAGAATAAGGAAGACATCATGAAACCTCCAAAAGAATACAACAATCCTTCAATATTAGAATGTGAAGATGAGGAGATTGATGAAATACTGAAAACAGAACTCAAAAAATAATCATAGGATTACTCAAAAACAATCAGAAGCAAATCCATGAGCTAAAGAAATCCATACATTACATGATTAAAAATATTCCTCATGAAATTGAGATTTTAAAGCTAAATCAAAATGAAATATTAGAAGTGAAGAATGCAATGGACACTATAAGAAACAATGACCTGATCAGCTCTTGTCCTGACTCTAGATGTACAATGTAATACTTTATCCTTTTTAGTATTTTTGGTGTTGTTGTTGTTGTTCTAGTACTAGTGGTTGAACTCTGTAATTAACACACAATTATTCTTAGGTGTTTAAATTTTAACTGAAAAGTGATCCCTGTTAAATATAAGAGTGGGAATAAGAGAGGGAAGAGATGTACAATTTGGGACATGCTCAATCGGACTTGCCGCAAATGGTGGAGTTAGAAACGTGCCAGGGGATTCCAATACAATCCCATCAAGGTGGCATGTACCAATGCCATCTCACTAGTCCAAGTGATCAATTTCAGTTCACAATTGATGGCTCTGATAGCTCTAAGAGTCAAAGGGATCACACAAACAAGACTAATGTCTGCTAATACTAACTGATAGAATCAAAAAGGCAGAGAAAGATCCAACATGGGAAGTGGGATACACAGCAGACTCATAGAATGGCAGATGTCCTAAACAGCACTCTGGCCTCAGAATCAGCCCTTAAGGCATTCGAATCTGGCGGAAGAGCCCATGAGAGTATTGTAGGCATGGAAAGCCAAGACACCATGGAAAAGAAAAAAAAAAGAAGAAGACCTAAATGAAAGATCTCTGTGAGGTCCCAGTGAAAAGAACGGGGCCATCAAAGAAGGAGGTACCTTTCTCTGAAGGAAGGAGAGAACTTCCACTTTGACTATGACCCTGTCAGAATAAGATCGAAGTCGGTGAACCCTAAAGGCTTCCATAGCCTTGGCAACTCATGACTAGAGCCTAGGGAGATTACTGACGCCATAAACAAGAGTGTTAAATTGTTAAGTCAACAACAAGAGTCACTGTGTACTTACATCTCATGTGGGATCTGTCCTTAATGTGTTGTCTAATGTGAAGTGATGCTGTACCTTTCTCTGAAGGGAGGAGAGAACTTCCACTTTGACTATGACCCTATCGGAATAAGATCAAAGTCAGCGAACTCTAAAGGCTTCCATAGCCCTGGCAACTCATGACTAGAGCCTAGGGAGATTACTGACACCATTAACAGGAGTGTCAAATTGTTAAGTCAGCAGCAGGAGTCACTGTGTACTTACATCCCATGTGGGATCTGTCCTTAATGTGTTGTCTAATGTGAAGTGATGCTATAACTAGTACTTAAACAGTATTTTTACACTTTGTGTTTCTGTGTGGGTACAAACTGATGAAGTCTTTACTAATTATATACTGAATCGATCTTCTGTATATAAAGAGAATTGGAAATGAAAAAAAAAAAAACCTGGTGTTAAATTGGAAATGGCATGGGAAATTAATTAATTTTTTAAAATATTATGTAGGATCTCTGTCTTTAATGTGCTGTACATTGCTATTTAATGCTATAACTAGTACTCCAAATGTAGTTTTTTCACTTTGTGTTGCTATATGGGGCAAACTGTTGAAATCTTTACCTAATATATACTAAACTGATCTTCTGTATATAAAGAGAATTGAAAAATGAATCTTGATGTGAATGGAAGAGGAGAGGGAGCGGGAAAGGGGAGGGTTGCGGGTGGGAGGGAAGTTATGGGAGGGGGGAAGCCATTGTAACCCATAAGCTGTACTTTGGAAATTTATATTCATTAAATAAAAGTTTAATAAATGAAAAAAAACAGTATTTTTATACTTTGTGTTTCTGTGTGGGTGCAAACTGATGAAATCTTTACTTAGCATATACGGAATCGATCTTCTGTATATAAAGATAATTGAAAATGAAAAAAAAAAAACCTGGTGTTAAATTGGAAATTGCATAGAAAATTAATTAATTTTTAAAAAATATCATGTAGGATCTCTGTCTTTAATGTGCTGTACACTCTTATTTAATGCTATAACTAGTACTCCAACAGTATTTTTTTCACTTTGTGTTGCTATGTGGGGGCAAACTGTTGAAATCTTTACTTAATATATACTAAACTGATCTTCTGTATATAAAGAGAATTGAAAATGAATCTTGATGTGAATGGAAGGGGAGAGGGAGCAGGAAAGGGGAGGGTTGCTGGTAGGAGGGAAGTTTTGGGGGGGGAAGCCATTGTAATCCATAAGCTGTACTTTGGAAATTTATATTCATTAAATAAAAGTTTAAAAAAAAAGAAGTGAAGAATACAACAGATCAAATTTTTAAAAAAACAGTGGAAAGTCTTAACAACTGACTTGGTGATGCAGAAGAAAGAATATTCAAGCTAGAAGACAAATCTTTGGAAATCTTTCAGTCATACCAAAAAAAAAAAAAAGAAGAAGAAGAAGGAGGAGGAGGAGGAGAATAAGAAGAAAATTAGAAAAATTAAAAACAGTATTGGAGATTTATGGGATACTATCAAATGATCCAACATACGGGTCTTAGGAGTTCCTGAAGGTGTGAAAAGAGAGAATGAACTAGAAGGCCTATTAAGTGAAGTAATTACAGAAAACTTCCCCAACTTGGAGAAAAAAAAGGGACACCCAAGTATAGGAAAAATATAGAAGTCATGATAAGCATGACCAGGAAAGATCTTCACCATAACACACTGTAGTCAAACTTTCATGAGAGAAATGCTAATTACTTTCAGAGGATCCCCAATTAGACTCAGCTGATTTCTCATCAGAACTTCTTCAGGCCAGGAGAGAATGGAGAGGCATAGACCAAATCTTAAGGGAGAAAAAACTGCCAACCCAGAAAAATGTACCCTGCAAAGCTCTCATAAATGAATGAAGGCGAAATAAAGACCTTCTATAACAAACAGAAAATGAAGGAATTTTTCACCACTCATCCAGCCTTACAAAAGATGCTCAGAAACCCCAAATAATATTCACTATCTGAAAGAATGTGAAGGCAGAAGATCTCCCAGTAAAAGTACAAAAGAAATCCCAAGTAAACAATAGGAATATTTATGAAAAAATGGCATGGTCAAGTCATTACTTTACAATAGTAACCTTGAATATAAATGGCCACAACTCTTCAGTTAAAAGATAGAGACTGGCTGAATGGATTTAAAAAAATTATAATCAGAATTAGTAACATTACTTAATGTTCAATAAGTGCTATCTATAATTATAGTTTCATCTATCTACTTTTTTCAACATTGGAAGAAATCACAGGCCATCAGATGTAACTTATAGCCTCTGCTTTTATGGGAACAATTCTCAAACAGGTAGGTTGGTCAAATAATATACTATATATTCTACTATGTATTAATAAATACCTTGTGGAATAATTAATTCATCCCTGAAAATCATAATGTAAAAGAAGGTGGATCATAGTAGAAATTTAAATATCATTTGAGGTTTTCAAATACTGTCTTCTAGATCCTATATGGGTGCCCCCTGTCCTGGCTGCTGCACTTCCAATCTAGTTCCCTGCAAATGCATGTAGGAAAAGCAGTGGGAGATGGCCCAAGTCCTAGAGCCCCTACACCTGATGTAGGAGACCCAAATGAAGCTCACAGCTCCTAGCTTCAGCCTGGTCCAGTTCTAGCCATTAAGGCCTTTTGGGGAGTGAACCAACTGATGGAAGATTCTCTCCCTCTCTCTCTCTTTCTCCCTCTCTCTAACTCTGCCTTTTTTTTTCTAAAGATTTATTCATTTATTTGAAAGAGTTACACAGAGAGAGAAGGAGAGCCAGAGAGATAGAGAGGGAGGTCTTCCATCAGCTGGTTCACCCCTCAATTGCCGATCAGAAGGCAGGAGCCAGGAGCTTCTTCTGGGTCTCCCATGCGGGCACAGGGGCCCAAGGACTTGGGCCATCTTCTACTGCTTTCCCAACCCATAGCAGAGAGCTGGATAGGAAGTGGAGCAGCAAGACTTGAACCTGCGCCCATATAGGATGCTGGCACTGCAGGTGGTGGTTTTACCTGCTATGCTACAGTGCTGGCCCCCTGCTTTTCAAATAAATAAAATAAATCTTTTTACAAAGCATATGGATATACAGGAAGCTGTGGAACTTTAATATTCAAGTGATATTCCATGCAAAATGTCATTTCCTTTAGTAGATATTCTTGAGTAATTAGTAAATTTAGCTCAAGACTACCCAGCATTTCTTGAGTCAGCACAGATTTACACTTTTAGGTGATAATGCATTAATGCCAAAGAAAATGGTTTAAATTTAATGTAATATACCAGCCCAAATTTAGAAGCAATAACTACTTAACATCTTAACACATACGATGCTTCTTTCAGTAGGCTATGAAATAAGCTTAACAGTGGTTACTTTTGTATTGAGAAATACTATAAAGAAAAAGAATAGGGCCAGCATTGTGGCATAGCAGGTTAAGCCACAACACCAGTTCATGTCCCAGCTGCTTCATCTTTTTTAATTTTTTTTTACTTTTTAAAATTTATTTGAAAAGCAGAGTTATATAGAGAGAAGGAGAGACAGAGAACTTCCATATGCTGGTGCACTCCCCAAATGGCCCCAACAGCCAGGATTGGGCCAAGCAGAAGCTAGGATCCTGGAGCTTTCTTCAGGACTCACAGGTGAGTTCAGAGGACCAAGAACTTAGGCCATTTCCACTGATATCCCAGGGCACCAACAGGGAGCCAGATTGGAAGTGGAGTAGCCAAAAATCGAATTTGTGCCCATATGGGATGCCAGTATCAAATGCACAGGTTTAACCTGCTATACCACAATGCCTGCCTGCTTCACTTCTGATGCAGCTCCCTGCTAATGCAACCAGGAAAATCAGTAGAAGGTGACCTGAGTGCTTGATCCTCTGCACCCATGTGGGAGATATGGAAGAATCTCCTGGCTTCTGGCTTTGGCTTGGCCCAGCCCTGGCCATTGCAGCCATTTGGAGAGTGAACCAACAGATGGAAGATTTCTCCCTCCCTTTCTTTCTTCTCTCTCTCTCTCTCTCTCTCTGCCTTTCAAATAAAATAAATGTCTTTTAAATAAAATAATTTTTAAATAAAGATTTAGAATAGGATAGCCCCTTTTATGCAATTTTATTATAACCAAATGAATGGACAGTTCCACAAAGAACTAAGTGTTTTAAATATATATTTAACTTAAAGCATAATGTATGTCTGTTTTTGAACAACTTTTGATGTAAGGCCAAGACCTTTTCTTTGAGCATGAATCTGCTGGTGGAGTTTGAGTTTCTTTTCCTGCGTATGCTGCCCTCATATCACCTATCTACAATTACATATTAACAATTTCTGATTTCTGTTTCTTAAAGTACAATGTAATGTTCCTAGGACAATATGAATACAAATTCTTTCTAGATACTAATAATTTGTTCTAAATTTTAGTCATCTGAAATTTATTTTTAATGATTTATTTAACACTGCATTGAAAATAAATCTTTATTTTAGAATTTGATAAACTTAAGCCTAATTAAAGAAATGTTTCCAAAGTATTTAACTTGATTTTCAAATACACAACACTTCTACACACATATAATATTTAGTAGTTATGTAAATATGACAAATTAAAGTGGCATGAACAGTTTAGGAAACAGACAACTGATTTGTGGCCAACATTACTCAATTGGAATGGAATGAGCAAACTAGAGAGCAGCTTTCTAGCAATGTATTGTGGGTGTCAGAATGTTCTACAAAGCAATGTAGAACTGATCAGTTTAAAGGAAATAAAGGGCCAATTAAGTGGAGGGTTAAAAAGAATATTACTGGAGCTGGCACTGTGGCACAGTGGGTTAACACCTTGGCCTGCAGTGCTGGCATCCCATATGGGTGCTGGTTCAAGTCCCAGCTGCTCCACTTCCGATCCAGCTCTCTGCTATGGCCTGAGATAGCAGTAGAAGATGGCCCAGGTCCTTGGGCCCCTGCACCCACATGGGAGAACCAAAAGAATCTCCTGGCTCCTGGCTTTGGATCGGCACAGCTCCAGCCATTGCAGCCAACTGAGGAGTGAACCAGCAGATGGAAGACCTCTCTCTCGCTCTCTCTGCCTCTCCTCTCTCTGTGTAACTCTGACTTTCAAATAAATAAATACATCTTAACAAAAAAGAATATTACTATTCTATTCTGGAAGTGCACTATGGCTATGCTTCTGACATAACTGAAATCCACAAGCCATGTGCCAAAAGCATTGATACAGAGCCTCTAATGAGTATATTGAATGTAGTTAAAAGAGAATAGAAGGGATTAAATAGTCCCAAGCCTTTATTTAACAGAGGAGCACATTTTAGTCCAAAGCATGTAGGTGACTTGCCGAAGGTCAAACAATTTATTAATAATGAAACCAGACTTCCTGGAGCTAATGTTGTCACTGCTGAGGGAAGTGTTGATTCTTCTCCATTTGATACTGCCCCTACACAACAAATCCTTTCTCTTTCCTGGCAAGATCTGTGTCCCAGAGATTTGTCTCTACTGAATGCATCATCTAAGCTCCCTCCCCAGTGGCTCCCAGTTGGGTTTGGATAATCAGGGCACTCAGGAAATTAGAGAAGTGCAAAAGAAAAACAGATAGGTGTCTATTCCCTCCCTTCTGGCCCCTTCTTGTCCCAACCACTACTAAGGCTGTAGCCACATCCATCTACAGTCTAATTCCTCCAAGAAGACAGCTCTGACTCACTCCAGGCATCTAAAAATTGTAAAGGCCTGACATGACTGTTAGTCCTACATCCTTTACCAACCTAGGAAGTATTCATAAATTCTTTCCATGTCTCTGCACTGTACGACTCACTGAATTAGCCACTGAATTATTTTCTGTGAAAACCTTTTGAGTGCATCAAATATGTCTTGCTTGGACCTTCACTGATAAAACCAGTTATCATGATGTTATTTTCCAACCAGGCTTTTTCCCTGAAACACTAAATCTTTACCTTTTAAATTTAAACCAGAAATTAAAGGGCAACAGAATATTTTTATTTTATCTTTAATTTTCAGAAATTTAATTATCATGTGTCTTAGCATAGATTTCTTTGAGTTTACTGTATTTGAGACTCATTCAGTTTCTTGAATGTGTAAGCTTATGTATTTACTTTACTTCCAAAATTAGGAAGTAATCAGCCAGTATTTATTCAAATAAATCCACACTCTCTAGTTTCTTTCTGAAACTCCAACAATACAAATGCTGGTGCTTTTGCTCTTGTCCCACAGATGCTTCATAATGTTCTTTTTTTCAGTCTATATTCCCCTTGTTGTCCACCTTAGGAAATCTGAATGCACTGATTTTCTTAAGAAAGGGAAATGTGAGGAAATCTTATTTCAAATATATTCCTTGGATACTTTCCAAACAGTGTTTTTCTTTCCAGAGTTGTTAACATAACTAAGTCATTCTTCGTTTTCAGATGTAATTTTGCAAGGAGTTTTTCCAAATTTACTTTTGTTATAGTCCTTTTCATAATCTGCAATTGCATATTGCAATTGTAATCATTTATGTCTACATTCTCCCCTAGGAAAAAAACTCTACAAGAGTGAGCACCACAATTTATTCACTACTGTTTTGCACAGTGTAGGCATTCAGCAAATATTCTTTTGAATAAATATATCAGCTACTTGACAGATGCCTGAAAAGGGACAAATGGCATTGTCCATGTATTTCAGTGACAGGTATGAAGTCAGACCAAGAAGAAGTTGGGTAGCGCATAAATGTACAACCTGGAGATTTTAAGGTGTATTGTCCCTAAAAATGGAACTCATTCATGACTCCTTCTTTATTCAATGTGTCTAGAGGCCTCAACAAAATAAATCTTAACTGGCATTTAAAAATAATGGTAGATCAATTTAAATCTGAACATCAGTCTATTGAGGATGTGCAAAGGAAGGTGTAGATCTAAGAGATCTTATGCTACCAATTCCCTAAGTCTCTGTTAGCAAAAAGGGTACTGTCTTATCTGAGAGGCCATCTTAAGCCTCTGAAGCCATCTTGGACTCTGGCCCAGTCACCATACTTTGAAACAAGTTTCAGTTTCTCCAGGATAAGTTTCAGATTCCTGAGCCCCACCTGGTTTACCAGAAATTAGGTGACCAAATGACCCAACCATATGCGTTGCCTTCATACCAGCTAATGGAATTTGCTACATTTGCTTCCTTATCTCTGCTAAGCTATAAAAGACCTGCCATCGTAGTATAGGCTTCTGTTCTCTCATGCATTGAGAGGTAGCTATTAGGTGCCCCCCACTAACAATAAACCTTTTCACTTACACCAGTATTTGGTGTGTTTTGTGATGGCCTTACATTGGTTTGGTATATTGGATCCAGGCTCTCCCATCAACCTTGCTCTCCTCTCAGGGATCCGAGTTGCTTTGGGATCCTGGCTTCCTGCCAACCACTAAACCACCCCCAGACCATCTTCTTCCCTACCAACACTCTGGGATCTCCATCTAAACACTGGTCCTTCAAAATATCTTTTTTCCCCAAAAGAAATATTTTATTTAAGGAATACAAAATTCACACATTTCGTAAGTACAACTTTAGGAATATAGTAATTCTTCCCACCAAACCTGACCTTCATATAGGGCATTTTTGCAACAACATCTTGGCTTTCCATGCCTGAAATGCTCCTGTGGGCTTTTCAGCCAGACTAGAATGCATTAAGGGTTGATTCTGAGGGCAGAATGCTACTCAAAGTGATTGTCATTCTATGAGTCTACTGTATGGACTGCTTCCCATGTTGGAGCATTAATTCCTTTTTAATTCTATCTATTATTATTACCAGACATGTAATAGTACTTATTTGGTCACTTTAACCATTAATTCTATCCATATGATCACTTTAACACTTAAAATGTTATTTTTACCATCCAGCTCAAGGGGATTTGGGTTCCATGGCAACTTATTAAACTGAACCCTTAGAAATAAGTGTGTACCAATGTATGCAGAACTATACAGCTTTACAGTTACAAACTTCACACACATCCTAATTACAACTTTAGGATCATGGTGATTCATCCCAACATGCCCACCCTCCCACACACACTGTCACCCCTCTTCTTCATACCTTGCTTATTCACACTTATTTTTTACTAAGATTTATTTTCAATTAACCTTAGACACATATGACTAATTTATGTTAAGTTCAACAAATATTATGAAAAAAAAAAATGTTCCTCAACACTCAAGACAAGGGCTGTTCAAAGTCATTGCTCCCCAAAACATCATTTCACCTCTGCAGATTACCTTTTAGGTGATCTATTAATTATCATAGGTCAGGGAAAACAAATGGTCTTAGTCCCTTTTGGAACTGGCTTATTTCACTAAGTTTGATGTTTTCCAAATTCATCCATTTTGTTGCAAATGACCAAATTTCATTTTGTTATCATTGTTATTCCATGATGTACATATCCCTTAATTTCTTTATCCAGTCTTCAGTTTATGGGTATTTGGGCTGATTTCGTGTCTTAGCTAAGGTGAATTCAGCTGCAATAAACATGGGAGTACAGATAACACTATCGTTTGCTGATTTCATTTCCCTTGGGTAAATTCCCAGGAGAGGGATGGCTGAGTCATATGGTAGGTCTATATTCAGATTTCTGAAGTATCTCTATACTGCCTTCCACAGTAACTTTACCAGGTTACATTCCCACTAACAGATCAGGGTACCGTTTTCCCCATACCTTCACCAACATTTGTTGTTTGTTGATTTCTGTATGAGTCATTCTAACTGAAATGAAGTGAAGCCTCATTGTGCTTTTGCTTTGAATTCCCCTGATGGCCAATCGTCCTGAGAATTTTTTCATCTGTTTGTTGGCTATTTGGATTTTCTCTTTTGAAAAATGTCTGTTTACGTCCTTTGCCCATTTCTTAACTAGGTTGTTTGTTTTCTTATTATAGAGTTTCTTGATCTCTATATATTTTGGTTATTAATCTTTTATCAGTTGTATAGTTTGCAAACAATTTCTTCCATTCTATCAGTTGCCTCTTCACATTGCTGAGTGTTTCTTTTGCAGTGAAGAAGCTTCTCGATTTGATGTAATACCATTTGTTAATTTTGGCTTCCATTGCTCTACCTCTGGAGTCTTTTCCAAGAACTCTTTGCCTGTGCCAATGTCTTGCAGGGTTTCCCCAATGTTCTCTAGTAATTTGATGGTATCAGGCCATAGATTTAAGTCTTTAATCCATTTTAAGTGGATTATTGTGTAAGGTGTAAGGTAGGGGTCTTGCTTCATACTTCTGAATGTGGACATCCAGTTTTCCCAGCACCATTTGTTAAAGATACTGTCCTTGCTCCAGGGGTTGGTTATAGTTTATCTGTCAAAGATAAATTGGTTGCAGATACTTGGATTGATTTCTGGCATAAATTCTGTTCCTTTGGTCTACCAATCTGTTTTTTGTACCAGTATCAGTCTGTTTTGGTTATAACTTCCCTGTGGTATGTCTTGAAATCTGGTATTGTGATGCCTCTGATGTGATGCCTTTGTTTTTGTTGTTTAAGATTCCCTTAGCTATTCAAGGTCTCTTTTGTTTCTACATGAAATTCAGCATTATTTATTTTTTCTATATCTGAGAAGAATGTCCTTGCTATTTTGATTGGTATTGCATTGAATCTGTAAATTGCTTTCGGTAGTATGGACATTTTGATGATATTGATTCTTCCCATTCAAGAATATGGGAGATTTTTCAATTTTTGTACCTTCTACTATTTCTTTCTTTAATGTTTTGTAATTCTCATCTTAGAGTTGTTTAACATCCTTGGTTATATTTATTTCAAGGTATTTGATTTTTTTGGTAGCTATTCTGAATGGGATGGGTCTTAGAATTTCTTTCTCAGCTATGCATTGTCTGTGTATACAAAGGCTGTTGATTTTTGTGTACTGATTTTTACATCCCTCTACCTTACCAAACTCTTCTATGAGTTCCAATGTCTCTTAGTGGACTCTTGGATCCCCTATATATGGAATCATGTCATCTGCAAACAGGGATAGTTTGACTTCCTCCTTACCAATTTGTGTCATTTTGGTTTCTTTTTCTTGCCTAATGGCTCTAGCTAAAGCTTCCAGGACTACATTGCATAGCAATGATGAGAGTGGGCATCCTTGTGTGGTTCTGGATCTCAGTGCGAATGCTTCCAGATTTTCCACATTCAATACGATGCTTGACATATACTTCCTTGATTGTGCTGAGGGATGTTCCTTCTATACCCAATTTGCTTACACTTTTCATGACGAAAGTGTGTTGTATTTTATGAAATGTTTTCTCTGCCTCTATTGAGATAATCATATGGTTTTTTTTCTCTTCAATTTGTTAATGTGATGTATCACATTGATTGATTTGTGAATGCTGAACTATCCCAGCATACCAGGGATAAATCACACTTGGTCCAGGTGAATGATCTTTCTGATGTGTTGTTGGATTTAATTGGCTAGAATTATGTTGAGAATTTTTGCATATATGTTCATCAGGGTAATTGGTCTGTAGTTCTCTTTCTCTGTTATATCATTTTCAGGTTTAGGAATTAAGGTGATGCTGGCTTCATAGAAAAAAATTCAGGAGGATTCCCTCCCATTCAATTGTTTTGAATAGTTTGAGAAGAATAGCAGCTAGTTCTTCTTTAAATGTCTGGTGGAATTCAGCAGGAAAGCTATCAGGTCCTGGGGTTGTTTGCAGGGGGAGGTTCTTTATTACTGATTCAATATCCAGAAACCAAGAAAACAAGAAAAAGAAAGACATTATGATGTCCCCAAATGAACACCACACCCCAATTCAAGATTATGAAGATGATGAGATAGAAGAAATGCAAGATATGGATCTCAAAAAATGTATAAGAACATTAAGATGCTGAATTTCATATGGAGACACAGGAGACCTAGAATAGCTAAATAGACCTAGAATAGCTAAAGCAATCTTGTACAACAAAAACAAAGCCAGAGGAATCACAATACCAGATTTCAGGGTATACTACAGGGCAGCTGTAATCAAAACAGCATGGTACTGGTACAGAAACAGATGGATAGACCAATGGAACAGAAGAGAAACACCAGAAATCAATCCAAATATCTACAGCCAACTACAGCAAGATATAGGTACTGGCAAAGACTTCTTGGAAAAGACCCCAGGAGCACAGGCAGTCAAAACCAAAATTAACAATTGGGATTGCATCAAATTGAGAAGTTTCTGAACTTCAAAAGAAACAGTCAGGAAAGTGAAAAGGCAACCGACAGAATGGGAAAAAATATTTGCAAACTATGCTACAGATAAAGGATTAATAACCAGAATCTACAAAGAGATTAAGAAACTCCACAACAACAAAACAAACAACCCACTGAAGAGATGGGCCAAGGACCTCAATAGACATTTTTCCAAAGAGGAAATCCAAATCACCAACAGACACATGAAAAAATGCTCAACATCACGAGCAATCAGGGAAATGCAAATCAAAACCACAATGAGGTTTCACCTCACCCTGGTGAGAATGGCTCAATTCAGAAATCTACCAACAACAGATGCTGGAGAGGATGTGGGGAAAAAGGGACACTAACCCACTGTTGGTGGGAATGCAAACTGGTTAAGCCACTATGGAAGTCTGTCTGGAGATTCCTCAGAAACCTGAATATAACCCTACCATACAACCCAGCCATCCCACTCCTTGGAATTTACCCAAAGGAAATTAAATTGGCAAACAAAAAAGCCGTCTGCACATCAATGTTTATTGCAGCTCAGTTCACAATAGCTAAGACCTGGAACCAACCCAAATGCCCATCAACAGTAGACTGGATAAAGAAATTATGGGATATGTACTCTATAGAATAGTAATACAGCAGTCAAAAACAATGAAATCCGGTCATTTGCAACAAGGTGGAGGAATCTGGAAAACATTATGCTGAGTGAATTAAGCCAGTCCCAAAGGGACAAATATCATATGTTCTCCCTGATCAGTGACAACTAACTGAGCACCAAAGGGGAAACCTGTTGAAGTAAAATGGACACTATGAGAAACAGAGACTTGATCAGCTCTTGTCCTGCCTGTTGAGGTACAATGCAATACTTTATCCATTTTAGTATTTTTTTTTGTTCTAGTACTATTGGTTGAACTTTGTAAATAACACACAATTATTCTTAGTTGTTTAAATTTTAACTGAAAAGTGATCCCTGTTAAATATAAGAGTGGGAAAAGAGAGGGAGGAGATGTACAATTTGGGACATGCTCAATCGGACTTGCCCCAAATGATGGAGTTAGAAATGTGCCAGGGGATTCCAATATAATCCCATCAAGGTGGCATGTACCAATGCCATCTCACTAGTCAAAGTGATCAATTTCAGTTCACAATTGATGACTCTGATAGGTCTAAGAGTCAAAGGGATCACACAAACAAGACAAGTGTCTGCTAATACTAACTGATAGAACCAAAAAGGGAGAGGATACACAGCAGACTCATACAATGGCAGATGTCCTAAACAGCACTCTGGCCTCAGAATCAGCCCTTAAGGCATTTGGATCTGGCTGAAGAGCCCATGAGAGTATTGTAGGCATGGAAAGCCAAGACACTCTGGAAAAAAAAAAAAAAGAAGGCCTAAATGAAAGATCTCAGCGAGTGATATCTCAGTGGAAAGAACGGGGCCATCAAAGAAGGAGGTACCTTTCTCTGAAGGGAGGAGAGAACTTCCACTTTGACTATGACCCTGTCGGAATAAGATCAAAGTCAGCTAACTCAAAAGGCTTCCATAGCCTTGGCAACTGATTACTAGAGGCTAGGGAGATAACTGAAGCCATAAACAAGAGTGTCAAATTGTTAAATCAACAAGAGGAGTCACTGTGTACTTACTTCTCATGTGGGATCTCTGTCCTTAATGTGTTGTCCAATGTGAAGTAATGCTATAACTAGTACTGAAACAGTATTTTACACTTTGTGTTTCTGTGTGGGTACAAACTGATGAAATCTTTACTTAATATATACTAAATCAATCTTCTGTACATAAAGATAATTGAAAATGAATCTTGATGTGAATGGAATGGGAGAGGGAGCTGGAGATGGGAGGGGTGCGAGTGGGAGGGAAATTATGGGGGGGGGGGGTAAAGCCATTGTAATCCATAAACTGTACTTTGGAAATTTATATTTACTAAATAAAAAAAATTAAAATCTAATCCACTGCTAAAGCAATGAGGTTTTTTATAATACATATATATTAGTAAATATTTTTAAATTGTCTTAAAAATCTGTTTAAAAACTGCAGCATCTCTTTTTGATAGTTTTTGTTTAATTGATGACTCTGCTCATTTTCTAGCCAGCTAGTTCTGAGTTTTTTATTGAGTTATGGTCTGTGTTAATATATACTTATTCCCAAAGCATTTGGTGATCATTTTGCAACAATGATCATATCTGGTCTATATTATGTCATGCTGTTAAGGTATCCCATTTCAAACAGATATTTTAAGCACTCTTGATATCTTTGACAGACATTCAAAAAAATCAAATTTCCAAATTCTTTATACTTTAATATTTCCAGTTGAGCCTCTAGAAATATCAAAGGATATGTCTCTCATCTTGTACAGACACCAACAATAAGGCTATTTTGGTTATATTAAAGGTACTGCCAAGATGTAAAGTGGTGCTAAATTTTAAATTATAATAATGTAAAATACAATTGATACAAATGTCTGAAAGTTATCTTATTGTGTTGCTATCAGACATGATGGTTATCTTAATGAGAAAGGCCCAGAGGCCTAATAGGGATGTTTTATAAAATCCTACAGGTGCTTTCAAAATTAATGTGTGGAGTAAGCAAGTGCCTATTGTTGGTTAATAAGTTTATAATTGTAAACATGGCTATTAGAAGTTTTTTGTCATCCACAGTTTTGTATGTCAGATTTACTGCACAGGGAAGTTAAAACATTGTTTGTTCTGTGTTTAAATGTGTCTTCTTAGGTTCCAAAGAATGTCTTTTCCTTGTGCTACATTATATCCAATATCTTGGGACTTTTTTTTTGTAAGCAGATAAAGCTAATAATATACCACAGGTTCCAACTTAGAAAAAGTTTGGTTAACTCAGATTACTAAGGGCAGAAAAAATTCTAATTGATTCATGATAATTAAAAACAGTCAGATTTTAAAAAACTATTACTAAAACTGCTTTAGTTTCTATCTTTTATGTTATGCTATACGTGTGTATAGATTGTATGTCTACAGGGAAAAATTAAAGAGCTCTGTTTTAATTGGCTTATAGATAGAAGACTACTTATAAACTTATGCTGCTAAGGTAATCAAAGATAGCTTTTGGTTCACACAACCTAAATAAGTCTCTGTATCAGATATTTTAAATTTATTGGTAAAAAAATAAACTAAAACTGTTTAAGTCACTGACATGTCTGTACTTGTGTTTGCTTGTCAAATATGTTACACTTGTGTTAGATATTTAAACAATGTTTCCAAATAAGTGTACTCTTGACTTCAAATTTATAGAAGGCATTGGACTTTCTGATAAATGTTTTCATAAGTTGTTATTTAACAGTTTAAATTGTTTGCTAAGTTTTAATTTGATACTGTTATTGTTAGTAAGCGATCTGGGAAGTCTGATTTGTTCCCTCATTTCTCTATTGTCTTCAGGATAGGAAACTAACTCTATTCTGAAGAACTCTCCAGGATGTACAATTTGACCTTAAGACCTTATAAAAGGGATGACTAGCATTTTTCTTTAATAATAACATAAAAATATGATTTCACATCTAAATTCACTTCGTGATGGGCACAGTAAACAGACAGAAGCTCCTTTTCAAACCAAATAAAGGGAGAGAAAGTTTTAAAGTGAGGGCATAGCTTTCCTCATGAACACTGTCTACCTCACAAAAAAAAAAAAAAAAAACACTATCAAAACACGCTTGTGACTATAAATATTAATTTCTAGTTTAGGCCACCAAAGATTGGAGTTGGAACTAAACTCCACTTGACTTCCATTCTCTTAAAGGTTTCCTCTAGTCTGCTTTAACAAAAACCAAGAGAAAGAGAAAGTTAGGCAATAAAAGCAATGTAAAAATATGTGGCAGACCAATTAATGGCTGCTTTACACAGTGATCTGCCATAAAGGAGACCCAACAGGTCAGTCCACTGAATTGGTTTTCAAGGTGGAATGTTAGGGCTTCAGCAGAAGTCAGCTTACAAAGAGCCCTGGCAGCACTGTCAAGAGTTGGGTCACTGGAAACGGAACTGCCCTGGAGGCTCTCCCAGGCCAGAGCTGCAGACCTTGTTGGCTCTAAGCTGAAAAGCCCTTTATTCTGCCCAGCTTCCAAAATACCACCGCTGAGGGGACAGCCAAGTAGGGTCAGCAACATAACAGGCAGAGCTGTAAATCTCCTGTTAGAGATGCCACCTGCCTTCACCTGGCCAGCTCTCCTCCCAGGCCAGGTAGGGAATGGAAGTCAACAGGGTCCCTTCCCTAAGGAGGTTCACACCTCTCTTACGATGTATCCCATGTAAAGAGATAGATAGGCCTGGGCCTCATAACTGGCAAGGACTTAAAGCCCACCTGATTATTATCAAGCTTCTTCTGTCAGTTTCCATTTGCCTCTCAATTAAAAAAAAAAAAAAAAAAAACACCTTGGTCATAGTTTAGACAGCACCTTTCTAGGTCCTTTAATAAAGACTCTGTCCTTTGTGGTAGATCCTGTGTAGCCCACTTGAGGCCTCATTCCTTTGTAATCATACCCTCTACTCTGGCCCATGTGTATTGGTGGTCCTCTCCCCCTACTTAATGTTGTATGAATATTCAGAATTTTTTCTACAAACCCCTCTACCCACAAGAGACAAGCAACCTTTCTCTTGGTTTTGGTTGGGATCAGCTTTGAAGCCTCCCTCTCCTTAGTAGTGATCTCAGGAAGTGTTTAAGGCCACAACATTATCTCGACCAAGGACTCCGAAAACAATGTCAACAGTTACAAGAGGAGGTCATGAGGTCCACTGAGACCTCAGCTGATGCCATCCAAGGTCTCTAAAGCCAAGTCGCCTTGCTAGCAGGTGTGGTACTACAGAACAGATGGATCTTAAACCTTATAACAGCTAAAAAATGAAAAACTGTATCTTTCTGAGAAAACAGTGTTGTTATTAACCAATCACACCAGGTAAAACAAGCTGTTAAATTTCTTGCCTACATCAAGAAATTGGAAAGGCACCAAATAGATGAGCTTTCAAGTCATCTCAAGGATCTAGAAAATCTGCAGCAAACCAAACCCAAACCCGGTAGGAGAAGAGAAATAATTAAAATCAAAGAAGAAATCAACAGGATTGAATCCAAAAAACATTACAAAAAATCAGCCAAACAAAGAGCTGGATTTTTGAAAAAATAAACAAAATTGACACCCCATTGGCCCAACTAACTAAAAAAAGAAGAGAAAAGACCCAAATCAATAGGATCAGAGATGAAATGGGAAACGTAACAACAGACACCACAGAAATAAAAAGAATCATCAGAAATTACTACAAGGGCTTGTATGCCAGCAAACAGGGAAATCTATCAGAAATGGACAGATTCTTGGACACATACAACCTACCTATATTGAGCCAGGAAGACATAGAAAACCTAAACAGACCCATAACTGACACAGAAATTGAAACAGTAATAAAGGCCTTCCCAACAAAGAAAAGCCCAGAGCCAGATGGATTCACTGCTGGGTTCTACCAGACATTTAGAGAAGAACTAACTCCAATTCTTCTCAAACTATTCAAAACAATCAAAAAAGAGGGAATCCTCCCAAATTCTTTCTATAAAGCCAGCATCACCTTAATTCCTAAGCCAGAAAAAGATGCAGCACTGAAAGAGAATTACAGACCAATATCCCTGATGAACATAGATGCAAAAATCCTCAATAAAATTCTGGCCAATAGAATGCAACAACACATCAGAAAGATCATCCACCCAGACCAAGTGGGATTTATCCCTGGTATGCAGGGATGGTTCAACGTTCGCAAAACAATCAACATAATACACTACATTAACAGACTGCAGAAGAAAAACCATATGATTCTCTCAATAGATGCAGAGAAAGCATTTGATAAAATACAACACCCTTTCATGATGAAAACTCTAAGCAAACTGGGTATAGAAGGAACATTCCTCAATACAATGAAGGCAATATATGAAAAACCCACGGCCAACATCCTATTGAATGGGGAAAAGTTGGAAGCATTTCCACTGAGATCTGGTACCAGACAGGGATGCCCACTCTCACCACTGCTATTCAATATAGTTCTGGAAGTTTTAGCCAGAGCTATTAGGCAAGAAAAAGAAATTAAAGGGATACAAATTAGGAAGGAAGAACTCAAACTATCCCTCTTTGCAGATGATATGATTCTTTATTTAGGGGACCCAAAGAACTCTACTAAGAGACTGCTGGAACTCATCGAAGAGTTTGGCAAAGTAGCAGGATATAAAATCAATGCACAAAAATCAACAGCCTTTGTATGCACAGGCAATGCCACAGCTGAAGAAGAACTTCTAAGATCAATCCCATTCACAATAGCTACAAAAACAATCAAATACCTTGGAATAAACTTAACCAAGGACGTTAAAGATCTCTACAATGAAAACTACAAAACCTTAAAGAAAGAAATAGAAGAGGATACCAAAAAATGGAGAAATCTTCCATGCTCATGGATTGGAAGAATCAAAATCATCAAAATGTCTATTCTCCCAAAAGCAATTTATACATTCAATGCAATACCAATCAAGATACCGAAGAACTTCTTCTCAGATCTGGAAAAAATGATGCTGAAATTCATATGGAGACACAGAAGACCTCGAATAGCCAAAGCAATCTTGTACAACAAAAACAAAGCCGGAAGCATCACAATACCAGATTTCAGGACATACTACAGGGCAGTTGTTATCAAAACAGCATGGTACTGGTACAGAAACAGATGGATAGACCAATGGAACAGAATAGAAACAGCAGAAATCAATCCAAACATCTACAGCCAACTTATATTTGATCAAAGATCCAAAACTAATCCCTGGAATAAGGACAGCCTATTCAATAAATGGTGCTGGGAAAATTGGATTTCCATGTGCAGAAGCTTGAAGCAAGACCCCTACCTTACACTTTATACAAAAATCCACTCAACATGGATTAAAGACTTAAAGCTATGACCCAAAACCATCAAATTATTAGAGAGCATTGGAGAAACCCTGCAAGATATAGGTACAGGCAAAGACTTCTTGGAAAAGACCCCAGGAGCACAGGCAGTCAAAACCAAAATTAACATTTGGGATTGCATCAAATTGAGAAGTTTCTGTACTTCAAAAGAAACAGTCAGGAAAGTGAAGAGGCAACCGACAGAATGGGAAAACATATTTGCAAACTATACTACAGATAAAGGGTTGATAACCAGAATCTACAAAGAAATCAAGAAAATCCTAACCGAGAATCATACCCCTAGACCAACGAGCCACAGGCCAGCCAAGTAGTGAAAGTCAACAGAGTGCCTTCCCCTAGGAGGTTCACACCTCCCTTAGGATATACCCCATGTGAAGAGATAGATAGGTCTGGGCCTCTTAACTTATAAGGCCTAAAGCCCACCAGATTATTATCAAGCCCCTTCTATCAGGTTCTATTTGCCTCTCAATCAGAAAACTTAATTGTAGCTTAGACAGCACCTTTCTTAGCTCCTCTAATAATGACTCTGTCCTTTGTTCTAGACCCTGTCTAGCACACGTGGGCCACATTCCTTCATAATCATAACCTCTACTCTACCACCAATGGCTCTACTCCCAACCTGCGTGTACTGATGGTCCTCTTCCCCCACCTAATGCTGTATAATTGTTCAGACCTGGTAAATGCCACTCTTAGGATCATTGGTTACTATCCTCACCCTGTCTTTTATGAGCTTGTCTAAATATGATCAGAGTCGGCGAAGTTGGAAGGCTTCCATAGCCTTGGCAACTCATGACGACAGCCTAGGGTGGTTACTGGTGCCATAAACTAGAGTGTCAATTTGTCAGGTCAACAATAGGAGTCACTGTGCACTTGCTCCTCATGTGGGATCTCTGTCCTTAATGTGCTGTACATTGTGATTTAATGCTATAACTAGTACTAGTATGTTTCACTTTGTGTTTCTATGTGGGTGCAAACTGTTGAAATCTTTACTTAATGTATACTAAATTGATCTTCTGTATATAAAGAGAATTGAAAATGAATCTTGATGTGAATGGAAGCGGAGAGGGAGCGGGAGAGGGGAGGGTTGTGGGTGGGAGGGCAGTTATGGGAGGGGGAAGCCATTGTAATCCATAAGCTGTACATTGGAAATTTATATTCATTAAATAAAAGTTTAAAAAAAAGGAAATCAAGAAAATCCAAAACAACAAAACAAACAACCCACTGAAGAGATGGGCCAAAGACCTCAATAGACATTTTTCGAAAGAGGAAATCCAAATCACCAACAGACACATGAAAAAATGCTCAAGATCACTAGCAATCAGGGAAATACAAATCAAAACCACAATGAGGTTTCACCTCACCCCGGTGAGAATGGCTCACATCCAGAAATCTACCAACAACAGATGCTGGAGAGGATGTGGGGAAAAAGGGACACTAACCCACTGTTGGTGGGAATGCAAACTGGTTAAGCCACTATGGAAGTCAGTCTGGAGATTCCTCAGAAACCTGAATATAACCCTACCATTCAACCCAGCCATCCCACTCCTTGGAATTTACCCAAAGGAAATTAAATTGGCAAACAAAAAAGCCGTCTGCACATCAATGTTTATTGCAGCTCAATTCACAATAGCTAAGGCCTGGAACCAACCCAAATGCCCATCAACAGTAGACTGGATAAAGAAATTATGGGACATGTACTCCATAGAATACTATACAGTAGTAAGGAACAATGAAATCCGGTCATTTGCAACAAGGTGGAGGAATCTGGAAAACATTATGCTGAGTGAATTAAGCCAGTCCCAAAGAGACAAATATCATATGTTCTCCCTGATCAGTGACAACTAACTGAGCACCAAAGGGGAAACCTGTTGAAGTGAAATGGACACTATAAGAAACAGTGACCTGATCAGCTCCTGTCCTGACTCTGGATGTACAATGTAATACTTTATCCTTTTTTAGTATTTGTTGTTGTTGTTGTTGTTCTAGTACTAGTGGTTGAACTCTGTAATTAACACACAATTATTCTTAGTTGTTTAAATTTTAACTGAAAAGTGATCCCTGTTAAATCTAAGAGTGGAAAAAGAGAGGGAGGAGATGTACAATTTGGGACATGCTCAATCGGACTTGCCCCAAATGATGGAGTTAGAAATGTGCCAGGGAATTCCAATACAATCCCATCAAGGTGACATGTACCAATGCCATCTCACTAGTCCAAGTGATCAATTTCAGTTCACAATTGATCACACTGATAGGTCTAAAAGTCAAAGGGATCACACAAACAAGACAAGTGTCTACTAATACTAACTGATAGAATCAAAAAGGGAGAGAAGGATCCAACATGGGAAGTGGGATACCCAGCAGACTCATAGAATGGCAGATGTCCTAAACAACACTCTGGCCTCAGAATCAGCCCTAAAGGCATTCGGATCTGGCGGAAGAGCGCATGAGAGTATTGTAGGCATGGAAAGCCAAGATACAATGGAAAAGAAAAAAAAAAGAAGAAGAAGACCTAAATGAAAGATCTCTGTGAGTGAGATCCCAGTGGAAAGAACAGGGCCATCAAAGAAGGAGGTACCTTTCTCTGAAGGGAGGAGAGAACTTCCACTTTGACTATGACCCTGTCGGAATAAGATCAAAGTCAGCGAACTCTAAAGGCTTCCATAGCCTTGGCAACTCATGACTAGAGCCTAGGGAGATTTCTGACGCCATGAACAGGAGTGTCAAATTGTTAAGTCAGCAACAGGAGTCACTGTGTACTTACATCCCATGTGGGATCTGTCCTTAATGTGTTGTCTAATGTGCAGTGATGCTATAACTAATACTGAAACAGTATTTTTACACTTTGTGTTTCTGCGTGGGTACAAGCTGATGAGATCTTTACTAATTATATACTGAATCGATCTTCTGTATATAAAGAGAATTGGAAATAAAAAAAAAACCTGGTATTAAATTGGAAATGGCATAGAAAATTAATTAATTTTTTTAAAAAATATTATGTAGGATCTCTGTCTTTAATGTGCTGTACACTCTTATTTAATGCTATAACTAGTACTCCAACAGTATTTTTTTTCACTTTGTGTTGCTATATGGGGGCAAACTGTTGAAATCATTACCTAATATATACTAAACTGATCTTCTGTATATAAAGAGAATTGAAAATGAATCATGATGTGATTGGAAGGGGAGAGGGAGCGGGAAAGGGGAGGGTTGTGGGTGGGAGGGAAGTTTTGGGAGGGGGAAGCCATTGTAATCCATAAGCTGTACTTTGGAAATTTATATTCATTAAATAAAAGTTTAATTAAAAAAAATGCTTCAACAAATTGCCACATCCATCAGTCTTCACTAGAGTCCAGGGAACCCCTCATTCCCTCTCTATGGAGCCCTCCTTTACTTGGTTAATGCTACCCCAAGGACCACTGGCTGCGGTTCTCACCCTGGCTTTTATATTACCTTGACTGTTTAAATACTTATAGGAAGTAATAATGAAACAAACCAAAGCCTTCACCAACCAGGCAGTCAACGAAATGCTGCTACAGGGATACAGGAAGGCAGCCTGTCGAGTTCCCCCCAACACAATAAAACTGTCTCCTGACTCTGGGGTTTGGCATGTTTTGTGGGGACCTTACAGTCTCTTCACTTTCTCCCTCTCCTTGTCTTCTTCTCCCTCCCCTTTTCCCTCTATTTCTTCCCTTTTTCCTCTCTCCCATGTATAGAGCATCTGCCCCACATTCCTCTCTCCCATTCCAAGCTCTCTCAAGCCCTCCTTGACATCCAGGCTCCCTTCTCCCATCCTCTTTGCCCCACTGACATTATAATTTTTCTTCTCCTTTTACTCTTGGCAAATTTTATTTTGTGTTTCTAGACTTTGTATAGTTCTTCACTCACCCATTACTCCGATTTGCACAAGAAAGGACAAGGAGTTAATCAAGAAGGGCAGAATTCTTTGTAAATTTAACGAATAGGTCAAGTAAGCTGAGATGAAAGAAAAAAATTTCATTATAGAGGGAGAATGGTGTTATGCAAGAGAAAGTCTATGAATAAACAGAAATAAGTGGCCAGGTGCCACAGCTCACTAGGGTAATCCTCCACCTGGAGCGCCAGCACTCCAGGTTCTAGTCCCGGTTGGGACACCAGTTCTGTCCCGGTTGCTGCTCTTCCAGTCCAGCTCTCTGCTGTGGCCCAGGATGGCAGTGGAGGATGACCCAAGTGCTTGGGCCCCTGCACCTGCATGGGAGACGAGGAGGAAGTGCCTGGCTCCTGGCTTCAGATTAGCACAGCACGCCGGCTGTTGTGGCCATTTAGGGAGTGAACAGTGGAAGGAAGACCTTTCTCTCTGTCTCTCTCTCTCTAACTCTGCCTGTCAAAAAAATAATTAAAAAGAAATAAGTATCTTCATTGTAACATTATGGCAATGAAACAAGTAAGTATCTATTTTTAGTACATTTCAACACTTTGTTTTTGCTACTATGTTCAACCACTCTCTTATTCTCCATCCATATCCCTCTTCATGTTATTTTTCCTATGAGATTTTTCAATATGGATTTTCCAACTAATGAATAACAACCGGAAACTATTATAGGAAATTATCTACCATATTATCTTAACTCTTTGAAGAAGGCCAATGCATTAAAAAGCATTAGAACACAGCCTGGAAGCCTGTTGAAAGCACAATTAAACAAGGCTTAAACAGACAAGCTTTAGGCAAGGATAAAAACAGCAGCAATGGTTAGGGTCACAGGCTAGGTTGTCTCAATTCCTCCACTTAGTAAAGGCATGAAGCTAGTAAGAGAATGAACATCTCAGACCCTAGTTATTTTGCCAGAAAATGGAAATTATAATATGGCTGTCCCAATAGAGTTTCAATGGGAATTAAATGAATCCTTAAGATGAAGAATTCAAATAATGCCTGACATATGGTCAAGTTCAATAAATTTTAGTTATTTGTAGCTATCAATTGGTCTTATCCCATAAAATAGTGATGTGTGGATATGTGAAAATGAAACAGACTAAACAGAATTGAGACAAATATATAGACAACTAGGCAAAGCTCCTATCTAATATCACTCACTGCTTTGGTTTGAGTAGGATATGGCTGCCAAACTCTTGAGGAGGATTAAATCCCAAAGACATATGTTGATGGTACTAAGAGAGCAGAAACTTAATCCAAATATTGTGTTTAGGAGGTGAGGTTATTCAGTGTTCCTTAGGCATGCCTTGGAGGGTTGACTATAAAAGCTTGAGTTGACCTTAGCCACTCACTCTTTGCTTGCAGGCTTGCCATGTGATCCTCTCTGTCCACACTCTGTCATTACCACACTCCAGTTTCACCAGATGGCAGACTTAATAAGGTCTACCCAATGTTGGATGGTGAACCTCTAAAACCATGAGCCAAAATAAACTATCATGCTTCATAAGTAGTCTGTCTTATGTATTTTGTTATACTAATGTTACAGAGACTAATATATTCACCATGAGTAAACATCTTGCATTTAACCTTTGTTCTTGCTTGCATGCGAAGAACTACAATGTGCTACTTTTCACTTGTGCAAAACTATACAAAATGTAAGGCCCATCAAACAACTTGAGTTTTCCCCCACAGTACACAGAAAGTTTCCATACAGGCACAAACAGGTTCACATTGAGAAATTCAGGCAGCCTACCTAACAGAAAGCTGCAATATGGGGCCAAAGTCATGATACCCATAAAAAAATGCCACTCCTTTTGTTCCTGCAGAAGTTCCATAGAATGTAAAAAAGAAGAGGGAGGAGTACAAACCCACAGTCTAGAAGATACCAATGAGGAAAGGCTACCATGTTTTAAGAATCTGTGTAATTAATCCAGCATGTTAAGGAAAATTCTTTACAGAATCAAAATTTTTGTGGTTTTGATGCACAAAGATTAGAAAACCCTACTGCACTCACTCACTAGTGCCTCCTGTGCTTTGTGCTTTAGTTTGATTCTTCAGAGTCTGACAGGAACAAAGGATAAACAGCATTTCGAAGAGGATCAGCAGCATAAACACTTTGACAAATGTCCTTCTCTCCCTCCCCTTCTGGGAGACACTTCCTGAATTTTCCAAGAACTAAGCCCTGGGCTTATCTTTGCAACCTTTGTCCTCAAAAGTTGCACAAGTGGAAATCCCCCAAATACAAATTTATGTCAATATGTGGAAAGTGGTTTTCACTGAGCAATGAGATGGCAAAAACCCACTCCAAGATCCCCACGAGAAAACAACTGAGAAGAGTACAGATGTACTCAAGACTCCAGGGAAAGCTACCATTTCTCCACCAGGAAGAGTAATCTGGAAGGATCTGGAGCTTTCTCACAAGCTTCAGAGTGAGAGGGAAGGATGCTTTCGGATATACCAGAGGAAAAACTAGGAATCTTCCCATTTGGCTTCTAAGTAGAGGAGGAAGCGTGGAAACCTCCTGCCAGAGTGGATTTACTGCGGTGTGAGGCGCGTGCTCCCGTGTCGCTCGGCACATGCTCAGAAGGCGGCTGCACACCACGTCTGCTGGTGGTGAGGGGCGTGACGCCTCAGCTGCACTGCCCTGCGCTGGCCTACCGTGCCGCTGGGCTGCAGGGCAGGACGCCGCGTCGAGGAAGCACCGGGCCATCTTCCTGGTGCAGGAGTTGCCGTGAAAGCCAGGGAAAGATGCCCATCTCTACCTGTGCGTTAGATTGCAGTTCTGGGTGTCTGAAGCACCAGTGTTTGTATCACTTTTTAATTTGCACTTTATTTTCCCCTCCCTCACTTTGTTCTCTGCACAGTTGGGGATTGAGTGATGGCCTGGGGGTGAGGAATGAGGCCTGGGGCGGCCTCTCTAGCCTTCCCCTCCCCTGCCCACGTCGCCCCTCTGCGGTTTGCCCTTAGAGGACTTGTGTTCACGTTCAGGGGAGCTGAAATTCAAAGGCCAGGGCACATCATTTATTTATTTAATTATGTTGCCCACAAAAGTTGATTGTAAATAAAGAAAAATCTTCTATACTTTTCAAAAAAAACTAGGAATCTTAAGGGAAACAGAGAGGGAGTCACCCAGCAAGGGCCAGTCGGGCTTCCACTGCCTCTGTCAGCTGTAATGTGATTCTGCAAACTGACATGAAATATGTCTGAGCCAATTAAGATGATCTGAAGCCATTTTATTTCTTATTGCACCTGAGAGGAGGAAAATGGGTCTTTTCCAGGAAATTCTTATGGTCTGTAATACAGTGGTCTCCAACCTTTCTAAGGCTTTGGTAGAGAAAGGGTTGGGCAGAAGCTGCTACCATTCCTAAGAAAATTCTGGAACGTGGTGAGAATCATAAGAAACTTTCCCAAAGTTCTTTTAGAGGCATAAGAAGTGCTTATCCCCCAGTTCGGGAAAAAGAGACTCATGTTTTCTAAAGGGAAAATAGACTAATCCAGGTAAGCAAGATCCCAGCTCTTCCTCACACCATCCTGTCTCATCTTCCTATGTTTTCCAAGTCATGGCCCTGTTTGTACTACACAGAATGGAGACAGAAGCTGGGAGAGCTCCCCAACGATATTCAGAGTTCACCAGTCTGGCATCAATAAGTTTATCTCACAAGAAAACTCCAAGTTTATGAAGCTCCCTCGGTAGAAATAATTTTACACTCTCCTTACCCTTGTAAGATCTGAGACTTGTTTTTCCTGTAGTGGTCGGGATCACCCAGCAGAGCAGTTGGCACAGAGTCAAGATTTAATAAATATTTGTTGAGCTTTATCATGGACTCGTTATCAGCCCACTACCTCGTCCTTTAGGTAAATTCTCAGTCTCTTTATTTGATGAATTCGTTTGGTGTCCATAACGTGGTAGGCTGTGAATAAGTGCTTGTTGGATCTGGGTTGTCGGCATCATCTGCTTACCTCTCCAGTCTTATCACGTGCAGCTCTGAAGAGCAAGACTCAAGTCTGTGTGTATATATGTGCACATACACAGGGACACTCTGATCTGCATTTATATTTCTACTCAAGTATCCATCTGGCTCTGAAGGCAGCAACACCAGAGAACCTGAGAAGTGAAATGGCTTCAATGTTGCCATCAACCCTCCAATCAAAAAAATTATTCCTGCAACATTGTGCTGGCTAATCATCCAGCTATTTCTTATTCTTTAATCCATCTACTGATTCCTGGGTTTACTTCATATCTTCCCTACTGTGAATAGTGCCAAAAATACATGCTAAGGTAGACACCTCTTCAACATACTGATTTCATTTCCTATGACTCTGTGTTCAGTAGAAGAACTGCTGAATCTTACAGTAGTTCTACTTCCAGTTGTTTTGTTTTGTTTTTTTGAGGAACCACCATACTGTTTTTCTATCATGGCTGTACTAATTTGTATCCCTGTCAACCAGTGTATAAGAAATCCCTTTTTCCACATCCTTTTTTTGTCTTTCTGATAACAGCCATTCTAACTGAGATGATATCTCATTGTGATTTTTACTTCCATCCCCTTGATAATTAGTGATATTAAGCATTTTCATATATATATATATATTGGCTATTGGTATATATTTATTTGGCCATTTCTAATTGGACTATTTACCTTTTGGCTGTTGAGAAAATATGCTAACATACACAATAAAATATTATTAAGCCATAAAAATTACTGAAATCCTATCATCTGTGGCAACATTGATGGAACTGGAGGATATTGTGTTAAATAAAACAAGTCAGGCATTGAAGGAAAATATCACATGTCCTCACTTAAATGCAGAAGATAAAAAGTTGATCTTACAGAAGTAGAGAGAATAACAATGATCACCAGAGGCTAGAAAATGGGTGTGGGATTAGGGGATGGAGAAAGTACAGTTGACAGGCAACTGGATTGGAGGAATAATCTCTAATGTTCTATAACACAGTAGGATAACTATGGTAGATGAAAGTTGTGTATTTCAAAATAGCTACTAAAGGGACTTTTGAATGTCTCTAATACAAATAAATGTTTTAAGTGATAGATAAGCTAGTTGCCCTGTTTTGATCATTAAACATTCTATACATATGTTGAAATACCAAGCTGTACACCATAAATATGCACAGTCAATTAAAAATAAAAAATATATTAGATTTTAAAAAATCCTATTCTTGCCACATTCACTGAGCCACTCTAATTGTTAGAGGGCAGGCATTTGGTGGAGCAGTGAAGACACTATTTGGGGAGCCCACATCCATATCCAAGTGCCTGGGCTCACTCCCCAGCTACTGCATTTCTGATCTAGCTTCCTATAAACACAAACCCTGGGAGGCAACAGATGATGGCTCAAGTACTTGGATCCCTGCCATGCATATGGAAGATCCAGATTGAGTTCCAGACGCCTGGCTTTGGCCTGGCCTAACCCTGGCTGTTTCAGGTATCTGGGCATGAACCCATCTCTGTCTGTTGCTTTCTGTATGCCTTTCAAATAAAATGAAAATAAGCAAAGTAAAAATACAAAAAGTATACAAATGTTCATTCTTAGAACATTTCTTTTTTAATTTTTAAAAATTAATTTATATAAGGAGAACGTCCTGTCACCTTGCAGGGCATGCTGTGGGGTTTGCCAGTTTTGTTCCCCCAATAGCCTGTCTGCACGGGCACAATGGTGAGCTTGGCAAGGATGATGGCCACTTCAATGGTGGTGGGTGCCTCCTTGGAGCACTTCACACCCAGGTTGACAAGTGCCTTGAACCTGGCCCACTGGCCTTCGCGAGTCTGCCTCTTGCATTGGCATGATCTTCAAAACCTCATCCTTGAGGGACCACCCAGAAGAAAGTCAATGATCTCAGACTCCTTGATGGGCAGAGAAAAGAGACAGATCTCCAAGGATTTGACCTTTATGTCCTTAACCAGATGGCCCAGTTTGGTGACAGAGAGCCACTCCTTGTCCCTGGCTTTGCCTTCAGGAGCTCCAGGGCTTCTCCCCAGCCCCAGACAAGACTCCACAGCTGAAACCTCCACAGAATCCACCTCGGCCTCCCATTCCAGGGTCCCCAGGACCCTACAGCCTTCCTGCTGCACCAGCGTCATCTGCCATTTAGCATTCTCTTGGAAAAGAAGCTTTCTTAACTTTTAAAAAATTCATATAGAGAATTCTACCACTGAACCACCCATGCACCCATGGCCACAAATGGTGGAGTTAGAAATGTGCCAGGGGATTCCAACACAATCCCATCAAGATGGCATGTACCAATGCCATCACACTAGTCCAAGGGATCAATTTCAGCTCACAATTGATAGCTCTGATAGGTCTAACAGTCAAAGAGATCACACAAACAAGACAAGTATCTGCTAATACTAACTGATAGAATCAAAAAGGGAGAGAAAGATCCAACATGGGAAGTGGGATACACAGCAGACTCATAGAATGGCAGATGTCCTAAACAACACTCTGGCCTCAGAATCAGCCCTAAAGGCATTCAGATCTGGCGGAAGAGCCCATGAGAGTATAGCAGGCATGGAAAGCCAAGATATCATGGAAAAAAAAAAAAAGACCTAAATGAAAGATCTCTGTGAGTGAGATCCCAGTGGAAAGAATGGGGCCATCAAAGAAGGAGGTACCCTTCTCCGAAGGGAGGAGAGAACTTCCACTTTGACTATGACCCTATCGGAATAAGATCAAAGTCAGCGAACTCTAAAGGCTTCTTCCATAGCCTCGGCAACTCATGACTAGAGCCTAGGGAGATTACTGACACCATGAACAGGAGTGTCAAATTGTTAAATCAGCAACAGGAGTCACTGTGTACTTACACCCCATGTGGGATCTGTCCCTAATGTGTCGTCTAAAGCCAAGTGATGCTATAACTAGTACTGAAACAGTATTTTTATACTTTGCGTTTCTGTGTGGGCACAAACTGATGAGGTCTTTACTAATTATATACTGAAGTGATCTTCTGTATATAAAGAGAATTGGAAATGAAAAAAAAAAAACAACCTGGTGTTAAAATGGAAATGGCATAGAAAATTAATTAATTTGAAAAAAATTATGTAGGATCTCTGTCTTTAATGTGCTGTACATTGCTATTTAATGCTATAATTAGTAATCCAATGGTAGTTTTTTCACTTTATGTTGCTATATGGGCAAAATGTTGAAATCTTTACCTAATATATACTAAACTGATCTTCTGTATACAAAGAGAATTGAAAATGAATCTTTACATGAATGGAAGGGGAAAGGGAGCGGGGAAGGGGAGGGTTGCAGGCGGGAGGGAAGTTATGGGAGGGGGGAAGCCATTGTAACCCATAAGCTATACTTTGGAAATTTATATTCATTAAATAAAAGTTTAATAAAAAAAAAGAGTGACAAAAAAATTCATATAGAAGCTTTTTCAAAAAAGAGTTATTTATTTATTTTGAAAAAGTTACACAGAGAGAGGGACAGACAAAAAGACAGAGAGATCTTCCACCCACTGGTTCATAACAGGTTCTTTGAATTTTAATTTACACAGAAAAATTAGTGTCCAGTTATATGAATTCTGTAAAACAGATTTGTAGCCACTATCACAATTCAGGTATGTACATTTCTATCACTTCAGTGAAGCTTCCCAAAACATTTTTTCAAAAACTGAAACAACTCAAATGTTCTTCAGCTGATAAAGGGACAAACTGTGGTAAACTCACACAATGGACTATTACTCAACAACAAAAACGAATGAGCCACAAATAGCCAACAATAAGGATGACCTCAAATCCATTAAGCTAAGTGGATGAGAACGCATGGCAGGAGTCACGTATCATATGATTCCACTTATATGACATCTTGGAAAAAGCAAAACAAACAAGGGCACAAAAGAGATTAGCAGGCTGATTGCCAGGCTGAGGTTGGGGAGGAGCTGACTATGAAAGTACCTGAGGCATCCATCTCTTTTCTTCACAGCTTTTATCATAATCTTGACTATTTATTTGCTTTGTTTCTTTTTCAACTGAATGAAACTAAGTCTAAAAGTAACACTAGTTGCATAAAAATTCATTTTAATATATGCCAAAAAAGCTCTCAAATATGAAATTTATATTACTTTATTTTTTTTAGGGTGAATCAGTAGATTCCATCAAAGGAAGTTGACTAAATAAATTAAAGCATACCGTAAAACATACTAGTGAAGTTGTAAGAAAAATGAATGTGGAAGCTATCAACGCACTGAGTTAGAAACAGCTCCAAGATGGAGTGCGAAGTGAAGACAGCTAGGTGCAGAGCGTGGCTGCCCACCTGCACACTGATATTTGCTCATAATATAAGTGTTCATTTGCTCAGAGAAAGTGTTGAAGGATTTTCAAGAAAGCATTAAAATTATTTTCCTATGGAGAAAAGGGGAACAAGGCAGATTGAAACTGGGATAGGAACAAGATAATCCACTGTAAACATCTTTATATTTTTGGTTTTTGAACCAAGGTAATGTATTAATCACACCTCCCAAGTTTTTAGCTTTTTTTTAATCAAGGAAAATTTATCTCATGTGATTCTTTGAAGATCCCACTAAAATTACGTTCTCAAAAGCTATCAAAAACCAACAGAACATTTCAACAGCCCTAACATCTACACTTAGGCAACAAAATTTGTTAATACATAAATACAAATAAATCAATAATTACATTCTAAAATAAAGCATTATCTAAATGAAAGGGTAGCAGTTACCTGCTGTACCAATTGTCTTTTAAAACTTCACTTTCTCTTAGTAGTAAACTGGAACTATAAATTAATTAGCCTTTTCAGGTCAGTGAAAAGTCCTCAAAATGGAGTTTATGGGTAGTACACGATTATCAGAAAAGTCTATGTTGCCAGTATTGTGTAGAATGCAGCTAACATGACCATACATCAATTTGGGTTGATGCAAAATAATACTCTTTTGTTTGCCCCTTTCAATTTATATTAGGAAATCACCCTTCCATTTTTACCCCCTCACACACACACAAGCACACACACACTCTGTGTAATTTAAATGCAGCTGACAATTAAGTGACCCACCTCCCCAGCCTCAGGAGCAGTAAGAGTTGACTGGTTTGCTCTGTTCTCCCAAACATCCTATCTAGAGGGGTGAACGTGAGACCCAAGTTTGGACAATCAACATCATTATATAAGACACGGGGATTGTTAGAGGGGAAAAAATGTTTCTTTACTTCTGAGAGTTCAAGCTCTAAGAATCATATATGCCTATAGCCACCATGACATACTGTTGCCATTCTTTCTGAAAATGAAGCAACATGAGAATGGTGCCAACAATGAAAGAGAAATAAAACATGATTCTACCAGGGAATCCTGGATCCAGCCAGTCTGTTCTTTGGATTTAGCAGCTTCCTAAGACAACACCTCCTTCTTTTGTTGCCATTTTGGAACATAATTCAGGTGTTTTTCAATAAAGTCTTTATAAGTTTAACCTGTACATATTCAAGAGCTTCCTTGGAAACTCTGCCTTTTGGAGATTATTTCTTAATTTACCTGGAAAATGTAGAAAATTTAGACTGTTAAATCTATGAGATTCTGAGAAATTCTTCATATGGTTCATGAATCTGGAGCAAGGCAAAGCAGTTCTCTCATGATGAGGGCTAGGCTGTAAGCAGAAAAGAAAAACACACAAAACAAAATCAATTTATGGCTCCAAGAGAAATTCATGCCACCTACCACACTTCTCTAAATAGTGATATTTTTAAAGTAGTTTTGCTTCATTATTCTTCAAATGCAACAATCCTGAAAACAATTGCAACTGGTTCTCTTTACATACACATGCACATGCTCCTCATGTTTTTTATTAAAGGGCTAGTCAGCTTATTTTTAATTCATTTAAAATTTTTTTATTTGATTACATTATGGACCAGCTATTGTTTTAGGCACTCGAGAAACAACAGATGAAGTTACCTGCTCTTAAGAAGTTGACACTTTAGTGAAGGATGACAGAAAAATAAACAAATAAATATATATATGTATATATATATATATGATGGTGATTTTCTATTGCTGAGATGAAAAGACAAGGTTAAAGAGAATGGGAAAGTATTGAAAGTAGTATGCTAATTCATATACAGAAATAAGCAACAGCTTCTCAGATAAGGTAACTTCAGAACAAAGACACACAAGCAGAGAGCATAGGATTGCTTCGAGTTGGGTGTTTGGGTGAGGATTACTCCTAGTGTAGGAACATGCAGTGTGCCAGAGGGTAGAAAGGCAGAACATAAGGGAACTGAGGCTCTCAAGTCAGGCTTTGTCACCTGGAAGCAACCAGACAGAAATGAAAAGGGGAAAGATCTACAAAGATATTAGATAAATAACATGAAGTAAAGTCATAAATAATGACAGCATGATTTTAAGTAAACATAACTCATTTAACATATAGATGGCACTAAATGCCTGTTAGTGAATACTTTTTATTATTTGGATGTGATTGAATATTACTGTAAGGATTGTGCTGTTTGGATATCATGCATAGTAGGTGTTCTGGGTGATATTAACTAGTTGAGTCTGTAAGAAATCAAACCTTCCCTGAATGAGAGACAGTATCCTACCTAAAAGGTGAAGTATACATCTGATCATTTCACACAGCCACATCACACACCCAGACCCACCTAATGCCTGAGGAAAAGGTTTGTGTCTTCTGAAACTCTGAGTTGGAGGAACCCAGGAAGGCACCAGAATAGAAACGTTCCCTTTGCCACGATGATAGACCAAGGAGGCAAGGATAGAAGTTTAAGAAGACACATACTGGGGGAGAAGGAGGAAGGCGGCACTGTGGCATCTTGGGTTAAGCCTCTGTCTATAGCACCAGCATCACATAAGGGGCTGGTTCAAGTCCCAGCTGCTCTACTTCTGATCCAGCTCTCTACTGATGGCCTGAGAAATCAGTAGAAAATAGCCCAAGTGCTTGGGCCCCTGCACCCACGTGGGAGACCCAGAAGAAGCTCTTGGCTTTGGATCAGCCAACCTCAAGCTGCTACAGCCATTTGGAGAGTGAACCAGTGGATAGAAGACCTCTCTCTCTCTCTCTGTCTCCCCCCCCCCACTCTGTAACTCTGCCTTTCAAATAAATAAATCTTGGGGGGTGGGTAGGAGAGTGGGAGGGAGAAGAGAAGACACATATTGGGAGGCAGCATTGTAGTGCACTGGATTAATCTGCCACTGGCAATGCTGGCATCTCAGCTACCATGTTTACAATTCAGCTTCCTGCTAATGTGCCTGGGAAGGCAGTGGGAAATGGCTCAAGTATTTGGACCCCTGACACCTATATGGGAAACATGGATGGAGTTGCTGGCTCCTGGCTCAACCTGGCCTAGGCCCAGCTGCTGTGGCCATTTGGGGAGTGAATCAGTAGGCAAAAGTTCTCTCCTTTTCCTTCCCCTTCCCTCAACTCCGCTCCCCTCTCCTCTCTCCCTCTCCCTCTCACTCTCTCTCTCTCTCTCCCCTTCACCCCTTCACTCTGTCACTATGCAATACAGCAGTGATACTAAGAGAGACCTAGAGAGAAAGTTATTCATATTGGTCAGAAATCCTACCCTCCTGGAGGTATTACCTTGGAGGCAATAGTTCAGGCCAAGAGCTGCAGAATTGTGAGGCCCATGCCCAAGTCTCATCTCACTCCTCTCTGCACAAGCTGGGACAATGTCCTAACATTCTCCATCTCTTGATTCTACCTTTGCAAGGTGCAGCTAATGCCACCACACAACAACCAATATCCCCATTTTAAAGATGAAAATCTAGGTAATTACCAAGCTATATAAGTAGTGAGTATTGGAAACATGTCTGAGCTCCACTCACTCCTATTCCAAGGCCCACATTCTTAACCCCACGCTATACAGCATCCCATAGTGTTGCCAGAACCATAAATCCAGATGTCATAGCCAGACTGGGGGGCTTTCCCCGGATTATTCTTCCTCCCTTGGCTTCCAAATCTACTGATGCCTGAGTCCTACTGTTACACCCTTTTGAGGAGTTCCAGACCCATCCCCTCCTCTGTAGTCCTCTATCACTCATTAGCTTCTCCACTTGCTTCTAGACTTGCTAGAAGTAATGTCCATGGAAGTCTCTTTTTCATATTCTCTTTTAAAAACCCAAGTCTAAATATGGTACCTATCTCCTAAATGGCAAATGGGAATTGAGTGAACCAGGCCAGTTGTGCCAGTGATGGAGTATGGGGGATTAACTGGGAAAGGGTCAGAAATCTTTATTTTATAAGCATATTTCCCTTCTTAACAGTTTTCAATAGTTTTTCATCTTTTAAGCAGTGCTTATCAAACTATACCACACACAAACATTACCTGGAAAACGAGTTAAATGCAAATTTTGATCCGAAATGTCTCGGGTGGAGCCCAGGGATGTATGCAGCTGGGCTGCCAATCATTGCAGGTGACTGATAACAAGTGATAGCAAGCTTCTTATGACTCCAAGTGTGGCCCAAGTTCAAGCAACACTACCATGGCCTGGGAGGCTGCTGGGTACAGATATTTCTCTGACCATGACCAACTGAGTGAGGATCTGAATTTTAACAAGACTCCCAGTCTGATTCTACATATGTATTACACATGTGGACCACAATGTGTCCTGAATACAAAACCTCCCTACAATATAAGAGTTTGATTATGACCCATCACCTACTTATCTCTCCCTTCTCATCTCACAGATCTCTCTTCTGTGATCTAAGTATGACAAATTAGGGAAACTGAGGCACCAAACTGCTAATACAGTGACTCCCATATTGTCCACCTTGGTCAACTCAGTACCTAGCATGGTTCCTACTACATGTATGTTGAGTCAGATTGAACAGAATTCATTTGTGTTTTAAAACATATTTTCTTATTTAGTATATAACCAATTGATCTTCTGTATATACAAATAATTGAAAATGAATCGATGTGAATGGGATGGGAGAGGGAGTGGGAGATGGGAGGGTTGCAGGTGGGAGAGAGGTTATGGGGGGAAAAAGCCGCTATAATCCAAAAGTTGTACTTTGGAAATTTATATTTATTAAATAAAAGTTAAAGATACAAAAAACATTTTGAGGCCGGCGCCGCGGCTCACTAGGCTAATCCTCCGCCTTGCGGCGCCGGCACACCAGGTTCTAGTCCCGGTCGGGGCACCGATCCTGTCCCGGTTGCCCCTCTTCCAGGCCAGCTCTCTGCTGTGGCCAGGGAGTGCAGTGGAGGATGGCCCAAGTCCTTGGGTCCTGCACCCCATGGGAGACCAGGAGAAGCACCTGGCTCCTGCCATCGGAACAGCGCGGTGCGCCGGCCGCAGCGCGCTACCGCGGCGGCCATTGGAGGGTGAACCAACGGCAAAAGGAAGACCTTTCTCTCTGTCTCTCTCTCTCACTGTCCACTCTGCCTGTCAAAAAAAAAAAAAAAAAAAAACATTTTGAAATGCAGTATCATATTAAAACTGTGCCTTTCGTCAAGTGAATGGGAAGATTACTCCACATGTCATGAGTCAGGCAGATCTTCCTCCTTAAAACAGTGAACATTTCATCATTGCTGTTCATGAAGACCTTGTTGCTTCCAGTTGATTCACTCAAGTCAAACTCATGTCCTATATATTAAAGCACAACATCCCCACCGTTTTTTAAGGAGAGCAAACTTTCACCACAAAGATACAAGAACAGTAAATATTGATCTTCTTGATGGATGGTGCTCCTCACGCAACAGGTCTCTCAAGCATCTGCTCATATGGCCAGCCCTCTCCTTTGTCAAGCAATAATGCCAAGTGGCCGCATGTGCTATCGGCTGCAGATCGCAAATATTTAAAAGAAATAAATTTCTCTGGATGAAAAGCACCTTTCTTTGTTATCAAACTCCCTTTCCTCCCAAGTCATGTTGATTTTGGGGCTGTGTACACTCCCAGCACCTGTACTTTTCAATTGTTTGTTTGCCAAGATCACTGTGGTTTTCTTGCTTGGTTTTAGGAACCATTCTAAGTACAGTAGCCAATGGAGGCATATTTTCTTTCTCTCTTGGCAATATGTAAAGGAAGCAGTGGCATCAGGACACCCAGCAGCAGCTGTAATTAGAGAACAAGGAAAGACAAGGAGAGAAATCGGAGCTCCTCTGCCTAAGTCCTTGTCCCACAAGATAATGAAATATTTACCATTCCTGCAGACCAAAAAGAAAAGTGTGGATTTCCTCAACAGCCTTATTATTTCAAATTGGGTTTTCTGAACTCCAGAACCACTCTTTAATAGACCATTAAGACCTGAATAATTACTGAATAATAAGAATGTAAGAAATTAGAATGGAATTTCCACAATGGAAAATCAAATTGTGATTAAAAATGGCCACTCAGATAATAATCCAAAGATCTAAATATAAATATTGAATGGAATTATTATTTCTTCTACATGTAGCATAATCTATTTGATGCAGTACAAGTATGCTTGGTGCGCTTGGTCATGGCACTTAGTCTCTTCCCACTGAGCCATGTGCAATCAGAGTTACAGAGAAACAAACTGCTGCCAGGGATTATGATCTAAGCAATGAATTTTTTTTATATGTGTTTAGCTATTTATATTTCATCTTTTGAAAAATGCCTGTTCATGTCTTTTGCCTATGTCTTGCTGGATCATTTATTTTGTTGTTGTTGAGTTTCTTGAGCTCCTTATATAGTCTGAATATTAACCCTTTATCATATGCACACTTTTTAACTATCGTACAGCTTTCAAAAGTTTGTTTAAATTATTCACCTTATGTAATCCCCTCTCTCTTTAACCATATGGGTGAGTGTATTTTGTTTTAAAGCAGAGCTTCTTAATCTTTTCCAAAATCCTGTGGTTTTTTTCATATATGGGTTCATCCAAAAGTTCACGGAAAATGTGTATGAAAAAAACTCCTCTTAAAATACATGAAATTTTTTCCATTTATATAAATTTAAATAGTAGAAAAACAAGGGAAAAAATTCTCATGGATTTCAAAATTTACTTCCACCAAAATCAACTTATCTTTGAATTCTATTTTTCGACAAACTTCATGAAGTACTCTCATGCAAGGGTATCTGTGTTTGGTATATATGATCACAGTTTCAATAGCCTCTGATATCCTTATATGTGACAGGGGTTCTAGGAGAAGCAAAAGTTAACTATCTCCACTTAGCTATGGCTTAGACCTTCAAATGGAGTCAGGCATCCTCACCTATTAGAAGCCTTCCCCTTACATGATTATAAACAAAAATATAACTGGCCTCCCATCTCATCATCTGTCTTGCACACACACCAGCCCATAGATTACTCTCCACTGCAAAATGAGCCCAGGATGAATATTTGAGAATACTCTGAAGATGCATATGTGTCCAGAGCCAGACCAGCACACATGTATCATATGTGACCCAATGTGTCAAAGAGGAAAACAAGGACTAAAGTGGGAGAAATTATAAAATAGGTCAACACCTCCTTGGTAGCTATTGATATTTATATTATTAAACCTAATGATAATACTTTCCAACAAAACTTAATTTCAAGTTTCTTCCAGATTATCCTTAGTGATGAGTTTTGGATCATACTTGGACAAAGGAATCATAATTCAGTTATCCAATGATTTATTACAAAACACTTTGCCCACATTGAATATTTGGATATGTAAACATCAGCGTATTACACTCCTTCCCATCCCAGGCTTCGCATTTCAGATTTCATTAGCCAATAAAGCCAGGTTTATTTATAATAAAGTTAAGCCCTTCAAACCCCTGACCATGGAAACCAGATTTTGAAATAATTCAGATTTGTGTTTCTGTTCTTTCTAATTAAGGGTAATATCGGGAAGCACAGACAGTGGGTAGCATTGTTCAAGTACCATGGATTTAAGCAAGAAAATCTGATTATCAGCTCATGTCAGAAGCCAAGCGATAATGCAGCTTAGCATTCGTTTGGGCTTTTTCTTTGGCCAAAAGATAATTACTGTTCGTGAGGCCTTACGTAAGTGTATCTAATATCTAAGGCCCTAAAATTTGTGAATAGCAAAAGCACACAATAGGCAAAGAAGAATTACTGTATTTATTATTTCTATGGCTTGTTTCACCATGATAATTTCATTATCTAGCAAACTCAAACCTCTAAAATCAAAGTATAATTTCTTAAAGGACAAGAAGTTAAATATGCTGGCAAGGTTTTCTGCCCAGTGTCCTCTGGTGAAAGTTATTTCTAACAAATAAGAAGTAGACCAGCCAGAAATTTAATAGGAAATTCACCACACAGGACTCAGTTACCTACTGAGGTCATTACACAAACAGATGTTACACTTCTGTGGTAGGGAGATATTTTTCCTTTTATAAACTGTTATTTTCCCCATCGTGGACTGTAGATAATAAAGGTAATGCTTCCTATCAAACAACAACAAAAACTTAAATGTGAACAGAACTTCTTGGCACAAGCAGGAAGGTGTCAGGACAAGCACTGTATATAAGAACACGAGTATGTATCACAAAGAATAAATGCCAGGAACCCAAAGGGGGGAAATTAACTGAACTCAGAAGTTCAGAGTATAAAACCAAATCTAATTAGAGGGCAAATAAAACCAAGCTGAGAAGTTCTCATGCTAAGTTTTCTGAGATCTTCCAAACCAAAATGAAGTAACTGCTTTTGGAGGAGAAAAGGAACATGATTGACTTTAAAGATTTGTTTTACTTCTTTAGGGATAAATTTTTGTTTTTCTGCTCATTAAATGTCAGCACCAACTAACATTGTGGTGAGTTGTTCAAAATACTTGACACATTTTAACTCATCAAATCCTTATGAAATCTAACTTGATTATCCCTATTTTACAAATAGAAGAGGAAAATGAGTCACCAGAGGTTAAGTGAATCATCCAAATGTCTTGTATCACTCTGAATTTTATACATAGGGTACTGTATTTCATTCATTGTTGTGATTGCATTTAAAATTGGTTTTCTCTCTCAGACTTCCAACCTCTAGTTCAAATAGTTTTTCCCTCTGCATCCCCAGATCTTATCCTGTTTGACACATACTCAGGCTGCTTGTATTACAACAGTGTTCACTCAGACACCATCCTGAAGCAGAAGAAATGGTAGAGCAGTCACACTGCTGATGAGGGTACTAACAATCAGCCCCACAACCTTGGGCAAGTCACTAAACTCTCTGCTGAACAGAGTCACGTGGGAGCCACATTCTCTTCCCTGACTACTTTCTAAGATTCTTGAGACAGTATGGGGAATCTGAAAATATAATTGCTGCATGAGCTGTTAGCTGTAGCCTATGTTTATCTGAGGAAAGATAAAGAAAGGGTAGAGAAAAATCGGAACATGATAATTATAACAACAACAATAATAAATATGCAATTTAAAAAAGCAGCATGTGCAGTGGACCACAGCACAGACCCCAGAGCGAGAGAGCCAAAGTTGGATCCTTGATCTAACACTTGAGCAAACTGCTTTACCTTTATTTTCCTCCATTTCCTCAATTGTAAAATGGGAGTAATAATAGTAATAATAATCTGATGGAGTAGTTATGATAATGGTCCCGCAGAGTTACCACTACATATATTTGAGACCCATGAGTGGTACTGTAACTGTTTAGCAACAGGTGTCACTGATTTTAGACTGGCAGGTTAAAAGATGGAGTCATGGTTTTTCTTGCTTTCTACTTTCCATTCTGATGAAAAAATTATTGAATCCTTTTCTCTTCTTTGACCAAACAACTATAAGAAGAAATTGTGTTCCACAATTCGTAAGGCCAGTTTCATCTACTTCTGATTGCTTTTATTTCAGTAACAAATGTTCTTTGAGCAGTATAGAACTATGTTACAATTCTGGGACTTGGGCAATTCATGATAACCTTGTTTGTGGAGACACTGATAGCAGTATTAACCAAGGACAAACTAATAGAGTCAGCAACAGACACAAAGTAGCATGGAAAAAAAGGAGTAAATGAGCAGTGTTATCTCCCACCTCAAAACCCCTGGCCTTAGCTTTTCTGCTCTTGCTGTGATACTAAGATACACTGATGCACAAAAGCAAATATAGCAGCAGTGGACCCACATCCCCATTGCACTGAACTAGGCACATTTACTTCAACTCACTGAATGCCTCCTACAACACCATGAAATAAAGAACATTGTGTCCCATTTACAGGTACAGAAATCATGGTGAGAGCAAGTAACTAAACTTGTCAAACATAGTCAATTACTAAAGATAGGGAAGAGCCACTGGGAAAAACAACTTGCATTTGAAGAGGAAGTCCACACACTCTGTTGGTTTTTAGACAGGGCCATATGCAAAGTGGAAGTTCTCTCTTCCCTTAAGAGAAAAGTACATCCTTATTTGATGGCCCCTTCTTTCCACTGGGGTCTCTTTCACAGAGATCTTTCACATAGAACCATTTTTGCCACTATGTCTTGGCTTTCCATGCCTGAAATGCTCTCATGATATTTTCAGTCAGATCCGAATGACTTAGGGGCTGATTCTGAGGTCAGAGTGCTGTTTAGGGCATTTGTCATCTTATGAGTCTGCTGTGTGGACTGTTTCCCATGTTGGACCTTTCTCTCCTTTGTAATTCTATCTATTGTTATTACCAGGCATTTGGTCTTATTTATGTGATCCCTTCGACTTATGATCCTATCTATATGATCAACTCCATACTTAATATGATCACTTTATCACCTAAGATGGGATTAGTGCCACCCAGCTAAATGGGATTTAGAGACACATGGCAAGTTTTTAGCTTCACTGTTAGGGTTAAGTGTGTGGGAATGTGTGCCAATCTGAACAGCTCCTTAGATGAATTTCTATATACTAACAATGAACAATCTGAAAAATATTAAGAAACAATTCCATTTACAACACCATCAAAAAGAATAAATACTTAGGAATGAACCTACCTAAGCAGATGAATGAATTATACACTAAAATCTACAAAACACTGCTGAAAGAAATTAAAGAAGACACAAATAACCATTAAGACAGCCTATGTTCATGAACTGGAAGACTTGTTATTTGTTAAGATATCAATAGTACTCAAAACAACCAATAGATTCAATATAACCCCTATCAAAATCCTAACTAATGTTTTTCAAAAATGAAAAATCCATCATAACATTAATATAAGAACTACAAGAGTCCTGGAATAGTCAAAGCAAGCTTAAAAAAGAACAACCTTGAAATTTTCATATTTCCTGATTTCAAAATATATTACAAAAATCACAATAATTAACATACTGTGAAACTGGCATAAAGGCAGACATATAAACCAATGGAACAGAATAGTTACCCTAGAAAATAAACTCTTGCACATATATTCAAATGATCTTCAATAAGGGTCCCAAGATCTCCCAAGTGAAAAAAGGTCACTCTCTTCAACAAATGATGATGTGAAAAATGGAAGCCCATGTGTAAAATAAAGATGCTGGTCTCTCATACCATATACAAGCATCAGCTCAAAATATATTAAAGAACTAAAAATACATTGTGATTTAATGCTATAACTAGTACTCAAACAGTATTTTACACTTTGTGTCTCTATGTGGGTGCAAACTGTTGAAAGCTTTACTTAATATATGCTAAATTGATCATCTGTATATAAAGAGAATTGAAAATGAATCTTGATGTGAATGGAAGGGGAGAGGGAACAGGAGAGGGGAAGGTTAAGGGGAGGGAAGTTATGGGGGGAAAAAGCCATTGTAATCCATAAGCTGTACTTTGGAAATTTATATTCATTAAATAAAAGTTTAAAAAAAGAACTAAATATAAGAAAGAATAAAATTATAAAACTCCTAGAAGAAAACATAGGGGACAAGTTTCATTACTTTGGGTTTGGCAATGATCTATTTAATAAGATATCAAAAGCATAGACAAAATTGAAATGGGATGACATCAAACTTAGCAACTTCAATGTGTCAAAGGACACAACCAATATAATGATAAGGCAATCTACAGAATGCAAGAAAATATTTGTAAGTCACATCTTTGATAAGAGTTTAATATACTGAATATAAAAGAACTCCTATAGTCATTGATAATAAAATAAATAATTCAATTTTAATGGTCAAAGGACTTTATAATAGACTTTTTTCCCAAAGATGACATACAGATAGCCAAAAAGCATATGAAAAACATGCCACTAATCATTACCAAAATGGAAATCAAAACACTAGTAAGACATCACTTCACATCTATTATAATGGCAACTGTCAAAACCAAAATAAAATGTAAACTAAAAATACTAAAAATAACTATTGGAGAGAACATGTGGACATAAAAACATTTGTGGCAGTTGGCATTATAAAGTGGTGTAACTGTTACAGAAAATAATATGATGGTTTCTTAAGTTATTATTTTAAAACTGAAAAAAACAATTACTAAATGATCTATAAATCCAACTTTTAAAAGAATGGAAATCAGGGTCTCAAAGAGATAGTCAGAAACCATTTTCCAACACCATCATTCACAATAACGAGCAGGTGGAAATAACACAAATTTCCACTGACAGGTGAGTAGATAAATAAAATATGATATACATACACAGTGGAATATTATTTACTCTTAAAAGGGAAGGAAATCCCATTACATATTCAAAATGGATAAACTTTGAGGACTTAATGCTAAGTGAAGTAAGTCAGTCACTAAAAGACGAAAATTGTATGATTCCATTTTAAAATTTTTGAGAGGCAGGCAGACCGAGAGATAGACTAAGAGAGACAGAAGAAAGAAAGAGAGAGAGAGAGAGAGAGAGAGAGAGAGAGAGAGAGAGAGAGAAAGCTCGCATCTGTTGGTTCACTTCCCCAAATGCCCAGGAGCTAGAAACTGAATTCAAGTCTCCCACATGGATGGCAGGGCTCCAAGTAACTGAGCCACTTGCTGCTGCCTCCCAGAGTGAACATTGGTAGGAAGCTGGAATCAGAAGAGTTGGACCTGGAACCCAAGCACTCCAGCCTGGAATACAGGCATCTCAAGCATCTTAAACACTATGCCAAATGCCCGCCCACTGATTGCACTGACATAAGATATTAAAGTAGCCAAATTCATAGAAACAGAAAGTAAAACAATGGAGGAGAGAGAGGAAAAAATGGAGAATTGTTGTTTGATGGGTCTAGAGTTTCCATTTTGCAAGTTGTTAGCACATAACAATGCAAACATACTTAATATTGAAGTGTACACTTAAAATGGTTAAGATAATAAATTTTATGTTGTGTATTTCTTGCCACAATTATAATTTTTAAATAAATAAATAAAAACTAATATAAAAAAAACAGTTCTTCAAAACCTATCTCATGGTTCTGCATGGGACAGAAAAGTAGATGAAATACTGACACAGAATCCAGGGTGGAAGCCAGAGACAAAGATGAGCCGTCAGACACAGTTATTCTTACACACTCCTGCTTGCACACTCACAGGTGCACCTTGAAGGAGACACCAGCATTTCCAGATTCACTCTGTTCTCTCATCTCATGGTTGCTTTGATTACTTGATTGATCCCCCAAGACTTAACTTTTCTTTTGCCTTTTACTTATATTTATCTTTTTGCTTTACACTCCAAGATATTTTCCACAACTTTTTCTTGCAATCTCCTATCATGTTTTTCTTTCCAGCAATTACATATCTGGGTCTATGAACTCTTTCTGTTTGCTGATTACTTATTTTAAAAGGAAACAGCTGTTCTTAGTTCGTCGGTTTTCTTAGAATCTCCCAGAGGAACTCATTAGATGCCTTTTTGAGCGAAAACTTTCTTCCGGTTTCTGAATTATGTCAATGTCCTCCCTCGGCATTTTCTCTATCAGATCCTCCCAATCATTCTGTTTATGTAACTGGTTTTATTTGAATTCTGGAAGTCTATGATATTTTGAATAAAAGCTTATTTGATGGGTTTCTTCTTTCTTTGTATGCATTTGTTTCTCATATTAAAGAACTCTGGTGGCCGGCACTGTGGTGTAGCTGGTAAGGCCATTGCCTGCAGCGTCGGCATCTCATACAAGCACCAGTTCGAGTCCCGGCTGCTCCACTTCCAATCCAGCTTTCTGCTATGGCCTAGGAAAGCAGTAGAAGATGGCACAAGTCCTTGGGCCCCTGCATGCATGTGGGAGAACCAGAAGAAGCTCCTGGCTCCTGGCTTCAGATTGGCCTAGCCCTGGCCATTGCAGCCAATTGGGGAGTGAACCAAGATGGAAGACCTCTCTCTCTGCCTCTCATTCTCTCTCTGTTTAACTCTGACTTTCAAATAAATAAATAAATAAATCTTTAAAAAAAAAAAAAGAACTCAGGACTTTTGGTAAAGAGGGCTTGACAGAGAGGGTCAGGCAGGTGAACTGACTGGCTTCTTTGCAGTTGTGTGGGTGGGCAGGTCAGGGCTCTTCCAAATGTCAGTTTGAGAGGGCCTCATTCCAAGGCACCAACTTCCATATTTGGAGCATTGATCCTTCTCCAGGAAGCCCTCTCATTTTATTTAGAAAAAGGCTGTCCTGTTTTATTCCGCAAATCGCTACCTTCTGGCCATCAGCCTCAAAGGGGAAAGTGATTTAGCTGATGGAGGAGTTTGAGAGAAAGAAGTGCGCCAACTTGGCTCAATGACCCCTCCTTCTTCGTCTCCAAGATATGTGGCCCTCATCTGCCTCCAAACCTGGCACAGAGTCTAGCATACAACTAGAAGTCAAAGATGACTGGTGATCAGATTCATTAATTGCAAATTCACACAATGAGAGGCTCACATTTGACAAGAGACACCTGAGCACACTGGGAAGAGTCCAGTCACAACAACGAGACTTATGTCCAGATGTAGAGAGTCTGGCCCAGTAACCATGTATCACTGAGCAAATCGGGGTCTTCTGTAGCCTCTGAGAGGTTAGAGCCTTGGGCTACATCCTTCCTAAGTACCAACAATTCCAGGTAAAATACCTGAAAAGCCTCAGCCCATCACTTTGCCGTTTACTTGCTCAGCCTGAAATTGAACTAACTGCACACAGCATCTTCCAAGACCCACAGATGGTTTCAAACCCCCAGTTAGGTAGACTTTTCAATATAGCCATGTTTTATTTTTCACTTGAAAGTGTAATGTATAGACTAGAAAGTTAATGCACACTTATCACTGAAAAAATATCCCACTTTAAAATCTAAAGAGTAAAAATTAACCAGTCACTTCATGTTTTTAGCAAACACACTTACTATTGTGTGGGGCCTTATTGTCCCCCGTGGTGAATAGAAGCCTTTAAAAATGTATACGGCTAGAACTGAATACCGTGTCAAATCTATTGGCACTGCATGTTTAAACACCTGCATCTCATCACCAGCCCTTCACAATATTGTTAAACAATAATTATACTTATGATGAGTAATGAATCCAAATATATTCTTCCTCGAGATGTACTCGTTCTTGTGTTTTAAGTAACCCATTAGTAGCCTATGAAAACTACTCAGATAAAACAAGATAGATAAATACATCCACATACTACTCAATAAAGTTTTTAAATGATTATAGTAGACCCTAACAATGTCTTCTTTATTAGAGAATTCTTGCTGATTTTTCTAAGACTGGTCAATTTTTGTTTACCACAGTTCTAAATTTCACTTGCTTAATCAGATTTAAATCTCAAAAAATAAAGGTTTTACTTTGAAATTTGACCAAGTTTATACTTTTTTCCATGCTGGAAATGAAAATGAAAACCTGAGATAAAGCCTAATCTTGTCTTGGAGGCCACCCACACACTTTGCTTAAAACTGACATTTGCTGATGGATTTAGAGAGAATCTCAGAGGAAATAATTCACCTACTTCCCAAACCAGAAAGATTCCAGCATGCCAATCATTGTGATCAAAAGGATCTGTTCCGCCAAAAAGAGGCACAAATATAAAACACACTGGTCAAAGAAATGAGAGTAACAGCTAATGGGCATGGAAGTATGGGGCTAAGCAACTTACCTCTAACTCGTCTGACTCCTTCAGCAACCTTACGAGGCTGTTGTTAACCCGTCCGGCAGATGCAGAAGCTGAGGCCTACGGCGTGAGACATATCTTACAAAGTCCCAAGGCAGTAAGCAGCAAAGCTAAGATTTGAACTCAGGCCGTCTGGCCCCAGGATCTATCTGCATAATCACTGTGCTCAACCAACTGTTCAGTTTGCCATCCGCTCAGGTAACATGAGGGCACATCAAAGAGTTCTTGGGAAATGGAATTAAAAGATAAGTTTATTTTTGGTGTAAAATCATTTTTCAATCCATGCATATGGTTTCAAAAAAGTTCATGGAAAATGTATTTTATGGAAAAACTATTTGTGGATTTCAAGATGTTTTTGCACCAAAATAAATTTACGTTACTTCCATTTTCCATGAACTTTTTGAAGTGCCCTTGTCAGCATCTGGGAGCAAGTGCCAGTGACTCCGGCATCACATTTTTAGGTAAACTGGAATACAGTCAAGAGCCCTTGGATGTCTATCTTGCCTGACCCCAGGTTATCTCCAGCTTATACATATGGTTCATCCCTCTTCTTCCAGCTCTCTAAACCCTGAAACTCATCTGATCAAAGTCACATCCACACAGGTAAAGGAGGCTACTTGAGCCTGGTTAGGTTCTCCAAGTTGTCTGCCACTCACAGTCTCCTTGAAATCATTTATAGAGATTACTGTAAATGAATTTATAGTACAGAGGGTGAGCATGATCCAAAATACAGCAACCACTCCTGCAGCATGGCACTGCTTCAAGGACAGAGCAGCCTGAAACTGCATTGCCTTTCTGGCCTTGGTGACGTGAGCCAGCTTTGAAGAGGGCAGAACACCCATACACAGCCCAAAGTGTTGATGAGGCTCCAGGTGGCACACCTGAGAGAGCTGCCCAGGCACCAGAACCCTGGCTTCCTCAGAGGCAGCCACAATCTGCAGCTCTTCTGCTGCCTCCAGTAAGTCAACCCCAGTGGTCTCTTAAACCAAAGTTACATCCTGCCCCTTGAAGCCCTCCCATGGCTCCACATCCCATTCAAAGCATGATCCTCACTTCCCAATAGGCTAGACTGGATCTGGGACCTACATAACTGCTTTGTCCAGCTGAAGATGCTTTTGCTTGTGAAAATTAAGAAAACTAAGAATTATTCTAGAACAACAGGTCTAAGCCTGGACTATTCTGACCAAATAAAGATGTCTTCATTGCCACTCATATCTGTTCTCCCTGCAGCCCCTCCATTCACTCTGCCCCAGTCCCCTTGCTATTCTTTCAACATCCCAGGCATGTTACTGTCTCAGGCTCTTTGCAATCAATGTTCCCTCTCCCTGGAATATTATTTCCCCCAATAACTCCAAGGCTTGATCTTTCATCTCCTTCACCTCTTTGCACAATATTGTTAGCCTCCCAAGACCCCTCTATGTAAAAATAAAGTGACCATCCTGTACACACACATGCAAAAACACACATACACACTTATTGCTCTTGGGCCTTTTAATACCATCCAATTGCCACACATTCTATTTCTTCATTTTGTGTGTTGTCTATCTACCCCAGGTCCTCTGCATGTGTTTACACAGGTCAATCCTTGCCAAGAGGAAGAGGAACCTGGCCTCAAGCCTCAGACCAGAATGTAGGGTTGTACTGACCTGAAGAAAAAGACCCCTTCCACCCAGAGTGGGCACCATTTTCCCATGAGAGACAAAAGTGCTAAATAACCCGGCAGTGGCCCTGTCACCCTCACTGGACTATAAGTTTTGTGACTTGAAACATGACATTCTAGTTGCTTGTCATCTGTTTCTAGTACCTAGAACAATGCACAGCATGTAACAAGTGAACAACAACAACAAAAAAAGTCGTCAAATAAATGAACAGACAGAACAAGACAGTTTGGCTTTCCCGCCTTCTCCAAGTGCTGGAATGTTCTTCCTGCCTTGGGGACTTCAACTTCCTTCCCTTACCTCTCTGTTTTTCTTTCTTTTTAAAACACATTTAACTTTTCTTTTTTAGATTTATTACTTATTTATGTGAAAGTCAGAATTACAGACAAAGAGGAGCAGACACAGAGCAATCTTCATTCCCCAGATTCATTCCCCCAGATGGCTGCAACAGCCAGGACTAAAACAGGCTGAAGTGAGGAGCCAGGAACTCCATCCTAGTCACTCACATGGGTGGCAGGGATCCAAACACTTGGACCATCATCACTGCCTTACCAGGCACACTAGCAAGACGCTGGATCAGAAGTGGAGCAGCCAGGACTCAAACCAGCACTCAATTATGAGACGCCAGTATCCCAAGCAGCAGCTTAACCTGCCGTGCAACAACTCCAGCCCCGAAATTTTATTTTCCTAACCAAACTCAACTTATAATAAACACTTTTATCTTAACACTTCAGGGCAAACTTCAAAGTTTAAAATTGCTCCTTAGAAAGTCACTTAGCCAATTAACCCCATCATTCAAAGTTCAAAGTCATTTTCAGAGTGTCCTCCATTCTCAATCATGCTCCCTACTCCTCCCTGCCAGAGTGGAGCTTTGCAGAAGGAAACGTTTTTCCTTGACACCAGGAAAGTGGTGACAACTCTGAGTGTCATCTGCTGGGTTGCTGTGCTCTGCACTGTCTCTTCCTGCCTGGCCTTTCTGGTTTTATTTCAGTCCCTCCTGCATCAGTAGCTGATGTAACTGGTCCCAGTGGACCTTTGGGATGGCGGGAGGGCAGTGGCAGTATCTAAATTCTCTAAATTTTATATTTTTCAAGAATTGTTTTGACTCTTTGGAAACCCCTTGAAATTTCCTGGGAATTTTAATGTAAGTTTCCTATTTCTGGAAAAAAACACTCTTGAAATTTTGATAGGGATACATTTTGTAGATCACTTTGAATACTAATTTCACATTAACAATGTTAAGTCTTACAATACATGAATGGGGGATGTCTTCCCATGCATTTAGTTCTTTAATTTCTTTCAGTGGTGTGTTCCAGTTTTTGGCACACAAATGTTCCACTTCCTTGGTTGTTTATCTTTAAGTATCTTACCCTTCTTGATGCTATTTTTATAGAAAGCTTTTATTTAATATATATAAATTTCGTTTTTGGATTATAGCAGTTCTTCCCCTGATACCTGCCTTTCCACCCCCAGATCATCCCACCTCCACTCCCTCTCCCATCCCATTCTTCATCAAGATTCACCTTTAATTACCTTTATATACAGAAGATCAACTCTATACTAAGTAAAGCTTTCAACAGTTTGCACCCACACAGATATACAAAGTATAAAGTACTGTTTGAAGACTAGTTTTACCGTTAATTCTCATAGTACAACACATTAAGGACAAAGATCCTACATGGGGAGCAAGTGCACAGTGACTCCTGTTGTTGATTTAACAATTGACACTCTTATTCATGACATCAGTGATCACCCAAAGCTCCTGTCATGAGCTGCCAAGGCCATTGAAGCCTCCCGAGTTCACAAACTCCAACATTAATTAGACAAGGCCATAATCAAGGTGGAGGTTCTCTCCTCCCTTTAGAGATGTTCTTTCCTCCCTTCTTTGATGTCCCCCTCCCTCTACCAGGATCTCATTCACAGAGATCTTTCATTTAGGTCCTTTTTTGCCACAGTGTCTTGGCTTTCCATGCCTGAAATGCTCCCATGGGTTTTTAGCCTGATCCGAATGCCTTAAGGGCTGATTCTGAGGCCAGAGTGCTGCTTAGGGCATTTGTCTTTCTATGAGTCTGCTGTGTGTCTCACTTCCCATGTTGGATCGCTGTTTTAAGTGGAATTGCTTTCTTAATTTCTTTTTCAGATTGTTTATTACTAATGTATAGAAATACAACCAATTTTTGTCTGTTGCTTTTGTATCCTTTTCTGGATTTATTAGCTTTTTTTTTTTTTTTTTTTTGACAGGCAGAGTGGACAGTGAGAGAGAGAGACAGAGAGAAAGGTCCTCCTTTTTGCCGTTGGTTCACCCTCCAATGGCCGCCGCGGCCGGCGCATCTCGCTGATCCGAAGCCAGGAGCCAGGTGCTTCCTCCTGGTCTCCCATGGGGTGCAGGGACCAAGGACTTGGGCCATCCTCCACTGCACTCCCTGGCCACAGCAGAGAGCTGGCCTGGAAGAGGGGCAACCAGGACAGGATCGATGCCCCAATCAGGACTAGAACCCGGTGTGGCGGCGCCGCAAGGCAGAGGATTAGCCTGTTAAGCCACGGCGCCGGCCATAATTCAGTTAATCTTGAAACAGTTAATCTTAAAATCAACACCCAGGCACTGGCATCAGCAGCCAGACTCATAAACTAGTAAGACATTAGAAGTGTATAAGAAGCTCTCTTTGCCTTTCTATTAGCAGTAAAATAGCAGAAACTACCAACTTGAGTCCTTGCCACAGAATTGGCTGCAGTTCAAGTTATGCATCCATTCTCAGTGGTCCATGGCAGCAGGTGCTAGCAACTGTCAGATCAGTTGTGCAGTTATTTGAGGCACCGTTGCTGAAAGCCCATCTTTGGTCTTGTTCCCTGTCCCTCCCAGTGACCCAGTGAACTACCCAATTTTACTTTGCTCAATCCCTTTTCAGATAAATCAACTGAGTAAGCATGTTCCATTTGCAAATACAATCCAGTTTAATAAACTAATTTGCCTAAAGCAATGCTTAGTATATGTTGTACTTAATACAATTTGTGGAATGAATAAAAACTTAACATTTATTAATCCAAAATTGACAAAAACACACACAAGAAAAAAAATCTGCTTTTTAAAAAAGCTATAATGTCTGTCACAACTCTATGCCTGTTTTCTCCTCTGAAAGACAACACTCTTCAGTCCTATTCTCCATTATTATGGGTAGAAAAAAATTACTTGGGCCAGTGCTTTGATATAGTGGATAAAGCTGCCATCTGTGGCACCAGCATCCCATATGGGTGCTGATTCAAGTTCCAGTTGCTCCATTTACGATCCAGCTCCCTGCTAATGCACATGGGAAAGTAAAGGAAAATGGCCCAAGTACTTGGGACCCTGTACCCATGTGGGAGACTCAAAGAAGCTCTTGACTCCTCATTTTGCATCAGCCCAGCTCCAGCCTTCGAGGCCATTTGGGGAGTGAACCAGAGGATGGAAGAATTCTCCCTCTATGCCTCTCCCTCTCACTCAGTAACACTGCCTTTCAAATAAATAAATAAATCTTTTTTAAAAAATTACTGGTGATCACAGAGCTCCTCAGTGGGACCTCCCGTGGATATGCAGAAACGTCTTTTGTATCAGGTCTTAGGACACTGACTCACCAGCCAACATCAGGGCATTAGTAGTAGTTTTGCCAAAGTGATTTTTCTTAAGATGTTCATATTGGATATTAGGAAAGGCAAGCATATTTTCAGAGGCCTTACTTCAACATCTCAATACGGTGTCCCCAGACTACCTGGCCACAGCAGGCATTAATTCCCTGATGAAATCACAGAGGAGATTTGAGAGCGAGCTGGGTAGCATGTCATGCTGAGATGAGGACACGCCATTTCTCAAATTACTCTCTTATAAAAGACCTTAAAATGCCTTCCTTTCCAAATCTGACTCACTTACACCTGCCAGGAAAATGATGATACTTTCTAGGCTGTAAGTTGCTTGACCTGACCTATGTCTACCTTACTTGTTAAAGTCTCAAAACACCCAGGGTATGGGTGCCTCCTGGTTCACATTTTTTAAAATGCCCATTTTAACACTTGTGAAAAACAAAATATGCACTCTAGGGTTACTAACTTATTTGTGACCAACTCTCCTGTGTGTTCCCCAGGCTAAACCAAAGCTTATTCACACAAACCTTGAATGGCACGTAATTTTAAAATACATTCAACATACAATCTGATTTGGCTATGTATTTGACATGTGGAACTGCTTGAAAATACACTTTCCAGAAAGCAATATATTTCATCCACAAACACTACCATTTTTTCTCAATAACACTATCAGGAAAAACTCCAGCAGGACAGAGGGAAAGCAAGCACTATGGGGTAGGTAGTGTCAGTGGACATCCCATTGGGAGGTTCAGGTAAGAGTCCTTTGCTCATGTCCAGGCCCCAAGGAAGAACCAAACAATTTTTTAAAAAGATTTATTTATTTATTTTTATTTATTTGAAAGGCAGAGTTACAGAGAGGCAGTGGCAGAGAGAGAGAGAGAGAGAGAGAGAGAGAGAGAGAGATCTTCCATCCACTGGTTCACTCCCCAAATGGCCACAAGGGCTGGAGTTAGGCTGACCCAAAGCCAGGAGTCAGGAGCTTCTTCCAGGTCTCCCACATGGGTGCAGGGGTCCAGGCACTTGGGCATCTTCCACTACCTTCTCAGGCCACAGCAGAGAGCTGGATCAGAAGTGGAGCAGCCGGGTCTCGAACCAGCACCCATATAAGATTCTGACACACCCATATGAGATGTCGGCATTTCAGGCAGTGGCTTTATCCATCACACCACAGTGCTAGCTTCTCTCATGTATTTTTAAATTCAACAGGATATATACTTATAATTACATTATAATATAGTTTATAACTTCCAATGAATGGAGTAATATATGTACAGGGGTATTTTTAATATATGTACAGGTTAAAAATTGGCTGGCACCGCGGCTCGCTTGGCTAATCCTCTGCCTATGGTGACAGCACCCTGGGTTCTTGTTCCAGTTGGGGCGCCGGATTCTGTCCTGGTTGCTCCTCTTCCAGTCCAGCTCTCTGCTGTGGCCTGGGAAGGCAGTGGAGGATGGCCCAAGTGCTTGGGCCCTGCACCCACATGGGAGACCAGGAGGAAGCACCTGGCTCCTGGCTCCTGGCTTCAGATCGGCGCAGTGCGCCGGCTATAGCGGCCATTTGGGGGGTGAACCAACAGAAAAGGAAGGTTTTCTCTCTCTCTCTCTTACTGTCTAACTCTGCCTGTCAAAAAAAAAAATAGTTTGTTAAAAATGAAGTTAAAGGGTAAGTTTATTTTTGCATAAAATTTTGAAATTCATGCATAGTTTTTTTAGAATGTTCATTGTCCATGAACTTCTTGAAGTATAGATATATAGATATATAGATAAATGAAAGTAGATTGGATATGGGCACTCATTTTTTTTTATTGCTAGAGTTTGCAATTAAAAGTTGGATACCATCATTTTAAATCCTTGGGCACAGATTAGTGCCCAGCTAGTAACCAGGGGGAGTGATTCCAAACAGGTTACTTAGAAGAGGTCAAACCCTAGATGTGTCCCTAGACCAGGCTGCACTGGTTCTGAAGCAAGCTGGCCTAAGACCTGGAAGGAGTAGGGAGCAAGGTGACTTCCAGGAAGGGGGGGAAGTATGCTTGGAGGACTGAGCAGAGTCAAAGGTTAAAGAGGAAGGACTAGTATGAGGCCAAGAGGGTAGTGGGATCCAGATAATGTTGTCTTTTGGAACCACGACAAAGATTTAGATGTGATTGTGTGTGAAACCAAAGCCTGCTAGAGGTTTGCAAGCAGAAGAATGATATGATCTGTTTATATTTTTGGAACCATTACTAAATCCTTCAATCTAGCCTTGACCTGGAATATATTTTTACCACCATCTGTTTGGTTTGTGTCTATCTCTAATGACTGAAACTGGAAAGGAAACACAAAGGTATATAAATTTATCCCCTAAATGACATCTATCCTACTAAACATATAGTTAACTCTAAACTTGATTTTTCCATTCATGATAATGTTACTGAGATTTATCCTGGATGTGTGTAGCTTCAACTCATTCCTTTAAATTAGCTGCAGTCCATTGTATAACTATGTCACTGTGTATTGATCCACTCTCCTGTTAATGGACATGTACGTCTCTTTACTCTCCCATTAGTGAACAGTCCTATAGGTGTTTACTGAGTACACAGTGTGTAACTTGTGGAAGTTGTTGACCCATGGTGTTGCCATTCTACAGCTGTGTTGGGTCACAAAACTACACTCTCAAGTGCCACGGCAGCAGTATATGTGAGACTTCCCATTTTACTTCATTTTGTAAACATCTATCACCATCAGACTTTTTACTTAATGTCAACTGATGGATATGAAATGATACTTCATTACGCTTTTTATCTGCATTTCCCTACACACTAGTGAGCAACCATCTATTTCTACATTTAGTCAATACTCAGGTTTCTTCTTTGTGAATCTCTATTCATATCCTGTGCTGATTTTTCTGCCCCATTACATATCTTTCCCTTAATAACTGGCAGGAATTTTCTGTAAACTCTAGATGCCAATCCCTTGCTACTATTTTATTTCTAAATATTTATTGTTTACTTGTAACTTATCACTTTTATTAATAAATGTTGGAGAATTTTTTATTATTTTATTTTAATGCAGTAAAATTTATCAATATGCCTTAAAATTTTATGGATTAAATCCTTTATTTAAGAAATCCTTCCTGGCCCTCAAGGTCAGAAAAATATTTTGTATTTTTCCAAAAAGTTTTCACACCTAGGTCTGAAACCTGCCTAAAATTTACTTCTCTATGTAATGTGAAGAAGACATAATTTTGAGTGTGTGTGGAGACAGCCGGTTATTTCCACACTGTTAAATAAACAAATTGTAAATAATCGTTTCTTTTTCCATTGGTACCCAATGCCATCTCCTACATATAGCAGATATATATAGTCTATTCTGCCCCATTGGCCCATTCTTGAGGCAACAGTATATTGTCTTATTGCTATATCTTTTATTAAAAATCTTAAAATCTGTTAGGATAAGTTTCCATAATGTGTTCTTCCTATTTGTCTTATCTCTTCTTAGTCCTTGATCTTCATGTAACTTGTAGAATCAGCTTCTTCATTTTAAAAATGCAACAATGGTCTTCTCAATTATTAGTATAGCATCTCTTCATTTATTCAGACCATCTGTTAAATCCTTAAATAATGCTTTGTACCTTTCTCTATATATGTCTTTTACATATTTTGTTAGATTTATTCCAAAGCAAATTATACTTTTGGTTTTAATAATTTATGTTTTAATAATCTGAAGATAATTTTAGGTTCTCTTTTTTTAACTTTTATTTAATGAATATAAATTTCCAAAGTACAGCTTATGGATTACAATGGCTCCCCCCCCCCATAACTTCCCTCCCACCCGCAACCCTCCCCTTTCCCATCCCCTCTCCCCTTCCATTCACATCAAGATTCATTTTCAATTCTCTTTATATACAGAAGATCAGTTTAGTATCTATTAAGTAAAGATTTCAACAGTTTGCACCCACATAGAAACACAAAGTGTAACATACTGTTTGAGTACTAGTTATAGCATTAAATCACAATGTACAGCACATTAAGGACAGAGATCCTACATGAGGAGAAGTGCACAGTGACTCCTGTTGTTGACTTAACAAATTGACATTCTTGTTTATGGCATCAGTAATCACCCTAGGCTCTTGTCATGAGTTGCCAAAGCTATGGAATCCTTTTGAGTTCGCCGACTCTGATCATATTTAGACAAGGTCATAGTCATAGTGGAAGTTCTCTCCTCCCTTCAGAGAAAGGGACCTCCTTCTTTGATGACCTGTTCCTTCCACTGGGATCTCACTCGCAGAGATCTTTCATTTAGGTTTTTGGTTGTTGTTTTTGTTTTTTTTGTTTTTTTGTTTTTTTGTTTTTTTTTTTTTGTTTTTTTTTGTTTTTTTTGCCAGAGTGTCTTGGCTTTCCATGCCTGAAATACTCTCATGGGCTTTTCAGCAGGATCCGAATGCCTTAAGAGCTGATTCTGAGGCCAGAGTGCTGTTTAGGACATCTGTCATTCTATGAGTCTGCTGTGTATCCCGCTTCCCATGTTGGATCGTTCTCTCCCTTTTTTGTTCTATTGGTTAGTATTTTCAGACACTAGTCTTGTTTATGTGATCCCTTTGACTCTTAGTCCTATCATTATGATCAATTGTGAACAGAAATTGATCAAATGGACTAGTGAGATGGCAGTGGTACATGCAACCTTGATGGGATTGAATTGGAATCCCCTGGTATGTTTCTAACTCTACCGTTTGGGGCAAGTCAGCTTGAGCATGTCCCAAATTGTACATCTCTTCCCTCTCTTATTCCCACTCTTATATTTAACAGGGATTAAGTTCTCAATGTAAATAGTCAACATTGTCTCTTTTATTTTCCAAGTCAATATTTTTTCAAATATTATTTTTCTTTTTTACCATCGGATACTTTTTATGTTGTGATATTAATAAAGAGAATATGCAGTGTAGTTCATAGATACAATTCTAAGAATATATTGATATTCCCTACCTCTCTCCCTCTCTCTTCCTTCCTTCCTTCCTGCCTTCTTTTATTTCTTTCTTATTCAGCTTTTAAGATAACATTTTTAATTTATATTACAGTCAAGGACTTAATACTCCACTAAATAAAGAGGTCAACAACAACAAAAAAAAAAAAAGCAAGAAGACCATAGGTCAGCATATTTCCTAAGCCTTGTATCTCTTTTTTCTTATATACCATTGCTTTGAATCCCCAGGACATTGCTGAATATAAGTGGTGATGGACACTATTGTTTTTCCTTACTTTAATAGAATTATTCTAAAAGATCATTATTATTAAGTTCCACATTTTTTTCTGTAGACTTTTTATAGATGTTTGATCAGGTTAAGGAAGTTTCCACCTGTTACCAGCTTTCCTAAAGGTTTTCTTTTTCTTCCTATGAATTAATGTTGAGGTTAGTCTCCATTGAAAGGTTTATCTCATATTACTTCCCTAATCTGTTAATGTACGTTACATGAACTGATTCTTTATGTTAAACTATTCTTACATCCCCAGAATTAACCCTACTTGGTTACAGTGTATATTATTATACAAAGTGCTAAATTTGATTTCACTAGTACTTCACTGAATATTTTTCAGAAATTAGATTATTCCATTTTGTTTTTCTTTTTAAAATATTTATTAGTTTGAAATTCAGAACTTTGGGGACAGCGGGAGACAGAGAGAGATCTTCCACCCAGTGGTTCATTCTCCAGATAGCCACAACAGCCAGAGGCTGAGCCAGGATGAAGCCAGGAGCCGGGAGCTTCTTCCAGGTCTCCCACTGGGTAGCAGGGACCCAAGGACTTGGGCCATCTTCCACTGCTTTCACAGGCCATTAGCAGGGAGCTGGATTGGAAGTGAAGCAGCTGGGATACAAAATCAGAGCCCATAAGGGATGCCAGCTTTGCAGGCAGCAGCTTTACTCAGTATGCCACAACATCAGCCCCAAATCCATTTTATTTTCAACACTTTTCTGACTTTAAAAAATAATATGTAGTTTTTTTTCTTTCTCAATATAAGGATTATCTAATATTTGAAGTTTTCATAAAACACTATTACACAAACCTCTTGACATTCTGTTTTTGATACAGTCGAAATTTCTGAATACTGAGTCAATAATGTCTTTAATTTATTGAGGTATGTGATACTGTGATATCATAAGAAATATATTTTGGTCTCTGTTCCTAATTACTGGCACAGAGCTCCCAATACCTTAGAATTTCAGGTAATACTAATGTATTTTGTTATAATGAAGCCGCTCTTAGTAAGCTGTCTAGGGTGCTGGTCCCTAGACAGACCAAGCCGTGATTAGAAGTTCAGAACCTCTCTCTCACTGTCTAACTCTGCCTGTCAAAAAAAAAGAAAATAGTTCAGAACTTCCTCCAGGAGTTAATACTCAGTAATATCTATGTGATGAATCCAGCAACCCCCTAATTTATGGTTTTTGAAGAGTTTCCAATCTTCTGAACATGGAGATGCAAGAAGGGCAGTAAACCCAAAGAGACATGGAAGCTCCATGCCTCTTCCCCTATACTTTGCCCTCTGTATCTCTTCATATGCTGTTCATTTGCATCTTTTATCAAGCTCTTTATTATATAATAGACAATTAAATATAAGAAAGCATTTACTGAGTTACGTGGGCTGTCTTAGCAAATTACCAAACCCGAGGACAGGGTCATGGGAACCCCAACATGCAGTCAATGGTCAGAAATATAGATGGCATCCTGGAACTTGCAACTGGCATCTGAAGTAGGGGCAGTTTTGTGGGCCTGAGCCTTTAACTTGTGGGATCTGCACTGTTAGTTAGTGGCCAAATTAAACTGAATTGCACTTGATCTTAGCCAAAAGGTCGAGGACACCATCGTGTGTCAAAGAATTGGCTAATGTGGAAAAAACACGCATATCTGGTAACAGAAGTATTCTTTGCAAGAAAAGAATTTAAAGCAAGTGTGAGTTATGCATAGAACTGACTCCTGATTTTGTCTCCACTCTACCACCACATCGGTACTTATGTTTCCCCTTTCATTCATATTTTTTCATTCATGATCAGTCTTCCTAGATTTCTCTCTTTTATTCAGTCTGTCTCATAACAAGCTTTTGATTTTGTTGATTATCTCTAGTTGCATGTTTATGTTCTAGTTTGGTGATTTCTTCTCCCCTTTATTACTTCCTTCTTTTGCTCGCTTTGAGTTTATCCTGCTGATTAAATAGGCCTCAAATTGAATGCATGGTCCTTTAATTTTCAACCTTTATTTTTCTCTGCAATAAAATTTAGGATATAAATTCACCTCTAAGGACAACTTCAGCTACATCCCACTTTCTTTATTAGTATTCAATTCTAAATGTTTTGCTTTTTCCATCATTATTTCTTGCTTAATCCATGAGTCATTTAGAAGTAATTTTTAGCAGTCATATTTTGGGTCATATCTTTATTATTGAGTCCTTTGGTAAATAATGCTACTCTCCTACCCTGACAACCATTCTCATTACATCCTTTGTAATAGAACCCTGAGTCTGCAGTGGCAATGCAACCAGGTAATTAACCATGTTTTCCCGTTTTCCTTGTGCTTAGTTCTGACTGCAAGACAAAGTTCTAACTAAGGTAATGTTAAATACTAGGCATCTAAGCAACACCCTCCAAACACAACCACAGATGATCTCCATCAGAAATCTGTTCTTAAAAGCCCCAGCACTCATTCTTGTTTCTTCAGGCTGGAAATCTAGAATTCCTTCTTAGTTATCCTCTTCTCCACATCCCACATCCAATCCGCTATAATGCCATATCAGTGCTATCTCTAAAATATCTCTAAAATCTAACCACATGTTGTCAGATCCTGAGCTAGTCCCAGCCCCCATTCCTCTCACTGGAATATTTGAGTCACTTCCTAATGGGACTCCTGGCCTCCCGAAAATTCATACTGCATACAGCAGCCAGTGAACTTCTTGAAGGAGTAGATCGGATTATTTCATTTCCTGCTACAAAACAAAATCTCATATAACTTCTGTATTGCAAAAAGAAGAAAAGACAAGCTCATTGGCCATATGACCCTGTTTGAGCAGACCCCTGTCCACTCCTCCATACGTCCCTTCACTCTCGACTCAACTGCATGGACATTCTTTCTGCTCATAAACATAATAGGCCCGGTCTGTCTCAGGCTGACTGGGCTTGTGCTTAGAAGTCTGCCCCCAAGAATGCTCTGCCAACCAGACTTTACTTGGATTTCACCACCTGGAACTATCCTAGGTGTTTCTTTGCTAATTTTCCATTATTTGTATTCTTCCCTGTGTGTTAGGCTTCTTTGCTGTTGCTTTTAGAACAGTCAGTCCTCTCACTGATCATTTTTAAGTGGTCAACAAGTACAATATATATGGTATAATACTGGAATATACACACTGTCACACATCCATGATTTAGGTTATTTGATATAAAATATATTATAATCTCTAATGTAGGATATTTGCTATATAAGATATGTGTTATACAATGTAAAATGTAAAACATTAATATACAATGTATAATATATAACATGTAATAAAATATATAGTAGTCAACATACAGTATATACTATAAATAATGAAAAAATATTAACATCTTTTAAAGATATACATCTTAAAAATTTTTGCCCTACTTTTATAAGTCCTCCAAAACCACATCAACACAGAGAGGAAGAGGGAGAAGAAAGGGGACAGGCGGGGAGAAAAGGACCACCATTGTGGCACAGTGGGTGAGGCCTCTGCCTGCAAGGTTTCAAGTCCTGGCTGTTCCACCTGCAACCTAGCTCCCTGCTAATGCACTTGGGAGAGCAAGGAAAGATGTCCCGAGTGCTTGGGCCCCGGAAACCCTTATGGGAGACCCAGGTGGAGTTCCTGGCTCCTGGCTTCCAGGCTGTGGTGGCCATTTTGGGAGTGAACCAACAGATGGAATATTTATATTCATATTCATTCATTCTATCTATCTATCTTTCTTTCTATCATCTATCTCTTCCCCCCTCTGTAACTCTGCCTGTCAAAAAAATAAATAAATAAATCTACAGGAAGGAAGGAAGGAAAGAAGCAGACAAAAATTTTGAAAGAGAACACAGCTGCTATCATGCCTGTGACCTCACACAGAGCTGCGCTCACTCCTCCGTCCTCACTTCAGCTGCTAGGAGAGACCTGCTGGGAACCTGAAAGGCATCACATCACTGTATCAGCACACGTAAAGATCAGCTTGGAACCTGCCTCGCTCCACGCAGAGGGAAGGGACTGAGGATCCCTTTCAGGAAGCTTTGCTTTCAAGGGCCTTGATGCACTAATGGTGGAACAGCCCCATGAAGGGGACTCTGGTGCGGTCTCTTCCTCCCCAACACAGTCCAAGCTGGGAGTCATGGAATCCCTTAACTGAAGATTCTTAAACACTCAATTACTTAGTCTAAATGGAAAAATAACTCATGAAACAGCAAATCACAGATGCCCTAGATAGATATATTCCTCTGGTTTAGTGGAGTAAGAACAGTTAGAAAACCAGGTCATGTTTTCTATCTTTCTGCCAGCTGGCCTTTTTCTTTAATCTTAAAATGTGATTTCCCAGATTTCTTGATTTCTACTCATGAATTCTATTTCCAGTCACCATATGCTACTTTTCTGCAAGCATTAATTTGGGACAATCCTGCTCACAAATTTTGGAAAAGAAAGACTCTGTAAGATAAAACTCCCTTAACTTAGAATCGGCCCTTCCCTATGGGCTTTGGACTTTTATATTTCATCCGAGTTACAGGGCTATGTGGTCCTGTTTGCAGTTCCCTTCATGGTAAGTAGGAAGGAAATGAAAGTAATTAGAGCCCTTAGATGTAAATTTCAGTGATAGCTAAAAGATTCTTTTTTCCCCCAAGTCAGCTTTTGTAAACAAAGCTATGATGAGACTAAACCTGGGAAGCTACCAGAGCTCCATGACAACTGCACTGGCCAGCCATGGCGACCATCACCATGTGCATGTCATCGTCATTTACAGAGATGCATCTGCACACGGTAGGGATAAACATTCACTTTGGCTCCCAGCAAGAGATCACTAGCAACCAGTGAGGAGAAGGTGGGATGGGGAAGAACACAATTCGAGTCAGCTTTCTTCTCGATGGACTCAGACAATGGTAAAATGAAACTGTTCTTCCACTTTCTGGGTGTCAGGCCACAAACAGGCATGGCAAAGATACCCGATGCATTGTGATTTCTCATCTTGATATCAGATTATGATATAGATTTTTTTTCTTAGTGTACATATCTGTATGTAAAGAATTAAAGAGGCAGGGTAATTCTCAGAGACTCAATGTTCTACAGGAAATGTCTTTTACCATCCTTCTTATTTTAAAATAAATAATAAAAACACACCCTTTACCCATTACAAAGCCAGACCATAAAAAGGAACAAATGCCATGTATTAAGCCCTTGAACCCCAAAGGTCTGTGGCACGGCAGCAGCCCTGCACAACACCACTCTGCTTACTCACGTTTGCATGCACTTTGCTTCTCTCCCAGAGCGTCGCACGGCTCACGATGGGAATATAGCAAGAGGATTTCTGAAAGATTCGAAACAAACCATTTAGTGTCACTTCAGGAATTTTCATACCATTATATTTCCATTTCTGAGATGATTTTTAGGCACAGATGCTAATCCACTCAAACAACAGCTATTTGCTTACTAAGTACCTGGTACTGTCCAGAGCACTGTCATAGGTGCTAAGGGAACAATCTGGAGCCCAAAACACAATTCCTACTCTCAAGAGTCCAGCGGAAACCACAGGCAGGAACCAAAAAAACATTCAAATACACACCACCCAACCACCCCCTCCCCCACTCTTCCAGCTTCTAGTAATCTCAGTTGAAGTTCAGACCAACTATATTTGTGAACTTCCTCATGAGAGAGAGAACATGCAGTATTTATCTGTCCATGTTTGGCTTTATTTCACTAAACATAATGATCTCCAGTTCTGTCCATTTTGCTTCAAATGTCAGGATTCTTCCTATGACTGAATAATATTTCATAAAATGTAAAAGTATTACATGTTAATCTAAAATTTCAAAAAAAATATTTTAAAGAGAAAGCAACAAAAAAGAAATCACAAAAATGAACACAAAATTTCAACTGTGTCACATGTCACAGAGAGAGACAAAGTATTTTGAGATTATTCTGATAAATTAGGATGACATAGAATCAAACATGTTCATATTACTCACAGATCCATGAATATAAATAAGAAAAGACTGCTGCCTGTTCAAAGTCACTAATTTGGATCTATTAGTCTATGCAGGATCATCATAGAAGAACCTGACTGAAACAAACACATAATGCATTTGATGGGTGTTTTCAAAGGAAGCAGGGAGAGTACCCTGGGGTCTCACAAGGGTGGGAAACTGTTCCATTTTGCTTAAAATATCAAGCCTGAAAAAGATAACATCAGAATTTGTTTTCACACTTCTGGTTTTTAATAACTTTGTTTAGGCTAATGAAAATATTTATTTGCTGCCTATTATGTAAAAGATTAAAGTTACTGTAGAGAAATAATTTATAATGTTAAGCATGATTGTTCAAGTAAATTGCGGTATACCAAAGAAAGAAAGATCATGCTATCACTAAAATCTACATTGCAGGAAAACACTTGGGTGGTATTAACTATTTCCTTTTTTATACAGATATAACACATAGGATTCCACACTAGTGTTTCCACTGGAACCTCTCTAGGTTCTTTTTAATTTTTTTTTTATTTTTGAGATAAATATTTCCAGTTTACATCATAGTTAAGCCTTAATGCTACACTAAAGAAAGAATTCAACAAACAAGAAGCCAAAAGACCATAGTTAGCAGGAACACAGACAGAAGCCATAAACAACAAGCAAATGAAAAGATGTCAACTTCACCAATAGCCAATAAACTTCAAGATAGTCACGGATCATCAACACTACGGTAGTATATAAGTCTAATAACGTACCCAACAAAGATTCAAAGTATAGTTTGACAAAACACTGTATTTCCAGCAAAACTGCTACACTCAGGCATTCCTTTCGTTTTGGTTTTTGTTTTTTCATTTTTAAACTTAATTTTAGCTACCGCATGTTTAATTGGTCACAATCCCCAGGTTCATAACTGTTTGTTGTCCTATATTTTCCACATAATGCCTTGTATGAGCTGGGAAGACTGAGGTCACGAAGGCTAAGGACAGGACATAAGCAAGTGTTGGAAAAGCAATGGCACGTTCACCACTACCCTTTCCTCAAAGATCCAAAGAATCACATAAATAAAGGCAAGATTTCAACAACACTGAGTGTTAGGAGGGAGAGACCCGTGTATGTGACTTGGATGGACACTGGGCTCCCAAGTAGAGAACTAAAGGGAAGAAGAGACAATGGCTTCTCTGACATTGAGTACCAAAAACTCAAGGAGGGTGACAAGAGAAGTAGAAGGAAACAGAAGAAAGCTAAAAGTACTAGAAGTTGGCGGATATAATTGGGGAAGGTAAAGAGAGCTCAGTGCACTGTAATTGCATAGTACATATACTATAACTGCAGGTTTGGTGGGGACGTGTGGGCCACACAGATTTATTCTGCCATGAAACCAAGGAAATGTGCCTCTTTTTAAAAAAAAAAGATTTTATTTATTTATTTGAGAGGTAGGGTTACAGACAGAGAGAAGGAGAGACAGAGAGAAAGATTTGCCATGTGCTGGTTCACTTTCCCAAATGGCTACAATGGCCGGAGCTGGGCCGATCCGAAGCCAGGATCCAGGAGCTTCTTCCAGTTCTCCCATGCGGGTGCAGGGACCCAAGCAGAGAGCTGGGTTGGAAGAGGAGCCGCTGGAACTCAAATCAGTGCCCATATGGGATGCTAGTGCTACAGGCAGAAGCTTAACCTACTACGCCACAGCACAGGCCCCACAAATGTGTATTTTACATAGTATCCCTGACCCAAGTCTGTACTGGGCACCTGATAAGCACCAAACTTAAAATAATGGCCAGGGAGTGCAGTGGAGGATGGCCCAAGTGCTTGGGCCCTGCACCCCATGGGAGACCAGGAGAAGCACCTGGCTCCTGCCATCGGATCAGCGCGGTGCGCTGGCCACAGCGCGCCTACCGCGGCGGCCATTGGAGGGTGAACCAGCAGCAAAAAGGAAGACCTTTCTCTCTATCTCTCTCTCTCACTGTCCACTCTGCCTGTCAAAAAAAAAAGTAAAAAACTCTCCTGAGATCCTGAAAGGAGTCCTGGAAGAAATCCTAAATTCCCAACATTTGCATTTGACGCAGGTTGTAACTACTCAAGATAACACAACCAGGTAGTGATAAGAGCCAACACTCAGTATTCAGTCTGAGTCTGGACTCTGTGTTCCATCCCATAATCCTCTCTTCAGTGATGTGGTCCCAAATTCTCCTTTGGTTGGGAAAGCAATCCCATGGCTGCAGGCAGGGGAAGGAACATCACTTTGAAAAGAATCACCAGGTGTAGACTCAGGTGTAGACTCAGGCCCATCCCTCTAATGCGCTTCTCAGTTCTCCACCTCAGGGACTCCCTGCCACTGACGCCAAGCATACACTTTCACACATCTGATGTCTTCTGAGCAGGGAACCTTTGCCCAGGGTGGTCAGCCCCGAGTACTGGATGCTGTCCCAAACTACACTGCTCTGACACATGTCTCACTGCAGTGGAGAGCCTTAGAGCTGTGCAGGTTGTGAACAGCACCACAGTGGCATCAGTTCCAGCACCACTGGACCATCTGTAACACAGCAGTCCCGCGATTTCTGCTCTCGAGCCAGCATGGCTTCACAGTGGCCAGGAGCCCGAGGAAATCACACACACAGGGATTTTTTTTGTTTTTAAAATTTTTATATGGTTTTGTTGAGGCATAGCTGATACACAAACTGCATACATTCAATCTGATGACTTTGGAGATATCTGCAGGGGAAAAGAAGAACCAGGGATTGTGGTTACATGATTTCTTAAATAAGCATTACCTTGAACTTTTAAGCAAGGCTAGAATGCAGGTAGAGTTTTTTTGTAAACAAAAAAGCTATTGTAATTAACAAACCAAAAAAAAAAAAAAAGGCTCGAAAGAACAAAATAGCTGGGATATTCGTTGCCAATCATTAACCTGATTTTCTAATGAATATGGCATTAGGCATTCATTAACAATCATTTGTGTTTATGTTGAACAGTGGATGTATAATGAAGGTTGGTAAATGAAAGCAAAATTAAACCAGGGAATTTTGGACACTTATAAAGCAATTAACTTGTTTGGCAGTAATTACACATTGAAAGCTAAATCAAGTGCATTTAGAAAGCCACAAGAGTCGCCACATAAACCAGAGGTGCTTTGCTCTAAAATAATAGAAAAACCTCTCTTTCTTTCGAAATGAAAGAGAAAAGCAAAAGTATGGTATAAATGACAAACAAGGCTCGAGCCTAATGAAAAGAAATGCGGTTACAGCCCATATGTTAGAGAAGAGGCAAGTTACCAAAAAAATAGGACAGCTCAGCTAATTAAAGGAAGAAAAAACCTTTTGTCACAGCAATGATGTGAAAACAGGTGGTATATGCTGGAGGGCTCAAGTTTTTGTTCTGTTCACACGCACAGGCATGCACACACATGCGTGCACACACACGAGTCTGCATACTTGAACCACCTATTAGCTGTGTGAAGAGTAAATACTCAATGCGCAGTCAGGCCCTTCGGTCGACCACTGTATCTCTGTAGCAGGTCTTTGTCACTGTCGATTTTGTCTTGAAGGCTGTGCTGGCCCATGGTCATTTAGCACAAGGCCCTAAAGGCCAGTCATTCAACATTCTCAAGGACTCTATTTTTTAAAAAGGAGGAGTGAGAATAGTACTGTGGTAAATAAAAGAGAAATGCAGGAAAAAGCATTACTGATCTGTGATAAAGCAAAGGCAATAAACGCAAAATTCCATATGGCCACAAAATTCCTTGTTGCCACAAAATTAGCCAGTAATACTCCAAAAACACATTCAAAATCCAATGATTTTTTCTGATGAGAAATGAACGTTCTCAGAATTTTCAGCCAAGATATACCACAGAGGTGCTGTGTGTGAGGTTTTTTTTGTTTTTGTTTTTTTTTGGGGGGGGGAGTCCATCCTCACCACCCCTCTGATGGTTCCCCTGCAGGATAAAGTCTTCAGTAGAGACCAGAGCTGAGCAAGTGGACAAAGGTTTTTAAACTGGAGTGAAAGCCTTGATCATCCTCTTCCAAAAAGATATGAAGATTCATGAGCCCTTCCCATCTGACAAATAATTGCAAAAAGGGGCTTGTTAGTGAGGGAGGGTTAGTAAGCAGAAGAGAAGTTCCCGGGGGGGCTCTGTAAAGGGCAGCTGGCTTTGTGGAAACATTTGCGAAGTGCTTGGGCATCCACTATTCCAAAAGCAAATACTTGCTTTGCCTCTGCAATTGGAATGGAAAATGGAAACCAGGAGATGGTTTTTGAAACCCTTGCTTAGGTTATTTTAAATGCTACCAAATTAAAAAAAAAAAAAAAGTTTGCCATGATAGCATGGTACATGTCTTGCAAAAGATGCCATCTCTCTTTGAAGAGAGAATTATTTCATTTCCAAGCAGAGGATGAAGACATTAAGCTAAAGAAGAAAACTCATTTCTCATTTATTTGAAAACTTTTAAAATATTTAGATGGTCTATTTAGTTCTAATCTAGTATACAGTATTTCCATAGCAGTTTTCTTGGTCAGAAAGTTGCTTCTTGATTTTGATATGTATCAAACACTAGCAACATACCAGTACACTATTTCATTATCTTGCAGGAGCCAATACATTTTCCTGAGTCTCTATAGGTAAATATATTTATATATCTGGAAATTCAGGGAATACATCTCTTCTGTGGGCACCTACTATTAATCCAGTTCCTCTTGATTTGTATTGTGCATTGGAACTGGACTAATTAAAATGCAGATTCTGACATGGATGGTCTAGAGCAAAGTCTGAGAGTCTACTGGTATACCAAGCTCTCATGTGACAGTGGTTCCTCTACAGAAAGATATTGATCCGTGGATGCTGGTAGCAGAGAGCTGACTTAAAGAGTTAATAACATCAAGACTATAGGTCACCAGGCCCATCGCTGTGGGGCAGAGGGTTAAAGCCCTGGCCTGAAGCGCCGGCATCCCATATGGGCACCAGTTCTAGTCCCGGCTGCCCCTCTTCTGATCCCGCTCTCTGCTATGGCCTGGGAAAGCAGTAGAAGATGACCCAAGACCTTGGGCCCCTGCACCTGGGTGGGAGACTCAGGAGAAGCTCCTGGCTCCTGGCTTTGGATAGGCATAGCTCCAGCCATTGTGGCCATCTGGGGAGTAAACCAGCAGATGGAAGGCCTCTCTCTCTGTCTCTGCCTCTCTCTGTAACTCTGTCTTTCAAATAAATAAAAAAAAATCTTTAAAAAAAAAGACTATAGGTCACCCAAACCCCGGAAATAGGTCATTTCCTCTCCAAGAAGAAACCTGGAAAGTACAATGAACCAAAAATTAGGTAACAGAGGAATATCTATTAGAAATGAAATATACAAGAACAAGTTTTGGGCATCACTGCTTCTCATCACCTGTGTGCTTCTTGGCTGGAGCTTTGCTGAGGCTTTTTTGCCCTCACATTCAATTGTTGGAATCAAGACAATTCACCTTATCAAGTAATTATTGATGGGCCACGCACTACATTCAGCACTAAGGATACAAAAATAAATGAAGCAAAATCCTACAGTGCCCCCCTAGCAAAACTACCGCAGAGCAGAATAAAGACTATTACAAAACGGTGTGTAGAATACCAGAGGAGCTCCTTGCCCAGACATAAGGAGAAGGACCATTAGACAAATGAAGAGTCCTAGGAAACACATCTTAGAAGAGATGTCAGCTATTCTTAACCTTGAAGCAAGAGTAAAAAATACCTGGTTGAAGAAGAGAAAGGAAGACTGTTGCTGGTGGAGGAGCAGCATGGGGAAAGTTTAGACCAGAACATTCCAACTCCCATGTTAGCTGCTACCAGGCAAAACAGTAGAGGCAGCACTGCTCTGGCTCCCCTCAGCCTCTGCCAGAGGACGGTGGAGCAGCCACTGTTTTTATCTTTAGGTATTTTGCACATGAGAAATCTAAAGCTCACAGGATATCATGGCAGCCAAGGTAATGCCACTGTGAAGAGGTGGAGTTAGGACTCCAGAATGAGTGAGTCTGCCTCATAGCAGAGCCTGTGTTCCTTGCACAATATTCTGGTGTCCCTCTGAGCATTTCGGGATGACTGGATTTTGGAGTTCGAGGCAGCAAGTGACAAGAGGGTGACACGGCATTTTCATGCAAGTGTTCCATTCTCTATCTCTCCTTCCTTCACCTGGCATTTTATTTAAAAACACAGAAAAACACTCACCCCAATCCCCTGGTGACATAAGAATATAGTTGGGCAGACTTCCTCTTTCACAAAGAACCTTGAACCGTCTAAATAACTGAGATTTCCCTCTTGGTCTTGTTTATTTCTTACATTTTAAATAGCATTTTAAATAGGGTTTGTTTTTTGTTTTTTGTTGTTTTTTTTTGTTTGTTTTGTTGTTTTTTTGTTTTTTTGGTTTTTTTTTTTGTTTTTTTGTTTTTTTGGGTTTTTTTTTTTTGAAAGGCAGAGTGAACAGTGAGAGAGAGACAGAGAGAAAGGTCTTCCTTTGCCGTTGGTTCACCCTCCAATGGCCGCCGCGGCCGGTGTACCACGCTGATCCGAAGGCAGGAGCCTGGTGCTTCTCCTGGTCTCCCATGCGGGTGCAGGGCCCAAGGACTCGGGCCATCCTCCACTGCCTTCCGGGGCCATAGCAGAGAGCAGACCTGCCCCAGGAAGAGGGGCAACCAGGACAGAATCTGGCACCCTGACCGGGACTAGAACCCGATGTGCCAGCGCCGCAGGTGGAGGATTAGCCTACTGAGCCGCAGCACCGGCCATAAATAGCATAGGTTTTTAAAAATAAGATTAGACCAGAAAGGCTGTCACCGAACCAAGAGAATTGTTGGCAAAGCCATAGCTAGTCTTAGGGAAACTTTGGCAATGTATTTAAAAAATAGCACCCCCTCTTGGGAGACACAGCCCTGTGACTTGCTTGCCCAATAACTGAACCTGGTTTTTAGCCTTTGTTTATCCCCTTAAACCAAGCCCCCGGGGTATAGGGCACACTCTTCGAGTGTTAGGTGGTGGCTCTGACTTTCACTCAGCAAGTGAACATAACACACAGTACAAGGATGAACACAGAAACTAGATTCCAAAAAGAAACTAAAGCAGAAATACAGGCTATGGGTATAGCACACAATACTCTCAGGAATTCCTGAAACTATGATGGGAGAACGAGAGATGGGACAGAAGCCAGACAGGGTAGCAGTGTTAAGTGACGACTTTCTCTCCCCCTAAATTATTAGAGACATCTAGGAAAAACTAGAAATAGAGGAAGGGGGTGTGGAGGGGAAGAAGTAGGCCTAACACACACAAAATTCAACTTTAAATTCAAAAACATCAGCTCCTAATTCTAATCTTCTCTTCAAGGAAAACAAAATCATCTGGGATTTAAAAGATTCTTTGAATCTAAGAAGATGTAAACCTGATTCCTCTGAAAATAAATATGAAGACTCAATCTTAGATAAAATAACTCATTCTTTGTGTACCAGAATTATAAAATCAATTCCTCAGTTTCTAGTTGTCAGCCACTGATCTCAGAAGCTCAAGAGCAGTGGGAAAATGGATTAACACATATACTTACATAATTATTGCCTTTTATTAAAGTGTCACTTGTAGACAGGTTTCTTGTTCAACAATGAATAAGCAAAATTAACTGTTCAAAACCCAAAATTGTACAATCTTTATCAACTCCTGTTTTTAACAATTTTCTAGCAAAAGAGCACTAAAATACATTTGCTGGCAGTATCTCCCTCTCTCGGTTACAGACTCCAGGAGATGGACAAATGACAGTTCCGTGCATCCAAAGATCAGCAACTTCATTATAAACCAATGATAATAATTTTTAACTGTAGAAAAACACAATAAACTCTGAAAAAGGTAAACCTTAATAAGAGTTACCAAGAATAAGAAATCCAGTTTTAGTTAATCGCCTATTTCACCTATTATCATGGTTACCATTTTAGAGGACCCATTGAATTTTGAGGAACCTGCCAGTCTAGTCAAAAGAAACCACAAATCCTTAACTAACATATGCTAACTTTTCTTTGAGGAACAAAAGAAGCATCTTTGTTTGTTCCTCACCAGCAAACACCAAGCCATCTAAAAAGAGTCCTTTCAGTGGCAATGTTAGCAGGGAAATTCAATTGTATTTAATTAAGTTCTTCCCCAAAAAACTGCACACAGAAGCATCAAAGAGGTTATCAGAGGTCAGATGCCTGTCATGACTTTCTGACCCTCCCAAAATGCAAAATAAAAGATAGCGGTATCCCTGCTGGTAAGATGGGCTTCCACATTTGTGTCTCTCCCTTTCTGCTTTAATTTAATAGCAATCAGCACAATATGGCTGCTTTTTTCCTGAACAATAGGACGGGCAGAAGTTAGATTTACAACGCTGCAAGGGGGAAGATAGGAGACAAGAGAGGCTTACTATGGCTTTTAAGGTTCAATAAGAGCATACTTTGATACCCATAAAAAAACTTGAAAATCTGTTTAACATTCATTGTGGTCAAAAATGGACAGATGTACACCTCTGAAATCGTGTATTCTAGAATTATCTTCTGTGTCAACTTTTTATAGATTCTTTTTAAGAGGGATTTGCAGAAGAATAAGATTTCTCCCCTACTGAAAGTTAACTATGATATCTATCACACATTTATCAGCTCCTTGACTCTAAGTATGTTTGTAGTGATACTTATTTCCCACTCTCCATAATTTGTACAAGTCCACTAACAATCTTATAATGAGTACAATGTATTGACATAGTCATAAGTACTGAATGTGTTTCTGGAAACCAGACAAAAGTTAATTACCCAAATGTTATTTAAAGTCTTGAATGCCTAATCACAAATGAGTCCCAGACATGGACCTTACTTCCTGAGACATTTCATTTTTAGGAAATTACATTCTTCAGTGACACTAAAAAGAATCTTAGAAGCTGGGGCCCAGAAGATGTCTTAAAGCTCATTTATTCCAACATCCAAGCTGATGTCTGAATTCTCCCTACCCCATCACAGTCACCCCATTGTCATCTAGCCCACAGTTAGACAATTCTACAAACTCAGCTTCCCCGATCACCCATTTCCAGGGAGACAATCTTTCCAGAAGCAAAATTAGAAAACTTAAACTAAAGGGACCTTAATTTTAAGGTCAAGAACCCAAAATGTTAATCCTGGTTCTGCAACCAATTTAATATCTTGAATAATTCATTTACTCTCTCTGTGCTTCTATGAGAAGGTAAAAATATTGCTGTGATCATCTCTGAGTCAAATTTGTGTGTTCAAGTTTGTGGGCTGATTTTTCGTATGGGCTGTTGAATCAGGAGAGTGAATCATCTTCAACATGGACAGCAACTCAGATCAGCTGGGCCGTGGCTGCCTGGAAATGCGTCCAGGTTTCATGGGAAAGAGGGACATGGTGGGCAGAGATCATGATGAGAGCAAGTCTCGGGGTGGAGGGGAGATGTGCACCCCTGTATACTAACTTTACCCTAGGTAATGCCTTGGAAAAAAAACTGCAAGAAAGACATTTGGGACTGCAAATTTGTCCCAACAAGAACAGCAGGGAAAGCAGAGCAGGTGGAAACAGAAGGGCTACTTCTAGAATGATCTAATCTCAAAAATCAGAGCAGCCTGACTCTGTCCTTTGGGATCAGCAAACTCAACTTAAAAGTAGAAGACTCTGCACGTTCACATGCTCACTCTCTAGAAAACCACGAGAGAGGGGAAGAACAATCAACAATTACTGAGTACATCGCACTAACCCCATAGACTGGGAACTAGGATCTTTATTCAGATAAGAATACTGACTGAAAGTTAGATGATGGGTCCAAGGATAAACCAGGGGGAATCCGAACCAAGATCTATGCCCAGAGTACATGAAAGTGCACCCCAGTGACTATTCCCTTCAAGACAGAAAAACAAACAAAAAAACTATGCTACAGTTGTCTCCCCTCCTCTTCTCTCCAATGTGTAGTACCTTAAATAGCTGCAGTTTCCTTTGCCAACTTTATCCATTAAATATCCATAACATCAAGCATATGACAATGAATTAATTTGCCAGATGTCAAAAAATGTCTGTCTCTTTTAAGTTATTATATCATTCTAATAGAGGTATGTATTTAATTTTATTAATCATTCTTAATAAGCAAATTTTAAAAGAAATAATAATCAAAGACTTATTGTCACTGTGCAAAACTAGAGCAATGTATTCCTTCCTTAACTCTCTACTTTTCTCCCATTAGATATAGTATCATCAAGTTCTATAAAATACAGAAATATAAAGGTAAAACCACAGAAAGTAAGTTTGTGATAGACAACTGTTATTATGGTCTGAATGTTTGTGTCTCCCTAAAATCCACAGGCTGGAATCTAATTCCCAATGTATTGGTATTAACAAGTGGGTCCTTTGGGAAGGTACTAGGTCATGAGTGGGACCAGGGCCTTTATAAGAAAGACCTGAAGAAGCTCATTTGTTTTTCCATCATGCAAGGACACAACAAAAGGGAGCATCTTTGAAACAGAAAGCAGCCTTTACCAAGACACTGGATCTGCTGGTGCCTTGATTTTGGACTTCCCAGCCTCCAGGACTGTAAACAATAAATTTCTGTTGTTTATAAATTACCCAGTGCAAGGTAATTGTTACGGCAGCCTGAATGGACTAAAACAATCACACACACAGAGGGAGAGAGTCCGAGAGAGAGAATGATTAAAAAATGGATTATTTTAATGCTATACCCTAATTTACCTCCAAATATTAATCATAAAGGAGCCAAAGATTATTCCCCCTGGCAACAGTGAGCAGTGCCATGTGCACTTGCCATGAGCCAGTGCTCTGAGTTTGTAGAGCATAATTACCCAGACTACTCTTAGACACAGGTGCCACATCTGGACCTGTTACCAAGGCAGCCGAACACCATCTGATACCCCAGGATAAGCACATTTCTAGAACTCTTTCTGCAGACTATCATTTTAACTCTGTCCAAATTTTTAACCTTTGAATCAGCACAAGTAAAATATCATAGCACAGAATCAAAATGAGAAATACACTGAACAACAAGCTCATTTTCATTGAACTGCATTTCAAATAAATGCTGAGAATGTCCTCCCTCAATTCAATGGCAAAGCCAAATAGACATGGTCAACGGAAAGCTATAAATGTCAGTTTAACATTAAATGGTGTCTATGAAGTAATATAATTAAGTAGAGGATTCTTGCATGATTTTGACCACAGAAGCAAAACAGAGTTGCATGTAGTTGGATTCTGCTAAGAAGGGAACCAGTGAAAGTAGCCGAAGTCATCAAAACAATATAAAGGTAGTTATAAAAATGGTGATGCACATGCCTTCTTTGGGGAAAGAAGCAGCAGCCCAGTGAGACTGCCCTGGGCATGGCACAGCCCTGTAGGAATCAGAAAAGAGGGAAATACAAACTTAATGGGAAATAATTTGTTTAAATTATGAAGGTAAGCATGTATGTCTAAAAACTCATGGATATTATAGAGCCCTATCCTTTCTTGCAGATTCTGGATCAGCTAATGAAAATAATACATTTTTATATAACTACACCTTCGCAGTGCCTCACCTCTCCAAATCAGTCAATCCTGCTACTGGGAGAAAGTCTTGGACTGACACACTAGAGCTGTTAGGAGCCTGTTCCTGATGGTGTGCACTTATAGCTGGAGCCAGGTAGGCCATTACTGGCAGCATTTGGTAGCCTAGCAAGCAAGTCAGTCCTGCATCAGGTCAGACTCCACGTCTGGTAAGAGGTGATGCCACCAGGTCTAATCCCAGACCCCTTCACTGCACAGCTCATGCCTCATCCACTGCAGTCCATTAACACTGGTCCACAGACCAACTGTATAGCCTCTGCCGTATCCTAAGCATATAGCAAAGGTAGCTCTTGGCTTTTATTTTAAGACAGCTGCTGGCTAATCTTCTGCAGAGTATCATGACAGTCTGTGACTCATGCTTTACAGTAACATATGCTTTCAGAGTTTAATTTGGTTTTGAACAGGATTAAACGTGCTAAAAATCAGACCACAAGATATTCATAATGAGAGACAGAACACAATAGTCACCTTACATGAAGAGTAATTATTTAACATGAATTCACAAATTGCTTGATGGTGTTTTCTTGTGGAGACAGGCACAGCTGCTGCACTGAGAAAGTGCCAAAATTTTCCCCCTGTTCCAAGAGAAAATCCCTCCACCTTCTGTGGGTTTCCTCATTCTTCTCTGATGGGCCCACAAGACTTAGCTGCTGCTTCCTGAGATATCGTTGTCTTTTTCCATAGTGTTTCTTACTGACCCTTGTGCATCTGGGCTGTATATATGTGTGGGGTGGGGTGTCATTTTGGTTGTTTTTATTATAGTTCCAATTTATGTTCTTCAATAGGAGCATGCACAGTGATATAAAATAATACAGAAGTACAATATAGAAGCCATGCTGGTTTTTAAAAGAGCTGTGACTCCTACAGTTTTTCACTTAAACTGAAGAGCTGGCAAGGCATGCAGAGTATGAGAGATAGTCTATGAACCAAAAGGTTTAGTGCATGATAGGGGATGGGAAAGAATGGGTGCTGACCAGCATTGAGCAGAACTAAAACCATGGGGGACACCACACGTATTTTCTTGGGAAGTAGCAGTGGCAGCCAGAGAGCTCCAGCTGAGACTAAACAGGAATGATAAATTTCAGGGAATAACATATCTGATTGAGACTGAAGAAAGCAATCAAGCAGCCCACTCCCCAGAGCACTGGTGACTTGACTCTTACTCGTGTGATGTGTACTTCTCTATGCAGGCAGTCAAAACAGAGGTTGGCTTGGGGAGGGAGACAATGGGTGTTTGCCCTGACATAACAGCATTTCAAACATGTCACCCTCCCTGTCAACATGATGTCTCCTTCCATACTTTGCACATTTTACATTTATTTTCTTTCAAATCAGTGACTTGAGAATTGAATTAGAATCTTCACTCCACGTTCTATGCCCTGAGCATTGAATGTCAAAGCAAGCTTTGTTACTGAGTGAAATATTTGTTTGCACAGCAGTTGCACAAAAGGTATTACAACTTGTATGTGATGCTCAGTGAACTGGTTTCCAATGTTGATGTCATTTTACTGAAAGAAAGGGACTATCCTTGTCCCCCTCTCAAACTGGAAATTTGATAACTGTGTCTTCCCCAAGTCTTCATCTAACACTATAATGAAAGCTACCTGAATGTACCAGCTCAGGAACGGTTAGTTTAAACATATAAACACCTAGGAGGAACACCTTCAACACCTAGGAGGAAAGCAACATTGAACAGAAACTACCAAGGGGAAATATAAATGTCATTTCTCTCTTCTATCCCTGAAACAGGAGCAATTCCTGAGCGGTTCTGATGGGAAAGTCCCCTGCCTTCACTGTGGCACAGTCTGTTTGCAGTGTGCGATCCAAATCAGAGTAAACCTAATTATCCAGCCACACTAAATGGTCTCTTTGCCTCTTCTCTGTTATCGCTCTCCTCCAATCCGTCTCCCAAATTGACCTGGATTGATCTTCCCAAAGAGCAACCTTCACATTATTTTCCCTGCTCAGAAATTTCCAAAGACTCACACGCTCCTCTGTTTGGCATTTAAGAGCTTAAGTTCTTTGTCCAAACCACTTCTCCAGCCTCAGCCCCCACCACTCTCTCTGTATTCTCTTACTAGTCCTCTAACACACCTCACTATCTCTGCGGCACTCCCACTTGCCAACTTATAGGGCAGTCTTCAACTCTGTTCCTACCCTATCTGTATCCAGGTCCCAATCTTAATGACCCAAGAGACCGGTCTTAGCATTTAAGTACTTTGAGATGAAAGACTATCTTGCTTATTTTTGTATCTCCTCTGTAAATAGAGTACCAAATGGGTGCATTTGGTACATGCAAAGATGGATAGGAGAAATGACTGCATTGACGGGTGAGCAGGTAATAGGATGATCAATGTATACGTAAATGAACGGACGACTGCATGGATGATTCAACTGTTGGTTGAAAGAACGAATTGTGTTATTGCATGAGATTCAAGTAACAGAAACCACATCTTTCAAAGTCAGTTAACACTAAAAAGAAAATTCTAGAAAAAGGGCATCATTCACTCCCTAATTTTGGCCTAATCCAACTTTGTTTGCAGAGATATTAAAAGACAACTTTGTTACTATGCCCTATGGCCAAGAGATATTTAGAAAAACTGTTTAGTTCCATAACTAACACGGATGATATTTAAATTAACCTCTACCCACATAATTTTTAAAAAGACTACCTATTCAAATCCTCCTTTTGCTAACTTGGAAAATCTTTTCTCTCAATACAGTAATCTTCATGTTTGAAAAAACTCAGTTTATTGGAACCTGTCAATTGCTAAACACAGATCTCCCCCTAATATCCAAAACAGGGCCATGAAAGTCAGATACCAGCAGGCATGCACTCAGATCAAACAACATAGCCTCCTCTTATCTAACATTCAACACTAAGAAGATAATTTGATCTCCCACAAGCAGCAGATCCCTAGCAGTGATTTTGATACATGAAGAAAGGCTGGCTTAGATCAGTGTGTTTGCTACAATAAACACTAGCAATTTATAATCAATAGCTAAGCAGAAAGGCAGAAAATAATTTTAAAGCTGTTTTAGGAAACTTATTCTCTGTTGACAACATTTTTGGCAGCCATATTAGACAGCCTGCTAGTATTATATTTACTACTGAAAAAAATTATGGAGTTCTTTCCATGTGGGCTTCTAGCAGTCTGAGGCCATCAGGGAACAGAAATAAACAGGGGAGTTCTAAATAGCTGCACCAGAAAAGAGACACCTAACCCAGTCTTGAGATAGCATGCAAGGCTTCCTAAAGAAACCGCCACCCCAAGCCAGCCAGCAGTTAAGACACCACATGGATACTTGTATTCCCATCCTGAAAGGCCTGGTTTGAGTTCCAGCTCCCTTCCAATCCAGCTTCCTGCTTGTGCACACCCTGGGAGGCGGCAGGTAATGGCTCAAGTTCTTGGGTCCCTATCACCCATTCAGGAGACCAGGATTGAGTTCCAGGTTCCTGGCTTTGGCCTGGCTCAGTCTCAACTGTTGTGGGCATTTGGGGTGAACCAGTGGATGGCTGATCTCTTTCTCCATCTGTCTCTCTGCCTTTAAAATAAACAAAAATTGAAAAGAAAGTGCCCTCCAAACTTAGACCTGAGTGAAGTGTGAGTGGAAACATGAGGTGAGGCCATTCCGAGAACCACAGGGAAGGCGGTGAGATGGCAGCCCAGGGAGGAAAGGGGATTCGACGGCAGATAAAAGCTGGATAAGAAGCAGGGTTCAGGTGGCAAAGGACCTTACACACTTGTAGAGGAGTTTGGAAAGTATCCCAGAGGCAATGGGAAAGCATGAAAAGGTTTAAACCAAATGTGTGAATTTTTTATAGAAAGATCTACTTATTTATTTGAAAGGCAAAGTTAGAGAGAGAGACAGAGAGACAGAGACAGACACAGACACAGACAAACACACGTTCCATCTACTGGTTCACTCTCCAAATGGCTACAACAGCTGGGGTTGGACCAGGCCAATGTCAGGAGCCTGGAGATCCATCTAGGTCTCCCATGTGGGTGGCAAGCACTAGGGCCATTCTCAGCTGTTTCCCAGGCACATTAGCAGGGAACAAGATTGGAAACAGAAGACACAGGATTTGAACCGCCACCCATATAGGATGCTGGTGTGGCAGGTAGCAGCATTTAACCTGCTGTGCCATGATGCTGGTCCAAAATGTGTACATTTTTTAAGCAAAGAGGATGTTTCAAATAAGTCACCTTGGCCCCAATGCGAAGGTGATATGGGATGAACAAGACTAGAGTGGAATCAAGGCAAGATGAGATGGGTGGTGAGTTAGGAAGCTTTGGAGAAAACAAGTCCTTGACCTCCCCAAGTCTGTTTGTGTCATTCAAGCCAACCACCATGGACCATGTTGTTAACAGCTGTAAAAACCCCAGAGATCCAACTTTCTGAATGGTCCCTACCCAGAGTCCTTCAGGGTAGACTTCCAAATTCTCCAATTCTGTTCAGAACACGTATCAGTCTTTATGACCTGACTATGTCCATTTTCTTTTTTTTAAAACTTTTATTTAATGAATATAAATTTCCAAAGTACAGCTTATGGATTACAATGGCTTCCCCCCCCCCATAACTTCCCTCCCACCCACAACCCTCCCCCCTCCCACTCCCTCTCCCCTTCCATTCACATCAAGATTCATTTTCAATTCTCTTTATATACAGAAGATCAGTTTGGTATATATTAGGTAAAGATTTCAACAGTTTGCCCTCACATAGCAACACAAAGTGAAAAAATACTGTTGGAGTACTAGTTATAGCATTAAATAACAATGTACAGCACATTAAAGACAGAGATCCTACATGATATTTTTTAAAAATTAATTTTCTATGCAATTTCCAATTTAACACCAGGGTTTTTTTTTCATTTCCAATTATCTTTATATACAGAAGATCGATTCAGTATATAATTAGTAAAGATTTCATCAGTTTGCACCCACACAGAAACACAAAGTGTAAAAATATGTTTTAGTACTAGTTATAGCATCACTTCACATTAGACAACACATTAAGGACAGATCCCATATGAGATGTAAGTACACAGTGACTCCTGTTGTTGACTTAACAATTTGACACTCTTGTTTATGGTGTCAGTAATCTCCCTAGGCTCTAGTCATGAGTTACCAAGGCATGCTCAATCAGACTTGCCCCAAATGGTGGAGTTAGAAACGTGCCAGGGGATTCCAATACAATCCCATCAAGGTGGCATGTACCAATGCCATCTCACTAGTCCAAGTGATCAATTTCAGTTCACAATTGATGACTCTGATAGGTCTAAGAGTCAAAGGGATCACACAAACAAGACTAGTGTCTGCTAATACTAACTGATAGAATCAAAAAGGGAGAGAAGGATCCAACATGGGAAGCGGGATACATAGCAGACTCATAGAATGGCAGATGTCCTAAATAGCACTCTTGCCTCAGAATCAGCCCTTAAGGCATTCGGATCTGGCTGAAGAGCCTATGAGAGTATTGTAGGCATGGAAAGCCAAGACATCCTGGAAAAGAAAAAAAAAAAAAAGAAGACCTAAATGAAAGATCTCTGCAAGTGATATCCCAGTGGAAAGAACGGGGCCATCAAAGGAGGTACCTTTCTCTGAAGGGAGGAGAGAACTTCCACTTTGACCATGAGCCTATTGGAATAAGATCAAAGTCAGCGAACCCTAAAGGCTTCTATGTACATTTTCTTTAACTGAACCTGACTTCCTCAGCTTGACCTTTGGACTTTTTAAAGAACATTAGCTCGGGATCACCCTTTGGTCATTTCCATGAAGGTGTCACTGGTCAGTACGTTGGCATAGCTCTGGCCTTCTAAAGCCAAAACCCTGAGATTAATTCCCCCCAGTATAACCTGGGAAAGGGATTTAGACTCAGGGTTTTCTGCCACAAAACTAAACATATAAAGATGGTTTGCTGCCACAAAATCATCCATAATTGACTGTACAAATTATATATATTTCATGAGATATCACATTTAAATCATCCTTCATATGCACACATTTTACATAATAGTTATCACCATAAACATATTTTCACATGTAACAATATATTGTAGAGATGTTCTTGTTGCTACAGCTTTATAATTAACACTGGAAAGAACTTGGTTCTATCTCCTTAGCCAAGCTTGCTGTATCCACTAAGTGAACCTTAGCACAAACGAAAACAACTATAGAAAATGGTACGCAACAGGGGCCCCTTTCCTCCCGAGATGTGAAGGTCTTCTGAGAACACAGGAGCCAGTATCTGTTGAAGCTGTGCAGAGTGTAACGATGTGCCTCAAGCACTTTGCACACCCCTTTATTATTCATCAAGTGTCTGCTCATATCAACACTTCCCTTTCTAAAGCAATGGTTCTTAAGCTTTCTGTTTGTTTGTTTTGCTCAATACACATTGTGGACTTACACAATAGTTATCTTTAGTCATGAAAAATTCAGCAAAATAATTCCAACTCCTCTCCCACTCAAGAATATCATAATAAAAGTTAAAATGAGAGGACATTGGACTGTTTCTGAACATTTCAAAAACAGTTGCAAAATCTTGTACTTTGTTATACAAATTACATAGCTATAAAGATATCCTTAAATAATCACACTGCACCAATCTGAACCAATCTGAGAAGACTGGGGCACTAGGAAAGATGTCCTAGTGACCAGAAGCCTGGCTTAGCCACCTGTGCAACCTCTGTCTCATGGTGCAAGGCCTATGAGTGCAAGACGAAAGAGGCAGAGGGGAGGGAAAAAGCCACAGGAACTAATGAGAAGTGAAGAAAAGAGAGAAAGGAGCAAATGACTAGAAAAGAAATCATGGAAGCAAAAAGAAAAGACCTAATAAAGGTAAGCTAAAGAGTCCTTTAGAAAACAAAATGGTGGCTGGTGTTGTGGTGCAGTGGGTAAATCTACAACCTGCGATGTTGGCACCCCATGTCCTGACGCTCCACTTCTGATCCAGCTCCCTGCTAGTGGCCTGGGGAAAGCAGTAGAAGATGGCCCAAGTGTTTGGGCCCCTACCACCCACATGGGAGACCCGGAAGAAGCTCCTGGCTCCTGGCTTCGGCCTGGCTCAATCCTGGCCATTGCAGCCACCTAGGGAGTGAACTAGCAAATGGCAGACCTCTCTCTCCTCTCTCTCCCTCTCTCTCTCTCTCTTTCTCTCTCCTCTCTTCTCTCTTCTCTCTTCTCTTTCTCTGTAACTCTGCCTTTCGAAAAAATAAATATTTTTAAAATGTACTGACACCACAGCATATTAACTAGAAGTAGTTACAAAAAAAAAAAAGAAAGAAATTAAACTTCTTTTAAACCCTTGGAAAAAATCTAAAACTCTAATATAATAGAGTTATTTTATTATTGTTCCAAAACAATCCATTGAGCTACAATTCCCTCTAAAATCTGAAGCACCAAGACCTGCAGTCTGGATAAGTGCTTCTGCAAAAGATACAAATTAATTGCTAAAATTGTCATGATAACAGCTTCCCAGAGAGATGGCTAATTGCAAAATACCTCAATCCTTTCCCCGTGGATATTCATCTTCCAAAAAAAAAAGGAATAAGAGAGTAAGAAATGATGTCACTAGTATCCAAAATATATTCATCGGAGCCAGAAGCCAGAGGATGAAATTTATGTATAAAGCAGCATTTGAACTTGATTAGACTGGGTATTGAATTATTAAATCATTTCTTAAATAAAGGCGAGGTGTTGCTCTGGAAGGCAACAATGGGATAAAGCGCAGGGCAAGCTCCGGTTCTGAACAATCCCTTGTTCTATTCAAATCTCTTTAAATTCACTGAAATGAATTTGAGGCCTGCAAAGGTCATGACTGAAAAAAGAAAAACTCAAAATTGATTTAAAGGGGCTAATCAAGGAGATTTGCAGTACTTTCAAGAAACAACCTTCTGAAATGGAAGAGAATTGGCCAACAATTCCATTTTACTGAGCCACACGTTAATATAACAGCCAATTATTGTTCAACAAAAGCAATATCCCCGTTCATTCTTTTTCACAAGGTAACAGCTCTGGGCTGGGAGTTGAGAAAATAAAATGATGGACTAGACACACGCCACAGCAGAGTAAAAGTGTGGGGTAGGCTTTGGGGCTTTTTACCGGATGCCGTACATTTCATTAGCGGTTCTGAGTCTCCCACTGGGCTCTTATTTCTAACCCTTTTGTGTGGGGTTTTCCTTTTAAAATGATACCTCAATGCAAATGTCCACATTAGTGTAAGAAAACACTCAGCACATGTCTAAGGAACCTGTAGAATTGGCCGTGGAAAGCACAGAAATTTTTTTTAAAGCCAAAAATAAAGGAAATAAAATGGAATATTTTAGGAGGCCCTAGCAGGTGGGTATCTGGTGGCTGAAAACCTGCTCCAAAGCAAGACGACTGTAACTGTAGCAAGAGAAAAGACACTTGTGTTCCAATAATCCCAGCAAAACTAAATTGCAGACCTGGGTGGGGGTGGGAGCTGGAGGGAAGAACACAACACCCTTCAAAAGAAAAATAAAACAATGCACCCAAAATAGGCCCGATTATGTGGGTCACTGCATACTGTGTGTTTCCCCTGTAGCATTTTATCGTGGTTACTGTTGCCAAGGGACACTTGATGCTCTCATTATATATGTTTGTCTTTCACATCCACATCGCAGCCAGGTTTTTTTTTCCCCCTTCGATGCCCCCAGAACTGTAACAGAAATAAAAATAAGGAATGGACCCCATTATTACACAAATACCTACAAAGCAGAGGGAGTGACCCCCGGGGGTCACCGTGTTGTCCCTGGAAGCATTGATGCCCTTGCCCCAGGGCCCCCAGCCTTTTGTCACAGGGTCAAAGCCAGGACCTCAGCTGAGTATCCTCTGTGAAGAATTAACAAGTGTGACAATTTGTGGGCCCTCCCCCCTCGGCCCCTGGTCCGGCCTGCCTGAATGCTGTAAATAGAGACATCTGGATAGAGCCCTTTCACTGCAGTAATTGAAAATGAACACGGATCAAGTTCTGGCCTGTTGTATTCATAAATCTTGAGGCTTAATTACATTAAAGGGAAATCTAGGTCCCAGCTCTATGGAAACTGCAGATTCTATCAGGCGCTTGAATCATGAATCTTTAAGATAAGTGGGTTTTCTCTCCCCACCCCGCCCCCAACTCTTTAGCAGAGTTGAATGCGAAATTTTCAGATCAAGCCTTCCAGTGTGGACACAGCCAGGAAACTTCGGGGACCGTGTGCTCTCCGATTCGTCCAGGCGCTTCCACTGCATGTTCCCCGCATGACAAGAGCGGCGCTCCTCCAGGCCCATCAGCATGTCGGGGCCTTAAATTAGGCACATTTCTGGGAGTAATGATGACGGCCTTGACAGATTTGTAAAGTACATTCTTCCCCCACCCCCCGCCCCTTCCAGGTTGAGCAGGAAGAGTTGTGCATCTAGTTAAAATTTAATGAATTCCAAAAAAAGAAATTATGGCAATTTCATATTCCGAATGAAGTCCAAGCTCTCATCATCCCCTTTAAAAATAACAAGTTGAGAATTATACTCCTGAGTAGTTCTACTGAAATTTATAAATAACTCATCACAAAATGTCTTTGTTGCTTAATGTAAAAATTCATTCAACCGTATTACCTGAAAATAGATTTCAAAGCGAGTGAGTGCAGGAAGCTAGTGGTTTGTTCTATTTGTATTTTTGTGTTAATCGTGTGTACTGGGTTAGTTAGGCTCCTTGCAAATGAAAGAATAGGGAACACCTTGACTTCACTTACTAGAAACACATCCACATTAAAGACCAAGCAGAGTGAAGCCCTTTGAGGGCAGGTTTCAATGGGATTGGCGTCTGCCCAACATGTGTGGGGACCTCACATGTCTGCATACACAATAGATACTGTGGAGATGAGTTAATCAATGGATCTCCAAGAGCAGGCACTGTGGTGCATCAGCTTAAGCCACCGCTTGGGAGGTGAGCAGCTCAAATCAGAGTCCTGGCTGCTCTGCTTCCAATCCAGTTCCCTGCCAATGCACCTGGGAAAGCAGCAGCAGACAGTCCAATTGCTTCAGCCCCTGGATAGAGTTCTTGGCTCCCAGCTTCAGCCCCCAGGGCCACCACAGGCATCTGAGGAGCAAACCAGAAGATGGGAGCTCACTCGCCCTGTGTGTCTGCCTCTCTGCCTATCAAACAAACAAAAAAATTGTAAAAATTCTACTATAAATAACTATGTATGTAATATCCCTTCTTGGGGGTTGGTGCCATGGCTCTCTTGGTTAATCCTCCTCCTGCAGCGCCAGCATCCCATATGGGTGTCGGGTTCTAGTCCCGGTTGCCCCTCTTCCAGTCCAGCTCTCTGCTGTGGCCCAGGAGGGCAGTGGAGGATGGCCCAAGTGCTTGGGCCCTGCACCTGCATGGGAGACCAGGAGGAAGCACCTGGCTCCTGGCTTCAGATCCTTCAGATCGGCGCAGCACCGGCGTGGCGGCCATTTGGGGAGTGAACCAACAGAAGGAAGACCTTTCTCTCTCTCTGTCTCTCTCACTGTCTGTAACTCTACCTGTCAAAAATAATAATAATAATATCCCTTCTTTCCCAGTCCGTCCATTTGGGAAGTGAGTCATATGGGGTGGAAGCACTCTTTCTCTGTCTCTCTTACTCTCAAATTAAGTAAATAAAAAGTAATGAAGTAACTCCTTCAAAAAAAAAAAAAAAAGAAAGAAAAAAGAAAAAAGGATTAGCCAATATACAAGGGGCCTTGCAAAAATCCCTAAAAATGCACGTTATGGAAAAACTATGTATGGATTTCAAAAATTTTTGCACCAAAATAAACTACTTTTAATTCCATTTTTCTAAGAGTTTCTTGAAGTATCCTTGTGTTTGCATCCCTTATAAAATGTGGTTTGGTTCCACTGCGTTTCACACTTTGTAGAATGCACGAACACTTGATGTTCTTCCTCTCTTTATTTCACACTATATTTCTAAGATTCATTCAGTACTATTGTATGTTGTTGTAAGTAATTCATTTTACTGAGATACAATATTCTACTGTATGAATATTTTAAAATCTGCTCAGTGCTAGTATTACTATTGTAGTATCTATCTGTGCTCCTCTCAATTTTGGATGTTTTGTTTGTTCAATTTTGAGATGATGAATAATGCTCTTTAAGTATTTTTAAACATAATCTCCTTTTACCATGTGCAAGGATTCTCGTCTATGGCCTATGCTTGGGAGCTGAATTGATGAATCATAAAATACACAGGTATTTACATAAACTATATAGTATTGAACAGTTTTCAAACTAATTATACACATTTATACTGGTCTGTTTGCTCCACATTTGCACCAATAATGGAATAAAACATTTTTGTGTACCTACTGATATCTCATTTTGAATTTAACTTTCACTTCCTTGATTTCTAATGAGAATGAAGCACCTTCACTTTCTGATTGGCCATTAGCATAGGCTAGTCTGTAAAATGCTTGCGCAAATCTTTGGCCATTTCCTATTTATTTTCTATGAACGTCTTTGAAAACTCCTCCTCAGTATTACAAACATCCTCTCCCACTTGGAGCTTTATCATTCCGTTCTCCTATGGTGCCTCACTGAAAAGAACTAATTCTTAATGTACTATACTTATCAAGACTTTCCTTTTATGATTAGCACTCTTTGGATCTTGTTTACAAACCCCTGCTAATGCACCTGGGAAAGCAGAGGAGATTTCCTGGCTCTGGAGCCAGCCTGGTCCTGTCTGGGTATGGCAGCTGTCTGGGGAGTGAACCAGTAGCTGGAAGATACCGCTCTTTCTCGGTCTGTGTATGCATGTATGCGAACACTTGTGTGTGTGTCTCCTGTCACTCTGGTTTTCAAGTAAATAAATAAATAAATAAATCTTTTAAAAAGTCTTATGGCTTTTTGTATTTATGTATCTTATTGATCTTGAATGGATTTTTGTACATGGTCTGAGATAAGGATAAAGTTTCTTTTTTTTCCTATGGGCTAATCAACTTTCCTAGCACCATTTACAGACAAGTTCACAGCTTCATCAACAGTTTTCAGTGATTACAATAATAATAGCAACTCACTTCACTGTCAGCCACAGTTCTAACCAGTTTACACTTAATACCAGCTCTCTATTATGTTGTGACAGGCCTGTTATTACAGCCCTATCAGAAATCAAGTCTCCATCTCTATGGCTCTCTCTTCTAGTCCATTAGGATATTTCTCTATAATCATGTTTTAATTGCTACATATTTATAATACTACTTACTATCTAATAAGCCAATTCCCTGCAACTCACTTTTCTTCATGAGTACCTTGACCATTTCTGGCTTTTTATTCTTTGGTCTAAACTTTAGAATGCTCTTCTAATTCTAATATTTTAACATATTAATTTATAAGGGAAAATGCACTGACTCTAAACTTAATGGGAAGAATGGCCATATTTCAATAGAAAGTCTTCAAATGTGAAATTTTTGTTTTGCTTTTTAGGTTTCAATTCACTTATTTCAATAGTTTTATAATTTTTCCATAAAAGTTATCCATTCTTTAGATTTCTTTATGTTTTTGTAAGTGATATCTTATTACATTTTTAACTTGGTACTTACATATAAGCTGAAATTATATATTCTCATTTGATATTTAGAAAAATACATTTATATGTCTACCTTTTTAAAAGTTATTTATTTTATTGGAAAGTCAGAGTTACAGAGAGGGAGAGGCAGAATCAGAGAGAGAGAGAGAGTTCTTCCATCCACTGGTTCACTCCACAAATGGGCACCACAGCTGAGGCAGGGCCAGGCTGAAGCCGGGAGCCAGGAGTTTCATCCGTGTTTCTCACATGGGTGCAGGAGCCCAACGAATTGGGCCATCTTCTGCTGCTTTCCCAGGTGCATTAGCAGAGAGCTGGATTGGAAGTGGAGCAGCTAGAACTCAAACCAACATACATATGGGATGTCAGCACTGCAGGGAGTGGCTTTACCAATTATGCCACAGCACCAGCTCCATATTTCCACCTGAATCTATCAGTGTGGTAGATAAATTGATTTCCTCTTGTCAATCTGTCCTTTCATTCCTGAAATAAATTTTACATGCTAGATTTAACTTACTAGACTTGTATTCAATATTCTTGCAGCAACACTGATGAATGAGATTGACCTGTAACTTCCCTCTTAAGAACTTCTAACTTTTCGATATTAAGATTACACACTAATTGATTTTTCAATATTAAGCCATCCTTGCCGGGATAAACTCAATATTCTAAATTTAGTTTAATATTGTGAGTTTTCTTTGACTAGTTTTTTTTTTTTTTTTTTTTTATTTAAAGGCAGAGTGGACAGTGAGAGAGAGACAGAGAGAAAGGTCTTCCTTTGCCATTGGTTCACCCTCCAATGGCCGCCGTGGTAGCGCGCTGCGGCCAGCGCACCGCGCTGATCCGATGGCAAGAGCCAGGTGCTTACCCTGGTCTGTGCAGGGCCCAAGCACTTGGGCCATCCTCCACTGCACTCCCTGGCCACAGCAGAGAGCTGGCCTGGAAGAGGGGCAACCGGGACAGGATCGGTGCCCCAACCGGGACTAGAACCCGGTGTGCCGGCGCCGCAAGGCGGAGGATTAGCCTAGTGAGCCGCGGCGCCGGCCGACTAGTTTTTATATAAACACTATCCCACCCTCAAACCATTTGGAAGGAGTGGGAGATGCATCTGTTTCCTGTTGATGTATTCCTAGCATTGTTCCATGGCAGTTCTGAAATCTCACTGAGCCACTGTTGCCAGATCAACCCCACCTCCTGCCACGGGGAAGACAGCCTTGTAGGCTCTGGTTTTACTCTCTGGGAGCGGCTCCCCAGGCTGCTGCTCTTCGCAGCTCTTTGCTCTGCCCACTGCTCTGCCATGGTTCCTGGCTCTGCCCGATGACATGTGATTCTTTATTTACCACATTAGGTTACTTTTGATAAAGAAGTGGATTGTCCTCCAGCTGAGTAACTTCCTCAGCCTGTTTCCTGTATATAGACATTTGGGGAGCCAGAGGCCATTTTGAAATCTGACTAATCTCAGTCTGTTTTCTCTACAGCATACTCAGGAACTCCATGACCCTTTTATAAATCTGATTCCGATCACATGCATTGGCCATAAGCATACCCACAACTGCTTCTAACATGCCTCTCTCTACATCAACATGCACTTTGGGAGTGGCAAACTGCTGGGGGACAACCCCTTTAAGGTTCCCAGAAGCATCTACTAGGCTTCACCTTAACCCTTCAGCAGTCTTGACAAACAGTCTTCCAGCTATAACTCTGAATGTATCCAAGCCTTCAGGTTGCAGTTTAGTTTTAGATTTTGCTGGTTGTTTTATGACACACGTCAACATCATCCAGCCTCCACTAACAATGTTGTCTCCATATTTTCAGGCTCTGTCAGCAGTTGGCTTGCCATTTTTCCAACTCTGATTGTAGTCCGGTTCCAAAACCAATACTGCATCCTTTAGGCTTTTCTATAAGAGCACCCTATTCATATGTACCAACGTTTCTATCATTTAACTATTGCTGTATATCAAACTATCCTAAAACTCAATGACTTCAAACAATAAGCATTTACTCTTGCCCCACTGGGAATTTCTACTGGTTAAGCCAGTTGTGGCTGACCTTGTGGCTCACTGACAGGTACATGTTCAGCAGGCAGATCAGCTGGGGACTGGCACATCCAGAATCTGGAATGTCCTCACTCATTTAGGATGGGCTGAAATCACAGGGAAGACAGGCTTACATATTTTTCATATCCAACAAGCTAACCTGGGCTTCCCCACATGATGGTGTCAGGGTTCCAAAAGCATCGAAGTATACAAGCCCTCTAGAGGCACAGGCTGCCAACGAGCACAATATTTCTTCCATCACATTCTAATCATCAAAGCAGGACACAGAACCAACTCAGATGCCAGGGTGAAGGAAATGACTCCACTCTTTATGGAGAAGACACAACACCATGTTGTAAATGGCATGGCTATAGGGAGGAATGAAGAGCTGAAATATGGAAAGATGTTTTTCATGATCAATTTGATACAGGGAATATTCCAAATTTTCTAGAGTTCACATAAGACTGGAATAATCTATTCTTTTAATGTATAGTATGACTCCCCCATAATTCTTTCTGCGCCTAGTGAGGAAGTTTTACCTTCTTAAAATAGTATCTATTAAAGAATTAATTTGGGGGGGTGGTGTCATGGCACAATGGGTTAAGCCACCACTTGGGATAATCATATCCCATATCAGAGTGCTGATTCAAGTCCTGGCTGCCCAACTCACACTCCAGCTTTCTGCTACAGTGCCTGGGAAAGCAGTAGATGATGGCCCAAGTGCTTGGATCCCTGCCAATCATGTGGGAAGCACAGATGGAATTCCTGGCTCTTGGCTTCACCCTGGTCCAGTCCCACCATTGCAGACATTTGGGGAGTGAAACAGCAGATGAAATATCTCTGTGTGTGTGTCTCTCCCTCCTCTCTATCATTCTGCCTTTCAAATAAAGAACTCTTTTCTTTTAAAAAAAGGTTTGTCTAAGGTGATTTTTAAAGGAATTTACTAATACTTCAGATTCCCAGAGTCACAGAAAATATATGATAATTACCACAACATATTCTCATCAGTTCTTATGTTAATATGACATTAACACAAACAGGACAAATTTAATGTAGTTCACAGACACAGTTATAAGGATATAATGATACTTCAATTCATCCCTTCCTCCTTCCCTCTTCTTTCTTTTTTTTTTTAATTTTAGAGATAACATATTTTAATTTACATTATAGTCAAAGGCTTAATGTTCCACTAAATTAAAGAGTTCAACAGGTAAAAAGTAAAAATACCACAGATGAGCAGAATATAGGTGAGAGCTAGAATCAATAATCAAATAAAAAGATGTCCATCTCATTCATCTCCAGTAAATTTAAAAATAATCACAGATTGAGGGCCAGCACTGTGGCGTAGTGGGTAGAGCAACCACCTGCAGTGCCGGCATCCCATATGGGCGTCAATTTAAGTACCAGCAGCTCCACTTCCCATCCAGCTCTCTGCTATGGCCTGGGAAAACAGTAGAAGATGGCCCAAGTCCTTGGGCGCCTGCACCCACGTGGGAAGACCCAGAGGAAGCTCCTGGCTCCTGGCTTCAGATCAGCACAGCTCCGGCCACTGCGGCCAATTGGGGAGTGAACCGGCAGATGAAAGACCTCTTTCTTACTCTGTGTAACTCTGACTTTCAAGTAAATAAATAAATTTTTAAAAAAATAATAATCACAGATCGTTAAGACCATAGTAGTGCATCATTCTTAACCATTTGCTGCTCGAAAAAGATATAAAACAAAGTTTGATAAAACTGCATTTGCAACAACACTGATACACACAGGCTTTTCTCTTTGTTTTTTCCAGTTTTCTTCTTTTTTAACTTTAGCTCTCACATACAAGGGAGAACATGCAGTATTTGCATTCTGTGTCTAGTTTATGGAGGATATGATGTCCTCCAGTTGCATCCATTTTGATGCAAATAGTAGAACTTCATTCTTTTCATAGCTGAATATTATTCCCCTGCATATGTATATATATCACATTTTCTTTAACCATTCATCTGATGATGGACACCTTGGTTGATTTCATATTTCAGTGATTGTGAATAGTGCTGCTATAAACATGGTGGGTGCAGGTATCTCTTTTATAGAATGTCTTCCTCTCTAAGTTGATATTTATATTAAAGCATTTTATGTTATATTTTCTTCTGGAATGTTTCATTTTACCTAAAAGTTGTCAAATTTAATGATATAAAATTGCTTGTATCATCTCATAGCCATTCTAATCTCTGCATCTGTAGTTATAGCTTATTTTTACTTTTTTTAAAAAAATGTATTTATTTGAAAGGCAGAGTTACAGCGAGAGAGAACGAGAGAAAAAACAGAGAGAGAAAGAGATCTTCCATCTGCTGGATCACTCTACAAATGGCCTCAACAGCTGGGGTTAGGCCAGTAGGAGTCTGGAGCATCATCTAGGTCTGCACATGTGGGTGCAGTGGCCTAAGCACTTGGGCCATCCTCTGCTGCTTTCCCAGACACATTTGTAGGGACTGAATTAGAAGTGGAGCAGCTGGGGCTTGAACTGGTGCCCATACGGGATGCCGGCATTGCAGACAGCTCCTTTACCAGTTGTGCCACAGCACTGGCCCCTATTTTTCACTCTTAATATTACTTATCAGCACTTTCATTTTTCATTCATTCTTTTTTTAAAAAGATTTATTTTATTTATTGGAAAGTCAGATTTACAAAGAGTGAGAGACAGAGAGAGAAGGAGATCTTCCATCCACTGGTTCACTTCCTAGATGACTTCAACAGCCAGAACTGAGCCAGGCCAAAATCTCAAGCCAGTTCATCCAGGTCTCCCACGTGGGTAGCAGGGGCCCAAACCTGTGGGCTATCTTTCACTGTTAATCCCAGGCCATTAGCAGGGAGTGGGATTGGAAGTGGAAGAGCTGGACACAAGCTGATACCCATATGGGCCACTGGCATTACAGCCAGCAGCTTTACCCACTGCGCTACATGCTAGCTCCTCCTTCATTCTTTTTTTTTTTTTTAATCAGCCTTGGCAAAGATTTTGCAGTTGTTTTTACCTTTTCAAAAATCTTTTTAAGTGTGCCTCTTTGTTCATTTTTCTATGTCATTAATTTCTTTCCTTGTCTTCATGATTTCTCCCTAATAACCTCTAGTTTCTCATTTTTCTATTAATTATACACATTGCAAACCCTAATCTCATTTCTTTTTTACCTCTGTTTTCTCAGATATAAAGTCTGGCAAAATTTATTAAGCCTTTTAACTCCTGTCCTCGAGTGCAACTTTTTTCAAATGTTGAGAGACTTTTCATATTTATCTTTACCACTCAGGGTCCCTATTACACTACCCTGGACACCTGTTCCACCCATTAGTCTGTCTCTTGAACATAGGAAGATTCTTTCCTCTGTTTGGTTACCACCTCATCTCTCTAACAAAAATCCCCTTACTCAATGTCCTTACATATAGGCAGGACATTCCCTGAACTGCTGCCTGACTCAGTAAAGAAGAAAACACCCATTTCTAAACCACCAGGATGCTATTATTGTGATATCTCACCCAATTGCCCTAGGATCAACCATGCTCTCAACTTCACAGCCACACTCCATCATATGAGACCTTGGGCTACAGTAGACCTCATATCAGCTCATCTGTTTTCCTTCTTTCTGAAATTCTTCCCTCATCTGGCCCTCTATATTTTGTTCTCTATATTTTTAATGGCTGTGTATTTGTACTATTTCTTTAATTTCTAGTGATTTATTTCAGGAGAAGTAGCCAACAGCTTTACTCAATCTATCACCTTGAAAAACAAGCCCTCACAGCTGTTAAAAGCATGTAAGCACTATCTAACTGCACTAAACCAGAGTGGGCACATCTCAGCAAGACTCAAGAATCTCATTTCAGGGCAACACAGAAAAGAAATCAAATTCAAAAGGATACACTTGGGTCATTAAGAAAAAAGTATTTTAAATTTTTATAATATTCTGCTGAGAAAGAAAATGATGCAACACATTTTGGGGTTTTTTTCTTTTTTCTTTTTTATTTCATAAATGTGAATTTACAAAGTGCAACTTTTGTATTGTTGTGGCTTCCCCCCCACAACCTCCCTCCCTCCCACGGCCCTCCCCTCTCCCTCTCCCATCCCGCCCTTCATCGAGTTTCATTTTCAATTACCTTCATATACTGAAGATCAACTTAGTATATACTAAGCAAGGATTTCAACAGGCTGCACTCACACAACCGCACAAGGAATAGGGTATTGTTCGACTAGTAGTGTTGTTTTTAAGTTTCATAGTAAAACACATTAAGGACAGAGATCCTACGTGGGGAGCATGTACCCAGTGACTCCCGTTGTTGATTTAATAATTGGCACTCTTATTTATGACGTCAGCAATCACCCAAGACTCTTGCTATGAGCTGTCTAGGCTATGGAAGCCCCTTGAGTTCACCGACTCTGAACTTGTTTAGTCAAGGCCGTGTCATAGTGGAAGTTCCTTCCTCCCTTCAGAGAAAGGCGCCTCTCTCCTTGATGGCCTGTTCCTTCTGCTGGGGTCTTGTTCACCAGGGTCTTTCATTTAGATTGTTTTTTGCCACCGTGTCATGGCTTTCCATGCTTGTGAGACTCTCATGGGCCTTTTAGCCAGATCCGAATGTCCCAAGGGTTGATTCTGAGGCAGGAGTGCTATTTTGGGCATTTGCCATTCTATGAGTCTGCTGTGTGTCCTGCTTCCCCCGCAGGATCATTCTCTCCCTTTTAATTCTATCCTTCATTATTTGCTTACACTGGTCTTATTTGTGAAATCTCTTCGACACATACCCTATCTTTTTGATCGGTTTTGTATTTATACTTATCACTTTACCAAGTGCGCTGGCATTGGTACCTGCCTCCTTGGTAAGATTGATTTTAAATCCCCTGGCACATTTCCAGTTCCACCATTGGAGATAAGTCCGAGTGAGCATGTGCCAACCTATATATCTCCTCCCTCTCTTATTCCCACTCCTATGTTTAACAGATGCAACACATTTTGGAAGGTATTTCTCTCTTTGGTTCTGATATTTTTATCTTTTTTATTTTCATCAACCAAATACACTTAAATACACTTAAATACACTTAAATCTCCATATCCTAAAAAGACCTTATTTATTTTACCTTCAAACTTCTGTCCCCACCCTTTCCTTCCTACTAACACCAGAATTCAAGAGTAGCGGAAAGTCACTTCTGAGTTCACTCCTTAACCCACAGCATATTGTTTCATACATCTGCTGTCTTGCTGAGACATGTCTTAAATATCATTAAAAACTGCCCAGTGGCCAAAACCATCAGCTTCTTCTTTGGTTCATTTCAATGCATTTCTGTTTCAGCTGCCAATTCCCATCCACCAATGAGAATTAGTAGCCTTTACTCTTCATATTCACAGCTTGGCAGAACAGTCTTAAAACTGTATGAACACAGAGTAGAATTGGAGAGTAAAGTGAATAGCTTCTAATGTTCAACAACACAGAAGGATAACTATGGTTGACAACAATTAAATATTTCAAAATATAGCAGAGAGGATTTTGGATATTCCCAGTACAAACAAGTGGTGGCTAAGGTGATAATTATGTCGGTAACTCTGTTTATCATTCCATGGTACGGACATGCAATGAAGTGTCACTCTATCCCATAAATATGTACACTGACTGTGTCAATTAAAAATCAAAAATATTTTAAAGACTTTATAAATAATGTTTGTCTTACAGTAACATATCGCAGCATTAACACTTGCTAGGTAAGTGACATTTAGCTCATGCCTTCACCTTTCAGCACCTCCATTTCTCTTCCATAAATGGGACACTGAGTTGTTAGTATTACCTCAGACGATACTACGAGGATTAAGTGGACACACGTGAAACAGTTAAAACAGCACTTGAATGTAACGAGTAGCAGCAGTACTAGCAGCAGCAGTATACCTGGTAACATGAAAGTCTCTCCTCTTCTATATTGTTAGTTCTCAAAGGGAGGGACCCTCATCTCTTACTCTTCAGGCAATATAGCAAAGTGGCCAAGCAGAGACAGGGTAAAAGATGACCCTGGAATCTTCCGTTTCAAGAGGGCGACCTGAGTACACGTTGCAGCCTCCCTTCCCGCACCTACCAACGTTTGTTGACTTGAATTAATCTGAAGTACTTGTGTGAAGCTTACAAAGCAATGGCTCCTCATTATCGTTCTGGAGTGAGATGGTTTTCAAAGAAGCGTGACCTAGGTAGAGAGGTCTACCTTTACACCACTCCAAGTTTCGGGGAGTTCAAACTGCAGTCCGAAGCAATGTTGATTTAAAATGTCTTATCTTCCTGTATCTCCAAGGAGCCTTTTGTTCGTCTGTCTCACACAGAGGCTCATGTACACCATCCCAGGTTCATGCTACGATCTTGACCTGTCCCTTTCTCTCTGCTACTCTCAGCGTTCAAGAACTCTTCTCACCATGCCACCAACCCCTGCACTTCTTCTGCTTAGATTCACTTACTGATTTTATCTTAAAAACAAAAATAAACCAATGAATCTTTCTGTCCTTTTCTCTCCTTAGCGAACAAGAGAAATATATAAACCTTTTTGTTACTTTTCATCCTGTCAAACTTAGATTAAGTATTTGTGAGATAAACTGGAGACTTCTGAGACAGCTACTTGTTTTCTACCAAAAAAAAACTCACTCATAAAATATTACTTTTTATTTTATCTGAGATAAACTTCACTTACTAAGAATCCTAAGCCCAGGGCAAGGGTTTGGCTAAAAGGTTAAAATATCACTTGGGACACTTGCATGCTGCATTGCTGTAGCGCAGTCCTTGCTTGGAGTATCAGCTCCATTTTATATTTTTTTTTTCTTTTTTGATAGGCAGAGCAACAGAGGAAGGAAGGGTGGGAGGAAGGGAAAGAGGAACAGCAATCTAATCTGCTTGTTCCCTTCCAAGTGGTTGCAATGGTTGGCTGGGCCAGTCCATGCCAAAGCCAGGAGCCCAGAACTCCATCTGGGTCTCCTCTTTGGGTGGCAGGGGCCTAAGCATTTGGACTATCCTCTGCTACTTTCCCAGGCACATTAGTAGAGTGTTGGATTGAAAACAGAACTCAAATGGGCACTGCAATATGGGATGCTGGCATGGCAAGCAGCAGCCTAACACGCTGCACCACAATGCCAGCACCCTGCTTCACCTTCAATCCCCCTTCTGGCTGACGGGCATCCTGGGAGGCAGAAGGTGACGAGTCAAATACTTCAGTCCCTGTCACTCACATGAGAGATCCTGGTTGGGTTCCAGGGTGCTGGCTTTGTCCTATCCCAGCCCTGGCTGTTGCAGGCATTTGGGGGGTGAACCAGCAGATGGAAGACAGGTGTGTGTGTGTGTGTGTGTGAGAGAGAGAGAGAGAGCAGCTGATCCCCCCCAAATCCAGGAAGGCTTCCAGGACAGATACAGACTTTTTTTTAGAAGATTTGCTTATTTATTTGAAAGGCAGAGTTACAGATAGGCACAGGCTAAGAGAGAGAGAGAGAGATCTCCCATCCGCTGGTTTACTCCCCAGATGGCAGCCAATGGCCAGATCTGTGCCGATCCAAACCCAGGAGCCAGGAGCTTCTTCAGGGTCTCCCACACAGGTGCAGGGGCCCAAGGACTTGGGCTGTTTTCTACCACTTTCCCAGGCCATAGCAGAGAGCCAGATTGGAACTGGAGCAGCCAGGACTCAAACCTGCACCCATGTGGGATACAGGTGGCAGCTCTACCCCCTATGCCACAGTCCCAGCCCCAGGACAGATAGAATATTATCCAGGAAGATCCCATGTCTCAGTTCTACTCAGGAACTCCACAAGCACACTCTACCCTGGGTTTTATACTTGGGGGAAAATTGATTCACTGGAATAAAGCATTGCCGAGACATCCTATTCTATATGGATGAGAACAGAATCCAGGCTGTACAGCCAGTTCCTTCTCAGATGGAATGTTGCATTCCTGTTTATTCCACAATTATTCTTGAGAACTATAAGTGAGAAAGTGGGGAAGATGAGGGCCACAAAGACCACCTGGGAACTTGTCCAGCACTTCCTTTTCTACATGATGGTGCTGTCACTGATGTGTCTAGAATACAACCCCTTAGCATATAAAGGCTTCTAACATTTATAGGACACTTTCTGGAAGTTTTAGCAGGTTTCTCAAAATTTGTTAAAACTCAGTATAAAGACTTTCTAATGTCTTAGTGCACTAATGTTTGGGCCCAAAACTCTATAGCTTTAGAAGTTCCATAAAGTGCACCAGGAAAAGGAGATGTTTAACTCATCAATTTCTGTTCTTGTTATGTAGGCTATACAGAACACACATAAGAAAAGAACCAAGAGCAAAACATCAAGGAAATAAGCACTGGCTATTTCCTCCGATGTCTCCCTAGGTTCATAGTGCTGCCTATATTTTCACATCCATCAATGACTGCTCCAAGGTTGAGGTTTAGAAGCAGAACTTAGAAACCGAATACTAGTTCTTCTGTCTGATCCCATTGTATTCTGTCTTTTAGAAGTTCTTTACAGATTCAAGGATGTTTCTTCTCTATGACTTTATTAATTAAATTAGCAAATTATAAAAATCTTTTATATAGTCATTTGTTATTTGTTTTCTTTGTCTGATTGTTTAAAATAATATGCTTCAAAATTTCATCAAGATGATAAACATTATTCAACCCAACCCCTGTCCTGAAAATGTGGCTTCTAAGAGACCCACAGAGTCCATGCTTCACAAAGAGGAGAAAACACCTGATTCCACTGTCTCCTCTCCCTTTTCTCATCTTTCCTCAGTTAACTTGTGCACAGCTTGTGTGGTGAAGAACTCCTGTGTTTAGAGGACTTTGACTTTGAGCTTGTTGCTTTAGAACCCTGGAAACTTTCATTTATATATTTACCTATACTCTGCTTTCAAGCTAAAGCATGAGATGAGCAGGGCATCATTCCAGGAGTTTGCAATTCCAACTGCACATGAAACTCAGTCTGTGTTTTTGAGATCATTTTCCCCAAAATGGAAAGAAACTTTCAATACAGTTAGTAAAAGGCGGCAGTGGAAGGTTGCACATTGGGAAATTTCCTTTTCTCTTTGCTATGTTTATGCCCAGGAAACTGATAGCCTGCCCCTTCCTCTGGGGCTTGAAGGTGCAGGGAAGGTGTAGTTTATGGTAAACTTTTATTTGTTTGGCAGGGGTGCTGTGGGCTCCCTCTCGCTGAGCATCTTCATGAAAACACGAGAACATGACAGCCCCAGCTCCTGTTCTCCTGACTAAAGCCGCTGTTTCTTAACCAAATTCTTTCGCCCAGCTCCTCCAGTTGTCACAGCAATGTCTCACTGCTGTGTCAGCCAGGTCAGCCGGATAGGGATCTACATGTGTCTGCTTTTAAATACACTTAGTTCCCATACTGTCAAGAAACATCTCGTTAAGTTGCCTAAATAGTTTGATCTTTCAAGCATTGGAATCAGTTGCCATAGAAACAGATGTTCGAAGATGTGGACCTACAATTTTATATTAAATTATGTTTCCTTCCAATTCCCACAAGCTTCACATTTGCGTGCTCTGTCCTCTGGGGATAATAGCACAAATAAAATTCAATCCTCGTACCTCCTTTGTATTACACTTTTTTTTTATTGAACATCACATTGCACTCAGAAAGTTGGCCACAGCATATTGCTGTTTCATATCACTCAGTATTAGATAAGACCTGAAAATATTGAGATAATGGTCATAGTGACTGAGAAAGCGAAGGGGGGAAGCATTGGGCTCTGTCGCCTGTTCTCCAACTGCACTTCAGACAAAGTTAAAACTGCACAACTCCATTGACTGGTCATCTTGAAACAAAGAACAAAAGCTTAATCACATATCTAGACAGGGCAATTAAAGTCAAGACCACAGAAATCTAATTCTCCAAGCACATTCATGCATAATCACCACTTGGAAACATAGTCTATACTGAAAAGACTCTGTGTCTGTATAGAATCTGTACTTTTATGAGACATTTCACATAAAGACGATGTCAGTGGCAAGGGACAATCCAACAAAACATGGGAGGACGACTTTCACTCCTCACAAAGACTAAAACTGGTGGGTCTGTACCTTTCTTTTACGAGAAAGAAAATAGACACTACTTTTCCAAGAATTTACTGCTAAATTGCTGTCTGCAAAAGGCATACATAGAAAAGAAAGAGAATGATGGGTTAGGAGCTGGGAAGACCAAATACTGACTCTGTATCTTAGCAGATGTATAACGTGGGGCACATCACTTAGTCTCTGAACTCTCATCCCCTCTGTGATGAGCATGTCTACCGGAAAAAGATTTTATGTAACAATCAAATGAAATCTTGTACACAAAGCACGCAGTTCAGCAAGGCCTTAGAATATGTTAATTTGTTTTTGTTTTCCCAACTCCATCAGGAATTCCTGTACTTAAAAGCAAGTTCTCCTTCCTGGTGGCTCTTGCAACTTGACCAACCAGTTTCATGGGTGGATCACAGGGGCCTGTGTAACCAGACCTCCCCTAGCATTCATGGTCTGAAATACAATGAGATCTCACCTAGTTAAGGATCCCTCATGCTTTAACAGAATCAAGTCCCTTTTCACACTTACACACAGAGGGAGTACAACAGAAGATCAGACTGAAACCCCCAAGATAGTTTAAATGTATAAGAAATGTGTTCGGGAAACATCTGTAGGGGAAAATACAGAAAGTGAAATCTGACCCCAAAAGAAGAGAGGAAAGGAAAGGAAGGAAGTTTGGGTAGAAGCTTTCTAGATTACCACACAGAAGTGGGGGGAAATCCTCAAGCCAAGTCAGCCATCAGAGGAGTCCCATGTCTCCCAGGAAGGGCCCGTCTCAGTACCCCAGCCACACTCCCCCAAGGGCAGAGAGCAGACCTCAGGAAACATGGCCTCATTACAGAACTAAGACATGAATGCTCTAGGATGCCAGCACTTCCTATTAGGCTTCACATTTTCTCCAATTGTAAACACAACCTTAAGTCAAAACTTAGGTATTTCAAAAAGGAGTACTGGCACACAGAAAGCCAATTGTAAACCAGTAAGATGTATACAAGCTGTGTACAGGCAGCACTCCTGACATTGGCTCCACTCTGCCTGAAGTCCTTGCCACTGCCAGAGGACACCTGTGCGAGCATCCCCCACTGCAGAGGACCCTCTCTTTACACCTCTACACCTGGAGCCTTCCTCTTCAGCTACCTTCACAGCTGTGCTGTATCCTGAGCCACCTCCCAGTTCTCACCCCTTACATAATCATCTTCCTGAAAAGGTCCAAACACATGTGCCTGAAAAAGGGCATTAGTTCATGCCTACTGTTGTGATGGGTAAATCCCCAAAGCTCAGTAGCCGTACATAAGTGAGCTTATTTTCTGTACATCCAACAATTCGTGCAGGCATACAGTGGTTAGTCTTTGACACCTATGTTGTTGGTCAACCTCTGGGGACTGCAGGACTCTTCTTCCAGCCAGCAGAAAGAAAAGGAAAGCATATAGCATAGGCTGACCACAGCATCCACCACTTCCACACAAATTTGTTGACAAGAACAAATGGCATGAGCATATCCGACTGCCAGAAGTGTTGGGAAAGGTAGTCTAGCTCTGTGCCCAGGAGAAAAAGTGGACAGATTCATGAGCCCTTCACCATCTCTGTCGAGCAGGATCCAGTGCTGGGCCCCGAGGGCTGGGTCTCAGACTGATCTTGAATTATTACCTCTGTCAAGGGGAGCTGCAGTGTTGCTCTTAAAGGTTTCTGGGGGCAGGCATTTGGCACAGCAGTTAAGCTCCCAGCTGGGACACCTGCATCCCATAGCAGAATGTCTAAGTTTTGAGTCTCTGCTCCACTTCTGCTAATGCACACACACTCTGGGAGGCAGCAGATGATGGTTCAAGTAGTCGGATCCCCGCCACCCATGTAGGAGACCCAAACTGAGTTGCAGGCTCCTGGCTTCAGCCTGGCCCAGCCCTGATTGTTGCAGTATCTGGGGAGTGAACCAGTGGGTGGGAGATCTCTCTTTGTCTCTCCACCACTCAAATAAAATAATTTATTAATTAATTAAAATACTATCTTTGAAAGGAAGTGTATCTTAGCCAAATTTAATAATAATGATGAATAAAAGGTTTTAGAAGTTGGTTTCATAACCTACACACCAGACTGTGAGCTGCTTGTGGGCTAACTTCAGGAACTTAGTGTTTCCAGCAGGGAAGAGACATTGTGTTCTAAGTTATAAACAACCAATTCATAAACAAACCTTAGTAAGAAAACCCATCTGTAAACTGGTAACTAAATATGTATGTGTGCATACACGCATATATTTTGTAAAACCTGGAAATAGTGTGAATTTGGATACAAGATAATTAGCAATTGTCTTCCAAATGTAACAAGCTTAAATTATTATCATCAGAGAGGAGTAGGACCAAGGTGTATTCAGAAGTGACTACTTATGATCATTTGGGATTTTCTCTGTGCAATCTTTAAAATGTCACAGATCAGCTCAACACCATTATACTGATTATTTTCTGTGGGTTCTGTGGCAACAGACCAATTAAAGATACAGCTTTCCATTAACCTCCAGTGAAGCCACACACCTATTATGAGAATGAAAATTGTGGACTCCGTTTATTGAGTTAAGATGAAATTTTTATTATTACATATATGCAAAAATGCCACTTCAAACACATGCTTCAAGAGAATGCAAAAGACTGCTAACAGTCTAACCACTTAGCTCAAGCAACAAACAACAGCATCCTTTATGTTTAAGCTACTTCAGAGCTTCCTCTTACTTCTGGTGACAAATAGTTCTTCATAATCCACTAAAAATATAATCCTGCATTGTATGGTCCATTTTTAAAAAAACAGGCAATATCACGGGCTTAGAAATTAGAGGCAGGAAATTTCAGGCTGGCTAAGAAGCTGAACAATACATTCCTGATTAGAGAAATGTGCATAGACTGTCTTCTAAATGCATTTTGCATTATAAAATATTTCTGTAACTCTTATAGACACATCAACATAAGTGCTATTATGCTTGTGATGTCTGCATTTATACTAATGGAATTAGATCAGAGGTATTACAGCGTGATAGAAAGAGTTCTGATGTATGAGGCTAAAGACCTGCATTCCTGACTCAGTTCTGCATTTGCTAGCAAGGTGACCTTGAATAAGTCCCCTGATTTCTGGGAACTTCGGTTCCTTCATTTGTAAAACCAAGATTTTGATTAAAAGGACTTAGTCCACATCCAGTATTCTCTATGACGTGTTTAACCTTTTGAAATTTCCATTTCCACAACTAGAAAGCTCTTTGTAAAACTATTTACCTTGTTTTTATCCTAGGGTTATCTTAAAGATCAAAAGAAAGAAAAATGTATGAAAAAGAGCTTTGGAAATTGCAAGGTGCTATGCAAATGTAAGATGTTTTAAAGAAAATAATCACACTCAAAATATCCAGCTCTTTTGCATGTCTACTTAATCTAGACTGAAGGGTAGATATAGTAGCATTTAAGATTCAAATAAGCTAAAGATCTAAAGATCATCTAGAAAGCTGAGAAGTACTTCCATTTTTAATAAGCTGCAGCAGATACCTAAATCAGGACAAAGAAACACTGTTTACAGCCAGAGAGTCAAGAATCCTCATAATACCACAATGCATTACGGATTGGGGCTGCAGCCTGCCTTCGTTACCAACCCAAATCAAAATGCCCCCTACAAGCCTCACACAAAACGCACGTATATAAAGACTACATCTGTGGTACTCATAAAGTAAGCTCTTTAGATAAAGGTAAGGCATTACTGCTTTGAAGAAATGCATCATTTAGCAGGAGACAGACAGACCTACAATGTTCGAAGGGTAAAAACAGAAAAGGAATAGACATCCAGGGGTGTTTGAAGATTGGTTAATGCACTGTCAGTGGGATGGCTAAATAGCATAGAAGCTGTAGGGTGGTTACTCTGATTGCCCATTAAAGCCCATCTGTGGAGGATGTTTTAAAACAATGCATTCATATTTTCATTCCTTCTTTCACTTGGGCTCTAGGCAGAGTCCTTAGCAAGAACATCATTAATAGCCAACAGCTGGGCCCTTGCCGCCACTCCAGTCAGGTTAAAATTCTAGTTGTGTCACTTGTCATCCCTGTGAAATTAAGCAAGATGTTTAAGTTCTTTGAGCCTCAGTTTCCTCTGCATTACGGAAACCATTCCTCAATTCCCAGCTGTGAACGGAGAATGATACAAAACGGAGTCATTACAAAACTCAGACAGAAAATGAGATTTGAGCATATACATAGTCCACAGCATAGTCCACGGCACATACTAAGTGGTAGCTGTTTATTACAGGATTATTACCGTTGGCAAGGATCATTAAGATTCACCGAGAGACTAATGTTTGACCCCATCCTATTGTAACTCTCCTTAACTCCTCTATGTAAGTGTTTCATAACTGCAGGCTGTGACCATGTGATCCATCATAAGATCAATTTGGTGAGACACACTGTTTGCTATTTAACTAGAGGAGAATTAAACAGAATAAAGTAGAGTTGAAATGGATTGGTATGCAGTGGAATGGAATGGAGGGCAGGGTATAGGAGAGAAATGGCACGGAGTGGAATGGAACACAGAACAATGCAATGGAGTGGAGTGCAATGGAATGGAAATGGAATGAAAGGAAGTGGAATGGAGTGGAGTAGAGCACAAGAGAGGGGCATGGAGTAAAATGGTGTGATGTGGAGTGGAATGCAGTATAGTGCAGTGCAGTGCAGTGAAATGCAATCCAATCCAATGCAAAGGGAGAGGACAGAGAAAGTAGATTAAGAAGTGTAATATACAAGTATATCACATGTAATAAGATTACTATTATATTCAATCTTGGGGGGGTGGATGGATGGATGTTAGCAAGATACATGAAAAATTATTTCCTAATGTGAAATACTATCAAAACATTTTCAAAGTCACAACCCTCAACATTTCCATCGTATCCTCTAGAATCCTTAGTTTCCCAGTGAGAATCCCAAAGAAAGGCAATGTGTAACAGACACGGAGTCACAGAAAAGAGACAAAATTTCATAAAGGATATTCTCATGTTTTTGTCTTTTGGACTATTAAAGGGTGGTAACCATGATGTTTTTTCTATGATTAATATAGTATTTTATAGTCTACAAAAATTAATTACATGATCATCTGTAACATGGGAATAATAATATAATCTGCCCCATAATTTTGTTGTGGAAATGTGTAAACACATGTAAAATCCTTAGACTGGCATCTTTCACAGAGTAGATGCTCAGTAGGTAGGATTTGATTCCATGATTATACAGTGATTGGATGGGGTACTGCAGACCTATTTGGTAGATGAAAAAAAAAAGGTCACTTGAAGAGATCCCAGGCCATGCTGAAAGTTCCACAGCTAATAAGTAACAACTAAGGTCTTCGACTTTGCCTGCCTCATCCATCCAGTCATTCCACTGATACTCATGGAGTGCCAGGCTAACCCCAGGCACAGAGAATGTTGGAGGTGCAACCCCAACTTCTACAAAACTTACAATGAAATGGTCTTTCTCCAAGATTTATCATGTTTCTATCATACAGGCATCAACTACATAATTGGTCTTTGCTGTATGCCTGCAAGAAGATTAAATCTAAAAAGATATGCATCTTCCAGTGTCTTGAAAAATCAGTCAATGCCTCCTCTGTGTGTGTCTGCAACCTCCAGAGTTCATCGTACCATGGCCTGGGCATGCTGTGTTGCAATTCTTTGGATAATTCTCTCCCCCTTGCCTCAACACAAGACTGTCATCTCCCTAGGGGCACAGAGTAGCACAGACAAGCTACACAATAAACATTGGTTGATTTTAGATGAATAAAAGGGTTATCATATCAGTGTAGATGCCCTAGTTTTTCATAATACCCAGATTGATCTTCCGTTTTCTAAAACTTTTGCTTATTTCCATTTTATTTAATGCAGAGAGACTGAAGGTTTTCATTCACTGGTTCATTCCCCAAATGCCTACAACAGCCAGGGATGGGTCATGCCCAAGCCAGGAGCGAGGAGTTCCATCTTGCTCTCCTATATGAGTGGTCAGGATCCCAATACTTGAGCCATCCTCTGCGGCCTCTCAGGACACGCATTAGCAGGAAGCTGGGATTAGGAGCAGAGCCAGGACCTAAACCAGGCACCCCAACATAGGAAATGGATATCCCAAGCACTAAAAGTCAGCCTCAGGACTTAGTTTTTAATGTCGCTGAACAGTTTTTATTTATTGCTTGGGTTTTGGAAAGTTATGTTTTGTGTCTCTGTTTGGGGTCTCCTGTCCCAAGGAGGTTTATCAGCTTAAGAAGTGCAGCGAGCTCAGTGGGATCTGAAGTAGTCAGCAGGCAACTCATATCACTCACATGCACTTCCTAGATCCTGAGTGCTAGGAAGGTGAGGAACAGAAGAAAAAAGCCAATAAAATGGTAGAGGAGAGAGAAAAGGCAGTGAAGATGAGAAAGATGGTAGAAAACCGCTAACATGCATTTAGAAATGACAAAGCAAAACTACCGCCACCACAATGCAAACGTGTGATGACCTGTCCCCTCCTCCTTCCCACCAGATCAAAACAAGTGTCTAGTTGAATCTTCAAAACATGAGAGCATATATGTGTATATTATATAATGTACAGATTCTCACACACACATAGAACATACAGAGAAGACAGCAGAATAGGGAGGGAGCTTACTGGTAGTCTGGGAGAAGACAGATTAATAAAAGCGAAGATAGTGTAGTCTCAGGAAAGAATTAGGGAAAAAACATCAGAGGAAACTCTTCCGTAATTAGAGGGACACAGTGGACACATATGGAGGACACAGGCGCCCATGGCTCAGGACCCAACTGCCGAGAGGCTCTGCACCAGTGCTGGAAAGAGAGGTGAGACAAAACCGCAGTAGCCCGAGACACTGGTGGAAAAGCAGCATGAAGAGCCTAGAGGGAACAAGGCTTGAAGCCCCACGGGGGAAAGCACACCAGCCTAACTAAAGGAGAGAAAAAATAAAAGGGACTGTACAGACATGATTCTCTCTCCAATCACCTTACAAAAGCCTAGGAGCTGATAGAGCAGGTGCCATTTTGGACATACGTAACAGCTGCGCCAGCTCGGGGCTGCACCTGACAACCAGCCAAACAGAAAAACCTGTCTCTGGTGGGGAGTAATAACAGGAGACTAAGACCTAATGAATGTGTGGAACTTATGAACTGGGACTGTGAGGGAAAAAAAAAAAATGAGGGTGTGTGGGAGAACGCACGGTGTGGCTGAGACATGAGTAGTCTCTGTGGGAGACACCACAAGCTCAGATGGCCCTGGCTACCCAATGAGAGACACTGCAGGGGTATCTGAGCTTACACTGAGGACTGCACAGATCCTTTGTGTGGTCCTTGGGACAGAGCAGACAAATATTATACCCACTAGGGCTAGCGCTCAGGCACTGATCGCCAGTGAGGAGAAGAGAACAGCTGAGCGGAATTACTTCCCTTCTGATTAAAAGAGAGAGAGAGAGAGAAGAGAGATAGAAGATTTACCACACCAAACCTGGGTGTGTCACGTTAGGTACACCTTTAACCCTGAAGAACTGAACAGAGCTCTCTGGCCACACCCACCACAAGCCTCTAGAGAGTCACTGAAAGCAGACAGTCCAATTACAAATGCCAAACAACAAACGCAACAACCAAGGAAACAAGAACAAGGAAGACAACATGACACTCCCAAAAGAACATGACACATCAAAACAAGATTATGAAGATGATGAGATAGAAGAAATGCAAGAAATGGAACACAGAATGTTTATGATAAGAATATTTAGAAGTAATCAAAAACAAATGCATAAACTACTGAAATCCATGCAGGACATGAAAGAAAATCTCTCTCATGAAAATGAAATCTTAAAGAGAAATCAAAATGAAATGAGGAATTTGATAGAACATGAAATTGAGATATTGAAGAGAAATCAAAATGAAATGAAGGATTCAATGGAACAAATAAAAAATACAGTTGAGAGCCTTAAAAACAGAAACAGTGAGGCAGAAGAGACAATATCAGACTTAGAAGACAGAGCACAGGAAAGTATACAGTCAAACAAAAGACAAGAGGAAATTAGAAATCTTAAAAAAAAAAAAATTCAGGTTCTAGGAGTTCCTGAAGGCATGGAGAGAGAGAAAGGATTAGAAGGCCTTTTTAGTGAGATACTAGCAGAAAACTTCTCAGGTTTGGAGAAAGAAAGAGACATCCAAGATAGGAAGCACACAGAACTCCCAATAAACATGACCAGAAGAGATCCTCGCCACAACACATTGTAATCAAACTCACCACAGTGAAACATAAAGAAAAGATTCTAAAATGTGCAAGAGAAAAATGCCAGATTACTCTCAGAGGATCTCCAATTAGACTCAGAGCAGACTTCTCATCAGAAACCCTACAGGCTAGGAGGGAATGGCAAGATATAGCCCAAGTTGTAAGAAAAAAACCTGAAATTTCATATTATATCCTACAAAGCTCTCATTTGTGAATGAAGGTGAAATAAAGACTTTTCATAGCAAACAGAAATTGAAAGGATTCGTCATCACTCCTCCAGCCCTGCAAAAGATTCTTAAAGATATTTTACACACAGAAACACAGAAACACAGTCACCAATATGAAAGAAGGTAAAGGAAGAAATCTCTCAGTAAAAGATCACAGGAAGTTCAAAATATATATTAGAAATATCTTTTGAAAAATGGCAGGGCAAAGTCACTATTTATCAATAGTCACATTGAATGTAAATGGCCTCAACTCTCCATTCAACTCTGGCTGGCTGAATGGATTAAGGATCAAAACCCATCTATTTTCTGCTTACAAGAAACACATCTTTCAACAAAGGTGCATGCAGACTGAAAGTGAAAGGTTGGAAAAAGATATTCCATGCCAACAGAAACCAAGAAAGAGCTGGCATAGACATCTTAATATCAGACAAAATAAACTTTAACACAAAAACTGTTAAGAGAGACAAAGAGGGGCACTATATAATGATTAAGGGTTCAATTCAACAGGAAGATGTAACTATTATAAACGTATATGAACCTAATTACAGGGCATCAGGTTATTTAAAAGATATGTTAAGGAACCTTAAAGGGAGACTTAGAATCCAATACAATAGTATTGGGGGACTTCAATACTCCACTTTCAGCAATGGACAGATTAACCAGACAGAAAATCAACAAGGAAACAGCAGATTTAATCAACAATATAGATCAAATAGATCTAAAAGATATCTACAGAACTTTTCATCCTACACTTGAAGAGTACACATTCTTCTCAGCAGTGCATGGAACCTTCTCTAGTATTGACCACACACTAGGCCATAAGGCAAGTCTCAGCAAATTCAAAAGAATTAGAATCATACCATGCAGCTTCTCAGACCATAATGGAACGAAGCTGGACATTAGCAACTCAGGAATCCCTAGAACATATGCAAACACATGGAGACTAAACAACATGCTCCTGAGTGAACAATGCGTCATAGAATAAATCAAAAGAGAAATCAAAAACTTTTTGGAAGCAAATGAAGATAACAACATAACATATCAAAACTTATGGGGCACAGCAAAAGCAGTGTTAAGAGGAAAGTTGATAGCAAGAAATTGGAAAGGCACCAAATAAATGCATACCAATGCATCTTGAGGATCTAGAAAAAATACAGCAAACCAGACCCAAATCTAGTAGGAGAAGAGAAATAATTAAAATTAGAGAAGAAATCCACAGAATTGAATCATAGAATTTCAAAAGATCAGCAAAATGAAGAGCTGGTTTTTTGAAAAAATAAACAAAATTGACACACCCTTGGCCCAATTAATAAAAAAAGGAGAGAGAAGACCCAAATCAATAAAATAAGAGATGATAAAGGGAATGTAACAACAGACACCACAGAAATAAAGAGTCATCAAAAATTACTACAAAGAGTTGTATACCAGCAATCTGGGAAATCTATCAAAAATGGATAGATTCCTGAATACATAAAACCTACCTAAATTGAACCATGAAGACATAGAAAATCTAAACAGACCCATAACCGAGTCAGAAATTGAATCAATTATAAAGGCCCTCTCAACAAAGAAAAGCCCAGGACCAGATGGATTCACTGCTGAAATCTACCAGATATTTAAAAAAGAACTAACTCCAATTCTTCTCAAACTATTCAGAACAATCGAAAAAGAGGGAATCCTCCCAAATACTTTCTATGAAGCCAGCATCACCTTAATTCCTAAACCTGAAGGAGATGCAGCAGAGAAAGAGAATTACAGATAAATTTCCCTGATGAACATAAATGCAAAAATCCTCAATAAAATATATGGACAATAGAATTCAATAACACATAAGAAAGATCATCCACCCAAACCAAGTGGGATTTATCCCTGGTACACAGAGATGGTTCAACATTTGCAAATCAATAAATGTGATATACCACATAAACAAACTGCAGAAGAAATACCATATGATTATCTCAATAGATGCAGAGAAAGCATTTGATGAAAACTCAAAGCAAATTGGGTATGGAAGGAACATTCCTCAACACAATGAAGGCAATTTACAACAAACCCATGGCCAGCATCCTATTGAATGGGGAAAAGTTGGAAGCATTTCCACTGAGATCTGGTACCAGAAAGGGATGCCCACTCTCACCATTGTTATTCAATATAGTACTGGAAGTTTTAGCCAGAGCCATTAGGCAAGAAAAAGAAACTAAAGGGATACAAATTGGGAAGGAAGAACTCAAACTATCCCTCTTTGCAGGTGATATGATTCTTTATTTAGGAGATCCAAAGAACTCTACTAAGAGACTACTGGAACTCACAGAAGAGTTTGGCAAAGTAGCAGGATATAAAATCGATGCACTGAAATCAACAGCCTTTGTATACATAGACAATGCCACGACTGAGAAAGAACTGCTAAGATCAATCCCATTCACAAAGCTACAGAAACAATCAAATACCTTGGAATAAACTTAACCAAGGACGTTAAAGATCTCTACAATGAGAATTATAAAACCTTAAAGGAAGAAATAGAAGAGGATACCAAAAAATGAAAAATCTTCCATGCTCATGGATTGGAAGAATCAATATTATCAAAGTGTCCATTCAGCCAAAAGCAATTTATAGATTCAATGTGATACCAATCAAAACACCAAAGACATTCTTCTCAGATCTGGAAAAAATGACGCTGAAATTCATATGGAGACACAGAAGACCTCAAATAGCCAAAGCAATCTTGTACAACAAAAACAAAGCCGGAGGCATCACAATACCAGATTTCAGGTCATACTACAGGGCAGTTATAATCAAAACAGCCTGGTACTGGTACAGAAACAGATGGATAGACAAATGGAAGAGAAAAGAAACACCAGACATCAATCCAAACATGTACAGCCAACTTATATTTGATCAAGGATTTAAAACCAATTCGTAGAGCAAGAAGAGTCTATTCAACAAATGGTGCTGGGAAAACTGGATATCTACATGCAGAATCATGAAGCAATACCCCTACCTTACACCTTACACAAAAATCCACTCAACATGGATTAAAGATCTAAGCCTATTTCCCAACACCATCAAATTATTAGAGAACATCGGAGGAACCCTGCAAGATACAGACACAGGCAAAGATTTCTTGGAAAAGATCCCAGAGGCACAGGCAGTCAAAGCCAGAACAATTGTGATTACATCAAATTGAGAAGTTTCTGTATGGCAAAAGAAACAGTCAGGAAAATGAAGAGGCAACCAAAAGAATGGGAAAACTATTTGCAAATTATGCAACTGATAAAGGTTTAATAACCAGAATCTACAAAGAAATCAAGAAACTCCACAACAACAAAACAAACAACCCACTTAAGAAATGGTCCAAGGACCTAAATAGACACTTTTCAAAAGAGGAAATCCAAACGGCCAATAGACACATGAAAAAATATTCAGGATCACTAACCATCAGGAAAATGCAAATCAAAACCACTGTGAGGTTTCACCTCACCCCGGTCAGAATGGCTTACATACAGAAATCAACTAACAACAGATGCTGGTGAGGATGTGGGGAAAAAGGCACACTAACCCACTGTTGGTGTGAATGCAAACTGGTAAAGCCACTGTGAAAGACAGTTTGGCGATTCCTCAGAAACCTGAATATAACCCTACCATACAACCCAGCCATCCCACTCCTTAGAATTTACCCAGAGGGGCCGGCGCCGTAGCTTAACAGGCTAATCCTCCACCTTGCGGCACTGGCACACCGGGTTCTAGTCCCCGTTGGGGTGCCGGATTCTATCCTGGGTGCCCCTCTTCCAGGCCAGCTCTCTGCTATAGCCTGGGAAGGCAGTGGAGGATGGCCCAAGTCCTTGGGCCCTGCACCCGCATGGGAGACCAGGAAAAGAACCTGGCTCCTGGCTTTGGATCAGCATGATGCGCCAGCCGCAGCAGCCATTGGAGGGTGAACCAATGGCAAAGGAAGACCTTTCTCTCTGTCTCTCTCACTATCCACTCTGCCTGTCAAAAAAAAAAAAAGAATTTACCCAGAGGAAATTAAATTGGCAAATAAAAGAGCTGTCTGCACCTCAATGTTTATTGCAACTCAATTCACAATAGCTAAGACATGGAATCAACCTAAATGCCCATCAACAGAAGACTAGATAAAGAAATTATGGGATACGTACTCTATAGAATACTATACAGCATTAAAAAAAAATGAAATCTGATCATTTGCAACAAAATGGAAGAATCTAGAAAACATCATGCTGAGTGAAATAAGCCAGTCCCAAAGGGACAGATATCATATGTTCTCCCTGATCTGTGACAACTAACTGAACATCTAAAAGGAAACCTGTAGGAGTGGAATGGACACTATGAGAAACAATGACTTGATCGGCCCTTGTCCTGACTGTTGAGGAACAACTTACTATTTTATTCTTTTTAATATTTTTTGTTCTACTTAATATCATTGGTTGAACTCTTTAATTAACACACAATTATTCTTAGGTGTTTAAATTTAAATTTAACTGAAAAGTGATCCCTGTAAAATATAAGAGTGAGAATAAGAGAGGGAAGAGATGTATAGTTCGGCACATGCTCACTTGGACTTACCCCTAATAGTAGAGCTAGAAATGTGCCAGGGGATTCCAAATCAATCCCATCAAGGTGGCATGTACCAATGTCATCTTACTAGTCAAAGTGATCAGTTTCAGCTCACAACTGAGCCTAATGATAGGATTAAGCATCAAAGGGATCACATAAACAAGATTCATGTCTGCTAATACTAACTGATAGAATTAAAAAGGAGAGAACCATCCAACATGGGAATCGGGATACTCAGCTGACTCATAGAATGGCAGATGCCCTAAACAGCACTCTGGCCTCAGAATCAGCCCTTAAGGCATCTGGATCTGGCTAAAAGCCCATGAGAGTTTCTCAGGCATGGAAAGCCAAGATACCATGGCAAAAAAAAATGACCTAAATGAAAGATCTCTGTGAGTGAGATCCCAGTGGAAAGAATGGGCCATCAAAGAAAGAGGTACCTTTCTCTGAAGGGAGGAGAGAACTTCTACTTTGATTATGGCCTTGTCTAAATATGGTCGGAGTTTGTGAACTCTACAGGCTTCCATAGCCTTGGCAGCTCATGACAAGAGCCTCAGGTGATTACTGACGTCATAGATAAGAGTGTCAATTGTTAAATCAACAACGAGAGTCACTGTACACTTGTTCCCCATGTAGGCAAAAGGAAGACCTTTCTCTCTGTCTCTCTCTCTCACTGTCCACTCTGCCTATCAAAAAAAAAAAAATTGCAAAAGGCATTTATAAGCTGGCATTCATACTGAAATCCTGGGAAATAATGGAAAACCAGGACCTGGACGACCTTTGTACTATGCAAATTAACGTTAAAACTACTATTCGAACAGTACTTCATACTTTGTGTATTTGTGTGGGTGCAAACTGTTGAAATTTTAGTATATACTAAGTTTATCTTCTGTATACAAAGATAGTTGAAAATGAATCTTGATTAAGAATGGGATGGGAGAGGGAGTAGGAGATGGCATGGTTGTGGGTGGGAAGGAGGTTATAGGGGAGAAAGCCGCTATAATCCAAAAGTTGTACTTTTGAATTTATATTTATTAAATAAAAGTTTAAAGAAAGAAATAAAATCAATAAATACAAATTTAAAAAATAAAAGAACATATAGAGAAAGAGTAAGAATGATCACTCAAAAATCAGTTTGGAGCTCTTTGGAGTCTTTTATTAGAAATAAACATTATTCTAAAGACTGAGATAACTTTGAAGATGTAAAATCACCCATGTTCAAAGAAACCTACCAAGCAGAAACACAGTTATAGCATTTACATGAAACTATACTTTAGATTGATTAAATTTTACCCAAAGGAGATTTTCTTCACTATTTATGTGTTTCACTCATATCAATTCAGAGTAGAGCAACTTTGTGATCAAAATGGCTTTCTGTCAAAGCTAGGATTTACAAAGCCAGCAATGCTAAATGTTAATGGGTTCTGCCCTCATGAATCAAGAGAACGGAAGGTAACTGGATCATCCTGAGACTTCATAAAATTCTCACTGTCAAATATTGGGAGTTGGCAGTGAATCAGTGGAGGTTTAGAGACCCTCAAGGCAAACTTTGCAAAGTTAGGCTTCTCTGCTGGTTAGCCTAAGTCAAATGAATCTCTGGGGGATACAGTACATCTGAACTTTTGTGTGGCCTTTTTATTTGTGTGTGTGTCTTAGCAAGCACCCTGGACTGGGAAATGCTTCCTCATCGGTGGAACCATGTAGATTCAGAAAAAGCCATCTTCCATTGAGAAGACAATTGTTCGCTATAGACACGAGAAACAAATGCCCATGACCTGGGTCACCTCATCCCAGCAGGCTTTTGCTGCGGCTTCCTCTGAGCAAACACAACAAAGTCCAGAGCAGTCAATCCTGCTGCCCCACACTGGGCCCCTGCAGTTGTGCTCTGCTATTTACCCTTCCTATTAATCTGTCAATGTTCTAGTCAAACATGCAAAACAATATGGTGGGCGCATAGTTTGATTGGTCATTGCTAAGTAACTTGGGGCAAAGATGAAGAAATGGAACTTCCAACCAACAAAACGTGAGGCCCAATTTGATTGTTAGAGAATGTTCAACAATACCAGAGCATGACAATTTTTCAGGGTGGCCATGATTTAGCATCACTCTCACCCGAAAAGAGTGGGCCCAATAAATGACGTGCAGTTCCAGAATCTAAATGCAGGTCAGCCACTGTTCCTATTGCTGTGGGATAGAACTGTCAAGGCATCTGCAGTGGAAGGCATTCACTAGAAGATGCCATCCTCCTGTGCTAAAGAGGCTACAGAGGGATTTGGGTCAGTACACAGCTGAGTCACTGGCCAACAATAGAAATATTCTTTGAAGCGAAAAACAAAAGTTCTTGGTTTCATACTGTCTGGATGCTTAAACCGGGTGAACTCCATGGCCCCAAAATGCAATCTGAAGTCTAAAACATTTTGAGCAAATTTAATAGCTTTTATTCCCAATCCACCTCCCTCCTTTTCTAGTAGACCAGATGAAAACTCAGAATCCTTCTGAACACAGATGCGAGGTAACCACTTCTATTCTACTAGAATGAGCACAAAAGATAGGGCCTGTTTGTCTTTCCGGCCCTGCAGCCTCAAGTGAACAAATTCATCCAAGTACAAGATATATAGATGAGCCAAAAAAACTGTCCAGGACGCACTCTGCCAGAAGTATAAAGTGTGCATTTCCCTGTTGTATGTTTTCAAAAGTCACTCCGAATGGGCAGAATAACTGGCTATTTATGGATCTGGGATGCCAGGACAGCAAAGCGAATAAAACATGGGTATTGAAGTCAGGCTGACTGGGGGGTCAGATTCTCCCAACTCCCAGCTATTTACTGGCTACATGAGCTTTGGCAAATATTTAACCACTCTGAGATGTGTTTATTCACTAGAAAAGTGGAGACGAGAAGATGGTGTATACTGTATAAGGCCCGCCCTTTTGACTCCTCCTCCTCCTCCGTTTTCTCTGCTTATTTCTCCACAGACTACAGGCAGCTCCAGGTTCAGATCTTTGCAGTTTATGACCCAAGAGAAAAAAGGAATTCTCTCTTCTCATCTTGTTCTAGAAATTATGAGGAAGTACATTCACTGATTGGCTTAGCCTGGGTTACATGTCACCCACTGGACTCCCATACAAGGAGTCCACACTGGATCACATGCCCACCCTGACAGCCAGTATATTTCAAGGTTCTGTGCTTGGGCCACCCCAGATCCATTTGGTGGGAGTGGGAAGGAGCCATTTTCTGGAAGAAGCATTGGATAAAGGAATACATTTTTTAGGTAAAGGAAACAATATATATGTGCTCCATGATCTCACAGAACAAGATGATTAAATAAAATCATATATGTACAGGACTTAGTAACTGACACGTAAGTACCCCAAAACAGTAGCCAAGATAATAGTAATTATTTTATCATTATTATTATCAATTTCTATCCTCAAAAAATACAACCAATCATAGTCACAGGATACTTATTCTTACACATCGATTCCATCACTTGCTCACATCAGTTTAAGTCTGGCTACTCAGATTGGATACCCAAGCAGTACCCTCGATGAACAAATGGAACTTCTGCATTCCTAACTTCCTTACATGTCACAGAAGAGCTGCTTTCTGCCTTCTGCTAAACACCTGAAACTAACTTTACAGAACCAACACAGGTTGCCTTAGAGCAAGCACACTTAAAGGGTATTCCCCACCAGATCAAAATAAGTGTCTAGCTGATTTTTCAAAACAGTATAGCGTATATGTATATGTTATATAATGTACATTCTCACGCTAGTAATGCAGCCACCCCTCAGTATCCGTGGGGGCTTGGTTCCAGGACCTGCAGCAGATACCCAAATTTGCAGAGGCTCAAGTCCCATCTATAAAATTGAAAAGCATTTGTCCAGAACCTGTGTACAGCCTCCTGATTCTTCAAGTAATCGCTAGATGGCCTTTAATGCCTAATAAAATGTAGACGCTCCCTAAGTAATTATTATACCACACTGTTTAAGGAATAATGACCAAAACAATTTTGCACATGACGGTACAGATGCCATTCTTTTTTCAAATACTTTTGGTCAGCAGCTGAGTGAATCCCTGGATGCAATCCCTCAGATCTGGAGAACCAACTGTGCCCAAAAGAAGGAATGACAAAGGAAATGCGGGCTGCAGCCGAAATGTATTATGCCCCTATTTGACCAAAACCTCATTTTATAAAGGCATGTGAAATCATACCAGGAATAAATACCGGGAAAAAATAAAAATTAAGAGGATATTCTAAACTCTGAGTTCAATTGCACAGAATCAAGGATCAAAATTGGGGGCGGAAATAGAGCAAACCTACTGGCATTTAAAAAAAAAAAAAAGAGCAAGATGTTGTACTTCTCATATATTACCTGCATTCTGTTGGCAAAGGGTCCAATTCTTAGTGAGAATGCTGTATCTCCCATCGCTCCATACCATATCACTTTAGATACACATTTGGTGAGTTCAAGTCTCTATAAATGAGGGATGAAAAAAGGTCTATTTTACAATGATGCAAAGATGGGGAAATTGATCTTTAAGACACTGAAGCTGAGTGGACATTCCTGCACAGTGGGTTAAGCCACTCCTGGGACACCTACGCTCTATATTGAAGTGCCTAGAATCCAATCCCACCTCCATCTTTTTACCCACCTTCCTGCTAAAGCGCTTGAGAGGCAAAAGATGATGATTCAAGTACTGGAACTCCTGCCACCCATGTGGGAGACCAGGATGGAGCTCCTGGCTCCTGGCTTCAGCTTGGCCCAGTCCTGGCATTTGCACACATTTGGGGAGTGAACCAGTGGATAAAAGATCGATCTCTCTCTCTCTCCTCTCTCTCTCTTGCTCTGCTTTTCAAATAAGTAAAAATGAAATACATAAGCGTAATAAAAGATACCTAACCAATCTATTTGTGACTTTCAATAAAATTTTATGTTCTTCTACACAATGGTCTTGACTCTTGTAAAATGTAAATCTAGGTATTTTGGTTTTTTTTTTTTTTTTTTTTTTTTTTAGTTCATTTGGGGAGTTTTTGTTTTGTAACTGGTATCTTTTAAATTACATTAAATTTCATTTTTCAGAATATAGAAATGCAATGTAATTTTGCACATTGTTTTAAAACAGCAAGCTAACTAAACTCTCATATTAATTCTCAAAAACAGGTCGGTTGTTTACCGGGAGTTTTGTTATGAACAATTTTATCACCTGCTAATAATGACAGCTTTGTATCTTCCTTTCAAATGCTTATATTTTAAATTTTTTTTCTTACTATACCAGTTTGCATCTCTACAATAGAGTGGAAAAGCTGTGGATGTATCTGTGTTGGTTTTCCCAGAGATTAATTGTGAGGCAAATACAGCTCATGCCCCAGAAGCAAGTAAAGCTTTGGTCCTCACTCACACAGACCCTCTCGAGTTCTGGGAGTCACTGAAATGTGCATGCTGTTCCAAGGACAGAACAGAAGCCAAATTACACTGGAAGCATTTCTGATAAATTGTGTAAAAGGTCTCAGAATGAAGTGCCCTAAATATCCAAATCTCCATTCACCTTGATATATAATTTTGCATTTTGTAGTTCTGAGGCTTTGAGTTTTGACATATTTCATCACAGGGGAGTTAAGGTGGGGAATTGGGCACAAAGGTGTTGAAGTTTTGAAAAAGGAAAGACAAAGAGGTGAGGAGCTGCAAAAAAATAAGTTACACAATAGACCAGTAGGTGCTGACACTCATGCATCGGGGTTCCCTTACAGTACCAGTTACCTTCTTCATGGAAGTTGGGGTGCTTCGTTGTTTCTGATGTTATCAGGAATCCATCTATCAGTGTTCCTGACAAGATTGATATTTGCTGTATTTTTTAAATTTCTTTGCAGATGTCTTTAACAAGTTAAACAAGTTCCCCTCTAATCCTAGTTTACAGAGGTTTTTGGTTTTGTTTTTACACTAGGAACAGATGGTGAATTCTACTGAATGTCTTCTCTGTACCTATTAAGAAGATCATATTTTGCCTTTTAATCTGTTAAAGTGGTATTACATTAAATTAATTTTCAATATTAAACAAACCAGGCATTCTTGGGTTGAAAGATATTTGGTATCTTTGTTTTATTATAGTGCTGAATTTTTTCTGGCAAATTTTTTTGGATTTTTGATCATGATTGAAATTGGCTTTCCCTCTCCTTACCATGTCCTTACCTTACTTTGATATCTCAAAAAAAAAAAAAAAATCCTGGGGAATGTTCTCTTCTTCTAATCACTGGTAGAGGTTTTATAGGATTGAAATTACCTGTCACTTAAATATTGCTAAAATCACCTTTTTCTGATGTTTTCTTTGCCGGACATTTTTAAATTTCTTATTCCATTTACTTAATATAGGGTTATTTATGTTCTCTGTTTCTTTTTGAGATAGTTCTGGTAAGCTGTTTTACAAGGAATTTATTATTTTCTATATTTTCAAATTTATTGACATTAAAGTATATATAATACATATTTAAAATCTATTGGGTTTAATAAATTCTAGTCTATTATGTTCCCATTTTAATTCTTAATATTTATATTATAGTTATCATTTCTGTCTTGATAAAATATTGCCAAAATTTGTTAATTTTATTTTTTAAAAAAACTCTTATTTTGTTGTTTCTTTGTATATACTTACTTTCTAATTCACTAGTTGTGTGCATTCCTTTAACTGATTACCTTGTTTAGACATTTTGGAGGGTTTATTGTGCTGTTCTTATGTTCTTAACTCATTGATGGTTAGTCTGTTTTTCTAAGGAATTTTAATCATGATATTTTCTGCTAATACCACATTGCTTGACTCCCACATGTTTTGAAATGTGACATTTTCATTATCACTCCTTAATGCCTCTGAATCTGCACTATGTATTCTTTTTTTTTTTTTTTTTTAATTTTTGACAGGCAGAGTGGACAGTAGAGGGAGACAGAGAGAAAGGTCTTCCTTTTTGCTGCTGATTCACCCTCCATTGGCCGCTGCAGTAGGCGTGCTGCGGCCGGTGCACCGTGCTGTTCCGATGGCAGGAGCCAGGTGCTTCTCCTGGTCTCCCATGGGGTGCAGGGCCCAAGCACTTGGGCCATCCTCCACTGCCCTCCTGGGCCACAGCAGAGAGCTGGCCTGGAAGAGGGGCAACCGGGACAGGATCGGTGCCCCGACCGGGACTAGAACCCGGTGTGCCGGCGCCGCAAGGCGGAGGATTAGCCTACTGAGCCGCGGCGCCGGCCTCTGCACTATGTATTCTTAAACCATAAGTTGCTTAAATATGTGATGTTTCCCATTGATCTTACTGCTATTAATTTCTAAATTAGTTGTATTTTAGAATCAGTGTGATATCAATTCTCTGAAACTTATTGAGGATAGTTGTATAGTCTGAATATAGTCAATTCTTATAAATTTCCATATGATATTTGGGTTCAATATTTTCCAACTACTGCATGATTATAATTTATAACCATTCATTAGCACAAGGCTGTTAATTGTGTTATTCAAATCATCTATGCCCCTTTTTTATCTACTTGATTTATTAATTACTGGGAAATACACATTGAAATCTCCCATTACAGTACTAGATCTTACTAATTTTTCCTGTACTTTTGTCAGTTTTGCTTTTATTAATTTTGAACATTTTAAGTGGCTGAGTTAAAGTTTAGAATTATTATATCTTCTTTGTTTTTAAAATATTTATTTATTTATTTATTTATTTGAAAGGCAGAGTTACAGAGATAGAGGGAGAGACAGAGAGAGAGAGAGAGACCTTCCATCCGTTGGTTCACTCCCCAAAAGGCAACAACAGCCAGGGGTGAGCCAGGCTGAAGCCTGGGGCCAAGAGCTTCATCTGGGTCTCCCACATGGGTAGCAGAGGACCAAGCACTTGGGTCATCTTCTGCTGCCTTCCCAGATGCATTAGCAGGAAGCTGGATCAGAAGTAGAGCAGCCAGGACTGGAACCAGGGGTGAAATGGGGTGCCAGTCACAAGTAATATCTTAATCCAATATGCCACAATGATGGCTCCTATCATATCTTCTTAGGAAATCAAATCTCTCTTTTTGTTTTATAGCTCGCTTCTTTATCTCTACCAATGCTCTTTTTCCTTAAAGAATAATTACTTCGATATTTATACACAGTAGCTACACCAGTTGTTCGTTAGTTTTGCAAGTACAGTCATGTGACACATGATGTCCAAAGAGTTTAATCATGTAAAACATGGGAGGAACTATGTCATTATGTGGATAAAGAAAATATTTTAATTAATCTGTTCTTTGAGGAAAAAAAAAATTCCAAAAGTAAATATGGAAAATTTTACACCCTATGCAACTGAAGGGATATATAATATACTGGAAAAGTCCCAAATGATCAAGAGGCTTTCACTTCCTAATCCCACTCATTTCTCCAAAAAGAGAGAGAAGGGAAGGGGTGAGGAAGACAGGAATGAAATCTATTCTGTACTTGTTTATGAATGAAAGGGAAGATGGAAGCCAAATGCCAAAACACTATTTCTAAATTCTCTTTATCACTGGTTGTCTTTTGAGGGGACACATTTTACTGGGAGTTTCTATATTTTTCCATATTTGAGCTTATAACATTTCTGTACTTCATGTTTTAATGTATCGCACATAATCAACATAAAACTTATCTTCCATGTCACCTAACTTAGCTTTTGCTTTTTTTAAATCTCCTCTCTTTCTATACTATATTCTGAAAAAATTCTTTAGATTTACATTCCAGTTCATTAAACTTCTCGCCAATGTTGTCTATTCTATTTAATTTGCCTGTTAAATTTTAATGTAAGTTACATTTCCAGAAATTTCTTTTCCAGATTTGCTTACTTGTACTTTATCCATTCCTTGCTCAAATTTTCAGGCTTAATTTTGCTCTAAATAAACATACTTGAAAGTGTAGACTACTCCAGTTTGAGGGTCTGCATGAAGTTCATAGAAAACACATATGAAAAAAATTATGCATAGACTTCTAAATTTTTGCCCCAAAATAAACTTACTCACTAATTTCACTTTTTTACAGGCCTTATGAAGTACCCTCATATTGCTATGAGGTGTTGCCACTCTCTTTCAATCATGCTCCTGCTTTTCTTATGGATATTGTGGTTTTAGACAATGATTTTCTCATTTTACTTTAAATTTTATATGTGGAAATTCTTGAATTCTGTGTCTAACTCACAATTTCCAGAAAGGATCCAGCCTAAAGCCATTTAAAACTCTCAGCTGGGAGTTTTCAGGTCTCAAATATATAGCAAGAACTAGAACTCAAACACTCTCAGGCCTTGCTCTGTAGTAATGAGACTTACAGGGACCAGTTTTCTTCCCTGGACCCAGCAGCTTTTCCTGTTGAACTCTTCTCTACATCAGGTTTATTTGTCAGTCAGTCCTACACTTTCCAGATTCTAGCTTTGTGCTTCAACGAAGCTCCCATTTTATCTCTAACAGCCTGTCACCTGTGTTACCATCAAAGCTGACATCTTAGTCTCCAGCCATCAGCAGAGGTCATCCAGGTCCTGGTTTTCTGTTATTTCCCAGGATTTCAGTATGAATGCCAGCATATAAATGCCTTTTGCAATTTTTTTTTTTTTTTTTGGACAGGCAGAGTGGACAGTGAGAGAGAGAGACAGAGAGAAAGGTCTTCCTTTGCTGTTGGTTCACCCTCCAATGGCCGCCGTGGCCGGCGCACCGCGCTGATCGGATGGCAGGAGCCAGGTGCTTCTCCTGGTCTCCCATGGGGTGCAAGGCCCAAGCACTTGGGCCATCCTCCACTGCACTCCCAGGTCATAGCAGAGAGCTGGACTGGAAGAGGAGCAACCGGGACAGAATCCGGTGCCCCTACCGGGACTAGAACCCCGTGTGCCGGCACCGCAGACGGAGGATTAGCCTAGTGAGCCGCGGCGCCGGCCACAATGTTTTAAAAGTATTTTATCCACCATAGTAGTCAATTTAGAAAGGCAAATGGGGTAACTGGCCTGCAATTAGAAAATTGCCTGTTCTGTTTTCTAACTTATATTTTTCAGCTACTGAATTTTGTATGTATTTGGTGTCCAACTACCTTAAGTCAACATGATCATCTACCAGCTTTTCTCAGATTTTGGGAGGGAACAATTTTATTTGCAGGTAGTGAACTTTTACTTCTTTACTTTCTAACTGGCTACACTGCTTGTTTCTATTTCATATCTTATTTAATTTGGTACAGTTCAGAATATAAAATAATAGTGACACAGTAAGAATCCTTGTTTGTAATTTTAATAAGTCTAATAGTTTCATTACGTATGATAGTGGTTCTTACTCTAAGGTAAGTTATTATGTTAAATAACTTAATATATTATAAACTGTGTATTATATTAGAATGCATTATGTATATTATAAAAATTGTGTATTGTTAAATGCTTGATATTTAATAGAATTACATTATATCTTTAATAAAATTCTCATGAGATTTTTTTCATTTACCCTACCACTGTGATATATTTCATAGAAGTCTTAATGTTAAAATATCCTGAAATAATAATAATATCTACTGGTGGTAGTATAATATATCTTATCAGGCTGATGAATTTAATGTGTTCTTGAGGTTTTTAGCACATTAGAATTAATATTCATGAGTAAAATTCTTTGCTGATCTTGTTTTACTTGCTAACTTGGTCCACATTGCCTATCACAGGAATTAGGAAAATTGTACCTCACTCAGAATCTTTCAGTAGCTACCCGGTTCTCTTAGAGCAAAACCCAGTCCTCTCCCATGCCTCACATGGGCCTCCATGAGTCTGTCTCATCTCCTGCCCTCTGCTGACAGCATTCCCACGGTACCAGCCGTCCTGCAGTGACTCAGGTCCCCCAAGTGCCTTCTCAGCCTGAGGAGCTCTGCACACACCCCTGCTCGCTTGCTGAACCTGGCTCCCTCACTTCCCCTGGCTCCCAGCTGAAACGCCGGCTCCTCTGAGAGCATCTCTTGGGCACCAGAACCAAAGAAAACCTCCCTCAACTTGAAATCCCTTCTGCCCTTTGTTTCCACAGTTTTGCCTGTCTCCCTAACTTACCTACTGGGGAGGGAACCGCAAAGAACAGAGGAAAAGGAAAAGTTGAGAAAGTAAGTTGAAAAAAAAAAAAAAACTTCAAAGAAAAAGGCAAGAAATTGAGTGGAAATAGGCATGATATTATTAGTATTTTTGATCAAAGAAGTATGTTTAGAATACTTATAAAATAAATGTAAGTATTGTATGCCCCTAAAGTGAAGATTATTTAAAGATTTATTTATTTCAAAGGAAGATTGGGGGTAAGAGGGATCTTCCATCTGCTAGTTCATTTCCCAAATGGCCTTGCTGAAGCCAGGAGCCTGGAATTTCATGTCTCGGTCTCCCACACAGGTGGCAGGGGCTCAAGTACCTGGGCCATCAGCCACTGTTTCCCCAGGTGCATCAGCAGAGAACTGCTCAGACACAGAGCAGCCAGGTCTCCAAACAGCACTCTGATAGGGGATGCTGGCACAATTGGTGGCTTAACCCACAGCACCACCCTGCTGGCCCCTAAAGTGACCACTCTAATCACTTGTATCTAAGGCTTAGTCCAAGTTCTCTGCCTTCAAGATCCATGTATGTCAATTTTCCTTTCATTCTGGTGATAATAATATTGACTTAGAACTTAACCAAATATGGGCTCAAAATGAGTCAGAAGCGCTTGAAAAAGTCATTATGAGCCCCCAGAAAAGTCTGTCTAATGCTTCGTTTCTCATTGTAAGCTTGCAGAGCAAGGATCTAAGGCAAGTTTTAAAATTAAACGACCCTCTCCTCCGCCATGGGTACACGAGGCATCATTTCCCCACAATAGCCTGGCCTTCTCGAGGCCTTTGTTCCGGGCAATGCCTCTTTGTAAACCACAGGTGTTTGTGGGCATAAAGCCCATCAGAAGACATTGTATTGTGAAGACTTCTTTCTCTGCCACTTGTTCTAAACCTGTTCAGAGAGTACTCCATAAAAATCAAGAAACAAGAAGTTTTCTGTACGCCTACCAACTGCCAGGCTATGACATTAGTTTGGACAGCACTGGGACCCCGTATTGTCCCAACTTTATTCACCAGTCTCTTTTTCTCTTTCTTTTCCATTCATTTTTTTGAAGCCTTTATTGGCATCTTTTTAATCTACTGTAAAATAAAGACGAGGAGGATGGGTTGGGTTTTTTTTCTTAGCACACTATGTGGCAGCTAAACAAGCTATCTGCAGTTACTGTAGTAATGGTTTCAAAAACACCTGCAAATCAAAGATACCATGGCAGTGTCTTCAGATTCTTTTTTCTTTCTTTCTTTCCTTAAAATTCTTTCTTGGCCATTATAGAGTGAGTCAGGCAATGAATTTATGTGACAGCTATGAAGTTAGTATTAAAATGGTGAATAACGCCTAGCAGTGTTCATGCCCTTACCATTAAGAGCGCCTCAATTTGCCACACAGCGGTGAATAGGGTGAAAAAGCTGTTGGGGGGGCGGGGGGGGAGTCAGACGACTGGGTGGGGGGAGGGTGTGTGAATGGGGGGCTTCCCAGGAGGGGGCAGCGCAGTGGTCCCCGCAGCACAGTGATTTATTTTTGAAATTCCAGAGAGGAAAGCCGAGCGAGGCCGGCTGAAAGCTCCCGAGGCGCGGGGTGGGGCGGTGCGCGCTGCAGCAGGCGGCGTCCACGCCAGCTCGGGAGGAGCGGCGGGGGGCGGGCGGGAAGCCATTCCTGCGCTCTGCCGGGGCCGCCTACGAGATGCCAGCAGGCAGCAGATGTGGGCAGGGGCTGCCGGAGGAGGGGCTGCGCGCCGATCCCAAGGGAAGGGAAGCCCTCGGGGAGCCTCGGGCGAGCGCGGGAGCGCACCGGGCAGGACGCGGCGAGGCCCGGGGGCGCGGAGGACGCGTCTCGGGGTGGGGGCGTGCGGGGGGAGAGGAGGTGAGCCCGGCCGCGGCGAGGAGGGGCGTGCCCGCGCCCCCGGCCCGTATTAGCATGCGGGCGGCGGAGGGCCGGCCGGGCGGGAGGCGGCGGTGGGCTCGCCGCGCGGGGCGCATTGTGGGCCGCGCTCGCCTCCGCGGGGGACCATCTGCTCGCTGTCAATGCATCACCTGCTCGTCTGGGCCGTCGCCGGGGCAACGGGGGGCGGGGGATTAGGGAGCCGGTGCGTCCCGGGCCGGGCCCCGGCGGCGGCGGGGGGGGCGGGGCGCTGCTCGGCCGCCCCCAGCCCGGGGACCCGGCGGCCGGCGACCACCCGCCCGCTCAGAGGAGGGGGCAGAGACTAACGGTCCGGGCCTGCCCTAGCCCCGAGGCGGCGCGCCCCGAGACCCCGCGACTACCTGGAGCAGCGTGGGCTCCCGCCCGCGCGCGTGGCCTCCTCAGCCGCCGGGCCCGGGGACGCAGCGCCGCGCAGTTCCGAGCGCCCCACAGTCGCCGGGCAACCACAATGGGGTCGGCTTGGCGGGGAGACGCTCCCCGGTGCCTCTCGCCGGAGTTTCGGGAAAACTTGCGCTGCGCTCCTCTGGCGCCCTGGCCTGCGGCTCCACGCCGAGCGCTGGGCAACCTCCGCCCTCAGGACACGAGTGACGCCGGAAGCGGGAAGGCGGACAGAGGAAGGGACCACCGGGAACCAGAATCGCTTGATTGTCCGAGGCCCGGGTAGTTCTGGGGGCGAAGGTGCCCAGAAATCCTGACCTTCGCCCGCTTTGCAGCAACTTCTGGCGCTCTAAACAACCCGGCGTGCAGGAGACGCGAGGAGTGGAGTAGCCAACGGCAGGGGGCAGAGCTAGACTGCAGATGCAACACAGTGCCGGTCGGGGACGCTCGATCCAAAGTCGCGCTCTCTGGGTTTAGGAACTTCCTGGAAACCCTATCCTGGGCTCTTCCCCATCTCCATCTCCACCCAACACGGCCCAGGGCGGACACTGTAAGAATAAAGAGCATTCGCCTCCCCCTGAGGGTTCCCTGGAGCTAAACAGAGGAAGCAATGCACACCCCACCTGAGCACGACGGGAACTGCACGGAACCAAGAAGTTGTTAAGTTTTAATTACAAGTCATAATATATACTGTAAAGAAAAAAAAAAATCTAGGCTGGCAAACTACTGGTCACTCCTTTGCAGACTAACAAGAATAACAAAGTGGACATTCACCACGTGTGCACACCCTAGTTCCAGGCTGCGACCTCTCCACACCCACATCTAGGATCCTTCCAGCCAGGCCATATCCCAACGTTTCTAAAGATCTCTGGGTCACAGAAGCCTCAAGTCTTTCTTTTTAGATCCCATTTCAGGGCTGGGCACTTTGAGGAAGCAATAGTCTTTCTCTAAGTAAGCAATGCAAAGTCATGTTCCTGCGTTTCTGCTTTCTCAAAAAAAAAAAAAAGAAAGAAAGAAAGAAAGAAAAGAAAAGAAACAGTAGAAATTCACCTCTTTTTCAAATCAACCCTTTGTATTGAAGAAATTATTAAATTGCTCATTGACCTCAGATTTTCCTATGTTTTATGCCAGTCATTTTTCTGTAACCAACCCTCTATTTAAAATTGCCCCACATTGAGGCTGATGTTTTTGGCACAATGGCCAAGATGCTGCTTGGAATCCAGTGTCCCATATCAAGTCCTGGCTTTGCTCCCAATTCCAGCTTCATGCTAACGCACATGCTGAGAGGTGACAAATGACAGCTCAAGCAATTGGGTCTCTGCAGCCCACATGAGAAAACCAGGTTGAGGTTGGGCTCCTGGTTTCAGTCTGGCCTAGCCCAGCCCAGCTGTTGAAGGCATTCACGAAGTGAATTAGCCGATAGAAGATCTCTCTGTGTGTCTCTCTGTTTTGGTGTGTGTGTGTGCCTTTCAATTAAAATGAAAATAAATTAAACATTTTTAAAAATAAATTTACACCAAAGTTGTGATATTGACCCCATAGTCATCTTCTCCAACTCAAACTTCATGATAATCAAATAAAATTTCTCTAATTCTTTTTTATAATCTGTAGATATGAACATCATGAATCAGTCCAATTTTGTGATTCAAATTCTATTTTTTAAAATTTGCTGTTACTATGCAAAAATGACAGTCTCACTAATGAATCACTTTCTTCCAGTTATTAATATGCAAAGGAAAAAAGTCAACCAGCAATGTGTCCCTGGGTTTGACATAATTAATGTTGGGAAGGAAAAAGTGCATGTGTATAAACATGCAATATATACAAAAAAAAAAAATTCTACACACCGCTGTTAAATGTGACTTTCATAAACTAGAATTGGGAGTTCTGAGAAGATATGATCTTTGTACCACAACATACATCTCTTTAAAGAAGAATTTTTAATTAATTTATCTATTTGAAGGGTGTAGACACACAGAGAAAGATCTTCCATCAGCTCACTCACTCCCCAAATGTCCTCAACAGCCAGGGCTGGGGCAGGCCAACACCAGGAGCCTGCAACTCACTTCAGGTCTCCCTCGTGGTTGACAGAGACACAACTGCTTGAGTCATTACCTGCTGTCTCCCTCCCAGGGTGAACATTAGTAGGAAGCTGAAATCAGAAGCAGAGCCAGGACTCAAACCCAGGCCCTCTGATATGGGATGCAAGCATTCCAAGCGGCATCTTAATCATGACATCAAGTGCTCACTTCCACAGAGTACTTCTAAATACATAGGCCCTTGGCTTCATTCCCACTCAGAGAAGGGATGGGTTTGAGTCCAGTCATCCTATCTACACACAAGGTAGTGAAAGCCCAAAGAAGGTAGTACCTAGACCAAGACGGTGTAGTCAGTGGCTAGGGGTGGCCAGGGCACTCAGCATCACCAGCTTCCTGGGGGTGCAGCTTTACATACCAAGAACATCTCCCATGCCCTTTGTCTACTCTGTTACGCTCTTAGAGCTGCTGGTTTTTGAGAACCTTGCCTCTCAATTCAAATGTGAGCACCTGCCACATACCAGGTAAAATAGACAAAGGTGTCTGTCTCCATGGGACTCAACAGTTTAATGGTATAAACAGATTTCTTGGGAGGAAAAATCTACTTAACCAATGAATATTATTTGTGGAACACCTAACCAACTACTATAATGACGGGGGAAAATATTCATCAGTAAGATATATCATCCTTAGAAAAACATACATGAGAATATCTAGAAAATAATGGCAATATGATAAAGTACCATAGAAATAGAGACAATATTAAGTAATTTTGCCTGGGCAGCACCACAGCATAAACTTCCCTATGAAGAATTAGTGGGAATCCCCAGCAGCAAATAGGATATGGCACATAGACAGTGCTCAATAAACAGTTTTTGGATGAATGAATGGATGATTTCTTTCCAAGAAGACAAAAGGAAGAAGATACAAGGTACTTCAAGAAGTTCGTGGCAAAAAATGAAATGAAAAATAACGGGCATTTGGCTTGGCAGTCAAGATGCCAGTTAAATGCCCACAGCAGAGTGTGCTGGGATTCCTGATTCCAGCTTCCAGCTCATGCAAACACTGGGCGGCTCAAGTAATTGAATCCCTGACACCCACTTGGGAGACCTAGATTGAGTTACCAGCTCCACATTTCAGCCCAACCAAGACCTGGCTATTGCAAACATTTTGGGAGTACATTCTTCCTCTCTCTCTTTGTCTCCCTCTCCCTCTTCTCTCTCTCTTTCTCCCTCTCCTCTCCCCCTCTCCTTCTCCCTCCCTCCCTCCATCTCAAATTATTTTTAAAGTTTGAGTATTTAAAAATAATAATTATAACAAACTACAGCACTGTAATTGTTACTATGGCAACACGTTCCCATACTTGCCAAAGTATGAAAACTTGCAAATTCCTATGAAGTAACTATTTAAATGATAGCTCATTTATCAGAATATAGATTTTAGGATCCTAAGATAAATAAATGGAAGACATGAAAGGATAACACCAAAGAAGTAACAGATGGGAGATTCCCAATACTACTTTTATTTACTAACCAGGAGAACCAATTTTAGAGCAGTGATCAAGGTCACCATGGCCCTTTGTTTATGCTACCTCAAAAGTAAGTGCTCAGATGTTTTTCTTTAAAAATCACACAAAATTCACCATTTCTCACTTAAAATTAGACACAGATACCCATTAAAAGCTCCATATGGTGGTAGGTATTTGGCCTAGAAGTTGAAATTGTGGCCAGCATCCCATATCAGAGTCTCTGGGTTCAAGGTCTGGCTCCACTCCTGGTTCCAGCTTCCTGCTAATGCACACCCTAGGAGGCAGCAGGTGATGACCCAAGAGACTGGTTCCCTGCCACCCACATGGGGATCCTGGATTAAGTTCCCAGCTTTAACCTGGTATAGCCCGGGTCATTGTGGTCATTTTGGGAATGACCCAGCAGACAGAAGCTCTCTCTATCTCCATCTCTATCTCTGCCTCTCAAATAGAAGAAAAAATAAAGCTCCTGGTGGATAGGAGGCTTTTGATTTAAAGGAAACTGTAACACTCCTGGTGTGAGTAAAACAAAGATATGCTCATACAAATAAGCTGGTAGAAGACAGGCAGCAAAGAGGAGCTGGGAAACCAGAGAAATTCACATGATGAAGATGCCTGGCAGTTAGCCAAAAATGAAAACTATAAATATTAATCAGACAAGAATCAGTGTCACTTTACTGCAAGAATATTCCGTAATTAAAAGGGTGAGTATTGTGTGGTGCATGTTAGCACAATTGCGCCCAATAATATGGGATGGCAGCAGCGCCTGAGCGCTAGAAAGAACACAGATTCCTAAGGATGTCACTTAGCAGGAAGCTTACTATGTAAATATCAACCGCTTATGTCAAATTCAAATGATATTTCAAAGTAAAGGAGGAAGAAATACCTGGGTTTCAAAATCGTGTTCCTGTCTAAAGGACAAGAAAAGGTAAGGAAAGCAATGATTAGACATCTGTAATAAGCCAGGTATTTTCTAGGTACTTTCCATATGTTGTGTCATTTAATCCTGACCTCAGACCTGCAGAATCGGAGTCATTGCTGCATTTCATAGAGGAAGCCATCCAAAGCGTGGCTTTTCAGTCCGTGGTGTGGCTGTGGTTGGAAGTGTCTGAAGTGAAGTAGAAGTGAAATGTCCCTGAAGTTGATGAAGGAACAACATCACCCCATTGGGATGCTTCGTGGATCATCCACGTGAACACAGAGTTTCTCAGAAAGCCAGTGGGACTTGGAGGGGATGGAAGGGCTGTGAGGGAATCTCCAAAGCTCTCTTTTGGGTAAATCAGCAGTAACCTCTACTCAGTGGCCAGGCAAAGGGGGTCTGAGTAACATACAATGAGTGTCCAGTGAGGAGGGGTATTGAAAAGCAAAGGGGGGCCAGCACCATGGCTCAACAGGCTAATCCTCTGCCTAGTGGTGCCGGCACACCAGGTTCTAGTCCCGGTCAGGGCACCGGATTCTGTCCCAGTTGCCCCTCTTCCAGGCCAGCTCTGTGCTATGGCCTGGGAGTGCAGTGGAGGATGGCCCAAGTGTTTGGGCCCTGCACCCTATGGGAGACCAGGAGAAGCACCTGGCTCCTGCCTTCGGATCAGCGCGGTGCGCCAGCTGCAGTGTGCCGGCCGCGGTGGCCATTGGAGGGTGAACCAACGGCAAAAAGGAAGACCTTTCTCTCTGTCTCTCTCTCTCACTGTCCACTCTGCCTGTCAAAAAAAAAAAAGAAGAAGAAGAAGAAGAAAGAAAAGAAAAGAAAAGAAAAGGGGTGATGAGTGTAAGAGACAAAAGGCAATAAAATTCTGCTGTCTCTTCCCTTTCTGATGTCCCTGAACACAATGGGAATGAGAGAAGATGAACAGCCTCCCATCCAGGAAGTCAGCTCTTCAAAGGAAAATGAAATTCTTGTGAGGTCCCAGAAGTGGTGGAACCTTTGAATCAAAAGGCCTGGGAAGTAGAAGATCTCCAGTTGGACCGCTCCCTTGGCTCTCCCTTGCCTTCAGCCTAAAGTTCACATCCTTCAAAAGCCATTCAAGAAGCCCATGGAATGTTCCCAACCATTGGTGTTCTGGTAAATGTTTAGCAATTGATTCTTAGGGTTGAAGGAAGCTCTGATTTGCAGCACTTGCTGATTTCCCTGGGTGTGCCCACTGTGGTTGATTTCAAACTATCAATGGGGCATTAGCACAGATTCAAGAAAAGATACAAACAGCCAGCTTCACACTTCAGCACACCACTTTGTATCCCACTGTCCTGTCACTTCTTCCCACTGTGTGTCCAAAGATACAGCTGCTGAGTTTTGCAGAATGCACATGGCACCGTGCTAGTGTTGCCATCCTGATCACAGCCATCACTGACGTGTATGGTTTTCCTCTGGGTGGCCATGAAATATAGCAAGAAATTTTCCTGATTTCCACAGAAGTACTGTTGGGTTTTGGTCTCGGGGCTTGAAGACCACATACAGAAATCTCAAGCCAAACTCAGTCCATGGGCATCTTTTCTTTAGCTCACACTGGGTTAAAAGTTTTCACTATCGTGCCCACATTTAAAAGCCAAGAGATAAAAATCTGAATCTCTAGATTCTCTAGAAAAAATTAGAGCAGGCTGCATTGCATTTAAAGCAAAATGTGTAGAAAGTTCCTGTGTGTGGAACAAGGTCATTCAAAAGATGCTAGTACCCTTGAGCCCACCCTGGCTGTTGTTATCTTTTCTACCATGGTATCCTGGAAGCCAGGTCCTGTGGACTCTAGCTCTCTATCTTCCTCTGCAGCCCTTCCCTCATCTCAGTTTCTAGAACAATCTTTACACCTCAAGACTTGGCACTTGCCAATCTTCTTCCTAAAACACTCCACCCTCTACCCCCTTCATTTAGTCTCATCCTTCCATTCTAACTCAGATATAATCCCTACTATCAGCTCCCAAAAGACTCCCACACATTCTCCCGCCTGTCCATACCCATACCATTCTCCATAGAGTATCAGAATGATCTTTTAAAGTATTAATCAGGCATAGCACAATTATAATGAAACATAAACTCCCTAAAGTGTCCTAAGCCAAGTATGGAATCTCATAGTCCCTAACTGAAAATGAATTCAATCAGTGTAAGACCCACAGGGTTAGAACTGTCCATACCACTGTTAAGAAAAAATGTCACCATTCTCTGAAATATCCCCATTTCCCTGATAGAATCTATTCTTGCACTGTTTTTTTCATTTATTCATCAATAGAAAATATAGTCATTTATTAATATGTGTATCCTTCTGCCCCACAAATTCCTTTAGGATGATATTGTGGAGGCAGTATCAAGTTCTGCCTCAGCCATATAGTCATCTATATGATCTTGCACAAATTGTACTCTGTCAGTTTTCTCCTCTATGGAAAGACGGTAATCATTTAGGAAATAACCAGAAGAGCTAATATTTATGAATGACTATGTCATCCATGTGCTAAGAATTCCAAGTATTTCATATGTAATGTTTTAGTCAAGCCTCACAAGTACCCTTTGAGGTAGCTACCATAATTTTTCCTTACACATGAGGCACACAGAGGGATAGTGATGTTAAGTAGCTTATTCAAGGCCCCACAGGGAATAAGTGATGAAGATGATTTTCAACCCCAGCCCATGTGAAGCTAGTATGAGAGCATGCTTGGTCAGTGCTCAGGACCTCAGCCTTGTACTTGCCATGATCTCCCTCTCCCATCTGTGCCATTCAGCGGGTATTAACACTGTACTCTCTTATGCTCTAGTCACACAGAGTTTGCTACCCTAGAAGCTGGAGTGGGGGAAACAGAACAAGAATAAGTGTAAATGTTTCACTTCCAGAAATTAATCAACACCCAATAGAGAGCCTCAAGGAAGAATTATTTTCCTGGAAATTCGCCAAAGCTGCCATTTTTGAAAGAAATAAATAAATCTCAGCTGAAGTCAAGCTTGAACACCTACAGACAGCCCTGAAAATGCAATTTAAACAATCAAAGAAAAGCAACCTTTTGTAAAATTCAGATGATACAGCTAAAATAAAGATGGTAAGTTAAAGCAAGTTTCCAAGTTTACACTAATTTAGCCTCAATTCTAAGCAGAGTAGATACTAGATATTATGCATTTTTATTCTGAATTCCCATTTTATTAGTACAATCCATCTCATTCACTCTCCTACTTGGGATATAAGAAGTCCTCACAGAGGGGCTTTCTCTTTTCTTCCCATATATATAATAACAATTTCCACATCCTGTTTTATCTTGCACTTTAGATTTTCTGAACCCAGAGAGTTTTTCCATGGAGATAGCATTTTCTTTAAATCCTCATGAAGCAATTATTTCATTTTTACACAGTGATTACAATTACAGTATCACATTGTCACCCTGAATCCTTTTCTTTGTGATGTGGGCTCCAATGAAGCCAGATCAGAAGCATCTGAGAATAGAAAACCTCAATGCAAATCAGTGATCACATTTTGCTCCTTCCTGAATGGCTGCTATTTGGTTCTTCATCGATCCTTACAAAAAGTCACACACACTGTGATCCTTTCTATGTCCTGTCCATGCACTCCAGGTCTAGCTTCCTCCTCTACTAAGAAACTCCTGGATGTTGGGTGTTATGGATCTAGTAACAAAGCACATTATGTGACCACACTGAAGAGGTAGACTCTGCTTTCCAGACTCTTACAATGAGGCTGGGCAACAAGATTATCCATTCTCACTCTCAAGAGCCTCACAGGTGAAGCTCTGACATTTTAAGACCTCTGGAGAAAGAAGAGTGGGTAGGATATAAACACTTTTGAGAAGAGGATATCATTCATTCCAGATGCTAATCTCTCCAAACTCACCAAGTTGTATACATTACATACGTATAGCTGGTACTATACTCATACCTGAATAAAGCGGTTTAAACAAAAAAAATACTACTTTCATTATTATCCTTCATTAAACTCCAGTGATGGAAAGTCTAACAAAACCCAAACAAATTATATATACAGCTTATATATATTTGTATTTTATATACTTTATAAAATAATTATATATTATTGTGTATATATAATTTGTAAGTATATTCTAAAATATATGTAATAAAATATGTATAATGCATGCATATATAATGCATATGCAACATGTGTTAAGTATACACTACAAATATGTGCATATAGGTAGATATAAAATTGACATATAATAAAGGTTACACAATGTAAAGACATCCTTTACCCTTCAATTGGGGGTATAAAGTATTCCAAGGTAGCCCTTTCCTCACTCAACTCCTTTTCCCTTCTTCCTCCCAGCTCAACTCTCTTGTCCTCTAGAGGCATAGGTGAATGTATTCATTCACTCCCAAGAGCCAGTGACTTGCTAACACCTTTTGAAAAGTTACTACAAGTAGGAGCAGAACCAGGTGGAGACAAACATGTTCTTTGGCCTCCCCCATTGGCTAATACTACAACATCCCTACTAAAAGTAATGATTTGCTCTCCTCAAACTACTGCTCTTTAAATATTTAGATTTTTCACATTCTTATTTACACAAAAGCGTTAAACAGTTTTTTGCTGCTGTTTTCTCCTTGGAGAAGCTAGCAACAGTGTGACAGGAGTTAGGAGGACAACCCTCGTTTCACTCCTCTGCATTGGAAAGTTAAGCACTTGCTTCCAAGGTGCTATACTCAACTCAGTAAAGCATAAGCTCTGAAGCTAATCTAACCCAGTTTCTCAGCAGTTCAAGAATACTTGAGGCTGCTCCCTGGGAGTCTTGGTCCTTTCCTACAAAATTTATTTTCACTCCTATCATTATCAGACACCCCTGAGAAATTCTGGTAAGTTTGATTCTCTCCCTCTCATTGCATTTCTAGTGATATTCTGATTCCTTTTAAGAAATGCAGAGAAAATGGCACCTGTGACCTGTCTTTAAATGAGACTCCAGGTCTTTGAAAGGATTGCCCCTCTTTGGGTAGGAGGTAAAGCTGACCCTTCACAAGGCAGCAGACATCCAATGCTCTGTCTGCCTGGAACTCATCCCTCCTCCTCCTCCTCCTCCTCTTCCTCTTCCAGGAAGTAAGTTGCCAGAATTCCCTTGGAAAAAAAATCAGTGTTTGAGGCTCCAATGAGGGGTGTCCCCAGAGCTGTCAGAGAAGTTGTTTCAGAGAAGGAACAAGGAGAGTCAGGATGTTTGCATGAAACCTAAGGAAAAGGAACTCTCTTTCCATGGAGTTTGCCAACCTGGTTTAGAAAAATTAAGCTGTAGTTTTGTTTGGCCCTGTTTTCCCATCATATGGAAAAAAAATGGAGCCACAGGAACAGAAGAGAACCCAGAAAGAAAGAGACAGGTTCCTATGCATGACTTCATAGCTGATCTAGCTGTGTCTAAAGCCAGATGTGCCCCTGGATTTCAGTTTTTATGAACAAACCCTTCTTTGCTTAAGCCCAGCTGAGTTCGATTCTTTGGCCTTTGCAACTGACAAAGACCCAATTAAAGAAACCGGCCTCTAAGATTAGCCTTCCCTTCAACCAAAAAAAAAAAAACAAAAAGATGTCACCCTCAGATTAGGAAAGGAAATTTGTATGAGGATGAATTATAGTCCCTCCCTGTACATGGAGGACTATAATTTGAGAAGAATATTAAGCTGGGGAATCCAAACCAATTTGAAATAAATGTGTTCACAGAAGGATTTTCTAGTCTTTGACAAATATTTATTGAGTGGACCAGTCCACTTTGTGTAACTATAATGAAATATCTGAAGCTGGGTAAGTTATCTTTAAAAAGAGGTCAGTTTAACTCACAGTTTAGAATGCTGGTGGTCCATTCAACATGGCCCCACAGCTTATGAGAAGTCCCACACCCCCTGGTTGCATCACATAACAGATGGCATCATGGCAGGAGCTCATGCAAAAGAGAGCTCTCAAATGGTAAGATGGGGTGCCAGAATGATCAGGAGGAGTCAGGCTTATTCTTTTGTATCAACATTCTCACTTGAATTAACCAGAGTCCTATAAGACCTTCATCAACTCCCCAATAGCTCCCACTAGGCTTCATTGCTTAACATCTCCATACTGAGGGCCAGGTTCCCAACACATGAATCCTAGGGAGATGCCCTCAGACCATATTTCAACCACAGCATTGAGCAACAAATGCATGCCAGATAAAGTGTGCCTGGTACTAGGACACAGTCATGGGCAAGGGACCATGTGTGCCTCGTGATGCTCCCATTCCAGCAGAAGGAAGTAGAAAATAAGCAAATGTGCCCCCTTGCTGATTGGTGACCTGTGCTGAGTAGAATAAAGTAGGGAGGGGAGAATGGGTTAAGAGGAGAGGCTTCTAGGAAAAGGTGACGTTTAAGCAGAAGGCAGAAGAGAATGGGGGATGGAGTCATGCAGCTGTCAGAGGGACAGGTGTTCCTGGCAGAGGGAGGGGCTGATACAAAGCTCATGGTGGGTGGGCAGGAGCAGCAAGCAGACTAGTGTGATTGGGCCCCATGAGAAAGGAGTGGCAGGAGACAAAGTCAGACTTAGAGGGGAGGCCAGATCTTCCAAGGTTTCCTAGGCTTTTTAAGGGCTTTGACTTTTACACTGAGTGAGGGCACTCCTGGAGGTTTAGTTAAAAGAAAGGATATGATCTGGTTAAGTTTAAACTATTTTATAGAAAATAGTTTAATGGGTATAGGGCGAGAGGCAAGGACAGACACTGAGAGGTGCAGACCCTCAGCAATTCTATATGAGCTTTTTGATGTAAATACTATCAAAATCTCTAAATCTAAATAGTCAGAAATCGACTATATATTTTAAAAGGAAGAAGTGAGCATTGAAAAAACAATTCCCAAATATTCCCAAATATCTGCTGCAGAAAAGGAATTCAAAGCCATAGTACACAATCTATTATGGTAGCCCCTCACAGTTGTAATTCAGTGGTTCTGTATAATGGAGCATTTCACTCCTCCCCCCCACCTGCCACCAGGAGTTAGCAGTGTCTGGAGATCTTCCTGTTTCTCTGGAGTGGTAGAGGATGGGGATACGAGATTAACACTGGCATCCAGCAGGTAAGGGCCAGAGATGCTGATAAATATCCTATAATGCACAAGATAGCCCCCAATAGCAAAGAACTATCCAGCCCCAAATATCAATAGTGTTGAGATTGAAAAACACTACTCTAGACGAATATAAAGATTCATTGTTCCAAGATTTTGTATGAGTGACTTTAACTTGCTATAGATATGAAATCAGAGAAGAACAAATAGAGCTTGATTTTCTTCCTCTTTGGCTACTCATTCAAAAGTTAAAAATTATAGCTGCTATTTTGCATTTAAGGACAAATTATCAAGGGGAAAACATGAATAGTGGCCTATGTTCTCAAAGCAAAGCAAGACATTACTGTGAGGGGGGGAAGGGAAGTGACATAAGAATGTTCCTGAATTTGCAGTAGGAAGACTTTGACAAAAATGTTTTTAATATGAAAATGTCATTTGAGGAAAACAAAAGTACCTGGCACAAATGTTGCTTTGGGGAGGAAAGTGCGTTTTACAATCCAACCAGTTGTATAATTAAGTGATAATGAATGCAGAGCTGTGCTTTGTATTCCATTCCAGCACACTGGACTTGAATCTGAGCTTGAAAAGCTAAATCCCTCCATGCTCTGGCCTCTCATCAGTGAAGTGCAAATCAAGGCCTTTAACTGCAAGAGAAGGGGCAGTTCCACAAAAAGCAAACTACAAATATCATGTTTTCAAACTGCCTACTTCCTAATGGTATGTTGAATTGTATACTCAAGCTGCATCTAATAGAAATATTTCATTGGAACAAGGAAGTTAGCTACCATAGATGATGTTTTGTATGATAATCTATTTTTAAAAGAAAGTGATATTAATTTTCATTTTGTATGGAAAATAAGAATATCTTCTGGATTTTTCAATGGCAATTTCACTTAGAGAAATGCTAAATAGTATCTTCTATTGGTAAGCTAACTAATGTCATGTACAAAATGTGTGAGAGTATGGCTGTGTATTTTTAACTTAAGCCTTGGTTTAACAAAAGTTGGAGAAACTTGTGAAAAATGATTGCAACAAAAACCATAGGAGGGGGCCTACAAAAATCAAACTTACTAACTTAATGAGCTATTTAACATTTGCCATCATAATTAAAGCACATAATATAACCAACTTCTGGATAGCCAAACATTGAAAGAAGCCACCGTTACTTAGTGCTTTTTCACTTGATATTTAAAAACAAGAAAATAGAAAATTAAAATAAACAGAAATTTTTTTGTCTCTACACAAATTAATATTCTTTCAAAAAGACTAAAATAAAAATTTCACAAGCAAAAAACTTAGGAAGAAAACCTGATGGGGAGAGAAATAGACAATATAAAGCATTTCAACTTCAAATATCATATTATTATTCTATATGTCTGAAGGAAACATCTTAAATGTCTGAAGGAAAACAAGGATCTATAATTAGGTGGTAAACAAATGACAAAAGTGGGAAGTTTCATACCAATTGCAGCCTACCAGGTATAACAGAGAGCACAGGTGCTGGCATAGCCTTGACCACACATGCAGGCAGTGGGATAGCAAGGTCTCAGAAGAAAACCAAAAACCTCAGGGCTATTAAGGGAACCATAAGAAAGACTAGAATATGTATCCAACAAGGCTTCCCATACTGGGCTGTCCAATCAAGCCATTCCCCACACTGCGATGACGTGATAACAGAAGGAGGAGTTGGTGACACAGTAAGGCAGACCCAAGGGACCAACTGAATAGAATAAAACACCTGGAGAGAAGTTTTATCTTTTGTAAACATGTTCACATCCAAGCCTGTTGCTATGGTTTCAGCATGGTTTGTCTCCTCTAAAACTCCTGTTGTAGTTAAATCCCATTGTGAGATATTAAGAGAGTGGAAATTTAATCCAACTGTGGTGTTCAGAGGTGGTGCCTTCAGGACATGATTAGAATTAGATAAGGTCTTCAGTGTGGAGCCCCCATGACTGAACACTGGTGGGTTTATAAGGAGGAAGAGAGACACCAGAAGACATACATGTCTCTTGCCTCGTGGTGTCCTGTGCTGCTTCAGGACTCTGCCAGCAAGAATACCATCACCAGAAGCATCCTATATGGGCACTGGTTCAAGTCCCAGCTGCTCCACTTCTGATTCAGCTCTCTGCTATGGCCTGGGAAAGCAGTAGAAGATGGCCCAAGTGCTTGGGCCCCTGCACCTGCGTGGGAGACCCAGAAGAAGCTCTTGGCTCCTGGCTTTGGATCAACACAGCCTCCAGCTGTTGTGGCCATTTGGGGAGTAAACCAACAGATGGATGATCTCTCTCTCTCCCCCTCTGCCTCTCTGTAACTCTGCCCTTCAAATAGATAAATCTCTATAAAAAAAACTGCTCATGGATTTCAAAAAAATCTGCACCAAAAAATTGACCTTTTAATTTCATTTTCCAAGAACTTTTCAAGTGTTCTCCTATCACTTTTATTTAGATCCCTCATTTCAGGAGCCCTTATCTTTAAAAAAAAAAAAAAAACCTTTATATCTTTCTTCCCATCATTAGTATGGGGGGGGGGCTTATTTAAATAACTTGCTCAAGATCACACAGTTTTTAAAATTAACAATCTGGAGTTGAGCTCAAGTCCCTTCTGAGATCCAGACTCTGTGTCTCAGGCTATACTTAATACTGGGTCCCAAAGCATTTAACACCATGTACTAAGTGGTAATTTAATTCACTTCAACAGATATGTTTTTAAGACCTAGAATAGAATCACATTTCAGCAAACACTAAGAAATTGTGTAGGTCTGTTCCCTTATTCACAAAAGTGGGAAAGAATCATTTTTCAAAGAGTTTATGTGATGACATTTTTGAAATGGGAGCTCAAGTTTGGACTTCGACAAATAAATATCACACACACTAAATCTCAAGTCCACACATAAAAGAACGTAAAAACAGGGCCTTACGCTTTAGTGGAGTAACAGGCTGGTGGGCTGTGTGATTTCTGTGGGCCCAAGAAGCCCTCATCCCCTCAACCAGCACCAATCTGCTCACCACACTCACATCTGCTCACTGATGGCTGGAGTTCAAAAGTCAGAATCCAGCTGTGAGAAAGGACGCTACAGAGGTATGGATTTGAAATTATGATTATGGGGTTCAGTGTGGGACATTCGACCGTCTGGTGGTGGCAGGAGGTGGGCACCACGGAGCACTGACTGAAGGCCAAAAGGGGTGAGACAGCAGCTGCAGTCACTCAGGCACTTGTCAGAGCAACGAGCATGGAGGGTGAAGGGTGACTACAGAGGACATAATGACGTGTGAGAAATCTTCATGTGTGGCCTGCATGAGTCCCACAACCTCTGGGCAAAGGTGGTCCCAGGCAGGACTACCCAAGCGAAACCTCACTCTACTGGGTGGAGTATTGATCACTGGTCTGGGAAAGACTTTCTTTTTTGTTTATTTAAAGATTTATTTATTTGAAAGAGTTACAACGAAAGAGAGAGAAAGAGAGAGATCTCCCATCTGCTGGTTCACTCCCCAGATGGCCACAACAAAAAGGAACTGATCCAGTCCAAGGCCAGGAACAAGGAGTTTCCTCCAGGTCTCCTAAGTGGGTGGCAGGGGCCCAGGGTCTTGCGCCATCCTCTGCTGCTTTCCCAGGCACATCAGCAGGGAGCTGAATCAGAAGCAGAGCAGCCGGGTCTTGAACCTGTGCCCATATAGATGCCAGCAGCACCACCGCTGAGCAACAATAACAGCCACTGTGAGAGACTTTCTAACTGTACCCCCTGTTTTCCTAAATGTAGAATAATAAACACTCCTCCCAGAATAATTCTACTTCATAAAATCAAAAATAAAACTAAGAGTGGGCTTTTAACCTTGTGGTTAAGACTCCTTCATCCCACGTCAGAATGCCCAGGTTCAATTCCCAGTTCCACTTCTGATTCCAACTTCCTGCTAATAGGCACAACGGGAGGCAACAGTGGTGGCTTAAGTAATTGGATTCCTGCCACCCACATAGGAGGCCTGGATTGAGTTCATGGCTCCCAGCTTCAGCTTTGGCCCAGCTCTGGCCCAGGTCCAGTCACTGCAGGCATTTGGGAGTCAGCCAGTGGATGGGAACGCCTCCCTCTCCCCGTCCCCCATCCCCTCTCTACCCAGTCTGTGGTTTTCTGTTACAGCAGTAGAAAGCAGATTCAGACACCACTTCATCACTTGACTCAAACTTTTCCTTAACTCCCACTAACACGTAACAAAGCTTTTCCCTCTCACCAAACCCTAAAAGTTTAATATGCCCGAGTTTATCTTTAACAGCAGAGAATTGTGCTCAAAAGCCGTTGATGGAAACACCAGCCCTGGCCCTTGGTTCTCTTCCCCTTGGGCACCTTTTGTGTCCTTCCCGCCATGGGCGGGCCTCACTGTTCTGACTCAGTCCGTGCTGCAGCACCAGCTGTGCCCAGGCTTTATCTAACAACCTCCCGCTTCAGCTGCACCCGCGTCCGTCACGGCTCTCCAGCCAGCATACCAGTCATCTCAATGCAAGTGCAAGCCTGGAACGAAAGGAGAGCTAACACCCCCGGGACCACGCCTGGCCACTGCAAGATGGGAGCTGTGGACCCTCCCTTCCATGATCTTGGAGACAATTTTGAGGTGCAGTCTATGCAGCTATCCAGCAGTCTCCAGCAGGATTTTTTTTTCCATTGCCCTCCGGAGTAACCAGCTAATAATAATGCACCCTTGGACTGGCTTCTGCTCCTTCCATCTTGACACAGCTTCCCCAGACTTGCTGCTGGCAAACGAGTTCTCACCTCGGGCTCCATGAAGGGACAAGATTGCAGGGGCTTTGAAGAGCACGTGGGAAGCCAAACTTCCACTGTCCAGGCTGCTCTGCCAGCCTCAACAGGTCAGCAAGGATCCAAGGGGACATAGTGTCTAGCACACTCTTGTGGCTGGATAGGCGCAAACCTACAGCAGTCTCAGATAGGGGGGAAAAATCCCAGGGGTGTAAGATATCGGGCAGAAGGACCACCCATGTACAGAGAGGCTGTCTCCTACATCTCATGTAGAAGCTAAGATAAACGAGCCCTCTCTTTTAAAGATGCCCACCTCCAGCCAGAGTGCAATGCTCCTGACAGTGGCTCCCTGTGACCTGGAAGCCTGTGGGGTGACAGCAAGGGCCCACAGCCACTGATGTGAGCACCACTGCCACTCCTCCTCCTCCTCCTCCTCCTCTGGTTCACCATTTACATTGTCTCATCATTTACATTGGGCAACCTGTCTGTGTAGGTGCTGCCGCAATTCGTCAAATAGAAGCTCATTCTAAAATGTTACTGATGTTTTTACAGCTTTCGGCTATTAGGTATCTTCGCCATGACTCACACATTTCTTAGCTAGAAGAATGCCTGCAAATTATGCGGACATTACAAAAGGATGCTCATATTCCAAAAGCTTGACAATCCCTTTTTAAGTGATAGTAAAATAAAACAATAATTGCTTAATAGTAGCTTCTATACACGGAATGTCTACATTTTTTACCTTAAATTTCCCACCAGCCCTGTATAAAGGTATCAGGGTGGCGTAGTGTATAAAGCCATAGCCTGTGGCACTGGCATCCTATATGGTTGCTGGTTTGAGTTGTAGCTGCTCCACTTCAGATCCAGCCCACTGCTAACATGCCTGTGAAAGCAACGGAAGATGGCCCAAGTCCTTGGGCCCCTGCACCCACATGGGAGACCTGGAAGAAACTCCTGGCTCCTGGCTCCTGGCTCCTGGCTCCTGGCTCCTGGCTCCTGGCTTCGGATTGGCCCAGCTTTGGCTGCTGCAACCATTTGGGGAATGAACCACCAAATGGAAGACCTCTCTCTCTCTCTCTCTCTCTCTCTCTGTGTGTGTGTGTGTGTGTGTATGTAACTCTGCCTTTCAAATAAATAAATCTTTTTTAAAGACAGGTATTATTAGTCCCATTCTAAAGGTAAAAAAGCAGATTCATAATGCGAAGGGAGTTGACTCAGACCACAGAGATAATAAGGGATGGAGCTGAGGCCAGGGTCGTGGCCTGTGTGACTGTTTTTGGTCACTATCAGTCATTCATTGGCCAGGCATGTTTGGGGACGTGCCATATGCTATATATTAAAGGTGAAGCAGAGTCATTATCCAATCTCTGCTTGTAGAAAAATTTTTCCTCTTCCAATTTAATTCAATATTTCTTTCTGTTCAGCTTGAGCAGGTGGAAGTGGAAACAGAATCTGACCTTCTCCTTTTGTTTGTTTTTGCAGCCCCTAAAATGTGTTCTGCCCATCCTTTCCAAGGATATCTTGCTCTTTTGTTACCTGATTGTTCCCTGGCTGTAAGCTCATCTATAAAGAAAGATGAAAAGGGAGAAAAGGTCAATATTTCGAGCCCCTCCAATTCCTTTTTTTTTTTCAGGGCAGAGAGCTTCATCATGCAGAGAGGAGTCAGAGCAGCAAGGGTAGCATCCCATGGTTTCCAGCCACACTTTCCTTGAGGCAGAGGGGTATGGCAAGAAAGAAATGTGTAATCACATTTCCTTAGTGTGTCCTTTCTGTTCCCAAACCAGGGACACCTGCTACCCAAGCCTCATGCATCCACCTCCACTTGCACCAAGCACAGCGAACCCTGGGCAAGTCTTTCCTCTAAAATGCTACCAAATGTGGATGTTTGGACAGTAGTGAAGATGCTGCTTGAGACACCTACCCATCTCAGCGTGCCCGTGCGAGCCCTGACTCTGCTCCTGATTCCAGCTTCCTGCTGATGTATACCTTGGGGCGCAGCAGGTGATGGCTCAAGTAGTTGGGTCCTGCCACTCACATAGGAGACCAGGATGGAGTTCCTGGCTCCTGGCTTTGGCCTTATGCAGCGTTGGCTGTTGCAGATGTTTGAGGAGTGATCTAGAAGATGGGAAGTCTCTATTGGTCTCTCTTCCTTTTAAATAAATAAATAAAAATTAAAATGCCACTAGTGAACAAACCCAGCAATCGCAGGCAGCTGTTGGCCCTGTCACTTTTCAGAATGACTGTCAGCCCAGTGACACAGCGAGGCTGGACCAATCAACTTTGGTTTATTTGAAATGTGTAGTTCACTAAGTACATTTATCTGTCACAATGCCCTGGGCAATTCCCTGACAGGGCATCCCTTGATGAGCAGCTGAATGAACAGAAGTCATGTTCCCAGGCCCTTCAACATAGTGCAGAGCCTACGTGCCAAGACCGTTACGAGACACCTCCTGGAAATGGTTTCGGGCTCTCCGACAATGCCGTAGTAGCAAGGGCAGCTCAGCCTCACAGCACCTGTGTCTGGCTGTCAGCTGGGTTGTCTTCTCTGGGCTCCAAGGGAAGCTAAGTTACCCAACACCTGTGGCCTAGCAGCTGAATTAATTGATCTATTAAAGAAGTTCTTGAGTCCTAAAGAAGCCAGCCGGCAAATACCCTTGAACACAAAAATCCAGCTCCTCCAGAACTTATCTGAATGATGCAAGGGCTTGACAACAGCCTGTAGTTCTTTATAGATGAGTGAAGATGATGATGGTGAAGTAGATTAAGCTTGGCACTGCTCTGTGCACTTTACATACGTTAGTTCAGTGTGTCTCCAAAGCAACCCCATGAGATAAAATATTATGAGATAAATATTATCAATATTACTATGATAATTAAAATATTATCATGACCACTTTACCAATGAAGAAGCTGAAACTTCCAGTGGTCAACTAGTTTCATCTTCATGCAGCCTTCAGAGACTTCTCTTGGAACTGTGCTGCTTGCAATAAACCAGTCACCCTGGTGCAAAGCATTTAATGTTACACCCTTCAATCCTCAGCAAAGAATAATAGCAAAGCCATAGCAATATTCTTGTAACAACACTGCCAAGATGTCTTTGAGAAGAAATGATGTCCCGGTCCTGAGGCAGAATAAAGTATGACTTGCTTTTCTGAGCATGTTTAAGTTCTCTGATCCTCAAAATCAGAATCAAATTCTTACAATCAAGAACACAGTGGAGAAAGCCATGTGATTGGGGGAAATCTTCTGTTGTCACACGAGTTCTCTGATTTTAACTGATGGAATGCTTTTTTAAAAAATGGAAAACAGTGTAACTCAGGGATTTTGGATAAGTTTCATCACCCAGATGTCATTTCATTACAACCCTGAGAGAACGCTAGGTTCCATCTGCAGTAGTGGGAAAGAAGGGCTTAGAGAGGCGAGGTAATTTATTCAATGCTGTGAATTGTGGCTCCCAAAATTCAGAGTTGAGGCTCTAAGCTGCCAAAATGATTGCATTTAGACTAAGAAAATCATTAAGATTAAATGAGGTCACAGGGGCTCTGACTAAATAGGATATATGTCCTTCTAAGAAGGACATCAAAGAGCTCAATCCTCTCCTCTCTCTCTCTCTCTCTCTCTCTCCACATATACAGAAGAAAGACCATGTGAGGGGGTGGCATTGGTTGCAGTAAGCTGCAGCCTGCAAAGACAGCATCCCATATCAGAGCACCTGTCTGAATCCCAGCTGTTCCACTTCCCATCCAGCTCCCTAAGGTGCTTAGGAAAGCAGCAAAGAATGATCCAAATGCTTGGACTCCTACCATCCAGGTGGGAGAACCCGATGGAAGTCTAGGACCTTGGCTTCTGCCTGTACCATCCCCAGCTGCTGCAGCCATCTGGGGAGTAAACCAGCACTTGGAAGATATCTCCCCCAATAGGCCCCACCTTGCTGTCTTCCCCTTCAAATAAATAAATAAAGCTTTAAAAAGAGAGAAATCATATGAGGGAGAAGACAACAATCTACAAGCTAGGAAAAGAGTCTTTGCAGAAAGCCAACCTGTTGGCATCTCAATATGCATCTTATCACTTCCAGAATATTCCTGTTATTTAACTTGCTAGTCTATCATATCCTGCTAGGAGAGCCTGAACAGATCAGCACATCCAAGGACATACAGCTTTCAAAACCCAAACCCAGGTTTTCTCACTGTGTCAGGCTGTCTTGGTTTTCATTTTTGCTTTTAAAGATTTATTTATTTATTTATTTATTTTGAAAGTCAGAGAGAGGGAGAGCGAGAGAGAGAGTGAGATCTTCCATCTGCTGGTTCACTCTCCAGTGCACAAGGGCCAGTGCTGGGCCAGGCTGAAGCCAGGAGACTGGAACTCCATCTGGGTCAGCCAAGTGTGTGGCAAGGGCCCAAGCACTTGGGCCATCTTAAGCTGCTTTTCCTCGACCTAGCAGGAAGCTGTATCAGAAGTGGAGCAAGGACATGAACCAGTGCCCATATGGGATGCTGGCATTGCAGGCTGTGGCTTTACCTGATCTGTCACGGTGCTGACCCCCAGGCTGCCTGGTTTTTTACATCATTGGTTCCCATTGGACCACAGCCACATTCTGTTTTCCTTCTCAGAGAACCCAGCTCAAGTTCCAGCAGCCCACATAGGCTGGTCCTGTTCTTGTGAGTGACTAGTTGAATTCGGTATATGCTGCCGACTGTGCCTGAGAGGAGAGGCAAGTCCACTGAAGGTCTCTGAGGAATATTTCCTTGCCAAGAGACAGTCAGGAAGGAAGTGTCTCCCGTTTGCTGCAGGAGGTGAGCAGGCTACGCTAAGGATCACAGAATGGCAGGACCTTGCCGACATCACTGAGTTTCTACAAACACCTGTTGCAGTTGTCCTCTTTCGGACATCTTGTGGAGTAGCTAACGACTCCTTCCCTGTTCATGCCACTGCCAGGAGGGTCTTCTGCTCTGTGCTGCCGACGGCATCCAGCCCGAAAGACGCCCGGCCACACGCCAGCCATGCCGATGCCTTCTGAGGGATCATAAAGGCCCCCATGTCTCTCAAGAGGCCACAGCCTGAAATCCATTCATGACTACAAATTCACCCCTGCTCAAGGGAGACTGTGTGGCCCTGTGCCTTCCCAGTGTCAGAATTTGTTTACGCTCATCGGGGATCCAGCTTCTCGTGTTTGCTATTAACTGTCCCTACTTCTACTCACCCAACAAACATCACATCTGTTCTTTAACTTTTGAGTTTATTCAACAAAGGTCTGTCTCCGCTGAGTCCCAGGTGGGACCTTAGGATGAGTAAGACATAGCCTTCGCCTCACTAGTTGCTCAGAATTCTCACAATAGCAACTCAGACTTCTGAAGACAGCTCTCTTGCTTTCTGTCCCCAAACTGTCAGTCCCAAAGGACACAGACTTTTCATACACCTATTCTGCAACACTGGCTTATTACAGACGTACAAATTTCACCAAATGCATGAAGGTGGAAATAAATGAAATTTTTCACAAGTGCCACATACAGGACCACCTCTGTGTTCTGCTTATGGAAGTAGTCAGGAAGAAAAGACACAGGAAAGGGGGGGAAATGGAGAAAGCAAGAGATGAAATAAAACCAGTGCCAAGCACTGTCCTACAGCTTATAATTATTATTTGAGCTATGAACTGGCATTAAAGAGAAAAACTAACTAGTTTTCAGAGGAAAATTAAGTGCATTTATTTCCTTGTACCCAATACTACCACGGATGTTTTAACAGATTTTCTTGCGTTTAATCCTCTAAAAGCTGGAACAGGTATTGTTGGCCCATACATTAGACACAGCGAAAGTGAGGCCCAAAGAACTGTGGAAACCTATTCAAAGTCACACAGCCAGTAAGTAGTAGAGCTGAGAGTCACACTTTCACATCACCAAACCCACATTTCTTTCTACAATTCAAAATTGAGAGTTTGCATTTTAAAAAAATATGCCAATGCAAACCAAATTTCGTACTTTATATTTTGGATAATATTTTTTTTATACCATAGTCTTAAAAAATGCCCAACTTCCAAGTGCTCAAGCACTTCCATGCATCTGATCCATAATCTGGTGAAAATACAGGTTTCAACCTTTGTGTTCACTGGTCTCCCTCTTCTCTCCAACACTGCTAACAGCCACAGCTCTTGATTTCCAATGGAGCCTGTATGATTTCCTTTCATAAACAAGGATCTAACTCAAAGTAGATTTCCTCAGAATGCGACACCTGATATGGTAGGCTTTGTTTATCCATATAGACACGATCAAGGCTCAGCGTTGGAACCTCTCACAGCGCATTGCTTTTGCAGCTAATAACAGTTCATCAGGGCCTCAGCTCATCTCCCATTCTCAGGATACTCATTGCCACAGAAGCAGACCACTCTAAATAATGTCAACTTATAAACAGAAGGTACTGAATTAGCACGACAATCCACAGGTCTGGGCTGGCAGCAGGAGATAGACAGGGTGGGGGATTCGAGAATCTGAGCTCTGCAGACCATTGGGGATTCTCTGGAGTGTATTAGGGGGCACGCGCTCTGCTCTTCAGAACCCTGGCAGCTATGACAAATGCATTTGCACCCATCGTTTCAACCTGCAATTTGCAGACATTGAATTCCTTTTATGATGTGTGGTTACTTCAGTGATGAGACAAATGCAACCCCTCCCTTGGGGATTAAATTCTCATTATTTTTAAGATATATTTTATTTATTTGAAGGGCAAAGAATGGGAGAGAGAGAGAGCGAGAGCGAGAGAGAGAGAGAGAATGCTCTTCCAACTCCTGGTTCACTCCCCAGTTGGCCATAACAGCTAAGGCTGGATCGCATGGAAGCCAAGAGTCAAGAACTCATTGTAGGTGGCAGCTTAACCCCCAGCACCACAACACCAGCACCAAATTCCATCATTTTTAAACTTTTTCTTCCTTCTCTCCTTGTCCCCACTATGTACACATGCACTCAATTTTGTAAAGACAATTTCCAAAATTGTCCTAGACAGTTGGTCTTCTTCCTCCTACTTTATTAGATAGCTTTACTTCTCTGGCACTCACAAAAATCTCCCCAGGCCCCCAGAGAATGCACTTCTTCCAGTCACCCAGCACGTGTGATTAAAATGCCTGGACCTTAGGTTCTCAAAGTCCAAAGAAGTCTCTTGCGTGGGACCAGTTCCGCTGCATCGTTTTTGCAGAGGCTGCTCTGGGAGAAGGGGAGCTGTGCCGGGAATCAGCGGGCTCAGGAAGTGCTTGCAGCCTGCTCCTGGGAGCATCTCCTCCGGAATCCCACCCGTCAGCAGCACATGGAGCCCGCTGGCTTGTGAAGAGCGTCCCTCGGCCCGTTTGGTATTCTGCAGAGGCAGCAGCGTGTGTTGGGGGCCAAGGCGTGCCGGAGACTTTGGGGTCTGCCAGGCTTTCACTCCCTCCAGCTCGCCCCTGCCTCCCGGCAGGAGCTGACCCAGGCTTGGAAAAGGTTAACCAGCACACACAGCCATCATTTGTGGCGAGTGGGAAAGCCCCAGGTGCTGCCCAGCTTCCCTTTCTGAGGCATAAGGGGTGGGTTTCTTCTGTTGTTCAACGGTTGGCACAGGGTAAATGCTCAGCATGCTTCTGCTCCAGGAACTGGAAGAGCCCGTCTCCAGGCAAGTGTGCAGGAGGCAAAAAAAAAGCCATCAGAAACCCTCCTAGGTCTAAAATGGGGGAGGTGAAGGGGTAAAGGAGGTAGGGAAAAAAGTTGGGGCAGAATAACTTTTCAGCGTATGCTGAATACATGCGTTCACCTAGACCTAATCGGTTCAAATGCTCTATTTTCAGACCCCATCTGCTTATCTCAAGGAAAGTTTGGGGAAAGGCCCCAGTCCTATTGTGGGCCCATCATTTTGCAAATCTATTCCCGTCAGAGCTCTCATTATAACAGATGTCAGCAGAGGAATCAGCTGTCAGGGACCCGCCAACCATGACAAGGAGGGCCAGAGGCAACAAGCCGTGCAAACAAAACAGAAGCCCCCACTGCAAACGGAAACAGGAATGTTTGTCACAATATTTTCCCACATCACCCAACAGTTCCAGGGGACGCATTTTGAAAAGAAAGGGTGAAAAAAAATCACTGTAACAATAAAGAGGCAGAATCCATCAAGTTCACCTCCTCCAAGTTGAATGCTCTTGTAACCTAGTCCTGAAATCGTCTCTCTCGGCAGGGAAAACTCATACACGTTTATTCCCCAGCAGAGAGTCTCTCAGTCATGTTAAAAAATGATGTGCTTGCTAACTAGGCTGGGTGACAGTGTAAAGAGTTTAAGGCTTCTATTTTTGTCCCCTTCTTTCTTTGGATAAACCCTGCCACATCTTGGGTTGTGATGGACAAGAATCCTAAAGGTGGCACATTGTAGGAAGGAGAACACAATGCCTGGCCAGCTCTACCCTCTCAGCAGAATGGTCAGATCCGCCGTGAGCACCCCTTATAGCAGCAGGACACAATCAAGAACTGTTGCTCTTGCGAGCAGTTTGTCTACACTGGATTTTCTTTTCTTAAAAAAAAAAAAAAAGAGTTGGGGTTTGGAACTGAGGATGTGGCAATCCCTGGACTTTCTCTTGGCTCATAATGTTAGTGGTTTGAACAGCAAGTAGTTTTCATTAAATGCTAGGTAGAAGAATTTGAACAAGAAAGGTATTAAAAATTGGCATTTGTCGAAACACGGTGGAAATCTGAGAGGCTGACCTAAGTTCCCAGCCAGTGTCAAGGCCCATCAAGGATTTTGTTTCAAGACCAAAGATCCCCACCATCTCTGCAAGTGGGGGCTCTAGTTAGCCACATAGACTGTTAAGAAACCAATCCGTAAAAGAGTGTGCAGATTTTTTTTAAAAACTAAAACTAAGCTTTAAAACCTGTGTTACAAACAGTGTGTAGTTAAAATTTATACATAGCTCAAATTGTGATATCTATTGAGATTTTTTTTTCTGATTTTAACCTTTGTATATCGTAAGTGGACATTACACAACATAAATTTGAAATAACACATGGTATCCATAAACATATGGTTTTATGTGTCAGTTAAAAATTTTAGCTGTATTTTAAAAATTACTACACCAAGTGATCCAGGCAGACCCCAGCATTGTCAGCTACCTGTGAGGCATTAACAACTAGTCCCATAAACACACCTTTAAACAAGCATCCTTTTGTTGTCACATTCTGCCCTGAACTTCAGACACTCACTTAACTCCCATGACAACTCCAAGGAAGGCAGGCAAGTGTGAGTATCCCCATCTCCTAGTTGAGAAAACTGAGGATCTTGTCTGAAGTTTAAAACTGTGTCTTCCAACCCTCATTCTTAGTGCTTTTTCTTACACCTAATATATGGAAAGCTCCATCAATTTTCACATCTATCTGCATGCTAGAAATTTTTGTTGCCACAAAAATAAATGTAAGATAAGAACATTTGCTAAAGATGGGAAAACACGTAAAATGTAAAAAAGTCAGATGACAAAAGTGTGTATATTCAATCCAGATTGGTTTACAAATGAATTTGTGCACATGCCTTGATTAGAAATATGTACAAAAATATTAATTGTGATTGTCACTGAAGGGTGACAATTTTCCCTTTTCTTCACTCTTTAATCTGCATTTAAAGCATCTTATACAAGAAATTTGTAAAGTAGTATTGTACCTAGGGAAAAAAAATGTAGTTGATTGGTAGTGTGTATCACGAATAATGTTCTAAATTAAAGAAAATTTAATAAAAAAGGAAGATAGCGCTATTCCATTTGTTTAGTCCTCAGCTTCTGACACAATTACATAGGCATTTTTTTAACTCTCAGATCTATGCCTTCCATGGTCAAATCCCACATTGTCATCTGCATTGAATGATATGCTTATTAAATTATCATTAGTATGTGTGACATAATACAGAAAGACGAGGGCAAGCGCTGTAACCATTACAGTAATGTTAGGCTTGCCAGCCTTCTCTAGCAACAGGGGTTAGACACAGAGTCGAGTCTTCAAATAGGTCACATCAAACTACTCTTGCCCCAGAGGCAAGGTGAAGTGCGGATCACACAGACAACGGGGGACTGTGTTCTTGCTGGCATGACTGGAACCAACGCCAGTCACGCCCGAGTTCTGCCTCTACTGCAGGCCTTGACAGGACGTGATTGCTTTCAGGCTCACTCGACCAACAGAATGAGGTCCTGAGCACTTTCTGGCTGCATTTCATAACACGACTGATGCAAATGGATATTTAGCTGAGAATGTTAACTTTTCACAACAATGGTGGTTATGTCCTCTAACTCAGTAATTTCTATCCTTACAGAATACTATGGCAATGCCATTGCTGAAAACTATGAATTAGTTTTGGGGACCTTGATCCTTCCCAAATTGTCCCTTCCTATTTCCAGTGAGGAATTCACTCTGACAATATAAAGTTTAATATTTATAGTACCCCCAGAAAGTTTCGTGGCTAATCTGATTTTCCCTTGCTCAATGCCTTCAGCAACTACTCTGATCTCTGTTGTTGTTCTTTTTCCTTGTGCTTTTGGTCCTCGTGGGGTTTAGTTAAGAAACACTGCCTTTCTTGTCCCCATTTTCAAAACAAAAAAACAGTCGTCTGATGACCCTGGGCCAGGCATGCTCTAGGGAAGCAATGCACACGCTGTATTCAGGATATTTCATGTTTGTGAAGCTACCATTTGAAAGTAACATTTCTGATATGATGTTTACAGCATGTATTTTATGTTGAAATACATGAAATTTAGATTTTTAGAAGCTTTTAAAAAGGGTTCCAATATGAGCAATATGACTTTTGCTCATTCACTAGATGCTTGTCAAGCTACAAACCTGCAAATCATGGCAAATTTTAGGCTAATATTCTACTCCATCCATCTTGAAAATGATCATCTTCCAACACTGGCACTTTTATGAATAGGGAATTGCTGTGTGGAGTCGCTGTCTAGGTTGCAACACTAGCCCAGCACTTACTAACAGCATAGTCCAACAAGCCTTAACTTCTCTAAGCCTCAGTTTTCTCACCTGTGAAATGGAGACAGTATAGTACTTGCTTCATAGGGCCTTTGTGCAAATTAAGTAAAATATAGCAAGTGCTTCTTTTTTTTTTTTTTTTTTTTTTTTTTTATTTGACAGGTAGAGTTACAGACAGTGAGAGAGACAGAGAGAAAGGTCTTCCTTCCGTTGTTTCATTCCCCAAATGGCCGCCATGGCCAGAGCTATGCTGATCCGAAGCCAGGAGACAGGAGCTTCTTTCCTGGTCTCCCAAGTGGGTGCAGGCGCCCAAGCACTTGGGCCATCCTCCACTGCCTTCCCAGGCCACAGCAGAGAGCCGGACTGGAAGAGGAGCATCCGGGGCTAGAACCCAGCGCCCATATGGGATGCCGGCGCCGCAGGTGGAGGATTAACCTAGTGCGCCACAGCGCTGGCCCCTCAAGTGCTTCTAAGCATATAGTTTTCAACAAGTATAATTCATTAGTTTGATCAACAAAAATGTATTAAGAGCCTATTATCTCCAAAACACTAACCTTCATGGAACTTACCTTTTAGTAGGTAGAACTGTTGTAAAAGTTCTTTCATGCTATTTGAAATGTTTTTTTTTTTATACCAGAAATACCTGTCAGTCACCAACCTAGAGACAGTTTCAAATAAATTTCACAGACATGATTATAAGACTCTGTACAGCCTGGTTAGATGTCGTGAAAGACGGGAAAAGAAAGAGAATGTTGGAAATTCTCCTCATTGTCCTCTTCCTGCATTTATGCTCCAAAATAACTTGCCAAGCACAGCCCAAAGAATCGGTGACTTTAGGGGGAATTCCTAGCACTGCTTCCCACGGACTTCTCTGTCCTCAGATAGGAAGAGCTGCATGTGGAACATAATCGCAACCTCAGGTCACAAGTAGAATGAGGGAAATTGTTCAAGCATTCATTCTACAAGTATTTGCTGCACCTTTACCAAGCTCTAGTCACCATCCCAGTGAGAGCAATGGGAAGAGACAGCCTTGCATACACAATGTTCTCCACAATTGGAGAAAATGTCAAACAAGTAAGCATTCACAGTCGCCTGAAACAAGTGGTGTGACAATCTTCTACATCCTCCCAAATTTCTGCTTGTCTCCCAAGCAGGAACCCTAACTGCCCTTCTGGCTCAGGCTGTCTTTTTAAGAGGAAAACAGTCTTGGAACACAGAAATATTATTTCTTTTTTTTATTTAGTAAATATAAATTTCCAAAGTACAGTTTATGGATTACAATGGCTCCCCGCCCCCATAATTTCCCTCCCACTCGCACCCCTCCCATCTCCCGCTCCCTCTCCCATTCCATTCACATCAAGATTCATTTTCAATTCTCTTTATATACAGAAGATCGATTTAGTATATATTAAGTAAAGATTTCATCAGTTTGCACCCACACAGAAACACCAAGTGTAAAATACTGTTTCAGTACTAGTTATAGCATTACTTCACATTAGACAACACATTAAGGACAGATCCCACAAGAGAAGTAAGTACACAGTGACTCCTGTTGCTCACTTAACAATTTGACACTCCTGTTCATGGTGTCAGTAATCTCCCTAGGCTCTAGTCATGAGTTGACAGGGCTATGGAAGCCTTTTGAGTTCGCTGACTTTGATCTTATTCCGATAGGGTCATAGTCAAAGTGGAAGTTCTCTCCTCCCTTCAGAGAAAGGTACCTCCTTCTTTGATGGCCCCATTCTTTCCACTGGGATCTCACTCACAGAGATCTTTCATTTAGGTCTTCTTCTTCTTTTTCTTTTTCTTTTTCTTTTTTTTTTTTTTTTTTTGCCAGAGTGTCTTGGCTTTCCATGCCTAAAATACTCTCTTGGGCTCTTCAGCCAGATCCAAATGCCTTAAGGGCTGATTCTGAGGCCAGAGTGCTGTTTAGGACATCTGCCATTCTATGAGTCTGCTGGGTATCCCACTTCCCATGTTGGATCTTTCTCTCCCTTTTTGATTCTATCAGTTAGTATTAGCAGACACTAGTCTTGTTTGTGTGATCCCTTTGACTCTTAGACCTATCAGAGCCATCAATTGTGAACTGAAATTGATCACTTGGACTAGTGAGATGGCATTGGTACATGCAACCTTGATGGGATTGTATTGGAATCCCCTGGCACGACAGAAACATTATTTCTGTGCAGATGAGAGCACAAACTTGCTTACTGATCAGTATGGTAAAGACAACATCTCTTCCTGGGGTAAAGGTCAGGCGTCTTTACTTGCAACCCATTATAGAAGACTCAGGTTCTCTGGGCTCAGGACTCCTCTCTTGCAGTGTGATCTGCATGAGCAAATGTCATCTGTCCCTCACTATATCACCCTTCAGAAACCAATCTCAGTGAGCCAGTGTACAAAAACAAGGATACTCTAACAACTGATATTTCTTTTTTTTTTTAAGATTGATTGATTGATTGATTGATTGGCAAAGTAGCAGGATATAAAATCAATGCACAAAAATCAACAGCCTTTGTATACACAGGCAAGGCCACGGCTGAGGAAGAACTTCTAAGATCAATCCCATTCACAATAGCTACAAAAACAATCAAATACCTTGGAATAAACTTAACCAAGGACGTAAAAGATCTCTACGATGAAAACTACAAAACCTTAAAGAAAGAAATAGAAGAGGATACCAAAAAATGGAGAAATCTTCCATGCTCATGGATTGGAAGAATCAAGATCATCAAAATGTCTATTCTCCCAAAAGCAATTTATACATTCAATGCAATACCCATCAAGATACCGAAGACATTCTTCTCAGATCTGGAAAAAATGATGCTGAAATTCATATGGAGACACAGAAGACCTCGAATAGCCAAAGCAATCTTGTACAAGAAAAACAAAGCCGGAGGCATCACAATACCAGATTTCAGGACATACTACAGGGCAGTTGTTATCAAAACAGCATGGTACTGGTACAGAAACAGATGGATAGACCAATGGAACAGAATAGAAACACCAGAAATCAATGCAAACATCTACAGCCAACTTTTATTTGATCAAAGATCCAAAACTAATCCCTGGAATAAGGACAGCCTATTCAATAAATGGTGCTGGGAAAATTGGATTTCCACGTGCAGAAGCTTGGAGCAAGACCCCTACCTTTCACCTTACACAAAAATTCACTCAACATGGATTAAAGACTTAAATCTATGACCTGAAACCATCAAATTATTAGAGAGCATTGGAGAAACCCTGCAAGATATAGGTATAGGCAAAGACTTCTTGGAAAAGACCCCAGGAGCACAGGCAGTCAAAACCAAAATTAACATTTGGGATTGCATCAAATTGAGAAGTTTCTGTACTTCAAAAGAAATAGTCAGGAAAGTGAAGAGGCAACCGACAGAATGGGAAAAAATATCTGCAAACTATACTACAGATAAAGGGTTGATAACCAGAATCTACAAAGAAATCAAGAAAATCCACAACAACAGAACAAACAACCCACTTAAGAGATGGGCCAAGGACCTCAATAGACATTTTTCGAAAGAGGAAATCCATGGCCGGCGCCGCCGCTCAATAGGCTAATCCTCCGCCTTGCGGCGCCGGCACACCAGGTTCTAGTCCAGGTCGGGGCACCGATCCTGTCCCGGTTGCCCCTCTTCCAGGCCAGCTCTCTGCTGTGGCCAGGGAGTGCAGTGGAGGATGGCCCAAGAGCTTGGGCCCTGCACCCCATGGGAGACCAGGAGAAGCACCTGGCTCCTGCCATCAGATCAGCGCGGTGCGCCGGCCGCAGCACACCTACTGCGGCGGCCATGGGAGGGTGAACCAATGGCAAAAAGGAAGACCTTTCTCTCTGTCTCTCTCTCTCACTGTCCACTCTGCCTGTCAAAAAAAAAAAAAAAAAAAAAGAAAGAAAAGAAAAAAGAAAGAGGAAATCCAAATGGCCAACAGACACATGAAAAAATGTTCAAGATCACTAGCAATCAGAGAAATGCAAATCAAAACCACAATGAGGTTTCACCTCACCCCGGTGAGAATGGCTCACATTCAGAAATCTACCAACAATAGATGCTGGAGAGGATGTGGGGAAAAAGGGACACTAACCCACTGTTGGTAGGAATGCAAACTGGTTAAGTCACTATGGAAGTCAGTCTGGAGATTCCTCAGAAACCTGAACATAACCCTACCATACAACCCAGCCATCCCACTCCTTGGAATTTACCCAAAGGAAATTAATTTGGCTAATAAAAAAGCCATCTGCACATTAATGTTTATTGCAGCTCAATTCACAATAGCTAAGACCTGGAATCAACCCAAATGCCTATCAACAGTAGACTGGATAAAGAAATTATGGGACATGTACTCCATAGAATACTATACAGCAGTAAGGAACAATGAAACCTAGTCATTTGCAACAAGATGGAGCAATCTGGAAAACATCATGCTGAGTGAATTAAGCCAGTCCCAAAGAGACAAATATCATTTGTTTTCCCTGATCGGCGACAACTGAGCACCAAAGGGGAAACCTGTTGAAGTGAAATGGACACTATAAGAAACAATGAACTGATCAGCTCTTGTCCTGACTCTAGATGTACAATGTAATACTTTATCCTTTTTAGTATTTGTTGTTGTTGTTGTTGTTCTAGTACTAGTGGTTGAACTCTGTAATTAACACACAATTATTCTTAGGTGTTTAAATTTTAACTGAAAAGTGATCCCTGTTAAATTTAAGAGTGGAAAAAGAGAGGGAGGAGATGTACAATTTGGGACATGCTAAATCAGACTTGCCCCAAATGATGGAGTTAGAAATATGCCAGGGGATTCCAATATAATCCCATCAAGGTGACATGTACCAATGCCATCTCACTGGTCCAAGTGATCAATTTCAGTTCACAATTGATAGCTCTGATAGGTCTAAGAGTCAAAGGGATCACACAAACAAGACTAGTGTCTGCTAATACTATCTGATAGAATCAAAAAGGGAGAGAAAGATCCAACATGGGAAGTGGGATACCCAGCAGACTCATAGAATGGCAGACGTCCTAAACAACACTCTGGCCTCAGAATCAGCCCTTAAGGCATTTGGATCTGGCTGAAGAGCCCATGAGAGTATTGTAGGCATGGAAAGCCAAGATACCATGGGAAGAAGAAGAAGAAGAAGAAGAAGAAGAAGAAGAAGAAGAAGAAGAAGAAGAAGAAGAAGAAGAAGAAGAGGAGGAGGAGGAAGACCTAAATGAAAGATCTCTGTGAGTGAGATCCCAGTGGAAAGAATGGGGCCATCAAAGAAGGAGGTACCTTTCTCTGAAGGGAGGAGAGAACTTCCACTTTGACTATGACCCTATCGGAATAAGATCAAAGTCAGCGAACTCAAAAGGCTTCCATAGCCCTGTCAACTCATGACTAGAGCCTAGGGAGATTACTGACACCATGAACAGGAGTGTCAAATTGTTAAGTGAGCAACAGAAGTCACTGTGTACTTACATCCCATGTGGGATCTGTCCTTAATGTGTTGTCTAATGTGCAGTGATGCTATAACTAGTACTGAAACAGTATTTTTCCACTTTGTGTTTCTGCGTGGTTACAAACTGATGAGATCTTTACTAATTATATACTGAATCGATCTTCTGTATATAAAGATAATTGGAAATGAAAAAAAAAAAACCTGGGGTTAAATTGGAAATGGCATAGAAAATTAATTAATTTTTTAAAAAAAATATTATGTAGGATCTCTGTCTTTAATGTGCTGTACACTCTTATTTAATGCTATAACTAGTACTCCAACAGTATTTTTTTTCACTTTGTGTTGCTATATGGGGGCAAACTGTTGAAATCGTTACCTAATATATACTAAACTGATCTTCTGTATATAAAGAGAATTGAAAATGAATCATGATGTGATTGGAAGGGGAGTGGGAGCGGGAAATGGGAGGGTTGTGGGTTGGAGGGAAGTTTTGGGAGGGGGAAGCCATTGTAACCCATAAGCTGTACTTTGGAAATTTATATTCATTAAATAAAAATTTAATAAAAAAATTGATTGATTGATTGATTGATTGATTTGAAAGTCAGAGTTACAAGGCAGAGGGAAGAGAGAAAAGAGGATCTTTCATTCATTGGTTCACTCCCCAAATAGCCAAAACAACTGAAGTGGGGCCAGGCCAAAGCCAGGGACATGGAGCTTCTTCCAGGTCTTCCACATGGTTGCAGGGGCCCAAGCACTTGGGCCATCCTCCACTGCTTTCTCAGCCATAGTAGTGGGGAGCTGGATCAGAAGAGGAGCAGCCAGGACTCGAACTGGCGCCCATATGGGATGCTGACATGACAGGCAGAGGCTTAACCTGCTATGCCACAATGCCAGCTCCACAGATGCTATATCTATGCTAAGCTATATATCTATATAGCTATATATCTGTATCTATGATAAGCTTTCCTTTGAGTCTGACCCAGGGGTCTTGTGGCCTCTTCCAGAAAGTAAGAGACTGGGTCAGGCTAATATTTTAGAGTAATCTTCCCAAAGTAGGGATGGAGAAACCAAATCCTGATGGCTTGGTAGAGATTACATATCAAAAAGGAAGGAACTTTCCATCAAATAGTAAGAAAGACATGAGCCATAGTATGGTGGCAAGACTGGGCCTGATAGGCCCATTCATGGAGCTGTGAGTCATTGCAGGAGATCCATGTGAAGAGGGAGAACAAAAGAATGAGGCTGAGAGTATACCTCGTGCATCAGGATAAGGAGACGAGGCAGGAGAGAACCTTCAAGGGATTTTAAGCTGGACATAATATACCAGGTCTATCTGACAGAAAAATAAAAAGTGTTGCTTCTTGGAGATTGGATTAGAGGAAGGCAAAGCTGGAGGTCACAGCAACGGTTCAGGAATGAGATATTGGCGGTCTGAACCTTGAAACTAGCAGTGGGGCTGGAGAGAAGTGAATCCGAGACACAGGAAGGCGTTCTAAGCATCAGTAGGACTGGATGGCTGGACTGGGGTTGGGAAAGGTTATTTAGTTGTCAAGGCTGGAGTCCATGGTGACCCTCGGATTTCTTTTTTTTTTTTTTTCTTTTTTTTTTTTTTTTATTTTTTGGCAGGCAGAGTGGACAGTGAGAGAGAGAGACAGAGAGAAAGGTCTTCCTTTGCCGTTGGTTCACCCTCCAATGGCCGCCGCAGCTGGCGCGCTGATCCGATGGCAGGAGCCAGGTGCTTCTCCTGGTCTCCCATGGGGTGCAGGGCCCAAGTACTTGGGCCATCCTCCACTGCACTCCCAGGCCACAGCAGAGAGCTGGCCTGGAAGAGGGGCAACCGGGACAGAATCCGGTGCCCCAACCAGGACTAAAACCCGGCGTGCCGGCACCACAAGGCGGAGGATTAGCCTAGTGAGCTGCGGCGCTGCCGACCCTCGGATTTCTAATTTGAGTGACAGTAGATGATGGGACCATGCACTGAGAGAATCTCTGAGAGGACACAAAAACAAAGGTGACCTGGGGAGATGAAGTCCCATCTGCACATCTTGAGTTTGAGACGTGTGTGATTCTCCAAGTAGCAATGTCTGAGACACAGAGAGAAGAATGAGTGCCAATCTCAGAAAACACATCTGAGTGGAGATCTAGATTTAGGAACCTTTAACATGTGGGTGCCAATTGAATCAATGGCCGTAAATGAGAACAACCAGGGAAATACATAGAATGAAATAAACATAGCATAGGAGTGAAACCTTAGAGATCAACACTTGAAGATGAACTCAGGTAAGGTGCTCCCAGCCTCCACACGTCCAACACCAGAGAAAAAGCAAGGATGCTGCATGATCATGTCAACAAAACCCGCAGACCTTCACAGCCTGGCCTCTACCACTGCTGTGAGACACGAGGGCCATTCTCATCACGGTCTCCCTCCTTTGCTAATATACTTTCTGCAGGAAGGAACCGGGTGATTGCTCAACCTTTTAATGTCATCCCACTAAGTGGCACCTCATCAGTGAGATCTTCCTTTCTCATCCTTAGAATTCTCGTTGTTCCCATATGTTCTCTTCCGTCTTCCTGATTTTATTGTTTTCTGTAGTGTTCATCCCTGTCTAACACTCCATATGTTTTACTGTTTAATTTGTTGACTGTCTGCCTCTTTCTTCTAGGATGAAAACTACATGAGAACAGAATTTTGTCTTCTTTATTCACTGCTATTTCTCAAGTGTTTAGTATTGTGTCTGGCCCATAGTAGATGCTCTTTTAATATTCATTAAATGAACATGTGAACAAATGGACCTGAATAATATGGTATCTTTTACTGTTAGAAACACACAATTTTTATGTTTTTTATTTATTCTTGTTAGCACGGGCAGCCTCCACCTCCAGCACAGAAAGGAAGATATAGGATACTCTGGAAAATCTCTAAGGGTAGCTTCTTCAGAGGGATTGAGGAGTTGTTCCATTATCTGGAAAAATGATTGAAATAGGGATACTATCAGTTCTCAATGTTTACGAGAAAAAAAAAAACTAGTAATTCATACTGGATCCCTTGGAAGCAAAAGATAATAGTGATTTTGATTTTCATAGGTTGAAAGATACCAGAGCCAATTTTATGAATGTCCCTGGATCTGGCAAACATCAAGTTGATGGCCTGGAGAGTTAAGTCATCTCCAAACAATGAGCTGTGTTTTTTATTAAAAATTTATTTATTTATTTGAAAGGTAAAGTTACAGAGAGGCAGAAGCAGAGAAAGAGAGAGAGAGAGAGAGAGAGAGAGAGAGAGAGAGAGGTCTTCTAGCCACTGGCTCACTTCCCAGATGACCACAATGGTCGGAGCTGTGCTGATCCGAAGCCAGGAGCCAGGAGCTTCTTCCAGGTCTTCCCATGCAGGTACAGGGGCCCAAGGACCTGAGCCATCTTCCACTGCTTTCCCAGGCCATAGCAGAGAGCTGGATCAGAAGAGGAGAAGCCAGGACTTGAACTGGCGCTGGGATGCTGGCACTGCAGGCGGCGGCTTCACTCACTACACCACAGCGCTGGCCCCGAGCTGTGTTTTTTAAACACAGTTGTAATCCCTTGGCCATTCCTGAGGCTCGCCTTTATAGAATCACTGAGAGGCAGCTGTACAGAGGGCTGGACTACGGGAGAGCTACCACTTTGGAAGTCAAAGCCCACGGAAGCATCAGCCTCTTTCCCCTCTCAGCTCTGATGGACTGAGTTCATTCTTCCTGGAAGAATCAAAGCCGATTCATTATAACACCAGTCTCTAACAGGGACTACGTGGGGCTGCAAAAACCAGTGGAAATACTGGATTGAGCACATATCAATCTCCCCCAAATTAAATGTCGTTTGCTCTCAGAATAATTGGATAACATTAAGTTGGCAGCCTCAAAAAAAAAAAAAAAAAGATTAATTAGGTATGAAGGTTCTTAGTTGGAAAAGCTGGATTTGTGGCCACATTCCCACTGTAAGTTCATAGTGGGATTTATACTAGTTTTACACAGAAGCTAAATGAAGAGACAATGTAATAGACAGCAGTCAGCAGAACCAAATGTCCCATAAAAAATATCTTTAGGTTAATGTCATAAACACATCTAACAGACTAAACAGTAAGAGATCACAGGTAACTTTGGCCCAAGTTCACAGGGAGATTGTGAGGACAGAACCAAATGAAAACCAGTTAATGAGCCAGTGCTGTGGTATAGTGGGTGAAGCAATGCCTGAAGCACTGGCATCCTGTATGGTCGCCGGTTCGAGTCCCAGCTGCTCCACTTCCAATCTGGCTCTCTGCTATGGCCTGGGAAAGCAGTAGAAGATGGCCCAAGTCCTTGGGCCCCTGCACCTGCATGGGAGACCCAGAAGAAGCTCCTGGCTCCTGGCTATGGTTTGGCACAGCTCCAGCTGTTGCAGCCATCTGGGGAGTGAACCAGAGGATGGAAGACCTCTCCTTCTCTCTCTGTGTAACTCTGATTTCAAATAAATAAATAAATCTAAAAATAAATTTAAAGAAATAATAAGCATTGAGAATGTGGAGATGGACTGGGCAGGTATTCTTTCTAAAAAGAATTCTAGTGCAGAAGAGAACAGGGAGGATAAAGCCAACAATTAGAGGGGTAAACAGAATCCAGAAATGTTTTCTGAATTTAAAAGGCTTGACCAGTTTAAATTCTGGTGAGAAAGACCCGGTAGAGGTGAAAGGAGTGTTAGCAGGAACTGTTTTTGTTTTGTTTTGTTTTGTTTTAAGATTTATTTATTTATTTGAAAGGTGGAGTTACAGAGAGGCAGAGGCAGAGAGAGGGCTTCTGTCCGCTGGTTCACTTCCCAGGTGGCTCCAACAGCAGAAGCTGTGCTGATCTGAAGTCAGGAGCCAGGAGCTTCTTCTGGGTCTTCCACGCAGATGCAGGGGCCTAAGCACTCGGGCCATCCTCCACTGCTTTCCCAGGCCATAGCAGAGAGCCAGATTGGAAGTGGAGCAACCAGGCCTCAAACCAGTGCCCTTATGGGATGCCAGCACTGCAGGGGACAGCCTTACCCACTACGCCACAGCGCCGGGGCCCAGACACTGTTTATGCTTCTATTTTACTTTGCTTATTGACAAGCAGCATTCATCTCTAGCCCTTCAAGGTTTCCTTTATCACAGGGACTAGGAACTACATCTCCCAGAATCCTTTAGGAGAAATCCATTCAGATTCCATTTGGGCACTGGTAAGATACTGAAAACGAGGAAGACAAGCAGAAGCCATTGCTGACTACAGAACTGCAAAGGGCAGCCAATGGCAGGAGTGAAGTCTGTACAGCCTCCAGGCATCTTCCTGCAAACCACCCACTTCTGTGGTTCAGCAACTGAGATCACTGGTAGCAGCTTCCTGGGGCTGCTGAATATTCTGTTTCCTGAAACACAGTAGTGGCTTTTCTGGGCTTTTTTACTCCCACATCCAGTTCCTCTGTTATGGCTACAGCAGGACTTGTCCTCAACCCTCGTGCAAGATGTTTAAACTCTGATGTCTTGATGTTGGTGGTTGTTGGGTTAAGGGAGGAGATTTGATCTGCCAAGGGAAGCCAGGAGGTGGGGCTGGTGGGAAGTCTTTAGGTAACTGGGGGCATGACCTCAGAGGGTGGGTCTCCCAAGAGGTTGAAAGTTTTGATTATTTGAGTTCAAGATCAGCCTGGGCTTTGATTTTATGTATTTTGGGGGTATGTTGCTGGCAATTCACCTTTAGAGATTTTCGTATCTTTCTCATGAAATGAATCCATTCTCTTTACTAAGAAGTTCCCTTATTTCTTGTACAATTCTTGGCTTTAAATTTCAGAGTCGTTACTATTGTTACAACAGCTTCCACATGGGTATTATTTGCCTATTCTAGCACTCCCTGTCCTTTGATTGTTTAGTCTTTCTGTGTCCTAATGTTTTAAATTTGTCCCTTTTAAACAGCATATGATTATATTTTTTAAAAACCCAATCTGACAGCCTTTATACTTTAGCTGGAACACTTGCCATCTAATTTTCTGCAATGACAAATATATTTGGGGCTCCTTCTAGAAATTATTTTGTGCTTTCTACTTTTCCTTTTTTTTGGGGGGGGGGGCAGGCAGAGTTAGACAGTGAGAGAGAGAAAGAGAGAGAGAGAGAGTTATAGACAGTGAGAGAGAGACAACGGTCTTCCTTCTGTTGGTTCACTCCCCTAATGGCCACCACAGCCGGCGCTGTGCCAATCCGAAGCCAGGAACTGGGTACTTCCTCCTGGTCTCCCATGCTGGTGCAGGGACCCAAGCACTTGGACCATCCTCCACTGCCCTCCCAGGCCACAGCAGAGATCTGGACTGGAAGAGGAGCAGCTGGGACTATTACCCAGTGCCCCAACCTGGACTAGAACCCTGGGGTGCTGGTGCCGAAGGTGGAGGATTAGCCAAGTGAGCCGGCCAATTTTTCCGAATTTTTGTGTTTAACTTTTTTCTCTTTCTTTGCCTTCCTTTGAACTCAATAATTTTCCCTTTACTCCCCTTTACACCACATATTTAAGTAGTTACCGTCTAAAGTTAATCTGTATTTATCTTCTTCACATGCAAGGCAAAGGCTTAAGCCAATACAAGCCAATCATTCACTCCCAATCCCCATGCTATTGCTTTTTTTTTTTTTTTTTTTGACAGGCAGAGTGGACAGTAGAGAGAGAGACAGAGAGACAGGTCTTCCTTTTTGCCGTTGGTTCACCCTCCAATGGCCGCCGCGGTAGGCGCGCTGCAGCCGGCACACCGCGCTGATCCGAAGGCAGGAGCCAGGTGCTTCTCCTGGTCTCCCATGGGGTGCAGAGCCCAAGCACTTGGGCCATCCTCCACTGCACTCCCTGGCCACAGCAGAGAGCTGGCCTGGAAGAGGGGCAACCGGGACAGGATCGGTGCCCCGACCGGGACTAGAACCCGGTGTGCCGGCGCCGCAAGGCGGAGGATTAGCCCATTGAGCCGCGGCGCCGGCTCCATGCTATTGTTGTTCTGTGAATTTAAATCTTCTCTGGCTTATCATCATAAATGTTTTACATAATGGATGCTAATTTTAGATTTATACACATATTTACAACTTTTTTTTTTTTTTTACTAATCGTCTCCTCTTTCATCTGGCTATATCTTTATTCATTTTAGAATTCTTGAAATAAGAATTTATTGGTGGCAAAAGTTCTCAGTTATTGTTCTCCCTAAAAATTTTCCTTATTTTATTAATAATAATTCCTTATTTTACTTGATGATTAGAAACTTTTTGCAGGGTAACTCTAGGTTGGCAGTAATTCCTTTGTATATTCAAGAAGTGCTATCTTCCAGCTTTCATCATTGCTGTTCAGAAGTCAGTCCTATTCTAACGGCTTTTCTTTTTTAGTTAATTAGTCTATTTTTCTCTGGCTGCTTTTAAGATGTTCTTCTCTTTTGGGGTTCTAAATTTTGGCTATGGCATTTCTAGATTTGCATTTATTTTTATATACCTTGATTGAGATGAACTGGATTCCTAAATATGAGGAAAGATGCTTTTCATCTCTGTCATATCTCTTTATTCTTCTAAAATATCAAATATTAAACTACCTCAGCCTGTATGTTGTGCCTCTTAACCTTTCAGATGTTTATCATAACTTTATCTCTTTCTGCTCCATTCAAGATACTTTCTTTGGGGGCTAGCGCTGTGGTTAAGCCTCTGTCTGCAGTGTTGGCATCCCATATGGGAGCCGGTTCGTGTTCCAGCTGCTCTATATCCCATCCAGCTCCCTGCTAATGTGCCTGGGAAAAGTAGCAGAAGATGGCCCAAGTCCTTGGGCCCCTGCACCCACATGGGAGACCTGGAAGAAGCTCCTGGCTTCTGACTTCATCCTGGCCCAGCCTAGGCCATTGCAGCTGTTTAGGGAATAAACAAGTGGATGAAAGACCTCTCTCTGTCTCTCTTTTTGTCTCTCTTTGTCTGTCTCTCCTCCTTTTTCTGTATCTATCCCTTTTAAATAAATAAATAAATCTTTTTTTAAAAAGATGTTTTATTTGGGTCTACCTTTCAATTAAGCAGTTCTCCTTTTCACTACATCTAATCTACTATTAAAATCCATCCACTGAGCATTTTCTTTCTTTACTAAAATCAAGTTTCATGATAGGGTGTTTCCCTTGCTGCTTTCTACTTAGAGAGTTGGCAGTTTTAACTTAGGTTACCCCAGCATACTCAGCCTATGTGAGCCTTTGGGTCCTCAGCTACCTCTGAGATCTCCCTTTATACTTCCAGCTTTGCATGGGAACTAATTTTTCTCCTTTTCCAATCCCTAAGAGGCCATAAAAATAAAAACTCAACCTCCTGGGGGGCTTTAGCAAATGCCCTCAGTGTACCTTCAGTAATCTGTTACCTCTTTAGATTTTCTCCTTCCTACCAGTTATTAATGCATTTTAGAATTTGTTTTTTTATTCTGAACTTGAAGATTTCACTATAAGGGCAAGTCAGTATATTTTTATACTATTCTTCCAGAAATAATAAACAGGTTTGTTTTAAATTTGGAATATGAATAGACACCAACTCCAGCACCCATCCCAGGTTAATTATGAGCAATTAAAGAAGATGTTGGATATACATGAGGCATGAAAACAAGTTGCAAATAAATGTATGCAACACAACCCAATTTTTTCAAAAACAAATACAAAATCCTTTAAATGTATGTTTGTATGTGTATATGAGCTTAGAGAAATACATAATGGACTACAAACACAACTATTTGGTTACTTAAAATGACAAGACAGAGGGTGGGAGAAAATAAAGAGACTTAAAATTATCTAAGCAGGGAAAATATACAATATAATGCTCAATAAAACTTTCTTCTAAGTGTGAAAGCTTTTAATTAGTCTCTGGGTGCCAGTGCCGTGGCTCAACAGGCTAATCCTCTGCCTAGCGGCACCGGCACACCAGGTTCTAGTCCCGGTTGGGGTGCCGGATTCTGTCCTGGTTGCCCCTCTTCCAGGCCAGCTCTCTGCTGTGGCCAGGGAGTGCAGTGGAGGATGGCCCAAGTGCTTGGGCCCTGCACCCCATGGGAGACCAGGAGAAGCACCTGGCTCCTGCCTTCGGAACAGCGCCGAGCGCCGGCCGCAGCGCGCCAGCCGCGGCGGCCATTGGAGGGTGAACCAACGGCAAAAAGGAAGACCTTTCTCTCTGTCTCTCTCACTGTCCACTCTGCCTGTCAAAAAGTAAAAAAAAAAAAAAAAAAAATTAGTCTCTGGGCAAGGACTAAAGGGCAACAAACGAAAAGCAACAATGGTTCAGGTGTTATCTTGGCAGGAATAAAGCGGCTAAGCAGGTTTTTCATAGGTCCTTCAGGTTGCCACTAAGACAGCCCTGAATTACAAGGCCCACAGCACCTTCCTCTCCCTCCAGCCTTGGGACTGAGTCACTTCCTCTGCCTCACTCCACCCTCCCTCCGCATTCCAGACTGTCCACCAAGTCCACCTTGGCCTGCGTGTGACCTGGTCATTCTTTCCTCTGCTTCTGATTTGGCCATGAGCTTTGGTCCTAAAGGTTAGCATTAGGTTAACATGGTTAACATTAGTTAGCATTGGTGAACCTCTCCATGGCTCAGATTCTCCGTGTGAATAGGATCCCTCTAGTGCAGGACACAAGATGACTAATACTTGCGGGGCATCTTTTAAGTTTCAGACACTAAGTGGGTGCTTCCTGTGTGTTATTTTGTCTTCACAATAACATTGTGAATAGTGTTCAGGTGCTGAGAGTAAGTACCACGGAGGAATCTGATTAGTCAAAGAATTAAGGGAAGTCATCCTGAGGAAGTGATGGTGAAGCCAAGCATTAAGACATGGGTAGGAGTTAAATTAGTGACTGCAGATCCAAGGAATCAGGCACTCCACAAGTAATCAATGAATTTTTAAGTGATTAAGTAAATGATAGAGACTTTTTTTTAAAAAGGACAAGATAACAATTTGTACACAAAGAAGAGCCAATGTGGGGTCTCATTGAACTGAGTCATTGTCCAAAGGGTCCTGTCGTTGCTCCCTCTGGAAGGACCAAGGGCATATCTTCCCCGAGGGAATGGCAAGATCAATTCTATTTTGTATTTATCGCTATTTTTATGGTTGCTTTTAGATTTTATGTAATTTTGCTGCTTAGGATACGTAGAAGAAAAAATTTCCTAGGGATCTTGAGGGAAGTATGAGAATGGGAGAAAACAGAATCTCGGTCATTAGATGGTAAGGTGATACAAAAAGATGAGGTGTTTGAAAAGAGGTCATTAAAGGAGAAATGAAAGATTTTGAAGTTTGAAGGCATTACACTTAATAATTTATCATTTAAATTTTCTGTAAAGATAGAGTTCAGGACATGCTATCCAAAATAGAGCACTGTGGCATATCGGATATTTTATGCTAAGGAATTTGAGAAATGGTAGCTGCAGGAATAACTTTCTGACCTCCCCAGAGCAAGCCATAAAACCCTCTCCACACAGGGGAAAGGAGCATCCCTATATCCAAAGACACAGGGACACAGAGCAGGGTCTTGCACAGGCCTTGCTCGGGTCCCTGTGGTTTACTGCACTTAGCCCCTCCCTTCATCTATGATTTGCTTCCAGGACTCTCACACTTTATTAAACCTTCCACAACGTGCTCAGGCTTAACCCCTTCATGTCCATACAAAGGCACCAATGTCATGTTAAATGAATTTCTGTGCTTTTCTCTTTGTAGCCCGTAGGGGTCTTAGCCAAGAACTCATGGAGTAGGAGGACAAGATACTTTTCCTCTTCAACATGTCTAATGCACTAGCAACTAGTCACTTACAGCTATTTAAATTGAAACGAAATGATCTTAGAGAATAACTTCATCAATCTCACTGGCCATGTGTCTCTAGCAACCAGAGTACTGGACAGCTCAGGGGTAGACATTTCCATCACTGTAGAAAGTTCTGTTAGACTGAGCTGGGGACCATACCCCTCAGAAAAGCTACACACATACAGATCCCCATCCAGTCGGCAATGCAGACTGCATTTGTGTACATTTAAATGTCTGTGTGTTCTACCTACTTCAGTGGATATTTTACCAAACCTCTGCATGGAACCAACACCCCTGAGGGAAGAGAAAAACAGATGAAACATGGCTACTGCCTTTCAAAACATTTACCACTTTGAGAGGGAGAAAGATACACAAGCTACACCTTTCCTCGATTACGAGCTCTTCCGAGGCAGGAGTTGTAAAAGCCACCACGTTCCAAATTCTCCAGTGTTAGAATTGAGCTGAACGTTTCTGGAACTCTGGAGACAGTAAGTAAGATTTGCTTTCTGCAACAACATGCTCTCCAACAGAGGATCCAAGACTAGGATTGTGTTTAAAGGTCTTCCGCCCTGCCCCTTTTTGACTATGCAATGAAGTATATTAGTGTGACATCACATGGTACAATATGGCTCAAAGTTATGCAGGACAAAGCTAAATAAGCTTGTCTTGGCATAGTTCTTCATTTGTAAAATGAGTAAACTAGATTGCAAGATAATCCATTACAGTGCAGAAGAGATCTTGTTCAAATGGCTTATATGTATTTTTATCTGAAAATAGGAGGGGACAAAGGAGGATTTACTCATTCCAGTCAATACTGGGCCCTCTCCTGGGGCCTGCAGCTGGGCATCTGTGGTCACATTAGAAATGAGGCATCTCCATGGAACAGCAGAAGCTGTGGAGCCAGGTGTGGGGGTGGCCAGGGCCTTGCCCCAAAGGCATTGTGCTGTAACACAGGTATGGCCTCAGGAGGTGAGTGTGTTGTGTTAATTAGATACACAATTCTTTCAAAATGGACACGTGGCTTAAAAAATATGCCAAAGAAAGCATAGGCTGAAGATAATGCAAAAAACACAACTCTAAGTTTAACAACAAAAAACTGTCAATATTTTGCTCCATGGCCATCTAATAAGACCTGACAGGAAGAGAGCCCATAGATGGTGAGATGATTTAAGGAGTCATTTGAAATATGGAGTGGGTGGCAAGCATTTTCCCTGGCAGTGAAAACACCTCTTAACCATGAACCTTCACTGTAAGTACACATTCTGCCTTAAACTAGTGGCTTTTAATGGAACGAAAACATCACATATGACTTGTTTACTTTAGCTTCACATAATCCTTCAGTATTTCTATTTGGGGAATATTTTGTAATAGTAGATTAAGCGCAGCAGTGCTGATCACTGTATAGACTCAATACATAGATGCCATGGACTCCCACAGAGCTGCACAGTAACTTTGATGGGGATGTCTTGTGTTCCACTGCCATCTTGTGGTGAACACTGCTGGGAACAGGCCTGTGGGTACAATGGGAAGAATTGGTTTGGGCTAGTGAACCCTAAAGATCCAAGACCCCAAGGAACAGAATCTGAGTTCTCATATCACAGCACTTAACTGTCACCCCACCTGGAAACGTCAGTGCTGCGTACCTTTTTCAGGTAACCTTACCTCTTCGGATTTGGTGACTCCTCTGTAACTTGTGGGTGAGTTTCCAATTCTCGCAGAACTTCAAAATCACCCCCAGTTCTAAAACATCTGTGGTATTAATCAAGCGTCACCAATGGTACTTTGCCAGCTTCTAAAGTCTTTATTTTCATGTTTTACTCCATGAAGAGCTACATAGTTTCTCAATTATTTCTTCCTTCTCTGCTTCCATTGCCTTCTGTACACATCTGTCCCTAATAGTGCTTGTTAGGTTGGGAGGTCTTTCTGTAACTTTTTAACTTGGAACAGCTGCCCGCCCATTTGTGAACGTGTTCAGAGGGTCCCATATGCACATTTTAGCCGTCCCCAACGGCAGCATGTTACATAACTGGCACACGATCAAGTGCATTAGTGCCAGCTACGGGACCTACTCAGATTTCACCAGGGTTACATGCACTTACTGTAGGCAGCGGGTGGGTAGGTTATTTTTTGTGCTTTCCATTATTTTAGATTCCCTGGCTCTACCGTACCTGCAGAGCAATGGCTTTCCTTATATGTTGGTGAGAGAATGCACAGAGGAAGAGGGAAGGGAGAGAAGAGGGGAATACTGTAATTGAATAAAAGACATTTTAAAAGTAGTAATAAAACCAAATCAAATTTTCTAAGCATAGTAGATCCACGTTAAAACTCAACTTTTCACTCAGAATTTTAGTCATTTTTAAAATTATTACTGAAGAAATCATTCAATATACCAATCTTCAAGATAATCACACAAATGACATCCCTAGAAATGACAGAATTCCTGTTTTCAAGAGCTTTTCAGATGATCTGATGAGTCTCTCAAAAGCTTGTCCTCCTTTTCTTTGTACAGCCACTAAGCTTTTGTTAAAATTATTGTTAGTTTTTTAAAACTGTGCCTGAAAGTTCATAGTTGGAAATTTATGGTGCTTTGTTTTTATTTATATTTTCTTGACAATTAATGAAATTAGCTTTTTGTGTGTTTTTTAAAACAAATCACGTGGTATTATATTTATAAACTGTGTACTCTTTGCCCCATATTTCTGTTAGGGTGTTAGTCCTTCCTTATTAATGTTGCATTAATTTATATATTATGGATGGCAATCCTTACTATTTTTATTAATAGTTTTTTTCAATGTTTGCCCTTAATTGCATTTGTGGCAACATCTACCATTTTCTTAATATTTATTTTATTCTTAGAAATTCACTCTAGAACTGGTTAGACATTTTTGTTCGTTCTTACCACTTTTTTATATTTGATTTTCCACACCTAAGGTCTTATTTTTATTCTTGTATGAGACAAGTTTGATTCTTCCCCAAGAAATCCCTCTGCTCATGCCTTAATATCTTTCTTGTTTCCACCATTTCTTCTTTCTTCATCATAAATTAAGAACCTATGTCAAAGATTGCTTCTTGATTTCGATTCTAATACCATACATTTCAATTTCACAGTTCTGTATTTTAATGTCAAATGGGCAAGTATTTCTTTATTACTCTTCTTTCTCAGAATTTTCTATAGATATTCACAATTGTGTTCTTTCAGACACAAAGAGAAGAGTGAGGATAAATGTCTTAGCCTGGCTAGGGTGAAGAGTCTCACCATACGGAATTCAACCTACGCAGTACAAGTGAGCCCAACTGCCAACAACTATGCCTGTTTGCCTGGAGGTGTCCTCTGGTCATCAGAGCCTGCTCTGCCTGGGATGCGTGGCACAGGGAGCTGTCGTGTTTGCCCGGGATGGAGACGTATGTGCCCCTAGCACTCCCAGTCCTTGGCTGGGCCTCTCTGACCACTGTGTTCCCCAGTAGGACAGCAAGATGCTCAAAGATGGACACTGCCCCTGCTGTCTGCTGTCACCCCATCTCTATGGGTATTTCCGGGGATCGCCTCCCAGTAACCCACCCAATCCCTGTCTCCAGGTCTGCTTCTCATGGAACCTAAAGTAGGACAGAGTGCAAAAGTCCTAAGCTAGAAGCAGAGCCAAAAGCGTAACATTAAGCCTTGGTCTTCTGTAAGGATGCATTCTGAAATGCCTGCCACTTTCACTTCAATATTAGAAAATTATCTAAAGTCTTGACTTGGCTTTGCTTGACTTCCATCTCTGCCACACTTACTCCAATTATACGCACACTAACTAAGATGCAGAACACATCTCCTCTTCTCAACTTCAAGCCTACCCCTCCGTGAAGAGGTGAGTTCTAACAGCAAAATATGTTTTAGGTCAGTCTTCCACACTCCATCCCTCCTGTATCTCCCAGGGCATCACGTCACTGTCTCCTGTTAGCCTGGTCATCGCTTGCCAGAGCGTCACAGAGGCCAACTGACCAGTCCATCCTTGCTTCCACCCTGGACACTTCCCACCTACTCTCACACAGCAAGTCACTGCTTAAAAATATAAATCAGAGATGTTTTGCATACTGGATGAAACATCCTAATCCCACAAAAAAGGAGCAAGTTCTAGCTCCTGACTCCAGCAAATGCACACCCTGGGAGGCAGCAGGTGTTGGTTCTAGTGTTTGGGTCCCTGCCACCCATGTAGGAAACTTTGATTGAGTTCCTGGTTGTTGTCGGTACCTGGGGGTTGAACCAGGAGATGAGACCTCTCTCTCTCTCTCTGTCTGTCACCACTATATAATATATATATATAAAATATATATAAAACAGTTATGTGCATATATGTGTATATATAAATCAGTTAATTGTTGCTGTCTTCATGAAAACCTAGCTTTCCACCGCACAGAGAATGGAATCCCAACTCGCTTCATTGGCTACAAGAGTCCTCTCTTAAGTCCGTCAATCCTGATGCTTCAGGAATCTTGGTCTCATCTCTTTCCTAAAAGGGACCCAGTTTCTGGACTGGGAGATTGCACTTCCTTCTTCTCACATAACCTGCTTCAGTTCTGTGTCTGTGTGTGTGTGCACGCGTGTGTTGAGGGAGGGGGGTGGATTCTCCCTCATCTGTTAGATCTCTTTCTCAATTGGGTTCCCCCAATTTCCTCATTTAAAATTGTCCTCTCACACACCCCTACTACGTCATTTCCTACCTCTGTATTCTATGTATTCTAAGCTTTAATCATCTCTGGATTTTTTTTTTATTCATTGAAAATATACAATCAGCCCCTCTCGTCTCTATCATGGGCTAGGCTCAGGCACCCTGCCAGGTGTCCAGGTACACAGCAATCAAAAACAGTGCTCCACCTGCATCAGAGGTGGAGGCTGGGGTATTTAGTGAAAGGGATAGATATTAAGCTACTATTAACACCCAATTTTAAAGCTGACACTGTGCAAAGTGTTAGGTACAGAGTACAATAACAGCTCAAACCAGAAAAACTTGGCCTTGTTAGGAAAGGCATCTTAAAGGATGTGAAGAATGCACTGAGGGAGTGCACAGGGAAAGATTAACTCCATAGACCTGAGTGGTTCAAACCCTGTACATGGTGCAGGAAATGCCTATCCCCAGTACTGGTCCTGAAGATGGGCTCTGAGCCCTTGCAATGTTCTCTGAAAAGAGTATTTTTGTATGTCCAAGTCCTTAGGTCACATGGTACCTGTCTGACCACATCATTTATGCTGACAATAGGATGTGTGGTGAATGCCTGTCTTTGCTCAGTGGTGCTGAAGATTGAATAGCTGAGGGTGGTCATACAGGGGCCACATATGAGTGTGTTTCATTCGTCCCCACTTAAAACCATGGGCACTCATTCAGGTGAGGCTCCTGGTTGGCCACACTTTGCCTCTGTCATCCCACATTGTTGCTGGGAGCATGAAGGATGTGTCTGTCCGTGTGACTGCACTGTGAGAACACCTGGAACCTGCTCCTGGTTTCTCCTGGACTTTGCCCCTAGCGCCTTTCCCTTTTCTGATTTTAACCCGTATCCTTTCACTATAATAAACAGTCACCATTAAAATGTCAGCTTTTCTGAGTCCATTAGTTCTAGAAAATCAAGGAGTAGTCTTGGGAGACTCCTGATGCAGAACTAAAGCAAGTTCAAGGCAAAGGAAACAGCAGGCTCAAAAGCCCTACGAGAGCTGGCACTGTGGCATAGAAAGTTAAGCCTCCACCTGCAGTACCAGCATTCTTTACGGGCATTGGTTCGAATCCTGGCTGCTTCATTTCCAATCTAGCTCCTTGCTAATGCACCTGGGATAGCAGTAGAAGGGTACTTGGGCCCCTGCACCCATGTGAGAGGTCCAGATGAAACTTCTGGCTCTTGGCTTTGGCCTGGCCCAGCCCTGGGCATTGCGTCCACTTGGGGAGTGAACCAGCAGGTGGAAGACCTCTCCCCTCCCTCCCAACTCTGTAACTCTGCCTTAAAAATCAATCTTAAAAAAAAAAAAAAAACCTACACCCCTGAGTGAATACAATAGTGAGAGTGACTTAACAGAAGCTATCAAGTAAGAGTAGAAGAGCAAGCAGGCGTGTGATACAGGCATCCATACCCTCTTTTCTTCGATGAATGGAGGCTCTTTAAGGGTGGACACCAGTCATTCCCATTCACTGTGGCATCAGCAGCTTTTACCATGATGCTTGGAGCATTAAGGGTGCTTTTGAAGATAATTTGGTTCCCCAAACCCACGCAGAGAGTTAAACTCAAAATCATGTTGATTTAGGTTAATAGATTAATGTTAGTGGGTTAAGTTTAGACACTTGATCTAATTATAGCATCTAAGAAGTAGGCCTCGAGGAATGACTCTCTAACCTGCAAGCCAACATAAGCCTTCCTCCCCTCTAAGTTATTCCTCTCAGATATTTTAGTTGTGGTCATGAGAAGCTTTATTGAGGTCATGAGAATATTTATTAAATAAATGAATAATAAATGAACAAGTGAATAAATGAATGACTAATCTGGGTTTCATGTTACATCCTTATAAAAAATGAATTATTATTGATTATTGTTACCTATAATAGCCCTCAATGCCAAATATTTGTTTCCTCAGTATTGCTTGGATGGTATTAAGGCAGTCAAAACGTTAGGGAAAAAATACTCTAAAACATTTTAAATCCAAGTTTTCAGATAATATCCTGAATTTATTATAGTAACATATGGAAAAATGTACAATTATCTGCAAGATAAACTTTGAATTTGTGTAAATAATTTCATGCCATAACGTCTCAAACCCTGGAACTTGATTATTGGCTTTCCTGACATTATTGTCTCCATTTTATACAAACAATCTATAAGGTTAACTCCTTTGTCTAAAGTCACAAGCAAATTAGTGGCAGAACAGAGATTCACTTCTGGACTTCTAAAAGCTCTTGGAACAGAGCCATCTCCATCAGCGAAAAGCAACTTGGAGGAGGGGAAAGGACGTAAGAGTTGAAGCCAAGGGCCCTGGGGGCAAATCAAGCTTTGATGTTTACTCTCAGGGTCACAGGGGACACTCCATTGTCCTAGGTGAGTCTCATCTATTAAAGAGGGGTAATAAATTTATCCAAAAGTGCCATTCTTGGTTGGGATAATACACTTCTGGAGATCCCTGGATGATTTCCAGAGCTCCATGAAACTATAAGCACAATTCATGTTTAAGGTCATATGTACGTTTTATACTTTGCAAGGGTGTACAGCTTCATTAGATTTGTAAAGGGGCCTGTGAGCCCCAATGAAGAAACAGCCATTGTCTCTTACAATGGTCGGTCACCAACAGTACAGGGAGTGGTTGAGCACAGGCTCTAGAGGGTGGCTGCCTGGGCTGGAATCTGGCTGTTGGCAACTTACACCTGGAGTCTGTGGCTCCACAGTGTCATCTTTGCAATGGTGGTGAAGGAGAACATGTCTCATGGAGTCGCTGTGGAGGTTCCACAGATAGTGCCTGTAAGACACACAGCATATGGTACCAGTTCAATAAATGGAAGTGCCTGTCATTGTTCCCACAAGCCATCCAAAGGAGAAATCTGGGGGTCACTGTGAGTACCCTTTCCTCCTCACTTACAGCATTAAAATCACATTAAACATGGCTGATTTTCAACTTGAAATATTTCTTGTTTCATTCACTGTGTATTCATCTCAACGTCCATTGTTCTAGGTCAAACGCTACCCTTTCAGCAGATCGCTACTCGAATTCTCCCTCCGCCAGGGCAATGAGTAGGCACTAAATGCTAAGATGACTTGAGACCTTCAGACCTGACCTAAAGCATGGGTCCTCCCACTTGTTCCAGGAGCTCTTAAATGGCTGGAGCGAAGGTGCCTCCCGCCCTTTGTACTTAAACTACAGCAAACCCCAGCTTGATGGATTTTGTACACTGGGCTTCCTTCTAGCCGGAAGAAAGGATTTGTCATGGTCAGTTTGGGCTACTCTAGCAAACTATCATAGACTGGGTGACTTAAACAACAAACTTATTTCTCCCAGTTTTGGATGCTGGAAGTGGGAGATCAGGGTGCCAGGATCGTGGGACTCTGGTGAGAGCCCTCTGCCACCTTACAGATGGCCAGCTTCTCTATGTGCCCCCCCACCACCATCCCCATCCTCTAGCAGAAGGAGAATGAGCTAACTTCCTGGACTCTTTTCATAAAGGCACCAACCTCAATCATCAGGGCACCACCCTCAAAACCTAATCACTTCCCAAAGGCCTCACCCCCAAACCCCATCATCTTGGAATTAGAATTTCAACTGAAGAATTCGAGGGAGGTGGGGACATGCAGCCCATTGTCGGCTCCATTGCTTAAAGCAGTAATTTTAAGAAGCCAGACACACAACCGCATGCACACACTGTTTTGAAAAATGGCATACAAGGTCCTGGGCACCATAGTGAATGGACCTGGTTGCATCTTTGCTTGTCCCACTGGGCCTTGTTCACCCTGCTGTCTTTGTCACTGAGCAGGGTGATCTAGGACAGTACTTTTCAAGTCTTTTGATCTCAGAATCCTTCTCATTGCTAAACACTATTGCACTGGCTTTCTTTCCTATTACTGCTGAAACAAAGGCCCACAAATCTGTGCATTACACAAACTTATCTGGCAGTCCTTGCTCTCTATCCCAGATGGGTCAGCAAGTATTTTCCTTTGACAAACTCCAATAGTATAATAATTATGTAATATTATACTATGAAGGACAATCTCTGAGTCAAGCTTTGTAAAATCAATTTATTATTCTAAATTCTGCTTTTCTTTTCTTTTCTTTTTTTTTTTTTTTTTTGACAGGCAGAGTGGACAGTGAGAGAGAGAGACAGAGAGAAAGTTCTTCCTTTTTGCTATTGGTTCACCTTCCAATTGCCGCCGCGGCCGGCGTGCTGCAGCCGGCGCACCGCGCTGATCCAAAGCCAGGAGCCAGGTGCTTCTCCTGGTCTCCCACAGGGTGCAGTGCCCAAGCACTTAGGCCATCCTCCACTGCACTCCCAGGCCATAGCACAGAGCTGGCCTGGAAGAGGGGCATCTGGGACAGAATCCAGCGCCCCAACCGGGATTAGAACCCGGTGTGCCGGCGCCGCTAGGCAGAGGTTTAGCCTGTTGAGCCATGGCGCCGGCCTAAATTCTGCTTTTCATGAAGTTATAAATACACAGTTTAAATGTTCACCTTTTCTCCAGGGTCACGTGTCATTGAAACACAATTGCTGATGCAAGAGTGTCTGTTCCAAGTCAAGGCTGCCGAATTTCCTCCCTTTCTCACCCTTGCAGTCGGAGTCACCAAAATCTTACACTTCAGAGCTGCTGCTAACGTTATTTGATTCTCTGGCAATGGTTCCCAGGATGAACAGGTCATATGCCTGACGTTGGGTTAGTGAATGGGAGGCGCTGTCTCTTTACACCTTCATAGCAACACTTTGCCAAAGGAACTCTCATTCGCCTCAATCTACCAATGAAAGGTAGAGAAGTCATGTAACCCTCCAGCCCACGCAGTGGGAACTCGGGTTTTGCTAACTCTAGAGAACAGGAATCAGGAGCAGGCATGTCGAAGAGTAGTGAAGACACCACTTGGAACGCTCCCATCTCAGATCAGAGACCCTAGGTATGTGTCTGGTCCCGTGTGCTTCCAGCTTCCTGCTAACGTTCAGCATATGGTGGCTGTAGGCTTGGGTCCCTGCCACCATGGGGGAGACCCTAAATGGCTTCCAGGCTCCTGGCTTCTGCCTGGCCCAGCCCTGGCTGTTACACGCATTTGGGGGAATAAACCAGCAGATGAAAGATCTCTGTCCATCTTCCTCTATCTCTCCTATCTGTCTATTTAACTGCCTTTCAAATGGGAAAGAAAGAGAGAGAGAGAGAAAGGGAGAGAGAGAGAGAGAGAGAGAGAGAGGAAGGAAGGAAGGAAGGAAGGAAGGAAGGAAGGAAGGAAGGAAGGAAGAAAAAGGGAGAGAGAGGAAGGAAGAAAATTATTTTGAATGTACTACATTCTGTGTTTCAATAAAATATAGCACACACAAAATGAAGAAATTTATACTTCTGCTTAACAACCTGACATGAAAATTAAATGCATAAAAAGTTCAACTTTATATAAGGGCAATCTCTTTTGTGTTATGGATGAGGGGGAAACGATAACAACAAAAGATCTGAAACATGGCAAAGAAAAAAAAATCCTTCCTTGCAGTCTTATTTTGCAAAATGCATAAATTCTCCCAACGTTTGATGATTTATCTACAAGCTTTCTCCCCTACAACATTTTCACTTCTATTTAGCTCAGTGTTGGCTGCGGGAAAAGCGCAGCCTTGATTGGCTTCTCAGCTCACTCACTTGAAAACCATGCTGTCCTGGGAGTTGTCACTTCCCACCTGAGCCTCAGCATCCTCATTGGCACAGATGGAATCAGCTTGCCCATGTGGATGACTGTTGTGAAGACAGGAGGTAACGCACACCAGATCCCCAGCATGTACCACACATCTGATCCCTCTTTCCTCCCTTCTCCGTGGGGAAGATTTGCACAAATATTTTAGATATGGGAGGAGTGGATCCGTGAGAACAACTAACATCAAGAACATGACTCAGTAGCTTAAGCTGGGGCCAGCATTGTGGCATAGCTGGTTAAGCCACCTCCTGCAGCACCAGCATCCCAGTTCCAGTAGCTCCACTTCTGATCCAGCTCCCTGATAATGTGCCTAGGAAAGCAGCAGCAGATGGCCCAAGTGCTTGGTCCCCTGTACCCATATGAGAAACCCAAAGAAACTCCTGGCTCCTGGCTTCAGCCTGGCCCAGCCCTAGCCATTACAGCCTTTTAGGGAGTAAACCAGCAATGGGAGATTTTCCTCTCCTCTCTTTTCCTTCCATCTCTCCCTCTCACTCTCTGTGACTCTACCTTTCAAATAAATGAAATAAATATTTTTTTAAAAAAGTAGTTTAAGGGGCCAGCACTGTGGCATAGCAGGTAAGGCCGCCACCTGCATTGCCAACATCCCATATGGGTACTGATTTGAGTCCCGGCTGCTCCTCTTCCAATCCAGCTCTCTGCTGTGGCCTGGGAAAACAGTAGAAGATGGCCCAAGTCCTTGGGCCCCTGCACCTGTGTGGGGGACCTAGAAGAATCCCCTGGCTCTTGACTTTGGATTGGCCCAGCTCTGTCCACTGAGGCCGTTTGGGGAGTGAACCAGCAGATGGAAGACTAATATCTCTCTCTCTCTCTCTCTCTCTCTCTCTCTCTCTCTCTCTCTCTCCCTCTGCCTCTCTGTAGCTCTGCCTTTCTAAATAAATCTTTTTTTTTTTTAAAAAAAGGAGCTTAAGCAAAAAATCCATTTTAGTCTCAGTTAACTAAAAATGCAGGGTTCTATCTCATTAAAGCCTTTACCAGTAAGGTCCATTTGCTCCTCTCAGTCTCCTCACTCTACCTCTCCCCACACTATCCTCTTTCAGCCATGAGTTCTCTTTAGAGTAGCCTTGGGATTCCAAAACCAACCCCAGCAGCTCCAAGCCTGGTAGAATCCTGCCGCCCACAGCACCTACACTCAGAAGGGGAAAGGCAGAGGTAGGGTTAGTGGAAAAAACAACAAAATTCTCAGTCAAATTTAAATTCCATGTCTACAACAAATAGAGTTTTTCTGTTGTAAATATGACCCCAATATTGCATAGGACATACTTCTATGAAAAAATTATTTCACACTTATCCAAAATCCAACTTTAAATGGGTGTCCTGTATTTTTATTTGTTAAATCTCACCACTGTATCCAGAGAAAAATGATATCACTCTTAGCAGAAGGAAGGAGAATGCTTTTTGGACCACACCATGAAAGAATCAGGTCTGTGACAAAGGGAAGCTGGTTTTAGCTCTGTCCTACATCCCCACTTCAACCCTTGGGCCCACAGCCCTCGCCAGTCCACAGATCCTGCTAGATATAGGAAGATATGCCTTTTTTGCCACTCTCATTCTGATTTATGTGGAACAATATCTGAAACAGTATAGAATTCTTCTAAAGTCATTTGCAGGTAGTCAGAAAACTTTAGGGCCAGAAAGGAATTTAGAAGTTATTCCAATCAACCCTATGACTTATAAAAGTGCTAGAACTCAGTTAAGAAGACCAGTCTAAGATGACCCAGTTCTTTGAAACACGATTGGATCTCAAACTCAGATTTTCTAAAACCTAGCCACTGTCATTTCCACTATTCCTCGGATCCTCTTTGTTCCAGCATCCCGAGAAAAGCGTCATTTGGGCTGACTTCAGATTGAGTTGGGAGAGAACTCTCTTCCATTCCATGTCACATTACATGCACGCCCCCACCAGAAAGAGACCCTGTACCCACACAGCAATTGGCTTGCACGGAGGTCACGGATTTCCTCAAAGCAGGCTCATAGCCCATATACAAACCTTCTATGCAAGACCCAGGAGAATTCAGACCCAACACCCATGTTGAAAAGGGACCTCATCCGTGAGAGTACCGCACCTTTCCCACGGCGTCTGCCCTGCTCCAATTCAAAGAAAACTTGCTTTTGTTGACAGCAATTGAGCCAGCTGAGCAACTCTTTTGAGCCACAACACAAAAAGACAGGACAAGAGGCAGCTTTCAAGATAGAAGCTACCGATAGGACCACCCCTTTCCAGGCAGGCAGGGTGGCTGTCAGCTGTGTGGCACAGAGTAGCATTGCAGGCTGGGGCAACAGTGTGTGTGCCCTCTGCCCAGAGCCACCCCAGCTCAGGCTGATAATGTGTCCCGCAGGCGACATTCCTCCGCGGAGCAGCTGCCCGTGCGCTTTAACACGTCCCATTGTACTGTTGATTTACTGGGACCTCTTGGGCACTGTGTTTGTAAATGACCGTCATCATAACGCCAAAGCTCCAGACACACAAGTATCTTGTGGATCATGAAAAGAAAAGGACATTTTTATTTAAAACAAATATAATCCCAGTAAAACCCACACGCGTGTCTGGTGGATTTTATTAACTTTCCTCTAGTCCAAGCAAGTTATGATGGAAAAGAGCCTGAGCTTTGGAGACACAAGTCCTACTTCACACTTGCTAACTGGGACAAGTTATCAAACCATTTTAAGCTCCAATTTTCTCAGTTATAAAAAAAGATATAAAAATTGTACCTTTCTCAAAGGACTATCCGGATGGCTGCATAAGACAGTGAAAAGATGACCATTAGAATGGCATCTGGTACCTTGTAAGAGCTCAACAAAGATCCAGTGTTAGTTGTTTTACTGAAATATATGTGGCACAGCAGCCAGCATTGTGGTTTAGCTGGTAAAGTCGCCACCACTGATGCCAGCATCCCATATGGGCCCCAGTTCATCCAGCTCCCTGCTAATGGCCTGGGGAAAAGCAGAAGAAGATGGCCCAAGTGTTTGGCCCCTGCCTCCCATGTGGGAGACCTGGATGAATCTGCTGGCTCCTGGCTTCAGCCTGGCATAGCACTTGCCATTGAGATCAACAGATGGAAGATATTTCTTTCTCTCTGTCTGTCTGTCTCTCTGTCTCTGTCTCTGTCTCTGTCTCTCTCTCTCTCTCTCTCTCCCCCTCACTCTGTAACTCTGCCTTTCAAATAAATAAAATAAATCTTTAAAATGTTACATGTGTGTGTTTATGTATGTGTGTATACTGGACAACCTTAGCTCCAAACAACTGTAAACCTCTTTAACAGATTTTTATTCATTTCTCTACAAAGCCAGAGAAAAGTGAAAAGTGATTACAGTAGTAATTGGCATATGATAAATGACATATAATTGCCTGCTTTATTATTATTGTTGTTGATAGCATCATCATCTTGTAGTCATTATTATTGATCAAAAACCAAATTGTAACCTTTGGAACTTGAATTCAATTAGCCAGGTTTATCAACTAATGGATTTCTCTAATCAACTAATATTTCTCTAATATCAACTAATGGATTTTCCAAAATTTTAAAAGGGAAAGGAAGATGAAATCTTACAATGGGTAGAGATGGGCTATGGTTAGAATTAAGTTAGAGCAAGGATAGACAAATTAGCACCTGTAGCCTATTTTTGTAAATAAAATTTTATCGAAATAAACCCCACACATTTGTTCGCACATTGCTTATGGCTGCTTTCGCATTACAATGACAAAGATGAGTAATTGTCCAGGAGACTTACAACCTACAAAGCCAAAAATATTTACTTCCTGGCTGTTTACAGAGAAAGTTTCCAACCAAGAGACTAGAGAGAAGGAAATGGGCCAAAAATAGAATCTGGCACATAGTAGGTTGTCAGTAAATACTTATTGAAAAAAAATGAACAAATGAGTAGGCAGGAAGCAGCTGATTTATTGTTGGCCTTGACCTATCAAGTTCTTCATGAAGTCACGACCACTTCATATTGATGTCAGCTCCGTTATTGTCCTGTAGAATTGTTTGAGCCATTGTTGGGAATGAATAGGGTGTAAATATCACTTGTAAATCAGACCCAACGGCACTGCGTTGCTGCCAATCGCGCCAAGTGTTCCATGCTCAGCCCCATTCAAGCAGGAAACAGCGAGAGGAAGCTTGATAATTGCAGAAAACTTTATATTGAGATAATACAGAGACTAGAGAGCAATAGTCCAAGACTATTACATGGTGCGTTTGTCTTAAGTTAGAGCAAAGGAAATGGATGTATGTGATTCCCAATCCCACTTCCCTCCAGAAATAGAATAAGAAAAGTGTACTTCTGCATTCAGAGAGGCCGATCAATGAACACAGTCATTTTGAGAATTAAAATTCAGTAAAAAACTGGGGTTTAGATTTGGTTAAAGTGCGGGTTAGACTGCATTACTGGAACACAATTTGCTAAAACATCTGCTGAAGTCCCTCATCTAAATGTAAATTCCCAATCACACCCTCTCTAATGCGGGCTCTGGGTAGGCCCATGCTCCTCTTTGGTCTCTGAATGCATCAGCAGAACTCAACTTTCCCCAAGCAGACAGCCTTGCGCAAGACCAGATAAACGAGCAACTGGAGCAGGATCTGCAAAGAAGTGATAAGGTACTTGCCTCAGAAGACTCAGTAAGAAGGCTAACATCTGATGATGTCTTGGTGTGAGAGCTGGATTTAGACTTCTGGATCTACAGGTTGCCCTGATCGTTTATCTTTGATTGCCCAGCATCTGCTTTGTTTCCTTCTACAGAAACTGCCCCTGTCCCATTCTCAGTCAAGCGGTTTTTCTTAGGATCCCTGTCCACGATCCAGAATTTGATCCTAACTGGTTTCCATATAGCCCATCCTTCTTTCCACACTGGCAGGTCATTTTATAAAAGAAAGAAGAGAGAAAGGGAGGAAGGAGGGAAGGAAAAATCTGCAGGACTTAGATTTGTTCCTAGCTCCCATGGACGGCTCCCTAATTGGCGACCAACACAGCAATTCAGGGAACCAGGCGCTCTTTGGTTGATTCATCCTACGGGATGCATGGCTGTGGTCCCCAGGTCTCCCCAGGTGCCCCCTCTATTCCAGTCAAGCAGAGAGGAACAGAGGCATCAGAATCATGGCATTCTGCCCACATTTATCAACTTGGGTTGGGAAACGTATTCCAGCTGACAACACAGAAGAAAGAGAACCCTGACTTGGTAGATGGTGAGTCCTACATCTGCCGCGGTTGGGCTGTTAATTCTGTGAGTGCTGATGCTGTCTGAAGACAGGTTTGTTGAGAATTCTGGAGGAAGGATGCTCCCTTGCTCCACCGAGTGGGTGTGGGGAGGAAGAGCGCCTGAAATTCTAGGGGTCATTAGGCAGCCTGAGAATGGAACAGATGATCTGGAGGAAGCAGAGCTGAGACACGGATGCTGAGGGCGCTTTTGAATCATGAATCAAATCATGCCTGAAGCCAGGCTCATCTTTTGGACTTTTCGTTTGTGTAACCCAAGAAATTCTCTTTAGGTTGAAGCCAGTGACTTGGGTTTTCTCTCACTTGCCACTAAATGGATCAAGTTATTTGATGCTGTTTTTTTGGCCATTAGTAAACCCCACCCTCCCTCTGCCAGCTCTGTTGATGGCAAAGCAGCAGCAGCAAAGAGGTCGGAAGTTCAGAAGAACTGGCACTCTTGCCTCTGGGCACACTACATCTTTGTGTCTCCATTTCTTGACAGATAAATGAGAAATAGTAACTTCATCTATACCATGGCTTGCTGAATGTTCTTGAGATAATTCACGCCAGTGCTGGGAAGAGTGGGTGACAACGAACAGGACTGTGAGAGACTTGTCATTAGGATGATGGTGATACACCAGGCCTGCCTTCTTCCTTGGGCCACACTTCAGTCTATGAAGCCATCACTCTTTTCAGCTAACTGAATACCTATATTTATTGGCATGTATTGGGGCAGTGGAGCCAAACCACAAATTCTTTTACTATCCAAAACAGATCGGTTCATTCACCCTGGAAAAACTGAACTCATTGGACCCTAGTGATACCATACATGAGCAACCCTAGACTCACAGCTTCAACGAGCAAAAACCAGAAGCTGCATTTTCTATCATGACTGAACATCCCCTCTCTGAGAAGGTGGCAGGAGGGGAACCAAGAACAACATCCAAAACGCCGCTTTCATTCTGTAACATGTAACCAGCACAAACAGCTCCACAAGCCAGAGATAAATGTTTGTTTTAGTTTCTCAACTCACCTCTCAAGGCTCCATGAACCTTACTGGACATGGAGTCCAGCATCTTCTAAAAGATTCCACTCCACCTAACATCAGGAGAGTCTACATAGCCGAAGAGATAGCACAGTCCGAAAAGGGGTTCCAGATCTGTCTCAGGCTGGGAGAAAAATGGAGTTTGGGCACTGTCATTGTACCTTGCAGCCAGATAGGGGCGCTGTTCTGGACAGGATCTGCTGCTCGCTGCTCCTGCTTGCCACACCTGCTGTTGCTTCCAGCTGTTTTCTGAGGGAAGATGCCCTGAGTGCCAAGTGTTGCCCAGCTTTTCCTGTTGGTTCTTTCGGTTCACAACCTCCCCTGCCTTCCAGAACGTCCTCCAACCCCCAGCCCACCACATTCTCAGTGGTTCCTGAGTGATGCGCCTTTATTTTCTTTTTAAGTTATGTTTATTTATTTATTTTTAAGATTTATTTTATTTATTTGAAAGATTTACAGAGAGAGGTAGAGACGGGGGGGGGGGGGGAGGGTCTTCCACCCACTGGTTCAGTCTCCAGATGATCACAATGACCAGAGCTGCACCTATCCGAAGCCAGGAGCCAGGAGCTTCTTCCGGGTCTCTCGCATGGGTGCAGGGGCTCAAGGACTTGGGCCATCCTCCACTGCTTTCCCACGCCATAGCAGAGAGCTGGATTGGAAGTGGAGCAGCCAGGACTAGAACTGGCACCTGTATGGGATGCTGGTGCCACAGGCAGAGGATTAACCTACTGTTCCACAGCACTAGCCCCATGTTTATTAAGAAGCAAAGAAGTTTATCAGTATTTTGGAAGCACACATTTACTTATATTTTCTTTCTTTTTTAATTTTTTTCCAGTCTCTTTATTATCTCATTTAATTTGAAAGAAACATCATTTTTTTTAAAGATTTTTTTTATTTATTTGAGAGGTAGAGTTACAGATAGTGAGAGGGAGAGACAAAGAGGTCTTCCTTCCATTGGTCCACTCCCCAAATGGCCCCAATGGCCGGAGCTGCACCAATATGAAGCCAGGAGCCAGGAGCTTCTTCTGGGTCTCCCGCGCAGGTGCAGGGACCCAAGGATTTGGGCCATTCTCCACTGCTTTCCCAGGCCTTAGCAGAGAGCTGGGTCAGAAGAGGAGCAGCTGAGACTAGAACCAGCACCCATATGGGATGCCTGCCTACTGTGCCTTGGAGCCGGACCCAGAAACATCATTCTTACGCTTGCTCATTTGTAGGCATCATGTGCCTTTAGATGGGACACTGTGCTGTGTGATTCCAGGAGGCCCCTTTTTGCTGTAGAAAAAGGAAAACAAGCATCTAAAATCAGCTGTCAGTCCTTGATGACTCCCCTTGGCAGGAAGGGAAGGAGGGCAGGACACTGAGGCATTTACCGTTCATCTGCTGCACCCCTCATCTCGCCCACTCGGGGTTTCCAATTTTTCTTTTATGAGAATGTAGACGTTGCATTTTTCCTAAAGTCCCATTGATTGTCCTTTAGCCACAACACTGTGATGTCTGCAGACCACCAGCAGGTGGCTCACGTGCCTTTAAAAGCAAAGCCAGGATGCTGGATCTATTTTTAACTGTGGGTTTGTTTTCTTTCCTTTTTTCCACCTTATCTACTTCCCAAAGAATACAGCAAGCAATTTTTTTCATTATGCTTTTTAATAACTACTATGCATCAAAACTTAGATTATTATTAAGATATACACTGTACTAAAGAAAATGCTGAAATGTGTACATTTCTTAAGAGTAGGATTAAGTCGCCTGCTTTTCCAAAGAGCAGAGGTCGCCGTCCCATACGGCCTTATTCTCTGCCTTATTCTACCACTCTGTCTTCCTCCTTCGTTTTCTCATTCTTTCTACCTTCTTGATCCCTCATTTCTTTTTTATTTATTTATTTTTTTTGACAGGCAGAGTGGACAGTGAGAGAGAGAGACAGAGAGAAAGGTCTTCCTTTGCCGTTGGTTCACCCTCCAATGGCCTCCGCGGCTGGCGCGCTGATCCGAAGGCAGGAGCCAGGTGCTTCTCCTGGTCTCCCATGGGGTGCAGGGCCCAAGCACTTGGGCCATCCTCCACTGCACTCCCTGGCCACAGCAGAAAGCTGGCCTGGAAGAGGGGCAACCGGGACAGAATCCAGCGCCCCGACCGGGACTAGAACCCGGTGTGCCGGTGCCGCAAGGTGGAGGATTATCCTGTTGAGCCATGGCGCCGGCCTTGATCCCTCATTTCTTTCTTCCTCGATTGTTAGCCATCTTAAACTGAAATGTCTTAATCAATGTATTTACTCCATGAAACGTGGTTTTCTCTGTTCTTTAAGAGTCAGTTTTGGTGGAACATTCTTTGACATCAAAGACAAAAATACCAAATTTTAAAAAGTGTTAAGAGCTAAAACTACAAAACTCTTAGGGGAAAAAAAAAAAAAAGAGAAAGTTTTGGGACCCTGGATTTGGCAATGACTTTTTGGATATGAGGTCAAAAGTAAAGACAACATCAACAAAAAGACAAACTGGAATTCATCAAAGAAGAAACTAGAAACACTGCGGCGTCACGGGATGGATAAAGGTCTGCGTCTGTCCACAAGCAGAAAGCGTCCTGGCTGCACTGAGCGCCTCGCCGGCCCGTGGGCTGCAGAGCTGAGCCAGGTGGGCAGGGAGGAGGCAGAGGGGATGCTCAGCGCGACTTTGCCGACTTCACACTTTCGTCTCAAGCAGGACCTGCTGACTGGCTTCCCCCTGGAAAGGACAAACAGAAGTCACAGAAAGGGAAGCTTGCAGTGCGGAAAGAGGTCGGCGGCCAGAGGAAGAGGAGAGGGCCGCAGGGCAGGGAGGCACGTGTTTGCACACTTCCCCTGCGCCGCACAGCCGACTCGGCAAGGGCCAGGATCTGATGAGTGTGCAGGAAGCCCCACTGCCTCCCAGCTCCTAGCAGCGCCCGAGGGCCTTCGTTCATCCTCAGAGCCCACGCAGAGGGGCGGGCAGGGGCGCGGGGCCAACTGTAGGCGCCGGGCAGCCTGTATCCACGGGGCTCCTTGGGCTCCTTGGGCCTTCTGGGCAGGAGCCTTACAGGGAGGGAGGCAGCGCCTCGGCCCTGAAGACGCCAACGTCCCCACCATCACTCACTCTCTCCTGAGCCCTGTTAGCTGATTCCGACCATCACGGCCTTCCTAAAAAATTCAAGCCCTGAGAAACAGAGGATTAAACATTTGCCTCAAGCTTGTAAGATCCGGCGCTTGGAAGATGGAGTTGGGGCAGGTCTGGCTGCCTCCCTCCCCACGGGCATCCCAGATCCCCACGACACAGTGCAGCTTTGACCGGCTGCTTTCAGGTGCGCCTGGAAATTGAGAAGGGCCAAAGTCTTGGGCAACCCAGGGAACATAGCTAGGATAATCAGAAGCTAATTTACAATTAAAGAGAAAGAGTAGATAGTTAACAATAGAACATCACTATATCACTATAACGCCTAAAGTCTCACTGCCGAGAATCCCGGGGCAGCTCACTCAGGTCCCGGCTGGCAGGTCCCGGGCAGAGTGTTCTCTCCACAGGTGACATTCCAGAATCTTGCCCTCTCAAGCTCCCTTCCTATGCCAGTGCTTGGCATAGCAGGTTAAGCCCCTGCCTAGGGCACTGCTGGCATCACATATGGAAGCTGGCTGGATTCCCGGCTGCTCCTCTTCCAAGCCAGCTCCCTGCTTGCGGGCCTGGGAAAGCAGTGGAAGATGGCCCAAGTGTCTGGGCCCCTGTCACTCACGTAGGAGACCCAGATGAAGCTCCTGGCTCCTGGCTTCCCCCTGGCCCAGCCCTAGTTGTTGCAGCCATTTGGAGAGTGAACCAGTGGATGGAAGACTCTCTCTCTCTTTCTCTCTCTCTTTCTCTCTCTCTTTCTCTCTCTCTCCCCCCTTCCCTCTCTCCCTCTCTCTCTCCACCTCTGTCTCTCCCTCTCTATAACTCTTTCAAATAAATCAATAAATCATTACCAAAAAATTATTCTGAACCAAGGTGGCATTCATCCAAAAGTCCTTGTGTGACTAGGTAGAGTGTTTACTCTCCCAAGAACTGGGGGAACACACACACCCCTATCCGTTTCACATCTGGAGTGAAAACAAAGCTTGCTTTTCTCTGCAAGGTGAGCCAGGCCTACAGAAAGAAACAGTACCTGCAGCTCTAGGCAGTTGGATTTACAGCACAAACAAGGGCATGGAAGACCGTTATTTTAATATTAATCCTTCAGCAAGTTCAATTCTTGGCTACTCCGCTTCCAATCCAGCTCCCTGCTAATGCTCCTGGGAAAGCAATAAATGACCCAAGTCCTTGGGACCCTGCATCTACTTGGGAGACCCAGGTGGAGTTCCTGGCTCCTGGCTTCTGCGGCATCCAGCCCCAGCCATTGCAGCCATTGGGGAAGAGAAGCAGCTGATGAAAAATCGATCTCTCTCTCTCCCGCTCTCCCTCTTTCCCGCTCTCCCTCTTTCCCTCTCTCTGTCTCTCCCTCTCCCTATCTCTATCTTTCAAATACATAAATAATCTATTTTTTTTTAAGTTTAGACTATTTTCTTATGAGGGCTACACAGGCATACATGAGGGCGAAGCACATGAAGTTGTGAGTATGCATTCATTTCTCACCTCAAAGCGTGAGGACGTCTATGGTTCCTGACATCCACCTGCCTCTGCAGGACGGTGAGGTCATCTGGGCAAAACAGGGCCGTGGCAATAGATCATAGCTGAAACATCTCCTCATTGCCCTTTCTGCTCGCTAGAATGTTCTATATTGTCTTACATAGAGAAAGAAATTTTGAGGAATTGAAGCAGTTTCAGATCTTTCATCATTGAGTGCAAAGCTGAAAGGAACTTGGAGTGAGAGAAAACGCCTTAGGGTGAGAGGAGTGAAAAGAAGGCTTTGCAATCCTGTAAGCACTGGAGGGGCAGTGAGAACATAACGATAACATAAGAACCTCCTTACGTTATCAAGGTCAAGGTTGGTCAATAGTTTGGGGCAAGACTAGCGCCACAGCTTTTGTGTATGTTAAACCAACTGTCATTTCTGAACCAATATTCACCACTGGTGAAAAGGTGAGAGGAATGTTGTGGGTTAAAATAATTTCATTTGTAAGGAATAGAAAAATCTTTAACACAAGTTATAAGAATTTGTTTTCCCAGATATCAAAATAATAACCTAAAAGAATAAGAGGTTAAAAAAATTTTCCAATAAGTGAGGCTATTTTAAGATAACGCATTTGGGGGGAAGACATTATGCCAGAGCTGAGTGGCACCAAGAGCAGAAAAGACAGACAGATTTTTGCAAGTGGAATGGGGAATTCGAAGAAAAAAGAAGCACACATTTTAATAAATGCTTTTTCTGAAGATGGATTATCTAACCTGCTTACATATAGAACTTGGAAATGCTCACTTCAGTTAGTTATTATTTCTGCCATTTGTTGTGAGTGCCTATCCAATAGTAAGCCCTCTTCCAAGTATCTGAGATATGTCAGTTAACTAAGCAGACAAAAATCCCTTCCCTCAGTGAGCATAGATTCTATCTAGGCAGACAACAGACTATAAACACAATAAACAGATGCACGCATGGTAGCGTAGAAAGTGACAGGAGCCAAGGGGAAAAGAAAAAGACAAGGATATGCAGAAGCAGGAGTCCTGGGGGCAGGGGTCCGGTGTGCATACAGAGCATTCCAGCGGGTGTCATTGAAGGGTAGAATTGACCAAGGGCTTGACAGAAGTGAAGGAGTTGGTCAAATGACTGTGTATGGGAAGATTATTCCCGACCTTGGCAAGTAGGTAAAATAGAAGCATCCCTGGTGGCTGCATCCACCATCGTGTGCTCTGCAGAGCTGCTCCAGTTCCTGGTCTCAGAGCAGGGCTGAGTCCCTAAACAAAGGACAAGAAATCTGAGTGACCCAGTTTGTCTGTGTTGTGCTGTGCTGGGGTTGGCAAGACCAGCAGACTATGTAATAGGCCATGGGCAACTGGGGACCCAACACATTCAGTTCTGGTCCAAGTATGCCTGTGGTTGGGTGAAACTCCCCTGTACTTTTATCTTTGCTATTAGGATTTTTGTAGTCATGTCATGTATTAAATAAGCAGCATTTTAATGACTCGGTTAGATGGAGAACAGGTAATCCATTTATTATTTTAGCCTTCAGATAGAATGGTGACCTGCCATAACAGAGCACATGGCTAGAACAAGGCATCTACTACAAGTTCAGCAACATGCTAACTTATTAACCATGAATCAGTCACTCAATTCATTTAATATCTCCCGAATCAAGATAACGCTCCTCATCCACCCTATTTGCAAAACTGTAACAATGTTTATGTCCTCCAGGCCCAGCATAACACGTGATACCCCAGACATGTTTGTTGGATGAATACATGGGCACATAAAATTGATGGTGTGCTAACAACCAAGAAAAAAGCATCCTGTTGGAAATGACTTATGTCTACACAATCAAAGTAAAAGTGGACATCTGGGACAACTGCTAATATAAAGTTATTAGTTAGTTATATTTATATGTATATATATATGGCCAAATAAAATATCATTTAGATTTTTCACTTGAAGACATTTGTAAACAGAAGTTATTTCAAAATGTGATAGAAAACTGTAGACTACTCAGTTTTGGATCAATTCAGAAAAATATAGGATATTCTCACCCAAATAAGAAAGAGTGGAGGCAAAGAAAAAGAATACAATACTGGTCAGCCAATCAGCAGAGAGCAGGGAGGACAAAGGAAAAGGAAAGGAATGGGGAGATGAGAAGGGGGAGGGGAGGGAAGGGAAGAAAAAAGAAGAAGGTGAATTCCTTTTTTATAATTTCTATATTTGGAATGCAAATAACTGTTGGCTTGTTTCAGTGTTACAGTAAGATGTGAAGGAGAGCAGAAAAAGATTTTCACACTCTGGCCAACATGTGTCAGGTACCAAGAATTCTGCCCAATGAATATACAAAAAGAATGTCCAGCAGAATCTAACACCAAGCTATTTGGGTAAGAAAACTGGATTCCCTGGAAATGCATACTCAGCAAGAATTTCTCAAGGTTGGGCAGAAAAATCCATCTCTCCTCCTGGGGACTCTCTTCCGTACTCCCTGGAATGGTGAGGTGAGGTTTTGAAAGCCTCACCTTGGCCAGCATCTAAATTTTCTTTTTTTTTTTTTTCTTTGACAGGCAGAGTGGATAGTGAGAGAGAGACAGAGAGAAAGGTCTTCCTTTTTGCCGTTGGTTCACCCTCCAATGGCCGCTGCGGCCGGCACATCGTGCTGATCCGAAGCCAGGAGCCAGGTGCTTCTCCTGGTCTCCCATGCGGGCGCAGGGCCCAAGCACTCAGGCCATCCTCCCCTGCCTTCCCGGGCCATAGCAGAGAGCTGGCCTGGAAGAGGGGCAATCGGAATAGAATCCGGCGCCCCAACCGGGACTAGAACCCGGTGTGCCAGCGCCGCAAGGCAGAGGATTAGCCTGTTAAGCCATGGCGCCGGCCTGCATCTAAATTTTCTCATGGACCACATTAGTTGTAGAAGGGTAATGAGTATGAGTGGGAGGTATTTCCAAGTAGTTGCCCAGGATTTCTCCTAGTGAAAGTGTTCAGAGACTTACTATTGTAAAGCGCCACTTTGTTTGGAGAAAATTCTAGGAGCCGTTGGATCTGCTGAAGCTACGTGAAGCCACTGTTGACAGTTTTCTAGTTCCATACCAAGAACGCGTGGCTGCCATGCTGAGAGCTCTTTCTTCTCAGTGCAGCAAAAGCTGCCCGCAGAATGAAAAAATAAATACATTTTAATCAGAAAATTAATCTCAGATTTCCAATTTCTGAACCTTTTTCCCTTGTAAAACAAAAGATACAATTGATCCCCATGTGGACAGCGATGTTTGCTCTACTTCGTAAACATAAACCCTAACCGTGTGGGCCATCTCACAGAGTCCTGGAGGCTCTTGTTCAAGGTTAGTGGACGGCCTCAGCGTCCACCTCTGGTCCCACTCTGTCTGCATGCAAATCCCCACCACCACCACTCTCTAGTTTTGGGACCTCGAACAAGTTACTCTCGGTCTTCTCATCTGTAAAATGGGGATAGAAGGGACTGGGAACTGGAGTTGCAGCTAAGCCACTGCTTCAGACGCTACATCCTGTATCAGAGACCCTGGGTTCACGTGCTGACTCCACTCTCCACTTCAGCTTCCTGCAAATGCAGACTCTGGGAGGCAGCAGGTGATGGCTCAAGTACTTAGAGCCCTGCCATTCATGTAAGAGACCTGAACTAAGTTCCCGGATGCCAGCTTCAGTTTGGCCCAGCTCTGGCTGTTGCAGGCATTTGGGGAGCAAACCAGTGAAAGGAAGACCTCAATATCTCTTTCTCCACCCCCTCTCTAGTTCAAGTAAATAAATAAATGGGAATAATAGTAACACACATTTGGCTTATGGTGAATTGTCAATACATGAAATTTAGTAACAAATTTAAATACATAACTCTGCAATCAATATGCACATTCAATTAAGCTGATTCAAAAGGTTAAATGAATTAAAAATTAAAAGAAGGTCTGACACATAGTGAAAGCTTTGTGTGAATTTGCCGTGATGGGGGTCAGCATCGTGGCATAGCGGATTAAGCCATTGCCTATGACATCAGCTTCCCACTTTGGAGCATTGGTTCAAGTCCTGGCTGCTCTGTTTCTGATCCAACTCAGCCATTTGGAGACTTCTACTGGATGGAAGATTCTCTCTCTCAATCTCTCTCATATAACTCTGCCTCAAAAGTAAATAAAATAAATCTTAAAAAATGCAGGGATGACGATGAAGGTGATAAAGAGGAGGATTCCTCTTTCTTGGATACCACTGAATGCACACTTGAAATGTTTTTTATTACACAAAATGACCAGTGACTAAAAACTCAGTAACCATCAGGCCGTGGAGCAAGCAATCAGTAAGCATTAACCACCCAGACTCCCACAGCTACAGATGTTCAACATCAATGTGCTGGTGCCTTCCCCCAACCCTGCCCTACTTTCCTTTACCAATGTGGGAAAAGTCTCCGATGCCAATCAGGAAATTCCTCTGCTCACCCAAGAGGAAACTAAAACCCCTTGCACTGCTAAGGACAAATGGCAGGGGCACGTAAGGTGAGCGCTGATCCAGGAAGACCCTAGGAAGGAGCAGCGAGAGAGCAGGGGGCAGCTCGGGTCTTAAGGGACTGTAGACGGCACTGTGGGCATAACGGAAGGAGCCAGCTGCCTGTCAGATAGTGTGAGTTAAAAACTCCTGTCTCCAAACCACTTTGAATGATTACAGACATGACAATAATCTGCAAAAGGAAATGTGGACTTCAGGAAAGAAAGTGACATCCCACCCAGTAGAGGAGCCACAAGTCAACAGAACAGAGACAGCCCAGGACAGGGCAAATCCAGACCAGCCTTGGACCCACAGTGCACACAGGGTAGAGATCGTTGTAGCCATTGTCTGTTACATCTGCATGTCTTAACTATATAATCATGGTGGTTTAAGCAGCCACTCTGTGCCAAGTGGCTATTTCTTTGTCAATTGTAGATTATAAGGATTTGAAATAACTTGAATAATATTTGTTCATAGCAATAAAAAAAACCTAATAGAAGTAAAATTTATTAATACAACTATTCAATTTATGAAGAATGCCAAGTGAGTTGTGTTTATTTAAATGAATCTCATTGATAAAATCTCTGTGCAGGTCCTGGATTGCAGAGTCTTGTGGCCACTGGCAGGCTACCTTCCACTTCCTGGACACTGGAAAACAAAGCAGTCCATGTGCCAGGTCGAGGGCCGTCATCCCTGAGGGAAACCAATAGAACACCACGTTTGGAGGTTGCCAATGCAAACTTGCAAAGGAAGAAAGAAGCATCCCTTTGTCGCAGATGTTTGGGAAATACTGCCTTGAGCAAAGTTGAAGTGTTTGTTCCAGTTTGCTATGGTATTTTATTGTAGTTTACTGCAGAATTTTTTGGAACTTTTTTAAAGAAAATATTTATTTAAGAGAGAGAGAGACTCTTCCATCTGCTGGTTCATTCTCCCCAAATGGCCCCAACAACTGGGACTGGGACAGGCCAAAGCCAGGAGCCTGGAACGCCCATCAAGGTCTCCCACAAGGGTGGAAGAGTCCAAGTACTTAAGCCATCATCTGTTGCCTCCCAGGAGCATCAGCAGGGAGCTGCATCGGAAGCGGCACAGCCAGGTCTCAAACCGCTGCTCTGATAAGGGATGCTGGCATCACAGGCAGTAGCTCATCTCGGCACCACAATGCCAGCCCCTTCTCAGGAGTTTTAATCAGTAGATAAGCACAGTCAGTCTCTAAAATAGGGACATTAGAGGAGGGCTTCCCAAACTGTTGATAAAAGAATTCTTTCCCAGTCTTCCCTGCAACATCTCCCAGAACTAATGGTGTTTGTGGAACCCAATATGGCAAGTGCTGCTATGGGTTCACTTTATTATTTCACAGGCAGTCAAGCCCATTCCCATCTCCAGTATTCATCCACATCTCTCAGAGAGAAAAGAATGAGAAAGAGCATCTCATTTTTTTCCTGGTGTACTAGTTAGGTTACTCATCTGGTATCTGAGAGAAATTTAAAACCACAATGGTTTTACACAATAATAATTCATTGTTCTTCCATCACGTTACAACACAAATGGAATAACCCAGGAAGCTTTGGAAATTACTCCATCTATTCCCCACTCCAGAAGTGCTAATTTGGTTGTTCTGGAGCAGGGGCAGGCATTAAGAAGGTGTTTTAAGCCCCCGCCCAGGAATCTAATGCACAGCCAGGTGGAGAGCACCAAGCCCAAGGATTTTAAGGACTTCCTCACTGGGTATCTTCACACTCAGGCCTCTGGGTTCTCCTCCGAGGGGCCTTTTACATTGGGACAGTGTCTTAGGTCAATAGACAGACCTCAGACAGAAAGACCCCTGAACCCGAACAGCGCCTGTCACCCGTGAGCCTCCTGGCGACTTCCGTGTCGTGAGATGCTCCCTCTCGCACCTGTGCTATTGCAAAGCCCAGATCTTATCCTTCCTAGTTCCAAATCCAACACTTTTTTTACCATGAATTTCAACCAGACTGAAACACCACCTCCAATTTTTTATTGATTAAATATTTATTGTTCTTAGCAGTACAAGGTAGTGATAAACAGCACTGGCCTTGGAGCTGCCCAGTTTGAATACTGTATCTGTCACTCACTAGTTTGTGGTCCTGGATAAGTTTTTTTTTCAAAGATTTATTTATTTATTTGAAAGACAGACTTAGAGAGAAGAGAGAGAGAGAGAGAGAGAGAGAGAGAGAGAGAGAGAGAGAGAAAATCTTCCATCCACTGGTTCACTCCCCAAATGGCTGCAACAGCCAGAGCTGAGCCAATCCGAAGTTGGAAGACTGGAGCTTCTTCTGGGTCTCTCATGGGTGCAGAGGCCCAAGCACTTGGGCCATCTTCCGTTGACTTCCCAGGCCATTAGCAGGGAGCTGGATCAGAAGTGGAGCAGCCAGGACTTGAACCAGTGTCCATAAAGGATGCCGATGCCACTAAGGCACAGTGCTGGCCTCTTGGATAAGCCTCTTAACCTCTCTGCCTCAGTTTCCTCATCTGTAAATGAGGAAAACAGTCCTAGTTCACCAAATGTGAGTGTTAAACAGATGAATGCATGGAGAAATCTAGAATAGTGTCTAGTACACAGCTACTGTCCGACAAGTGTTAGCTATCACTGATGATTATCATTTTCCAAGTGCAGTTCTCTGCTCTAGGCTTCCAGGGGTACAGAGAAGATGAAGGCTGTGCCTCTCCCCTCAAGATATCCACAATTAGGCATGGGAGACAAATAGATGTCTTGTGACAAATATGACTGAGTTTTCACAGTATTCTATGCAAGCTTCTGGGGCCAGCACTGTGGCATAGCAAATAAAGCCACCGTCTGCGGTGCCGGCATTCCATATGGGTGCCAGTTCAACTTTGGCTGCTCCACTTCCGATCCAGCTCTCTGCTATGGCCTGGGAAAGCAGTAGAAGATGGGCAAGTGCTTAGGCCCCTGCACCCACGCCGGAGACCAGGAAGAAGCTCCTGGCTCCTGGCTTTGGATCGGCTCAGCTCTGGCCATTGCAGTCATCTGGACAGTGAATCAGCCAATGAAAGCTCGCTCTCTCTCTCTCTCTCTCTCTCTCTCTCTCTCCCCTCTCTCTGCCTCTGCCTTTCTGTAGCTCTGCCTTTCAAATAAATAAATAAATCTGTAAAAGTAAATAAATAAATATATGCAAGCTTCTGGGAGAGCCTTCAGGATCGGTGGAAGGACAAGCCAAGAAGGCTTCCTGGAAGAGTTGGCATTAGGTTTGGTCTTGAAGGGTAAGTAAGATTAGACCTCCAGGCTTTGCCATTTGCTGCTTGAGTGACATGGAAGAGAAGAAACTCCAACAATCCACGATTCAAAGGAGAATTCCTTTACAGTCGAATTTGCCACTATATAGCATAAAAGCACCACCTTCTTCTAAGGCAGGAGCCCAGGCGTTTTCCTTCAGTGCCTGGGACAATGCCTGCTCCAGGCTCTTCCACCAGCGCTGTCCAACAGCAAGCCTGGGCCTCTGCATTCTGACAGAAAGGCCTGTGCTAGGCCATGGTGACAGTGGGCAGTGGGCAGTGGGCAGTGGGCAGGACCCGCAGTGAGGTGCAGGGTGGTGACGAGGCAGTAACTGCCCTTGGGAGTTTCCCAAGGCACAAGAACTCCAGGTCGTGTCTCTGCCTCGGCCCCTTCAGGATATCCTGTCATTCAGCTAGGACATATAGACAGTGTAGAGGGGCCCATGTCACTGAGACCCCAGGATTTGACATTTTTCCTGTCTAGAGAGGCAGGTCTCACATATCCTCTGGCTCAATTCAGGAAGAGGAAAGGAAAGGATTTAAAAGCCAACACGGACATGAGAAGGAATTCACTGGGAGTTCATCAAACTACTATAAAATAGCCAGATTGTTCTCTGACAGGTGCCTGGCACAGAGGAGGAGAAAATATCCCCTCAGCATGCTCCAACACTTCATATTGGTTTTTCTTGGCTTGGTTGTACAAAATTTCTGCTCCCTGGCTGAAACCACAGGGCAGGTAAGATGGGACTTTTGCACTTTTTATTTACTTTTTGTTCATTTTCATGCTGTGTTTGAAAGTTTTTTTTTTTTCTTGCATTGTCATGGGAAAGGGAGCTAAGGAGAGAACCTGTGGGGAACAGATCCTAACGGTGCTGATCTTTCTGAAGGTGTGATAACCAAGTAGGCTGGGTTCCTGCCTGACACCTGCTAACATTCCTCCCCTCACTGTGGGTTTTGTCATCCTGTCTTCTGCCTGTCTTAGTCATCTCAACACTGGAAACGCCTACCATCCCACCTCTCAGACTGTAGGAAATACCAATACCTGTATTGAGATGGGAGGTGGAATTCCAGGGTGGATAAGATCCCTTGGAGAGGCTATCGGAAGGGTCAGAAATATCGACAGGACGGGCCAGAGAATCGTCCCGCCCACCTTCCACAGGGCTGCGGTCAAAGCCCCCAGCACAGTCCTGTCCATGTCTGCAGCCCATATCCCGTACATCACCACAGTGAGCCCTAGAGCAGGCTCATGCATGTTATCACTGCAAAGTGGAGGCAGGTATCGCAAGGACCAATCCAGGGTGATTTATTTAAAGCACTGTTCACAGTAGTGATTTCTGACCTAATAAGGACACTATTTTTTTACCTTCTTATTGCTATAAATAGAACCAATTTCATGTATTTCCTATATACAGTGTTTAAGAGCATAATGATACTTCCAACCCTTCCCTCCCTCCCTCCCTCCCACTCTTCCTGTTCCTTCTTTTCTTATTTTTCTTTTAATTTTTACAATGACATACTTTCAATTTACTTTATAACCACAAGCTCGACCCTCCACTAAATACGGAATTCAGCAAGTAGTAAGTAGAAGAACCACTGTTCCTCCAGAGTACAGGCAAGGCTATAAACAAGAATCAAAGCTCACACTGTCAATTTCACTCATTTTCATTACTTTATTTGGGACTCTGTATATTAGTTATCACAAAATAGTCTGGCCTGCCTCAGGCAAACCTTTATCAACACTAGCTTACACTCCAGTTGGCTGTACTCTGACAGTGCCTTTCATGGAAGCATAGGCGTATGGTATAATGGTTAACATTTCAGCTCCGAAGTGAGGGAAGGGTGCACTTGAACTGTGGCTCTCATTGCCTGTGTAACAAATATTTCTGAGGACCTGTCTCAGTGCTCCACAGACCACAAACTGTTCAACTCTGAACAAGTTACCTAACTCCTCTAATCTTCAGTTTCTCCCTAGACAAGTCTCCATGGATGGTGATGATTCCCGTGTCCATCCCCCGCGTCAGCATTAGATGCTTATGTCCATAAAGAAACAAGACCTTGACGGCTGTTGAAAGCTGAGTTTATTTTCAGAGGGGACTATGACATGCATTGCGTGAGAGTAGAATGAATCATTCCACTTGAAAATGGCAATGTAAAGGTCAAGGAGTTTCTTTAAAATGAGATATTGAATTTAGCCTACTAAGAAATAAAAAAGTGAAGTCATTCTATATCCAAATGGAATACTCTAATGTAAAGAAACACCTACATTTAAAAAAAATGTAAAGGTATCATAACTGTTAAAGGGGGTTCATTCAACCTGCATCTAAGTAATTTTTTATTACTCCAAAAGAACATTATAATACTACCTTGGTTCATGCTGATGGCCACGTGAAAGCTGACAGTAAAAACCGAGATTTCATTTTCCTGTATGCTAATCAGGTGCAAGGAAGGGAAAAAGCTAGTAAGAACCAGAAGATCAGTAACTTATAGTGTGACCTTGGGCAAGTCACTGCACCGTCTACCCCGTCACTGGCCCTCATGCAGTTTACTGCTCCCTAAAGTGAGGTTGATGATAACTGCCCTGTGTATCTCTACAGCAGTGATGATCAAATAAGATAATGATCTTGGAAGTGCACACACTAAATAAATAAATTGTTCTATAAATGTATGTTTTCTTCTCATGCAGATTTGACAAATCTCAAAGAACTTAGAAGTAGTGAGGACATTTCTACTGCACCAGACCCAGTGCTGGACCCATAAGAAGAACTGTAGAAAAAAGAACCACGGGGCATGGGCCTGTGTGCTTGGAGTGTTTAACGGAGAGCACAGAGTAAACAGGCTCCCTTGGGCCAGCCAGAGGAAGAAGAGAAGTTGAGGAAAGAGCAATGAGTGTGGTTGTGCGGGCGAGGTGATGAGAAGCAGGACCTTGAGGGGTTTGGGTTGGAAGGCTGAGGGGAGGAGGGGACGTTCCTAGAGGGGAAGCAGCAGGTAAAGCATGGAGGTGATGGAGAAGAGTTACAGGAACAGGCACCGCCGCCGGTGCCACCTCACAGTGTGCACCTTTCACATCACTGGGAGGGCTCTATAAGCTGGAGTGGTTGTGGATAGCTCCTGTTTCAGGAATTCCTTCAGGATCTTGCGCACTCAACAAGGGCCCAAGTGAGTCTGGATCGTTCATTTTAGTAGTTAATTCCTATATGTCTGTCTGATTACCCCAATTCTTCACTTAACAATAATTATTCACTGGATGTTACTATGCATCTACTGTGACTACTGTTCCAGGGGCTTGGGCTACACCAATGGATGGATTAGGAAAAGATCTCTGCTTCCATAGTGCCTACTTCCTAGTTGGATTGTCATCTAAATCTTGCAGATATCTTTGGAACAGGAATGCTGCAGCATTTAGCACAATTTTGTCCCCAGAACAGAAATTCCTGTGGAATCAATGCTGAAATAATATCCCTGACGCCTGTTAGTCTAAGACCATTTGACATCGAATAGCCTGTTTTATTAATTTCCCATGTGAAAGGGGGTATTTTGCAATGTATTTCAAGTCCCCCATTTGGATAAGTGTATGGAATGACGTCCCCTACCATGCAGGATTCTCAAATACGAAAAAGGGATGGTGAATGTGTGGCAGGAGCCACGCTCTTTCCCTCACCCACAGCTGTAGGGGACATCACTTGTTGTGCACAACACGCTTTCCAGATAAGTTTGCAAGTAGCAAGCCAGTCATACCCATTCAACCTCATTGCCATTCAACTGAGGTGAAGCACGTGGGGAAGACTCTCCAGGCCAGATATTTTGCAAGGCTGGCATCATGGAATTTGATATTCTTTTTCTATGTTTGCACAGGCAAAAAGATGTGATAAGAAATCTCTTCTAACAATTAGGACTGAGTGTCAATCCTGCCGGCTCAATGCTGAAGTCAAGTGCCCAGATGGTTACAGGAAGATTACCAATGACTCTGAAGGGGTTCGAGACTGCAGGTACTTATAAGAAAACACGTGCTCCAGCCTGGGGACTCAAGGAGCTGTGAATCCAAATTGCAACTTCCTATTGCAAAAACTGCAAAGCATGGCCGTGATTTTTCTCTTACCCTAAAACTACATTGAGCTCACACTTAGGTGACGTAGAACATTTGCACTTGAGGCTAAAGCACATGTTTTTATTGATTCACACTGTAATGCAGAGTTTATTAACCACATTGAACATGCATAAACACTCTCTCTCTCTGTTGCACTTATTTGGAAAATCTGGATTCCATCTGGAAAGGGTTCTAGCGGGAACATACCTAAAGCTTTGGGTCTGATAATCATTGTGGTAACTAGCTGTGGACCATGATACTAATTAGAACTCAAATATAAGGGACAAATAAATTATTGTATGGCTGAATTTTTGTCAGTGTTTCATTCTTGAAGACTTTTTATGACTCAAAACTCTTATTACTTAAGATGAATCCTAACAAGTAGTGACAAGTTATTTGTTCATAAGGCCACACAATATACTAAAACCAGAATTGTCATTTTTAATAGAAGTTTTCCAACACTGACTAATACAGTTAGCAAGCATACCAATAGTGGTCAGTGAACTATCAAAATGGGCCTACATTTAGGACTAGTTTCGTTTTCTTTATTCATTCACCCATCGGTGGATATTTAAGTTGATTTATTTTCTTGGTCCCTGTGAATAATGCTGCAATTTCAAGTCCTTTGGCTATATATCCAGGAGTAGGAGTGATGAACCATCCACTAGTGCTATTTTTAATTTTTTTGAAGAAACTACGCTGTTTCCATAGTAAATGCACTAATATTCATTCTCACCAATACTTTGTCCACTTCCCCACCATTTTTTGTTTTTGTTTGTTTTATTGCAGCTATCCTAGAAGGTATGAGGTGATGGAGTTTTAATTTGCCATTCCCAGATGACTAGCAGTGCTGGATAACATTTTCATATGCCTATTGGCCACTTGTATGTCTTCCACAATTAGTTCTCCCGAGATCAGATGAGATCGAATGCATTCAGGGTGGCACGGCCGTAGACCACAATTAGTTCTTGAAGAACTCAGTCCTTCAGCTTTCCCTTTGCCCCCTTTTGAAGGATGTCTTTGCTGGTTTTATCAATCTTTCAGAGAAAATATCAACTCTATCCCCAACTTGACTGCCTATCAAGCATGTGGTTCTGCTGTTAATCAGCATCATTTCAGGGACTGGTTTGGGAGAATAACCTTGAACTCACTGTCACACTGTTCTTAGCAAGAGCCCAGTTGAAGGGAATGAGAGTCATGGCAGTTTGTTCCTGATTCACGAACATCTAAAACTACATTAAGCCATGCCTGCAAAGATCCTTGTGAATAGCAAATACTGTTTGACTCCTATAGAACTGCTATTCCAGAACTGTACCTTAGCCAGTTCTGGAAAACGTTCTAAAGAACTCATCATGGCAGCTCCCAGAAATATATTGTGTTGAATGTTGCTCACTATATTACTCCACTTCTGCCACGGAAATTTCTACACCTACAGTATCTGTAATAAATATGCTAATCCTGAACAATATTTTATTTTATTTTAAATTCACAGATACCGTGCTTCATGAAACTCATGGTCTTTCTCTTCTTGCATTTACTGCTAGGACGCTCAGTGATAAGTCTGAGACACACCACTAGCAAGTGCCAAGATCTAACATCTGTATTTACTAACTTTGCTTCTGATATTACTTTAGATATTTTCCCCCATTTATCATTGTTCCCTGATTTTTTTCATCTATTTCTAAGAATTAAAAATATTTATAATTTAGTTTTATTCCACTTAGAAAGCCAAATGCATTCAATCCATATTTTTAAAATATGAGTAGATATAAAGACTTAAATAAAACTCTAGGGCAATCCTGCCATTCGAAATTAACTGCAGCATCCTCTCTTTACCCTCTAAGGTACACCTTCAAGGTCAGAACATACTCTCTGTCTCTCCCTGGGTGCCGCCATATTTGCCAGAAGGACTATCTCCAGCCTCAGTGCTGTCCAGGCCACTGGGGCCCAGACTGTATGGGTAAGTGGCATAGCACTGGGACTTTAATATTTGCTTCTTGATGCCCCATTCCTCAGAAAACTGAAATGATGGAAGTCCAGTAAAAGGAGAAATATAAGCATATTTTTCTAGAAATTTCTATTTCAGTCTTGAAATAACTTATTTCAATATTGATTTTTCCATATAGTCTGTAAATAATAGAACCCAAATTACACTTGCATGTACAATGTTATGTGTTTTATTTACTATAGAAAATGATTAAATGAATGCTAGCTTCCATTTACTCAACACTGCTGACATTACATACTAGAGAGATATTTGGCCTATGTTAGCTGATATGATTGTTTAAAAAAATCTTCAGGTTAAACAGTTTTATGTCCATTTTGCCTTTGATGAATTGGAGATTTGAGGATTATTCTTGCCAGGTTCCTTTTGGGATGAATGAGGAAAACTATCTCAAGTCCAGGGCTACCAGGCAATAAGCTTGCTCTTTTTCTACTCTGTTCCACTGCCTGGAGCAGACTTTATTGAGAGAGAGAGACAGACAGAGAGACAGAGAGAGAGAAGGAGAGCTCAAAAAGAATCAAAATATTTTTTGATTGGTAGGTCTTTTCAGTGAAGGCCTGGAGTATACTCTGTGTTCTGGAAAGATCAAGGCTTGGGATTTAGAAAAACCACCCCACAGTCAAACAGACCTCTGATAAAGAAAAACAATGACATTATTTGTCTGAGCCCTTTTTTTTTTTTTTTTTAATGATGGATAACCCATCAAACATGACTTCTGTGGGTTCCATGCCATTGCATTGTGCTGTGTGCAGGCGAGTGTAGCAAATCCTCAGCTATAATTAGAAGAGTCTGAAAGGGTTCTTGGAATGTTCTAGCTTTTTCTTCAACTAGGACTGGAGGCCAGGGAAGCAAAACAGGCAATAACTGAGGGCTGGACCTTATTTCTGCTATCCTCTGGTTGGGGAAAAGCAGGCTTCCCTTTATCTGCACCTTCCAAACACACTACATGTCGTGAAGGGCTTCCTTCCTTTGACTCGGGAAAAGATAAATGCTCTAGCTGGCCGTGTATTTCACCTCTCACAGTTGATGGTGATGACAAGCAAGACCTTGACTATCGCTTTACATTTCCGCAAGGATAAGGCCATCTGAGAGCTGCTGACACATGCCCGTCCTCCTCCTCAGTGAGGAAGCACGTTCCCAAGCCCCGGGGTGGCCTTGTTTCCTAGACAAGCATCACCTCTACTTCCTTTCTGATGCATGGGCAAATACATTCATCCTCAACACTCCCAGATCACGTGGAGAACTATTTTAATAGTATCTTACTCAAGTTAGGAACCAGCTCCAGGGTCATCACTGACAATTTGGAAAACACATATAGTGGGAAAAAAATTACTTGGCATCTTAAATTAAGAACAAGACATGAATTCTCACTTAAGGGGGAAAAACATCATCGTGACATAAGGAATGTATCTCTAGCCAGATTTAACCTGCCTCTCCCTAATTAAAATTTTGTACTGCTTTGTCAAATGTGCATATGGAAGTTTTTTCTCATCAGCACAGAAACATATTTTTAACTTTGGAATTTAACCATATTTGAACTGCCAACATTTTGTTTAAGATGAAGTCTCTTTTTTTGTGTGTGTGTAAATTTGAGCATCCCAGTTCTTTGTGGATTTGTGTAACAATCCAAGGTAATGGCAAACCAATGGATGCAAAGGGATTACCTTTAAATTCTCCTATGGTCAACAGAACCTGATTAGTTCAAAGAGAAATGATCTTGACTTTTTCTTAGATCAATGTCATCATATCACCTACTTTTTTTTGTATCATGTTATTTTCCTTTGTAGACTTATTTTTCTTTCCTATTGCATATTCTTTGCCATCTACTGCACAGGTTGCCAATAACAGACTATGTGGGTTTGAAACCTTTTTTTAGGCATTTTTTTTTTCTTTTTTGCCTTGAATGACAAATAATGCTGAGTTCACATGAAAACATATTTCACTTCAGTTTCCCAGACAGACCATTCCAACCAGAGCTATAAACAGAACGTCAGGAGTTGTTTCCCCCCAGCACTGTGCTCCAAGCTTTTAAACAGAGGTGGTGACATGGAATGGGCACCTCCAGAGCTCTTACAAGATAATGTCACGGGAGGTCCTTGGCCTCTTGCAGGCAGGAAGCGGATTATCTTCCTTGCAAGAAGCAGAGCAGCTGATGATTTGCTGACAGTGTAGAATTGTCCCACCTCCCGTGAGGAAAGTCAGAGGCAAGAGACCCCAGAGCAGCAGTGAGCAAAGGGAAATGCGACAATGACCTACCATGGCCTTATCAGTACTTGGGCCTCACAGCACATCAGAAATGTGCCGTTGTAGCAAATTCTATAAACTCCCCTTCAAGCCTGGTTGCTGCCAATGTCCACTTGACCATCGATTTTCTTAATCAGGGCCTGAGGTCAAAGAAAAGAGGAAGTAGAGGGGGGAAATGCACACTTTGGCTTTAAAATTTTTTAAAATTCAACAAGTCATGTCCATTAATCGCTAAAAAACATTCTGTGAGGGTTCTTCCAAAACTTTACAGAAGTGTATATGATGAAAAACTATACATACGCTAACAAATTTTTTCATACCAAGATAAATTTACCCTTTAACTTCTTTTCCACAAAGCTTTTAAAGAATCTTCATATCTAAGTCATAAATTGAGGACTCCTCACACCCCCACACTCCTGCTATCTTTTCCCCAAAGTTCCTTCCAGGATTGGCCGATTCACAAAGAAATCAACCATTTGTTGAGTACATAAAAGAAACATACCTGGAAGGCCAGGTGGGATACTGAGGTTTTAGGAGTTTTGCAGTTTGCCCAAGAGGCAGCAGAGGATAAGTGCAGAGCCTGGGTAGAAACAAGGGGTATCTCCCTGGGGAGCCCCAACTCTAACCCACTGCTACCCCCTGCTTCCCAAAGATCCAGTTGCATTGCAGGGCAAGCTGCTGGGAAGGCAGCCTGCTCCCAACTCCCAACCAGCTCTGCCCTGGAAAACTCCCTTCCTGGAGTCGATCCCTTGACACTGAGCTTCTTCTAGTTCCTGCTGCCACTGAGAAGATCACAGGCCTGGAAATCAGTTTGCCTGGCTTCCAGTCCCAGCTTGGCTCCATGCTGGGTCTGGGACCTACCCTCCCTGTGGGGTTGCCAGGTTTAGCAAAAAACAACATAGGGCAGCCAACTGAATTGGAATTTTGATTAACAAATAAATATTCATACAAATTTGGGACGTATTTATGGTACAAAAATCATTGTTTACCTGAAATTCCAAATTTAACTGATCATCCAGTATTTTAGCTGGTAAACTTATCCTGTGGCACCAGTTTCCTCATCTATAAAATGAAAATACTATGCCTACTTCCCAAAGACTGTGTGCAGAGGATCGAGTGTGTTCATACTTACAAAGGACTTGGCACGTGCCTGGCGTATTTGAACGTGCTAACGATCATTTCTGTCTTTCATGGTTCTCAGACCCCCAGCTGGCCTCCTTCTTTCCGGGATTACTCATTGATTTGATTTGCTGGTCTAAGGTACTGAGCTACTGTACTCGGGCTTAGTGGCTAAGGACTCCAATTACTGAGAGAGATGTGATGCAGTGCCGGTGTCTACCCTTACCAACCAACCATGTGACGTTGGGCAAGGTGCCCCCCTAGCTTCAGTTTTCTTCTCTTTAATCTGGGTGAAGATGATGATTTCGATGGCGATGATGATGATGCTGATGGTGAGGATGCCTTCCTCACACAGCTGCTGTGAGAATGAGACCATGCATATTACGTACTTAGCAAATTCTATCACTGAGCTGATGAGGCTTCTCTTCCTGGTTTGCCGGTGGCCACCTTCTCTCCTTGTCCTCCCATAGAAGGCCATGAGAGAAGAAAAGAGAAAGAAAGAGGGATAAGAGAGACAGAGGGTGAAAGAGGGGATAGAAGGAGAGGGAGCGAGAGAGACAATGCCTCCAGTCTCTCTTCTCATAAGGACATTAATGCTACCCTATGGCATCCTCTAACCCTAATTACCTTCAACAAAAGGTCTTACCTCCAAACACCATCACATTTGGGGTTAGGGCTTCAACACATGACATGATGTGGGGGAAGGGGTAGGCACAAACATCCAGGCCCTAACAACAAGTTCTCACCTTGGTCTTTAGCCCACTGAGTCCCAAGCCTCAGGGAGATAGGGATGGCATAGGATGAAGCACCTCCTATACAGAAAACCTCACTTCCCCTGCAGAATATTTGATGGTGTGGCTCAGGAAAATCCCCAGGAGGGAGTGATTTCCAACCAGCAAATGCCTTGGTCCTGAGCACAAGAAATTCCACCCTTTTTAGTGTATAATTATGCAAATTTTGACAAAGCCAAACAGTTGTGTGGCAACTACCACAATTAAGATGGACAATCGCTATACCATTCCCCCCCCCCAACAAATTCCTTTTGTTGTCAACCTCTCCCAACACCCAACTCTAGAAAACATTGATCTGTCTTCTGTGCCTAAACTCTTGCTTTTATGTCATATGTACTAGTCCATTTGGCATGATTATAACAAAATGCCCAGCTGGGTAACTTATAAAGAAAAGAGGTTCCTTTTAGCTCATGGATCTGTAGGCCCAAGGTTGAAGACCTCAGTCAGATGGTGGTCTTCTTAGTGGCAGAGTCCTGAAGTTGCACAGGACATCACGTGGCAGAGGAGGGGAGTATGTGTGTGTCTTCTGGTCTCTCATCTGCTTCTTACAAAGCCACAGGTGGTTCAATCGTGGGGGTTCCACACTGATCTTATTATCTAATTCTAATCACATCCCAAAGGCCTGGTCTCTAAATGCTATGGTCTTATCTTTTCCATTCTCTTCCCTCCCTCCCTTGACTGGGGAGTAAATGAACCATGGAGGGACACACTCAAACCATGTCTAAGCAGTAATGTAATTGGAGTCATGCAGTATATGACTTTGTGAGTGTGGATTCCTCCACTGACCGTAACACATCTGAGTCACTCATGCCATCACGTGTATCAGTAGGCCATTCATTTCTGATGCCTCGTGCTACCCCACTCTGTACTGGTCAGCAGTTTCTTTATTTCCTAACTGAAAGACATTGGGATTTGCTTCCTGTGTGTTACATGTGGAAATAAATTAAAATAAAGCTGTTAATGACATTCATGGGCAGGGCTTTGTGGGAACACAAGTTTCCATTTCACCTCGCGAAACATCTAAAAGTACTGGATTGTAAGGTGACTGTCTTTAACTCTAGGAGAAACGGCCAGTGTTTTCTGAAATCTACATCATTTTTCATTTCTGCCAACCTTGTATGGAAGTTCCAGTTGTTCAGCACCTCTGCTTATGATTGGTATAATCAGATTTCTTAAAGATAATCCTACTAGGTGTACAAAGTGGCCTTTCATTATAATCCATTTTCATTTGCTTCATGTCCTTATTTGTAATTCATGTAGCTCTTAGGATGCTTGTTTTCTTATTACCAGAGACCCCACCCCCATGCATGGCTTCAATTTCTACAGTTATCCACAGTCAATCTTCAGACAAAAACATTAAATGGAAAATTCCAGAAATAAAAACTGTAAGTTTGAAATTGTGCTCTGTTCTGAGTAGCATGATAAAATTTCACTCCTTCCAGCTCTATCCCACTAAGGCCATCAACATCTCATCATCCAATATGTCCCTGCTGCATACGCCGCCCACCGGTGGCCACTTGGTAGTCATCTTGGTTGTCAGATTGACGGTCTGGGTATCCCAGTGCTTGTGTTCAAGTGGCCCTGTTTTATTTAATAATAAGGATGTAACAAAGAGGGGCTGTAAAGTGCTTCCTTTAAGTGAAATGGTCAAGTTCTCAACTTAATCAGAAAAAAAATCATATGCCAAGATTGCTAAGATCTATGCTAAAACCACATCTTCTATGTGTGAAATTATGAAGAAGGAAAAAATATATATATGCTGGTTTTGCCATCACACCTCAAACTGCAAAAGTTACAGCCACGGTGTACGACAAATGCTTAGTTAAGACAGAAAAGGCATTAAAGGAGAGGGCTGGGTACTCCCCAGGGTTTCTAGTACCCACTGGGGATCTTGGATCACTCTCAGATAAGTGCGATGTATCATATTGAGTTTGGAGAGTTCTTTAAATATTTGAAACACAAGTGCTTTATTAGATATGTAGTTGGCAAATATTTCTCCATGGTTTGTATCTTGTCTTTCCAGTTTTTTAGTAATGTCTGTTGAAAAGAAAAAAATCAGGCTGGCGCCACAGCTCACTAGGCTAATCCTCCACCTGCGGTGCTGGCACCCTGGGTTCTAGTCCCAGTCGGGGCGCCGGATTCTGTCCCGGTTGCCCCTCTTCCAGGCCAGCTCTCTGCTGTGGTCCGGGAAGGTAGTGGAGGATGGCCCAGGTCCTTGGGCCCTGCGCCTGCATGGGAGACCAGGAGAAGCACCTGGCTCCTGGCCTCAGGTCAGCGTAGCGTGCCGACAGCAGCGGCCATCTGAGGGGTGAACCAACAGAAAGGAAGACCTCTCTCTCTCTCTCCCTCCACTGTCTAAATCTGTCTGTCAAAAAAAAAAAAAAGAAAAGAAAAAGAAAGAAAAGAAAAAATTCTTCTTAATTTTAATGAGATCAAAAGTATTAATTTCCCTTTATAGGTATTTCTTCCTGTATCTAAAAAACTTTGACTAACATAACATTACAAAGATTTTATTTTAGTGCCTATAGAAATTATGTCCATCATCCATTTCAAGTTAATTTATAATACTGTTTGCTGTGTGGATAAAAGTTCATTTCTTTTGATATAAATAATAATTCTAACAACATGTCTTCAAAAGACTACCACTCCCTATCAAATTACCTTTGGGCTGTTGTAGAAAAGTCAAAATTTCACAACTATTTTAGTTATTTTAATACATTTGCTTTTCCATATAAGTATAGAATTGATTGTTAATCCCTACCCAAAAAGAAATCTGCTAAGATTTTAATGATTTACATTGAATATGTAGATTAGTTTAGAGAGAATTGACATCTGAAAATATCAAGTCTTCAAGCCCACAATCCCAGTATAGCTGTCCATTTTCTGTCATTTTGCTCATAGATTTTAGCTTAGAAATTTTGCACACTTCTTGTTAGTTTACTTCCTAAGTTTTTATGGCCTTTGGTACTGTTTTTAGTGGCATTTAAAATTTCCAATTAATTGTTCATTGCTAGTTTATAAATATAATGTATTTTTATTTTTTTACCTTACTTAGTAAAATCATATATTAGTTCTATTAACCTTTTGGAGATTCTTTGGAATTTTCTTCATAACAATCATGTTGTCTAAGGATAAATACAATTTTATTTTTATTTTTCAGTCTACATGCATTCTACTTCTTTTTTTCTTACTTTGTTTCACTGACCATAATGTACTATCTATTTTGCATACTGTTAGATTTAAGTTGCTTAAAACTTTAAAAAATTTTCGTGTCCATTTTCATTAGACACGTTGGTCTGTAGTTTTTTTAATAGATGCTGGTCTATAGTTCTTGTCATATATTTGCCTGGTTTAGGAATCAGAGTAATAATGCTCTTCATACAAAATAAATATATGTTCTCTTCAACTTCATAGAAGAGTTTTTGTAAAATTGGTTCACTTTCTTCCTTAAGTGTGAGATACTATTTACTAATGAAATCATTTGGCATGGAGGGTCTAAACTTCAAATTTCCCTCCTTAGATACAAGGATAGTGAGATTATCAATTTCCACTTGAGTGAGCTTTAGTAGTTTCTGACTTTTCACCAATTTGTCCATTTCCTTGATACTTCCAAAACTGTTGGCATAAAGTTGTTTATAATATTCACTTACCATCTCTTTAATGTCTGTAAGATCTATATAATGTTCTTATCTCACGTTCCTGCTATTGGTGATTTGCAACTTCCATTTTTCTATCTTCCTGCCTGAAAATTTATGTTTCATTTCCTAGCATTTGGTTTCATCAATTTACTCTATTGCTTTGCTATTTTCTGTTTCATTGATAACTGCTCTTACCTGTATATTTCCTATCTTCTGCTTATATGGGGTATCATACGGTAGTCTTTTCCTAACTTATTTATCTTAACATGTAAATCTAGGTCATGTTTTGAGAACTTTCTTCCTTCCTGATGTAATTGACACTTGGTACAATAAATTTCCCTCTAAGCAATGCTTTAACTGTATCTCACAACGTTGATGTGTTGTACTTTCGTTTTCATTCAGTTCTATTGATTACCATTAGTATATCTTTTGCTCTGTTTCATCTTTAATATCTTTACATTTTTATGTTTAAAGTTGATATCTCTTTTTTATTTTTTTAACTTTTATTTAACAAATATAAATTTCCAAAGTACAGCTTATGGATTACAGTGGTTTTTCCGCCCCATAACTTCCCTCCCACCTGCAACCCTCCCATCTCCCGCTCCCTATCCCATTCCATTCACATCAAGATTCATTTTCAATTCTCTTTATATACAGAAGATCATTTTAGTATATATTAAGTAAAGATTTCAACAGTTTGCACCCACACAGAAACACAAAGTATAAAATACTGTTTGAGTACTAGTTATAGTATTAATTCAAAATGTACAGTACATTAAAGACAGAGGTCCTACATGAGGACTAAGTGCACAGTGACTCCTGTTGCTGACTTAACAAATTGACACTCTTGTTTATGGCGTTAGTAATCACCCTAGGCTCTTGTCATGAGTTGCCAAGGCTATGGAAGCTGTTTACATTCGCTGACTCCAATCTTAGTTAGACAAGGTCATAGTCAAAGTGGAAGTTCTCTCCTCCCTTCAGAGAAAGGTACCTCCTTCTTTGATGGTCCGTTCTTTCCACTGGGATCTCACTCACAGAGATCTTTCATTTAGTTTTTTTATTTTTTTTTAATTTTTTTTTTTGGCCTGAGTGTCTTGGCTTTCCATGCCTAAAATATAAAGTTGATATCTCATAGGCAGCATATAATTCATTTTTGCCTTTTTATATAATATGAAAGCCAATGCCTTTGAATTAAGGTGCTTAGACCATTTATATTTAATGTGCTGCATTTACACTACCATCTTGCTTTATGTTTTCTGTTTGTCCCATCTGGTCTTTTTCCTTTTTTCCCACTGTATTTGTCTTTTATTGGGTTAGTTATTTTACATGATAGCAATTTTATTTCTTTTTTTGACTTATTAGAGACACATTTTGGTTTCAGTGATTTTTTTTAAAAGAATTTTCTTTCAGATTTATAGAACACATTTAATTATATCTCCTTTCTGTTTTCAAAAATGATTTATTCATTTATTTGAAAGGCAGAGTTATTGAGAGGCAAAGGCAGAGAAAGAGAGAGAGGTTTTCCATCTGCTGATTCACTCCCCAAATGGCCACAACAGCTGGAACTGGCTGGAACTGGGCCAATCTAAAGCCAGAGGCCTGAATCTTCTTCCGGGTCTCCCACATGGGTGCAGGGGCCCAAGCACTTGGGCCATCTTCTGCTTTCTCAGGCACATTAGCAGGGAGCTGGATCAGAAGTGGAGCAGCCAGGACAGGAACTGGTGCCCCTATGAGATGCTGGCAGTGCAGGCGGCAGCTTTACCTGCTATGCCACGTCACCAGTCCACATTGACTTTCAAGTGATGGGTACTACTCTATGCACAAGAAATTTCCAACAGTATACTTCCATTTCTACCATTCCTGCTTGGCATTATTATGGTTTGCATTTTACTCCTATATGAGTGTAGGTCAAATGTTTATGGAAAAATGAAGTATAAAAATCTGTTTTGTGCAAAAAAATTGAAATGCACACATACTTTTCTCATAATAAGCATTTTCCATGAAATTTTTAAAGACTCTTTTATGTGTTAAGAGTCCCACAATATATAATCAATGTTGATTTAAACAACCAGAAATCCTTAAATGATTTAAAGTTTTGGGCACTTATTTCACATTTAACCACAAAAAGACCATGTCCAGTATTCTTCACTCCTTTATATAGATCCAGCTTTAAATCTGATATCATATTCTTTCTTCCTAACCAATTTCCTTTAACATTTCTTATAGTGCAGTTCAGCTAGTGGTGAGTTCTTTCAGCTTTCGTATGATGGGGAAAGTTTTTTATCTTGCCTTTGTTGTTGAAAGACATTCTTAGTGGACATGGAATTTTAGATTGACAACTTTTCTGTTTTGGTATCTGGGAGATATTGTTCCACAGCCTTCTAGTTTGTGCTATTTCTAACACAGGAGCTGCTGTCATGGTCTTTCTTCCTGTCAACATAACGTGTCTCCTCTTGGCTGCTTTTGAGATTTTTTTTTCTTTTTCACCAAGTTTAAGGAATTTCACTATAATATGTAGTTTTATTTTTTAAAAAAGATTAATTTTATTTATTTGAAAGACAGAGCCACAGAGAGAGGTAGAGACAGAGAGAGAGGTCTTCCATTAGCTGGTTCACTCCCCAGACGGCCGCAATGGCCGTAGCTGAGCCGATCCAAAGCCAGGAGCCAGGAACTTCCTCCAGGTCCCCCACGCAGGTGCAGGGGCACAAGGACCCGGGCCATCCTCCACTGCTATCCGAGGCCACAACAGAGAGCTGGATTGGAAGAGGAACAGCTGGCACTAGAACCGGCGCCCATATGAGATGCCGGCGCTGAAGGCCAGGGCATTAACCCACTGCACCACAGCACCAGCCCCAATATGTAGTTTTCTTCATGATATTTTTTTTTTTGACAGGCAGAGTGGACAGTGAGAGAGAGACAGGGAGAAAGGTCTTCCTTTTGCCGTTGGTTCACCCTCCAATGGCCGCCGCGGTAGCGCGCTGCGGCCGGCGCACCGCGCTGTTCCGATGGCAGGAGCCAGGTGCTTCTCCTGGTCTCCCATGGGGTGCAGGGCCCAAGCACTTGGGCCATCCTCCACTGCACTCCCCGGCCACAGCAGAGAGCTGGCCTGGAAGAGGGTTCTTTGTGTTCTTGGAACTATGGATTTACAGTTTTCATCAAATTTGGAAAATTTCAGCCATCATTTTGTCAAACACATTTTCTCCCTTCTCCCCTTTCAGGCTCCCACTGCACATACATTAAGGTTCTTTGTCCCTGATACTCCTGATACTCTGCTTCTTATGTCTGTTTTTTTCCTCTCTGTTTCATTTTGTATTACCTCCATTCCCTGTCTTTAAGTTGAACAATCTTTTCTCAGTACTTAAGCTGCTGTAATTCATTTTTTAATTACAAACATCAACTTTGAGCAATAGTAATGAGACATTTCCAATCTCCATACATCAAGGGATGCAGTGTCTCCTATGAGGGAGATTGGAAAGTCTCTCTCCCTCAGTGTTGGCCACAAACATGAGCACCACAAGACACCCGCTGGGGTCCATCTGCAGGCTCCACCCAACCATTCCCACTTCACTCCAGCAGGGGTCACCAAACTTCGCTGATCGGCATTTCCAGGCAGAAAGTCTAAATACAGGGACTGATTTATTGACATTTTAAGTTCTTCAGCAGAGTGAAAGGTGACAGGATAGACAACCCTCAGACACATGAGCATAGGTCTTTGCTAATTAGGGGTCTCAGTTGGACCTCCACAGAGTGAGAACTCTGGGCACTGTGAGAATCCAGTGAAGAGGAGAGTGAGGTTTATTTGGAGAATTCCCTTTTGTTCTTAAACAATTTCACATGGAAAAAAAAAGAAAGAGGGAGAAATCCATAACGTGGAAACCCTATGGGCATCTCTCATTGCACTGCAGATCATTATTAGGTGAGAAGGTATTTTATTATAATAATCAGAAGTATTATCTTTTTGAGGGAATATTCCATTATTGAGCCTCTACTTTGTTCAGAACCTTTGGTGCATTAGATGTACAACCTCTGCTAGTACTAGGAGTAGGGGAGGAAAGAGGAAAATGGAAAGATAAATTGATTTTGGTGCCAAGAAAAAAAGATCTTGAAACCTATATGTATGAGAAGTCTTCAAAACTTCATGGAAATCCACTTTATGGATTTCAAAGATTTTTGCACCAAAATAAGCATATTTTTTAATTCTCATTTTCTTCGAAATCTTTTAAACTGATACATAAAAATGGTATGTATTTGTGAGTCACCATGTGATTTTTTGCTTATTTTTTTAAGACTTAATTATTTGAAAGTCAGAGAGAAAGAGAGCTCTTCCATCTTCTGGTTTACTCTCCAAATGGCCACACCGGCCATGGCTGGGCCAGACTGAAGCCAGGAGCCTAGAATTCCCTCCACTTCTCCCATGGTGGGTGACAGGGACACAAGCACTTGGGCCATCTTCCACAGACACATTAGCAGGGAGCGGTATCAGAAGCAGAGCATACAGTACGTTATCATTACCTATAGTTCCTCTGCGGAACTTCTTTCTCCTTTCTAACTCAAATTTTGTTAACTATCAATCAACCTTTGTCCATGCCTCCTCCTCCTCCCTGCTCGCCCCAGCCTCTGGCGACCCCCAGTAGGCTCCGGGCGTCTATGAGATCAGCTGTTTCAGATTCCCGGTGATTCAGAACAGCTGGTCCAGGGACTCGCCCTTAGAGGAACACCTGCCTAGACTCTTAAAAAGGACGCCAAGGCACGCACTCCAGAGCGGGGTTAGCGGAGCTCCGCGGCTCCTCTGTAGCCTAGAATACGGTCGTTCTCAGTAGGTGAGTCTGTCCCACAGTCTGCTGCGTGGAATGGGCGCCCAGAGGGTGGCGGCGTCACCTCCGCCCCCAGGCGGGACTGGGGAAAATGTCTTCCGTGGGGGCTGCGCGGAAGGCAGGTGGGAGAGGAAGGGGAGCCGGCAGTGGAACCTGAGCGAGGCAGACGGATTCAGCCTGCAGCCGCGAAGGGACCGCCGACTGCTAAGTCGGAGGGCGCCCGAAGGCAAGGTGGGTGTCTCCCGGGAGCCCCCAGCCCAGCCAGCTCCGGGGAGAGCCACAGGGACTAAGAGCAGGAACCAGGGGGAGAGTTGGCACTTCTCTCTATTCCCAGCACGGCCCAGGGCTGGCCCTGGTTCCCTAAATACCATCTCAGCCCAAGAAGGCCTAATTTAAAAAAATACAGCCGGTGGGGGAAGAACTATTTGCTAATGCACGGTTTATTATTAAAAAAAAAATAAAAAAATAAAAATAAAAAAGTCTCTTAGCACCCGTGGCTCGGCACTGGGGCCTCAAGGGCTTCGACTGGCTTTCCGATGAGCTTCCAGGTCTTACCTGGCCTCGGCTTCATTAAATTCTTTCCCTTCCTCTTCATTCGCCACACCTGCTGCTCTCCCTCAAACTAAGCCCAAAATCTGTAACAAGGCCGGTCCCTAGTGACCCTGGCTGCTGCTCTGTATTGAGACAGGATCTAAATCAGCTGGGCCGTTCAGGCTTGGGTTGTTTTTGGCAAATGTTGGTAGCATCCAGTAGGGGGAGTAGTGAGAGCTTAGCCCTTCCTCTGACCACCCTCATCGCACTTTGTAAACCAGTTCTCTGGCTGTTAGTCTATGGCTCCCTCCGCCCTGAGCTAGCTGGACCATGGGAGCAGGGACTGGTCTGCGTGTTCACCCTCACACACCTGAACTTTACACGGTGCCTGGTTCTACCAGGTGGCAAATAATTTATTCCCCGTTATATGCCACTCCTGAAGAACAAACATCAGAGAGAATATCTATCAGAACCACAGCAACTTTCATCTACCGAGCACATAAAATGAGGGTGCCTCAATGCATTTGTAGGAAATGGAATTAAAAGGTTTATTTCGGTATAAAAATTGAAATCGTGCATATTTTTTTCCTAATGAGCATTTTTCATGAGCATCTCCCACACCTTTGTTCCCATGTTCCAGCCCCACCAAGTTCTGTATCATCCCCAACACAGGCCCTGCCTTTCCACAGCTCTCAGACCTTGTCTTTGCTATTCCCTCTGCCTATCATGCCCCTCCCTTTTTAAGCATGGGCCACTCCTCCTGTGCTTTCAAGACCCCAGCTTAAGTGACTTCTTGGGGGGCATTTCTCAGACTCCCCAAGACAGCATAAATACTCGGGGCTTCCTCCACGGGGCTCCCTTTACTAGCCTATTAGCTAAGAGACCTGGCTTTAGAGTTGAGGGTTTGACTAAATTCTCAGCTTTGCAACTTACAACCTATGACACCCTGAAAAGTTGTGTGACCTTTCTGACCTTCGGTCTGCTTACCTGCCAACCAGCACCAACAGCAGCCACCCCTGGGGGTTGCCATGGGAATGACCTCATTAGTCTATTGCAAAGTATATGACAAATGCTTAAGACAAAGTGAGATGCTTTCTGTTACAGCATCTGTTATGACATCCACCTGTTTATACACCTGCCTCCCCTATGAAACCCTAGGTGGCCCCAATAAGGTCTTCAATTACTTCTTTTTCTTGGCGACTAGCACATAGAAGGTGTTTCGTTCATCCTGCCAGAATTTGTGTGTGCAGTTATGAATGAATGAGTGAATCTGAGTTATTTGATTCCCTAGAGTGCCCAGGAGGAGCGGGGTCCCCCTGCAGCGGCAGGGGCACCTGTGCTGAAGGCATGGAAGGAAACGGAAGCTGCTCCTGCCAAGTAAGTTCAAAAATATTTGCCTTCAACCCCAGCTCTGCTCCCTTTCTCGTCTGCTGAGTTTTCTTAAACACACAGGAAACCAGGTGGAATCATCAAAAGGTCATTGCTAAGGAGAACATGCAATCTGCCACCAGACGGCCTCTTAGAGGCTGGGGACCTTTAGGCAAGAGACAATTAACAACCTGGCCCTAATTAAACCATCTGTAAAATGGGTTTGAAATACTATCTATGCAATAATGTTGAGAAAGTAAAATGAAATTATATCCTGTGAGACAGACTGGAGAAGCCAACCAGGTCTATAGAAGTTGTTGTCATTGCTGCATTAAAAATCACCACCATCAGGTGGTGCTGTCCTCAACATCCTTTGAACCTCTGAGTCTACCTAGTGAGGAATTTTTTGGTTATCTTATGAAAGTGGCTGTTGGCAAGTTTCAAGCCTTAGAGAGTTTAAATGCAAAGAATTCCTCCTGAAGGGGATTGAGCTCCACTCTCTTCAGAAATGCAAAACGGAGTTTTGCTCTCACTCATGGGTGACACTGTGATGTGCCTGTTAGCACCTGCCATCTATCTATACCTTTGGGCTGACAAAGCCGCTTTCTTCTGTACAGCTGTGGATGCTTGGTGGGAAAGGACACCAAAACAGCAGGACCAAAGGAAGAAACAGTCAGGGATTCAATAAAGGCTCAGCTGTATTGGAGAAACAAATACTACCCAGACCATCAGTAGCAAGTTCAAGGGCTTCTTGGGCCACACAGGTCCCTTTGGGTCTAACGTCATGTATCTTGCAGGAAGGCTTTGGCGGAACAGCCTGTGAAACCTGTTCTGATGACAACCTATTTGGACCCAGCTGTTCACAAGGTACATCTGATTTTCATGTTAACACATTCTTAAGGGATGGGAGAGGCTGTTTGTTGCAGGAGTAGAGGGAGGGATTCGTTGGGAAGTTATATGTAATCAAGTCTATGGGGAGAAACAGGTTAACCCCTCTGATACAATGCAGTCAACGAAGAGACCGTGTGTGATTCTCGGACTTGCAAACTGCTATTTGCCAGTAACGCCCTCTGGCATGGGGTAGGCAGGGAGACGATTCTCTCTGAGCTCTGGGACCCAACAGCCATCTGTTCCATGCCTGCACAGTTACTCCCTTTCTGGATCCCTTTCTGGATCCTGGACTCCACGGACACCCAGAATTTTCTAATTCTTCTACAGCTGCCACCACATTCTAATTCTTCCCTTCCTTTTGTGAGTCCAAAAATAAATGTGTGCTGTGGCCAGGGATTGTTGATTCCAAATTAAAGAAACCTCAGAGTGACTTCTCCATTCTCTGATTTTTGGTTGCCTCTGGAAGCAGACCCTGAGACAAGGATTTGAGTACAAGTAGTTTATCTGGAATGTGTTTTCAGTAACTTCTTGATGTCAAGAAGGAGTGTGAGAAAAAGTAAAGGGTGTGTTATCAAGACAGGCACCAGCATGGATGGCTGGGAGCTGGTGAGAACCACATAGCCAGCACTGCGGCTCACTAGGCTAATCCTCCACCTACGGTGCCGGCACTCTGGGTTCTAGTCCCAATTGGGGCACCAGTTCTGTCCTGTTTGCTCTTCTTCCAGTCCAGCTCTCTGCTGTGGCCCAGGAAGGCAGTGGAGGATGGCCCAAGTGCTTGGGCCCTGCACCCGCATGGGAGACCAAGAGGAAGCATCTGGCTCCTGGCTTCAGATCGGCGCAGCGCGCCGGCCGTAGCAGCCATTTGGGGGGTGAACCAATGGAAGGAAGACCTTTCTGTCTCTAACTCTGTCAAAAAAAAAAAACCCAAAAAACAAAAAAACCACATAGCAGGTGCTTGCCACATCCCAGCACAATGCTTGTGTGCAGTCAGTGAATGAATGAAGCTGAGCTGTTTGATTCCCTAGGGTGCCTAGGGTTATCTAGCCCAAAGGGGCAGGCAGAACAATGGCTCCCCAAAGATGCACAGAGCCTCATCTTGAGAGATGGCAAAGGGGAATTCGGATAGAAGTAAGGTTGCTACTCATCAGACCTTACAATAAGAGATCATTCCTGGAGTATTGGGTGGGCTCAGTGTAATCAGAAGGGTCTGCAAATGTGGAGAGAGGAAGGTAGGGGACTTAGTGGCCATGAGAAGAAAGACATAACTGGCCACTGCTGCCTTGGAAGATGGAAGGAGTCACAAGCCAAGCAGTGCAGGAAACCTCCAGAGGCTGAGAAAGGCCCCACGGTGGAGCCTTCAAGCCTGCATAGAGGAACTTGCTTCAGCCAGTGCCTTGATCTTGGTACTGTGACCCTAGGTTTCTGCCTTCCAGAAATATAAGATGACGAAGTTGTCTTGGTTTAAGGCACTGAAGATTTCAGTCCATTCTCCGATGCTATAACTAAACACCTGAGGCTGGGCAATTTGTTTAAAAAAGAAATAAGTTTATTTAGCTCATGGCTTGGAGGTAGAAAGCCCAAGCAGCCTGTGGGAACTCTGGCAAGGGCCCTGTGGCTGCCGCACATCACAAGAGATGACATCATGGCGGGAGTGCATGAGAGGGAGAAATCCTATGACGAGGCGGAGGCCAGCCGAGGGGAGGGCTTCCGTGCTTTCATTACAGCTCCTTTGGCAGGAACTGGTTGGTGTTCCACGAGAACCATGTGAGTCCCTTCCGAGGGGATACTCACAATGACCTAGTGACCGCTCCCTGGGCCCCACCTCTTAAAGATCCCACCACCACTTTTTTTTAAGATTTATTTATTTGAAAGGCAGAGTTACAGAGAGGCAGAGGCAAAGGGGGGAGGGCAGGAGAGGGGGAGGGGAGGAGGGGAGGGGGGAGAAGGGGAGGAGGGGAGGGGGGGGGAGAGAGACAAGTCTTCCATCTGCTGGTTCACTCCCAAGATGGCTACAATGGCCAGAGCTATGCCATTTTGAAGCCAGGAGCCTCCTCTGGGCCTCCAATGTTGGTGCACGGACCCAAGGACCTGGGCCATCTTCTACTGCTTTCCCAGGCCATAGCAGAGAGCTGGATCGGAAGTGGAACAGCTGGGACTTGAACCAGCGCCCATATAGGTTGCCAGCACTGCAGGTGGCAGCTTTACCCACTATGCCACAGCACTGCCCCCCACCCCCACTTCTCAACATCACTGGTGACCAAGCTTCTAACACAGAAACCCTTGGGAGACAAACCCAAGCTGTATCCAAACCACATCACTAAGATTGTGGCAATTTGTTAGAGCAGCACCAGGAAACTGGCAGAACCACCAGGGAACAGGTGCCCATTTCCTGGCACTTCCAGCATCTTGTGAGCACTCAGAGCAGCCGCCTTGGTGTTCTCATCAAACCCTCAGGCAACAAGCTTTAGATGCCAGAAATTGGAGTGCACAGAATCCACAGGGCCTAAAAATGTGATGTGGTAGAGACAGTGGCTGCCAGGGAACGTATATGGTGACTTTGTCCAGTACCACCTTAGTTCTGGCTTTTGTGGAAAAATGAAATGCATTAGACATTGCTTGGATTCAAATAGTTTTCCAAGAAGCCATACATCTGCTCGTCACATCCCTATCATGTTGCCAGTCTAATAAGTTTCATCTTCAATGGCAGAGGCTTTGCCTCACTAAACCATGGCATCCTGGAAGGCAGGTGCAGTTATGTTTAACTCCAGAGCTGCCGAGAAGGTAAGCACTTCTGATACTTCTAGAGGAATGAATACATGAGTGAGTAAATGAGTGATCCAGCAATGTTGTCCTGGCCCAGAAGTACGCTTCCAAGGGGCAGCATGAAGTGGAGATTAGAACTCAGTTTTTCAACTCAAAACAGGTTTCGGCGTCAAGGCTGTTAACTGGGAGAACCTGGGCAGGTTTACTGAGCATGCTCTGTTTGTGTGTTTGTCATCTATACACAGGGAAGTGCTGCCTCCTCTAGCAAGGATGACAATCGGAGTTGTTATTACCTGTTATTCCCCACAGCCTCCTCGTCTTAGGCATTTCTTCCCTCACCATTCTGCAAAACACCATCTCATAAAGGTGTTAGCAAGACCAAATTGCAGGCAGATAGTGGCATTTGGTGTGGCTTTAAGATTAACATGGCATTGAAGGACAGTAGGAAAAATTATAATAGATTGTTTAGAAATAACATGTCTCCTTCCAAATTGGCCCTTCCCTACTACAGTGCTAGAATTAAATTATATATAGTAAAAAATACTGAAATGAGAAGAGAAAGAAGAGAGCTAGCGTTGCTTAGTTCCCAAGAAAGTAGAGGAAGAATTGTTTGGGAAGAAGATGAACTGGGTTGTTTTAACAGACAGGCATCGATGACTGGTGAACACAGGTGTACCTGGAGACTCTGAACATTGCCAAACCATGAAAGTAGCCTCACTTCATGTTTGTGCCATGGAGAAAGGCCAAGTGAAAGGGAGAAAGATAAGATGGTTTAGAACTCTAAGTAAGGAAACTGGAAACCTAAACAGAGCTGGGGGTGGGGGAATATCTCCCCATCCCAGATATTTCTAGAACTTCCTGTAATGTTGGAAATGTTCCGTAGCTGCAGCAGTCAACCTAGCAGCCACTAGCAACATGTGGCCACTGAGCACCCAATGTGTGGCTAGTGCAACTGAGGGACTGAACTTAAAATTTAAAATACTAATTGAATCCAAATAGCTACACCTGGCTTGTGGCTAGCACAGCCCTAACAGAGTGGTTGAAGAGTGCAGGCTGCGAAGTCAGACTGGCCTGAGTTTGAGAAGCACCATAAATGGCCATGTGACCTAGGCCAAGGGATCTAAACTCCTTGGGCTGTAAACTGGAAGGAATAATGCCTGCCTCGTGGGGCTGACAACATAGCAAAGCTTACAGCAGCATGTCACAAGCAATAGAGGGAAGCAAGAACTAAGTGACAACAAAAACAATCCAACAGCAAGCAAAAAGGAATGTATGAAGGAATTAATCGGTGAGGGAGTCAGTAATGGCTGCTTATTTCCCATTGGCAAGAACTAGATCCTGCAAGTGTTTTTAGCCAGGTCTCCACTAGGGGCCAGTGTTGCTTCATCCAATGTGGTATCGGTCCCTAGGATGTGGCAATTCTGCCTGGACCTGAGACAGCTCCATTAGGTGCAGTGTATTTTTAACAATGACTTTACCCTGCCACTGGAGCGTTCTCCTACCAGGCTGTTTATTGGTTTGGAGATGATTTAGAGCTGCACCAGCCAATGCCAAATCCCTACCCTACTCAGTGCCCCAGGCCCCAGCTAACACAGGATACAAAGCCCATTTTCTCCGACATGACTCCCAAATCGGTCCCACAACAGAATACCTAGCATTTTGAGTGCCTACCGCATGCCAGGCAGTCCCCATACTCTGCGGGTATTCTTTACAACTTAAGTGGGAGCACTCATTCTGTGGACAAAAAGGCAGAGGTCACTCAATGAGGCCATGCAGCTGGAACAGCTGCAGAAGCAGGATTTGCCCCCATGTGTCTGATCCCAGCACTTAGGATCTCAAACACTGCACCATCCTGCCTCTGAGTGCCTACTACATATCAGCCCCTAGAAGGCTGATAAGAGAGAGATTAGGTCCCTGAGACTAAAGAGCTAGCAATGTGGGCAACAATTATATTACAAAATTGCAGAAGAGCCAGCAGTTGGCTCCTGCCATGGAATGTGTCTTGGGACCATGTACACTATTACCCCTCTGGCCAAAATGGTCACGACTTTGACCACTTCGGTGTCACGGTCCAAGTTTCCCGTGTCTCTGGAGATTTGCTGAGGCCAGTTCACAAAGTAGCAATGGCCTTTTCAAGGACCATCTGGGAATTCCTCTGCTGCTTTCCCTTCCCAAGGTCACTTCCTTGGCGTTGGCTGGCAGCCCTGCAATGCAGTGTCAGACTCCCAAAAGCAGCTTGTGCCAGGTCAGCCAATCCAGTAGAGAGGCTGCCCTGGAAGGAGGACAGGACACAGGGAGAGGCTGGTGCCAGGGCCTTGCAGCTAGGAGGGCAGTCAGTATCTGAGCTGTGAGCAGGGCCCAAGTGCCCTGCCCACTCCCTCTTATGCCGCTCAGCTTCGTCCACGGGCTGTATGACCACACTTAGGATGTCAAATCTCACCGTTTCTCTTAGGGTCTAGCTTCTCTCCTACACAGTGAGCTCCTTCAATTTAAATATTGTGAATTACACACACACACCTGGTGCCTACTATATTGCCTGCTATTGGTAGGATCTGAATAAGCAGTTTAATGTTCTATTTGTTTGCATCTAATTGAATGGAAAAATGAGAGAAGTCTTCCACCTACTGGTTCACTCCCTGAATGCCCGCAGTGGCCTTGGCTGGACCAGGCCAAATCCAGAGGCCCAGAACTCTAGCCAGATCTTCCACGTGGGTGGCAGGAGCCCACACACTCGAGGTACCATCACTGCCTTCTGGGATGCATTAGCAGGAAGCCGAATCAGAGTAGCCAGGACTCAAACCAGCACTCCAATACGGGATGTTAGCATCCTTAGTGGTGTTTTAACCTGCTGTGCCATAAAACCAACCACTGCATTTTTAATGGAATTGAATCTGCTCTAGTAAAATCCATACACTGTGGCTCCCTCTGGCTTCTCTCCAGAACTTGTCATTTCCCAAAAGTTGCAGCCACAGGTGGATGTTGTGTGATTTGTTCTAATGGAAACAACGGCATTTGGGTTTGGAGGGAGGCTGGCAACTGAAGGAGGCTGGCAAGTGCAAATCCAATTTAATTCTTGACGTATTTATACACAGAAGTTTGTGAGCATCGAATTAGATATTGCACACAGAACACTTGCAAAATGCCTGGTAGATAGTCAATGCCTAGAAAAAGGTGAGTGTAGGGCCAGGTCTAGAGCAGGGTCAGCAAGGAGCATGCCCTAGGTGCAAAATTTAAGAAGGAACCAAAAATCTCACGGAAGCTAAATAATTGTTCAGGCTTCCTTCTGGAGCTAGAAATTCAAAATCAGCAGAGCCATGCTCCTTTCAGAGCTTCTAGAAGAGAAAAGAGGAGAGAAGAGAATCCCTCCTTGCCTCCTCCAGCTCTGGCAGCCTCAGGTGTTCCTTGGCTGTGGCAACATTACCCTAGTCTCTGTCACCATCTTCTCATGGCCTCATTCCCTTCAACCTCTGTGTCTTCTCTTCCTATTGTAGGGACACCGGTCACATTGGAATGAGGGCTCACCCCCACTCCAATACAACCTCATCGTAACTACTTACATCTGCAATAACTCTGTTACCAAGTAGGATCCATCTCAGATCCTAGAGATTAGGACTCTAGCACACGCTCTTGAAGGTCAAGATGAAACCTGGACAGTAATACTTTAGAATTGATGAACAAAACATCTAAGTGTTGAAGGATTCAACTGCACATTTTCCCTCTCCTGCCTCACTCTCATCACCTTAATCCTGGCCCTTGACAAATGCTGGCCTTATTTAAAATTTAGTTGTATAGTTGTAAAAGGTTCCACAAAGGTTATTGAAGGGTAGTATGATGGGGATTCAAAAACTTCATGGAAAGTAGAAATATGTGATGTGTTTATTCTAAAAATAAGTAGTTTGAAAAAATATTACAAGATAAAATGATTTTAAAATAAGTTTAAAAATGCTTTGAATCTTTCAAAATAAAAAAATTGATCTGTGTAGGTTTTTTTCATAATACATGTTTTTCTTGAACTTTATACAAGATTTATGTATTTCAAAGACAGTTAGAGCACAATCTTCCAATGACCAGGGCTAGGCTAGGCCAAAACCAGGAACCTGGAACTCCATCCAGGTCTCCCATGTAAGTGTCAGTGGCCCAAGCACTTGAGCCATCTTCCATGAACCAGCGCCCCTATGGGATGCTGGCATTGCAGGCAGTGGCTTAACCTGCTGTACCACAATGCCAGCCCCTTCCACAAACACTTTGAAGACCCCATATATGGAGCAAGGGAAGGCAATCCAGGGGGATCTAACCTAACAGGGAAGAGAAATAAATGAATTGAGAAAGTGCTAGTGCTGACCTAGTTGCTACCAGCTAGAGCACAATGTTCCCCAGCTGAACATAATCTCAGTATCACCCTCAGACAGACTCGCAATGACTGATGTAATGAGACCGACTAGGCCACTGCATGATGGTGTCTGAACAGAGAAGAGACAACAGTGGGCAGCCACAAAAACCATAATGCAGTCATGTGTCACTTACCGACATGGATCTGTTCTGAGAAATGCCCCGTTATGCAATTTCATTGTTGTGTGAACGTCAGAGTGCACATCACACAAACCCAGGTGATTCAAACCAGTCACTCCGTGGGCCCTCGTGATGCAGTCAAGCAACATGACAGATGTATGTTCTAACCAGTAAAGTAACCAACATACTGTTTTACAGAAGTCATTTTTTAATAAGCAAAAGGTACTCTCTAAAAATTATATCACAAACATGAACCAGTAGTATAGTCATTTGTTAGCATTATCAAGTACTAGGTGCTGTGCACAGTATTGCTATAATTTCATACAGCTTGCAGTGCAGTGGCTGAGCATCCCTGCAAACGTGGAAGCAATGCTTTTTGCTACAACATCTCCAGGTGAAAGGAATGAATGTTTCAGCTCCATTATAATCTAATGGGGTTACCATCCTTGAGCAAAAATCATTATGCAGCACCTGACTGTAGTTGCATTAGAATGTAATAGTAAACAAGGTAGAAAAAAATGCTACCAGAGCCCAGAGGAGCACAGGGTCTGGTTTGGGACCACTAAGATGGCACCACAGAAGTGGGGGCTTTGGTTGGCCTTGAAGGATGAGGAGAGTTTCAGTCAGTGCCCAAGGGAGAGAGCACAACTGATGTAAAAGTAGAGGTGTGAAACGGTAGGAGGCACATCCTGTTACTTCTGCCTGGCATGTCTTTTCTAGGGCAGCCTCACCCCACCTCTTCCTGGCCAATTCCCATTGGTCCACCATGTCCTAGCCTTTATCATACTGCATTGGCTGTTTTCTTCTGCCATTAATCTGTGCGCTCTTTGACTTTGTCCTGTTATCTTTGGACTATTAATCTCTTGCACAGCACCCTGATCGCAGTAGGTGTACAATAAGTGTTGCAAAGGGAGAGAAGTGAGGAGTGAACTGAGTCATCCTCCATACTTAGAATCCAGGGTATATAAAATCGAAGGTGGAAGGTGAAAGTGAAAAATGATAAAGGTCGGAGACACACTGGGGAGGTCCTTGTTTGCCAGACTGAAGCATTCGGATATCATTTACCTGGTAACTGAGAGTCATTATTTGAGGGAAGGCCATCCTGATGTCACTGCTAATCGAAGGAAACAGGTGGGATGGAAAGGGGACAAATTGAAGGGAGCAAGGCCAGCTAAAGTCTACTGCAATAGTCAAAGCAAAACATAATGAGGACCTGAATGAGGAACAGTACCAGGGGATATATGAGCAGAAAATCGAAGTGAGAGATGTAATCAAGAAGGCAAAGGATTATTAGATTTTATTATTAACTAGGCTATTAGATGGTTGAACTACTTTATTCTGGCTTTTCTGGTATTTTTGGTTAAGTTTTTAAGCAGGCTAATCTTCTTAATTATATTGTACCTGAGCTGATATTAAATTGGCTTACAAAGCACTTGAACATGTGTGTGGTAGCAGAAGAATGGTCCCCAAAGATGTCTGTGTCCTAACTGCTAGAACCTGGGAGGATGGAGGTTACCTGGCAAAGGGGAGTTAAGGTTTCTTTTTTTTTTTTTTTTTTTTTTGACAGGCAGAGTGGACAGTGAGAGAGAGGCAGACAGAAAGGTTTTCCTTTTGCCGTTGGTTCACCCTCCAATGGCCGCCGCGGTAGGCACACTGCGGCCGGCGCACCGCGCTGATCCGAAGGCAGGAGCCAGGTGCTTCTCCTGGTCTCCCATGGGGTGCAGGGCCCAAGCTCTTGGGCCATCCTCCACTGCACTCCCGGGCCACAGCAGAAAGCTGGCCTGGAAGAGGGGCAACCGGGACAGGATCGGTGCCCCGACCAGGACTAGAACCTGGTGTGCGGGCGCCGCAAGGCGGAGGATTAGCCTAGTGAGCCGCAGCGCCAGCGGGAGTTAAGGTTTCTGAACAGTAGACTTAGCTTAAGGAAGTTGCTCTGGGTTATCCATGTGGCCCGATGTACTCACCAGGGTGGTTGTAAGTGGAAGAGCAGGGCTGATGAGAGAACCAATGGAGAAGGACTGTGTTTTGAACTTTGAAGACAGATAAAGGTTGGCAGAGACAAAAGAGCTTCTTTCCTGAAGTATCCAGAAAAAACAGCCCTGATTTGAGTTTAACAAGGCCTTAGACCTCTAGAACTATGAGATAAACTCATGCTGTATTAAGCCTCTAGGGTTGTTTTTTTTTTTTTTTTAAGACTTATTTATTTACCCGAGAGGCATAGTTATAGACAGAGGGGAAGACAGAAAGCTCTTCCATCTGCTGATTCACTCCCCAAATGGCCACAATGGCTGGGGCTGGGCCAATCAAAAGCCAGGAGCCAGGAGCAGCTTCTGGGTCTCCCACACCAGTGTAAAGCCCAAGCACTTGGGCCACCTTCTGCTTTCCCAGGCCATCAGCAGGGAGCTGGATCAGAAGTGGAGCAGCCAGACCTTGAACTGGCACCCATATGGGATGCCAGAGCTGCAGGTGGATGCCTAACCTACTATGCCACAGCACCAGTCCCAAGCCTCTAGGTTCGAGGTAACTTGTTACAGCAGCAATGGAAAACTCACGCAACATGCTTCACAGAGGGATTGGAGACAGTGGTAGTGGAGCAACCTGACCGTAAATCTTGGTATGAAGGAGCCACAGCCTGGGTGCTGAGGAGTTGACCCTTTACTTTGAGGACCCTTCATTTGTCATCTCTGAAATGACCTGTCACTAAACTGAAAAGCCATCTATTTTGAGTTAGAAAGCATGACAAACTTATTCAGACCCAATGGGTTTCTTTTTTTATTCTTGCATTGCCCTGTCATTCAGAAAGCAGAATTTGTTTACATAGATGCTTCTGCCAATAGTGATTGAGTTCATGGTAGCTCTTCTCTTTTAAGCATAACAGGTAAATGTAAAAGGAAATTGGTTCTCTTATTGAGATATCCAAAAATGAAACAACTAGTTAGAAAGCGGCGAAAAGAACCCCAATGCCTGTGATACTCCAATGCCAGGTATGCTTCACACACCTTACCTCCTTCAACTCTGCAGAAATCCCAGGAAGTAGGCCTCGCTCTCCAAAAGTTAGACGATAAAAGGAAGATGATTCTGAGTTTCACAATGGAGTCTCTAAGACTTCCAGCCATGATTTCCTCCAAACCGCACTGTGCAGGTTCTCAGTAAGCACACTTTGAAAATGTTGCCCTTCCAGAACCTTTAGAAGCAGTCTATATCAGATAATGAAAATTCCCCATCATCTGTTTGCAGTGTGCAACTGTGTGCATGGCGTGTGCAACAGTGGACTCCACGGTGATGGCACTTGTGAGTGCTGCTCTGCGTACACTGGCCCCAACTGCGACAAGCGTAAGTTCTGCTAATTTCTGTACCGCCACACCAGACCCGAGAGCTACGGTGCACACGTTTCAATTCTGTCGTCATTCGGAGCTCCACAGGGGCACGATGCCTTTGCTCTGCTGAAGAGAAACCAAGAATTAAAGAGAGGGTAGGGGGTGGGCACTTGGTGCAGTGGTTAAGATGCCAAATTGAAATCCCTGCTTCCCATTTTAAAGTGCCTAGGCTTGAGTTCCAGCTCCAGTTCCAATTCCAGATTCCTGCTAATGCACCCCCTGGGAGACGGGGCGGGATGGATCAAGGTGTTGGGTCCCTGCCAACCACATGGGACACAGGGATTGAGTTCCAGGCTCCTGACTTTGGCTTAGCCCAGCTCCAGCTTTGCAGGCATTTTACTCTCTGTGACTCTGCTTTCGAATACTTTAAAAAAAAAAAAAGAGGAGAAGGAAAGGAGAATGGAGGATAGGTGTGATAGAATGGGGAAAGATAAGAACAGAAGAGGTGTAGTGATGTAACTGTGTGACAGTGTGAAGGATAGAATGCAGAGAGACACTGGGTCTAGGGAATACCAGTAGAGGTCATTGAAAGCTGCTCGGCTGCTAAAGGAGAGAAGGCCAATCACGATGCAGTATGATAAAGGCTAGGACATGGTGGACCAATGGGAATTGGTCAGAAAGAGGTGGGGTGAGGCTGGCCTAGGAAGGGCACACTAACACTCAAAGGGAGAGGAAACAGGTTCATCAAGGCTGTGACTCACCAAAGGTTGCAAAACTAATAAATAAAAGAGGGGGTTGAATCATCTGAGTCCATAGGGAAGTACTCAGTATTCTATTACACTGAGTCCAATCAAGAAAGAGAACTCAGAGGATGATTGATACGAGAGACACTTAATATAAAATTTAGGTAGCTATGACGAAAGTGCACAGGGGATGATAGGGCTGATGGAGCGTGACAGATGTTGGAGAAGCTAGACTCAAACCTCAGTGGAGAGGGCATGGTGGTAGCCCACGAGATGACAGAAGTCAGCTGTTTGCCAAGGCCAGCAATGGACAACAGTCCCCAGGCAAGGACAGAGAGACCCTCCAGGGCACTTGTGAACTGAAGTTAGGCACTTCTCAGGTGTACAACTTATAGATGCAATGCCTGTGCAGGGAAGTTGGCAGGAAAGTGACTGATGGATCAGAGCCAAGGATGCTAAGCCACCTGATGACAACAGGGCACTCTGGGTGCCCAGCTGGGGCAGAGCATCCCTGAACAGATTATGCAGAAACAGCAGCTAACACAGAAGCACAACACTGCTCCCTGGATCCAGGAAGAGGAGCCCTGCTTCCTGCCATGTCCCTGTAGCGCCCTCTACTGGCAAAGCTTAACATCTCTCTGCAAAGCCAAAACCCTGACATTTATAGCACAGCCGGTTTGAAGGTGAATTTGGGGCTGGGAAAGCAAAGAAATTTGTCATTCTGCCCATGAATAAAGCCAGATTTAACTTAAACTCTGGGTTTTAGTCTCAATGATAAGAAATGAATCATTCTGCCCCATGACACTAGCCTCAAGTTACCCGTTTGGTTTCAGCCTCCTGTTAAATGGAGAGGTTGGACAAGATTGAAAGTCAACAAGTACAAATTCATTTTGTTGAAAGCCTTTGAAGACTATGACTACTGGTAGTAATACAATGAATAAAACACAACCCCTGCTGTCTTCCTGTGAAGGGCACGGCCTTACCACCACCAATTCCAGTCCAAAGTGAGGGGGGTGGGAAGACTCTTGTGTGGACTTCCCACCTCTTTCTCCATTACATGATGGATGGACTCACTGGCAGAGACATCTCGGTGAGACAGGTGACCCAGCTCAGCAGCCAGCCCAACTGACAACACTGTCAGATTTGCTTCCAACTGGAGAAATATTGTCGCATCAAAAGATAAACAATAGTCTGAAATGAAAATGTTTGCAATTTAGATGACAAGTTTTCATAATATGAAATAAACTAAATTTTTCAAATGGGTCTAGGAGCAGCTAGTTCTCAGAAGAACTAAAAACTAGCTATAAACATGGGAGAGGTGCTAAAACTGGTAGGAATCTCCCAAATATGAATTAAAGCCATAGCGAAGTAGGCTTGGCATTTGTGAGGTTGTCTTTGGTTTTGGCCTTGACTTTTGGCCTGCTGTATTACACAGATTGAAAAGACAAATATATCTACAAGCATAAGAAAAGTGAGAATGGGTGTGTGGATTTCTACAACCTATGGAAGACTTAGTTCTATTGCCTCTTAAGGCACAAATAGAGTATGCTACTGGGAACACAATTCTAAAAATTTATTCTAGAGAAAAGTAGGAGTTAGCAGTAGGTAAGAATATCTGTACAGAGAAATTCACAACAGTATTGTTTGTAAGAAGAAAGCAAGCTGGAACCAAATGTCCATCAGTAGGAAACTGGCTGAATAAACTGTGGTACATCCTGTACTAATTAGGATAATGCTAGATGCAATGAGAAATGAACACAAAAATTCAGTGGCTTAATACCATGGTTCTAAAATTATGTGCCAAGACACATCCACATTACCATATCAAACTCATTGGGCACTACTGGATATTTTTAGAAAGCTTTTATTTAATAAATATAAATTTCATAGGTAAAGCTTTAGGAAAATAATGGTTCTTCTCCCCATACCTGAGCTCCTACCCCCACTCTTGTCCCACCTCCTGCTCCCTCTCCCATCCCATTTTTCATTAAGATTCATTTTTAATTATCTTTAGATACACAAGATCAATTTAGTATACACTAAGTAAAGATTTCAACAGTTTGCACCCACACAGACACACAAAGTATAAAGTACTGTTTGAAGACAAGTTTTACTGTTAATTCTCATAGTACAACTCATTAAGGACAGAGATCCTACATGGGGAGCAAGTGCACAGTGACTCCTGTTGTTGATCTAACAATTGACACTCTTTTTTATGATTTCAGTGATAACCCGAGGCTCTTGCCATGAGCTGCCAAGGCTATGGAAGCCTTTTGAGTCCACGAACTCTATCAGTATTTAGACAGGGCCATAAGCAAAATGAAAGTTCTCTCCTCCCTTCAGAGAAAGGTACCTCCTTCTTCGATGGCCCCTTCTTTCCACTGGGATATCACTCACAGAGATCCTTCATGTAGGTCATTTGTTGCCACAGTGTCTTGGTTTTCCATGCCTGAAATTATCTCATGGGATTTTTAGCCAGATCTGAATGCCTTAAGGGCTGATTCTGAGACCAAAGTGCTGTTTAGGGCATTTGTCATTCTATGGGTCTGCTGTGTGGCCTGCTTCCCATGTTGGATCATTCTCTTCTTTTTAATTCTATCTATTGTTATTAGCAGATGCTTGGTCTTACTAATGTGATCCCTTTGACAATTATTCCTATTATGATCAGTCACACACTTAAAATGATCACTTTAACTAGTAAGATGGCATTGGTACCACCCAGCTCAATGGGATTTGGAGTCGCATCGCAAGTTTTTAGCTTTACCCTTAGGGGTAAGTCTGTGGGAATGTGTGCCGAACTGTACATCTTCTCCCTCTCATATTCCCCCTCTTATTTTTAGCAGGGATCAATTTTCAACTGGGTTTAAACACCTATGAATAATTGTGTTAAGTAAAGAGTTCAACCAATGATATTAAGTAGAAAAAGAAAATAATAAAAAAAAGTCATTCTTCAAAAGTCAGGACAGGAGCTGATCAAGTCATTGCTTCTCATAATGTCAGTTTCACTTCTACATGTTTCCTTTAGGTGCTCAGTTGTCACAGATCAGGAAGAACATGTGATATTTGTCCCTTTTGGGACTGGCTTGTTTCACTAAGTATGATGTTTTCCAGATTAATCCATTTTGTTACAGTGTATTTCGTTTTTTTTTTTTACCACTGTGTAGTATTCCATAGAGTACATATCCCATAATTTCTTTATCCACTCTTCTGTTGATGGGCATTTAGGTTGATTCCATGTCTTAACTATTGTGAATTGAGCTACAATAAACATGGAGGTGCAGATAGTTCTTTTGTTTGCCAATTTAATTTCCCTTGGGTAAATTCTGAGGAGTGGGATGGCTGAGTCGTATCTGGGCAGTTCACTTGAATATGGATACTGACCTAACCTTTCACACAGAACTGTTCATCCCAGTCTGTGAAATTTAAAAATAAGGAGCCCATTGAATGCCTGTATTAGGCTCTCAATAGCCAGGAACTCCCAAAGGTTAAATTCAGGAATCAGTTTTGGGCCAGAGCCACTCAGTTGTACAGCCTCCTTGTGATTTGACTCAATGAAAAGAAATTTTTATAGCTCTTGTGAATGGGTCTGATCTTAGAAGTTCTTTCTCAGCCTTGGCATTGTCTGTATATACAAAGGCTATTGATTTTTTTGTGTTAATTTTTATATCCTGCAATTTTACCAAACTGTCTTATGAGTTCCAATAATCTCTTAGAGTCTCTTGATTCATATATATGTATATATACATATATATACACACATATATATATATATATAACATGTCTGCAAGCAGAAAAAGTGTGACTTCCTCCTTTCCAATTTTATGCCTTTGATTTCTTTTCCTTGCCTAATGGCTCTGGCTAAAACTTTCAGTACTATGTTGAATAGCAATGGTGAAAGTGGGCATCCTTGTCTGGTTCTGGATCTCCGTGGAAATGCTTTCAATTTTTCCCAATTCAATATGATGCTAACTATGGGTTTGTCATGTATTGCCTTGATTGTTTTGAGGAATGTTTCTTCTATACCCAATTTGAAATGATCATTTTTCCATTCAGTTATTATAGCCATCGTGCATATTCCTACTAAATTAGGGTGCTTTTGCTTTTTACTTGTTAAACTTCTTATTCAGTGAAGCATTAAGCTTTTTTACTGTAATGTAAATTTAAAATATGTTAACTCAAAAACTGAAAATGAAAAAGATAGAGGGCAGGAGGGAGGGAGAAAGGGAATATCATTATAGTCTTAGACTTGTACCAATAAACAAATTGAATCTGTTAAAAATTAAAATTCAAAATGAATTTAAAAATTAAAAGGAATACTGCAAGTTGGTATTTTTTAGAACTAGTGTTCTATTAATGCAAGTACTTTGACAATATTCCTGTACAGCGGTTCCTGAATGTGCAGCCTTGCTCTGCCCGGAAAATTCCAGATGCTCACCTTCCAGTGAAGACGAAACAAAACTGGAATGCAAATGCCTTCCCGATTACAAAGGCGATGGCAAAGAGTGCGAGCGTGAGTAGAATGCAGAGCCTGCTGGGTTTGCTCACTGACATGCTGGGGTTATGTAAGAGGGGAATAAAACCTCATCACCTTCCTAATAGTAACACAGTGAACATTTCTGTTTCTGTCTATGTAGTTTAGTAAAATACATGAAAAGTGCCAAGTAAAATGTTCAAGTGTCAGGCCTCTATAACTGGCAATTTCTCCTTCTGTAATTAAAACACATATGTGAGCTTTAAAACACGCTTTTATATCACCTTAATGTCTAAACTACAGCACTTTTTTCCTTTTCATGTTCATGCCCCTTCTGAAGGTCTGTACTGTGCATCAGTTCAGCAAATGAACTCTGAATCCAGACTGTCCGGATTTAAGCCCAGATAAAACTTTTACTAGCTACATGATCTGTAGCCTGCTGTGCCTCAGTTTTCCTATCTATTAAATGGGGATAATAAAGATTTATCTTAAGGGATTGTTATAAGGATTAAATGAGTTAATACATGGCAAATGTTTAGAACAGGAACCCCAATACATAGGAAGGATCTTCAAAAACTTTATAGAAAATCTGTACTATGAAAAAACTGCACAGTTTTCAAAAACGTTTTACCCTGAAATAAATTTATCTTTTGATTCAGTTTTTCCCTGAGCATTGTGAAGAACTTGCATATTATAAATTCTAAAATCACTAGTATTCTTTTTTTGTGCAATTATATATTTAATTACACATATAAAATGACATGATAATACATAACGGTATCTGTAGTGACAATTGCCCTGCCACATGAGAATCTGTTTTTGTGGAGGAGCTAGTCATATGGAATGGCATGAAATATTTATTAAAATTGTTGACTTACCTTGGCAGCTGTGATGAGCTGTGACCCACAGATGCATCAGCTCAGGTTCCCTTCTGCAACTCTGAAGGTGCTAATTGCCTTTTGTCTTGTCATTGCTTCTCAAGCCATCAACCCCTGTTTGCAAAACGTCTGCCACCCTCATGCTCATTGCACGTACTTGGGACCAAACCGGCACAGCTGCACCTGTGAAGAATTCTACCATGGGGATGGCCACGTGTGCCTACCAATAGACCCCTGCCAGACTAACTTCGGAAACTGCCCTACAAAGTCCACGGTGTGCAAATACGATGGGCCTGGACAGGTGAGCTAATAATGCGAGGAGCCGATGTGACTAGAAGGACAAGGCGCAACCTTGTGCCAGCGGCATCATTTGTCTTCTGGACCTTCCAGTCCTCTCTTCCGATGCTCGGGTGGGGATTCCTGCCCCAGACAGACTTCCATGTGCTCAGGGCCTGACCTCAGTGTCCCCCCTACTCCGTCTAGCCTCCAAACTCACATTTCCCAGCTCCTCCATCAAAACCTAACTGATCGGAGTCTTTTATCACAGTCCTATGTGGTGATTGACCAAATACACACATAATTCAAAATTAGCAAATCGACTGTCAACCAGAACTTGGATGAATATATAACTTACTGTCACTCCCAGAGTTCCATTCCCTCTAATTTTTTAAGTTACAAGGGGCTCTTAGAACTAAAAGTATACTGTCCCAAAGAGATGAAAACTGATCAAATGTTAGACAACACTGAAAGATTGTAGGGAGCAGTGAGGATTCTGGGGTAAAACACTGCCCCTTTAATTTTTCTTACTCCCCACTCACTGACACTCAGTAATTCTGCCTTTCAAGTAAATAAATGAATAAATCTTTAAAAAAAATTCCCCTTTAAATAACAGCATGACCTTGAGTGGTGATAAATCACACTGGTCAGGAGATCTTTGTGGAGGAGCCAAACCCGGAGAGCTTTGTCCCTAAGGTTGCACTCATCTATCAAGTATCTAGTGAATGCCTGCTGTGCCCATAATTGCACAGCAAGTCTGCAGTGGAGAAATCTATCCACACAGCAGGCAGTGGGTGCAGGGGGAGAGAAGTCTTGGTGACTGGCCCCAAAACAGCCGTGGACCCCCGCAGTCTCATCAGCACCCAACGGGAACATTCCTGGAACTCCCTGCAGAGAAGCCACCCAGTTGTGCCTCTCTGAGAAGCAAGAGTGCCTCACATGACACTTCTGCCACCAACTTCTAAGGCAAGGTTTGCAGAGAAATGCCAGGGGCTAACTTCCCATGCTCAAAATAAGGGTCTTTATGGGAAATCCATGTTGCACCATGAATTCCAGGACCTTGAGGGGAGATTAAGAATATGCTTTGTCTCTTTAAAAATGGGTCTCAGGGCAGATTTTAAAGTCTTAGAGACCTCTCATCAGTCACACAAAACCCAGCATTGCATTCTTTCAGAGCAGAGTTTCTCAAGCTCGGCATTGTTAACCTTTGGGGGCTATCTAACTTCTAACAGGTGCTGTCCTGTGCATGGCAGGATGTTTTAACAACATGCTCAGTCCCTGTTGGCACCAACCTCCCCACATTGTGACCACCAAAAATGTCTCCAGGGGTAGGCAACAGGCACAGTGGTTAAGATGCTACTAAAGATACCTACACCCTGGTTCTGCTCCTGATTGCAACTTCCCACTAATACACACCCTGGGAAGGCAGCAAATGATGGCTCAGGTTGTTGGGTCCCTCCCACTTACATGGGAGATACAGACTGAGTTCCCAGCTCCTGGCCTGGCCCCAGCTATGATGGGCATCTGGGGAGTGAATCAATACATATATACATACACATGCATGTATATAATCATCAATCAATAGATAGCCCCTTAAATATCTCCAGACATTGCCTAGGTCCCCTGAGTTAACCCATGGTTAATACAATCTAGAGTGATAACACTCCAATCTGAACATCAACCTATGCTTACCTATATACAATCCAAAACCAGAGATTATGGAGGCAGGCACTTAGCCTAGTGGTTAAGGTGCCTATTTCCCATGGTGGAGTTCCTGGGTTCAAGTCCTGGCTCCAGCTTCTGACTCCAGTTTCCCACCAATTACAGACCCTTTGAGGCAGCAGTGATGGCTCAAGTAGTTAGGTTCCTGCCACCCAAATGGCAGACCTGTGTTAAATTCCTGGGTCCTAGCTCTGGCCCAATATTTGGGAAGTTGAAGTGAATGGGAGCTATCTTCCTCTTCCTCTCAAATAAGTTTTTAAAATAAAATTATGTAGCCCTGGAGGTCGGCTATATGTGCTTCATAGTAGGTGAGATGTATGAACATCACTTCTACTTTTTGATATTTTGACAAATCTTTTGCTTAAGCATATATTTAAGACCTATGCTAACCTAGTTTTTAATGACAAAATAGCAACATGCATTAAGAAGAATGCTGGCTGAAGTGACTAACTGGGTTGATGTTTGTTTTCTCTCCCTGCCTACTGAAGTCTCACTGTGAGTGTAAGGAACATTACCATAATTTTGTACCAGGAGTTGGGTGCAGTATCACCAACATCTGTGAATCAAACAACCCATGTCATAAGAATGCAAACTGTATCACCATCGCACCTGGCCAAACTGAGTAAGTCTTTTTAATTCTGCCCCTATGCTCTCCAAATGGTGAAAGTAGTGGCCAGTCATTACAGTAAGTTCCTCAGAGGAAAAGAAGAGTCTGAGTGTTTCAGCCTTGTATCCACCACCACTCCACATACTAGGAGTAAGGAGCACAGTAGGTACTTAATATATCATTATGTAATCCATGAATCGCTTGGCACCTATTTCCTTTACAAAGATCGTTAGAATATTCTAGAACATGGATCTGGCCCGATAGCTTGCTATGAAGTAGTTGGAACGTGGGAGAAGGAGACTGCTGTGACTGGGAAAACAGATGGCTGCTGAGATTCCACAATGTGACCCCTCACGTACCTGCCTATTTCCTTAGTGGTGAACTGTTGCTCACTGGTGGTGCACACTAGCCCGGGGAAAGTGGATAAGCGTGAGTGGTGTTTTCTGGACTCCAGGTTTCAGAAGAAGCTGTTCCCTGCAGGCAAAAGCATTTGTGTGAATACTCCTGAGGCAGAGGCAGCTCATGTGAAAGAAAGGGGATTGTACTGGAAGTTTAAAGACCTGAGGATAAGGCCTGGCACAGGTGCCCATCAGACATGAGACCCTGGGGAAGTGGCACTCTCTCTGGTCTCAGTGTCTCTGTGTGTAGAATAGCACCAGATGTCTATTCCATAAGATAGTGGTGACAATTCTAGGAGAGAACCGTTCTGGAAATTTCTGTACAGGTGTATCATGGTTTTCTTAGTGACTGAGAACTCAAGTCTTTGAACTCCTGGACCAAGGTTTCTCTCTGTGCCACCCTCACTCCTCATTGTCACCAGAGTCTGCCTAGGACTCAGACTGCCATTGTGAGTTCAGACCCATAGTAGACACTGAGCCAAACAAACATAAACCAGTTTCTGCGCTTCCAAAGCCCCCTTCTGCCTTCCTTGAAGTTGCTCCCATGGATGACTGGGTTTTCAGTGGTTAGGTTTGCCCAGAGAGGCAAGTGATGGTCACAGTGTGCTAGCTGGGCAAAAGAGTGACCTGCCCTCACTGCAGCTGGTGTGCAAAGAGGTTGGGTATCAGAACCCCTGGGTTCAAACCCCAGCTGTGCCACTTACCTTGGCCTCTGACGTCATAAAAAGGGGGAATTGTACCTCCCACCAAAGCTGTGGTGAGGATTAAATGAAACTATTCATTGATCCCCAGGCAGAATCTGGCACACAGAACTCACTCCATTCCTGTTGACTGCACACACAAACACAGCATGGCCTGCAGACAGACACACATGCACCCGACACACATACACGTACAGGCACATCTTCTCCCACACGTAGATTCTGGTAGTGTGGATGACCAAACCAGTGCACACATCTTTACCATCCTCTGAAAAAGTCCCAGTGGAAAGATTCTTTCTTTGTTTTGACAAGGAAAAAAAAACAATAACACAATATTGGTATGGTGAACTGCATCCAAACTTGTGTTAAAATATTAATGGGACTAATATTGGATTTTAAGAGTACTTGTACAACCCACACTTTCTTCTTCCTCCCAAAAGATGGACTGTCTTCAGCTGAATAAGAGACCTAAATTAAAAGACTTGCAGCAGGCATTTGGCCTAGCAGTTAAAACACCTTATGTCTGCATCCCATATTGGAATATCCGGGTGCAAGCCCTGGCTCCACTTGCAGATCAACTTCCCAGCTAATGCACAACGTGGGAGGCATCAAGTGGTGGATAAAGTATTTGAGTCCCTGCCACCCACATGGGAGACCCAGACTGAGATCCAGGCTTCTGGTTTCAGCCTGGCACAGCCCTACCTATTGTGGGTATTTGGGGAGCAAGCCAGCAGAAGGAAAACATCTTTTTGTCTCTCTCTCCCTGTCCTGACTCAATTTTTTAATGGCTGATTAATTACACAATAAACCGTGAAGCTATCAGTCCTCAGCTTATTTAGCACATGGAGGATGAAGACCGATTTTGTTTTTGCGTCCTCAATATGGCATCTAGTATATGCCGAATCCCTAAACTCATGCTGTGTCAGTCGCTGGGGGTCACCCCATTGAGAAGAATGAGAAGAATGAGTTCAAATGTGGACTTTCCCATGCACTGCCCAGGTTGACCTCAGACAAGTCTAAACTTCCCTAAGCCGCTGTTCTCACACCTGATGAGCAGGACCAGAACCGAGACTGCCTCCTAATAAGGGGTTGACAAGTTACTGGGTGTCGGCTTGCATTGAGCTCTGCCTCTACTCTGGATATGACTGAGAACACAGATTTGCATGCCTGTTCCACTTGCATCTCTTTCTGTGGACTTAGCAGAAATAGAAGTAAGGGGCCCTCCTAAGGGCCCTTCCAAAAGCCCAAGGGGAAAAAGAATGGGATTAAAAGATATGTTCATGTGGGTGCAAAAGAATTTTGAATTCGTGCATGGTGTTTTTGGTTTGTTTTTTTTTTTTTTTTTTTTTTTTTTTTGACAGGCAGAGTGGACAGTGAGAGAGAGAGAGAGAGAAAGGTCTTCCTTTGCCGTTGGTTCGCCCTCCAATGGCCACTGCGGCCGGCACGCTGCAGCCAGCGCACCGTGCTGATCCAAAGCCAGGAGCCAGGTGCTTCTCCTGGTCTCCCATGGGGTGCAGGGCCCAAGCACTTGGGTCATCCTCCACTGCACTCCCGGGCCATAGCAGAGAGCTGACCTGGAAGAGGGGCAACAGGGACAGAATCCGGCGCCCCGACCGGGACTAGAACCCGGTGTGCTGGCGGAGGATTAGCCTAGTGAGCCGCGGTGCCGGCTCCGTGCATGGTGTTTTCATAGTATGTGTTTCCAGGAGCCTGTTGAACACTCTCTGTTGAAGAGGAGAGCATTATCTCATTCAGCTTCAACTGTAAAGGAGACTCCCTGACAGAGCAGACATTGAAGAAAAGCACAGTTTACATTCCAGCTGCAGAAAAGCACACCACACAGCAGTGAACTTGAGACTCTCAGTGTTAGTGACATTGATATTCAGTGTTTATGTAAGACTTGTACAGGTTAAGATCTTCTGGAAGGAAGTCGTCTTCCCAAGAATCCCGTCCAAGGCAGCATGGTGCAGTGCAAAAGCCGTCCCAGACAAACCTGGGTGGAAATCCAGATGTGCTGTCAGCAGTGTGACCCTTAGATCTGGGCACCAAGGACCCCCCACACCAGTGCTATGTTAGAGGGTCCATTCTGGCCCTGAGCTGGCTAAAGCAGGCAAGGCATTTGTAGGACCAAGGGGACACTTCCCTCCCAGAATCTGAGCCCTGCTTTAAACACCATGCCCAGGTGCTCAGAACCCCATTACTTAGTGCCCACAATGGCTCTAGTCCAGCTTCCAAGGCCTGGGCCATTCTCCCCAGAGCCTGGCCAAGGGCTGGCTGTTTGTAGCAGGTGTGGATAAGCTGACCTTACCTCCACCACCCTCATGAACACACCCTTCCTTGGCTGTGGTTCCAGCGAGTCTGACTGTGTCTTAGTCCATTCAGGCAGCTGTAACAAAGCACCATAACTGGGTGGTTTAGAAATTGCAGACATTCTGAAGGTTGCAAGTCTGCAGTCAGGGCACAAGCATGGTTAGGTTTTGTCAAGAGTGCTCTTCCAGGTAGCAAACTGCTGCCTTGTATCCTCACGTGGTGGACAGAGGGCTCCAGCTCTTTGGGGTGTCTTTCATATTGGCACTAGTCCCATTCATAAGGACTCCTCCTCATATCCCCACCTCCCCTTATCCCCACCACCTCCCCCATGCCATCACTTTGGGGATTAGGCTTTAATATGTATTCATTGTTTTTCAAAGACTTATTTATATATTTGAAAGTCAGAGTTACACAGAGAAGAGAGGCAGAGAGAGAGAGAAAGAGCTTCCATCTGCTGGTTCACTCCCCAACTCACCAATCCAAAACCAGGAGCTTCTTCCAGGTCTCCCACATGGGTGCAGGGGCCCAAGGACTTGAGCCATCTTCTACTGCTTTCCCAAGCCATAGCTGAGAGCTAGATTGGAAGTGAAGCAGCCAGGTCTTGAACCAGTGCCCATATAGTATGCTGGTGCTTCAGGCTTGGTCATTAACCCACTGTGCCTCAACAACAGCTCCAATATGTATTCATTTTGAAGAGACACAAGCATCCAGTCTATTGCACTGTTCTTCAGGGTGCCTGATATTCCCAACTCCGTTCCCACACTGTTCCTTCTACTCAGAACATCCTTTCCCTCCCCGTGCACCTGCCACCTCTGAGCCAGGGTAGCACATGGGTCCTTCAGTGCTCAGTCCAAGTATCTCTAGCTCCAGGATGCCTTCCCTGGCCTCCCAGTCTACTCTGGGCTCTCAGATGGCCCTGAAATGCTTCTGTTCTAGCATATAAGGCTCCGAATTGGAAGAGTGCATCGTACAGTGGTGAGGGGAGCAAGCACTGCCACTTACAGGCTGTGTGGCCATGAGTGAGCTACTTCTCTGTGCCTCAGTTTTCCCCTCTAAAACAGGGCTATTGACAGAACCGACCACCTTGTATTCTTGTATTGAAAAAGACAAAGTAGTGAGGCCCAAAGGGGAATACCTCACCTGGCAGCATTGATAGATGCTAGATACTGTGCTCCTTACTGATGTCACAATAGAAGTCCTTTGGTGTTCTTGTCTTGTTTGTCTTTGTTCCAACATCTCCTGTAACCATTAAGATGGGGGTAAGTTTGGAGGAACGAACGAATCGATGAAGGAATGACATGAACTTGTGAACTATTGAAGAAATAGTCAATGGTACTGAGAGGCATGGGACACCCTAAATCTCATTGAGCATGAAGTGTAATGAATGCCAAACCATAACTTATAAGATGCAAAATAGCTTTCAGGTGTTAGTCTTCCAACAGCAGGAGACATTCACTCCAAACTTTTTTTAAAATTTTGCAAAAAGAGGCAAGGTTACGTGTGTGCCCAGGCCTAATGGAAACCATTGAAGTCAGATTTTAGACCAAGATTTTAAATAAAAGTCTGACTTTGAATCAAGATTTTAATGATTAAAAATATTTGTCTCATACATTCCATGCAGCACTGAGGTCACTAAGTTTCACTTCTCCCTTACACAAAACAGACCACCAGCCTCATAACAACCTGAGGAGCTTTGGTTCCTAAAGCTTACTTGTCCTACTGTCAGCAGTTGTCTTCACAGGAAACACGTCATTGATAGCGGGATTGCTTTTCTGAGTTGGCTACTGCGTCACTTTCCCAGTGCTACAACCTCCTCCTCCCCCTTAAGTCAGCAGGCCTGGTACTTGCAGAGGAAGTTGACACTGAAGTGGGAAACTGATTTGATTATATTCATGCACCAAGCTTTCATGCTTAAGAGCTCTCTTTTTTCCTGAAAATTAGTTTGTTATTCTCAGTCCCTAGAATTCAATTAAAAGTAGGATTTTGTCTCGTACTCCCTTAGCAATTCCTTATACAATGTTTCTGGCATTTTCGGGGGACAGTTCTTTGCTGTGGCCAGGGGCTGGCCTATATGCTACATGCTGTTTGGCAGCATTCTGTCTCTAGTGGCCGGAGACCAGGAGCTCCTCACCCCAGTTGTGACAACGAAAGAGGACTCCAGACATTGCCAGATGTTCTCTGGGGGGGTGGGGCATTATCATCCATGGTTGAGAGGCACAACTTTACAAAGCCTCTGAAAGGCCCCATAAGCAAATAATCCCCCATCCTTTGTCCCAGTGGGAAACTCACCTGCATCCTTCTAGAATTAGCTTCAATGTTGCTTTCCCCTGGAAGCCGCACTCTGTTTCTCCAGGAAAAGCAGTCACTCCTTCCTCCACGCTGTGCAGCCTCCTGTTCTACCTTTCCCTATGGCACTTCCCGTGGAATTCAAGTCCTCTATTCCTGGACTTGTCCAGCTACACCCCCTGCACCTCCACATTACTGTTGTCCTTGTATCTTTCACCCCCATCCTTGAGATCGCCCTTGTCACTGTTCTCATCATGGTCTTCCATGGCCTGTTCACTGTGCTGTTTGTCCTTCATTGTCTTTTCTGTCAACTCTAACAGTACTGCTAAACCAATTTAATAGATGAGGAAACTGTGGCTGGGGAAGTTAAGTGGCCTTATCAGGTTACTGTATTCTTTGTTCTCAGATCTGACCCAGCATGTCAGACTATAGAAGGATCAGATATTTGTTATCATTGTCTTTATAGTCCCCTTACCAAGCAACTTCCTAGAATTAAGTAGGGACTCAGTAAATAAGTCAGCAATGAGGTGCTGTCCTAGGTGTTGGGATATAACAAGGAATAAGGAGGGACCTGTGTTCTGGGAGAGCTTCCTGTCTGCCACAGGAGTCAACATCTCCAGAGGGTCGTGGTGGTGGCATCCACAGATGCTCAACCCAGCCAGAGAGAAGCAGGAGGTCAGATGTCACTGCTTAGAGCAGGTCAAACCTAAGATGCTCTGAGCTAAGGTGAGGATAGGACATTCCTGGCAGGATGAACAGCCTGAGGAGGGCCCCACAGCCTTCATAATAAAGCAGTTCTGAGGCCAGAACTGTGTGGCATGGTGGGTAAAGCTGCTGCCTGCAGCACCAGCATCCCATATAGGCGCCACTTAGAGTCCCAGCTGCACCACTTTTAATCCAGCTCCCTGCTAATGTGCCTGGGAAAACAGAGGAAGATGGTCCAAGTCCTTGGACCCTTGCACCCACATGGGAGACCCAGATAAGACTCCTGCTATTGCAACCACTTGGGGAGTAAACCAGTGGACAGAAGATTCTCTCTCTCTGTCTCTGCCTCTCCGTAACTCTTTCACATAAATAAATACATCTTTAAAAAAAAAAAAAGCAGTTTGGTGTTGCTGCAATTTGCAGTGACAGGAGGAAGAAGACATGGCAAGATCCCTCTGCTCACACTTTGTCCGTACAGGAAAGGAGTCGTGAGTGTTTGAAACACACAGGTGCCAGCTTTCCCTTCCAGCGAGGTCACTCAGGAGGTTGAGTGAAGGACCGGTCTGAGAGCAGAAAGATGAGTGAGGTGCCCATTGCAACAATCCAGGCAGAGGGTGATGGATGTTCCACTCAGACTGTTCAACCAACTTGTTGAAAATCTATTTGCCACAGAACCATATTTAGAAACCTAACCAGGTTAACAAGTGTGTAGTTATTCTTTGGAATGCTCTCCTAACGTGAGTCATAGCTGTGGTATGGTATAACCACAGTAAAATCATGATGTCGTCATAGATCATCATTGGCTCTCCACATCTCTCTCCTCTGGAATGTTCTTCCCCTGCCTCCCGTTTGGTTCCACTCACCTTCAGGATCCCGGTGAATGTCATCTCCCTATGTACTTGGGCATCATCAGCCAGCTGTCAAGTGCTTTGCTAGGTAGCTGTGGTGTGCTGCAGCCAGGGGTGACTGACTCACAAGATGAGAGCGTTGCATTTTCAGGAATTGTATAAGCTAGTTGGGGTCATGTGGGTAGTTTAAAATTGGCCAGAATGCGAGTTTGAGTTATGGAAATTGGCAAGGGCTGCAGATCAGGGCTTTTTTTCCTTCCAGGAGAGCTGGATTAAATTTTACCCACACCACTGCTAGAGCACCTTTAATTTTTTTCTCTTTTAACCAAACATTCACATAAAATTTCCGTGACTTTGCTTTTTAGTTTGTTTATATCGATGGTTTCATTGTTTCCAGTACATATTTGGCTCAATTGTTCCTTACTGTTTGACCAGGAATTAAGTGCCTACTGTGGACCTAGCCCTGTGCTGGATCCTGGGGTTACAGCCATGAACACAGACTCCTTGCCCTCATTCACTCCTCAAACTAGATAGGGAAGCAGTTATAAACCAAATAGCCACACAAATAGAAGACAATTATGGCTGTGATGGTGGCTACAGAAAAGTCACATGTTCCAAAGGAGTGTAGATAAGGGGTGGGGGGTGGGGACCTGATCAAAGGTGAGGGAGGTGGAGCCCCCAAGGAAGGCTGAGGGGCAGACAGTTGTGCAGGGATCCCAGCCTGAAAGGGGAGAGGGCAAGAGTGTCCCAGGAGACCAATAGTCCTGAGCCTTAGCTGTCCTCTGGAGGACTTCAGGGCCTTACTCTGCTGTAGATTCAGCAGTGGGGCCCTAGAATCTACATTTAAAATAGGTGCTCCAAGTAATTCTGATACACATGGTCTCTTGACCATACTTTGGAAAACAATGAGCCTAGAAGCATACAAAGGTATCTAGTGTTTATAACTGTTCATAATTTATTAAATATTCCGTCCTGGAATGTCTAAGTTGGCTACTGCACTAAAAATGCTGACTCATGTCTGGTCTTGTTTTCCCTCTCTGTTAAATGAGAGCATTGGATTTTATGATCTCGACCTTCAGTGGCTCCAAGATCCTGAGAATTTGTTTTCATCCTCTCTGTAGATGCACTTGCCAGAAAGGCTACGTGGGCGATGGCTCAGTGTGTTATGGAAATATCATGGAACGACTCAGAGAATTAAACACCGAACCCAGAGGAAAATGGCAAGGAAAGCTGATCTCTTTCATCTCACTCCTAGGTATGCAGCTCTGGGTACAAATTTCCACATGAAAGTCAACCCTCCTAGAGGCAAAGGCATCTACAAGACACAATCATTCAGAAAAAGATAGGCAAGGCACATCTACTGGGATCAGCCCTTCTAGCGAGAGGCCACGCAGATCAGAGGGAAAGGCCAGGCAGCTGTTTCCAATAAGACAAGCAGGTAGGCATAGCACTAAGGACAAGGTCCTGGGGTCACTATGGATTAACCAGACCTGCAAAAGCAGTAAGATGGGGAGAGCTACTGCTGTAAGGATGGGTTCCATCTCCTTCCCCCTTGAGCTTATGGTTCCTTCTAGGGTGAACTGCAATTAGCCAGTGGAACTGGGAATAGAAAATGACTGTGACCCTGGGGGCAGTTTCCATGTTCCTCAGGGGAGGAGTTGCTTGAATTTGAGGATAGGCTTGGTTGTGTGCAGCCATCCCGGCACCCTCAGTCCTCTAGACACTGATTTTCTGGGGTGATGCATCTTCCTCCAGGCCTCGTGGTAGGGGACAACCTGAAACATTCAGCTATGAGTCATGAAGAATGAAATACGATCACTGAGCACAGCCTTGGCCTAGACTTCCAGTGACATGCAAAGTATCCAGTCAACAAAACATAAAATACAGGGCTTGACCAATCAGAAGTAACCTTCAAATGTCAGCATTTAAATTAGAATTTACCAGGCACCAAAGCAGATTTCACAGAAAGAACACAAGTAATGAAGTACACTGATGAGTCAATGCTGTGTTCCCTGCATAAATGTTAAGGCACATCCTGCAAAAAAGTTCTCCTCTTTCCAAGGCATCCTGCAGAGTCAAGCTGGCATTGCTGGGCTCAGGGCAATGTGCCAGCTCCTTGCACCCTTCCGCTAAGGGCTCTGAGAATTTCAGATGGGAGCAGACAGCAATGATGGATTGCCTTTTTACAGACTGGGCCCTCAAATGTTTCCCTGGACAGAGTCCTATTGACTTCACACTACCCTCCCCCCCCCCCCCCCCCCCGCCATTGCAAAGTGCTGGTACACACTACTTCCTGTGTGAGAATACAGCCTGCCTTGCTGTCCCAAACTGCACCAGGGCTATGCAAATAGCTCTGGATACCTAATTCATAGAACCCAATGCAAAATGAAAATGGGGGCTTCTTTGCTCAAAATTAATTAAGCATTTCAAGATGGCAGTAGCAGAGCATTCTCCCAAGTGTGGAGCTTTCCTGGGCTGGCATGGGTGGAAACAAGGGCTCTATCTGCTCCCTGCAATGGTGTCTGCTCAGCAAGTCAGACTTAAAGACCAGGACCCTGGGGATGTCAGAGGATGATGTCCTATCTGAACTGATCATCCCAGAGTATCCTTGAAATCAAGTGTCTTCATGGAAACTTCTAGAATTATGTGGAATATATTGAGGCGATGGCTTCACAGGACTGTATATTTGTAGAGAGCTTCACAGTTTACAGAGGGTCTGCATGCAGCAATCACAGCCGAGAAGGGCCTGTGGGGACAAGTTGGGGTGTAAGGCTGCTGCCTGATTTTATTCCGCATATTCAGATGACCCACTGGAGTTTTTTTTTTCTTTGTGTATTTTGACTCCTAAGACAAAACTTACGCCTGGCCACTAAGTAACCTGGGACCATTCACTGTGTTGCTGCCCTCAGACAAAGGATTGAAAGGATTCAATGTGAGTACTTAACCCTCCCCGAAGGGTGAATGCAATGAGATTTAATAGGTGATGCCAGCTTTACTAGGGGCGGGCATTTGGCATAGCAGTTAAGATGCCACTTAGGAGATGCACATCCCATATTGGAATGCCTGAGTTTGAGTCTGGTCTCCATTCCTTATTCTTCCTTACTGATAATGAGTACCCGGGGAAGCAGCAGGTGATGGGCTCAAGTTGGGTCCCTGCCATCCACAGGGGAGACTTGGATGAAATTTTCTGGCTCCTGTTTTCAGCCAGGGCCCAGCCCTAGCTATTTCAGAGGAGAGGAAATCGATCAATATCTCTCCTCCTCTCCCTCCCTCCCCCCTTCCCCTTCTCCCTTTTCCTCCTCCTCCTCTTTCTTCCCTTCTCCCTCTCCTCTCCTCTCCACTCCACTCACCATCCTTCCTCACCCCCTCTAATTTTATTTAAGGTGAATAAATTTCATGTATTTCATATATAAGATTTAGGAAAATAATACTTTCCTTCCTACCCTCCCATCCACCCATGCTCCCACCTTTCTTTCTCCTCCTCCTATTCCCATTCTTAGTTTTTAAAAAGCTCAATTTTCAGTTACCTTTATATGCATAAGATTAACCCTACACTAAGAAAAGAGTTCAACAAATAATATGGAGAAAAGAAACCCCACTGTTCCTCAATAGTTAAAACAAGGGCTATTAAAAATCATCACATCTCAAAGTGTCAATTTCAATTCTGTAGATACCATTTTGGTACTCTATTAATTACTATAGATCGGAGAGAACATGTAGTATTTGTCCTTTTGGGACTGACTTATTTCACTAAGTATCATGGTTTCCCATTGCATCCAGTTTGTTGTAAAAGATACGATTTCCTTTTTTTACTGCTATGTAGAGTTCTATAGTGTATATATATCATAATTTCTTTAGCCAGTTGTCAGTTGATGGGCATCTGAGTTGATTCCATATCCTAGCTATTGTGAATTGAGCTACAATAAAAATGGAAGTACGGATCATGCTTTCATATTCTGGTTTTTTATCATTTGGTAAATTCCCAGGAGTGAGATGGCTGGATCATATGGTAGGTCTATATTCACATTTCTGAGGTGTCTACATACTGTCTTCCACAATGGCTGTACTAGTTTACATTCCCACCAACAGTGGTTTAGGGTACCTTTTCCCCCCACATCTTCACCAGCCTTTAATGCTTTTTGATTTCTGTATGAGAGCCATTCTAACTGCAGTGAGGTAAAACCTCATTGTGGTCTATAGTTCTCTGTCTCTGTTGTATCTTTTGGTTGTTTAGGAATTAAGGTGATGCTGGTTTCATAGAAGGATTTTGGGAGGATTTCCTCCCTTTTAATTGTTTTGAATAGCTTGAGAAGAATTAGAATCAGTTCTTTATATGTCTGGTAGAATTCAGCAGGGAAGCCATCTGGTCCTGAGCTTTTCTTCATTAGGAGGGGTCTTTATTACTGATTCAAACTTCGTCTTGGTTATTGCTCTGTTAGGTATTCTATATCTTCATGACTCAATTTTGATAGATTGTACGTTTCCAGGAATCTACCTGCTTCTTTTAGGCTTCCTAATTTGTTGGCATACAGCTATTTGTAGTAATTCCTGATGATTCTTTTTATTTCTGTGGTATCTGTTGTTACATTTCCTTTTTCTTTTTTATTTTATTGATTTAGATCTTCTCCTGCTTTTTTTTTGTTAGTTGGGCCAATGGTATGCCAGTTTTATTTTCTCAGAAAACCAGCTCTTCATTTCACTGAACTTTTGTAGTTTTTTTAATTGTGTTTATTTCTTCTGTAATTTTAATTATTTTTTCCCTCCTCCTAATCTTGAGTTTGGTTTGTTCTTATCTTCCTAGGTACTTGAGATGCATTGAAAGCTCATTTATTTGGTATCTTTCCAATTTCTTGATGTAGGCACCAATCGCTATAAACTTTCCTTCTTAACACTGCTTTTGCTGTATCCCATAAATTTTGATAGATTGTATTGTCATCTTCATTCATTTCCAAAAATGTTTTATTTCTCTTTTGAGTTCTTCTATGACCCCGTGATCATTCAGGAGCGTGTTGTTCAGTCTCCACGTGATTCCTGAGTTGCTGATTCTGAGCTTCATTCCATTGTGGTCAGAGAAGATGCATGGCATGATTTTGTTTTGAATTTGCTGAGATTTGCTTTATTGCCTAGCATATGATCTATACTAGAGAAAGTTCAATGCACTGATAAGAATGTGTATTCTGCAACTGTGGGATGAAAAATTCTGCAGATATCAGATCCATTTGGTTCACAGTGTCGATTAGCTCTGTTGTTTCTTTGTTGATTTTCTATCTAGTTGATCTGTCCATTGTTGAAAGTGGGGTGCTGAAGTTCCCCACTCCTATTGTATTGGAGTCTGTGTCTCCCTTTATATCCATTAACATTTGTTTCAAATAACAGGCACCCTGTATTTGGTACATAGACCTTTATTATAGTCACATCTTCCTGTTGAATTAATCCCTTAATCATTACATGGTACCTTCTTTGTCTCTTTTATCAGTTTCTTTTTTTAAGATTTTTATTTATTTGTTTGAAAGGTGGAGTTAGAGAGAAAGGGGGGAGGGGAGAGAGGGAGAGAGAGAGAGGGAGAGGTGTAGGTTTTTCATCCACTGGCTCACTCCCCAAATGGCCACAACAGCCGGAGCTGAGCCAATATGAAGCCAGGAAATTCTTCCAGCTCTCCCACATGGGTGCAGGGGCCCAAGGACTTGGCCCATCTTTCACTGCTTTCCCAGGCCATAGTAGAGAGCTGGATTAGAATTGGTGCAGCCAGGACTTGAATCGGTGCCCCATGGGGTATTGGCACTGCGGCCGGCAGCTTTACCACCACTATAGCGCTGGCCCCTTAACAGTTTCTTGTCTTAAAATCTGTTAGCATGGGGGCTGGCACCGCGGCTCACTAGGCTAATTCTCCGCCTTGCGGCGCCGGCACACCGGGTTCTAGTCCTGGTCGGGGCACTGATTCTGTCCCGGTTGCCCCTCTTCCAGGCCAGCTCTCTGCTGTGGCCAGGGAGTGCAGTGGAGGATGGCCCAAGTGCTTGGGCCCTGCACCCCATGGGAGACCAGGATAAGCACCTGGCTCCTGCCATCGGATCAGCGAGATGCAGCGGCCATTGGAGGGTGAACCAACGGCAAAGGAAGACCTTTCTCTCTGTCTCTCTCTCTCTCACTGTCCACTCTGCCTGTCAAAAAAGTAAATAAATAAATAATCTGTTAGCATGGAATATCTTTTTCCATCCTTTCATATTCAGTCTGCATCTATCTTTGTTTATGAGTGCATTTCTTGCAGGCAGCAAATAGATGGGTCTTGTTTTTCATTTCAGCCAGTCTGTGTATCTTCTAACCGGAGTGTTTAGGACATTTACATTCAAGATTACTACTGACAAGTAACGACTCAGCCCTGCCATTTTTCCATAAATGTTCCTTTTGTTTGCCTTGGGTTTCTTTTGTACTTTTACTGGGAGATTTACTGTCTTCACATTCTTTCATGATAATGACGCTCTTTCTGTGTTTGTGTAGTACATCCTTAAGCATCTTTTCTAAGTCTGAATGGTGACAAATTCTTTCAACCTCTGTTTGTTATGGAATGTCTTTATTTCACCTTCATTAATAAATGAGAGCTTTGCAGGGTATAGTATTCTGGGTTGACAGTTTTATTTTTTTCATTTAAGACTTGAACTATGTCTCTCCATTCTCTCCCAGCCGTAGAGTATCTGATGAGATGTCAGCTATGAGTCTAATTGGAGATCCTCTGAAAATAATCTGGCATTTCTCTCGTGCACATTTTAGTATCTTTATGTTTTCTGTTGAAAATTTGACTACAATATGTCATGGGGAAAACTTTTCTGGTCATGTCTATTAGGAGTTCTATGTGCTTCCTGTATTCAAACATCATTTCTTCATCCAAATTGGGAAAGTTTCTGTAATTATTTCACTAAATAGACCTTCTAAACCATTCTCTTTTTCCATGCCTTCAGAATCTTCTAAGATATGTTGTTGGATCATTTTATAGTATCCAATAAATCTTCAACCCTGTTTATAACTTTTCTAATTTCTTCTTCTTCTTTTTTTTTTTTTTTTTTTTTTTTTTTTTGATCTTACTGAAAAATTACCAAAGATTTGTCTTCTAGCTTGGATATTCTTTCATTTGCCTCATCAAGATGGTTGTTAAGACTTTCTACCACATTTTTTATTTCACCTATTGAATTCTTCATTTCTAATATTTCATTATGATTTCTCTTTAAAACCTCAATTTTGGCCGGCACCGCGGCTCACTAGGCTAATCCTCCGCCTTGCGGCGCCGGTACATCGGGTTCTAGTCCCGGTCGGGGCACCGATCCTGTCCCGGTTGCCCCTCTTCCAGGCCAGCTCTCTGCTGTGGCCCGGGAGTGCAGTGGAGGATGGCCCAAGTCCTGGGCCCTGCACCCCATGGGAGACCAGGATAAGTACCTGGCTCCTGCCATCAGATCAGCGCGGTGCGCCGGCCGCAGCGCGCCTACCGCGGCAGCCATTGGAGGGTGAACCAATGGCAAAAGGAAGACCTTTCTCTCTGTCTCTCTCTCACTGTCCACTCTGCCTGTCAAAAATTAAAAAAAAAAAAACCTCAATTTTGTAGGAAAATTTTTCATTCACGTCATGTATGGGCTTCTTTAATTCATGGATTTGCTTCTCATTCCTTCTTAGTAATCCTATGATTAATCTTTTCAATTCTGTTTCAGACATTTCATCAGTCTCTTCATCTTTGCATTCTAATATTGAAGTGTTGTGTTCCTTCTTGGGGGGTGGTCATGTTGTCCTTAATTTTGTTTCTTGGAGTTTTGCATTTATTTTTAGGCATTTGTGGAGATACTTATTGGTTTTTTCCTCTGATGGCTTTTATGTTTGAACTAGACCTCTGTAGCTTAGTGGAGGGTCTGCTCTTTCAGTGAATACTCAGAGGTGATTGTTGGATGTGACCAGAGAGCCCTGATCAGTGTTCCAGGGTGGGGCAAGTATCCAGGGTTATACCCAAGTTGGGCATGGTGGATCTCTTGTTAACAGAAGGAAGGGGGTGTATGGTCACCTCTATTGGCATAACCATACCCTCACCTCCTCTCTTCCAAGGTGATCAATGCCCAAGTGTCAGCCCTCAGTGAGTGTGATACTCATAAACGCTTGCATGAACTACACACAGGATCTGTGAAGTCTTCAGTGTGAACACGGATCCTGCTGCAATGAGCCACCCCAGGCAATCAGGGAACTCAGAGCATGTGGATCCTCACACAGTGATTGCCCAGAGACCCAGCTACTCCCTGTGCCTTTTCATGCAGTCACAGAGTTTCCCCAGTCTCAACATTCAGGGCTCCCACAGTCACAGGGTACGGAGAGGAGCCATGCTGCCCCACTACCCTGTCCCAACCCCAGAGAAGCTGGGATGTTCCCAGAGCCAGCTGCCTGTGGATGCTCCACCTAGGTAGTTTGAGCCCTGGAGCTTGTGATATAAGGAGAAGCCTGGGGCACCTCATAGTCATATGTGGGTGCCCAGCCAGCCCCCTGTCCGTCTTCCCAGCCAGACTCAGAGTCAGTGTGGAAAGCAGAGTTTTCCCTGGATCATGTGCATGCACAATATCCACTGGCCACAGCCCTGCTCATTTCACCATCATGCTGGGCACATACAAGAGTCTCTGCACTTGATACTAACGTAGAAGGTCTCCTTTTCCCCACCCGTGGCTGGGTGCTCAGGGCTGCTGGGGTTGCCTCTGCTGACAAGACGGCAACTGTCCCTGCCAGTTGCTGGGTGCACTCTGGGTGCACCGCTGCTACCTGCTTATGCCAAAATGGCACCCGTCCTCTCTTAGCCGGTTGCCAGGTGCCATTGTGGAGGGAGAATGGGAAGAGAGAAACGTGCCCCTTTCCTTTTTCTCTGGTTGAGTAGGCACCCTGCTGCCGTCAGGACTGTGGGCTGGACGCAAAGACGGTGTAGTCTGCCAGGTTCTCCCTCTGGCTATATCACCAGTGGCATGGGCCACTGCAGTCTGATCTGTCCTTGCTCTCCAAAGCTGGCCCTTTCTCTGACTCAGGGCTGCTGGAGTCCTTGGTTGTATCTGGGCTCATTGCTGGGTGTCTGCACCTCCCACACAGACCATGGCATCTCTCCTGCAGAATCTCCACTGCCGTTTTCCCTCCCTCCAACTCTCCCCCTAAGGATGCTTGCTCGCTTGCTCACTTGCGCGCGTGCGCTCGCTCGCTCTCTCTCTCTCTCTCTCTCTCTCGCCTAGACTAGAGCAGATTGCCCTGTTGCTCTTCCACCATGTTGGAATCCTTTCTTTCTCTATTTCTCTTTCTCTTCCTCTTCCTCTCTCTCTCTCTCTCTCTCTCTCTCTCTTTCTTTCTTTCTCTCTTTCTCTCACTCTCCTTCTCTCTCTCCTTCTCTCTCTCTGTTTCTCTGTGTGTCCGCCTCTCGGAGAAACACATTTCTTAAAACTTGGGTTGTAAAAACTTCTGTAGCACTATGTCAAAACCCAGTAAGTTCCAGGTTTGCCACCCCCATCTGTCAGAGATGAGCCAGGCTCTCAGAGTTTAGTCTGCCTACTGTGCACCTGTAGTGATGACCTCATAATTGTCCTGCTGGGGAGGAGAACTGGCAAATATGGCTTGCCTCTGGCCTAGGCACTCTGCATGTGGCCTCTTGTTTAATGTACAGATTGTTTATGCCAAGTTTATATGTTTATTAAGTTCTGCCAAGTTTAATAAAATGTGTTGATGTGTAGTGACTATAGCTGTCACAACGTGTAGACTTTTTACAATGGATTAGAAAAATCTGACTTTAGTATTCAAAGCATTAGCAGTCACTTACTCTACCTGCTCTTTTCACAAAACTTCATATTTCATTCCTCTTCCTGGGCTCAAGGTAGATTCCTTGGTGCAACCCCCTTCTCACTCCTCTTGGTACAATGGCTGTGCTTTCCCCACTGGATTGATTTCAGTGCTTGGGCAGCTTCCCATGGTTTGAGAGTATATTGTGCACCACCTCCAAATCTTCCGATTTCTACTGCCTTTGTGGCCCACCCTGGGGAGGCAGTGCTGTAGGAACGTTATCTGTATCTGAGCAAAGACCCAAAGCCAATATAGGTTGCAATGGCTTAGATGTCTTTGATGCAAAATAAGGCACAACTTGTGTTACAAAACTGATTTCTTCCTATAAGCCAACAGTCAAACTGGCTCTCTTTTCTTAGATAAAAGAGCTCCTGATGGATAAAGAAGCTGCTGAGTACTTTGTGAAGCTCCACATCATTGCTGGGCAGATGAGCACTGAGAGGATGAACACCATGGATACCTTCTACACCTTGACTGGGAAGTCAGGGGAAATCTTCAGTGATAAGGAAAGTGTTTCTCTGATTTGTCACTCCCAGAGCCGAATCGTCCCCTAAGCCAAGCAATAGCCTTCTCTTTGCTTCTGTTTGGGTTTCTAAAAGGCTCCAAAGAACTTCTTTATTTCTTGTTTGCCAAACACTTCCCAACATAGGAAGAAGCAGAGGGAAACACCAGGAAGGGTCAGAGACTAGGGGGTGGACTGCTAACACAAGGGTATTGCCAAGTGTTTGATTGGGGTCTGGTCTGATTCCGTTTTCAAGGCAGCCATCATTCAGCTGCCAGCAGGAAGAGAAAGATTGCTGTAACCTGTTTCCTGGAAGCCTTCACACAAGGCCAGATCAGCATTCCCCTTAGCAAAGGAAATGGATGTTTGTTTTAGATTGCTGGAGGTGATCCATCTTCCCCAACTTCACACTCTGTCTCTCCCAGTGCCACTAGTTCTCTTTGCTTTTTATATAAAGTGCTCTCCTCCCTCTCCTTTTGTGACTTTTGGGAGCTGAAAGCAAATGTTTAATTGCAGAATGTGGACATATGGACTATGACCGATACTGTTGCATTTCCCCAGATAGTGATAGTTAATAGATCATTGAGCTCTTGTTCACTGCAAAGTCCTTCGATGACTATTTGTGTTATATAAGAGGACAAAGAACCCTGTGAAGGAGGTCCTATCATAATTCCTGTTTTTCCTGTGGGGAAAATGTAGAAGTCACACAGTACATGCCACAGCCAGGATTTAAATACAAGTCTACCTAACTCCAAAGGTTGTATCCTTAACCAGTGCTATACTGTGTGTATGAGGATGGATGGATGGGCGGTGAGTGTTTGCAGAGGTGGGTGGATGGATGGATGGATGGACGGGTGGATAGATAAGTGAATGAGAGGATGGTGGATGAATGGAGACAAAGATGGAGAGATAATAGAAACAAATATATGGCCTTCTTTCTCAAAAGGACATACATGTATTTGCTCATTCATTCAACAAATATTTAGTAAGTCTAATTTGCAGAAGATACATGGGAAGAAGAAGGAATTAGCTTCCAATTATTCATTCAACAAGTACATTTTTGTTGTGTGCCCTCTCTGTGCATACAAGTGATGGACTCACAGCAGATTGAAGGGTTTGCAGTCTCCAGGAGGAAGTTTTGTTCTGCCTTTCCCACATTTCGATTTGATATTCATTATGGCTTCACCTGTTATTTCATCCAATCTTAATGAAAAACCTGTGAGGCCAACCAAGCAGAGACCTTGATCCCCTTGTGAGATTAAATTGCTTATCTAAAAATCATATCATCAGTAAGTAACAGAACCCAAGGATTCAGGACTTCTGACTTCTAGCCCAGTGTCCGCTCCTTCCAGGATACCACATGAATTTTATCTTTCTTTGGTTTTTTAGGACAATCACCTAAAGCTTAAACTCCATGAAGCCACAAATAAAGTAAAAATTATAGAAGGAAACATAATTGCTTCCAATGGACTCTTGCACATCCTTGATAGAGCCATGGACAAGATAGCACCCACATTTGAGAGCAACACTGAGGTGAGATATTTCAGGTACAAGTGACTTCAGTGCAAATCCATCTTCATTTATTCCCTGGAGAGTCACATTCACAAAGAACATATTTTCCAGCATCATGTGCTTACCCTAGGATCTCAAGCATAGAGAAGTGGGGATGACTAGTCCATTTCCAATAGAATTCTAAGTATTTCTGCCTAGAGAAAGACATGCAGTACCCAAGTAGGAAAGTTCTGGATTTTGTTTATCTCTTTTATGTCACAGAAGATAACAGCCCAGTGACCAGTCATCATTAAAATGTATTCCTTGTGATTTACGTAGAAGGACAGTCCCTGATTAGATAATATTTATTCCTTCTGACCTACGTGGTGATGACCAAAGGCTACTTCAGAATACGCAGGTCTGGATTGCAGCAAACATTTGAATAATGCATTGCAGTTGGCCTGGTTCTTTGGTATATACCCACACTTATGCATAAACTCCGTCTTCAGCATTTTAATGTTAGGGTTTGTGTTTCTTAAAACAACTTTTTAAACCTGTTTTTAAACAATATTTCTCTCTTTTTAGCTAACCATAATGCAAATGCTACAACCAAGATTCAGCAAATTCAGATCTTTGTTGGAGGTATATACTTTTCAAAAATTTCTGGAAAATATTTGTGTTACATCTTTTGTATAAGTCACAGGGCACTCAATTATAAATATTTTCTGGGGAATGATTTTGGATGTTTTTCAAAAATAGGTCAGAGATGTAAAATTTTCTTTCTCAAATGCAGGAAACCAGCATGGGACGTACCTTAGATGAGGATGGGTTTGGCAAACCGTATACCATTTTTGTCCCAAGTAATGAAGCACTGGAGAACATGAAGGATGGCACTCTGGATTATCTCCGTTCTCCAGAGGTATTGAACCCTAATTTCTTTGAAGACATTGTGTAAGCATCGCTGCCTCAGCCTGTGTCCATATAGGCTTTTTCTAAATTAGGGATAGCAAATAAGTAGCACACATATCACCACAACCATTCCATAACCAAGGCAGACATCACTAATCAATCCCAGTATTCTAGATGTGTCTTAGTCTTCTTAGTAGAGTTCCAAGTAGCTGCTGTCAGTCAGCTAGAGTTGACATGGGATATAAAACCTATTTTGCTATCCTGGGTCTACATAGTTGGTTTGGTTTGTCCTGACTCTATTCCCAAGGCTAAAATCAACATTTTAAGTTCCCTACAACTCTAAAATGACTTAGAGAATGAAACCCAAGCTAGGCCATCCAGGTCCAGGTTTTGCTAAATTTTAAAGGGAATAAGTGATATTTTTAGATGTTCCAGATTTGCCTCTCTATTACTTTGGTCTGTCTCCATAACAACCCTCTCCTTATGTATCATGAGACTTCAGTTCTCACATTTTCTCTCTAAAAAGACTATTGGCTGCTTCACACTAGGGTGTAAATGGCTGAGGCCATTTAAAGTGTTTCCTTTCCCAGGAATAACAGCCATTATCACAGAGCACTTACACTCCTGGCTAATGTTTCCCTGCACCAATCACCCCAGGGCCACATAGCAGACAATCTGAGTCTTCTACCTTACCCCATAGCCTGCTAAAATTATTCAGGTTAGCCAATCCCAAGCCTGCCTACCCTGCCATATCCATTCCTTTTTTCCCACGGAAAGCAAAATTTAGGCCCTATCCCATGCCGCCTTCTCACTCTTCCTGTCTCTTGACCAACCCCAGTGCTTCTCCATGTGGCCCTGAAACGCCCTCTACTCTTGGAAACCGTGGGTAATAAGCTATCTTTTCTTTCTTTCTTTCTTTCTTTTTTTTTTAAAAAGATTGATTTATTTTTATTTGAAAGGCAGTGTTAGAGACAGAGAGGTTTTCGATCTGTTTCACTCCATAAATGGCTGCAATGGCTGGAGCTGAGCCAACCCGAAGCCAGGAGCTTCTTCTGGGTTCCCCATGTGGATGTAGGGGCCCAAGCTCTTGGGCCATCTTTCCATTGCTTTCCCAGGCCATTAGCAGGGAGTTGGATTGTAAGTGGAGTTGCCTAGACTCAAAATGGTGCCCATGTGGGATGCCAGCACCACAGGTGGAGGCTTAACCTACTACACCACAGCTTCAGCCCCATACGCTATCTTTTCAATGACAAAACCAGGGAAGAAAGAAATAGCAGCCTTAACCTGAACAGAATGATTTCCAGTTAGGGAATTGTGTTCATTAGAACATCAGACAGTGAGATTATATGCAGGGTTCTAAGCTTTCCTCCAGGATCCTTGAAATCATACCACTGTCTTGGTAGTGAGGCAAGACTACCTCTGACTTTATTCAGATCTGCATTGATTATTTATGATGGGAGGAGATTCCAAAATCTTGAAAGATAGTGTTCACCAAACTTTAGTGTGGTGTGGGAATCACCGATAGAACTTGTCCAAATGGAAGATTCCAGAGCCTCACCCAATCTCCTGGTTGAGTGGCACTAGCAAGAGTCCAAGAAATAGACTTGCCGCTCAGCTTGTCCCACGCCACACAGTTTTGGGTTCTCTGAACTGTATTGCCTATTTAGTTTAGGAGTTCACATAGAAGAATACTTCTGGTATCTACAAGGATATCTTGCTTTTGGAAAACTTTGAATTAGAAGAAACTTATCAGGGTGATAAGTCAGAAGGTACTTCTTTTTGTGGTTTTGTTAAGTGGATGTTATTTCTTCCTTAATCTCTTTCAGGCTCTTTAACATGCTAGTCTAAAGTCATTTCAGATTAGCCTATTAATTATTCCATTTTCTAGGGAGTTGTATTGCCAGAAAGCAAGAAGAAAGAAAAAGTAGGATGACTAGTTAAATTTGAATTTTAGATCAACAGTGAACATTTTTAAAAGTATAAATTGTGTCCCATATTCAAAGCCTAGTGAGGCCATAACTTTTCCATTGTTCTATATTGTATCTGGAAGCTCCACACCTGCTCTTGCTCCCTTGGGGCCTGTGATTTGGCATGTAATTTGAACATCTCCCTTGGTGATTGTGATACACATGAAACTGTACAATGATAGACCTGTGTCACAGTCCCTCCTTAGATGAGAACAAAGTCATTTATTTCTTGATTGTGACTTGGTGGCCATCTTGCTTAGTGTTAATTTTTCTGCTCTGATTTTATTTATTTATTTATTTTTATTTTTTTTAAACTTTTATTTAATGAATATAAATTTCCAAAGTACAGCTTATGGGTTACAATGGCTTCCCCCTCCCAAAACTTCCCTCCCACCCACAACCCTCCCCTTTCCCGCTCCCTCTCCCCTTCCAATCACATCATGATTCATTTTCAATTCTCTTTATATACAGAAGATCAGTTTAGTATATATTAGGTAACGATTTCAACAGTTTGCCCCCATATAGTAACACAAAGTGAAAAAAAAAATACTGTTGGAGTACTAGTTATAGCATTAAATAAGAGTGTACAGCACATTAAAGACAGAGATCTTACATAATATATTTTTTTAAAAAATTAATTAATTTTCTATGCCATTTCCAATTTAACACCAGGTTTTTCCTTTTTTCATTTCCAATTATCTTTATATACAGAAGATCGATTCAGTATATAATTAGTAAAGATCTCATCAGTTTGTACCCACGCAGAAACACAAAGTGTAAAAATACTGTTTCAGTATTAGACAACACATTAGGGACAGATCCCACATGGGATGTAAGTACACAGTGACTTTTGTTGCTGACTTAACAATTTGACACTCCTGTTCATGGCATCAGTAATCTCCCTAGGCTCTAGTCATGAGTTGCCAGGGCTATGGAAGCCTTTAGAGTTCGCTGACTTTGATCTTATTCCGATAGGGTCATAGTCAAAGTGGAAGTTCTCTCCTCCCTTCAGAGAAAGGTACCTCCTTCTTTGATGGCCCTGTTCTTTCCACTGGGATCTCACTCCCAGAGATCTTTCATTTAGGTCTTCTTCTTTTTTTCTTTTCCATGGTATCTTGGCTTTCCATGCCTACAATACTCTCATGGGCTCTTCAGCCAGATCCGAATGCCTTAAGGGCTGATTCTGAGGCCAGAGTGTTGTTTAGGACATCTGCCATTCTATGAGTCATCATGCTGAGTGAATTAAGCCAGTTCCAAAGAGACAAATATCATTTGTTTTCCCTGATCGGCGACAACTGAGCACCAAAGGGGAAACCTGTTGAAGTGAAATGGACACTATAAGAAACAATGAACTGATCAGCTCTTGTCCTGACTCTAGATGTACAATGTAATACTTTATCCTTTTTAGTATTTGTTGTTGTTTTTGTTGTTGTTGTTCTAGTACTAGTGGTTGAACTCTGTAATTAACACACAATTACTCTTAGGTGTTTAAATTTTAGCTGAAAGGTGATCCCTGTTAAATTTAAGAGTGGAAAAAGAGAGGGAGGAGATGTACAATTTGGGACATGCACAATCAGACTTGCCCCAAATGATGGAGTTAGAAATGTGCCAGGGGATTCCAATACAATCCCCTCAAGGTGGCATGTACCAATGCCATCTCACTAGTCCAAGTGATCAATTTCAGTTCACATTCGATGGCTCTGATAGGTCTAAGAGTCAAAGGGATCACACAAACAAGACAAGTGTCTGCTAATACTAACTGATTGAATCAAAAAGGGAGAGAAAGATCCAACATGGGAAGTGGGATACACAGAAGACTCATAGAAGGTACTTCTTATATGCAAGCAGGTGTTCATTCTTTTTTTTTTTTCATTTTCAATTATCTTTATATACAGAAGATCGATTTAGTATATATTAAGTAAAGATTTCATCAGTTTGCACCCACACAGAATATAAAGTGTAAAATACTGTTTCAGTACTAGTTATAGCATTAATTCACATTGGACAACACATTAAGGACAGAGATCCCACATGAGGAGTAAGTACACAGTGACTCCTGTTGTTGACTTAACAATCTGACACTCTTGTTTATGGCGTCAGTAATCTCCCTAGGCTCTAGTCATGAGTTGCCAAGGCTATGGAAGCCATTTGAGTTCACCGACATTGATCTTATTCAGACAAGGTCATAGTCAAAGTGGAAGTTCTCTCCTCCCTTCAGAGAAAGGTACCTCCTTCTTTGATGGCCCTGTTCTTTCCACTGGGATCTCACTCGCAGAGATCTTTCATTTAAGTCCTCTTTTTTTTTCCAGAGTGTCTTGGCTTTCCATGCCTAAAATACTCTCAGGGGCTCTTCAGCCAGATCCGAATGCCTTAAGGGCTGATTCTGAGGCCAGAGTGCTGTTTAGGACATCTACCATTCTATGAGTCCACTGTATATCCTGCTTCCCATGTTGGATCATTCTCTCCCTTTTTGATTCTATCAGTTAGTATTAGCAGACACTAGTCTTGTTTGTGTGATCCCTTTGACTGTTAGACCTATCAGTGTGATCAATTGTGAACTGAAGTTGATCTCTTGGACTAGTGAGATGGCATTGGTACATGCCACCTTGATGAGATTGTATTGGAACCCCCTGGCACATTTCTAACTCCAATTGAGCATGCCCCAAATTGTACATCTCCTCCCTCTCTTATTCCCACTCTTATATTTAACAGGGATCACTTTTCTGTTAAATTTAAACACCTAAGAATAATTATGTGTTGATTACAGAGTTCAACCAATAGTATTAACTAGAACAAAAAAAATACTAAAAGGGATAAAGTATTAAATTGTATAACAACAGTCAGGACAAGGGCTGATCAATCTATGACCCAACACCATCAAATTATTAGAGAACATTGGAGAAGCCCTGAAAGATATAGGTACCGGCAAAGACTTCTTGGAAAAGACCCCAGAAGCAGGCAGTCAAAACCAAAATTAACATTTGGGATTATATCAAATTGAGAAGTTTCTGTACTGCAAAAGAAACAGGAAAGTGAAGAGGCTACCGACAGAATGGGAAAAAATATTTGCAAACTATGCAACAGATAAAGGGTTGATAACCAGAATCTACAAAGAGATCAAGAAACTCCACAACATAAAAAAAAAAACCCACTTAAGAGATGGGCCAAGGACCTCAATAGACATTTTTCGAAAGAGGAAATCCAAATGGCCAACAGACACATGAAAAAATGTTCAAGATCACTAGCAATCAGAGAAATGCAAATCAAAACCACAATGAGGTTTCACCTCACCCCGGTGAGAATGGCTCACATTCAGAAATCTACCAACAGCAGATATTGGCGAGGATGTGGAGAAAAAGGGACACTAACCCACTGTTGGTGGGAATGCAATCTGGTTAAGCCACTATGGAAGTCAGTCTGGAGATTCCTCAGAAACCTGAATATAACTCTACCATACAACCCAGCCATCCTACTCCTTGGAATTTACCCAAAGGAACTTAATTTGGCTAATAAAAAAGCCATCTGCACATTAATGTTTATTGCAGCTCAATTCACAATAGCTAAGACCTGGAATCAACCCAAATGCCCATCAACAGTAGACTGGATAAAGAAATTATGGGACATGTACTCCATAGAATACTATACAGCAGTCAAAAACAATGAAATCCAGTCATTTAAAACAAAATGGAGGAATCTGAAAAACATCATGCTGAGTGAATTAAGCCAGTCCCAAAGGGATAAATATCATATGTTAGTGACAACTAACAAGCACAAAAAAGGAAACCTGTTGAAGTGAAAGTTGTTCATTCTATGAAAGGATTTACTACAAGTTTCCATTGAAAGCTCAAGAATTCCTAAAATGTTCAAACTTGGATTTTACTTTAAATATGATTTATACTCAAGTTCTCTGAAACATCACTATTGCTGAAAAACCATACTTCTCCTTAGAACTCATACTTCTATTTACTTTACCTAAAAAAAGACATTGCTCCCCTGGTGACTTATTCAAATCCTGAGATGATATGATCTCCTTGGGGGCATGGCATCTATATTGGTGAAAATGATTTAAAAATAATAAAGGCATTCCTGGCAACTCTTCTGGTACACTTGAGGATAAAATGAAAACTTTTAACTGAAATAGGAAAAAATTAGCCACCTTCTGTCTCTGTCATGTGCCTTTGCTTTATTCCTTACTTGTAACTTCTTTCTTTTTTTTTAAACAGGTAGAGTTATAGACAGTGAGAGAGACAGAGAGAAAAGTCTTCCTTCTGTTGGTTCACCCCCCAAATGGCCGCTAAGGCCGGAACTACACCAATCCAAAGCCAGGAGCCAGGTGCTTCTTCCTGGTCTCCCATGCGGGTGCAGGGGCCCAAGGACTTGGGCCATCCTCCACTGCCCTCCTGGGCCACAGCAGAGAGCTGGACTAGAAGAGGAGCAACCAGGTCTAGAACCCAGTGCCCATATGTGATGCTGGCACTACAGGCGGAGGATTAACCAAGTGAGCCATGGCACCGGCCCGGTAACTCCTTTCAATGATGACTGGGGCTAGCTCAACAGTAGATTTTAAATCCCTCTCCCAAGCTCTGCTCTGAGACCAGCATCTGAAATTGGCCTAGGATGGGAATATTTGCACCACAGCCATGGGCCACTGCTGTACTCCTGGACTTCCCCTCACCCTGGGGAACCACTTTAGCAAGTGTGTCTTCTGCCTGAGGCTAAAATTTCCATCCAGAAACCATCTGATCCCTGCAGAGATCCTAGGGCTACTGACCACAAGCCCCAGGTTATGGCTTTATCACCCAACAAGATAGAAATAAAAGCAAAGGGAGCAAGAAACTTGCCTTTGCCAATTGGTAGATACCATGCCAGTAAAATAGGACAAAGAGAGGTACACGTACAGAGTTTAAGGCCATTTTCACAATTTGGTAATAAAGCTCTCTTTTTATGCCTCTGGCACCTTTTCTTAAGCTAAAAGGGCAGGGGGAAGTGAATGTCCCCACAAGGGAAAGAATGCACTGCACCAAAAGCCTCTTCTGCAACAACAGCACCTGCAAGCACATCCTGTTGATCTGCACCAGACTGGGGTGGATTCTAACTGAATGTCAGGGCCATGGCCCCTGACCAGACAAGGCTGCAGAGCGCACACAATGGCAGGAATGATTGATTCCTTGTCCTTGATTCCTTGTCCCTTCTATTGTTTAAAAAAAAAAAAAAGAAGAAGAACCAACACCAATTACTTCCTGAGGCTTTTTAGAAGCCTATTATCTAGTTGATAAATTCCTTGCTATAGAACCAGAGGTATGGAAGAGACCCACACCAAGTCCTCTATGTGGCAGGTGAAACTGAGACCCAGGGGTTAAGTGACTTGCTCCAGGTCACACAGAAACAGAACCAGGATTAGAACTTGGGATCCTGGGCCGGTGCTGTGGCTCACTTGGTTAATCCTCTGCCTGCAGCGCCGGCATTCCAAATGGGTGCCAGGTTCTAGTCTCGGTTACTCCTCTTCCAGTCCAGCTCTCTGCTGTGGCCTGGGAAGGCAGTGGAGGATGACCCAAGTGCTTGCATGCCTGCACCCGCATTGGAGACCAGGAAGAAGTACTTGGCTCCTGGCTTTGGATCGGCGTAGCTCTGGCCATGGCAGCCATTTGGGGGTTGAACCAAAAGAAGGAAGACCTTTCTCTCTGTCTGTCTCTCTCACTGTCTAACTCTATCTGTCAAATAAATTTTTTAAAAAAAGGCCAGCACCGTGGCTCAGTAGGCTAATCCTCCACCTTGCGGCGCCGGCACACCGGATTCTGTCCCGGTTGCCCCTCTTCCAGGCCAGCTCTCTGCTGTGGCCCAGGAGTGCAGTGGAGGATGGCCCAAGTGCACCAGGAGAAGCACCTGGCTCCTGACTTCAGATCAGCGTGGTGTGCCAGCTGCAGCATGTCAGCCGCGGCAGCCATTGGAGAGTGAACCAATGGCAAAGGAAGACCTGTCTGTCTCTCTCTCTCTCTCTCTCTCTCTCTCTCTGTCCACTCTGCCTGTCAAAAACAATAAAAATTAAAATTAAAATTAAAAATTAAAAAAAAAGAACTTGGGCTCCTGATGTCCAACTCAGTGCTCCTCCTAGCACTCCTTCCTCCTACTTTATTTTCCCCAAAGAAACATTTTATTTAAGGAATATAAACTTCATGCATTTCAAAAGTACAACTTTAGGAATATAATGATTCTTCCCACCATACCCACCCTCCCACCCACACTCTCACCCTTCTCTCCTCTTCCTCCCTCTCCCATTCCCAGTCCTATTCTCCACTAAGATCCATTTTCAATTAACTTTATACACAGAAGATCAACTCTATACTGAGTAAAGAATTCAATATTTTATGCACACACACACACAAACTTCCTCAACAATCGAGACATGGGCTGTTCAAAGTCACTGCATCTTGACTCATAGAATGGCAAATGCCCCAAACAGCACTCTGGCCTCAGAACCAACCCTTGGGGCATTCGGATCTGGCTAAAAGCCCTTGAGAGTGTCACAGGCATGGAAAGCCATGACACGGTGGCAAAAACAACCTAAATGAAAGGTCCTGGTGAACAAGACCCCAGCAGAAGGAACAGGCCATCAAGGAGGGAGGCGCCTTTCTCCGAAGGGAAGAAGGAACCTCCACTGTGATACGGCCTTGACTAAACAAGTTCAGAGTTGGTGAACTCAAGGGACTTCCATAGCCTAGACAGCTCATGGCAAGAGCCTCGGGTGATTGCTGACATCATAAATAAGAGTGCCAATTGTTAAATCAACAACGGGAGTCAGTGGGTACATGCTCCCCACGTAGGATCTCTGTCCTTAATTTGCTTTACTATGAAACTTAAAAACAACGCTACTAGTCGAACAATACCCTATACCTTGTGCAGTTGTGTGAGTGCAACCTGTTGAAATCCTTACTTAGTATATACTAAGTTGATCTTCTGTATATGAAGGTAATTGAAAATGAAACTCGATGAAGGGCAGGATGGGAGACGGGAGGGCCGAGGGAGGGAGGTTGGGTTGGGGGAAGCCACAACAATACAAAAGTTGTACTTTGTAAATTCACATTTATTTAAAAAAAGAAACCTCAAAAAAAAAAGTCACTGCATCTTGAAGTTAATTTCACTTTGTTTTTTTAAGAAACTAAATTAGCTTTAAAGAAACACCCAAGTGTGATACATCTTTTGTGAGCACTTATACATAACCATTAATTGAGACATAAGAATATCCTCCATTTAATACATTAAAATGAAATAAATCTTTGAGAAGTTTTACTTGTTTAACTCTCATAATACAACTCTTGGAAGACAGAGGTTCTACATGGGAAGTTAGTGCACAGTGACTCCTTTTGTTAATTCAGCAATATAAACTCTTATGTATGATGTCAGTGATCACCCGAGGCTCTTGAAATTAGCTACCTAGGCTATGGAAGCCTTTTGAATCCACAAACTCATCAGTATTTAGACAAGGCCATAAGCAAATAGAAATTCTCTCCTCCCTTCAGAGAGAAGTACCTCCTCCTTTCATGACCATTTTTTTCTACTGGGGTCTCAACCACTGAGGTCCTTCATGTAGGACATTTTTTGCAACAGTGTCTTGGTTTTCTTTGCCTGAAATGCACTCATGAGCTTTTCAGCCAGACCAGAATGACTTAAAGGCTGGTTCTGAGATCAGAGTGCTACTTAAAGCAATTGTCATTCCATGAATTGGCTGTGTGGACTGTTTCCCATGTTGGAGCATTGACTCCTTTTTAATTCTATTATTGCCAGACAATTGATCCTATTTATATGATCACTTTAACACTTAAGATGGTATTTTTATCACCTAGCTTAAGGGGACTTGGGGTCAAATGGCAAGTTTTTAAACTTTACCTTTAGAAGTAAGTCTGGGCCAGCATCACGGCTCACTAGGCTAACCCTTCACCTGCGGTGCTGGCACTCCAGGTTTTATTCCCAATTGGGGCACCAGTTCTGTCCCGGTTGCTCCTCTTCCAGTACAGCTCTCTGCTGTGGCCTGGGAGGGCAGTGAAGGATAGCCCAAGTGCTTGGGCCCTGCACCTGCATGGGAGACCAGGAGGAAGCACCTGGCTCCTGGCTTCGGATCAGCACAGCATGCCAGCTGTAGTGGCCATTTGGAGGATGAACCAATGGAAGGAAGACCCTTCTCTCTGTCTCTCTCTCTCACTAACTCTGCCTGTCAAAAAAAAGTCTGTAGGAATATTTGCAGAACTATACAGCTTTATAGTTATAAACATCATACACTTCATAATTACAACTTTAGCAACATGATAATTCTTTCCCACCCTCCCACCCATACTCCCATGTATCTTCCTCCTCCCTCTCCTATTCTCACTCTTATATTTTACTAAGATCTATTTTCAATTGACTTTATACACTTGTGATTATGTTATGTAAAGAGTTTAACAACAACAAAAAAAAAACTGTTCCTCAACAATCAAGACAAAGGCTATTCAAGTCATTGCTTTTCAAAGTGTCAATTTCACTTCTACAGATTGCCTTTTAGGTACTCTGTTAGCTATCACAGGTCAGGGAGAACATATGGTATTTGTCATTTTGAAACTGGTTTATTTTACTAAGTATGTTGTTTTCCAGATTCATCAATTTTGTTGCAAATGACCAGATTTCATTATTTTTAGCCACGATGTAGTATTCCATGGTATATGTATCCCATAATTTCTTTATCCAGTCTTCTTTTGACAGGCATTTGGGTTGATTCTATGTCTTAGCTATTGTGAATTGAACTGCAATAAACATAGGGGTGCAGATAACTATTTCATATACTGATTTCATTTTCCTTGGGTAAGTTCCAAGGAGTGGGATAGCTAGGTCATATGGTAGTTCTATATTAGGATTTCTGAGGTATCTCCAAACTGTCTTCCAAGTGGCTTTACCAGTCTACATTACCACCAACAGTGGATTAGGGTACCTTTTTCCCCAAGTCCTCACCAGCATTTATTGTTTGTTGATTTCTCTATGAAAGCCATTCTAACTGGGGTGAAAGGAAACCTCACTGCTTTTCCCTGATGGCTAGTGATCCTGAGCATTTTTCATGTGTCTGTTAGCCATTTGGATTTCCTTTTTTGAAAAATGTCTGTTTAAGTTCTTTGCCCATTTCTTAACTGAGTTGTTTGTTTTGTTGTTCAGTTTCTTGATCTCTATATATTCTGTTTACTAATCCTTTATCAGTTGAATAGTTTGCAAATAATTTCCCCCATTCTGTCAATTGCCTCTTCACTTTCCTGAATGTTTCTTTTGTCGGACAGAAGCTTCTCAATTTGATGTAATCCCATTAGTTGATTTCTGGCTTTGATTGCCTGTGCCTCCGGGGTCTTTTCAAAGAACTCGGTCTTTGCAAATGTCTTTCAGGGTTTCTCCAATGTTCTCTAATAATTTGATGGTGATGGGTCATAGATTTAGGTCTTTAATCCATTTTGAGTGGATTTTTGTGTAAGGTGTAAGGTAAGAGTCTTGGTTCATATTTCTGCATTTGCAGATCTAGTTTTCCCAGCACCATTTGTTGAAGAGAATGTCCTTGCTCCAGGGATTGGTTTTAGATCCTTTGTCAAATAAAAGTTGGTTATAGATGCTTGGATTAATTTCTGGCATTTCTATTCTGTTCCACTGGTCTATGCATCTGTTTTTGTACCAGTACCAGGCTACTTTGATTATAAATGCCCTGTGTGTCTTGAAATCTGGTATTGTGATGCCTCCAGCTTTGTTTCTGTCGTATAAGATTACTTTAGCTATTCAGAGTCTCCTGTCTTTCCATATTAATTTCAGCATCATTTTTTCTAGATCTGAGAAGAATGTATTTGGTATTTTGATTGGTATCACATTTAATCTGTAAATTGCCTTCAGAAGTATGGACATTTTAATGATATTGATTCTTCCAATCCATGAATGTGGAAGATTTTCTGTGTTTTTGTGTGTGTCATCTTCTATTTATTTAATGTTTTGTAATTCTCATCGAGGGCTCATATACTGGACTAACTCTGTGATGTTGGACATGACTTTGAAACTCAGTTTTACCATATATAAAATGGGTTGATAGTGGCCCCAACCTCACAAAGCCTTCAGGACTAGAAAGAATGTGCAAATTAGATTTTTAGAACATCCTCTGCACTCAGGAGAATTTTATAAGTGGGGATAGAATTTTGCACCCTCTGAATTTCCCAAGAAAGATATTATGGGTCATTTGTTTTTCTTGATTAAGTGCCCAAGTTATTTGAAGAGACTCCCACAAGAGGAGATTGCTATGTTTTCTTTACTGACTAAAGAAGGATTTTGGTTTCTTTGCAGGGTTCTCGGAAGCTTCTGGAACTTGTCCGATACCACATTGTCCCATTTACCCAGGTTGGCCCGACTCTTCCTGCTACTATTTCTCCCCTGCTTTCAAGATACATGACCTAGTCTTGCATCCCACTATTTTTATACTAGGACATTTGGAACATTTATTCTTTATCTGTGGCTCTGAGGCAAACAAACCTTCAGCTGTGACTAATAAGTTCAATATCAAAGAAAATTTCAAAGCCACAAAAACCAGTGACATCAGGACTCCCATTATTTGTTTTGAAAAATTTGTAGGGATTTTTTTTCCAGTGAGGACTGTAAGAAAGCCTTGCTCTGAATGCCTCTGTTCTTCTCCTTTTTGCAGCTTAAAGTGGCCGCTCTCATTGCAACCCCTCAAATCAGGAGCATGGCCAACCAGATCATCCAGTTTCACACAGCAGTCAATGTAAGTAGGGAACCTGCAGGCGACATCATCAACCAGGTGCACCGAGGATGACTGTTCATCAGCTTATCCAGCCTTTCCCCCAGTGCACAGGCGTCAAATGCTTGGGGTCCCTTCACTCATTTTCTGCTCCTTTCAGCAGACACCTGCTGAGCAACCACATGTGCAAGAGTCTGCACTCGCTACCAGGGTTCACAGTGAAAAAGACAGACTTTGCTGAGGGGTAAATAAAGAGGGAGCCAAGGATGAGTCCTGGGTTTTTCAGTTGAGCAACCAAAAAGAGAAACTTGCCATTCATGCTGCAGCATAGCAGGTTTAAGGAAAGGTGGAGATAAAAAATGTTTGCTAATGTGTTTAGTTCCTGCTCCCTCTACTAGAACATAAGCAGGAACTCGTCCACTGATGTAACCTTAGCGCCACACCTAAGTCAAGGTCAATAAATGCATTTAGTGGACACAGAGATGTAAAGCAGGTTTCCCAAAGTCTCTTAGAAAACCAATTGTGGAGCTGGAATAGTCGTACCTCTTGCCCAACCCAGCTCCTGTAGGCGATCCTTGCACGATGTCCATCAAGAATTTGTTGAGCAGATTCCATCTTGTCCTGTCAGGCAGCTCTTCTGCCAGCCATTTTCTACCCAGGAAGAAGCTGAGTACCAGTGAGGGCTCTGGGTAAGGTTGCCCTGGGAATCGCTGATGTTTCTGCAAGACAGGATGAAAGATGTCATTGCTTCTTTCCAGGGACAGATTCTGGCAAATGACGTGGCAATCGAAGAAACCGAGGTGGCTACTAAAAACGGGTGGATTTACACACTGACCGGAGTCCTCATTCCTCCCTCCATCACCCCGATTCTCCCCCATCGATGTGATGAGATAAAGAGAGAGATGAAACTGGTAAGAAAGCGAGGAAAATAACAAAGGACCTCAACAGCCCTCTGGAGCAGACAACATCCTAATCTTCAGATTCTGAGAGAGCAGACAAGGAGTGTCTGACTGCAGGATTCCCACCCCTGAAGGAAGAGAAGAGACAGGGGGGCCTGAGGTCCTGGCTCAGAAGTTGAGAACCAAGGTTCCTTGGGGGATTTCCACAGAGACAGGTGCTTCCCAGGTCCACTGGTCTCCTAGGGCCACCATGACAAATGACCAGCATTGTCTGATTCTCTTTAGAGTTCTAGAGGCCAGAAATCTGAAATCAAGGCATCAGTAGATCCTTACTCCTCCCAAAGGTTCTAGGGATGGATGCTTCTCTGCTTCTTCCTGATTCCTGATGATTCCCAACAACACTTGACATCCTTTTGCTTCTAGCCACATCACTCTGATCTCTAGCCAGAGGTCTCCATCTTTATGTGGGCTTCCTTCCAGTGTGTGTCTCTGTGTGGGCTTTTCTCTTTTTCTAAAGATACCAGTCCTTGGATTTAGTGCCTACCCTAGTTCAGTATGACATCATCTTAGTTTATCTAATTGCACCTGCAAAGACCCCATATCCAGATAAGGTCACTTTCCAACAGACATTCTTGGAGAAGCCCTATTCAGCCCTCTAGCACCAGTGCCCCAGAGTCAGAGCAGTTCTTTCTTCCCCTGTTGGATTTAGGATCAGTCTCCCAACCTCTTCCTTCCCCTGCCCCATCACCCAGGGTTACCATGCTTCAGGCACATGGCTTTACTCTAACAGTTATTTAAAACAATTTTTTCATGCATAGAGGTGGCCTAGTAAGTCAGCCTTCTTTCTGCAGATACCAGACTTTCTGTTTTTTCTGGGAGCTGCTGTGCCCTCTCATGTTTGTTCATATTTGCTTAGCAACTTTTTGGCCCAGCCAGTTTTTATTAAAGCACACCACGTTCCAATACTGCTGTCCATGCAGTCTTTCCATTCCTGTGGAAACCATAGCCCCTAAGTTGCAGCAATAACAGCCCTGGTCTTCCACTTGAAGACTCTTCAATAATGCATCAATGTTTATTTTCTATGATATCCTTAAAACTTATGCATTGAATGGGAAAAACTCATGACTCATTCTTAGAACAAAAGCTAGAAATAGTTAGCTAAGCACCTGGCACAGGAGTGTGTCTGAGTCTTTAAATTCTAGAGCTCTTTATTGACATAAGGACTCATGTACTGTAGGCTATTGAAGGTGGTACTCATCCTCTGTGCCGGGCTGGGGGATTTGATCTCATTCTGAGCACCCCTTTATAAGAGAAGCAGAAACAAGGTCACTTTCATTGATATTCCCTGGCAATGATTTGTGTTTGGTTCACACAGCATTGGCAGGTGTATCACTTGCCTTAGACCAAGGTGAGCATCAGAGCAGGCCAAGGGGAGTAGTCTCATCTCCTAGCATAAAGATGAAAATGTTAACAGGGCTTCTATAGAGAAGAGGAAGGAACTAGGAATCGATAATTCAGTGTGTTCCTCAGAGGTCCTCTCTCCAAGCAGATGTCTGTCAAGTTCGTGGAAGGAAGTCTGTGGAGGGACAAGGGCAGCCCCAGCTGCCCGTCTTCTTGCAGGACCATTCTGTTTCAGATCATTCAAATGCTTACTCTCCATCTCCCTAAGGACAGAATCAAGATCTGGGTTTAGAATTTTAGTTGGATAGGGAAAAGAACTTCCCAACAGCTGCCTTGGAATTAAGTCTTCCTGTACTATTTTCCCTAGGTTAAAGCCAATATCTGCTGTGGGTGACTTAGAATAGTTTTGATTGGGTCTATTAAAAGTTCAAATGCAAGTTTTTGGCACAAGGGTTACAATACTGCTTAGGATGTCTGTATCCCATGTCAGAGTGTCTAGGTTCAAGTCCTGGCTCCATTTTGATCCAACTTTCTGGTAATGCATACCCTAGGAGACAGCAGGTGATGGCTCAATAACTTGAGTTCTTGCCACCCATGTGGGAAACCCTAATTGAGGTCTCAGCTCCTGGATTCTCCCTAGCCCAGCCCCATCTGTTGCAGACTTCTGGGGAATAAACCAGCAGATGGAAAATACCTCTGTCTTTCTCTTTCTGTCTTCCTTTCAAACAAATAAAATTTTAAGTCCAAGTGCATTCTCTGAAAAGTATTTAGGACTAGCAAAGAGTAGGAGCAGGTGGCAGCTTCTAGGAGTGTCAGATTTCACCAAGCAGAGCCCATAGCTGCCTGTGGGTATGTGCATTTGGAATTTAGAGGTTTAGTTCTGGTCCTGCAGGAAAAAATTTATCCAAGATAGTTCAGATGAAGAGATTTTAATGAAGAAGCTGATGTGGAGGTGAGGGCGGGACTAAGGAAACAACTCATGCTGAGTTATGCATAGAGATGCAACAGCAGGAAACCATTGCTACGAAGGACCAAAGATCCCCAGAGGCAGGTTTTGGAGTTACCTGAAATCAGTGAGTGAGAAGACAGGAAGAGGTGACATGCATCAAGAGCTGCAGGGGACAGTGCTGGACCAGGGAGGAAATAGGGCCAGGTAATTCTGGACCTCTTCCTTCTCCCACACACCAGCATCCTGATGGTGCCTTGAATTGGTCAAAACCAATCAGAAGCTGGCAAGAAAGCCCAAGAGACCATCCTTCCTGGTCCACCTGCTGAGGCACAGAGCCAGGTAGAAAAAGTCAGAGGATGGAGTTGGGGGAATTTAGAGGTACACACACCACTGGATTCTCTCCAGGATTCAGAACCAAAGGAGGAGAACCCAAGAGCTGGAAAGGCATATACTCAATGTTCAGCTTTATTACTGCTAAGCTCATTGGAGAACATGGCTTCAGTCTGTGGTCAATGCTACTACTTCATGCCTGGTAGAGAAGGTGCCAGCCTGCATGCAGAGAGCTCAGAGGCCAGGCCTGTAGACAGATGGGCTCTGTAGCAAAAGAGGAAGTAGAAAGGACTGCCCTAAGCAGGCTCCTTGCCTTCTCCCACCCACCCACCCCCACACCCACCCCCACCTCTGTCCCCGCCCCCGGCTGCCCCAGGATTGACTTCATCCCTTCTTCCAGGAGAGGAGTCAGTAGGAGGTATGAGAGAGGCCAGGAATGTGACTCTAATGGAGAGAAAGGGAGAAGCCTAAGGCCAAGCATGGGACTGACCACCCAGCTCTCCCTCACGGGTACACTGGCACTGACTGCTGTCTTTCCTTCCAGGGCACCTGTGCAAGCTGTTACCTGATGCACCAGAGCAAATGTCCTGCCAACTCTGTGCCCACTGTGAGTGTAACAGCTTCATGGAACCAGAGGTTGTCCAACCAACCTCTCTCCCTTTCTATTTTCCTTCTTTAAATGGCATTCATTGCAACTTGGGCAATAGAAGATTAGCTCTGAGCCTACTGTTTGGGGAATGGTAGAAAGAGAACCCAGAAGGCTTTGTTTGAATCCTTATTTGTTGGCTAACCATTAACCTCCAAGTTTCATCATCCATAAGTAAGAATAGTAGCAACAGAATTAGCACTGATAAAAACCCAAGCACAAGTCCCAAATCAAGCAGTCACTCAGAAAAGCTTCCTTTCCACTCTTCCCTCATAAGTAAAGTCCAGTGTTTATCTGCTCTCCCCAAAGGTTATTCTGGAGAATATAGGACATACCAGGAAAACGACAGTGGGACCATTAAGAGCTCTCCAGTTTCACTGAAGTCTGCATGTTTGTGTTGAGGATTGATCATATATTAGACATAGTATTTGGTCTGTGGGACAGAGAGATGAATTCAGTATTTTGTCCATCTTGGGAAGCTCAATCTAAAAGGGAAAATAGCCAATAAAACAATAATCTATAATTAATGTGTCAGGTATTCAATTGACAGTAAAAGCTAAGTGTTCCAACACAAAATTGATGACAAAGTTCATCATAAGAAAGAACTTCCCCACCAGAAGTCTCATTAAGCACTAGATCACTACGAAAGGTAACAAGCTCTGTAGTGTAATCCTATTGGGAAGTATTTAACAAAGCAAAACATTAAAATTAAATAGGTGCAGGTGTTCAGATGATGCCTTTGCTTGAAGAAGCCACCCCCTGAGTGCTTCAGGCTGTTGTGAACCAGGGATTGGAGAGGGAAGAGAGGAGGGGATCATGTCAAATGGTCTCATGGTGAATGCTGTGTGTCTAAGTGCTTTATGCAGCAGGTACTTTATCATCACAACTACTGGTTAATTAGGCAACTGAGACAAGGAAACATGAGGCACCTTGCACAAGGCCACACAGCTGACATGTGGCAGAGCTGTGGCTGGATCCCTGTTGACCACTGTGCTAGGTTCTCTGGGTGCAGGGAAATAAAGGGAAATGAGATGCAGGGAGGAACCAGAGTGACCAGATTACCCCTCCCGCAATCGCGTGAGTCACTCCTGGTCCATTATCCCCAGGCCCACGGAGAGGAATGGAATGCTCCTTCCTCAAAAAGTTCATGGACAAACAGAATTAAAATCTAGTTTGTTTTGGTACAATAATATTTTTAAATCTATGCAATTTTTTCATAATATGTATTTTTCTATCAACTTTATGAAAACTCTTTGGATAGTTAAGATTTTAGGATTTTATAGCCTGGGAAGGTCTCATTGCTCCCTTATTGAGAAAGTGGTAAGCTAAACATAAATATTGATCGAAAAGAAAATTTGAGCCAGGACCTAAAATCTTACAGTGCAACTTGATATCAACATTATTGTCCCATTTCACAGAGTAGGCAGCTGGCACCCACATAGACTATGTGTCATGCTTGTGATCCTAAAGTTGGTAGCTAATGGGATGTATTCTCTGGCCCAGATACTGACTAGCAGTGTTCCCAGAAACATTGGTTTTCACCTGTCTGGGCCTCAGTGTGCTTATCTATAAAAAAGCCATGGAAAGTATCCACATGGAGCTGAAGGCTGGTGAGCACATCTGTGCACTGTGTCCAGCCCTGAGCTGAATTCTCAATAAATGGATAGTGATGAGTGGGCCCCAGGTGTTAAAGAATGGAAGGGTGCATTGAAATCTGTCCCTGCTCCTAGGAGAAAGCCTTCAAGTAACTATTATTTCTGGTGGATCTATCCACACAGTAGAGAGAGATTCTTAACTGACTCAAGAGATTCTATATAAGAGGAGCTTAGGGATAGCTACAGATGGAGAAAGGCCAGGATGAACAGTGTTCTGTGCTCCATTGGAGATGTCTGTCATGGCATAGGAGGGCCCTAAAGATACCTGTGTTACATACACACTGGTCTGTACTCTACCTGCAAGGAAACGGGCCTCGGGAGGGCTCTGATGTGGACACAGGTGGGCTGGCACAGCCTTGTGCTCTTTCCTGATGCCAGTGGTAAAATGGGAGTGGACTGGAGAGTGTGTACGGGCTGTGTGATACCCAAAGGACCTGAACTGCAGGCTGTAACGCTGTCTCCTTGGCATTCGTCCAGTCACTCTTCACGCACAAATGCGTCTACAGCAGCAGAAGGAAGAGCCTGAAGAGCGGCTGTGCCCGGTTCTGTAACACCACCATGAAGGTGAGGAGTGCGTGGCTGAGGCCCTAGTCCAGGCCCCGGCACTGGGCAGCTCCAGCGCCACACTCTTGAGCCACAGTCTGCATGGTGGCAGGTGGCCAGGGGAGCGGCTTTAGCCGTGTCTTCCTGCAGGGGAGTTACACAGTGGAGCCTCTGCCTGGTGGCCGGGTCATCCCTTCCTCTGTCATTCCCTCCTATGGCTCCTTGTCCCTCAGCGCAGAGCCTACACTCAACGCCTCCCCACACAGCCCGCCCTCTTCCCGTGATGCTGACCTGTCTCCTACCTCAGAGCACACACTTGCCTCCTGTCCCTCCCCGACTCCCTGATCTGCAGTGGCCTCCCCAGCCTCCCCCAACACGACCCTGCCCCCTGCCACCTTATTACAGTGCCATTTCCCCATCCCTTACCAGTCTCTGAAACGATGTGTATTTGTTTTGAATTTACACATATGTGCTCTGACAGCACGGACCCTCCTCAGTCTGGTCTGTGTAGGGACAGACTGGCCGCCAGAGCAGGTGCGCAGATTTGTGCTGGCCAGAACACTGGGCGCTAACCATGACGTCACCTGCAAAAAGGAAGAGGCAAGCTCATCAGTTCCAATCATGGAAAGTCAAGTCTATTTTCTGAGGCAGGTGCTAAGCACAGTGGACAAGACACCGATTAGGAGACCCAAATCTCACATCAGAGTGCCTGCGTTCTATCCTCACCTCTGCTGCCAATTCCAGCTTCCCACCAATGCACACCCTGGGGGCAGGAGTCATGTTGCAAGCAGCTGAGGCTCTGCCACCCATGTGGGAGACCTGGAATGAGTTCCCAGCTCCTGGCTTCAGCCTGGCCCAGCCCTGGCCATTGCAGGCATTTGGAGAGTAAATCGGTAGATTGTATCTCTCTCTCTCTCTGCCCACCTCCTAACCCAGCCCTGTGTCTCTCTGCCCTTCAAGATAGATAACTAAGTAAAATGTAAGTCTATAGACAGCAGTTCCTTCGAGGAATGGGCGCTCTGCGTGGAATTTTACAGAACAACATGCGTTTTCTTGCTCAGGTGCCAAAGTGCTGCAAAGGCTTCTACGGGCCCGACTGCAGCCAGTGCCCAGGAGGCTTCTCGAATCCATGCTCGGGAAACGGCCAGGTGAGAGGGACAGTCCCGATGCACAATTTCTCATGAGCATTGGAGGTTGCTCTTTCTTAAACCAAATCATCTAGAGGTTGGACCTTCTTAAGCCAAGTCGCCTGGTCATTTTTGAAACTGTTAAACAAGAAGTATGGTGCCCATAACTATTCCCAGAAAGTGAAAGAAAGAAATTAGAGGCTGGGCACTTGGCACAGCAGCTGGGCTGTCGCTTGGGTCACCCGCAACCTGTTTCTGAGTGCCTGGGCTTTTGAGTCCTGGCTCTGCTCCCAGATCCCATTTCCTGCTGATGTGTATCCTGGGAGGGAGCAGGTGAGAGTGGCTCAAGGGCTCGGCTCCCTGGCACCTACAAAGAAGACCCGAAAGGGGGTCCCAGCTCCTGGCTCTGGCCTGGCCCAGCCCTGCCTATTGTGGGCATTGGGAGTGAACCAGCAAATGGGAGATCTCTGTCTGTCTCTTTGCTTTCCAAATAAAGAAATATTGATTGCTTAAAAAAAAAAAAAAAGAAAGAAAGAAATAGACCAGTTACTGAAAACCAAAACCAGAAAATCTCTGCAATAGAAAGAATCTTGGTCTGGGGCCTGGGGCCCGGGAGGCCCAGCGACTGCGCTCTCCTGCTGCCAGGGCAGAGCTTGGGCACCTCCCTCAAGGCTTTCTGAACCTCACTGTCTTGTGTGAGAAGTGAGAGCGGGCCTGCATTCATCTCCAAGGCCCTCTTGTGTGTGTGTGTGTATAGACACACACACACATATATGTATAAACACACACATATTATATATTATATATTATTGTGGAGCATTTATATATGTATATTATAAATGTATATATATACATATATATACATATATGTATATATATAAATGCTCCCCAATAGTTGCTTTAAAAAATCTGCAAAACCAAGTGAAATATAAAGGCCAAACACTTGCAGGTAAACATAGCTGTGATTCTTATAGGGAAATCACAGGTCTGGCATTGAATAAACCCATATCTACAATAGGGCTTTTCAAGAGGAAAGGAAAACTCTACATCCTAGAGTAAGGGGCACCACGTGGATGAGAACAGCCACTAATAATGCCTGTGGCCAAGCTGTGGCCAAGCAGCCGGAGAGGCAGCCATGCCCAACTCTGATGCCCACCGATCCACAGAAATCTGGCCCCGCTGCGGCTGGAGAGGTGGAGGCAGATCTGTTTCCCGCACTGCACTTCAGAGTCGCAGAGTGTGTGAGAAATAGAGACAAAGGTCAGGCACTCACTGTGCAGGTCCCAGTCTCATCACTGCCACCCCAGTGGGTTTCCCTTGAGTGATCTTCCTTCTAGTTCTAAATCCTGGTTCCAGGGGCCCAAGTTCCTCCCTGTCCAGCATCCTGCTTGGTACCGAGATGAGGCCACTTCCCACAAGGGGACTCCAAGGGTGCTTTCAAGTGGGCTTGGGTCTGAGCCCTGGACTCTGTGCTGCCATGTGTCCAACAGCCTGCCTTTGCTCCCAGTGTGCAGATGGCCTCGATGGCAATGGGACATGCATCTGCGAGAACGGCTTCCAAGGCTCCCACTGTCAGTTCTGCTCTGATCCCAGGAAATATGGACCTCGCTGTGACAAAAGTAAGTGGCACCTCCAGAGCATCCTTCCCCCTGATCCTTCTTGCACCGCAGTCAGCCGAGGGCACTGGCCCAGCATCTGTGACGCCGCTGCGCAGGGGACACCATCCTCACTGGCTGCCCTCAGCAGTAGCTGAGGCCAGATGGCTCTGTCCCACCTGCAGAGTTGCTGATTCAGGTGGCCCAGGGTGGGCCTGAGAATTTGCATTTTTGATGAGTTCCCTGAAGGTGCAAATACTGCTGGTCCTGGGACCACACTTGGAAAGCCTCCCTCTGCAGGTGTCTCCACCCACCTAAAATGAGTATGGGTTCTGAATCAAGAATTGGACATGCACCCTATGTTGTAAGTGGTCCTCTCCCATCAGCTCCTGCATTTGTAAGATGTGTGACCTTGGGCAAGTTGCTGTGTTTCTCTAGACTTGAGTTGCTTTGTCTGTAATATAGGAATGGCACAATAGCAACTGCTTTGTAAGGTTAATACAAGTTACAGATGGAAAACACTGGCCTTAGAACAATGCCCCAACACATAGTATGTGCCACAAAAATGCTATCATCACTACTTATTATTGCTGTTGGTCTCATTCTAAGTGCAGTGACATGATACCAAGAAGCTTGTAGACCTGCTCAAAGTTCCACAACAGCAGCATTTTAAAATACCATTATATAACCTTTGACAAGTGCATTATGTTCTCTTATTTATGTATTTATTTGGGAGGCAGAGTTAGAGGGAGAGACACAGAGATCTTCCAGCTACTGGCTCACTCCTGAAATGATCACAACAGCTGGGGCTGGGCCAGGCTGAAGCCAGGAGCCTGGGACTCCATCCAGGTCTCCCACGTGGGTGCAGGGCCCAAGCACTTGGGGCATCCTCTGCTGATTTCCCAGGTGCAGAGAGCTGGATCCGAAATGGAGCAGCCAGGACTCGAACTGGTGCCCGTATGAGATACCAGTGACTTAGGAAGCATCTTAATCTGCTGAGCTACAATGCCAGCCCCTGCTTTATTTTCTTTGGAATGACCTCCTGTATGTGTTTAAACATGTATTTTTAGATATATATTCCTAAGCTAAAATTAAAGCTTAGCAATAGAGTAAAATGCATGCCTTGGAGTTTGCTGGGAAGTTAGATCACCTGGAGATAAATCCCCACTCTGCAACTCCCTGGCTTAGAAAAAGTCACCCGTTTCTCCATCTAGAAGGTGAGAATGACAACTGTCCTCCAGGGTGGGGAGGGGGGTGCTCCTGTCACCCCTGCCACCAGCAGAACCCATGGTATTCAACTCCCTTGTGTAGAAGGGCACAGTGCTCCCGTACAACCTGTACACTCCTCCCTTCTACCTCCAGTCATCTCTAGATCTTTATAATACCTAATACAATGTGAATGCTCAATAAGTAGTTGGTATGCTGTATCATTTATGGAGTAATGACCAAAAATGTCTGTACATGTACAGTATAGATGCAATGTTTTCTTTTTTTGGATGATTTTGATCCATGGTTGATCGAATCCCAGGAGGCAAACCCACATTTATGGGGGGCTGATTGTACCTGCCCCAGAGCTTGTTGACAGGATTGAGTTAGATTATAATCTGGGGTTTGTAGCTGGCAAGTCATCAATAAGAAAGCCACTTCTCACTGTTACTACTGACTTCACACACTTGTCACAATCTCTTACCTTGTTTCATCCTCACAGCAACCTCTCAAGACAGACAGGAAACCAGGGTGCAGCAGGGGCAGGGCTCCTGAATTCTGTTCTTCTGGTTTTTTATGCCAAATGATATTTCTTTTTTTTTCTTTAATTCATGGATTTATTTCTGATTGCTTTTGAATAACCTTATGATTAATTTTTTGAATTCAATTTCTGACGTTTCATCATCAGTCTCTTAATCGTCACATTATAATATTGAAATGTTGTTGCGTTCCTTTGGGGGGCTCATATATCTTCCTTTTTCTTATTTCTTGAATTTCTATATTTATTTTTAGACATTTATAGAATTTTTCCCCCCTCTGATGGCTTCTATCTTTGAGCTATGCCTCTCTGGCTTATTGGAATGTCTACAACTTCATCGAATACCAAGAGATGTGTGGTGGGTGTGGCCAGGGAGCTCTGGTCAGTGCTCCAGGATGGGGTGTGTATCCAGGATAACACCCATGTTGGGAGTAGTGGCTCTCCTGTTTAACTGGATGGAGAGAAATGGTCACCCTATTGGTGTGCGCCAAATGATATTTCTTATGGGGCAGGTGTTTGGCCTGGCATTTAAGACACACACATCCGAGAGCCTGGGTTCAATTCCCAACTCTCTGCTAATAAAGCCTCCAGGAGGCAGCAGGTATGGTTCAGGTACTTGGGTCCCCACCATCCATGTGGAAGACATGGGTTGAATTTTCCTGGCTCCTGGTTCCATCCAGGTCCAAGCCCTAGTTCCAGCCATGTGGACATTTGGGAAATGAACCAGCCAATGGGAGCTCACACTCTCTCAGTATCTCTTGTCTCTACAGCCACCCTCACCCACACCCCCAATAAATAAATTTGGAAAATACAAGATCCCCGAGACAAAAAGAAGACTTTATTCCAGGGCTTGATGATGCTCACATTCTATGCCCAAGCTATGGGTAAGGATGTTGTTGGGCTTCTGGCTCAAATGTCTTTTATCCCAGATCTGTGACTGCCCAAGATCTCACAGGGCTGTCTTGTCTTTGCAAATTCTGCCTTGACCTATTCACGATGTTGTGAAAACCCTTTATGTTCAATCCAGTGGTGGTCTTCCAGCCCTCCACTGGGTCTGCCTTCTCTGTCCTGGGCATTGGCCCCAACCACCCACGCCAGTTCCTCTCCTGTTATCAGTTCCTTCTGGAGCAAACCCAGAGTCCTTCCTTTCTGATCATATTTCAAGCCCCAAACCCTTGCCACACTCCTTTGAGGGTCTCTGTACCATCCTTCCAGTCCCATAGGCCTAAGAGCCTGAGTTCTATCAGCTGGCTGTTCCAGCTACTACACACCCAGAAGCAGGAGCAAGTCCAGAAGCAGTTCTTGATGCTGTTGGGGATGGGGAAATGCCAGTTAATATGATCTATTGTGTTGATACGTAGCCGCTAACAGAAATGGACTTTGAAGGCCCTGGTTCAAGTCCCTGATTGGGAACTTGACAGCAAATTGGGCAGTTAGCTCCACCTCCCTGGGCCTCAGTTTCCTCACCTGGAAAATGGGCGTTAGGAAAGTCTCTACCTCCTGAGACCACTGACTATTAAGGAGGTGGTGGCCTGTGAATGGCTGACCCAGTGCCTTGAATGAAGCCAGGGCCCCGAACACTGGCCATTGGTTATCAGTGTGAAGACAAAGAACAAACATGTGAGCCACACTCCAGGCCCTGCCAGCATGAGGAATAGCTTCTATTTGTTTCAGAATGTCTTCATGGACAGGTAAACTCTCTGCCACAAAGTTCTAGAGCATTGGGTCCCTTGGCCTGTTTCACACATCTTGGCCTCCCTGTGGCCTCCCCTGTGGCCCCCACACATGCTTATGCAGCAGCGCTGAGACCAAGCCCTTCTCTTCCAGGGTGGGACAGGCCCATGGAGAAAAGCTCAAGACCCTAAGCAGCAGCAGCCTGAGCCACACCACGGCTTTGCTGCTACTGGTGTGAAACGAGGGTGACTGGAGGCAGCCCGTGCTGGGCTGCTCCCCCGGCCCTGCATGGCCCTCTTGCTTATCTTTCAGAATGCCTGTGTGCTCACGGAACGTGCGATAACAGGATCGACAGCGATGGGTCCTGCCTCTCGGGCACATGCAGGGATGGCTCCGCCGGGAAGCTCTGTGACAAGCAGCCCTCAGCCTGCGGGCCTTACATGCAGTTCTGTCACATCCACGCCACCTGTGAATACAGCAATGGGACAGCCAGGTAGGTCTGCCAGGGGAAGGCCTGCAGCAGTCCACAGCTCACAAAGAGCCTTAGCAGAGCCAGGCCACTTCCAGACCCCATCACTGACCAGGAGCGGGCGATGTAGCTTCCGTGGAGAGCAGCTCAGCCTGAGCTGGGTTCAGTGAGCAGCACCCCCTGCCTTGACCTTCCCGGCACCATAACTTTGGGCAAGTGACGTAGCCCATGGGGCTACCATGAGGAGGATGACCCCTGCCTAGCAGGGCAGCGATGAAGATCAGAACCCAGCGGGAAAGCACCGGCACCAGCCGTTCCCCGTCCCGGGTATTGCAGCACAGAAGCCATCCTTGTCATCCTCGCACCGCGACAGAAGGCAGACTGCCTGCCAGCTTCCAGCTTTCCAACCTCTGAAAGCACCCTCACTGCCCAAGGTGGGGGATAGCCGCTCCCCTGCTTAAGGTCTCACCCAGGTCGCAGCCACACAGCATCTATCACAGCATGCTGAATACATGTTGGTCCAACAGATAAATGAATGAATGGCCTACATTCTATGGTCAAAGTATCACCAGGGGACATATTGAGAGGAGTATGTAAAATGGTGATAGAAAACCACGTTTCTAAAAACAACTTACGGAATGAAGCATCTGAGGATCTTGTGTTTTGGGGTGGGAATGGATCTGAGGGGATGGAGAAGTCTCCCCTCACTGTCATTTTCAAATATCTCAAGAGTTGTCACCCAGAAGAGAGAGTAGAGCTGCTCGCTCGCTCTCTGCTGAGCCAGTTAATAACCAGCTTTCAGCAGAAAGAATTATAGAGTCAGGCTCTGGTCCAACAAGATGCAGGTGCTCTGCCTGCCACTCCATGGGCACTTGCTCATTGAATCCTCACCACAACCTTATCATGTGGGAGCTGGAAGACACACTTTTCACCTGGGGAAGCCATTGTTAAGGGATTCTGGTAGGGTCACACAACTGCTGAGAGGTGAGCCTGGATCCCCACCCTGATGTCCTGGCTGCAGAAGCACCCCTACCACCTTTGGACACTGGCCTCCCACCACCGGGGCACTTGTCAAGTCCCCTGGCCATGACCTGGCCCATCTCTGGCTGGCTGGTCCTCTTCTAAGGAGGTGGCACTTGTGTTGGTGTGGCTGATTTTGTACACTCTCCTTTGCAGCTGTGTGTGCAAAGCTGGCTACGAAGGGGATGGAATTCTCTGTTCTGAGATGGACCCCTGCGTGGGATTGACCCCAGGAGGCTGCAGCCGTAATGTGAGTGTTGGTCTTTATTTCCAGACTGCCTGGTGTTTTTGAGGAAATCCTGGGGGAAGGCATTCTGAAAGGTAGTGTCTGGTCACTTTCCATAGGGGGTGAAGCGCTTGTGTTAGAATCTTTAATTTTAAAGGCAGCTGCCAGGTGCTTGCCTTGAGCCCCAGCTTCCTAAATCCAGAAAGGCAGGGGACTCTGTGCTCTTAAAAACAGAGTCAGACCTGGGCAATGGAGACCAATGATAATAACTCTCCATTCCAACTTGACAGCTTACAGGAGACGTTAACATACCCGATGCCGTTTGCTCCTCCCACCAACACGATGAAGTAGAAACTGTTAACCCATTTTACTGACTAGGAAACAGAGACATTCACTGACTTGTCCTGAGTCCTGTTGTCGCTAAGAATATCGTCAACCACTGTTTTTCACTTGTATCTTTCAAAGATTCCCAGCACCACCTGAGCCTCTTTCTCTTCATTCCTTCCCTACCGTCCCCCTCTGCCTCCTCTCTTGCCTCTTAGAGCACCTTGTCCACCCCCAGCCAGAACAGCATGACACGAATCAGATCATGTTTCTTTCAGGCTTAAACCCCTTTAGGAACTTTGCCTGGCTCTCAGAGTAAAATCCAGACACAAATGTCCCGTCCCAGCCCACCAGACTCCTCTGGGGCAAGTCCCACCTCAGCCTCATCCCAACGACGTACCTTGTGCCTCTTGCTCGCCTTCCTACCCTGTCCTTCAGCCTCATGGTGTGGTCCTCCTCCCAGGCCTGGAAGTCGATCTGGTGGTGAGGAACTACAGTGTTAACCTTGTAGTGAAGAGACCTGGGTCCCTGCCTCTTCATAGCTATGTGATCTTGAACAACCCCTGCTCTTTCTCTGTAAAATAGATATATAAGAATTATCCTCCCCAAGATTATTGTTCATACTTGCAAAACAGAAGTAGTACCTGGCTTTTTAAATAACAGTGATACGTGTGGAAGTAGTCATTAGCTGGACAGCTCCAACCAATTTTGCTCTTTAAGTGATCAATCTTTTCATTGATCTCCATGCATGTGTATGTTTCCACAACACATTTCTAGAAATCCTGTTGAGTTTGTCAATTATGTGGCTGGACTGAGGTGTCAGGGTTTTGCTTTTTCTTCTTCTCCTGCAGGCGGAATGCATCAAAACCGGCACGGGGACACACGCCTGTGTGTGCCAGCAGGGGTGGACAGGGAATGGAAGAGATTGCTGGGAGATCAACAATTGCCTGCTCCCTGGCGCAGGTGGCTGCCATGACAACGCGACCTGTCTGTATGTAGGCCCCGGACAGGTAGGTGGATGTGTGGAGAGGAAAGAGGAAGCAGGGTTTTCAGTGACTATTCTAGTGCTACTTCTAGTACCAGGCTTTGATTAGAACTTAGCACAGTTTCCTAATCAACTGTGACAGTGAGAATGGGCTAAGTGTCACAACAATCTGTGACAAGTTACTATTACACCACCTTCTATGAGGAGGAAATTGAGGCACTGAGAACCTAATCTGCTCACATCATGGAAAACAAATCACTGTGTGAGATTTGCATCCAACCACTCTCACTCCAGAGCTGTCCCCTAGGTCTATACTCCAGGCCATACTCCATGAGGGTCTTCAAAATGTTCATGGAAAATGCACATTATGAAAGAAAAATTGTTACTGAATTTCAAAAACTTTTGCACCAAAATAAGCATATCTTTTAATCCCATTTTCCACAAATGTTTTGAAGTCCCTTGGATATCTTGCAGTGCACTACAGCTTACAAACCACTTCCACCTCCCTCACTGAATGGAGACCACAGCAGAGAAGGTTGCTGCCTGGGAAGTGATCAGCTCCAGAGGAAGGGATGCCAACAGCACAGGACTGTGCCCATGGGAAAGAGGAGATGACTGATAGGGACCCCACCCCCACCCATCCCACCTGCTCATACCTCTCCCCAGAGGGATAACCAATAGGTGTATCTTAAGAATTTGAAAGATCAGAAGACATGGAAGATGAGAATCAGGATTTGAAATCAACCCCTGTCTCTTGAATCTTATTTCTCATTTTTATGCATTAGGCTGACCTTTTTAAAATAGGTCTAAATTATTGTCTGCTCTTTTGTGGTTCTTGCCGTGATGATGGCTACTGCCCATGGTTAGGTCTCACCTTGCTCACCATGAATCTCTCAGGCTTCCCTCCCAGGCCTTTTGGTTCTTGGACCTCTCATTTCTGTGCACATGGTGATTATCCGAGAGACACAAAGCTTGCATGGAAGTTAATGAGACACTAAAGCCCTCCTGGTACCTCCCTTTCCTTCATGGGGGCTTCACCCAGATGGAGATCAGGCCTCCTCAAGGATGTCAGGGCATGAGGTCTCCAGGCCCTCCCCCTGCAGGTGCAGACACACTGCCATTCCTTCCTCCTCTGCTCCTTCAGCATCAAGGAACTGAGCACCTGCCTCGTGGGGCCCGAGCAGGCTGGCCTTGTGCAGCTGTCAGTAGATGCCTAGGCTGGGGTGGCCAAGAGTGCTGGGGCCTCTCAGGGACTCGTGGTAACCAAAGCAGGGCATCTATTTGGAAACCTATCCCAGGAGATCCCTCGTGATAGGTTCTAGGATAGTGAACGTGATCAGGAGAAAGCATCTAAGAGGATGGGATGGGACTGCTACTAAAAACTTAGGGGAGGCAGAAGCACGTTTGATATATGTTTATATACAGCTGGGAGTTAATTGTTATAATAGACTAGAGGGTGTTGCTTAGGGAGTGACAGCTGGTGATGAGACAGGGCTTGGACAAGGAGTGGTTATCTGTATCAGGGAAAAATCTTCTGGTTACAGCAAAAAATCCAATTCTTGTACACAGTGGGTTGTGGTAAACGGTGCAGCCACAATGGAAAACAATCTGGCAGTTCCCACAAAAAAGTTAAAAATAAAATTATCCTATGATCTGGCACACTGAACGTGTAGATGCTTCAAAAAGTTCATGGAAATGGAATTAAAATACTTTCAATATTTATTTATTTGAAAGGCAGAGTTACACAGGGAGAAAGAGAGATCTTCATCTGCTGATTCACTCCACAAATGGCCAAAATGGCTGCGGGTGAACCAGGCCAAAGCCAGCAGCCAGGAACCTTTTCAGGGTCTCCCATGCAGGTGCAGAGACCCAAGCACTGGACATCTTCTACTACTTTCCCAGGTGCATTTGCAGGAAGCTGGATCAAAATCCGAGCAGCTGGGACTGGAACTAGCACTGATATGGGACACCAGTGTTGCAGTTGGCAGCTTAACCCACTATGCCACAGCACTAGCCCCTGAATTTCAGATTGTTGCATCAAAATAAACTTACCTTTTAATTCCATCTCTTAACAAGCATTTTGAAGTATACTTGAATACCCAAAAGAATGGAAAGCAGGGATTCAAAAGAGACATGTACACATCTAAGTGCAAAGCAGTGTGATTCACAATAATCAAAAGGAAGCAGCCTGAGTACCCATCAACAGCTGCATGGGGAAACAAGATGTGGTCAGTATTAGTCATCCTTAAAAAGGAAGGAAATCCTGACACATGATACAACACCAATGAACTTGAAGATGTTATGCTAAGTGAAAGAAGATGGTCACAGGACAAATGTTGTGTAACTCCTATGAGATCCAAAAGGAGTCAAATTCAAGCAAACAAAGTGGCATGGGGTGGGGAGAGGAAGGAGGAGTTATTGTTTGTCGGGTTTTAAGATGCTCCCCATTTTTTAAAGCTCCAATAACCTGTAGCAGATTCTAGAAATCAGTACCATGGCTTAGGTACAGAATTCACTGATAAGCTCAGGCCTTATCACTCCCTATGCTGGAGTGGAGGGATCTGCCATGTTTTACTATAGAGACTAGGAGAGGGAGTGTGGTGTCCAAGGCCAAATGGAGAGAGAACAGAAATGTATGTATCCATTCAGTCCCTCGTCTGTACATTTCCTAGTGTCTTTTCTGGTTCAGTCATTGGGTTCCATGTGAAGACAGAAGATTACCATGGCCAGGGCCTCAGCCAGCCCTGGAGAAACACGGTCTTGTTCAGGGAGACACACAGACATATGAGGGTGCTTCAAAAAGTTCAGGGGGCCAGACATTTAGCATAGTGGTTATGACACTGCTTGGGATGCCCACGTGCCATACCAGAGTGCTGGGGTTCAAGTCCTGGCTCCTCTCCTGATTCCAGCTTCCTGCCATTGTACACCCTGAGAAGCAGCAGGTGATGGTTCAAGTGAATGAGTCCCTGGCATAAGTGTGGGAGACCTGAATCAAGTTCCTGGATTGTGGCTTCAGCCTGACCCAGCCTCAGGAGTTGCATGTATTTTAGGAATGAACCAGCATATAGAAGATTCTCATTCTCTCTCTCTCTCTCTCTCCCCCCCATATATATATATATGTGTGTGTGTGTGTATATATATATATCTGCTTTTCAAACATCATAATTTTAAAGTCATAGAAAAATGGGACTAAAAGATAAGTTTGTTTTTGTATTAAAAAAATAAAATCCATATATACAAGGGGGTCTTCAAAAAGTTATGGAAAAGACAAATTATGAAAAATCCATGCATGGATTTCAAAAATTTTTTGCAGAAAAAAATAAACTCCTTTATTTCCATTTTTTCATGAACCTTCAAGGTGGTATAACACAAGGTGATCGATGCTGTAAGATACATGTACAGTTAGTCCCATGGTCTCTGTTCCACAGCATCCAGGGACTGGGTTTCTATTTATCCTTGCGATTTCTCTGACAGCAGAGTCTGCTTATGGATCTGAGTAAATTAGCTATCAAACGTGGCCCCAGGAGTTCATGAAAACTCCTGAAAGAGTGTGCTGTAGCCTTATGTCGCCAAGTATTTGGTAAATGGTTGCATTAGCCTTTGACTCATTTTGGCTGCCAGACTGCATTTGAGAAAAGAGAAAGAATGCCTGATGTCCATTAATTCAGTTTTCTGGGGCTGCCATAACAAAGCACCACACCCTGAGTGGCTTTGAATGACCCAAGGGCACTTTCCCAGGGTTCTGGAGGCTGTGGGTCTGATACCAAGCTCAGCAGGACTGGCTCCTTCCAAGGACTATGGGAAGCAATCCGTTCCTGGCCTCTCTCCTAGTTCCCGCTGGTTTCCTGGCAGTCTGTGGGGTCCCTGGCTTGTGAACACCCCACCCTGATCCCTGCCTTCAATTTCATATGGCATTCTGTGCCTACATCTGTTACAAATCCCTCCTTTTCGTAAGGACCTCCTCCATATGGGATTCTGGTCCACTGTGCTCCAGTATAAACTCATCCTAACTTACCACCTAATAACCTCTTCCCAAATAAGGTCACAGTCTGGAGTCCTGTGGGTCACATTTTAACCCAGAAATCTGAGGGTGAGGGGACACAATGCAGCCTAGGCAATGCCTGTCCCCGCTCTGCTCTGTCTTCCTTTCTGTACACAAGTTTGGAAAGCATCTTGATAGAGGAGATGGAGGAAGAGGAACCTCACCTTGTGATGCTGTGCGTGAAACAGAATGGCCCATGTCTGGGATTGCCCTCCATACATTGGCTTGAAAACTAGACATTCCACATTAGGAACAAACCCTAATTATCATGAATGTTGCTTTAAAAAAAGGGGGGGGGGGCAGGCATTTAGCCTAGAGGTGAAGACATTTGTGAGGAGTGCTTTGATTGGATTCCCAGCTCAAACTTCTGACTCCAGTTTTCTGCTAAAGCAGAGCCGGGGAGGCAACAGCTGATGGCTCAGGTACTTGGGTCTCTGCCACCCACATAGAACAGCCAGGTGGAATTCCTGGCTCCTAATTTCTGTCTGGCTCATCCCTGCCGTTGCAGGCATTAGAGAGTGAACCAGTGAATGGGAGTGCTCGTGAATGCTCTCAAATAATTTTAAAAATTAAGAAGACAAACCATGTTTGGACTGAAAAGGACAGGAGGTTGTCAGGATAGAAGACACATGAAAACATACCAAACATCGGGGTAAGGTAAAGGTTTATTGTCAGCCAACAAGGCTGCCTCTCCATGCATAAGAGAAACTGCACCCTACACTAGAAGAATGGATCTTATATAGTTTTAGTAGAAATGAGGGAGCGAGAACAGTAAATTCCACTGGATAGGGTGAGGGTAGCGTGTATGATTGGGCTGTCCAGTCACCTGATTTCTGGTAAGTCAGGCTGGGCTTCTGAAATGGCACCTCACATAAAACAGCACTGGTTTCACTAATATTCCCCTCTTTGTTTTTATAAAGCAAGTGTTGTATGGGAGGGGTGGAGGAACAGTAATCTGTCTTCTAGAGTTACTTCCTGCTGACGTGGAACAACGAGTTACTCTCTGCTGGCATGGGGTGATATCTTAAGCCCATAGTCTCTTAGGTGGGGAGTTGAGTAAATCCCGCTAGCAGCATTTGGTTGATAGCCTGGTTGGTGAAGGTTCTGGTTCATTCCATTATCACCTCCTATAAGCACTTAAACAGGCACAGTAGTGTAAAAGCCAGGGTAAGAATAGCAGCCAATGGTTTTAGGAGTGTCATTAACCAAGTGGTGAGGGAACTCCATAGGGAGGAAGAGAGGAGAGACTCCCTGGACTCTAGGGCAGACTCTTTAATAGATGTGGCAATTTGTTGGAGTCTTTTAACATTTTGTTCTACCTGACCCAATTGATTAACATAATAGTAACATTGGTCTCCCAGAAAAACACAAGTTCCCCCTTTGTCAGTTGTTATAAGGTCTAGAGCTTGTGTATTTTGTAGCCCTACATGAGCTAGTGAGTTGACCCAATTTTGAAGGCCCACGCATCTGCCAAAGTTTCAATGGATCTGGTGACCTCCTGTTGGAGTTGTTGGAGTTGTTCTTGAAACCAGTTAATAGACATAACATTATTGCCTAGAGCAGTTCCGGGGATCACCACCAAAGGGAGGGAGGCTGCAAAGCTGATTTGGAATCAGTCTTGGTTGGACCAAGACTGGGAGAAAGATTGCTCATCTCTTGAGGGTAGAGGGATTAGTCTGTAAAAGAAACTGAGTAGTCATATAAAGCAAGGTGGGGAGAAAGGATCACAGTACAGATGGACTGGGCATAGAACCGTTGATACAAGGGTATAGGGTCTGATTACAGAGGAATGAAGCCCCAGGTGGGCTAGAGAAGGAAGCGATGGAAGTGATGGTTATATTGATAGCACAGATAAGGTCATTGGGTTGTTTTGTCATTTTGGTGGCCCAACACATTGTATATTGTCCTCTAGAATGTAGGGGAAGGTGACCAATGACTTTTTTTTGAGGATTGGGGTACAGGAGTTTGTAGAAGCAGAAATATTAGTGAGTAGGGTAGCTGCAATGGGAGGTTTCTGAAGTGGAGTGCATATAAAGCATTGTTGTTGGTAAAGGGCTGAGGGTAAAGTATAATTGGATAATTGGTAGAGTAGGGTGAGAGATTGGTGAGTTGCAGCCAAGTTAATGGGGATTTGGGTTAATTAGTTGGGACAAGCATTTAAAGGACTCCTTTAAAATATTGACCACCATATCTATGTGGGCTGTCGGAAGCTGGGTGTAAGCCCTAATAATTTTTTTGGCTCCATGGGGATCTTGCATGTTAGAACCTATATATAAGGTGACAGATCCTTCGACTCCATCTTGCCAAACCTGAACATTTAGGGGTAGGTTATAGTGAAAGTTAAAAAAGGTTGGACCTGATATTCTGTTTTTGCCAGTGACATCCAACTTACAGTATTTTCATCTAGGGGTAGGACCTTAGAGAACTGTTTCCCTGGGAGGCCGTACCTGGGGTCAATATAGCAGTATTTATAGGGCCATGATGAGCAACCTTTCCAGTGAGCATCATTACATGATCCTGTGTTGTCCTTAGTGAGGCAGAGATAAAATGGTTCTCTTGCAGATCCACATAAAGAATGTCTAGTCCAACAGCTGTGTGAGCAGATCTGAGCAAAATCAAAGTATAAAATAATAGGGCCTGTACAGCCCTTGATGGGGCAGAAGGTGGAGTTAAGTAATTTAGCAGGAGGGAAAGTGGTGTAAATCTGGAATTGCCATGTGTAATGTGTTCTTGGGGTGAGTGCAAATGTAGGACAGACACAAAAGAGCAGGGGGATGAGATTATTGGGAAATTCAGCGTGATGTACAGAAGAGGGAGTGAGACTATAAGAGAAGGTATGGAAAGGTGTAGATCTCAAAGGGAGTGAGGGTTCCCTGGAGGTGTAAATCTTTAATATCTGAAAGGAGCTGGGAAGGATGGATGGACAAGGATTGTGTTTGGAACTCCTCCCACAGAAGCTGTAGGAAGTGAGGGTAATGGTGTAAGAGGGAATCGGTACTTATCAAGCAATGGAAATGATGGGTTGCCAGGTGGTCACTCTTTCTCAGAGGCAGGTTCATTAAGTGCCAGAGGGCCCAAGTCTTTGGGTACCATTGGTAGTGGAACTTGAGTCACAGTAAACTTGGCTGTGAGTGGCCCTGTGGGAACATTAAGGGGAGAGGGAATATTTAAGGTGGGTGAAGTGGACCCAGTGGGGGATTCCCTGTAACTTTGAGGCTATAGGAGTAGTGAGAATCACCCGGTAAGGCCCAGTCAACTTGGCCTGAAGTTTAGTGGGAGCAGGGGGCGAGGAGGGGTGTGAAGAGGACAGGAAGGCTTCGCCTAACACTGTAATAGGAGGGAAACTGTCTGAGGCAGTTGGACCTGGAGCCAGGAAGTAGGTATCTGTATATTTCCATAACTCTGCCTGGAGATATCAGAGGAGAGGCAAAAGTAAATGGGGTGGTAGGAGTGGAGATTGAGAGTTTATTGTCAGAGGAACCAAAGGATGTCCATACATCAGTTCAAAAGGCAAAATAATGAGAGGTTTTTTTGGAAGGGCCCTCATACAGAGCAGAGTAGTTTAGTCCAGTCCAAGTGAGGCTCAAGGGAGAGCTTGGTCAGAGTACTTTTCGTGTACAATTTACCCTTTTCACTTTGCCTGAGGATTGGGGATGGTAAAGGATGTGGAAATGCCTGGGGGTGTAAGTGCCTTGGGAAGTAGTTGAGTTACCTGTGATGTAAATTCAGGACCATTGTCTGACTGGAGAGAGCTGGGGACTCTAAAGTAGGGAATAATCTCTTGAAGTAGGATTTTGGAAACTGCTAGTGCCCATTTGTTAGTAGCTGGGAAGGCCTCAACCCACCCTGAGAAGGTATCTACCATTTCCAAGAGATATTGAAAGTGCTGTACTCTAGGTACATGGGTAAAGTCAATATACCAGAGGCCAGGTGTCCTCTGGCCTGATGGGAGGGAAAGGGTGGAGGGCAGAGATTAGAGTTTGGGTTTTTGTTTTAACATATAGAACAAGAAGAGGTGAGTTGTTGGCGATATTTGGTATCTTCTGGTGAGAGAGGAAGAGATTGTTAAACAATAATAAAGAAGAAGTATGGGAATGAAACAAATGGTGGAGACAGAATAAGATAGCCTGAGTGGAGGGCTGTTGGGATAGTTGGTCTTGTGGACAGTTTGTCAGAATAGCAGATGAAGCAGAGAACGAGATAGAGGAAAAGGAAGACAGTGCCACCTGAAAGACCGCCTGGTCTGCTCTGTTGTGACCGGCAGTGATGGCAGAGGTATCAGCCTTATAGTGAACAGGTCTGATTTCTGTTGGAAGACAGGCTGCCTCCAGGAGAGAGGTTATACAAGTAGCTTTGGAGATGGTTGTCTACTTAGTGGTAAGAAGGCCCCTTTCTTTCCAAATTGCTGAGTGGGATAGGAGGATGTGAAACACATATTTTGAGTCAGTTTAAACAGTGATAGTTCTATTTTTTGCCAGTATGAAGGCATGAGTTAGACCATAGAGTTCAGCCTGTTGATTAGTAGTATTGAAAGGGAGTGGTTCTGCCTCAACTATACTGGTGGTAGATAACACAAAAGATGGAGCTACCATCTGTGAACCAGACTAGAGTAGGGTTAACGAGGGGACCCTCTTGGATGTTTGAGAAATGAGGTAGTGTGTGTTTGATAGACTCAATGTAGGAGTGAATAGGAGCCATGTCATCCGGAGGGGGAGGGGAAGGGAGAAGAGTAGTAGCTAGGTTAAGGAGAGGACAATGTTTAAAAGTGAGGGTCTTCAATTAGTGCCACCTGCAGGTCCAGAATGCGAGGTGATGGGAGAGACTGGAGGCCCTTGTAAGTCAGGAGTTCTGATAGATAGTGTGAGTAAAGAATGGTAAGTAGTGAACTGAAAGTGAGTTTTTTGACCCTTGTATGAGAACTACTGCTGAAGCTGACACCCATAAACAGAATGCCCAACCCTTGATGGTGGGGTCTAATGTTTTTGAGAGATAGGCTACAGGAGCAAAAGAGGGACCAACTTGATGGCCAAGAACTCCCAAGGCTGTTTCTTGGTTTTCAGTGACATAAATGAGGTAGGGCTATGTGATGACTGGTAAAGTAAGGCAAGGGCCTGTTGATGCTGAATAGCCTGTTGGAGCTTATGGTATTGGGAGGTGACTGGGACTATGAGAGGCTCTTGGAGGGATCCTTTTGTGGCTTCATACAGTGGTCAGGTTAAAAGAGAGAAGTTTGGAATCCATGAGCATAGGAATCCTGCCAGGCCTAGAAAATAAAGAATTTCTTCTTTGGTAGAAGGAGGTGGGAGGTTAGTTATGATACACTTTCTGTCTACAGCGACAGCCTTGTGGGTGGGAGTGGGAAGTACACCAAGATAGATCACCTTAGATAAGCAAAGTTGTGCCTTGGTGAAGATTACCTGGTAACCTCTGGCTTATAGGAAGTTGAGGAGAGTAGCAGTCTGTTGTTAGTGACCTATTTTTGAGGGGTTGCAAAGGACAAAGTCATTGACATCCTGGAGAAGAAAGGAGGAAGATAGGTCCAGGGCACCTAGATCATTGGCCAAGGTCTGACTAAACAGGGTGGGGCTATCCCAGAACCCCTGGGAGAGTACAGTCCAGGTCAGTTGTGTGAAGACTTGGGTATCAGGATCAGTCCATGTGGAAGCAAATATGTTTTTGTGTTAGGATGTAGAGTGATGGTAAAAAAAAAAAGTGTCCTTTAGATCAAGGACAGAGAAGTGAGATGTGGATGCAGAAATAGAGGAAAGGAGAATGTATGGATTGGGAACCACCAGACATATGGGTACTACCATTGCATTAATGGAAGGGTCCACTAGGCTTTTTAACAGACAAATAGGGGTGTTAAATAGGGAGTTAGTCTTGTATAGCAGGCCCTGGTGGAGGAGTTTGGAAATTATAGGGTTTAGATGTCAAAGCCTAGAAAGAGTTAGGGGGTATTGTGCTGGAAGGAAATGTGGAGGCGACTTATAACTCTATCTGGATGGGAGGATGGTGGGCTGCCACCATAGGATAACTGGTGTCCCATAGTCAGGGGTTGACAGTGGACAGGAGTCCTAAGGTAGGCAAGGTGGCAACTTCTTGAGAGAGAAGTAGCAAAAAGGGATGTGAAGGTGGGCTGGAGGATGGGGCCAATGGCCGGAGAGTGAAAACCACCTGAGCACCAAACTGATAGAGCATGTCTCTTCCCAAGAGGGTTACAGCACTGAGGTACAACCAGAAAAGAGTGGGAGAAGTGCGTTATGTTAATATGCAGAGTAGGTTGAGTCTGTAGGGGTCTGTGAGGTTTTCCCTCCACCCTGACTGTGGAGGTTGAGGCAGCAGAGGTGGGTCCTGAATATTGGGTAAAGACCGAGAAGGTTGTCCCTGTATCAGTAAGAAAAGAAATTGGCCTATCTGCTACCCTTACAGTTACCCTGGGCTCCTACAGAGTGATGGCCATAGACAGGCAGCAGGAGTCTAGGCTCCTTCAGTCCTCAGTGGCCAGCTCTAGAAGGTCAGGGAGAGGGAGATAGGTGGAAAGGATGGCCTACTGACTAGCTGGACAAGAGGATAGTCCACCCCTGAGTGACCCTTCTGGCGACATTTAGGGCAAGGACCCGGTGGGTCTCTGAGGTTGGGACACATTCTGGCCCAGTCGCCCATTTGGCCACACTTGAAGCACAAACCCAGAGGATCCCTGTGGTCAGCAGGGTTACTGGTGGCAGCAGGTTGCTGGAAAGCCTTGGCCAGCATTTGGAATTTTGTCTTTGGGCTCTCTCATCCCTCCCAGTGTATACTTTAAAGGCCACCTCCGGGGTTTCTGCCTGCAGAGTTAGTGGGCCCTTTTTGAGCTGCTTTGTCTTGATATCAAGGAAACTTTGAGCAAAGAAATGATTCATGAGAAGGTTACAACCATTGGGAGACTCTGGATCTAGGTTGGTATATTGGAGGAAAGTCTGTGTGAGGCACTGTAAAAAGGCAGAAGGATTTTCTTTTTTATCTTTGATAACTTCTCCCAGTTTATCATTATTTGAAGCCTTTCTTGTGGATTTTTTGAGGCCAGCTAATAAGTAGATAATGAAATGATTTCTGGCTGTTATGCCATCGGGAGAGTTGTAATTCCAATTGGGATCCTGTTCTGGGACCACATCTGCTCCTATGGGATGGGTGGGGTCATTTTTTAAAAGATTTTATTTATTTATTTATTTGAGAGAAAGTTACAGACAGTGAAAGGGAGAGACATAGAGAAAGGTCTTCGGTCTGCTGGTTCACTCCCCAGTTGGCTGCAACGGCCAGAGCTACACCGATCCGAAGCCAGGAGCTTCTTCCGGTCTCCCACTCAAGTGCAGGGGCCCAAGGACTAGGGCCATCTTCTAATGCTTTCCCAGGCCATAGCAGGGAGCTGTATTGGAAGAGGAGCAGCCAGGACTAGAACAGGTGCCCATATGGGATACCAGCGCCACAGGCAGTGGAATAACCTACTGTGCCAGGACACCAGCCACAGGCAGGGTCATTTTGATGGGTCTCAACAGCATGGAGACAGGCCTATTCCCAAACTGGCCTTTGCTCCTGCAGAAGGAGGGTGTTGGAGAGAATCATAAAGACAGCATGAAAAGTTAGGTCCTATGACTGGATTAAATATTGAAACTCCTTGATGTACGACATTGGGATACAGGTGAAGGAGCCCAGGTTTTTTTTGGTTTTTTGTTTGTTTGTTTGTTTGTTTTGATTTGTGAGAGGTCAGCAAGTGAGAAAGGAATGTGGAGCCTGACTGTGCCCTCCGCCCCCACCAACTCTCAGAGGGGTAACATGGGAGCAGGCCTGCTAGCTGCCACACAAGAGTGAGTGATCTGGGGACTGGGAACAGGAAAAGGGGGGGTCAAGGGTATGAGGTGGCTGTAGCTAGGCAGGGACAGGTTGTTGGCTCAGCAGAACCAGGGAGAGTGAAAGTTGCAGAGACAATGGGGTTTGATAAGGCAGAGGGAGTGGGGATCAGTGGGGAGTAGAATGGATGTCATGCCCTGGAATTCCTGAGCAGGAGGGGGAAGTGTTGGTGAGATAGTGAGAGCCGGAGCAGATGGTGCCAGAGTGGGCAGTAAGTCTAGAGATTGATGAGTGGGAGGTGACTGTGTCGGGGTCTGAGCAGGGAGTGGTTGAGCTGGTGCCTGTGGTGGACGGCAGTAAGGGCGGGGCTCACCTGCAGGGTTGAACATAGAACAAAAGGGCTTTGGTTCTGAATATTTAGTGGGAACCTTGGTGGCTAAGAGGACCTGAGCCAGGTAACATGAAGTGCAGAGAGAAGTTTAGGCCAGAGATAAAGTAAAGCCTGTACATAGAGAATCTCCTTCCACTTTCCTGAACACTCACAGAAGTGGTAGAGATCCTGAATAATGTCAGGGTTGAACATGCCATTAAGCAGCCATTTGGACTGGTTGTTGAGGTTATACTTGGGCCCATCTGATCACAAAGAAAGATGAGGATGTTGCGTTTGAGGTCTGGAGACAATTCCGGAGGAACAAGATTATTTAGGAGAATCGGATGGAAGGCGGGTTGAGGAAGCTCCCATCATGACCTGTAGAGGTCAGGCTGGCACATAGCAGGTGTCCCCGAGATCATATCAGTCCAACAAGGAGAGTAAGGGAACAGAGGGTGTGGGTTGTCACCCACACCCACTGGAGCCCAGGGTGTAGAGTCCATAGGAAGGAAACAGGTTGAGTTGTCACACACACCCACTTTTGCCCAGGACACAAAGTATGTAGAGGCACGAGGCCATAGGAGTTGTGGTGCCTGGGACCAGGACTTTGGGGGTGAAGTCACATAGAACCACAACCCATAGAAAGTTGCAATGAGACGACCCTCTGCCCACCCTGTCTTACCTCATAAATTTTGAAGAGCCAGTGTGGATGGAGACCAGAGTGTTTGGTGGTGAAGGAGGAGCTCCAGGGTGGTTTTGTGGTTGGCAGGAATCCAGATTCCCGAAGCAGCTCAGATCTCCAAGGAGAGAGCAAGGTTGATGGGAGAGCCTAGATCCAAGTCACAGCACCAATGAAAGGAAAGGCCACCACAGAACACACCAAACACCAAACACAGAGTAAGGGAGAAGGTTATTGTTGGCCAACAAGGCTGCCTCTCCACGCACAAGAAAAACAGCACTCCACACTAGAAGAATGGATCTTACATAGTCCAGCAGAAATGAGGGAGTGAGAACAGTAAATTCCATTGGATAGAGTGAGGGCAATGTGTATGATTGGGCTGTCCAGTCACCTGATCTCTAGTAAGTCAGGCTGGGCTTCTGAACTGGTGCCCGAGGCTTAAGGTGGCACCTCAGATAAGACGGCACCAGTTTCACCAACAGGTGTTACCCCAGAACAAGGTGAAGATTGCACAGCCTTGTCAGTGCAGTGTTGCTCTGCCATGTACTGCTCTGTAGATGTCTTTGTAAACAGTGCACTCATGCTGGTATAAAAGATACAAAAGAATACCTAGCAGGTGATCCTTGTACCTTTTTAGATTTAAAAAAATTCACAAACAGAAATCCTATTTAATTCTTCCCACAACCTAATGGGTTGTTGTGTGTCACCTCTGGGGTGAGATCAGTTCGTAAATAACCCTCCTCTAATCAAACACACGTGCTTTCCCTCCTCTGTTCCCTTATCCTGACATTCACCCTCAGCATGAATGCCTTTCCCACCTCTCCAGTCCTCACCCATGGTCCAGCCACGCCCCGTGTCCCCTGTCCCTGAAGAACCTGCCCTGAGCAACCATGGTCCTTATCATGTGAGCACCTTGTGTGCCAGTTAATCCATAAAACTTGGGCCAGCTCTTGTTTCCCAGTGTTTGTTAAGCTTAGATCTCTCTTAGTTGCTTGGATCTTTCTTAGTTACTTTTTTATTCTTTGTCTTTCTTGAAATTTATTGCTGGTTCCATAATGGCTCCATAATAGTTCTAAAATAGCTGTCTTTTAATTAATCCATTGAATGAATTACTCCTTTTTAAATTATATTTTCAAAATGCTTAAATTTAAGAAAACAAAAAGTAGGAAAAATTAAAATCACAACAGCCCCACATCACCATTCATTGTTGATATGTATTTTCCTTCTTTTTAATTTGTTTCCTTTACATTGCTGTGATCAGCTGTACTTTTGTTGGTTCCTTGACTGCACTCAACACAGACGTTTCAGTATTTTGTCACAGTGGTGGCAGCAGCCGCTGGTTCCATGATTTAGTTTGTGCCAGCCCAGCCTATGGGGAACAGGGCCTGGAATGCTGCCCACATCCTGCCTGGTGTGGGCCAAAACCTTCCCAGAGGAAGGGGCACTTGTGTTGCATAAAGCTGCCATCTGCCTGCGGGTTGCCCAATGCAGGTGAAGCCTTAGTCAAATTCCCCCGCTCAAAGGCGGTGCCTTTTCCTAGTTGGACAAAGCGCTTTCTAGAATAGCAGTGGATTTGTGCATGGCTCCCACCAAGTGGACACCCCATGGCGTGCTTGGCCTTTGTTTTCTTAGATAGATCAGCTTTTCCAAAGTCATGTGTTTTAGGGTCTAAGTTCTCTTGGAAGCTGTCTCCATGGTCTCTCTTGAAGTAAGGAATTAAAAAAGGAAAGTACAAGGAACTGTCAGATTGGAAAACACCACGTGGAATGTAAAGACTAACAGCTCTGGGTTCTGAATGGTAACAAACAAGACATTAAGGTTATCCTCTAGAAGGGCTGAACAGCTACGGTTTCCATACTCACGCTTCAGGGCCTCATGAGGGCAAGGGGTGCAGGGTGCTTGCTTTCAAAATGCCCTCTAACTCTGCCCTTGGCATTCCAGAATGAGTGTGAGTGCAAGAGAGGGTTTCGAGGAAGTGGCATCGACTGTGAACCAATCGTTTCTTGCTTGGAGCAAGCCAGCGTATGTCATCCACTGGTGAGTTATATCACTTCTTTTTCATGACTTTTTTTTTAACTTTTATTTAATAAATATAAATTTCCAAAGTACAAATTTTGGATTATAGTGGCTTTTCCCCCCATAACCACTCTCCCAGCCACAACCATCCCATCTCCCACTCCCTCTCCCATCCCATTCTTCAAGATTCATTTTCAATTATCTTTATATACAGAAGATCAATTTAGTATATACTAAATAAAGATTTCAACAGTTTGTACCCACACAGAAACACAAAGTATAAAGTACTGTTTGAGTACTAGGTATGCTATTAATTCGCATAGTACAACACATTAAGGATAGAGATCCTGCGTGGGGAGTAAGTGCACAGTGACTCCCGTTGTTGATTTAACAATTGACACTCTGGTTTATGGAGTCAGTAATCACCCGAGGCTCTTGTCATGAGCTGCCAAGGCTATAGAAGCCTCTTGAGTTCTCAAACTCCGATCTTATTCAGACACGGCCATAGTCAAAGTGGAAGTTCTCTCCTCCCTTCAGAGAAAGGTACCTCCTTTTTGGATGGCCCGTTCTTTCCACTGGGATCTCACTCATGCACATCTTTCATGACTTATTTTTAAAAACACTTGTGAAAGAAATAGGTTAGTCCTAGTCTGGGCCTGGTGATGAACAGAATCTCTCCTTCCTCCAAGGGGAGCGCCTAAGCAGAATGTGAGTAGTCCTCCCAACTTTCATCCCAGGGCTCACAGGAACTGACATGATTGCCCGATAAAATACAGAGTTCCCAGTTAAATTTGGATTTCAAATAAGCAGCAATCTTTCAGCACAGGTGAGTCCCAAATATTGCATGGGACAACCTTACATTAAAAAGTCCTCATCATTTATCTGAAACTCAAATTTATCTGTGGAGTCCTGTATTTTTTTAAATTTCTAAATGAGGTGGGAATGAAGAGATTTTCATTGGGATTAAATAAGAGTGCACCGAACAAGCAGGCAGAAGCCCATCTTCGCCGCATTCGGGGTCCAAGCTGCTACATTCATATTCCAGCCCTAAATTTGTGGCTCTCGCCGCAGAGGGAGTCTGTGGCTGCCGAGATGTCACGTTAGGAAAGCAAAGCGCATCTCCTGTCTTGGTTTCACCAGGCGACCTGTCAGCTTGCCGCGCCGGGTTTCTGGAGCTGTGTCTGCCGGGAGGGCTATGAAGGCGACGGCCTCCTGTGCTATGGAAATGCAGCGGTGGTAAGTCCTCAGCGACGGGACAGATGAGGAACGCGAAGCCCAGAGGGAACACCAGCCCCTTAGCTGAGAAGCCTGTAAAGCATCCCTCTGCATGTCATTGGCTCCAGGAGAAGTTATGGGCAGCAAGTAGCTCCTCCCAGGGGCTTGCCGCTCTGCGGGCTAACTCTGATCTGGTACCTTCTGGGTGCCGAGTAGTTCTGAGGTCTCTTTCTTGGCATTCTACTACCTAGCCTCTGCCCAGAGCTCTTGGCTCTCCTGTCTAGTTTGGTGCCTGGGGACCCAATGCACCTGTGCCTGCCTCCATCTTTGGGTACATGTGCATGCATGTGAGTGTGAGTACCTTCTGTTTACCAGGCACACATTTGTGCATGTACATGTCTTTGTGCGAACACATTTGAGTAGCGTGCACATGTGCATGTCTGAGTACCTTCTGTGTACAAGGCCCACCGCTGTGCATGCATGTGTGCCTATAGGAACCATTTTGCATACCACGCAGCAGCGCCCTCATTAGCCTCCCAGCCGCCCTCTGAGGGTGGGGTTATGGTTATGCCTATTTTCCAGGTGTGGAAACTAAGGGGCTAAGCAGACTTGCCTAGGCTCCCTCGGCCTCAGAGTGAGGGACTCAACCCTTAGCTTAACCCCAAGCACTTGAGCTCCAGCATGGACTACTCCACCTGTACTCACATAGCAAGCACCGTAGCTCATCACTCACTGTGTTCAGTTCCCTGCAGTTTGGTTTCTGCCTCTCTTCCTTCTGAAAAGCTCCAGCCCAGCAATCCCTCAGGACCCAGCGCCCATCCAAACGGGCACTTCGCCCCCGGGCTCCTTCCTGGAGCTGCCCTGCACCTCGGACCTCGCCCTCCCACCCACTAGGGGTCTCCTCACCCTTCACCGTTGCTGTTTGTTCTTCTCACCACATTGGGCCAAGGGGCCATCTCCTGACACCAGATCATGGAGCACAGACTCTAGAATGTTCTCCCACTGTCCATGGGCCACATTTTCTGAAACTCTAATTTCACTGGGTCCCTCTCTTCCTGCGACAAACAAGATGAAGTCCACATGCTCAGCCTTGAACCCCAGCTGCCTTCGCACTTCACTCAACAGTGCTCTCCTGGCTTACCTGTCACTGTCCCAGCTCCACACCTGCCCAGGTTCCTCAGTCCCCGAGGCCCAGCCTCTTACCTCAGTTCACATCCAGCACAGGCCTCCACCCCCCTAAACTGCCCCTGCAGGGGGTGCGCAGACATCTCAGCTCTTGTACTTACTCACTTACCCAGAAGTGTTCTTCTTAGCATGTGTGTACTAACTTATTCAACAACCTCAAGTATTTTCTAAAGGAATTGGGACAGTTCTGATGTGCATCATCTTTATATAAGTTGTGTGTACTTGCTATTGCCATTTATTGAAGCATTTAATATAGTTTTAAGATAATCTTGCATGCATGAATGTACTTCATTTTCATATCTAAATAGATTAGGCTCTTGGGCTCTCAGTGAGGTTATGCTGCTTACCTAAGATCACACAGGAAGTAGACAGCAGACTCAGGAATGGAACCCAGTCTTGTTTGACTCCAAGTACAGGGCTTTCTTTTTTTATTATTTTAACCCTGTCACACCTTCACGTGTCACTGGGCCACTGGCAATGTTGTTATCTTTTCAAGCCTTCATTTCCCCGAAATAACTGCAAGCTATATAAGAGCAGAAGGCGTTCATATCTTACATCCTCCCTTCACACTACCCCAAGCCAATGGTGGCAGTTCAATATATATGTTAATAAGTTCTACAGAAAAAAAAAATTCAACAGCAAGTCAATTAGAAATAAGTGTGGCTTAAACTGAGGCTTTCCTACAGCATGACAGCCTCGATTTCAAGCCCTTTAAAACATTAACACCTCTATTTCTCTCACCTATGAACTGGAGCTTTTATTTTCCCCATTTTATAGATGGGAAAACTGAGGCCCATTAAGTAAGTTGGTGAAGGAACAAGGAAATGGTGGAATGAAAACCCAGCAGGCTGAGTCCATGCTCCAAGCTGCTACTCAGCATTGGCTCTGAAAGGGACTGTAGGTTGGGCTTGGTGACCCTACAGAGAGGCTGTGTGGCCAAGCTCTTGTAACCAGAACTCTGGTTCTGGGTCTTTGCTTCAGTCGAAGTTTCTGGAGTTCTTTGAGTACAGACGATACTCAAGCCCCCTGTGAGTAAGAGAATAGGAAGCTCCAGCGACACAGAACTCCAGTTTGCTGGGCCCCCGCTTCCCTGGGACATCAGCGAGGCTGGCAGGAAAGCACGCCCAGCCCCAGGGTGGTGACGTGGGGTGTCACAAAGCCCCTGCAGCTCCGCATCTCACTGTTCATTCTTCTCGCTCTACCCACCCGCCCTTGCCGATATGAATAAGGAACTGTCGTTTCTCTCGGAGGCAGCAGTGTTTAACCAATGGATTCATGTGAGTACCTTTGCTGGGACTTAGGATTGGGGATGCACACTATTTTTGGAAACTTGGGCTGTGTATAATAGTGAAACTCCAGCTGGGAAGGGGGGAGAGCCACCGTCCCGAGCGGCTGCTCTCAACCCTGAACACTCGTTGCAATCACAGAGAACACGTTTTATCAAATATCAGGTGTAGGTTCCCACTCCCAGAGACTCTGATTGGATTAGTCAGACATTTGCCTGGACATTAGTGTGTTTTAAAAGCTTCCCAGATGATTAGAATGCACCAGGGCTAAGAGCTCTCCTATCCGTTCAGATTCACATGGATGGCTTCATTCATCACGGACATCTTTCTTAAAAGGTTAACACAACTCACGTTGTGAATCACAAAGTTGAATCTGGATGTACTACTGCCATCTGGGAGATTGCGTGTGTGCTTAGCTTTCAGCCCGGTGCGTCCAGAGGCACTTACCCTTCACCCAAGAAGTACTGTGTTCAAGAATCCAAACCCCACCCCACCCAGCTGTCTGAATCTCTGTCGTCTTTGAAGGATCCAGGATGCCTGGCCCAGGCAACCATCATGACAAATAGTTTCTCCCTGTGAATAACTACAGGCCAAAGTAAGTCAGGCCTGGTCAGCACCCACTTGAGAATAGCTCCCGTCTCAGAGCCCCCATACAAGATGAGGGACCTTGAGCACCTGATTTCCACCCAAACTAATTGCACTTGACCTCACCCTACAAACAGAAGCTTGCCCTGTGATGTGGTGGACCCAGCTGTTACAGCTCACCAGAGCTGGTTATGCACACACACACCCCCCACTTCACTATTGGTGCTGTCATGTGGGTAGGAATAGGAGTATTTACACCGGAGGAATCGGCAAATACTACAAGTCGTGGCTTTTTTTCTTCTGAAAATCTGATCCTTAAACAGAAGCATGCTTCATCTTCTACCCAGAGCTGGTTCTTTAAAAAAAAAAAAAAAAAGATTGATTTATTTATTTGGAAGAGTTACGCAGAAAGAGAGAGAGCGTGCTCTTCCATCCCTTGGTCCACTCCCCAGTTGGCCGCAATGGCCAGAGCTGCACCGATCCAAAGCCAATAGCTTCTTCTGGGCCTCTCACGCTGGTGCAGGGGCCCTAGGACTTGGGCCATCTTCTGCTTTCCCAGGCCAAAGCTGAGAACTGGATTGGAAGTGGAGCAGCCAAGAACCAGCTCATGCTAGGGGACAAACGGGGCTTGTGTGCTTGGCAGAGATCATGGTCTCCCTATGGATGTAATTCCATGGCTACAAGGAAGACGTCAGAGGTTTATTTTCCCAAATCCACCTGCCCACTGAATGAAGCCTCATATTCCTTTGTGAGACACATTTCCTTTTATTTAAATGCCTGAGGCTTGTCAAAATGCAAATTTTCCTGATCAGGTCACATTTTGAGTCATTCTAAGTCCTTTGTACTTTGGCCTAAATGAAAAATAATCTTGATAGGAGTGTTTGTGTGTGTGTGTGTCCTCCCACATAGGATGCTGGCACTGCAGGCGGCGGCTTTACCTGCCACGCCACAGCACCGGCCCCAACCAGAGCTGGTTCTATAAACAAACATGAAAATTATGTAGAGTTTAATTTCTGGCCTCCAGGTCTTGCCCATGCTGTAGCTGTTCCTGCAGTCTCACCATCACCCTTACTCCGAAGACATCCAGGAATTCTCAAGTTTCTTTGCACATCTTTCTCTCTCTCTCTCTCTCTCTCTCTCTCTCTCTCTCTCTCTCTCTCTCTCACACACACACACACACACACACACACACTCCTATCAAGATTATTTATTTGATTCTTTATTTAGGCTAAAGTATAAAGGACTTAGAATGACTCAAAATGTGACCTGATCATGAAAATTTGCATTTTGACAAGCCTCAGGCATTTAAATAAAAGGAAATGTGTCTCACAAGGGAATATGAGGCTTCATTCAGTGGGCAGGTGGATTTGGGAAAATAAACCTCTGACGTCTTCCATGTAGCCATGGAATTACATCCCCAGGGAGACCATCATCCCTGCCAAGCACACAGCCCCGTTTGTCCCCTAGCATGAGTCAGACCTCTTTGTCTTCCTTCCATGTGTGATCCAGAATGCCTCTCTACAACCCATGCTGTCAGCCACGTGGAACCTCACCGTCCTTGTGCCATCCCAACAAGCTATCGAGGACATGGACCAAGATGAGAAGAGCTTTTGGTTGTCACAGAGCAATATTCCAGCCTTAATAAAGTAGGTATTATATATTCTATTGTTTGTGATATCTGGCTGACATCAGTGTGACCCTTCTGTAGAAGTTCAGGGTGGGGAAGCCACAGGGTCCTCCAGTCCATGGAGCTGCGCGTGTCCTGGTACTGCCCCTCCCCACCTCCTTCCCCCAGGACAGTAATCATCAGCAGTTACTGGCAGCCAGTTGTGAGCCAAGCACTGTTCCATCTGCTCTACATATAGCTTGTTTAAAGATTTCTTTATTTGAAAGAGTTACAAAGAGAGAGGGAGATACACACACACAGAGAGAGAGAGAGAGAGAGAGAGAGAGAGAGAGAGGTCTTCCACGTGTTAGTTCACTCCCCAGATGACTGCAGCAGCCAGGACTGTGTCAGGCCAAGCCAGGAGCTTCATCCCAGTCTCCCACATGGGTAGCAGGGGCCCAAGCACTTGGGCCATCTTCCACTGCTTATGCCAGGGCATTAGCAGGGAGCTGGATTGGAAGTGGAGCAGCTGGGACTCGAACCAGCGCCCAAATGGGATGCTAGCATCACAGGTGGCAGCTTTACCTACCATGCCATAATGCCAGCCCCTACATATAGCTTATTTACTCCTCTCCAGAGCCCTAGAGAACAGTATTTTAATTATTCCCACCTTACAGATGTAGAAACTGAGGCACAGGGCAGTTAATTAGCTAACTCAAGCCAAAGCTAACAACTGCAGGAGGAACTGGAGGTTTGAATATGGCTGTCTCACTCCAGAGCCTCTTCTCAATGCATGATGTTTAATTATAGCCCTTGTGGTCTGTTGTTTCAGGTACCATACGCTCCTCGGCACGTACGGAGTGGCAGACCTGCAGACCGTGTCGGCTTCTGATGCGCTCGCAACGTCTCTGCAGGGCCACTTCCTGCACCTGGAGAAGGTGGATGGGGTAAGAGAGCTCACAGTTTGCACCCAGTTGAAACGATGAGATCTTTGTTCACAAACATTTTTTTAAATGTTTGCATTATGATTGTTTCCAAACATGAACAAAACTAGAAAAAACCCTCCGTATGAGTGTCACCCAGCTGCAACAGTGATCAGTATGCCCAGAATCACACACACATCAGTCTATAGCACTGATCTTCTTCCTGCTGGTAGATCACAGGCTCCTTCCACTGGAAGCAGGCTTGTCTAAAAGGGCTGAAGGGTGTACAAGTTCACAACTCTTATTTTGATTTACAGTTAACTAAGAAGTTATTACTAATAACCTATTAATTGAGTCATTATAAATATATAATTTTCTATGAACTAAAGGTCAGTCAAATCTCTCTGGACACCTGCTATGAACCAGACATGAGTGTAGGTGCTAGAGATAGAGCAGTGCCCAAGGAAGAGCCCAGCCCTGGAGGTGCTCCCATCCTCTGGCACTTTCTACAATGCAGCAAGACTCAGATTCAGAGTTCCATGTGGAAGTCTGGCTGCCTGGCTGCCTATGGCAGGGTTTGTTTCAGCTAGGTAGGTAGGAAGATAGATAATTTGAAAATGCAGAGTTAGAGGGAGAAAAAAGGAGAAATCTTCCATCTGTTGGTTCATGCCCCAAATGTCTGCAACATCTGGGGCTGGGTAAAGCCAAATCCAGCAGCCTGGAACTTCATACAGGTCTTCCATGTGGGTGGCAGGGGCCCAACCACTTAGGCCTTCTTCCACTGCCTTCCCAGGCACATTAGCAGGCAACTGGATCTAAAATGGAGCAGCCAGTACTTGAGCCAGCACTCTGATGTACAATGCCAGTTTTGCAGGTTGCACCACAATGCTATTCCCATGTGGCAAGATTTTAAAGCTCTTTGGGGCCAGTGCTGTGGCACAGCAAGTAAAGCCAAGACCTGTGGTATCCCATATGGTGCTGGTTCAAGTCCCAGCTGCTCCACTTCCAATCCAGCTCCCTGCTAATGGCCTAGGAAAGCAATGGAAGATGGCCCAAGAGCTTGAGCCCCTGTTACCCACATGGGAGACCCAAAAGAGGCTCCTGGCTCCTGGCTTTGGATCAGCCCAGCTTGAGCCATTGCAGCCATTTGGGGAGTGATCCAGCAAATGGAAGATATTATCTGTCTGCCTCTCTCTCTCTCTCTCTCTCTCTCTCTCTCTGTCTCTCTCTCTCTCTCCCTCTCCCCCTCCCCCTCCCTCCCTTCCTCCCTCCCTTTCAAATGAATAAATAACTCTTTAAAAAATAAATACATGAAACTCTTTCTCTAAGTTTTACAAAATGGTATTGAAGAGTGCCCTGGGAAGTGACAACTGCTCTATCTGTGGACCATGGGCCACAGTCAAAAATGTTTGAGAATTATATTTCTGTTCCCTCTTAGTGGAAAACATTGTGGCTGTTAATCCCTAACTGTATGTGGTTCCTCAGATGATTTCTTTTATAAAGTAGGGAACAGTTATATAGGCTGCCATGGATTTTTTATATCACATTATGATAATTCTAGTGGCACTAGTATTATTTTCTACCAAGTTTTTTAAATCAAAATTGTATATAAAATGTGTAACATGATTTTCATATGTGTGTGTTCCTCATGAAATTATTAATATAGTAATGCTAATCAATTGATGTTTTAAACCATTGATTATCTTGGTAAGCATTAACTGAACGCTCCTATGACAGGTGTATCCTAGGTACTGTAGATCCAAAGATAAATTAATCAAGATCCACACTCCAGAGAAACTCACCAGAAAAGATGCCTTTTTTTATTTGACAGGTAGAGTTATAGACAGAGAGACAGAGAAAAAGGTCTTCTTTCCATTGGTTCACCCCCAAAATGGCCACTACAACAGGCGCTACACCGATCCGAAGCCAGGAACCAGGTGCTTCTTCCTGATCTCCCATGTGGGTGCAGGGCCCAAGCACTTGGGCCATCCTCCACTGCCTTCCAAGGCCACAGCAGAGAGCTGGACTGGAAGAGGAGCAACCAGGACTAGAACCTGGTGCCCATATGGGATTTAAATTTTTCATTTGAAAAGCTAGGAGAGACAGCTCTCCTAGCCACTAGTTCAGTATCCAAATGCCCATGCAGTAGCCAGACCTGGCTCCGCCAAAGCCAGGTACCAGGAATGCAAATGGGATCTCCCACATGGGTGACAAGGACCCAAGTACTTTAACCATCATCCACTGCCTCCCAGGGAGCACATAAACAGGAAGCTGGAATTGGGAGCAGAGCCAGGACATGAACCCAGACACTCTGATCTGGGATGCGGGCATCCCAAATGGCATCTTAAACACTGCACCAAACACCTGCCCTGAAAGACACAGCTTTTTTTAATCTCATTCTTCCATCTGGTGTAAATGTCTCCCATTAATCAAAAGTGATGTTCAAGGTGGCCAGGAGTGCTTCCTTTCAGGCCTCTGCAGAATTGACTTGGGAACTGCTTAGGGTGACACAATTCAGCTTCTTCACTAAGGGTTCCAAGCAGGAATTCAAACAAAAGGTCATGATGGGGAGGAGAGGAACCAGAGAGAGTAGAGCCCCTTTGTTGTCAATGTTGTTTGGTGGCTGGGGTGGGTATCAGGGTTCACTCAGCCCCATTCCCCACCGAGTTCTTTAAGATTTATTTGTTTGAAAGAGTTACAGAGAAAGGTAGAGACAGAGACAGAGAGAGAGACAGAGAGAGAGACAGAGAGAGAGAGACCGAGATCTTCCATCTGCTGGTTTACTCCCCAGATATCCACAATGGCCAGAACTGAGCTGATCTGAAGTCTGAAGCCAGGAGCTTCTTCCGGGTCTCCCACGTGGGTGCAGGGGCCCAAGGATTTGGGCCATCTTCTGTTTTCCCAGGCCATAGCAGAGAGCTGGATTGGAAGAGGAGCAGCCTGGACCAGAACTGGTGGCCATATGGGATGCTGACACTTCAGGCCAGGGCTTTAACCCACTGTGCCACAGTGCCAGCCCCAGCGATTGAGTTCTGACTAGGAAAGTCAGTTACCATCAGCACTGGTTTGCTGGAACCATCATCACGAAAGACCAGAGACTGGGTGACTTAACCAACAGGAGTGTGTTCTCTGACAGTTTGGGAAGCTTGAAGTCCAAGAGCAAGATGGTAGTGAGGTTGGCTGTTTCTGAGGTCCATACAGGAAGGAGCTGCTCCATGCCTTCCACCTTGGCTTGTAGCTGATCTTCAAGGTTACATAATGTTCTCTCACCATTGCTGTCTCTGAAAATTTCCCCTGTACCACCACTCATCCTGGATTGGCTCACCCAAGGATTTCATTTTAGTTTGATCACCTTTGTGATGATGCTATTTCCAAATATGTCACAGAACAAGGTCCTGGGGTTAGGACTTCAACATACGAATGGTGGGGACATGGGGACACATTTTGGCCCACAACACTGACTCTTGGTGTTTTCCATACTGCGAGGTCACTTTATTGAGCCTCAACCAGCACATTCTTGATAAAATAGAATAGTGTGGTGTGGAATTGGAGATCAGAGGGCCTCCCACATAGTAGGGGAAAGTACTCTCATCGTGTGTGTGTGTGTGTGTTAGAGATCAAGAGATTAAGAGATCGAGATCTAATGGGTCAAAATTTAAAGATATTTCTCATGGTGGGCTATGGCCCCAAAGTATGAAAGCTATTGCTTCTCAAAATGAACGAATCTGTGTGTGTACTCCAGAGTCTCATCTTCCTGTCGTGGTTTGCATTTACAGAATGTCACAATTGAAGGAGCGTCCATTGTGGATGGTGACAACGTAGCCACCAATGGCGTGATACACATCATCAACAAGGTACAAAATTCCACCCTGGTAGCATCTCTTCTTGGTTATTTGTCCTCCTGTAAGGAAAAAAAAAGATAACATAGCCTTAAGAGAAAAGCTTTGTGTGTCATTACGTTTATTTTTAAACCATTTAGAGGCTCTATCATTTCTATCAAACTCAATACCCACTTACCTATGTGTATTCTAATGTGAGACTACCATTCTCCATCATATCCTATTTGGCTCTCTGCATTACTGCACCCTAAAAGCATGAGGTAACAAAGGACCTACAGGAAAAAAATGGAAGTGGTAGAAAAAGTATTACGAGAGTTTTTCAAAGGTAAGAAAGAGGGGGAATAGAAGAAGAAGAATAAGAAGAGGGACTGCAAGCTCTCCTGTAATTCCCAGTTACTGTATTAGAATCTTTAGTTAAAAATGAAAGTTAGAATTTAGTGAACTCTGGAAACTTTTGGAGGTCAAAGATTGGAAAAAGCAATTAACTAACTGCATTTTAACTAAACATGTTTTCACGTGGCACTGATATGTTCACCTTTTATTTATTTATTTATTGACAGGCAGAGTGGATAGTGAGAGAGACAGAGAGAAAGGTCTTCCTTTTTGCCATTGGTCCACCCTCCAACGGCCGCTGTGGCTGGCGCATCGTGCTGATCCGAAGCCAGGAGCCAGGTGCTTCTCCTGGTCTCCCATGCGGGTGCAGGGCCCAAGGACTTGGGCCATCCTCCACTGTCTTCCCGGGCCATAGCAGAGAGCCGGCCTGGAAGAGGGGCAACCGAGATAGAATCCGGCGCCCCAACCAGGACTAGAACCTGGTGTGCCGGCGCCGCAAGGCAGAGGATTAGCCTATTAAGCCATGGCGCCAGCCCAACACCTTTTTATTTTAAGCTTTGAAAAAGTCAGCTGTTTAGAAAGAAGAGGCTATTTGTAAGACTCCTGTATGCCTTGTTTTGCAAAGATTTTGCAATTCTGCTGTAGTACCACATCTTTAAGTGAATGACTCTTCATGTGTAAGCAACCATGCCAGATTTATGACATCAGATAATGCAAAGTAACATTATTTATCAAGCGTGCATTTCCAACCCTGGCTTTTCAAAACAAAAATAAATAAATAAACAAAAACATAAAATTACCTTTTCTGCTCCGTTTTTTATGAATACACTCTGCTTAGTAGGAAGACACCCCAACCCATCTCTCACATTGAGCATTAGCTTTTGATGTATATAAGCAACCAAAGTTCATGAATTTCAGATGTGCAGTTTTAAGAGCATGATAACACTTCCCACCCCCCCTCTCACTCCTTCCCTCTCTTGCTCCCACCCCTTCTTCCTCCTTCCTTTTCTTTTTTTCTTTTAATTTTTACAATGGCATATTTTCAGTTTATTTTATAATTGCAAGTTTAACCCACTATTCAGTAATGAATCCAACAAGTGGTAATTAGAAAAACCTCTGTTCCTCAGGAGTATAGACAAGGACTATAAACAATAATAAAATCTCAAATGGTAGTTTTGCTCATATATTACTTTTTATACTCTGTATCTTAGTTACCACAAATCAGAGGAAATATATATTTAATCTTTTTGGAACTGGATTATCTCATTAAGCATAATAGTCTTCAGTTGCATCCATTTTGTTGCAAAAGACAAAATTTTATGGCTGAGTAGTATTCCATAATGTATATATGCCATAATTTCTTTACCCGGCCATCAATTGATGGACAGCTGGATTGATTACATATATTAACTAATTATGAGTTGAGCTGCAGTAACCATTGTTGTACAAATAACTCTTTCCCTATGCTGATTTCACTTCTTTTGGGTAAATTACCAGGAATGGAATGGCTGGATCATATGGTACATCTATTTTCAGATTTTTGAGGAATCTCCATACTCTCTTCCATAATGGCTGTACCAATTTACATTCCTACCAACAGTGGATTAGGATACCTTTTTCCCATATCCTCACCAGCATTTGTTGTTTGTTGATTTCTGTATGACAGCCATTCTAACTGAGTTGAGGTAAAACCTCATTGTGATTTGCATTTCCCTGATGGCTAGTGATCCTGAGCATCCTTTTCATGTGTCTGTTGTCCATTTTATCCTTTGAAAAATGCCTGTTCATGTCCTTTGTCCATTTCTTAACTGTATTGTTTGTTTCATTGTTGAATTTTTGAGCTCCTTATATATTCTGGATATAAATCTTTTATCAGATTTATAATTAGCAAATATTTTCTCTCATTGTGTTGGTTGCCTCTTTTATGAGGGTTTTCTTTGCTGTACAGTACCTTCTTGGCTTGATATAATCCCATTTGTCTATTTTTGCTTTTATTGCCTGTGCTGCTGGGTTCTTATCCAAGAAGTCTTTGCCTGTGCCAATGCCTTGCAATGTTTCCCGAATGTTTTCTGGTCTTAGGTTTAGATCCCTGACCCATTACACTGAACGTTATTATCATGAGGATCTATTCTAGTCCTACCTTCCTTAACCCATGCAGTCCACATCACTGAGGATCACAGATTCAGGAGGGCAAATTCTAGAGATGAGCTTTTTTTTTTTTTCCAAAAGATGAGACAGTTGGAGTACCTGATTTTAAGCCCCTGCTCTACTCAAATTCCAGCCTCCTGCTAATGCACACTGGGGAAAGCAGCAGATGATTTCTCACAAACATGCAACCCATGTGAGACCCAGGTTGAATTTCTGGCTTCTGGCTTTGGCTTGGCCCATTCCTGGCTGTTGCAGGCATTTAGAGAGTGAACCAGTAGATGGGAGATTTCAATGTCTGTTTGTCTGTCTCTGTATGTCTCTGTCTCTGTCACTCTCTGTCTTCCAAATAAATAAACTTTTCTAAATTTTATTTAAGTTATATAAGTTTCATGTATTTCATACATACAGATTTAGAGACATAGTGATACTTCCCATCCTACCCTTCCTCCTGCCCACATTCCAACCCTCTTTCTCCTCCCTCTCACACCCCAACTCTCATTTTTTTTAGATTTATTTATTTATTTGAAAGGCAGAGTTACAAAGAGGCAGAGGGAGAGAGAGAGAGGTCCTCCATCCACTGGTTCACTCCCCAAATGGCTGCTGCAGCTTGAGCCAGGCTGATCAGAAGCCAGGAACCAAGAACTTCCTCTGGGTATCCCACATAGGTATGGGGGCCCAAGGACTTAGGCCATCCTCCACTGCTTTCCCAGGCTGTAGCAGAGACCTGGATCAGAAGTTGAGCAGCCAGGATTCAAAATGGCACCCATATAGGATGCCAACACCACAAGCAGCAGCATCACCCACTATACCACAGTGCCAGACCTCCCACTGTTAACTTTTACAAAGATCTATTTTCAGCTTATTTAATGATTGTATAATTGGTTAACCTTACACTAAGTAAGAGTTCAACAAATAATAGGAAGAAAAAAACACTTCCTCAATGGAAGAAACAGGGCTGTAAGCAATCATCAAATCTCAAAATGTCCATTTCACTCCAATACATTACATTTTAGGTACTCTATTAGTGTCCTTGGATCAGGGAAAGCACATGATATCTGTCTTTTTGGGACTGGCTTATTTCACTAAGTATAATAGTTTCTGGTTGTGTCTATTTTGTTGCAAAAGAAAGGGTTTTTTTTACAGTTTAGTAATACTCTGTAGTGTATATATGCCATAATTTCTGTATCCAGTCAATAGTTGGTAGACATTTGGTTTGATTCCATATCTTAGCTGTTGTGACTTGTGCTGCAATGAACATGAGTGTACAAATAACTCTGCCATATGCTGATTTCTTTTGGTTTGGGTGAATTCTCAGGAGTGGGATGGCTGGATCATATGGTAGGCCTATATTCATATTTCTGATGTATCTCCATACCATCTTCCATAGTGGCTTTACCAGTTTACATTCCCACCAACAGTGGATTAGGGTAACTTTTTCCCTACATCCTCACCAGCATTTTTGTTTGTTGATTTCTGTATGAAATCCATTCTAATTGGATTGAGATGAAACCTCATTGTGGTTTTGATTTGCATTTCTCTGATGGCTAGTGATCCTGAGCATTTTCTCAAATGTCTATTGGCCATTGGAATTTCCTCTTTTGAAAAATGTCTGTTCAAGTCCTTTGCCCATTTCTTAAGTATATTGTTTATTTTGTTGTTCAGTTTTTTTGAGCTCTTTATTGATTCTGGATGTTAACCCTTTTATAGTTGCATAGTTTGAAAATATTTCCTCCTATTCTGTCAGTTCCCTCTTCACATTGCTGAGTATTCTGCAGTGCAGAAGCTTCTCAGCTTGATGTCATACTATTTGTCAATTTTGGCTTTGAGTTCCTGTGCTTCTGGGTTCCTTTTCAAGAAGTCATTGCCTAGGCTAATGTCTTGCAGGGTTTCCCCAATGTTCTCAAGTAACTTGATGGTATTAGGTTGTAGATTTAGGTCTTTGATACATATTCAGTGTATTTTTGTGTAAGGTGTAAGGGAGAGATCTTGTTTCATACTTCACACGGAGATCTAATTTCCCCAGCATCATTTTGAAGAGACTGTCCCTGCTCCAGGGACTGATTTTAGCTCCTTGATCAAAGATAAGTTGGTTGTAGATACTTGGATTGATTTCTGGCATTTCTATTTTGTTCCGTTTTTCTACAAGTTAGCTTTTGTGCCAGTACCAGGTGGTGGTTTTGATTATAACTGCCCTGTAGTTTGTCTTGAAACCAGGTATTGTGATGCCTTCAGCATTGTTTCGTTGTATAAGATTGATTTAGCTAGTCAAGGTCTCTTGTCTTTCCATTTGAATTTTAGAATCAATTTTTCTCAATCTTCAAAGAATGTCATTGGTATCTTGATTGGGATCACCTTGAATCTGTAAATTGCTTTTGATATTATGGACATTTTGATGATTCTTACAATCCGTGAACATGGAAGATTTTTTTCCATTTTTTAAAGTCTTCTATTTCTTTAGTGTTTTATAATTTTCATCGTTGAGTTCTTTGCTAACCTTGGTTAAATTTATTCCAAGGTATTTAATTATTTTTGGAGCTATTGTGAATGGGACTGATCTTAAAACTTCTTTCTCAGCCATGGTACTGTCTATGTATGCAAAGGCTATTGAGTTTTCTGTGTTGATTTTATATCTTGCCACTTCACCAAACAATTTTATGAGTTCCAATAGTCTCTTAGCAGAGTCTTTTCAATACCCTATATATAGAACCATGTCATCTACCCATAGGGATACTTTGACTTCCTCCTTTCCAATTTGTATCCCTCTGATTTATTTTTCTTGCCTAATGGCTATGGCTAAAACTTCTAGGCCTATATTAAATAGCAGTGGTGAAAGTGAGCATTCTTGCCTGGTTCCAGATCTTAGGGGGAATGCATCCAGCTTTTCTCCATTCGATAGGATGCTGGCCTTGGATTTGTTATAAATTGCCTTGACTGTGATGAGGAATGTTCCTTCTATATTCAATTTGCTTAAGATTTTCATCATGAAAGGATGTTGTATTTTATCAAATGCTTTCTCTGAATCTATTGAGATAACAATATGGTTTTTGTTCTTCAGTTTGTTAATGTGATATATGCATTTATTGATTCGTGAGTGTTGGATCATCCCCACATACCAGGGATAAATCCCACTTGGTCTGAGTGAATAATCTTTCTGATGTGTTGTTGGATTAGCTAATATTTTGTTGAGGATTTTTGTATCTGTGTTTTTCTATGTTGAAGGAATATTGATCTAAATTTCTTTTTATCTATTTTATCTTTTTCTGGTTTAGGAACTAAGGTCATGCAGGCTTCATAAAAGGATTTTGGAAGGATTCTTTCCCTTTCAATTATTTTGAATAGCTTGAGAAGAATTGAAGTTAGTTCTTCTTTAAACGTCTAGTAGAATTCAGCAATGAAGCTATACAATCCTGAGCTTTTCTTTGTTGGGAGGGTCTTTATTACTGATTCATTTTCCATCTTGGTTATTTGTCTAAGTTTTCTATGGCTTAATGACTCAATTTTGTTAGCTTGTATGTGTCCAGGAATCTGTCCATTTGGTCTGCAATTCCAAATATTTTGGCATATAGCTCTTCATAGTAATTTCTAATGATTCTTTTTATTTCTGTGGTGTCTGTTACATTTCTTTTTTTTATCTCTGATTTTATTCACTTAGGTCTTCTCCATTTTTTTGGTTAGTTGGACAAATGGTTTATCAATTTTGTTTATTTTTTTAAAACTCCATCTCTTCACTGATCTTTTATATAGTTTTTTAATTTCAATTTTGTTTATTCTCTAATTTTACTTATTTCTTTCCTCCTACTAATTTAGAATTTGGTTTGTTTTTATTTTTCTAGTTCCTTGCAATGCATTGATGGCTCATTCTTTTGATATCTTTCCAATTTTTCATGTAGGCACCAATTGCTATACAAGTCCCTCTTAACACTGCTTTTGCTGTATCCCATAAGTTTTGATATGAGGTAGTGTCTTCATTCATTTCCAGAAATTTTTTTTATTTCTTCTATGACCCACTGTTCATTCAGCAGCCTGTTGTTCAGTCTCCATGTGTTTGCATATAATCTATACATTCTTGAATTGTTGATTTCCAGCTTCATTCCACGATGGTCAGAGAAGATGCATGGTATGATTTCAATTTTTTTGAATTTGCTGAGATTTGCTTTATGGCTTAGCATATGGTCTATCCCAGAGAAAGTTCCATGCACTAATAAGAATGTGTATTCTGCAAATGTGGGTGAAAGTTCTATAGATACGTTAGGTCAATTTGATCCATGGTGTCAATTAGCTCTGTTGTCTCTTTGTTGACTTTCTGTCTGGTTGATTTGCCCATTGATGAAAGTGGGGTATTGAAGTCCCCTATTACAATTATATTGGGGTCTATGTCTCCCTTTAGGTCCATTAACATTTCTTTTAAATATCCAAGTGCCCTGTAATTGGGTGTGTATATGTTTATTATAATCACATCTTCCTGTTAAATTGATCCCTTAATCATTAAACAGTGCCCTTCTCTGTCTCTCTTAACAGCTTTTGTGTTAAAGTCTATTTTCTCTAATATTAGGATGGCAAAAGCTGCCCTTTTTTGCTTTCCATTAGCATGGAATAGCTCTTTCCAACCTTTCACTTTCAGTCTGCATGTATATTTGTTGGTGAGATGTGTTTCGACAGTGAATAGATGGGCCTTGTTTTTTAATCCATTCAGCCAGTCTGTGTCTTTTAACTGGAAAGTTAAAGCCATTTATATTCAAGGTGACTATTGATAAGTAATGAATTGGCCCTGCCATTTTTCCATAAATATTCCTATTGTTTACTTCAGATTTCTTTTGTACTTTTACTAGGGGATTTTCTGCTTTCACATCCTTTCATAATGATGGCTATCTCTCTGTTTCTGTGTGTAGCACATCCTTAAGCATCTTTTATAAGCCTGGATGAACAGTGACAAATTATTTCAATTTCTGTTTGTTGTACAAGGTCTCTTTCATTTTCATTCATAAATAACAGCTTTGCAGGGTACAGTATTCCTGGTTGACAGTTATTTTCTCTTAAGATTTGGACTATGTCTCACAATTATCTCCTATCTTGTAGGATTTCTGATGAGAAGTCAGATGTGGGTCTAATTAGAGATCCTCTGAAAGTAATCTGGTGGCATTTCTCTCATGCATATTTTAGAATCTATGTTTTACTGTGATGAGTTTGACTACAATGTGTGGTAGTGAAGATCTTTTCTGGTCATGTCTGTTAGGAGTTCTATATGCCTCATGTCCTTGGACGTCCCTTTCTTCTTCCAAATTTGGGAAGGTTTCCATAATTATTTCACTGAATAGGCCTTTAGTCCATTTCCTCTTTCCATACCTTTAGGAATACCTAAATTCATATGTTGGATCATTTGGGGTAGTATTCCATAAATCTCCAACACTGATTTTAAGTTTTCTAATTTCTTCCTGTTTTTTTTTTTTTGTCTGACTGAAAGATTTCCAAAGATGTTTCTTCTAGCTCAGATATTCTTTCTTCTGCCCCACCAATTCTCTAGTTAAGTCTTTGCAATGCATTTTTTCATTTTATCTATTAAATTCTTCATTCCTAATATTTCATTTGATTTCTCTTTAAAAATATCAATTTCATGGGAAAAATTTTTATATGTCATGTATGATTTTGTTTAGTTTGTGGATTTGCTTCTGATTGCTTTTGAGTAAACCTATGATTAATTTTTTGAATTCCATTTCTGACATTTCATCAATCTCTTCATCTTCACTTTTTAATATTGGAATGTTGTGGTGTTTCTTTGGCAGAGGTTGGGGAGTCTATGGTGTCATCCTTATTCCTGTTTCTTTCATGAATTTCTACATTTATTTTTAGGCATTTGTAGAGTTAATTGTTTTTTTTTTCCTCTGATGGCTTTTGTCTTTGAGCTTTGCCTCTGTGGCTTACAGGAATGTCTGTACTTTCAGTGAATACCAAGAGCTGTATGGTAGGGAGTTCTTGTCAGTGCTCTAGGGTGGGATGAATATCCAGAGTTACACCCAAGTTAGGCATGATAGATCTCCTCTTCTTAACAAAAGGGAAGAATGGTCACTTCTTTTGATGTTTTCACCCCTTCACCTTCTCTCTTCAAAGCTGAGGAATGCCTGTGTGTTAGCCCCAGTGTGTTTAACACTTATCCAGGCCACTACATGAACTCACAAATGATCTGTGCAGTCCTCACTATAAGCATGGTCCCTGCCTCAATGACCTGCAATCAAGAAGCTCCAAGCATGTGGAGCCACACCCAGTAATTGTCCAGAGTCACAACTACACTCTACACCCTCTCGTGTAACCAATGAGTCCCCACAGTCTCAACACACAAGGCTCCCAACAGCCTATGGGTGTAGAGGTTTCACTCTGCCCTGGCACTCTGCCCTGGCAGAGAGGCAGGTGTTGCCCAGCCAGCTCCACCTAGGCATCTTGATCCTGGGAGGCTTTGGGCACTTTATAGTCCAATGTGGGTGTACAGCCACCTCCCGGTCAGGCTCAAAATCAGTGAGGACTGCAGATTTTTTTCCTCCACTAGAATCTCTGCATCACACATGCACATAAGAGCCACTAGCTGAACATTGTTCTCTTCCCACCACTGCTGCCATTACTGCCGAGAAGATGGTATCTGTCTCAGCCAATTGCTGTGTGCAAACAGAGGCCTCCACAGCTCCCGCCCAAACCCAAAATGGTGCCAGCCGTTTCTCAGCCAGGCAGTGGGTGTTGTTATAGGGAAGTTGGGTTAAGATAAACGTGTCCCCTCTACATCCACTGGGTCTGCGGGCAACTGCTAGCAACCACTAGTCCATACTCAGGTCATGCTCTCCCTCTGGCTATATCACCATGGTTTGCTGCAGTCCTGTCTCACCTCCATCTCCAAGCTCCCACCCTCTCTGACTCTCAGCTGCTGCAGTCATGTGCTGTGTGTCTGTCCATATTTGTGCTATACATTTGCACCCTTCACATAGGTCCATGGCATTTTTCTTCCTCTTCTAGGATTTCCAGTGCAATTTTCTCTCCAATTTTCCCCTGAGAGCACACACTCTATACATTAGAGGGTTTTTTTTACTATTTATCCCTAGCCTAGTGCAGTATTTTGTTCCCCAATCCACCATCTTAGAATCTCCATAATTTTTTTTTAAAAAGAGGCCATTCTAGAGTCACAGAGAATCTGGAAATGCACATTTAGCTAGATGTATGAATTTGGGCAAGTCACATAACTTCTCTGTGTCTCATTTTTCTTCTCCTGTGAGGATTAAACACTTCCTGTCTCAAGGCCTGCTCCCTAGAAGACTCTCAACAAATGGTTTTATTCCCTGCTTGTTCTGCAACCCCCTGGGGTTTCTTTGTGTGGAGCTCATGTGGCATAACTATGCCCTCTATGATGATAGTTGCTATGGTGTCAGTCCTCAATCCCTCTGAGACTTAGGCGGGTATCCCAGAAGCACGGGGCTGCACCTCTCTGTGTTCCTCAACAGCATGAACACCTTTCCCTGAATACAAAAGTAAGTGGGGTTTTTGAGGATCTGCCAGGAGCAGTCACTGTGCCAAACATTAGGTGCTGAATTTCCTCATCTGATGTTTACAACGCCCCTGAGAGAAGAGGTGCTAGACTGTCCTCACTTCTCGAGTGAGATGGCAGAGGTTCCTTGTGGTTAACTAACTGGGCTGAGGCAGTTTTGTGAACACATGAGAGTCATGGGCAGGGGTTGACTGATTCAAGTTCTCTGCTTAACCTCTGGGTTGCACTGGCTCCCTAAGGAGCTCCCTCTGTGTCTGCCCATTGACTTCATGGTCACCTCCATCAGGACCATCAAGTACAGTTGTTCAGGTTGCACCCTACTTAAAAGTGCCTGCCCAAGTGTAGGGTGGAGCTCAATTCCAGTCCACTTTACTCTGTGCTGTGTACCCCTGTTCAGAGATGCAAACTTCTAGAGTAAGGTGACTCCTTTTATTAAATTTGCAGTGGACTTCATCATTGCACATTACTATGTGACATGCTCATAAAATCATCAGATTCTGTTAACGTGCTTCTCGAATCTGTGAAATCCCTTCAAACACCTCTTCCCCCTACAGACCCAAAAACTCAGGAATGTACCAGTCTTTCTCTAAAAATGGGGTCTATAAAGAGTCAGAGAGAAAACTGTAGCTTTACAGGATAAATGGTATTCAACTCTGCCACTGTGATGCAAACACAACCTTAGACTCTATGAAGCAAATTTCTCTGTGTGTCAATAAAACTTTACTTTCAAATACGACCAGCAGTCCAGATGGGGCTGCCAATGTAACATGCCAGAAGCCCCCTGAGGACAGGAGCCAGGCCTCACTCATGGTTGTGTACCTACTGCCTGGCCCATCACAGGCACTCAGTAAATGTTGGTTGGCGTTTGATTGAATTAGAGAAACATTCCACGGGCAGGTGCTGTGGCATAGCAGGTTAAGCCTCCACCTGCAGCACCAGCATTCCATATGGTCACTAGTTTGTGTCCTGGATGCTCCTGTTCTGATTCATCTCTCTGCTTGTGGCCTGCAAAAGCAGCAGAGGATGGCCAAAGTGCTTGGGCCCTTGCACCCACATGGGAGACCTGGAGGAAGCTCCTGGCTCCTGGTTCCTGGCTCCGGATCAACTCAGCTCTGGCCAATGTGGCCATTTGGGGAGTGGAAGACCTCTCTCCTCTCTCTGTAACTCTGCCTCTTGAGTAAATACATAAATATTTGAAAAAAAAAAAGGAGGAAAAAGAAAAAACTAAAACATTCCAGTTTTGTATCCTTCAGTTGGAGAAGGTTCTAGTCAGAATGAGAAGATAGAAACATTTATTTTGTCCAGAAGGTGAGCCATCACTCAAATGCCCATAGACACCATGCACATGACAAAGATGACTGAGGGGAACCAGGTGGAAGGCGAGTGTGGACTATGATGAAAATGACTGCAGCTACCCTCTGCAGCTCTGAGTTGTCTGCAGGAATGCAGACTGATGTTTTTAAAGGAAGCCAGAAATCCACATCTTATGGTAAAATGCCCTGTTTGTTTTGACATTGCATGAGCCAAACAGAGCTTTTTCACAAGCCAGATTCAGGTTCTTGGGTTGCAGTAGATTGCAGACTTCTAGGACAAGAAATGAAGAGCCTGCAGAGAAAACAGAGTGGATTTTACTGCAGCTTGCTGCATTTCAGTTTGATTTTCAGGCCTTCACTGAAAGATGAAAAACTGGATTAGGTGACTTGGGGGAGCTATGAGATCTCTGGGGCATTGTGGAATTTTCTCCAACAAGGGGAGGTTTAAGGACAATACATAAAACTGAACAACCAACACCTCCAAGTCTCTTCCTCCCTTTCACTTTGCGTCCTAGAATACTTTCAATCTGAGTAATCTTCAACATGTTTTTAATATCAATTCCTTGTACTGTCTAAAGAAAGTAATAGGATTTTCATGTGTATCGGGAAGCAGCAAATCCTAGTGACATGTGCTAACAGAATTTGGGGGCTTCCTTTCCCAGGTGCTGGTCCCCCAAAGAGGTCTCACCGGCTCCTTACCAAACCTGCTCACCCGGCTGGAGCAGATGCCCGACTACTCCATCTTCCGGGGATACGTCATTGCAAGTACCACACTCCCTGCATGCCAGCCTGGCTGGGGTTGCCTGGGGATGGGAACCGCTCACACGCTCTGGTCTCTTTCCACCACAGCAATATAATCTGGTGAATGCAATCGAGGCTGCCGATGCTTACACGGTGTTCGCCCCCAACAATGACGCCATCGAGAGTTACATCAGGGAGAAGAAAGTCACAACTCTAGTAGGTATAGGGAACAAGCGCCAGGGAGGTTATTCAGTGCACAGTCAGACGCTCAACATTTTAAGTGCATCAGTTTTATGCCTTTTCAGTCTTTCATCAAAGCCCCTCGTCCATATCCACTTTCTTAACATAACCTCGTGCAGAAATTCCACCCCCACACAAAACCCCCGTGCCCAAGCTGCTCTGTTTAGTGCGTCCAAGCCCCTACACACAAGCGTGCAGGCATCCTAGGAACCAGGAAGGATCCTCATAGCTGCTGCTCCCAGTCCCTGACATCTTCCTGGTCTGAAGAGCTGTGACGTCAGCAGCATGGATCTGCAGGGACGGACTGTTTGTGCAGGCAGACAGCCAAAGAAGAGGGCCTGGCCCGTGAACCAGTCATGGTCCTTCAGGAGACACAAAGCACACCAGTTACTGAAGCGGAGAGAACTCAGTAGTGCAAACTGTTTATTGGGTATAAAGGGAGAAACGGGTGGGAGAGATCACAGAGGTAGAAGTGGCAGGAGAGCATGCAAGACCTGGAGGTTGGAAGTATTAAAACAGGAACCTTAAAGGAACCTCAGGCTATGGCACAGGGAATGTTCAGCAGGGGCTGGTGTCTTTGATCTTGGAAGAAGGGGCCAGTGAGCCCAAAACTCAGACATGCAGGAGGTAGCATTGCCCGGCTGGTGCCTCAGAGGTGGGGAGGGCATGATGAGTCCTAGGAAACTGCCCTCCCGTTCAGCTGCCACTGCCAAGGAAGAGAAGTGGGATCCACAGGAGCTGGAAGCAAGAGGGAAGGAGTAAGCCCAAGCCTCACACGTGCCCTCCAGTGCTTGCCATCAGCAGAACCAGAGCCCTAGGGGAAAGAAGGGATGTGTATCACAGCCTCAGCCCCAGCAGAGAGCATGGGAGGGAGGGCTTGCAGTGGGAGACAACTCATAACCTTCTCTCCTCCCTCACGTCGTGCTTCAATTCCTCTCAATCAGTGTTGGTTTCACCAGGGGCAGGAAGTGTTGGTGGTTGGGAAGAGGTATTAAAAGGGTAGGAACCACTCTAAAACCCATAGCTCACCTCCAGCTTCTGCTGGTTGTGCTGGAGGGGGGTCTGTCCGCCCTACCAGGCAGCCATCTTGGATCAGATATGAGGTGCCATTTTGCTCAGATGTGGCCACACATCTGCACCCCAGGAAACACCTCCCGCTCTCCTGTCCCTTGCTCACTGTGAGCAGCTCAGCTGCCCACGGCCAGGAGACTGCTCAGGACTCAGACCCCAGTCCTACATGCCACCCAGCTTGGGACATGAGCCACAGAGGAGGGTCTCTGAGACATCCCATTGGGCTTCCACTCATCATCCCAGAAGAGGCTGGGGTGCAGGGACTCTCAACTTCAGAGCAGTTCCACCCAAAACTGTCTCCTTTGCAACCCACCCCAACATTCATACCCTCTATCTGGGCTTTAGAGTCACTGAACAAGTGCTTGGCCATCCTACATGGAAAGTTTGCAAGTTCTCAAGGTAATATATTCCACAACTCACTTTGGTGTTTAATACCCACTGAACTTCTACTCCAACATGTTGTTGCTTCTCATGGTGATGTCCCCAGTTCTGGCACTGTAGAGCAGACCCATAATGGACTGGCTGATCTCTTGGTTCACTTCCAATTCTCTGTGTGGCTCAGGAGGAGGACATAGTGCGGTATCACGTGGTCCTGGATGAGAAACTCCTGAAGAATGACCTGCACCATGGCATGCACCGGGAGACCATGCTAGGTTTCTCCTACCTCCTTGGCTTCTTTCTCCGCAACGACCAGGTGTGATCCTTTTAGTTAAAACCCAGTAACCAGTGTCTCAGCTCCTGTCAATCCTCATCCGTTCCATATTGAGATAATCCCACCAGTGAGTCCCAAACCCTACCTACACAGAACAGTTGTCTGTGTTTCACCATAAAGTAATGACTGAACCACATTGTCCTGCTCATCACCCACCCTGTCTCCAGCCTTCAGATAATCAACGTGAGTATACTTAAAAGGGTCTTTTTATTGCTTCTTGGTGTTTTGGCTAAGATCAAGTGTGGGAGGAGGCTCTGTGGAATAGCGGGTAAAGCCATTGCCTACAGTGCCTGCATCCCACATGGGTGCCGGTTCAAGTCCCGGTTGTTCCACCCTTTTAAGTATACTCATTTTCTGATTTTTCCACAATAACAGTGACATTTTTGATAGCTTTCATTTTTATTTTGGTTTTTATCTATCATCTTTTATTTCATCATATGAAGATCAATATTCCAAAGAAGTTAGAGGATCTATTTCAGTGCTATAATGTTTCTTTTCTATTTACGCAGAAATTCTTTGATCCAGAGCAAAAGTTTTTCATACAGTAGAGGCTTTAGTTGTATTAATACTCATTTACTTTCTCTTAGGAGAATGGAAGTACGGAAAAATTCTTTTTAAGTAAATTGATGTGTTTAAATCAAAATTTTAATGTAAGCCCACAATTCTCAGTATATATCCAATCATGGGAAACATTCAGACTTTTTCATGCCAAATTAAACAGCATTACAACATCAACTATTCTATTTTGGCCTTTAAAAAATAGCATCTTGAGGCTGGCGCTGCGGCTCACTAAGCTAATCCTCCACCTTGCGGCGCCGGCACACCGGGTTCTAGTCCCGGTCGGGGCACCGATCCTGTCCCGGTTGCCCCTCTTCCAGGCCAGCTCTCTGCTGTGGCCCGAGAGTGCAGTGGAGGATGGCGCAAGTACTTGGGCCCTGCACCCCATGGGAGACCAGGAGAAGCACCTGGCTCCTGCCATTGGATCAGCGCGGTACGCCGGCCGCAGCGCGCCTACCGCGGCGGCCATTGGAGGGTGAACCAACGGCAAAAGGAAGATCTTTGTCTCTGTCTCACTGTCCACTCTGCCTGTCAAAAAAAAAAAAAAATAGCATCTTGGAATTCTGGAAATTTTTGTCACACTATTTGAGACTAAGGAAGGTTTCCTGTTAGTTTTCCAAATATACACAGACCTGAGAGCACCTCCATGAAGCCCAGCCTTGGACTTATCCCAACATCCAAATGGAAATTGGTTGATTGCAAGGAACTCATAAGAGACACTAACATTCAGTGGAAATACAAATTTAAGTATTTAGTTGCATCTTTTTAAATTGGAGATGTTAATTTACGAATTATTGTGTGAATTTTAAACCCTTGTTGAATACTAACTTGGTATAATACAGGATATAATACAGGATTGTTCTCCTTTCTCAACCTCAGCCCTGCTTTACCTCCACAAACACGTACCACACATCACCCCAATTTTTCAAAAAACCTTTGGTCTCCAATTACATTCATTATATTCTTTAATGAATTAAGAGTTTCATTTATCCTTTCCCAAGAAAATATCAAAACAGAACAAATTACAGCTCAAAGCTGAATGTGACTTGGCAGCTTTAGATACTGACTTAGTTCTCGGAATTGAATGCTTATGGACACACTAAGCAAAGATCCATCCAAACACACCATCTCTCACAATCCATAGCTAGTTACTCTTATTCTTGTTAGTTGTCAGGTAGCCTTTTCAGGGGTTGCTTATAAATTAACCATGAGGTAGAGACGAGCTCAAGGACGAGTTGCTTTTTCCATGTCCTGGTTGTGGAGGGCTTCCATCCCTCCGGGACCACCAGGCTACAGTGCAACTGAGCATGTCTATAGAGCCGTGTTGTCAATGGGCCCTAAAACAAAGATCATGAGATAGCATTTTTCTTTTTATAAATATATATTTTTAAGATTTATTTATTTATTTGAGAGGTAGAGTTACAGAGAGAGGGAGAGACAGAGAAATTTTCCATTCTCTGTTTCATTCCCCAAATGGCCACAATGGCCCAAGCTGGGCCCATCCGAAACCAAGAGCCAGGAGCTCCTTCCAAATCTCCCACATGGGTGCAGGAGCCCAAGGACTTGGGCCATCTTCTACTGCTTTCCCAGGCCATAGCAGAGAGCTGGATTGAAAGTAAAGCAGCCGGGACTCAAACCAGCACCCATGTAAGATGCCGGCACTGCAGTATTTTTCAAACACACAAGAACTGATTAATTTGAGAGATGAAGAGAGACCCCAGAAATGTTCCTGATCAACTTCTTTGTTTTACAAAGGAAAAAATATGAAAGAGAGGGAAAGCAATTCTCCAGAGGTCACATAGATGGTGCCAAATGCAGGTCTATTACTTGGACTCCCTCTTCCTAGGCTGAGTTCTTTCCATGCTGCCTTCCAGATAGGTATGGGAAGATCTCCTAGGCTGTTGTCATGTCGGTCGCCTCCGGGCTCACCTTCCCCATCTCCCTTAAAACCACTGCAATTAAAGGTCACGTTTAACCATCTTGTTCACAGCTCTATGTAAATGAGGCTCCAATCAACTATACCAACGTAGCCACTGACAAGGGCGTGATCCATGGCTTGGGGAAAGTTCTGGAAATTCAGAAGAATAGGTGTGATAATAATGACACAAGCATTGTACGAGTAAGTTATATCCGAGGTTGATGATGCAACCAGTGGGCGTTGGCTTATGTTTTTTATAATTTTGAAACATAAGACTTCTCTTTTACCGTATCTTAGTTTAATCCAAAAACCAGTGAGTGAGCATTTGCTGTGCCATGGAGCATGCCAGGCTGATTGTATAAAGACACAACCCCTGCCCTCAAAGAGCTCATGGTCTATGCATTTGATTGTACCTTGCATACCTGAGAGAGCTGTGTTGGAAGAATTCTGAAGCCATGCCTTGTCTAACACAGGTACAGGGAGAGGACTATGGTTCACCCGTGGCAGGGACTAGCCAAACCTCATTACTAGAAGTAAAACTGTGAACATGGACAATTACAGTGTAGCATGGGATGCAATAATGGAAAAATTTCACTCTGGTCCATTGGACAGTGTAGGATCTTTTAGTAATAGTAATAACTGTAGCCATTTCTTGGGCACTACATGCAAGGGGCCACACTAAAAATTTTACTTGTACTAACTCAGGTAATCCTCACTACGCCCTACAAAGTAGCTCCCATTACTATTCCCATGTTACATGTTAAGTAATGCACATAGGTATACATATTAGCAAGTGACAGAGAAGAGGTTCAAATCTAGGCAATCTGGCCCCAGAAATGGAACCCTGAACAGCCTACTACACGGTCCAGTGGGCACCAAGTTAAGAATGGCCTCATTGCTCACCTCCTAGTTTAGGTTCAGTTTGCACTTAGGTGTTTATGTCATTCTTAGTGTTTGCTGGCTGTTTTATAGCAGTTTTGTTATCTCCACTGAGCATCTCTGTGCACCCTTCAGGCAGACCAAGTGCTCCCAAGGCTGGGCACTGTGTGTAGCCCACCATTCATCTCTGAGTTGGCTCCAAGTCACTAAACACCGAGTTTCCAATACGTAAGGATTGTTGATAAAGGAATTAGGATGTAAATGAATAAGACCTCCACTCTATTAGGGGTTACTTGATGCAGAAGGGTGCTGTGGGGAAAAGTAAAGCTCAAACACATATGGCCTGAAGGAGTTGGTCCTTATCTCCAATGGCCCTAAGAGGCTGAGCAGGTGACTGCTCCACATTCTGAAACCACCTGCCCTAGAATATATTTGCATTCTTTACTAATATTAGTAACCTTAAGATGTTCTCTTTGCATCTGCATTTTACCAAGGGCAAGTGTGGAAAGTGTCCGCAGCAGCCGATCTGCCCATTTGGGACTAAACCTCTGGTAAGTATTTTGTCCACTCTGACAGAAGAGTTTCCAAATCTGAGGGAGCCCAGACTAAAAAAAATAAGCGTCTCCAGCATAGCTCATTTTCACTGCCTCGTTACTTCACTGGGTGAAGTTACTCATTACTTCATTTCATTTTACCTGTGACATGGATGCATCTTTGTAAAGTCTTACATCCATTTGTACTAAGATAAAATTTGATCAGTAAATAGAAACAGACTTTTGTCAATGAGAACGCATGCAGGAAAGAACTTCTCACTTTTACGTCTTCCACATCCCAGTTACCCGTTCAGAACAGCAGCAAGAAATCTTATCACAGAACACAGACTCTACCCAAAACCAATCCAGCCTGGATGTATTGGCCCTGCCTGATTTCCTTGCATAGTTCAGGTTACAACGATCTTCCCCAGGGAAACAGGTGGCAGACATGCAGGAGGTAGACATACCTTTGGATTAATTCAAATCCATATTTCTTGTTATTTATTCTAAATAACTATTACAAAAATACTCTTCCATAGTAGGATGATAATTTATGATGACAACAAATGCTGATTCTCTCACTTGATTTTTACTTTCACTTTTATATATTATGGGTCTTTGTAAACAACCTTAATTATTTCTCAGACCAAGGAAGACTATAAGTGAAATAAATAGTAATCAAGGTATAGTCAACTCATGTACATGGCTAGGATGCAATTTTATCTGCTTTAGTCTATGATTCTTCTGAATTTGAGTTACCTTCCAGAGAGAAATTTTTACAGGATGTTACTGTAAAGTGTAATTATTTGGATTTTGCCACCTGGCATTCTGGCAGCCAACATTGTGCTTTTGTGCTTTCTTGTGAGGCAGCATGAAGAAGCCACTAGACTCCTTTTCCAGAACGTTCTAGTAAGATATCTAGGTAGATAGCAATGGATCACCTAACCACTTACTTTTAGAGATTCGGAAACTTTTTTTCCTACCTACAAAGCTGACAAAATCATTGCTCTGTCACAGGGTGGCGAGACGAGGAGATGTATCTACACCATATATTTCATGGGAAAGCGTTCCCCATTCATTGGATGCCAGCCAAAGTGTGTGAAAACTGTCATTGTGAGTATGGGATTCAGTCATTCTTCCGATTCCTTCAGCGATGCTGAGGAAGTTAGTCAGTTGTTAGACTCTTCAAAATGCCTTTGCATGAAACCTTCCCACCACCCCTTCGACTTCCCCCTCGTTGTCATTCAAAGGAGCAGGGGTAGCAATACAACTCAGCACTGCCCTGTGAGACAGAAAGTGGGTAAGAGCTATAACATTCAATTGCATGATGAAGAAATCGAGGAACTGAGAGGTGGGTGTTAAACTCTTCAGATGCCAGCGACTCATATTGGAGTACCTAGGTTCCGTTTCTGGCTCCAGCTCCTAATTCCAGCTTCCTGCTAATGCAGACCCTAGGGAGCATCAGGTGACAGCCCAAATAGTTGGATCCCTGCCATTGGATTGAGCTCTCTCCTCTTGGCTTCAGGTCCATCCCTGGCCATCACGGGCATTTGGGGAATGAACCAGCTCATGGGTGATACATTCATTCATATTCATTCATTCATATTCTCTCATTCTCTCATTCATTCATTCTCTCTCTCTCTCTCCCCACCCTCCCACCCCGTATAATCATTAAGAAATTGAAGTCAGAGAGGCTAAGAGGACTGACCTCCTGTTGTGACAAGACAGTTCTGTGACCCCGCTTATCAACACAAGGGACAGAGGAAGTGGGCACCCTGAGGGAAGGAGGGTGCACCTCATCACTTAGGAGAAGCACCACAGAGCTAAGAAGCTCTGGGCGTGGCACTGGTGGTTTTAGGACAGTGCTGTAACTGCCTGCCTGCTTCCTCCCAGAGGACTCGATAGAACTTCTGCCTGTCTGGCACAGGTGGGCTGGTGCGGCACTGAAGCCGGAGGTTTTGTGCTTACGTGCATCCCAGAGCAAAGGCAGGCTAAAAACCAAGCAGACATCATCCAGGGACTGGCTTATAAACTGCCACGGGCCCCACTGTAGAGCAGTGGATGAAATAAGCTTCAGTGTGAAAGGGCCTCGTCTCCCATGCTCAATGTCGCTTGCTTTGCTCTGTAGTTTGCTCTGGACACCCCGCTGCCTGTCTCATTTTTCTTCAACTGCTTCCCTTACTTGTCTTTTTCCTCCCCCTGCCTCCTTGATGGAGATGTCAGTCCTGCTCCTAGTAGCCCTGGAAACTGCTTAGCCTTTCCGAGTCCTCAGAGCTGTCTGCCCCCCATCTCTGGCAACCCCTGGGGCCAGAGGCACAGGCAGGCACCAAGTGCCACAGCAGGATTTCTATGCTGAGGCTGGACAAAACAGGAACTGAAGTACATGACCTTGACCTTCTGTTTCAGACCAGGGCATGCTGCGCTGGCTTCTTTGGGCCCCAGTGCCAGCCCTGCCCAGGGAAAGGTCAGGATGTCTGTTTCGGTAACGGGATCTGCCTGGATGGCGTGAACGGCACGGGCACCTGTGAGTGCGGGGAGGGCTTCAGTGGGACGGCCTGTGAGAGCTGCGTCGAGGGCAAATATGGCATCCACTGTGATCAAGGTAGGCACCGTGCCACCGCCCCACCCCACCAGCCTCCCAGCTGCCAAAACTGAGCAGGAATGCACAGAGACACTGTGATCTGGCCTCTCTGCCGAGGCAGAAGGCAATCCTGCCTGCTGCTGTCCTTGTGGACTATAGGATGTCTGTGTTATTTGCGTAGGGCAGGGTTCCCAAACATTATCAGTCACTAACCTGTACCTGCCAACCCACCCTCAATGTGTTCACTGACATCCCAACCCAGCCAAGTTTCCATACTCACATTACTGTGCGCTGATCATAATGGTTAAACTTTGCATTGCCGATGTTACTCAATAGTTTGAAAAATAGATTTGTCCGTGTGATCTCCTGTAATCCACACAGGAACCTTCAATACTTGGGTATCACTATGTTCATTCTATGGATGATGACATTGAGGCAGAGAGGCTGAATGACTTCCCCCAAGGGCACAGCTGGTGACAAGTAGAACTGCGACTTGAATGAGCATCTTGCTGGACCTCAATGCCTTGCTCTTAATTCATGGCAAATTTAAGAGCACCCTATTGATTTGTCATCAGCAAGCCGCATACTTTCACTTCTGCAGAGACAGTGATCTGTATAAGCCACATCATCAGCAACTAACACCCTTGCATGACCTCCTCATGTGCAGCGACACCTGGAAGGAGGAATTTCCTAACCCATGATGAGAAAACAAAGCTTTGTTCTACCTGGTACTAAAACCAAAAGCTTGACCAGGCTAGCACCCTTTTCTCATTGGCTGCTCGAAGCCAGACAAATTTAATATGCTATTGAATCCCTGCAGTTGGGCCATATGTTGTTGGAATCACAAGGTCCTTTTTCCTGTGTGTTTGGAAGAATTGTGTGCTTACAATAGTGCAGGAGTTTCTTAACCCGAGATCCATAGAGGATCCCCATAGGATGCAGAAAATTTCCAAAAATGAATGCTTTGGAGGAAAGCTGGAGTCATCCATTGCTTTCATCCTGTTGTTAGCGCAACTCAGGGCCATCCTACAAAACAAAAGAATCAGCATTTCCATGTAACTGAAGATGTCAGTGCCACACCAGGCTTGTAGAAACCCAGTCTCATATGGGCTTCCCTTGAAACCCACTCTTAAACAGCAAACATGGGTTTATCCCAAGAAGCCCACATAACTCTCACAGAACCTTGGCTTAGGACACCCTGCAGCTGCTTGGATCACACCCTCAGTGCTACACAGACCCAAAGCTGTGGTCTGAATCCTGTTGTTGAGGCATGATCTCGCTTACCCTGCCAACCTGCTAGACTCTGCCTTCTGCACCCCTACCCTCCCTGAAAGAATGAGACGTAATCAAGCAAACCCCAGAAATGATAGATGAGATGTTGACACAGGTCAAAGTCTGATGACTTGTGGGGATCTTTCCACTCAGCATGTTCTTGTGTCCACGGAAGATGCAACCAAGGACTCTCGGGTGATGGCTCCTGTGAATGTGATGTTGGCTGGCGAGGAGTGAAATGTGACAGTGGTAAGAGTCAACCTTTCACATTTATGATCTGTTCTTAGCCTCGCTTCTCAGCAGCTACCTATTATTTCTAAAATAGAAATAACACCTTTATTACTTTACCAAGCAATAAATGAAAGCCCTTCTTGCCGCAAGAAGTCTGTAGAATAAAGAAAATCAGAAAAGAGGAAATAAAAATTTTCATGCTCCCAAGGCAGGAAAAAACTATTACTGATGTATTCTGTTAGCCTTCCAGCCCTTTTCTAAGAATGCACACATGTAGGTTGATCATTGTAGACTCTAGTATTTTGTACTCACTTCACAATATATAGTGTATAGCTTCCTTTGTGGACGAAAAGATAAATATATTTTAAACTTTATGTTATTTTTAAATATACAATAAAGGGAACACATTTCATGTGTTTAACATATACAATTTTAAGAGCATAATTTAATTTAAAAGAGACCATACTTATACTTTCTACCCTACCTTCTTTCCCTCCCCCACTCGCACCCTCTCTCCTCCTTCCTTCCTTTTTTTAAAATTTTGTTTATGGCATACAAATTTCATGTATTTCATATATGCAAATTTAGGAACACAGTGATACTTCCCATCCTACCCTGCCTCCCACCCATGCTCTAACATCTCTTCCTCCTCCTTCTCCTATTCCCACTCTGAATTTTTACAAAGATCTATTTTAAGTTTACTTTATACTTACAAGATTAACCCTACACTAAGGAAAAGTTCAACAAAATAGTATGAAAGGGAAAAAAAAACACTGTTCCTCAACAGTACAGATAAGGACTGTAAGTGGTCATTGAATCTCAAAATATTCATTCCACTCCAATACATTATATTTTAGGTACTCTAGTAGTTACCACAGATCGAGGAAAACATATGATATCTTTTTGGGACTGGCTTATTTCATTAAGTATATGGTTTCCAGTTGCATCCATTTTGTTGTGAAAGACAGGATTTCATTCTTTTTACTGCTGAGAGGTATTCCATAGTGTACATATATCATAATTTCTTTATACAGGCATCAGTTGATGGACATCTGGGTTGATTCCATATCTTAGCCATTGGGAATTGAGCTGCAATGAACATGGGGGTACAGATAACTTTTTCATATGCTGATTTCATTTTGTTTGAGTAAATTCCTAGCAGTGAGATGGCTGGGTCATATGGTAGATCTATTTTTAGACTTCTGAGGTATCTCCATAGTGTCTTCCACAATGGCTGCACCAGTTTACAGTCCCACCAACCATGTATTAAGGTACCTTTTTCCCCACATCCTCAACAGAATTTATTGTTTGTTGATTTCTGTATGAGAGCCATTCTACCTGGGGTGAGGTGAAACCTCATTGTGGTTTTGATTTGCATTACCCTGAAGGCTAGTGATCCTGAGCATTTTTTCATGTGTCTGTTGGCCATTTGAATTTCCTCTCTTGAAAAATGCCTGCCTTTGACAATTTCTTAACTGGATTGTTTGGTTGTTAAGTTTCTTGAGCTCTTTATAGACTGGGTATTAATCTTTTATCAGTTTCACAGTTTGCAAATATAGTCTCCCATTCTATCAGTTGCCTCTTCACTTTCCTGAGTGTTTCTTTTGCAGTACAGAAGCCTCTCAGCTTGATGTAATCCTATTTGTAAAGATTTTCTTTGATTACTATGCCTCTGGGGACTTTTCCAAAAAGTCTTTACCTATGCCAATGTCTTACAGAGTTTCCCAATGTCATCTAGTACTTTGATGGTATCAAGTTGTAGATTTAGGTCTTTGATCCATTTTGAGTGCATTGCAGGGTAGGGCTCTTGTTTCATACTTTTGTACGTGGAAATTCAGTTTTCCCAGCAACATTTTGAAGAAACTGTCCTTGCTCCAGGGACTGATTTTATTTCCTTTGTCACAGATAAAATGGTTTTAGATGAGTGGATTGCTTTCTAGGTTTTTCTTTTTGTTGTTGTCATTTTTTTTAAAGATTTATTTTATTTATTTGAAAGAGTTACAGAGAGTGGTAAAGCCAGAGAGAGAGAGGTCTTCCATTCCACTGGTTCACTCCCAAAATTACTGCAACAGCCAGAGCTGAGCTGATCCAAAGCCAGGAACCATGAGCTTCTTCCGGGTCTCCCACCTGGGTGCAGAGGCCCAAGGAGTTGGGCCATCTTCTACTGCTTTCCCAGACCATAGCAAAAAGCTGAATTGGAAGAGGAGTAGCTGGGACTCAACCCATCACCCATATGGGATGCTGGTGCTGCAGGTGGGGGCTTTAACCTGCTGCACCGCTGTGCCAGACCACTGACCCTCCCCCCCCCCACTGGGGCTTTTCTTTGTTGGGAGGGTCTTTATACTGATTCATTCTCCATCTTGGTTATTGGTCTGTTTAGGCCTTCTGTGTCTTCATGGGTCAATTTTGGTAGGTTGTTTTGTGTTCAAGAATCTATCCATTCCTTCTATGTTTTCTGATTTGTTGGCATATAACTCTTTATAGTAATTCCTGATGATTCCTTTTATTTCTATGGTATCTGTTGTTACATTTCCCTTTTTATCTCTGGTTCTGTTGATTTGGGTCTTCTTCTCTTTTTATTTAGTTGGGCCATGATATGTCAATTTTGCTTTTTTTTTTTTCTCGAAAAAACAGCTCTTCATTTCACTGATCTTTTGTATTTTTCTGTTTCAATTTTGTTTACCCTCCGATTTTAATTGTTTATTTCCCCCTACTAATTTTGAGCTTGGTTCTTGTTTTTCTAGGTCTTTGAGATGCATTGAATGCTCATTTATTTGATGCCTTTCCAATTTTTTGATGTAGGCACTAATTGCTATAAACTTTCCTTTTATCATTGCTTTTGCTGTATCCCATAAGTTCTGATATGTTGTATTGTCATCTTCATTCATTTCCAGAGATTTTTTTATTTCTTCTGTGACTCTCTGTTCATTCAGGAGCATGTTGTTCAGTCACCATGTGTTTGCATATGTTCTCAAGATTCTTGAGTTATTAATTTCAGCTTAATTCCATTGTGGTCAGAAAGGATACATAGTAAGATTTCAAATTGGTGTGACTTGTTTTATGGCCTAACATATGCTCTATCCCAGACAAAGTTCCATGCACTGATGAAAAAAAATGCGTATTGTGCAACAGTGGGATGAAAGGTTCTGTAGATATCAGATTTTTGTTTCTTGGTTGATTTTTTTCTAGTTGATCTGCCCACTGCTGAAAGTGGGGTGTGAGATCCCCCATTACTATTGTTTTAGAGTCTATGTCTCCCTTTTTTTAAATAGCCAGGCACCCTGGCATGAGGTGCATATACGTTTATTATAGTCACATCTTCCTGTTGAATTGATCCCTTAATCCTTACATAGTGCCTTCTTTGTCTATTTTGACAGTTTTTGTGTTAAAGTATATTTTGTCTGATATTCGGATGGCTACACCAGCTCTTTTCTGGTTTCTGTTTGTGTGGAATATCTTGTTCCATCCTTTCACTTTCAGTCTGAATGTATCTTTCTTAGTGAGCTGTGTTCCTTGTAGACAGCAAACAGATGGGTCTTGTTTTTTAATCTATTCAGTCAGTCTGTATGTTTTAACTAGAGACTTGAGGCCATTTACATTCAGGGTTACTATTGATAAGTAACAACTTGGCCCTTCCATTTTTCCATAAATATTCCTATCATTCACTTTGGATTTCTTCTGTGCTTTCACTGGGGCATTTCTGTCTTCACATTATTTCATAATGGTGACTATGTTTCTGTGTGTAGCATATACTTAAGCATCTTTTGTAAGGCTGGGTGGGTGGTGACAAATTATTTCAATTTATAGTTGTTATGAAAGGTCTTTATTTCACCTTTATTCATAAATGAGAGCTTTGCAGGATACAGTATTCTGGATTGACTTTTTTTTTTCCTCTTGAAAATCGGACTATGTCTCTCTATTCTCTCCTATCCTCTAGGGCTACAGATGAGAAATCAGCTGAGAGTCTAACTGGAGATCCTCTGAGAGTAATCGGGAGTTTCTCTCCTGCACATTTTAGAATAGTTTCTTTTTGTTTTGCTGTTGAAAGCTTGACTACAAATGTCCTGTTGAAGATCTTTGCTGGTCATGTCTATAAAGAGTTCTATGTGCCCGTGCCCTGGGAGGTCCTTTCTTTCTCCAAGTTAGGGAAGTTTTCTGTAATTATTACATTAAATAGTTCTTCTAATCCATTCTCTCTTTTCGCATCTTCAGGAATTCCTAAGACCTGCATGTGGGGTCATTTGATAGTTTCCTATAAATCTCTAACACTGTTTTTAAGTTTTCTAATTTCTTTTTTTTTTTTGTCAGATTGAATAATTTCCAAAGGTTTATCATCTAGATCAGATATTCTTTCTTCACCATATTCAGACTTCACCAAGTCTGTTGTTCAGGCTTTCCACCGTACTTTTTATTTGACATATTGAATTCTTTGTTTTCAATATTTTATTTTGATTTCTCTTAAACCGTAATTTCATGGGAGAATTTTTCATCCATGTCATATATAGATTTCTTTTTTAAAAAAGACTTATTTTTGGCTGGCACCGTGGCTTAACAGGCTAATCCTCTGCCTTGCGGCACCGGCACACCAAGTTTTAATCCCAGTTGGGGCGCCGGATTCTATCCCAGTTGCCCCTCTTCCAGGCCAGCTCTCTGCTATGGCCCAGGAGTGCAGTGGAGGATGGCCCAAGTCCTTGGGCCCTGCACCTGCATGGGAGACCAGGAGAAGCACCTGGCTCCTGGCTTCGGATCAGCGAGATGCGCCGGCCGCAGCGGCCATTGGAGAATGAACCAACGGCAACAAGGAAGACCTTTCTCTCTGTCTCTCTCTCTCTCACTATCCACTCTGCCTGTCAAAAAAAAAAAAATACTTATTTTATTTATTTGAAAGAGTTACAGGCAGAGGTAGAGCCAGAGAGAGGGGGGGGTCTTCCATCTACTGGTTCACTCCCCAGATGACCAAAATGGCCAGAGCTGAGCCGATCCAAAGCTAGGAGGCGGGAGCTTCTTTTGGGTCTCCCATGAAGGTGCAGGGGCCCAAAGACTTAGGCCTTCTTCTACTGCTTTCCCAGGCCATAGCAGAGAGCTGATTCAGAAGTAGAGCAGCCAGGACTTGAACCGGTACCTATAATGGATGCCAGCACTGCAAGCTGGGGCTTTAATCCACTGCGCCACAGCACTGGCCCCATGGATTTCTATAATTTCTAATTTTGTTCCTCATTGCTTCTGAGTAACCCTAAGATTAATCTTTTGAATTCTGTTTCAGGCATTTTATCAATCTTTTCATCTTCACATTCTAATATTGAAGGGTTGTTGTGTGCCTTTTGGGGAGGGGTCATGTTGTCTTCCTTATTCTTGTTCCTTGAATTTCTTTATTTTCAGATATTTGTGAGAATACGTGTTTTTTTTTTCTTCTGATGACTTTTGTCTTTAAACTATGCCTCTGTGGCTTAGTGGGGTATCTGCAGTGAATACCCAGAGGTGTATGCTGCATGTGGCCAGGGAGCTCTGGTCAGTGTTCCAAGGTGGGGCGAGTATCCAGGTGTCACCCAAGTTGGGCATGGTGGATCTCCTCTTGTTAGCAGAAAAGAGAGTGTGGTCTCTGTTGGTGTAATCACACCCTCGGTTTTTCTCTTCCAAGGTGATAAATGCCCAGGTGTTAGCCCACAGTGGGTGCAATACTCATCTGTGCTGCCACACTGCCCAAAGCATCTATCTGTGCAGTCCACAGTGAGCGTGGATCCCATTGTAATGAGCCATCCCCAGGAATCAGGGATCTCTGAGCTTGTGGGACCATTCACACTGATTGCCCAGAGACCCAGCTACACGCAGAGCCTCTCATGCAGTCACAGAGCTCCCACAGTCACTGAACGCAGAGGATGTACTCCCCCGTTGTTTACAAGAAATCAGACGCTCGACTGGAGGGAGTACGCCTGGAATCAGGTCTCAGACTCCTCTACAGGGGCAGGGGCTGGAGGGGAGATCACAGCTGCCCACCAGCCCAGGGAGGGCTCCTGGGATGTGGGGCTGTCAGAGGGGTGGTCTTTGCCCAACGGTCCAGGTAATGCAAAGATCAAGGACTAAAGAGTTAACACTTGGCTGAAAAGCTAAAGCCAGACATCTGAATGTTCTCATCCTAGGGGCACTCCAGAGTATATGGGTCCAGAGCTCCTGGGAGAGGACAGCAGAGAGCAACAGGGGCACAGAGACAGGAAGACATCCTGAGTGAATCCCTAGAACAGTGCAATAGGTTACCCCTTGCTGACATAATATGCTTAGAAGACCATGGTCTATAGGGGACCAATCACATTTAAAGGGAAGGGAAGAGACTGGGAGCTGTGGCAAGTTTTCAGGAAATAAAGTCTGAGCTCAGAGCAACATGACTGTGGCAGAGAAAATAGAGACATTTGATGGTCAAATGGGGTGGTGACTAATAGGATGCAGAAGAAAAAAGAGGGAGGGCCCAAGGCTGATCCTTAGATTATGACTCAGGCAACTGCCTGATTGGTGGGCCAATCCCAGAAGAGGGCAGCTGGGGGGAGGCTGGGTGTGAGGTGCCAGTGAACATCTGGGTAGAGAGGCCCAGGAGGCCTCAGCTCATTCATTCATTCATCGGAAGCTTGCCTGACTCATGTCATGTGCCTTGTGATATGGAGCGCTGACGAGTACAGTATGGTCCCTGCTCTCAGCAGTTTCAGTCCAGGACAGGTGTTGGCAGGCCCCAGATTGCTGCTGTAGAATATACTGTTGAATCTCAGCAGTGAGGTCAAGAAGGAGACACAAGAACAGGAGACACAAAATAGGTGAACAGACAGAAGTGTGCAAGCCTCACACCCTGAAGGAGGAATAAAAGGGCCAAGGACAAACCACCAGACCCACTCCTCTTCCTGCTTTCCTGCTGTAAAGAAAGACCCTCCACACCTGCACTTGGTCACCCAATCTAGGAGCCGCCTACTCTGTCTCCATGCCTCTTCCTCCCTCACTAACACACCTAAATCATTCTACATCTCCACGACTCTCAAATCCATCCCTTCCCCTTCAGCTCTACCTCTTTGCCTCCAGTCCTGCCTCCCTCTATTCATACCCGACCCCTTGCTGCAGTAGAGAACTTCCCAAAGTATAGATCAGATCCTGTTTCCCACCCCTTCCCCAGGATATGACAGCTTGCCATGGTTCTTCTCTGCCTACAGGAGAAATTTAATCTGCAGAACAGGGTGCGGTTCAGGGGCCATTCACCCAGTTTTCCGACCTCATCTTCAGCCCCGGTGTCCAGTACATATTCTGCACAAAGAGCTTCCAGTCTCATAAGGGAAATAAATGTTCAGTATAGACAGAAAAAAATAGTGACACAGGAGTACAAAGCACAGGACCTCTAGACTTCAGTAAGGAGGACCACTCCTTCCTTTATCTTCATGCCAACTCCCCACTTCCAAGCCCATGGCAGACATCACTAATCAATCATTGCACTCCCTCCCTCCACAGTCATTACCCGTAAATTGAAATTGACTCAAAAATGTAAGGCAGTTTCAGAGAAGAGGACCTAATGGATTATTGGGCTTTCAACAGGGAGAGAGTAGAGAGAAAAGAATTTCCAGGCTCAAAAACCAGCACAATGCACAAAATTCCATTGTACCCACCCAGTCCGTTTGAGCCTGTAAGAGTTCCCACAGACACACTACGTCACTTTTGCTGCAGGTCCTTGTGTTTGAACTTTCTGTGTGCCTTGGCCAGGGATAGTAGGGTTTCTCTTCCTGCATCCTCCTCGAAGATGAACCCCACCCCACAACTCTTTCTTTCTGGATCTCGCCCTGTCGGGAAATACCTGTTAGCTGGACATCTAATATCAAGAGCCTGGTGCTACAGGAAAATTAGAAATTTGTTCAAAAAAATTGTTTCCGACCCCGAGCCATTTCTCAACAACAAAAAACATTTTAAATGTTATAATTGTGTGTATGCCTGTTTATATCGCTCCATTATAAAAATGAAAAACTGGAAAGAATAACATTGGATTTGTAAGTAAAAGTGTCTCTCTCACACTGTCTAACTCTGCCTGTCAAAAAGAAAAGAAAAAAAGTAAATAAAAGTAAAGACTCAAAACCCAGGGAAGGCACACACAAACACCAAATCATAAGGGCCCACAGTCACATTCAAAGGAGGGTGCCTCCATCAGGGTATCTGACCTTTTTTTTTAATTTATTTTTTATTTGAGAGACAGGGAGAGACAGATCTTCCATCCACTGGTTCATTCCCCAATTGGCCACAACAACTGGGACTGGGCCAGGCCAAAGCCAGGAGCTTTCTCTGGGTTTCCCACATGGGTACAGGGGCCCAAGAGCTTGGGCCATCCTCTGCTGTCTTCCCAGGTGCATTAACAGGGAGCTGGATAGGAAGAGGAGCAGCCAGGACTTGAACCAGTGTCCATATAGGATGCTGTCATTGCAGTCAGCAGCTTAACCCATTATCCCATCAACACCAGCCCCATATTTAACCTTCAAGTTCAGCTTGAGCTTCCTAGCAACCAAGTTAAAAAGGATACACATGATCATATAGTTTAACGTAGTCCACATGATGCATACCAGCTGCTTCCAAGGAAGTAAATCGGTCCCTAGCACAAGCACTAAAAGGAAGCTCCTGAGTGAGGCGTAGTAGGAGAGACTGATGTGACAACTGGTTCTCTTTTTCAGCCATCACAAAAGACAGCTGCAACGGGATGTGCCACACCAGCGCCAAGTAGGTACCTCTGGGCCTTCTCTAGGGGGAGTGCTAAGGGGGTCCTTTCCCAATCATTTCCCTTCCAGGCCCTATTCTTAAGGGAGTAGTTGCCTGACAGTATTTCTGAGGCTTTGCGATAAAGTTAAGTATGCAACTAAAAATACCTCTGAAGAGGCCTCCATCAACTCGAAAGATCCAGCCTTGTCAACAAGCTGCCTCCTGCCTCAGCTGGCACATTGACAAAAATGCCGGTTGTTATCCTCAATCCAAGCCACTGAGACTTTTTCACAGAGGCCAAGGCATCCCAGGGGTCTCAGCTCACTAAGATGTGCTCTCGACCATCTCCAAGCCTTACGTGGCTTCATACTCCCAATTTCCAGAGTTGCTTAATGCATTAATGATGAGCCCAGTAGCTGAGGTTAGACCTGCTTCAAAGTCAGCTTCTGTCACTTTCACTGATGCGTGGCCTTGAGTCAATTGAAGAAAGAAAGGGAGAGGGAAGAAGTGAGGATGCGAATATCATCCTTAGAATAGTTTCTAGGAACTATAATAATTTCTATGAACTATATGGAATTTAATTTTTTTAAAATGTAGAAAAAAATCCTGCTAAGCCTCAGTTTCACCATCTGTACATGGGGATAATACTATGACCGACTTGCTCAGGCTGCTTAGCAGTGTGCTAATGGCAGGAAGTCGTGCTGCAGGTTCCAGCACACTGGCAGCTCTGGAGAGATCGGCAGCTCCCCTCCTGGTTCCTGAGCTGATGCTCCGGTCGTACGCCTTGTAGTGACACCTGCAGGCTTAGTCGTCTGTCGTGGGGTCGGGACAGGAGTGGACTCTGCTCCCAAGCTAAGGCAGGACCCCCGGGCCCCCGGTGGGAGCAAGGGTCTGAGATGTCGGGGACAAAGGGGGACTGAATGTTTGTCTGCCAACACCGTTTGCCCTTCCTCCTTGCAGCTGCCTTCTCAACCCAGATGGCACCACCTCGTGTAAATGTGCGGCAGGATTCCAAGGGAATGGGACAGTTTGTACAGGCAAGTGGGTGAGGGATTGGCTGGGGGCCCACAAGGCTCTCCTAGGCTGTGGAGGGGCCTGTGCCCCTCCTATCAAAAGGGCCGGAGCAGCTGGTACCAGCGTTGATGGTGAATTACCATGTACTGGGCCAGCTGGTTGTACCTGGGGCCAGGAAACTGCCTGCTCACGGGTGGGACCTGTCGGTTTTGGAATGGGCTGGACAAATAATTGCAGCTGTTGTCAAGGTACACTTACACTGCACTCTGAGCAGGCTCATGGCCTTGACCACAGTGGGGATCACCTGGGCAGCTCTAAAAGCCGCTGACTTGCTTAGCTTAGGGCCTGGCTGACACATCAGGGCTCTGGGGTAGCACAAAGAGAGCTTGAGCCTGCCCTTGTGCATCCTCTGCTACCCACCTTGGTCCTGGATGAGTCTTTTAACTGTGGTGAGACCCATTAGCTCATCTATAGTGACCTTAAAAATGAGCTCTCCAGGCATAATGGCACAGTAATGCAGCTATTTCACACAGCCTTACCGTGAGACTCCTCCCTCTGGAATGAAAGTTATCATCATTTGCATTACCTTGAGAATTTGGCTTGACTGCTCTTTGTGTGATTTTCTAAAATGTTATTGAGTTTTCTGTTTATTTGAGAAGCAGAGAGGGTCTGCAGAGACACAGGGAGAAGTCATCTAGGGGTTCAATCCCCGAATGCCCACAATGGCTGGGGCTGAAGCTGGCGGTCAGGGACACAGTCTAGATCTCCCGCTTGGGTGACAGAAAACCCTACAGCTCCAGCTGTCACCAGCCGCCTCCCACAGTTATCTGGAATGCTGGAATCTGGCTCTGGAGCCAGGAATTGGATCCAGGCATTCTGATGAGGGACCTGGGCTTCTCAACCAGCGTCTTAACCCCTGGGCCCATGTACTGATGCTGCATTTTGTTTTTTTTAATCTACAAGTTAGGGGTAATGAGAGAATCTCTCTCCTTGAATTATTGGATAACTGGGATTCACATAAGGGCACTTCACCAAGTTCATGGAAAGTGCAAGTCAAACACATGCTTATTTAGATGCAGGAGAGTTTTGAAATACTGTCCCTTTTCCATGAACTCTTTTTTTATTTGACAGGTAGAGTTATAGACAGAGAGAAAGGTCTTCCTTCTGTTGGTTCACCCCCCAAATGGCTGCTACAGCTGGCGCTGTGCCAATCCAAAGCCAGGAGCCAGGTCCTTCTTCCTGGCCTCCCATGCGGGTGCAGGGCCAAAGCACTTGGTCCATCCTCCACTGCACTCCTGGGCCAGAGCAGAGGGCTGGACTGGAAGAGGAGCAACCGGGACTAGAACCCGGCATCCATATGGGATGTGGTGCCGCAGGTGGAGGATTAACCAAGTGAGCCACACCGCCGGCCCTTTCCATGAACTTTTTGAAGACCCCTCATGAGGGCTTAGAACAGCCCTGGCACACAGTACTCAATACGTGTGAGCAAATGTTCTCACAGCAGCTAACCCACATCTGGAAATTCCCAGCATCGTGTTTCTCTCGAGCCCTGGGTCCTGGCAGGCTTCACACCAGTGTGCTCTCCAGACTCCAGGGATCCTCCCGGGATGCCCGGTGCCCTAACCCCAATGCCCAGATGGTCCCTGCAGTAGAGTGTGTCCAGTGTCAAGGAGTGTAACACCCACAAAGGGCAGACCACCACAAGGCTCGTCCTGCCCTCTGTGCTTGGGAGTTAGCTGTGACTGTTTAACCCAGCACCTGCCAGAGTCCTCTGCAGTCTCTTCACATCTCAGTGGTCCACACACAACGACATCACTGCAACTCTCCCCCACCCCATCCCCTGCTCCGTGTCGTCTCTCCCTTCTACAGCCATTGACGCCTGTGAGATCAGCAATGGGGGCTGCTCTGCCAAGGCCTACTGTAAAAGGACCACCCCAGGAAGCCGGGTGTGCGTGTGCAAGGCAGGCTACACGGGCGACGGCATCGTGTGCCTCGGTAGGTGGCTGTGCCCTCTCCGCCCTGTGGAAATGGTGTCAAGGTCAGAGCCTGTGAGATGCCACTGCTGTGCGGGCTCCTGTCGCTGGAATCTGACTGCTGGGGTCATGATGCAGCGTTCCCAGGCACAAAAGGAGGCTTTGGAAAGGTGCCCCAAGGGTAGGCCGGGCCTTCAGACAGCTCATGGGGGAAAGATGAAATTAAAGGTGTTTAAAAAAAAAAAAATCGGAATCCCTGCATAGCGTGGGTTTTCCATGAATATTCAGACGACCTGTCATCTGTGAAGGCACGTGGTATGCAAAACTCACTTTGGAAGGCGAATTGCGGTTGAATATTGCAATCCGTTTCCGTGTCTCTTGTTCCCTTTCATCCGGGCCAGTTTTCAGGCTGGCTCTGTCCCTTTGACAATGATGTTTAGGAAAGAATATAGCCCACTGGTCCAACTTTTTCTTTTTTTTAAATGATTTATTTATTTGAAAGGCAGAGTTAGAGAGATTTTCTATCTGCTGGTTCACTCCCCAAAATGGCTGCAATGGCCAGGGCTGGACCAGGTTGAAGCCAGGAGCTTCATTCGGGTCTCCCACATGGGTACGGGGCCCCAGGGACTTGGGCCATCTTCCGCTGCTTTCCCAGGCACATCAGCAGGGAGCTGGATAGGAAGTAGAGCAGCCAGGAATAGAACTGGCGCCCTTGTGAGATGCCAGTATCACCGGTGGTGGCTTTACCAGTTACACCTCAAAGCCTGCCCCCACACCCCCTGTTTTTTCCTCCAGTGTCTTGTCCGTTCCTGGGGGGTTGTCTGGCGTTTTTTTCATGAGAAGTTTCAGCTGTGCACTCCTAGCCTGAGAGTCACACGAGTGATGTCACATCCTTCTCGGGATGTCGCACCGAGGCCTGGATTTCTGTTCCCTCACCCCCATTTTGGGTGTAAATTGTGACCTCTCAGTCAAGGCGCCTGTGTCCTTGCTTTTTTTCTGCTGGGCTGCTCATGAGCAAGGATCAGGGAGACCCTGCAATAGCTTGTCCTCCTGCAAGCGCCCCCTAGCTTTGGCATCTGCTGTGACTTCTCTGAGCCCCTCCGGTGCTGTGGTGATTGCGGGCGGTGACTTCTTCATTCCTGCATCTCCTTGTCCATAGCACTGTGGGACGGGACGGCAAGATTCTATGATCCCCTGTCCTTGGCTGTGCACACCCCTGTGCACCCCACAGAGAGTCAGCTTCAAGCCCAAGACTGTGCCTCTGCGGAAATTAGCCCATCCCCCACATGCCGATGTTGAGAACTCGCATCTGAGGCCTCGGCTGCTGGGCTCCGTCTGCGGCTGGGTTGTGAACCCTGCTCCCCTGGGTCAGCTGGCCCTGCTCGCCAGTCTCCCGGGACGCTGACGCTGCTGCTGGCAGACAAGGCTTGGTTCTCACGCTAGCTACCTGCTGTTTGTTTTTAAAGAAATCAACCCGTGCTTGGAGAACCATGGTGGCTGTGACAGGAACGCAGAATGCACACAGACGGGACCCAACCAGGTGAGCGGTGGCTCTTAGACACGCTAAGGGCTGGGTGTGGACACAGGCCCGTGGGGAGAGGCTGATAATGGAGCTCTGAGGAGCTGTGGCCACACATAGACACTGCAGGGCACATGAGCGAGAACAAGAGGTCACTGCTTTTCTTAAAAAAAAAAAAAAAAAGAAAGAAAGAAAGAAAATTATTTATTTGAAAGGCAGAGTGAGGAAGAGACAGAGTGGTCTGGTTCACTCCCTAAATGGCCACAATGGTCAGGCCTGGGCCAGACCAAAACCAGGCTCCAGGAGCTTCTGGATTCCCCACATGGGTGCAGGGGCCCAAGCACTTGGGTCATCCTCTACTGCTTTCCCAGATGCACTAGCAGAGAGCTGGATTGGAAGTGGGGCATCTGGGACTTGAACTGGTGCCCATATGGGATGCTGGCACTGCAGGCGGCGGCTTACCCTGCTACACTACAATGCTGGTCCCTTTCATACATGTGGGAGAGCTGGAAGAAGTAGCTCCTGGCTTCAGCCTGGCCTAGCATTGGGCCTTACAGTCATCTGGGGAGCAAACCAGCGGATGAAAAGACCTCTCTCTTTCCCTCTCTCTGCAACACTTTCAAATAAATTAATTTAAAAAAAAAGAGGCCATTCTTAAGGTGAAATCCGGGGCTAGGAGAGAAAAGGTGCTGGGAGAGGGGCTTGCCTAGGGAAGGGAGAAGAAACAAACACCACGTGATCTCAGAAGCTCCTGGAATTTCTCCCCAGAATACTCCCCTTCCAGATACCCAGGAGCCCACAGGTTTTGCTTTGCCTGAGGTTCTGAGAGGCAGGTGCCACAGAGAGGACGCCGTGTTAGGCCATCAGTCACATGCTCCCAAGCACAGGAGTCTTACAGACCCTTGCTGTCTGGGGAGGTGGAGGAGCTGTGAGGTCTCTGGAGCCAGAGAGTGGGGCTCACAGGTGCACAGAGAGGCGGGGCAGCTCTGCCTCCCCTGGCTCTGACACAGTGCGTACAACAAAAGGCCAGGTAGGGACTCACGTACATCCAACACTGGAGACCAGAATCCAATCTCCAGAGAAGCTTCTCTCGACTTTGCTGAGCTGTTCAGAGGCCTCAGTCCCAGGTCCCTCAATGTACAGGTCAAGCAAGTACCTGAAGCACCTAACAATTAGAAAACAATAGTAGAGCATTTGTCTTGAAGAATTGTGAGTGCACGCATACGCATATGGTCATAGGGAAACCACATAGTCCACATTGGGCTTTCTTACACCTATTTGGGGGTTCAGTTAGAGTGTGTCAAACTACCTATGGGATGGGAATTAAACACAAGAGGGTTTTGGTATTTGGAGCCTCCAAGCATACTCCTACTGCCCTAGACGGCAGCAAGACCATAACCAACGAGGGACAGTTTGGGGCAGCTTGCTAAAGGTTGGGGCTGAAGTCAGGGCCTGTTGAGAAGGAAGATGAAGAGCAGCAACAAGAACTCACGCATGGGGCCCCATCTGGCCCAACCGACAAGTTCAAGTTCTCATATGCAGACATCCCACCAGGGCCTCTGCTGCTACCCAGCAGGCTCTCGCCACCCCCTGGGAGGCTACACTGGGAGCAGGCCCCCCTTCCTCAGAAAGCACAGCCAGTAAGAATGGTAAACAGGATAGATCCACAGGCCACCCCAGAGCTCGAGGCGACAATTGCTGCTCCAGCAAAGAGATGCCCACCACACACGCCGACTGTTCTGACATCACCATGACCATGCTAGATCCCGAGTCTGCCATCCAGCGCGTGCGGCCAGTACAGAGCCTCTCTGTGTAATGACCTGTTTGCCTCTGCTCCTGGACAGGCCGTCTGTAACTGCTTGCCCACGTACACGGGAGACGGGAAGGTCTGCACGCTCATCAATGCCTGCCTGATAGTGAGTAGACCCAAGTCACGCCCTCCTAGCTTCCGACTGGGGTGCCCCTGAGCACCTCCTGGGGATGCCCTCTTGATGTGATCTCTCGGTACTTCTGGGCCACAAGCTCATCTCTCTTCCCAAGGGTGGGAAGAAAAGAGAAGCAAGCGTCCCCTAGCCTGCAAGATCCCCAGGGTGTTCAGGGATTCCCCTGAGTGCAAGTGTCCTAAGCCAGCTGGGTGAGAGTCAGCTAACTCTCTCTCTTTCTCTGGGAGTCAGCTAACTTTAATATCCAGCCTGGCGCCTTGTTCCCTAACCGTGATGGTTCCGTATGGAGTACCGATGGCAATTGCCTGTGGATGTTTGATTGTTTTATTGTTCATTTCATTTACTCTCAGCATACCTAGTGCAGAGGAAGAGATCAATTCAAAGCTAGCCTTGCAGAATATAAAAGGTTACCTCTAGAAGAGACAAATCTATGCAGAGAGTAAGATGTGTGGGGCTGGGGCGAGGGGGAGGGGCAGCAGGAGCACAGAGAGCCTTAGGGGAGGGAAGTCCCTCTGCATGGCACCGTGACAGGGGCCCCAGGCCACACTGTCATAGCTTCTGGCAGACACTCGTCCAGACCCCAGCACAATGAGTCCCAATGAAAACCTTGGACTGTAACATCCACATTGGCCCAGCGGCTCTAACCAAGGAGCCACACTACAGTGAGATGCAAATAACAGGGCAAACCAGAGCCCCCGACAGAGGATCCTCTGTGCTTTCCACTCAGTTTTTCTATAAAAACCTAAAACTGCTCTAGAAACCGAGTCTATTAATTTAAAAAACACACATACATGAACCAGCATTCACAGAGGAGTCAGCGCCCACTCCCCCATCTTCTTTGCAAGGTGTGTGTGTAGTTGCTGCTATTCTAGGTATTTTCCCAGCTTGAGCTATTTTCTATGATATAAAAGGTTGTTCCCAAAATAGCATTCATTAAAAAAAGAGAGTCATTATTGAGCTCACATATGTTTTTTTCCTGTCGGGGAAAAGCTGGGAGACACTTGAGGACCCAGCAGCGTGAATTGCATGAGCTCTACAGAGACACATCAAACACGTTTTCTCAGCTCAGCCACAGCACACTGAACCAAGTCTATCCACTTACTTATCCCCATATTGCCAGTTGTTAGAAAAGAACACAGAACAGAGAGGAGGCAGGAATACAAATCTACAGCCAGGCCGAATTTATTCAGAGAAGGAATCTGCAGAGGTCCACCAACTGCCAGCATGCTCACAGACCAAGCAGGTGGCAGGGGCCGCGACCCCAGCAGGCTGGGCCCTTTTATATCTTAGCTGGGCTGGGGGTAAGGAGGTGGGCTTCAGGCGGTGGTGAATTTCTTCATTCTGGCCTGCTGGCTTCTGAACCTGGGGAAGAATGTGGAGGGCGGGGTGAAGACAATAGGGTGTGAGATTCAAGGGCAAGGGATGAATTCCAACATTATCTCTCTTTTGGGCAACTGAAGCTTATGTCTTTGTTCCATCAATCCTGACTCTAAGTATAGATAAGGAGGTGCCTATTTATTCCTGGCTACTTCCTGCTGATACGGGGTGTAGATGTGGGGTGAGGATCCAAGCATGGATCATTTGTTCCTGCACGAACCTTTGGAATAAGTTAATTATACATGGCAGAAATAGGAGCACTATGATTATGAGGACAAAAGGAGCTATTAGAGACATTGCACACGGTGGAAAAGATGGCCAAAATGAGGCAGAGTTACCTTGTGCATACATCTCATTAGCACGTCTTTTTATGTGTTCGATCCCATCTCTTACCACACCTGATTTATTGGTGTAAAAGCAACATTCTTCACTCAAAAATAGGTAAAGTCCTCCTCTCCCGGCTGTGAGGAGGTCTAGTGCCTGGCAGTTCTGAAGAAGTTTTGCTGCCAATGATCCTGAACGTGAGACAGTTGCTGTGCCAGGCCATTTGTGTTTTCTTTGAGACTGAGAGATAAATCTTCAATTGTATTTGTCTTGTCTACTGAAATGGCCAGTCTGGTCATTCCTGTTCTGATCCCTATCAAGATACCCAGCGAGATGATAGAGGGGGTGAATCTGAAATCCCTCTTTTCACAGTGGGTTGTAGGAACAGAAAATTGAGACTGATCTAGGGTATAGGACAAAGGAGGCAATAGGAAGGCGGGTGTACAGGTCCCTGTCCAGTTGGTGGGAGGCAGATGTATGCCTGGTTGCCACAGAGAAAGAGTGCCCCTGTTTCTGGTCCTATGCATACAATCATATGGTCAGCACATGTTTTTGTGCAGCAGGGGAATATGATGAGTAAATGCCATTGCAGCCACTTCCATTGGGTGTAAGGAGCAGTGGTGGCCAGGAGGGGGTGGGCCTGGGAGAGTGACAGCTAGACCACAGGTATAGTGGGGCAATGAACATACCTTGTACAAAGGGGCTTGATCAATTAGCGAGGCCGTAGCAAAATGCCTTGGACAGGTATTGCAGCTGGGTCCTCCGGTCTTATTTCCCTCTATGATACCGGTGTTCCTTCCCTAAGCCGTGCTGGTTTCTTCCTGGGAATTCCAGAAGAGATATATGTCCTGGGGTTCTGCTCGGAGGGTTCTGGTCCTTGTAACATAAATGAGTCCATGGACCATTTCCCGGAGCTGGGTGTAGGTGGGGAAGGCTTGCCAGCCCCCTGGGGAGGAGTGTGTGCAAATCCAACATGAAGAGACATTGGGATTATCCTCAAAAAACAGGCTGGAGGAAATGTTGATGAAGGTATGTAAGAATTTCGGTAGGAACTGTGGGTGAGAGGTATATGCGGGCTTGGAGCCAGGATAGGGGACCAGGTTAGAAGCAGGAGATGGCAGAAAGGCATCCTATCCAGAAGCGATAAAGGGTGTGAAGAAAAGTTGTTTACCACAGGTCCAGTCAGCGGGCGGCGATTGCTGTCAAGCCTATGGCCAAAGTTAGGGCTAGCATTACAGGTGCAGACAATAAGAGGGTGACACACTAGGAAATATAAGCAGAGGGTAAAGAGGACATCTGTGTAGGCGTGAAGTCACAGAGATGTCCCTGGAGCCAGCAATCTGAGACGAGGTCGGGAGGGTAGATGAAGACCAGTAGCTGTCCTCTAGAACAATGTGGAGAGGGAACTATCAAAGACATGCGGGAGCTGCGTCAGCCTGAGAGGCGGGTCCTGTGGAGGTGGACTTACATTAGAGATGTAATGTCCACTCCCTCTGGGAGTGATCCACAGGCCTGGTGGGGAACGGGGGTGGCCTGATGTTAGAGTTGGGGTTAGCAGTTTGACAGGTGCTACATGTCTGAGATACATAATGCAGTTTCTCATATGGTGAGAGTTAAGTGTAAGTGTGATCTCAGGAAGTGAAGAGAGTTTGAGTTTGATAGAGAGAATGGAGGTTTTTTAGAAAGGTAGCTTGGAGAGAAGAAGGGAGTATTAGTTTTTCATCTAGAAACCACCATGAGTCCTTCCTAGATGCCCCTTATTGTTGGAACTGAGAGATTTCCAAGTCTGAATATACAGGAGCTAAGTTGAAGAGAAAAGATGGGACCATTTCCCCACAAGGTGCTGCTTTAGCCGTCAGATCAGCCTGATTGTTAGCTTCAGGTAGGCCCTGTTTATCTTTCTGGTGGCCTTTGCAGTGAATTATAGCAGCTTTTGTTGGCAGCTGGGCAACATCAAGAAGAGCTTTAATCAGCTTGCCATTTATTACAGGGGTCCCTTGGGCTGTCAGAAAGCCCCTTTCTTGCCATATCTGGGCATTGGAATGGATGATGTTATAGGCATATCGGGAATCTGTGAATATATTGACTGTCTCCTTTGGCTAAGGTGAAGGTGCAGATCAAGGCTAACAGTTCAGCCTGTTGGGAGGTAGTACCTGGAGGTAGGGGCCTAGCCTCTGTGACCCTAGTGGGGAAGAAGAGGAGATATCATCACAGTACCCCTCAGTTATTGTGTATCCAGTGGGAAAAGGGGGAGCTTTAGAAGCATTTCCATCAATGAACCAATCCAGGGCTTTTGGAATAGGAGTATTTGTGAGGTGATGTCTGTAACATAGTCAAGAAAAAACCAAGGAAGTCAGGACAGGAATGGGGTTCGAGGGGATCAGAGAGAGTGGCAGGGAGGAGAGTAGCTGTGTTGACAGAAGAACAGCAGTAAAGGTAATGGTGAGCTGGAGCAGGGTAGAGTGAAGAACTTCCACATGAGATGGAAATACAGGTTGAAGAGCCCGGTGGCTGAGGACGCCTTGGAACCTGCCGAGGACCAGATTTGTAAGGGCTGATAAAGGGTCAGCCTCTGGGCCTCAGGTGTGAGAAGCACTGCTGTGGCCAGGACACTTGGGCGTGGAGCCAGCCTTGACAAACCACATCTAATTGTTGCAGAAATAGGCCACAGGTATAACAGAGTCTCTAGCCTTTGGGGCCAGGAAACCGAGTGCTTGCCCTTAGAGCTATGGATATACAGGAGGAAAGGTTTAAGTGGGTTAGGAAGGCTTAGGGCGGGTGCTTGTAGAAGAGCCATTTTTAGAGTTTGGAATGGGGTCTCTAGAGAGGAAGTCTCTTGCAAGGTCTCATCTAGGTCTCCCTTGGTAGCTGCATACAGAGGTTTAGCAATAAGAGAAAAGTTTGAAATCCAGATGCAAAAGTATCCCTTGAGTCCCAAGAGAGGAGGTCACACTGAGTACATGGGAAAGGAAGAGAGCGTATTGCCTGTTTTCAGGCTGGAGGAATTGCACGAGTGTCTGGTGTCATGAGAAGTCCCATGAAAGTGACAGAGGTGGAAATTAGTTGAGCCTTCTTTTGAGACACCCTACAACCTTTTTCAACTAGAAGGTTTAAAAAGCTAGTGGTATGTTAGAGACAGGTCTCTCAGGAGGGGCTACAGAGTAGAAGATCATCAACATATTGAAGGGTGCTGGGTGAAAGGTTAATAGAGACCAGATCTGCCCGGAGGGCCTGTGCAAAAAGGTGCCCACTGTCCTGGAAACCTTCGGGTAACACTGTGCAGGTGAGCTGTTGGTAAGAGTACTGGGCTCAGACCAGGTAAACACAAAGAGTGGTTAGGAAGAGCTGTCAAGAGGAATTGTGAAGAAGGCATCCTTTATGTCTAGGATGGAAAAGGAAGAAGTTATAGGGGGTATTTGGGAGAGGAGCGTGTAGGGGTTTGGCACCACTGGGTATATGGGATGGACAGTGGTATTAATATGCCAGAGGTCCTGTACTAATTGTTAAGAGCCATCTGGTTTTTTGACAGGAAGTATAGGTGTTATGGAGGGAGTGAGTGGGGATGAGTATGTTGCTCAGAGGAGGCAGTCCGCAATAGGTTTTAGACCTTTATGGCCTCCTGGGCTTAAAGGATATTGGGGAATAGCAAGTTTTTATAGGGACTTTTGGGGAGATGGTGGCTATTACTAGGTGGGACACATCCCACACTACAGGGTTAACCAAGGGAGGGGAGGGAGTCTGGGGTGGAGGAGTGGGGAGAGGAAGGTCCATCATGTGAAGTATAAAGGTTTGTCTTTATCCCGGGTGGGAATGGAGATGGGTGCCCCCAAGGGTGGAGAAGGTCCCTGCCTAAGAGGGGGGTGGGGCAGTTGGAAAGGAGGAGAAAGGAATGCAAGAGAGTAGCATCTCCAAAGGAGCAATATAAGGGAAGGGTCTTATTAGGCGTTTAGATAAGACCTTTCATGTCAACAGCAGAGACCGAGGAAGGAAGGAGTGGACCACGATATTCATTTAAAACAGGTAAACTAGCCCCAGTGTCCACCAAGAAAGAAACTCACTTGCCAGACGTTGTCCCTATTACCCTTGGGTCCCTGGACACATCTGCGATGGGGGCTGTGGAACCTGAGCCTCCTCATTCTGTTAAGTTTAACAGAGATGAGATGTCCTGTGCCAGAGGGGTTTGAGCAGGGTGCTGTTCCAGAAAGGGGTCTCCCTCCCTGGGGGCAGTCCATCCTCCAGTGACCCCATTGTCCACACTTGGGACATGAGGCAGGGGGAGGCTTCGGGTTAGGGCAGCTCCTGGCCCAATGTCCGGGACTGCCACACTTAATACAGGCTCCAGGAGGGTTAGAGCCTTGAGCTGAGGTGGACTTTGAGTTGGAGCAGCCTTGGCCCAGTGCCCAGTATTGCCGCATTGATAGCAGAGCCCCGAGGGGCGGGACTTGGCTTGCAGCTGGAGTCTTGGTGGATTACAGAGACAAGCATCTAAAGCTTTAGTGTTCTAGCTATTTCCTCCTGAGTCCCTAATTCCTCATCTCTACTGTTAACAACATGAAAAGCCACATCTATGGGGTCCCTCTGCGGGGGTTGTGGAACATCTTGGAATTTTTGGTTTGTGACAGATATCGAGCTGACTGGGACATAAAGTGGGAATTTAAATACAGCCGTCCCTCTGGGAGTTGGGATTGGTGTTAGTATACTTTGTCACTGCCTCTGTAAGGCGGGACATAAACACAGCAGCGTTCCTGGGTGACCTCCCAGATCCTCCTACAATTAACCTGTTTCTGGTTGTTCTTATCCATAGCCACCAGCAGGCATGAGATCATGTGGTCTCAGGCCTGTGGCCCCAAGTCCCCGGGTTGGTAATTCCAATCCGGGTTAGGTTGGCTCTGGGGATGGCTCTAGCGGCCTCTGGGTGCCTGTCTGGGGCCTGGCAGTTCATCTCATTTGCATGCTGTTCGGCAAATTCACCTGGAGTAGGGCAGAGACTAAACACAGGTCGAACTAAAAACAGGAAACATTCCCAAGTTAAACTATAGGACTGGTCAGGCAGAGAACTCCCTGGCGATATTTGGAGGGATTCTCTGAGAATGAGCCTAGATATTCCTCAATCTAAGGTCTGATAGAGAGAAGGACACATAGATCCTACCCCAACCTTCCTCCCCAGCCGCCTCCCTCAAGGGGAGGAGGGATTTGGGTTGCCTAGTTGGAGAGCATGCGTGAGGAAGAGAGAGGGTGGGGGGGGTGGGGGAGGAGGAGGAGGAGGCGGGCTGGGATCCTGTGAGGAATTAAGTGGGTCTGTCCCAGAGGAGAGGCTGAGGCCTCAAAATTCCCTGGGATGCAGGGGATCATCTGCAGGGTCAGGGTCAGGGTCACAGAGGGGATGAGAGGAGGGAGGGCGCGGCAGCGGGGTGGAAGGCTTACAATGAGTTTTTTCTTCCTTGGGGGGAACTGAGCAAAGAGACTTTGGAGAAGAAGAGGGTGGAGGGGCGGCAACTGCCCCTGCTGCTGGTGGTGGGGTGGGAGAGGAGGAGGGGCTGGAGAGAGAGGGGTAAGCAAAGGGTGGTGTTCCTGAGATGGAGGGAGAGGGGGGAGGGCTGGGGAGCTAGAAAGTTTAGGGGGAGGTGCCATGCCTTCTTCCTCCTTGGAAGGAACTTGGAGCGAGGAACATTGATCCCAATGTAAGAGACCTCTGACCGTATCCCATTTCTCTGTCCAGCTATTAAGGTCGCAGAGAATTTGGAGATCAAAAGGGCTGAATTATGGCCATTTTGAGCCATTGTCTAATTCATATTGAGGCCAAATTTTAATACAAAGGCTAATTCATCGCTTCTGCTTTATCTCTGTCTATAGGCCCAGCTTGCACAAGCTTTTTAAGAGGCAGGTCAGAGTGGAGTCAGGTGAAATGGGAGAATTTTAGAACCCATGGGTTAGGCAAGATTTGGCCTGAGGGAAGGGGGGGGGTCTTTCACAGGGTGTCCCTGGGAAAGAATTACCCCAACCTAAACCTAAGTTCTGAGTCCTCTGAGACAGCGAGAATCCTCACGCTTAGACCAGCAGCCCAGTTCTAAGCTGTGGTGGATGAGTGTTTTCCCATACAAGGGAAACCGACCGAACACCCAGGTCCTGCAAGGGGGGATGAACCAGTCCCGAGTGTTGCCTCAGCGCACTGGAGGCAAGAGGCAAGAGGCATCTCTTACCAGTCTGACCGGTGTGTCCCAGGCCCATCCGGGTCACTCCAAGGAGGACAGCCAGGAGAATCCTGGAAGTTGCACCCTCCCACCCCCAGGAGAAGCCAAGTCAGAAATGAAAGTAGAAAAGGAGGCCAGCACCGCTGCTCAACAGGCTAATCCTCTGCCTTGCGGCGCCGGCACACCAGGTTCTAGTCCCGGTCGGGGCGCCGGATTCTGTCCCGGTTGCCCCTCTTCCAGGCCAGCTCTCTGCTGTGACCCAGGAGGGCAGTGGAGGATGGCCCAAGTACTTGGGCCCTGCACCCCATGGGAGACCAGGAGAAGCACCTGGCTCCTGGCTTCGGATCAGCGAGATGCGCTGGCCACAGCGGCCATTGGAGGGTGAACCAATGGCAAAAAGGAAGACCTTTCTCTCTGTCTCTCTCTCTCTCTCACTGTCCACTCTGCCTGTCAAAAATAAAAAAAGAAAAAAAGAAAAGGAGAAAGACTCGAGGATACCCTGCGAGGCTGTTGGGATCTGGTCTTCGCCTAGGGAGTTGGAGTCACCAGAGAGTCGCCCTGGCCAGAGGCTCTCAGCCACCCACCAGGTTATCCCCGGTTCCACACACCCACAGTCTCTCCCTCGAAAGGGAAATGAAGACTGAGCGTGCCACAGAGAGGAGAGAGTGCAGAAGAAGGCGGAAGGGAGCCACGGCTCTTATCTAAAAGCTGGATCCTTTGCTCCCTGCTTCACACGGGCCCCAAGACGTTAGGAAAAGAACGCAGAACAGAGAGGAGGCAGGAGTACGAGTCTACAATCACGCCAAATTTACTCAGAGAATGAATCTCAGAGGTCCACCAACTGCCAGCATGCTCACAGACCAAGTACATGGCAGGGGCCGCGACCCCAGCAGGCTGGGCCCTTTTATATCTTAGCTGGGCTGGGGCTGGGGCAGCAGGTGGAGGTGAATTTCTTTCAAATTTGGCCTGCTGGCTTCGGAACCTGGGGAAGAACACAGGGGGTAGGGTGAAGACAATAGGGTGTGAGATTTGAGAGCAAGGGATAAACTCCAATATTACTTTTTTAAACTTTTATTTAGTAAATATAAATTTCCAAAGTACAGCTTATGGATTACAATAGCTTCCCCCCCCCATAACTTCCCTCCCACCCGCAACCCTCCCAACTCCTGCTCCCTCTCCCATTCCATTCACATCAAGATTCATTTTCAATTCTCTTTATATACAGAAGATCATTTTAGTATATATTAAGTAAAGATTTCAACAGTTTGCACCCACACAGAAACACAAAGTGTAAAATACTGTTTGAGTACTAGTTATACCGTTAATTTACATTGAACAACACATTAAGGACAGAAATCCTACATGAGGAGTAAGTGCACAGTGACTCCAGTTGTTGACTTAACAATTTGACACTCTTGTTTATGGCGTCAGTAATCTCCCTAGGCTCTTGTCATGAGTTGCCAAGGCTATGGAAGCCTTTTGAGTTCGCTGACTTCAATCTTATTTAGACAAGGTTATAGTCAAAGTGGAAGTTCTCTCCTCCCTTCAGAGAAAGGTACCTCCTTCTTTGATGGCCCGTTCTTTCCACTGGGATCTCACTCGCAGAGATCTTTCATTTAGGTTTTTTGTTTTGTTTTGTTTTTTGCCAGAGTGTCTTGGCTTTCCATGTCTACAATACTCTCATGGGCTCTTCAGCCAGATCTGAATGCCTTAAGGGCTGATTCTGAGGCCAGAGTGCTGTTTAGGACATCTGCCATTCTAGGAGTCTGCTGTGTATCCCGCTTCCCATGTTGGATCGTTCTCTCCCTTTTTTATTCTGTCAATATTAGCAGATACTAGTCTTGTTTGTGTGATCCCTTTGACTCTTAGACCTATCAGTGTGATCAATTGTGAACTGACATCACTTGGACTAGTGAGATGGCATTGGTACATGCCACCTTGATGGGATTGATTTGGAATCCCCTGGCACATTTCTAACTCTACCATTCTCTTTTGGGCGATGAGTGAGAGTAGCTGAGGCTTATGTTCCATCATCATTTGTTATCAAAGAAAATCTCATCCTTTTCCCCCAAGCACGTCTCTCTCAATGCTGAGAGGTTTAAGACTCACTTCCTCCATGAAGCCTTCCTAGATAAACCACACAACAGCCTTCCACGCCTTGTTCTTTATGAGCAGGAATCCAAAGTGGATTCAAATCAAATCCAAAGTTGACAATACAGTGCAATATTCCAAAACTAGTGCTGTCTTAAGAGAGAGGCCTGGTAGCTGGTCTTAGGAAGATGTCTCTTCTCTTGCCATACAACTGCTCTCCCAACCCCACTGCCACATTCTGCATGTCAACTCTACCTTAAAGTAGATCAAGTTCTAGGCCTCCTGAATTGAGTACAGGAATGCAGCACCTCATCCCCCTCCGTGACCACACACACATCATTAATTCTCCCAATTCTCGTTCTCACTGAGGAGGCACAGGGGTGGGAGATGGAGGCTGCCCCAACATGCCAAGGCCTGCCTATGACAGGAGGGTGGTTTTTGTTCCGTGCAAACCCAAGCAGTAGGATTGGGAGTCAGGGACTGAGGTTAGGAGAAAAATTGATTTCTAGGCCAGCGCCATGGCTCACTAAGCTAATCCTCCGCCTGCGGCTCCAGCACCCAGGGTTCTAGTCCCGGTTGGGGCGCCAGATTCCATCCCAGTTGCTCCTCTTCCAGTCCAGCTCTCTGCTGTTGCCCAAGAAGGCAGTCAAGGATTGCCCAAGTGCTTGGGCCCTGCACCCACATGGGAGACCTGGCAGAAGCTCCTGGCTTTGGATCGGTGCAGCATGCTGGCCGTAGCGGCCCTCGGGGGGGGGGGGGGGGAGGTGAACCAGCAGAAGGAAGACCTTTCTGTCTGTCTCTCTCTCTCACTGTCTAACTCTGCCTGTCAAAAAGAAAATGATTTCTCCCAACATGTGATAAACATCAGAACTGTTTGGAGAGAGAGAAGGAGAGGGAGAGAGGACGGAGTAAGCTCTGTATCACTTAGGGTATTTACAGCAAAAGTAACTGGAAGGTCATCAAACCAGACAGCCGACCAGGTTCTCCAGCCCTGGTCCTCCATGGTGAGGGCATCAGGCTGTTTTGCTTCTTAGTGCCTCAGTTTCCATGGATGGCCGCAGATGTGCCAGGGCCCCAGTCGGTGCTAACCGCGTGGCCACACTCTCTCCCTCAGTGGTGCTGTCTGGGAGGCGCGCTGCTGAGACTGCTCCCCCGTGGGCTGCCCTGGGACACCTCCTCTGATTTTCTTACACCTTGACTGTGAGCTCACCGGCTGCTGATCAGCAAGCCTCAAAGTGGGCAAGCAGCCTGCTGCTCAGAGCCCACCTGTCCCCGGCCTTGACCTCCGAATGGACACGGTGCTCTGTCAGCCCGCTGCGGTGTCACGTCACATCCGGTGCCCTTTGGTTAGCTTGGCTATCCTGCACCCACGTGACACCACATCAGGAGTTGAGCTCTGGGCTGGGGGTTCCCAGGCAGCCCCACTAAGCAGTCCCACGCGGGAAGAACTCTTAGCACCTCCCTGCTTCTGATGAGGCACCTCCCTAGCCAAGGGCCACTTCCCTGGGGTTGCTATAGCAACTTGCCACAAACTGGGCTCAAAGAGCAGGAAATTATGTCCCCACGGTTCTGGAGGGCAGAAATCCACCCCCGAGGTGTCAGCAAAGGTACCCCCTCGAAGGCTCCAGGGGAGAAGACTCCTTCCCTGCCTCTGCCCACTGCCCTGGTGCCTCCAGGATTTCCTGGCTGTGGCCTCATCACCCCCATCTCTACCTCCACCTTCACGTGGCCCTCACTTCTGGAACTTGATAAAGGCACCTGAGGGGTTAAGCCCCTCCCCGTTAATCCGGGATGATCTCATCTCAATAGTCCCCATTGCCTCTCCAAAGAGTCCGATTGCGTATCTCCAGCTCTGGCCTTGCGAACAGTAAAGACAGCCTGTTGTTAAAGCCCTCCTCCCCAAGCCAGGTCCTTGTTGTCTGCTTGTGCTAGTATGGCTAGCTCCTCCGGAGAGAGATCCACATGAAACCAGTGCATAAGGACAGTAAGAGTGACAGTGTGGAGAGTCGAGGAAGCTGGGAGTTTGGAGCTGTTAGAATTACAACTAGCTTTACTTTGACAGCAGTTCTTCCATTGTCCTTTTCTGTCTTTAAAAAAAAAAAAATGGGGCCGGCACCATGGCTCAATAGGCTAATCCTCCGCCTTGCAGCGCCGGCACACCAGGTTCTAGTCCCGATCGGGGCACCGGATTCTGTCCTGGTTGCCCCTCTTCCAGTCCAGCTCTCTGCTGTGGCCCGGGAGTGCAGTGGAGGATGGCCCAAGTCCTTGGGCCCTGCACCTGCAAGGGAGACCAGGAGAAGCACCTGGCTCCTGGCTTCGGATCAGCATGATGCGCCAGCCACAGCGGCCATTGGAGGGTGAACCAACAGCAAAAAGGAAGACCTTTCTCTCTGTCTCTCTCTCTCCCACTGTCCACTCTGCCTATCCAAAAAAAAAAAAAAAAGGCCACCTTGTGTTGGCCAAAAGATTCTTGGTACAGCTGATGTGGGCAATCCCAGCAGCCCCTGTGCTGCCTCTCAGCACATTCCCTTAGGTATTAACTTTCGGTCTTGAGGCTGGAGAGCCGCAGGCCAGGAGGGGCCATGCAGGGAAGACCAACAGGGGAACTCTGTTCCTACAGAGTAGTGTCCACACAGCTCCAACTCACTGTTGCTCTGAGCCATGCCAGCCTGGTGTTAACAGAGATGGAAATTTTTAGGAATTTTAATGTTTTTCCAACTTTTAAATGATAATTAATTCCAAAAAACCATTTGAAACACTGAGCTAAACAAGCAAAATAATCATAGAGCTCAATCTTGCTTGGCTCAAGAATCACCAATACTCAAGTGTCACCAACAAGGGCCTAGAAATGGAACCTTCATGGATTAGTTCTCTGTCATAAGCTATCCTAGCCCCTTCTGCACTGCCATAACAGAATCCCTGGACTGGATGACTTTAAATGAGCATAAATGTGTTTCTCAGCCTTCTGGAGGCTGAAAGTGTGAGACTGAGGGACTGGTACCCTGTGCAGGCTTGTCCTCCTACGGGGAGCCCACTCCCTCCACTATAGCATTGTTCCACTCATGAGGGCAGAGACCCCATGGCCTGATGACCTCTTAATGCCCCCCTCTTGCTACTGTCCCAATGGCAATTAAATGTCCACACGAGGGGGCATTCAAACCTTAGCACAAATCTTCACAGCTGTGCTTGCCTCAAGTCCATCAGCCTGGCACTTGAGACCCCTAGGAGGGTGGTCCCGGGCTCCTACCATCCTCTCCCTGCTTCCATGAAGGCTCCGCTGCAGCCCCTGGGCTTCCGCTGTTGACTAAGATTAATGGTGATTTGGGCCAAGAGAGGATTCTTCTAGGTGGTCTTAGAGCATGCTGTGTGTTGGCACCATTGAAGTCCAGGGCATTGCCTGGAAGAAAAGCATCCCCCAGGGGATAAGAGCCCCCAGAAGTCGGCTTTCTTGGACAGGGCACTGTGTGGTATCAGCTTAAGGCCGGGTTCTGGGGTGATAGGTCCCTCCTGGGCCAACGGGTTGTGCTCAGCAAACTCTTGGAAAGGGGCTGGAGGAACAGGAGACCACACAGCCAGCCTGGAAGACGGGCCCCTCCTCCTCTGATCAGCAGAGCCGGTTTTGTAAGTGAACTCTACTTTCTTCCTCACTTAAAAGCTCTGCTTAGATTGTAAAGCTCTTCTTGGGGTCCTTGGATGTTGGCTTCGTGCTTCACTTCGCCTCGTTTATGTTTTACTTCTCTGAGGGCAGGGACGCGAACACGATTTTACATGAGAGTACTTCAGAAAGTTCCAGAAAATGCATAAGATGGAAGAACAACTATGCATGAACCTCAGGATGGTTTTGCAGCCAAACTACCCTATCTTTTAGTTCTATTTGTCCATGAATTGCTGACGTCTCCCTCATATGGGCTACCTCCTATCTGATGACTGCTACCTCTCCCTTGATTGAGTCAGAGGTTAGCCTGATGCTGATAATGGTCACACAAAATTAGTGCCTTTCTAGTTAACCCCCGGGTGAGGAGAAATTTCCCACCTGGCAGGCTTATCTCTGATGGCTGGAGAGCTACTCAAAGGACTTGCCCTCCTAATACCCACAGCTGGGTAGAATAAGGTGTCCCTTGCAACCATAGAGAGTTGGAAAGCAACCTCAAGAAAACAGAAAATAATGCATACTGCTCAAAGTAGGACAAAAAAATCCATTTCAACACAGACTTACTTGGCAAGCATGGACAGAGCTGGCAAACTAATTGCTCTGATCCCCTGGCAATTTTACCAGAAAAATGGCGGCTGTAGTGAATTTGCAATCTGCAATCACACTGGAAAAGAAGAAAGGACTTGCACCTGTAAGTCGAACTATACCGGGGATGGATTCACCTGCCGTGGCAATATCTATCAGGTAAGACGCATTTCCACAGAGCGAACTCTGCCTCCCCAGCCAGGCTGAGGCTCCAGGTCACTAAGGGGTGTCCAAGGGCTCTTGAAACGTGCAGCTCTATCAAAATGTAAAAGGCAACTTCCACGTACATTAGCAATGAAAAAAAACAATTTTTGTCTGCCCATGGGAATTCATTTGACCTGTGATGGAGTGATAAAGACTGATAGAAAGTTCTGGAGTCAAACATCTGGGTTGGAATTCAGTTCTATTAAGCAGTAACATTGTGACTTTTGAGAGCCTATTATATTACCCCTCTGTGCCTCAGTTTCCAAATCTCTAAAAATAACAGCACCAAGGCCATGAGTAAGAATTAAATGTGATTATGTGTGCAAAGGATGCAGAGTCCACAATAACCCAAAGGCATGGATTGCTGTGTGAGTGAGTGAGGGTTTGCTGTGTGCCTGCCTGCGTCCACTTGGACACCTGGACTGGACATGGAGAACGGGGCAGTAGTGCTCTCAGGTTTCTACCTATTATCAAGTCAACATTCACTTGCTTGGTTTAAAGCAATCTTAGAGTGAGTGAAATCTGCCATAAACCTACAACTGACATTTTTTCAATACTTAAACAAGTTTTCTTAATAATATTCTGTTATTTTAAAGGCTCTTAAAACTTTTTGCTTTTGGAAATGCTTGAAGCTTTCTTTGGTAAATTAAATGGAGATTCCAGAAAAATGTTGTAACTCACAAATGTGTGCACGTGGTCATCTTGCATGTTGGCTGTAAGCCTATTGGGGGGGGGGGGGGGCAGGGTGAAAAAGACTTGAGGGAAATGCCAGATACCTGCAAGGTAGGAAAAGCATCCTGTGATAACTCAGCATCCTTCGTGTAGACAATTTACAGGCATTAAGCAGAGCAACCTTGTCTGTCTTTACAGGAGCTTCCCAAGGACCCAAAAACTTCGCAGTATTTCTTCCAGCTGCAGGTGAGAGCAGCTACAGATAGCTCCAGCGTAAGAGCAGGCTTTCAAGCCAGAGCCAGGGTGAACCTGGAGCCTCCAGGCCCAGGCACTGGAGCGTGGAACAGGCTCTGCTGTTGGTTTTCTGTGAACTTCGTCTCTCAGCGCTGATCTCAGGCAGGCGCAGGGAAGAGTGGAGTGAATGCTACACTGATCTGTCTTGTACATGTCAGAGGGTATAGCTGGGTGACTATGGTTCACAGCAACCTAGTGTATATTTTATAAACGAGTAGAAGCCAGGAGCCCCAAGGCTGCCATCATAAAGGAAAGGCAAATGTCGATGGCCTTGAGCTTACACACTGCAGTGAATTGTCACACTGGCACCCGTGAGTCAGTCTGGCTACTATTCACTTAAAAAATTTAAAAATATACATGCTATATGGAAAAACTCCCAGCAAACCAGTGAGACTAAAAGCATTACTGGTGGTAACTGGCCAGCACTTAAAGCAAAGAAATATGGAATTCGATGTTTCTGCACATCAGACATCTGAATCCAGATATGCTGAAGAATAAAATATCTAGAAGGATCGTGGGAAATTAGAGGAAAATATAGATAACCTAGTGACTATATAATCTTAGAATTGCAAAAATTTAATAATGTAAATTATCTCATTTTTTGCATTAATACAATTATCCCCAATCATGTAAAATATTGGTAGATAGAAAAGGCCCTGGAAAATAACAGGAGTTGCTCCAAGGTGCTAGGGTATGGGGTTAGTCTCATTTTCTTCTTTAGGCTCTATGGATATTTTCAAAACCTTGAATGCAGTAAGCAGATGTTATTAATTAGAAAACAAAACAACACGATTTTGGCGGCAAACAGCCTAGGTTCAATTTGCATCCAAGACAAAAACACAACACTTCCCCTCTACTATGCGGTCATCAGCTCCCGCTGGTGTTTGAGCCCTGCCTGTGCTCACTGCAAGACTGTGTGTGTGGTAACCAGGGGCCACGGCCCACCTTCCTTCCTACAGGAGCACTCTGTGCGGGACCTGGCTGGCCCCGGCCCCTTCACTGTCTTTGCTCCTCTATCTGCAGCCTTTGATGAGGATCTGCGGGTAAGCACCATGCCGTGGGCAGAGGGAGGGCATCTGGGGTGAGAACACGGTTCCGGGACCTTAAGCTGGAACCTACACTTCGCATGCTTCTGGGTATTTATGACCAGGTGCCCTGAGCAGCAGCAGTAGGGGCTTTCTGCCAGTAGAGGGAGCACGGTCAGGGGATGCGATCGGGTGGATTCAGGCCAAAGACCTCCTAAAGAGCATTCGTGGACAGGGCAGGAGGCTGGCAAAGATGAACAATTCTCAAGTGATCCGAACCTCTTAGAGAGCGGAGAGGCTGTGTTAAGGGAATTTAAATAAGTCCTTCCTTTGCTTGCAGGACTTATCAGAACCTTTACTGTGCTAATATTCACTGGGGCTCTTCAGGCAGTGTTACCCATGAGTAATGAGGATAGCTAGCATTTATGCAGTGCCTGTTCTGAGTGCCTGGCCTGGATTAACAGTCCTGCGTGCTCTTATTGTTTCCGTTTTACTGTTGAGGATATTGAAGAAGTAACTTTCCCAAGGTCACATGACTAGCAGATAGTGGAGCAACAAGGACTTTTTTTAACCACTGTGTGCACTGCCTCTGTATATATTTTGGACACTAGAAAAGCAGAGGCATAAAAATCATTGTCAAGAATTTGAAGGGGGCCGGCGCCGTGGCTTAACAGGCTAATCCTCCACCTTGCGGCGCTGGCACACCGGGTTCTAGTCCCGGTTGGGGCACCGGATTCTATCCCGGTTGCCCCTCTTCCAGGCCAGCTCTCTGCTATGGCCCGGGAGGGCAGTGGAGGATGGCCCAAGTCCTTGGGCCCTGCACCCGCATGGGTGACCAGGAGAAGCACCTGGCTCCTGGCTTCGGATCAGCAAGATGCGCTGGCCGCAGCGGCCATTGGAGAGTGAACAAACGGCAAAGGAAGACCTTCCTCTCTGTCTCTCTCTCTCACTATCCACTCTGCCTGTCAAAAAAAATAAAAATAAAAAATAAAAAAATTTGAAGGGGCCTAGCATTGTGGCGCAGTAAATGTAGCCACCGTCTGCAATTCCGGCATCCCATATGAGCACCAGTTCAAATCCCAGTAGCTCCACTTCTGATCCAAATCCCTGCTAATGCTGGGAAAGCAACAGAGGATGGCCCAAGTGCTTGGGCCCCAGCTATCCACATGGGAGACCCAGATGGAGTTCCAGGCTCCTGGCTTTGGCCTTGCCCAGCCATCTGAGGAGTGAACCAGCAGATGAAAGATATTCGTTCTCATTCTCATTCTCTCTCTCCCTCTCACCCCCTGTCTCCCCCTCTCTCCCCCATTCCCTCTCTCCCTGTCTCCCTCTTTTCCCTCCCCTACTCCCTCCTGCCCTTTCTTCCTTTCTCTGCAACCCTGCCTTTCAAATAAATAAATCTTCTATTGAAAAGAATTTCACATTTGATAACTTTGCTTTGAAGCATCAAGGAAGTAACCAAACAATAAGAATTTTGTGGGCTTTTTATTATGTCTACTTTATAGTTTTATTTTTTTTAATTTTTTTGAAGAGAGAAGAAGGAGATAGAGAAGTAGAACGCTCCCAGTCTGTTGGTTCACACGCCAAATGCCCAGGACAGCCAGGACTGGGCCAGACCAAAGTCAGCAGCCAGGACCTCCGTCCAGGTCTCCCATGTGGGTAGCAGGGACCCAGCTACCAGACTCATCACTGCTGCCTCCCAGAGTGGGCACTGGCAGGAAGCTGGAGTTGGGGCGGAGCTGGGACTCAATCAGGCACTCCCGCATGGGAGGCAGGTGTCCCAGACAGTGCCCTAACTGCTACGCCAAATGCCAACCCCAGGGTTGTGTGTATTCTGAATTCCGAGTGGAGCTCTGTGGGATGTCTCCCAGTGCTAAAGGTTTAAATCTGGCCCTGGTACCGCCGAGAGAGGGGTGGACTAGGTATGGCTTCCCAGCAGCTGTCACAAGAAAATGCTTCTTCAGAGGAGCGTCTCACAGGGCTCCAGGTCTGCAACCAGTGCTATGAAGCGGGGGAACCCCTCCACCCCGGAGTCTACGAAGAGGCAGGGGAGGCACCAGGGCCACTGCCTGGCACAGCCTCCAGCCTGTAACCCTGACCACAAGCCAACTCCGAGTTGCCAGAGTCTGGAAGGCGAGAGGATGGTGCAGGATGGTACAGAGAGCCGAAGAGAAGGCTCTAGCCAAAGGCGCCACTCTGGCTGTAACCTCTCCTCTGCTTTCACAGCTGAAAGCCTGGGACCAACAGCGCCTAATGCCCCAGGTTCTTCGTTACCATGTGGTCGCCTGCCACGAGCTGCTTCTGGAAAACCTGAAACTGACCCCAAATGTCACTTCCCTCCAAGGAGAGCCGATTGTCATCTCCGTGTCTCAGGTAAGGGACGCCACCTCGGGAAGTACCCTCTCCTCCTCCTTGGGCTAACTACCAGCACTAATAATAAAAACTCACATCTATGAAATTATTTTATAGGCAGAAATTCCTGAATACTGTTTGATGTGTATCATTTAACCCTCAAAGTAGCCCCATGATTACAGAGTAGTATTTTCATCCCCAATTTTCAAATAAGGAAACTTTGCTCAGCAAGGTTAAGTAACTTGCCCGAGGTCACGCAGCAAGTAAATATTCAAACTAGAAGTCAAAACAGAGGCAGGGCAGCTCCAGGCAGTCAATAGGACTGTTTCTGGTAGCCTTGGTCAGAAGCTGGAGAGAGATGAGAGCTCCCGACTAAAGCCACCTGACCTCTGTGGCCTGCCCCCCTCACATCAGAGGAACAAATGGTGACTCTAGAATTCATTGCAATGGGAAAAAGAGCTGGGGGCAGGGATGTAGAGAGAAGCCAGTTTTGAGCTGCTTGTCTATTTCATTTCTGAGAATCAGTGAAATGACTATTTTAGTGGATGTTGTGTTATTTGTTATTAACTTCTCTGCATGAAAATTACATTCCTGTCGCAATTTTCTTTTTACCATCACAATAAAAACACACTCCGGGAAGGCGAACCTTCAGATTTCCCACTGATGACTTAATGTGTGGGTGAAGCTTCCTGCGAAAAGCAACGCTGTGCCTGCTGTTCGCTGTGCTCACGTCACTCTAATTTTCTGGTTGATTTCAGGATGCCGTGTATATAAATAATAAGGCTAAGGTCATAGCCAGCAATATCATCACCACTAATGGGATCATCCATATCATAGACAAACTACTGTCTCCCCAGAACCTGCTCTTCACTCCGAGAGACGCCTTTGGACGGATCCTGGTAGGTAAACCGGCTGACCTGCTCTCCGCATGGAGGCACCTGAGATGCAGCATTTCGGTTCTGAATGTGAGGCGGCGTCCCGAGACATTTTGATTTTGCTGCTTCCGGCTCAGGGATCTTTAAAAGCCTCATAGACATTATTCTCAGAAGGAAGTGAGTAAAGGCGGAGGGAGTCAGGTAGAAAGACACAGCGTTCCAATCTGCTGCTTTACTCCCCAAAGGCTGCGGTGGAAGGGACTGGGCTAGCGCTCAGCCAGGAGCAAGCAGTGCAGTCCAGGTCTCCCGTGTGCATGGCAGGGAGCAAACTACTTGAGTTGTTACCTGCTGCTTCCAGCATCTGCGTTGGCAGGAAGCAGGAGTCGAGATCTGGAGGCAAGAGTCAAACCTGGGTCCTCCGATATCGGGGTGTGGGCATCTTAACCTCCAGCTTTATTTTAAATCAGTAAATAGATTAATAGGTTTTTCTTGATCCTGGCTTCAGACTGGCCCACCTCTGGCCATTGTGGCCATTTGAAGAGTGAACTAGCAGATGGAAGAGATCCATCTCTCTCTCTCTCTCTTTCTCTCTCTCTCTTTTTCTCTCTACCTTTCAAATAAATAATTTTTTGAGCATCTATAAAGAAAGGTAGTCTTGCAAATATTTGGAAGATGGAGAAAATAGATAGATATGATTGACAGCTAGAGATGATTGACAGCCAGAGATGATTGCTAGAGAGAGAGACAGATGATAGATGACAAAGAGATGGAATTATAAATGGTAGGCAAATAGATAAATGCCAGGTGAGAGAAAAAGAGTTCTCACACTAAACCTGGAGTAATACTCCTTCTCAATGGACAGAAAAGGCCATTTTGAGATTTATTTTTATTTATTAGCATTGGCCAATGTTCTACATTGCAGACCTCAGAATCTACCATATCTAGCTAACACAAAAAGGAGTTTCTTAAGATACTAGGTGCATCATTGAGTCTCTCGGAAGGCCAGAGCCTAATCCCAGGTGCTACACAGTTGCTAACCAAGCAGCCCAGGGATGCCTGCAAAGGGAGGCACCCGTCCCCACCCTGGGACTGCTCTGTCACTGCCACCGGCCTCACCCCCTGGGCCCCTGGAGAACAGGACGGCAGATGCTTCTACCATTGTGCTTGCCGGAGGTCCTGAAGTTCCTGAAGCTTCCCCTACCACATCTTACTGTTTCTGTCCACCAGCAAGTCTTGCACAAATGCTTCTGCTTGGATATATCACCTATAGGGCTCTAGCTGCAAGGGATTCTGGGAAAATGTAGTGCTCAGCCTTGCAGCATGGGGAAAGCAGAGAAGCATGGGCAGAACAGAGTTGGAGGGGGTGTTGGGAGCTGCTCTGTAGTATCTGCATTTGTTTTACCCGGGGAGCTTTTGTTCAAATGCTTTGTTTTCACGCAGCAAAATCTTACGACAGTGGCGATAAACCATGGCTACGTCAAATTCAGCAACTTACTGCAGGTAAACACCCAGGGGAAAGTTGGCTTGGGAATAACGTGCCTAAGGAGGTTCTGTTTTTTTTTTTTTTTTTTTCCTGTCTCGTCTCGTCTCATCTCATCTCCTTGGAGCCCGCTGACTGGCTGCTGCCTTGCTGGCTCGCTGATTGGTTACCTGATCGTTTTTCGCTCACTCAGCGAATTGTCGTGGGTTCTGGGTGAGGAAGTCCCCATTTCCTGGAGAACAGAGTCGTTCTCTGCCACTGCATTCCGCGACGTCGCGCGGCCTTTGAGCTCTCTAGCATACACGGGCTGGTTTGGAAATTGAGGCAGGTGAGGCTGAGGTTGAGTTGGGCGATCCCTGGACATGGTGCTTCACACCTGGGAGTATCGCCCGTGTTCCAGAGCTGGGGCCGCGGAGCTGGAGAGCCTGTGAGCGGGTAGAAACTGGCCTGGAAACCACATCTTTTGGACTCCGGAGACTGTCCCCAGGGAGTGAGGACACTTCTTGGTCAAACCCAAAGGCTGCAGAGGAGACTCGGGAGGGCGGGGCTGGGGTCCTCCTGGGGATGCCCTGCCCCCTCCCCTGAGCAGCCCCTGAGGCTTCGAAGAGCCCTGCCAGGCCCTGGGGCACAGTCTCCACATCTCTGCAGAAGTCCCTGAAATGCCCTGGGTCACTGGGGAACTTTCTAGAAATGGGAGTTTCAAGGCAGTCACAGTGAGAATCTTCAAAGATGTTACCGTCAATAACCTCTGCTCACCCACCACCCCCAAAGCTTCATATTCATCCCACACCCGGGCGCCAGACTGGTCGATCAGAGGCTTGGGGAGCGAGTTGGCAAACCTCTCTGGGGCTCCTTGCAGGAGTTATAGACCCTCTCTCGTCAGATTGTGGAAAAACTTAAAAAGCATACACGTGTCCTCCCGGCCATAGAGGGCTCTCAGGAGTCCTCCCCACCCATCTTGCCAGGCCTTGGTCTGGGGCTGCGTGACCTAGATGTGTATCAACACACAGTGGCAGCTCAGTATTGTAGAGGTTTTCCTCATTTTAAAATGAAATAGGAGAAAAATGCTAAGTTGGTCTTCCAGAATTTAAAATATGTGGGCAGAAGTAGTACACACACTCACACACACACAAACATGCACACACATGCATACAAACACAAACATATATGCACACAGAGACACATGCATCCACACACTTACGCACACCCACATGCCCACACACACACACACACGCACACATAACCAGAGAGTTTATTTTCCTGTTACAAAGCCCCAGACCTGACCTCTCCCTTTGCTTTCTAAGGCTGCAGGGTGCTGGGCCCCTGCCTCTGTCACCCTTGAACCGTCTGGAGTCCTGATAGGCCGTGGGCAGGGCCAGGAGGGCACTCCACGAGGGACGCTGTGCCTGTGGGGTGGGGCACCCACGGGGGCTGACTCCTCCCTGTGTTCCAGGCCTCGGGCTTGCTGAGCGTCATCACGGACCCCATCCACACCCCGGTCACTGTCTTCTGGCCCACGGACCACGCCCTCCAAGCCCTGCCCCCCGAGCAACAGGATTTCCTGTTCAAACAAGACAACAAGGACAAGCTGCAGGAGTACCTGAAGTTCCACGTGATCCGAGATTCCAAGGTAGCCACGGAGAGCCCGCCCTGGGGTTTCACTTTTCTGGATTTCACTCACCTAAGGTCAACGGTGGTCCTCAAAGGTTGAAGGGGAAATGACAGAAATAAACTAATCATATGCTTTCAGCTGCACACCATTCTGAGGAGCGATGACAATCTCACACCCCGGACGTGAGCCGTTGCTTTGCCCAGCATACCCCAGCTGCATGTACTCCTGACACGTTAGTCATATGTGCATACAACATACATATTTACCCCAACTGCATGCATCCCCACACGTTAGTCATGCATACATCCATACAATATACATACATATATACCCCAGCTGCATGTACTCCCCACACGTCATACATACATACAACATACATACATATTTACCCCAGCTGCATGTGCTCTCCACACATTAGTCATTCATACATGCATACATACAGATACATATATGCCCCCGCTGCATGTATTTCCCACACATTAGTCATATGTACATGCATACAACATATACATATATGCCCCAGCTGCTTGCACTCCCCACCCACTAGTCCCTTGGTGGCCTCCTTGGTGATGAGAGCGACTGATGTGGCATCTCCGCACTTGGGTTCAAGTGACCCTTATGCTACTTAACGATGGCCCCAAAGCACAAAAGCAGTGATGCCGGGAATTTTGTTATAGTGTATTATTAGCATTTTATTTTCTTAGCATTTTATTAATTTTCATTTTATCAGCACTACTTTATTAGCAGTTATTGTTGAGCTCTTGCTATAATCAATAAATGGAATTTTGTCCTAAGTACGTATACGTAGGAAAAAAAAAACATGATCTCTGTAGCATTCACTGGAGAGCAGGTTTCAGGCATCCACTGGGGGTCTTGGACCATAGCTCTCATGGATAAGGAAGACAGCTGTGTTTTGTTTAAACACAAAATAGTGCGGGAATGACCCAGAAAGTAATGAACCCAAGATCCAGGCAGTGCAGCCCAGAGCGTCCCAGGTGTTCTTGTCCCCATGAGATGGGGCATCAGCAGCCCCTCCCCGCTGTGACGCCCTCTGACGGGCGGTGGCAGTTGAACCCCCCAGTGCACCACGCTAGGCTGTGTTTCTTGGACCTGCCTTATTTAATCCAACCAGTACCCGAGAGCACAGGCTAGCCCTTCCGGTTACCTGGTGCACACTTTAGATGCTTGCTAACAGCAGCTCCCAGCTTTTTTCTGGATGGACTCTTTTTCTCCTGGTTCCAAAATGTTGACACAAATGATGCTCGCTCCTGATGCTCTGCAGGAGCGTGGCAGCCATGCCCTGTCCCTAGCCTGGGCTCATGCTTGCCTCCAGTTGTGAGTCTATGCCGTCCAAGAATCCCAGAAGCCCTCACTTGGGGCTATCCAGTTCCCAGGGCTGCTGTAACAAACCACCACAGCCTGGGGGCTTGACACAGCACAGCTTGTCCTCTCGCGGTTCTGCACATGGAACATGCCAGCTTCCTGCCTCTGGAGGGCCCAAGGGAGCACCTGTCCCATGCTTCTCTCGCAGCTTCTGGTGGTTGCTGGCAATCTCTTCCATTCCTTGGCTTGTAACCACGCTGTTCTGGTCCCCGCTGCTGTCGTCACGTGGCTGTCTTCTCCCTCTGTGTGTCTGTGTCGCCATGTGGCATTCTCTTCTTTCTCCAAGGACACCCTTCCTCTCGGATCAAGGGCCCATCCTAGGGGCCAGCACTGTGGCATTGCAGGTTAAGCTGCTGCCTGAGGCACTGGCATCCCACATGGGCACCAGTTCGAGTCCTGGATGCTCCACTTCTGATCCAGCTCCCTGCTAATGCACCTGGGCAAGCAGCAGAGGATAGCCCAAGTATTGGGGCCTCTGCACCCACATGGGAGACCTGGAAGAAGCTCCTGGCATTGGCCTGTCCTAGCCCTAGCCTTTGTGACCATTTGAGAAGTGAGCCAACAGGTGAAGGCTCTCTCTCGTTCTCTCGCTCTCTCACTCTGTAACTCTTTCAAGTAAATAAGTCTTTAAAAAGCCCATCCTCATCTAACCTTGTTACATTTGCAACGATCATATTTCCAAATCCGGTCATATTCTGAGGCCCAGGAGTGCAGGTCTCCCACACAATTTGGGGGAGCACAACTCAACCCATCCTTCCATTGACTTCAGAGTTTCCCAGGGATCCCCAGCACAGCTAGGGGAGAGAAGGGCGGGGAGACCAGCCCTGACAGAAGGACCCTCCCACCCCATCAAGGGCCCGTGCCCTCACTTCCTTTTCATTGCATCTTCTGTCACTTCAAAGCGGAAGTTACGACAACTCCCAGGAAGCCCTGCGTGGGAATTTGGTTTGTTGGCCAAGCACCTCCACAGCCTTGTGCAGCCTCATGTGGGGCTCTCATACTTCACCATCACCCCCACAGGTCCTGGCTGTGGATCTCCCCCGGACTGCATCCTGGAAGACCCTGCAAGGCTCGGAGCTGAGTGTGAAGTGCGGAGCTGGCAGTGACATTGTGAGTGTCCCCCACCACTGCCCCATCTCCCTGGACCCCAAGCCTGCTTCCTCTCGCCGCTTTTGGAGGTGTTTTTCCTGAGGATACGGAAGTGGACATGAAAACCCTGATAAACCCTGGGCAGTTCCTGCTCTCAGCCAGTGGAAGGAAGCCCCCTTACCTTTGTGGAGAGCAGCATGGGCTGGATTGTGTTTGCCTTTGGAGCTTTTATTTTGCAGTGTGAGATACTTCCGGGAAGCAGGAGAGCCCATTGCCCTTCCTTCTCAGATCAGCTGAGAGAGAAGGTTTGCACTGTTCACCTTGCCTGGCTGGGACCTGAACAATTCTACCTTCCTGTGATTTCATGCAATGAATGGGTCTGATGGCATTATTTCCACCATATAAACTGGAAAGCCCAAAATGACAATGTCTTCAATCTATGAGGGTTTATGCTCTCTCATAAAACAGAGGTGGAGGCAGCCAATCCTGAGCTAGTTTGGTCACTCAGTGGGGGCTCTCCCTCTGTCTTTCTGCCCTGCAGCACGTGGTTGTGGCTGCAACCTCACCTCAGGGTCCAACATGGCCCCTGGAGCTCCAGCCACCATGTCCACTTCCTAAGCAGAAGGAGGCGCCAGAGGGATACATCTCCCAGTTGAGATAATTCACTTCAAGGAGCTTTCCAATAAGTCCCACACACATTCTGCTTCCATCGTGTGACCAGAATCCCTTTGGGGTTTGATGTGGCAGGTGTTGGATCAGTAACCAAGTTTGAGGAGTCCTAGCTTGTTTTCATCCCAGCTTCTGGAAAGTTACCCCAACGCAGCCACACTCTTGAGGCCCCTCTGTGCTACCTCCAAAGAACAAGGCTCTCCCGAGAAGGACAGCAGGAGTGGGCGTGGTTTGTTCTGTGTGCAAAGGCGGCCTTCCAAGCACCTCGCAGTGTAGCATTTAGTTTGATCTGTAACAACCCCATGCTTCAGGAATCCTGAACTCTGTTACCAGTGCAGGGGCAGGGGAGCAACTGAACCTCAGAGAAACTGAGTCACACTGTGCCGAAGTGAACATACAAGGCTTTGCCCATGATTTTCTATTGTTCGTTCCACAGAATCACACTATTTCCCTCCCATCAATGAATGTTAGGATGTACCAGTTTTCTCTTCAAAGAACTTCCTAAAAGCATTTTACATCTTGAGGGAAGAATCTTCATCAACTTACTAACTGGGTGATCTTAGTAAAGGAAACCCCAGGATTGTTGTAAGCATAAAACAAAATGTATCCAAACCTTAGATAATGCTTGGTACATGTGAGATGTAAGTTATTATTACTGTTATAAAGTTCAAGTCCATCATTTGTCTATCCTGGAAAAAATGTTGAATCAGAAACCTCAGTAGGCTAATCAAAAAAACTGGCTAACTGCACACAAGTGGTCCCATCAGCAAGTGTACCCGGAACTACAGCAGAGTCATCACAGCTGCACCCCGTCACCCCACTGCACAGATTGCTACTTTGGGAGAGGCAGCGTCACAGAGGGCGAGGAGTCAAGGTGCCCAGGCTACTGCCTCGGCGCGAGTGCCTGCACATCTCACTGGCCATGTGATGCTGGGCATGTTTCTAACCCCTCCCTGCCTCAGCTTCTTAACTGAGTGCAATTGGGTACTCATCATAGAGGCTACATCCTAGGATTGGGAAGATGGAACGAATTTGCTTAGGTAAAGCACTCAGAACAGTACCTGGCATATAATAGGTGCAGTTTTACTGAGATTGATAGATGATTGACTAACTGACTTTCTTTCTGTGTTTTGTTTTAGTTCTTTCTGAGTCTTGTGTCTGCTGGCCACTTTCTATATGGCCTAGGAAAATGGAAAGTCTAAGGAAGACTATTAACTATTCTCTCTCTCTCTCTCTCTCTCTCTCAGGGCGCGCTCTTTCTGAACGGTCAAATGTGCAGAATTGTGCAGCGGGAGCTCTTGTTCAATCTGGGCGTGGCCTATGGCATCGACTGTCTGCTGATGGATCCCACCCTGGGGGGCCGCTGTGATACTTTCACTACGTTCAATGTCTCGGTGGGTCCTAACAGGGGCACTGCAGTGGAAGAGCCTTGGGCTAGGAATGGCCCTGGGACCCAGCATAGGCTCTGCTGTGAACCCACTGAGGGCTGGTCCTTAGAAGAGACCAGGACAGAGAGATCTGAGGACCACCAGGTGGCGTCCTTCAAACCAACAATCCTCAAGTGTCTACGTCTCCCTCCGCAGGCCTTGAATAGTTTCGTCTTCCCATCTGTCCATTCATCCCTTCACTTCTTTCCCATTGAGAACCCACTTCTTAGATACCAATGTGTGACAGTTTTTCTGCCATTCATTTTCATATCCATCCATTTACACATTCAATCAACAAACATCTTTTGAGCTTCTGATTAAACCAAATGGAATTGCCATACTTGACAGTTTGGAGACTATAACAATGGCGATTTCATATGTTCAACCTTTTATTTATGTCCCAGCCCCAAATACCTCCATTCTTTACCCATTTGTTCATCTCACTACATTGATTGAACTTCTGCCCTGGGCTCTGCACTGTGCCAAACATTTTCTCGTTCATCTCATTCATTTTCTCATTTACTGAGCCCCACCTCTGAGCCAACCAATTTGTTCCATGCTTGTGTTACTCTCTCAATTATCCAATGATAGGAGAAATTATCATCAACTCTGTTGTGTAGCTTTGGAAGTGAGTCTCAGAGAGATGAAGAGACTTTACATGACAAAATGTATCACCAGTTGATGTCAGTACCTGGCATTTCATAGGCATTCAATAAATATCCCAAAGTTTTAGGGGACCAATCAGCCAAAGGAAGAGATGAATGGATTTCTTAATTCCATAAGTGTATTCACACAGATTTGTGGAGTTAATCATTGTCCTTCACTAATCCCTTGAAGATCAAATACAAGCAAAAAATTATTATTCCTGCTTTATACATCTTAGAACTAGGGATCAAAGAGTACAAGTGATTGATCAGAAGCATCACAGTTAACTTAAAACGGAACAGATCCTCACATTCCCATTTCTCAGTGCTTGTAACATCGCCTAAATCACATGGCCCTGGTCCAGCTCTATGAAACAGGAGACTTTTCAAAGAACTAAACCAAAGAGCAGAGGCCCAAGACCTTTAGAATTCTCCATGGCGAAGTTGCACTGTGTATGCTTTTCACCTTTGATCACGAAGCTCTTAAACAAGATTAATTGAATTCATAATACATCCAGGTATCGGTATTAACCCAGGACACTTCCTTGTGTTTGCCAAGATTCTTGATTTTAAGTGCTTCTTCTCTGTATACTAGGGAGAGTGTGGGAGCTGTATCAATACCCCCAGATGTCCAACATGGAGCAAACCAAAGGTAATTATAAATGCAACAGTAACATTTGGAAAGACAAGGATATTTCATTGCCAGACTTCAACTGTCAGATGTGTGTGAGTATGTGTATATTGGGAGGGGAGTTGTCTGCCGGTGTGTTGTATAAATATGACTTTCTTTTAACAACCAAGCCAGTGGAGTGAGAGATGCACATTCTTGGCCCAGGCAGCCATCAACCTACTACATCTTCCAGAAACTGTATATAAAAGTAAACCTCAGAGACTCCAATGATAAATATAATTATATTGGGCCCTTTGTATGTCCATTATCCCTGTTCATCATTTACCCCTTACCTTCACTTCACATAGGAGAAAAGAGCCTCAGTGTGTAAGCAGTCTGCCCACGGCCACACAGCTAGTAGGGGCAAAAAGCTAAGATTAAAGTCGGCTCAGACACTCATGTAGGGTAATGGACAACCCAATGAAAACTGGAAGCCACAGGCATGGACCCAAATTCCAGTAACTTCCAGCAAGTCACATAATCTATCAGTTTTGCCTCTATAAAATGGAGCTAACAGGGACTAGTATTGTGGCATAGCAGGTTAAGCAACTGCCTGCAAGGCCAGCATCCTTTAATGGGTGCCAGATGGTATCCTGGCTGCTCTACTTCCAATCCAGCTCCCTGCAAATGCACCTGGGAAAGCAGCAGAGGAGGGTCCAAGGACTCCTGAACCCATGTGGAAGATCCAAAAGAAGCTCCTGGCTTCCAGCTTTGGACTAACCCAGCCCCAGCTATTGTGATCATTTGGGGATTAAACAGGCAGATAGGAGATATCTCTGTGTGTGTGTTTATCTCCTTTTCTCTCTCTACGTAACTCTGCCTTTCAAATAAATACATATTTTGTAATTTTATTTTTATAATTTTTATTTATATAAGGTGAACAAATTTCATGTATTTCATGCATACAGATTTAGGAACACAGTGATACTTCCCATCCTACTCTCCCTCCTGCCCATGCTCCCACCCTTTCTCCTCCTTCCTCTCTTATTCCTTCTATTTATTTTTATAGTGATCTACTTTCAGTTTACTTTACATTCATAAGATTAACCCTACACTAAGTAAAGACTTGAACAAATAGTAAGACGGAAAAAACACCATTCCTCAACAGTAGAGACAAGGGCTGTAACAATAATCAAAACTGACCATGTCAATTTCACTCATATATATTACATTTTTTTGTGCTCTCTTACCACAGATCAAGGAAAACTAGCTATTTTCACAAAATATAATGATTTCTAGTTGCATCCATTTTGTTGTGAAAGACAGAAAATTTCATTCTTTTTTATGGCCAGTATTCCTTAGTGTATATATACCACATTTTCTTTATCCACTTATTGGTTGATGGGCTTCTGGGTTGATTCTATATCTTAGCCATTGGGAATTGAGATGCAATAAACATGGGGGTACAGATAACTCTTTCATATGCTGATTGCATTTGGTTTGAGTAAATTCCTAGCAGTGAGATGGTTGGGTCATATGGTAGATCTATTTTCAGATTTCTGAAGAATCCCCATATGGTTTTCCACAATGGCTGTACTAGTTTACATTCCCACCAACACTGAATTAGGATACCTTTTTCCCTACATCCTCACCAGCATATATTGTTTGTTGGTTTCTGTATGAGATCCATTCTAACTGGGTTGAGGTGAAACCTCACTGTAGTTTCGATTTGCGTTTCTCTAGTGGCTAGTGATCCTGAGCATTTTTTCAAGTGTCTGTGGACCATTTGAATTTCCTCTTTTGAAAAATGTTTGCTCAAGTCCTCTGCCCATTTCTTAAATGGATTGTTTTGTTCTTGTTGAGTTTCTTGATCACTATAGATTCTGGATATTAATCCTTTATCAGTTGCAGAGTTTACAAATATTTTCTCCCATTCTGTCAGTTGCCTCTTCACTTTGCTGAGTGCCTCCTTTGCAGTGCAGAAGCTTCTTAGCTTGATGTAATTCCATTTGTCTACTTTTTGCTTTGATGGCTTGTGCTTCTGAAGGGGTCTTTTCTAAGAAATCTTTCCCTAGACCAATGTCTTACAGAATTTCCCCAAAGTTCTCCTCTAGTAATTTGATGGTATCAGGTGGTAGATTTAGGTCCTAAATCCATTTTGTGTGGATTTTTGTATAAGGTATACGGTATGGGTCTGGTACATACTTCTACACACAGAGATCCAATTTTCCCAGCACCATTTGTTGAAGAGACTGACTTTCTCCAGGGATTGATTTTATCTTCTTCGTCAAAGATCAGCTGGTTGTAGATGTGTGGATTGATTTCTGGGTTTTGTATTCTGTTCCATTGGTCTACATGTCTATTTCTGTTCCAGTACCATGCTGTTTTTATAACTGGCCTGTAATATATATTTTTTTAAAGATTTATTTATTTACTTGAAAGAGTTACACAGTGAGAAAAGGAGAGGCAGAGAGAGACAGACAGACAGACAGAAGTCTTCCATCCGCTGGTTCACTCCCTAGTTGGCTGCAAAGGCCGGAGCTGTGCTGATCAGGAGCCAGGAGCTTCCTCCAGGTATCCCATGTAGGTGCAGGGGCCCAAGGACCTGGGCCATATTGCACTGCTTTCCCAGGCCATAGCAGAGAGCTGGATTAGAAATTGAGCAGCCGGGACATGAACCAGTGCCTATACGGGATGCCAGCACTGCAGGTGGCAGCTTTACTGGTTATGTCACAGCACTGGCCCCTATAGTATGTCTTGAAATCTGATATTGTGATGCCTCCAGCTTTGTTTTTGTTGTCTGAAATTGCTTCAGCTATTCATGGTCTCTTGTGTTTCCACATGAATTCAGAATCCTTTTTTCTAGATCTGAGAAGAATGTCATTGGTATTTGGATTGGGAATAAATAAACCTTTAAAATGCACATATAGGGGCCGGTGCTATAGCGTAGCAGGTAAAGCCACTGTCTGTGGCACTGGCGTCTGATATGGGTGCCAGTTCAAGACCTGGCTGCTCCACTTGCAATCCAGCTCTCTGCTATGGCCTGGGAAAGCAGTGCAAGATGACCCAAGTCCTTGGGCCCTGTACCTGTGTTGGAGACCCAGAGGAAGCTCCTGTTTTCTCTCTCTCTCTCTCTTTCTCTCTCTGCCCCTCTCTCTCTCTCTCTCTCTCTCTGCCTCTCTGTAACTCTGCCTTTCAAATAAATAAATCTTTAATATAAAATGGAGTTAACAACAGTTCTCTGTGCAGTTACTAGGAAAAGAAAACTATAAAGTATGCTACATTTAAGTGAGGGGCTGGTGCATAGGAAATGCTCATTAAATACTGTTTTCTGAATTACTTAGTACAAAGTCAAGCTCTTTCTACTCTACTAGTAAAAGCCCTAACAAAAACATTTCTACAAAACAAACAGTAACTTGCACTCTCCTTGCTAAGGACTGGTGGGGGGGTGGGGGGCTCTCCCCAATCCCTCCCCAGGCCTCCAGACCATTTGTAAACAGTTCTGATTCAGAAAGTCCTTGCCTGTAAGACTGGGAAAAAAATCTTCCATGGACTTCAGCTTGGCCCTGTCTCTTCTCCCAGATACCTCAACTCCCCTAAGAAATAATTGCCTTTTAAATTTTTATTTATTTATGTGAAAGGCAGAATCAATGACAGATACTCAGAGACAGAGATATCTCTAATCTGCTGTATCACTTCCCAAATGCCTGCAACAGCCAGGGCTGGGCCAAGCTGAAACCAGGAGCCAGGAACCCAGTTCAACATCGGTGACAGGTGCCCAAGTTCTACAGCCATCACTTCCCTCCCATGGTGCACATTAGCAGGAAGCTGGAACTGGACACAAAGCCAGGACTTTGAACCCAAACACTCTGATATAGGACACAGATACTAAGCCAAATGCCCACTCTGGAAAGAATTGCCATAAAAAAAGCATTAAGGCCCATGGAAAGTCCCATTTTTTCACTTGAGCAGGACCAGGGTCTCTACCAGAGGTTGGGCTAGAGTCCCAGAGTCCAAGTCCACGTGACATAGGGTGACGGCCTCATCAGCTCTCTTCCCTCAGGGTGTGAAGCAGAAGTGTGCCTACCAGCTGCCCCTGCTGAAGAGGAAGGTGGATGGCTGTCAGCACCAGTGCACCCTGGTGATCCCAGTCCTCAAGTGCTGCAAAGGCTACTTCCTCCCGGACTGTCAAGGTGAGGGTATGCTCGCTGCACAGACCTGAAAGCTCTCAAGTCATAAGGCAATGGAGGAATGATGCCTAAGGACCAGTCATAAAAATCAGTGCCATCCCTTCGATTTGTTCATTGGCTTGTATTTCCAAAATTGCCTCAGTTATATGTAGCCTCTCGTTTGATCCTCACAATAACGGCATGGTGTAGAACAAGCACACCACCATCATCACTACCATTGTCGTTTTGGGCTTTGAAAACTAAAACTCAGAGCAAATTCACTCCTTAGCCCAGAAACACTCTAATCCAGGTCTCCTGACCCCCAAATGCAGTGCACAGTTCAGTCTGTCCCCCTGCCCAGGCAGACTACTATCAGATACTTTGAAACCCATCTCCCTTAGAGCAAGGCCATGATCCATCCGAGTTAGTGGATGTAGAATCCACAGCATGCTAACAAAGGTGACAAAGGCACTGAGCTGCTCTGGGTCTGGTAGGCTGAGTCACTGCTGTATCCTCTCTTCCAGCCTGCCCTGGAGGACCAGATACCCCCTGTAACCACCGGGGCGTCTGCCTGGATTCCTACTCAGCCACAGGACAGTGTAAATGCAACACCGGATTCAACGGGACAGCGTGTGAGCTCTGCTGGCCCGGGAGATTTGGGCCCGACTGTCAGGGTACGTGCGGTACCACCTCCCAGAGCTGGGGCCTGTCTTGTTGGCTGTGTGCTGTCTGTCTTCATCCATACCACCTGCCTGACCTGGAAGCATCCTCCTTCCCTTCCTTCCTGACCCCACCTGCCATCTGCCTGCCCTGCGTGTTTTTTGCCTCCTTGGCTGTATTCCCGGTTTCCACCCATGAAAAGAGCCTCACATGCCCTGTGGTGCCCACGGCAAGCTGCAGCCACACAACAGTCATTCATTCAGCCATGGACCCTGCATGGATTTGTTGCGTCCTTATGAGTATTAACAGCTAACATCTAGTGAGCACCTCCTTTGTGCCAAGTATCTACATTTTCCCATGTATTCCTCCCGATAGCCCTTTGGAGTAGGCACTGTTAGGATCACCAGTGAGCAGATGAAGAAAGCAAAGAGGTGACATGATCTGCTCAAAACACAGCAAGAGTTCTAAGGTCCAGGGATATGTTGGTTTGTGGAGGTAGAGGCTAAGGAACAAAATCCCAGTTATCAAAGAGCTCACAGAATCAGAAGTAGTGACAAAGGATATGAAGACAAAGAAGTAGGTAGAGGGGTCAAGATTAAGAGTAGGCCCTGTTCTAGAAGACCCAGCACACAAGGAATATTTGAGTAGATGCCTAACAGAGGTGAAGGGCCAGGCATGGCAAAACCACAGGTGGGCCAATCACACTTGGAGCCTAGCTGGAATATTCTGTGACTCCTCTGTCCAGCACAGTAGTCACCAGCCACATGTGGCTGTTAAACACAGAAAATGGGTGATCACGGGGCTGAGTTTTTAATTTTAACATTTACTCATCCACACCTGCCTACTGGCTGCTGTACTGGACCAAAGGAATGGCTTTCCTGATTGCATCCCGATGTCCAGTCACTGATGACCGCCCTCTCTCTGATCTGCTTTATAGCCTGCAGCTGCTCAGAACATGGACAGTGCGATGATGGGATCACCGGCTCCGGGCAGTGCCTCTGTGAAGCAGGGTGGACAGGCCGCTTCTGTGACACCCAGACAGGTCTGTCAGGGGAGGGCCCAACTGCTGGCAACACCCAGCCACCATGGACCAGGCTGAGAGCATCCAAGTGAGGTTGCAGGGGTGCCTGCCAGTAAGGGAAAGTATACACACTTTGTAAGGGGAGGATGGCTGTGAAGGTTAAGGTCATGGTTGTGAAGTGCCCAGTGTGCAGGTGCTCAAGAACAGTCAGCACTATCATCATTGTCATAACCTTGACCCACATCATGCAAGAACCATAGCTGAGGCCCTACGTTCTAGAAGATTTGAAATGCGACAGTTGACTCATCCAGTGTGGGTCACTGTCATTCCACCCTCCCTGAGGTCAGAGGACAGCACTAGGCTCCTCCTCAGTGACCTGAGGTTCCAAGAATACCAACAGAGGTTTAGCACCAGTGCCTCCTCCCCCACACAACACTGGCTTCAGGCTGCCCATGCACGCTGCAGCCCCACTCAGTCACCAGGCTCCAGACTTCTCCCAGGCTCCGTGGTACCCTGCAAAGGCTGTGGAACTTCCCCTCCAATTTAACCAGCTCTACCTGGAACCCCATGTCCCTGGGGCCACGGAGCTTATCTACCAAGTTCATCCCTGCTGGCAAGTTCTGAGGTATAAAGTTTCAGCTGGTTGCCGCTAAAGTTAGCATGATAATCTGAGTCACAGAGAGGTCTCACTATAAAGGAGTAATTCTAGAGTCTCAGAATCTGCAGGCTGAGGCGGACCCTAGCAACTCACCCCATCCTCTGGCAATGGGGAGTACTTAGAAAACACAGCAGCAGGTCACAGCAACAGTCTTGGCAAAACTCCTCAGGTGGACCCCAGTGTTGCTCACCATGGGTACAAGAGGATTGGTGACACCCCCCCTTTTTGTTTTCTGCAGTTTTGCCCCCAGCATGCACGCCTCCTTGTTCCGCTCATGCCACCTGTAGGGAGAACAACACGTGTGAGTGTAACTTGAATTACGAAGGTGATGGGGTGACATGTACAGGTGAGTCCCTTCCCACGTATGTGACATGGCATGTGGCACAGGAGAGGAGCAGGATGTGGTCAGTGTCTGGGCTTCCCCCCACCATGTCCTGCCTGGGCCACTTCCACAGTGCCAAACCCTCAATGACCAGTGTCCTCAAGGAGTCGGCTCAGGATCGGCCTGCCCACCTCCCAGCTCATGGCTTCAAAATGATTTTGCAACCAGGGTTGCACTTTGTAGTGCTTTTCTAACTCTGCAAGTAACCTGATGTGTTTTTATTTTATTTTTGATTGATTGATTTGAAAGGCAGAGGAAGAAGAAGATTTTTCCAGCTACTGGCTCATTCCCCAAATGGCTGCAACAGCCAGATCTACGTCAGGCTAAACCAGGGACCAGGAACTCCACCCTGGTCTCCTTTAAAGTGACAGAGGCTGAAGTACTTGGGCCATCTTTTTTTTTTTTTTTTTTTTTTTTTTTTTTTTTTTAGATTTAAAAAAATGTATTAGAGTCAAAGACCTCCAGCCAGAGTGGCATGGAAGGGGGCTTCCAAGAAAGGAAAAAACCCAAAAGGCCCCATGGCACTGGGGTATTTAACTACAATTTTGGAGGAAAAAACCTTGACAGTCAGATTGGCACTCAGTTACCAGGCAGGGACAAAACCCATCAAAAGACCTGATTTACAGTTCTTTATCCCATCTGGCTTGTTCGTGATAAACCAAAAATACCATCTGGAAGGTGGGATAGGTAACTTGTTTTTACAATAACCTGTGATCACTACTCCCTTGCTATTGTCATGGTAAATTTGGAGATTCTGAAGAAAGGAGGGCAGCCTATTTGTTCTTGCTAAAGATAACTTTTTTTTTGGGGGGGGAGCAAATATTCTACATCCAAAATTCCATTGGGACCACCCTGACTACCTATTAACCCATCTGATTCCTCACATTCCTCCCTTAACAAGAATGTACCCTAACATCTGCTAGGGGGGACTAGACAATGATCACTCTGGATGCTTCATGCTGAAAAGGGGCGTCTTTGGGAAGGGGCTTCTCCAGGGGGATACAGTGCCAGCTTGAAGAAACTGTTTCTATTGGATGTTTCATGTGCATGGCTATCTAGAATTTTACTTTTTCAAGTCTGGAGAAAACAAATCTAACAAGCAGTTTAAATTCACAGGATCTAAAACCAAGGACAGAGTCATTATTAAATCACCAGCCTTCTCATTGAGAGGCAAATAGAAACTGACAGAAAGGGCTTGAGAATACTCAGGTGGGATTTAAAGCCTTGCCAGTCATGAGTTCTCAGACCTATCGACCTCTTCACATGGGGTACATCCTAAGGGAGGTACCCTGTTGACTTCTATTACCTAGCTGGCCTGAGAGGAGAGCTGGCTCAAAGAGAAGGTAGGTGGCATCTCTAAAAGGAAAACATTTTTAGGTAATTTACAGTTCTGCCTGCAATGTTGCTGTCCCTACTTGGCCACCCCCTTGACAGCAGTGGTTACTTTGGGAGCTGGGGCGAGTAAAGGGCTTTTCAGCTTAGAGCTAACAGGGTCTGTGGCTCTGACCTGGTTCCCTTCAGCTCCAGGGCAGGTGCATTTCCAGTGACCCAACTCTTGGCTGGCTGAGCTGCCAGGGCTCTTCATAAGCTGACTTCTGCTGAAGTCCTGGCTTTCCATATTGAAAACCAATGCAGTGGTTGGGTCTCCTTGATGGCAGATCACTGTGTCAGGCAGCATTAATTGGCCTGCCACCTATCTCTACATTGCTTCTGCCTCCTAGCTTACTCTTCCTCCTGGTTTAAAGTTAACACAGACCAGAGGAAACCTTTAAGAGACTGCAAGTCAAGGGGGTGCTCTGTCCCTAATCTTTTGTGGCCTACACTAGAAACCTGTAGTCACAGGCATGTTCTGTTACTGGTTTGTTTCTTTTGAGGTAGACAGTGCCCATGAGGAAAGCTATGTCAAAATGATGACCACCTATTTACAAGATTTTAATTCATTAGTAAAACTCTCTCCCTTTGTTCAGTTTAAAAAGGGAGCTTTTGCCTGTTTATTGTGTTGGGCCATCATATGCTGTCTTCCCAGCTGTGTTAGCAGGCAGCTTTATCAGAAGCAGAGCAGCCGGGACTCCGACTGGCACGCCAGTTTGGGATGCCATTGTCACACACAGTGACATAGCCCACTGCGCCATAACGCCAGCCCTGCACACAGTATCTTTTTTAATTTTTTTTTTATTTTTTGACAGGCAGAGTGGACAGTGAGAGAGAGAGACAGAGAGAAAGGTCTTCCTTTGCCGTTGGTTCACCCTCCAATGGCCGCCGTGGCTGGCACACCGCGCTGATCTGATGGCAGGAGCCAGGTGTTTCTCCTGGTCTCCCATGGGGTGCAGGGCCCAAGGACTTGGGCCATCCTCCACTGCACTCCCTGGCCACAGCAGAGAGCTGGCCTGGAAGAGGGGCAACCGGGACAGAATCCGGCACCCCGACCGGGACTAGAACCCGGTGTGCCAGCGCCGCAAGGCGGAGGATTAGCCTAGTGAGCCGCGGCGCCGGAACACACAGTATCTTTAAAAAGTTCAACTTACATGCTCTCACAGCCCAGTGAGAACCACTGTGAGCCTAGCAACGTCTGTCTAGAGTAGTGAGGACATAGGTTCAGCTGTGCAGAAAGCCAAATGATGGGTACAGACACAGGCAAGTGTTTCTTTCTGCCTCCTGTAAGTTTGAGGGAGGCACCCAGGACTTACCCAGAATTTCACCTGAAAGGTCTCTCGGGGCCTAGACTCCTATCTCTCTGCTCTGCCACTGCTCGCCTGTCTGGTCTGAAATGGCCACCACCATAAGCACATCCCAGGCAGCAGAGTGCAGGAGAGAGAAAAAGGAGACAAACCTCCTTCCCTCTAAGACCAGAGCATAAAGTTGCTAAAAAACAGGTCTGCTGCCATTCCATTGGCTAGAACCTCCTCATCTGTCAGGCCTAACTGCAAGGGATCCTGGGAAATGTAGTCTTTCATTGGGCAGCCATGAATCCAACCAAAAATCTATGACTGTAGGAAAAAGAGAGACTAAGTATTACGGGAAAGTTAGCACTCTTGGCCACACATAACTTCAAGATTTTTTGTGAATATATAAGGACATACATTTCTGCAGACACTGGATCATGCTATGTGTGCTATAATTTTGGAACCTGCTACAAGGCACTGCTGTGGGTCAGTGCACCACCAGGGCAGCAAAGACCAGGTCCTCTTTCTCCCCTGCCGAATTCAGGATGGAGCTTTTTGTCCCCACATCTAGTCTCTCAGAGTCTCAGGTGGCAGCCTCAAGTCTAGGCAGAACTGCAGGCTGGAGAAATCCGAGAGATTCCTAGTTACTCCTGAGGCTAGAGTGAATCTGTTAGTGAAATTTGAAGGATTGTGAAAACAAGGAAGGCAGCATTGCACAGTGGGGAACGCCTGGGCTCTGGAGCTAAACCACCTGCCATCAACTCCCAGCCCTGCCATGTTTAAGCTACGTTGCCTTTGTCAGATCAGATGAGCTCTCAGAGCCTCAGTTTGTTCATCTATAGAATGGGGGTTAACAATGTGTATTTCACAAAGTGTTTGATATCATGCTAACCCTACACACACACACACACACATGTATACACATAATCCTAATACTAAAAATCCAAATTAATTCTAAAACTGTTACCAAGGTGGAGCCAAAAGGTATGTAAACAGATGTCATCAGGCCTGGCCTGTGAGGCTGTCCCAGGACATCAATATTGCAAAGGCCAGCACAGAGCCTGCAGGCCATGCAGAGAGAAGGCACTAGCACATAGGAGCTCATGTATTGCCCCAACGCCTCTGGGGCTGCAGTGACCCACACCCCAGCATGAAGCCCCAGGTACACAGATGGAGCAAACCGAGCCCTGTGTTACTCTGGTTTTCATTACTTCGATGAAATACCTGGGGCAGGCTACTTTTTTTTTTAAATAATAAAAGCCCCTATTTTGTCTATGAACAAACTGAAGTTCAGTCTACCTCACTGATAAAGGCAAAGCAGCTAAAGAAGAGAGGTTTATTTTGGCCACAGAACTGGAGTTGCAAAGCCGAGGGGCCTCACCTGGCAGTGGTCTTCCTGCTGGCGGAGTCGGAGAGGCAGCCCAGGGTGTCGTGAGGCAGGGGCCTGCATGTCTCTGTCTGGTCTGTGCCTCTCCCTCTGCTTCCAAAGCCACCAGAATCCAGGCATGGGGGCTCCACTCTGCAGAGCTTAGCTAAGCTGAATCACTTCCCAAAGGCCTCCGCTGTAAAGCCCGGCGTGGCTGCAGTTGGCGCCCTCTTAGGACCTCCCAAGGGGCATTTCCTGTCAATGCATGAGGCCTGGGGAGGGGAGAGGGGGCTTCCAGCCACATCCAGACCATCTCCCGCTGCTCTTGCAGTGGTGGACTTCTGCAAACAGAACAACGGGGGCTGTGCCAAGGTTGCCAGGTGCTCCCAGAAGGGCACCAGAGTCTCCTGCAGCTGCCAGAAAGGCTACCAGGGCGACGGCCGCAGCTGCACAGCCATCGACCCCTGTGCAGATGGCCTCAACGGGGGCTGTCACGAGCACGCCACCTGCAAGATGACTGGCCCGGTGAGTCGCGCCTCCCCAGGGACCTGGGGAGCGGCCCTTGTGCTTTGCCCAGCCTGGCTCCTCCACCTGCAGGGCTCTGCTCGCCCATGGATCTCTCTCTAAGCTTGCATCCCACCTTAGACTAAGTCTCATCAGAGGCCAGGGGGCTTCTGGCTGGTATCCTAGGAATAAAAAGGACATCCGTGGAAAAACTGGTGAGGCCCACGCCAAGCCAGCTGCTCACTTACTAGGCCTATCCCAACACTAATTTCCTAGTTTTGACAAATGCACTTGGTTCAGTGAGATGGGGGAAGGGCATAGGGGAGTTCTCTCTGCTGTCTTTGCCGAGATCCATAAATCTAAAATTGCTCACAATGAAAAGTTTATTAAAATGAAAAGGGAGGTAAGAAGTATCATGAAAAGCACAGACTCGGGCACTCCTCCAAGTCTTGGTGGAATGGAGTCCATGCCCGGTTCACCTGTTGGGAAGAGACGACAGGAGAGAATGTCCACTAGTGTTACAAGGGTAGTCTTAGGGTCCCATAGGGTCCTAGTTCCTGGGCTCATACACCACAAGACCTGGGGCTGGCTACTTATTCTGAGTCTCAGTTTTCTCGTCTGCAAAGCGGGCCAAATGAGAACGCACACATCACAGGGCTGTTGTAGAGATGAAATGAGATCGTTGCTCCTCTGAGCACCTGCTACGACTATGGCAGGTGCCAAGGATACCGCAGCGAATGGATAGAATGGGTCCCTGCCTTCCCAGAGCTGACGCACAAGTAGAGGGAGGGCCAGGACTCCGTCCAGGAGCCTCACAGCACGGAGGGGGCCCGCACACACTGGAAGGAACTGGGGCGCTCCTTTATGGAGGGCAGTAAGAGAAGTGACGCTGGAACCAAGGTGTGAAGGCTGACAAGCTTCCATCATGAACCTGTGCAAAAGCAAAGCACGGCAGGAACTTCCCCTCCACTGGACAGGAGAGACACCTTCTCTCGGGTCCTTCTGAACCCCTGCTGGGCTACATGGTGGTCCCCACAGCACTGGTGGGGGGGGGGGGTCCCAGGGTCCTAGAGAGAAGGCGCTTTCACCTCGTCCTGCTCTTCCCACAGGGCAAGCACAAGTGTGAGTGCAAAAGTCACTATGTGGGAGACGGGGTGAACTGTGAGCCGGAGAAGCTGCCCCTGGACCGCTGCCTGCAGGACAACGGACAGTGCCACGCGGATGCCAGCTGTACCGACCTCCACTTCCAGGGTGAGTGACTGGCCAGCAGCACCACCTCATTCAGGCCTGGGGAAGGGACCTGTACAAGAGGAAAAGGAAACACAGCACAGCATAAGACAGGGACCAAAGTGACCCCTAGGTTGCCCAGACCCAGGGGAGGTAGCAGAGGGGCGGAGCCAACTCAGAATTGGACCTTGAGCTGCTGCAGCCAGGAAGGGAGCACAAAGGGTGTCTACCAAGGCTTTTCCCCACACTTGCTCATCCTGAGATGCTTAGTAACCCATGTGACTGCTGATGGAAATGAAATCGAGGGTATTAATTAAGATACTTAATTAAAAATCACATTAGGGTATTCAATAACCAAGAAGTGCCTGTCACATGCAGAAGCAATTTCTTAACAGTTGTTTGGAGAGTAGCACATTGACCGGCACATACCCCATTTATTTCCAAGGACGATTCAAATGGCTTATAATAAGCACTCAGCTATACTAAAACCAAGCACCATAATACCCAGAGAGCAGAAAACCACACAGAAGCTCAGAGTGTGGGCAACAGGGCTTTTTTTTTTTTTAAAAAAAATCTATTTATTTGAAAGACATATAAAAAGAGAGGGAGAGGGGAGGGAGGTATGGGGGGAGGGAGGGAGAGAGAGCGCTCGAGCTAGCATGCGCAAGAGACAGATAAGAAGAGATTGATCTTCCATCTGCTGTTTGATGCCCCAAATGGCCACAAAGGCCAAGGCTGAGCCAGGCCAAAGCCAGGAGCTTCATGTGAGTCTCCCACATGGTGGTAAAGGCCCAAACACTTGAATCATCTTCCACTGCTTTTCCCAGGCCAAACTGGGAAAATTGCTTTTTCCAGACACAAACTGGTGCCCATATGGGATGCTGGCATCACAGGTTTACCCATTACACCACAATGCCAGCCCCGGCGTGTTTTTCCCAAGGTTTATTTATCTGAAAGGCAGAGTGACATAGAGAGGGAAAAATAGATCTTCCATCTACTGGTTCATGCCCCAAATGCCTGCAATAGTCAGGTCTGGACCAGGCTAAAGGTGGGAGCCAAGAATTCCGTGTGGGTCTCCCATGTGGGTGGCAGAGGATCAAGTATCTGCTCCCTGCTTGGGCAGGGAGCAGCTGGTCTCCAACAAGTACTCCAATATGGGATGCTGGCATCGCAGGCAGCAGCTTAACTCACTGTGCCGTAATACCTGCCCCCATAGGACACCTGGGAGCCCAAGAAAGGAAAGCCCTGAAGGATCCTCAGATGTCACTGAGCCGAGGCCACGAGGGACTCCAGTGGTCTAGGACGCAATATGGGCACTGCACATTATGGCCAATCAGTATTTATGGGGATGTCTCTGACTGCACTTGGGTTTGTTTACAGCTGTGATCACTCTAGCGAGGCAGTTTTGACATAGCAACAACCACTGACTTAACACCCATAACATCTGCAGTCCCGAGACACCCCACATCCCATCTGGGATGAGACGGGATGTAGCAGCAGGGAGGAACTGCATTCAAAGGGTCCTTTCAAAGAGACTCTTAATGCAATAAAGGAGCTTTTCAAATGAGTAAGATAAGGAAAATAATGCAGTAAGGAGACAAGAATCTGTCATACTAATATTGCAGCTTCTATGAGAAAGCAAGAAAAGTTGCAAAGAACGGAAAGCAAGGACTTGCACAGGTGTCTGCACAAGCACATTCTCAGCAGCGCCTGAAGAGCAGAAATAGGCAGGCCTGGGGCATAGCAGGTTCAACTGCCCGCTTGGGACACCCACATCTCACATTGGAGTGCTCATTCAAGTCCTGGCCACTCCATTTACAACCCAGCTTCCGGCTAATGCACCCAGGAGACAGCGGATGGTGGCCCAAGTACTTGGGTTCCTGCCACTCACAAGGGAGAATGAAGTTCTTGGCTCCTGGCTTTGACCTGTCTCAGCCGCGACTGCTGCAGGCTTTTGAGAAGTGAACCAATGGGTGGAAGATCACTCTCTCCATCGTCCCTTCTCTCTGTCACTCTGCATTTCAAATACATTAAATCTTTAAAGACCAAAAATTTAGAAACAACCCAAGTGTCTATCAACAGATGAATGGATAACTAAAATGTATCTCCATACATCAGGATATTATTCAGCCTTGAAAAGGTATGAAATTCTGATATAAGAGTACTTCAGAAGTTCAAGGAAATGTAATTAAAAGGTACATTTATTTTGGCACAAAAGTTTTTGAAACCCATGCATAATTTTTTCATACCATGCATTTTCCATGGTTTTTTGAAGATACTCCCTCATATGTGTGAATTTCCAAATTTTTTGTGCCAAAATAAACTTATATTTTAAAACCAGTAACTACAAACTTTTTGAAGTATGCTCATACATACCCCATGGATGAGCCTTGAATACATTTTGTTAAGTAAACTAAGCAACCAATCTGGCAATGTGTGCGGCAGAAAGCTTTAAAATAACTTATATCAAGATGCAGTAGCTCCACTTCTAAGGACCATCCTATGGAAATAATCTGAAAATTCAATGTGGGTAAACATACCCATCCCAGCATTACTTAACATCACAAGAAATTAGAAATATCATATATATCTAACAGTAAAGGATGATCAGATAGACTGCACATCCATTCAAATGAACTACCACGAATTTTGTTGCTGGAGCCAACACTGGTATAACAGGTTAAGCTGCACCAGTCCTGGTTGCTCCACTTCTGATCCAGCTCCTTGCTGATGTGCCTGGGAAACCAGTGGCCCAAGTGCTTGGGCCTTGGCACCCACATGGGAAACCTGGAGGAAGCTCCTGGCTTCAATAAAGCCCAGCTCTAGCCATTGTGGCCATCTGGGGAATGAACCAGCAGATGGAACATTGATCTCTCTCTCTCTCTCTCTCTCTCTCTCTCTCTCTCTCTCTCTCTTTCTCTCTAACTCTGCCTTTCAAAAAATAAATCTTAAAAAAAAGATAACCTATCAGCAGGATATTACCACATTTATAACACAGATGACGGATATACAAACAAGAAAAAGACTAGAAGAATATGTATGGTTATAGAAGATTTCTGGGGTTTTTCTTTGTATGTGTACTGACTGTATTACCCTGATGTCTACAATGAGTGTATGTCAGTTTTATAATTAAAAAGAAACATTTTAATAGGCTAATATCTTTGAAAGGCAGAGTGGCAGAAAAAAACAGGAGATCTTCCATCTGCTGGTTTGCTCCTCAGATGCCTGCAACAGTCTGGGTTAGGCCAGGCTGAAGCCAGGAGCCCAGAACTCGATCTCGATCTCCCATGTGGGTGGGAGGAACCCAGCCACCAGGGCCATCAACTGCTGGTTCCCAGGTGCATCAGCAGGAGGCAAGGTCCAAAGTCTGCAGGAGCCAGGACTCGATCCAGGCACTCATAAGGGATACAGGCATCTCAAGCAGCAGCTTAACCCACTGTGCTACAATACCTGCCTCTTTTGTTAAGATTTGTTTGGGGCCAGTGCTGTGGCAAAGCTGCTGCTTACAATGCTGGCATGCTATATGGGCACCGGTTTGAGACCCACTGCTCCACTTCCAATCCGGCTCTCTGCTATGGCCTGCGAAAGCAGTGGAAGATGGCCCAAGTCCTTGGGCCCTGCACCCATGTGGGAGACCTGGGAAGAAGTTCCGGGCTCCTGGCTTTGGATCGGTGCAGCTCTGGCCATTGTGGCTATTTGGGGAGTAGACCAGTGGATGGAAGATCACTAGCGCGCTTGCTCACTCGCTCTCTCTCTGTAACTCTCTGCCTTTCAAATAAGTAAATAATTTTTTAAAAGTTGACAGAGAAATATATACTTTCAATGCTGCAACATGAAGGGGAAGTGGCTTCCCAAGACACCCTGGGGCAGAGCCCACCCCTCCCCTGCTCCCTCTGCTGGAAGCTCTGCCAACCTGCAGGGTGAGTGGATGATTGCTCCCCCTCCCCTTGCAGATACCACTGTTGGGGTGTTCCACCTCCGCTCCCCACTGGGCCAGTACAAGCTGACCTTTGACAAAGCCAGAGAGGCCTGTGCCAATGAGGCTGCAACCATGGCCACCTACAACCAGCTCTCCTACGCCCAGAAGGTGAGTCCCCTCTTGTGGACATGGCATGGGCAGAGGCTACAGGGAGGAGGCTCAGCCTCTTCTGAAGATGGGACCCTTTGGTTGTTGCCTTCCTGGAAGGCAGGACACTCTGGGAGCAATAATTCATCACGTCCACTTATGGTGTGCCTACTTGCGCCAGGCACTGCACAGGGTAACTTGTTAGCATTAATTCCATTTCTGGAAGTGTGTGTCACTATTCCCATTTTACAGACAGGGAAACTGAGGCTCAGAGAGGTTCAAGGGCCTGATGTCATACAGCCATGAGCTGGCAGATCTAGCATTCAAATGAACTGCTGACTCCAAAAGTCTACTCTGAAGCGTGACACTCAGCTGTCAAGACAAAGGCAGAGATTGGACGTGAACACTTCACAGCTGGAAATCAGAAGGAGGTCAGGAACCACAAGCCTGGGTCGGATCTACTGGAGCCCCCAAAGCAGCTGGGTTTCTCTGGACTGGCTGCAGCTCTGAGGCTGGAATATATAGTGGGGCCGTACTGTGGTACAGCAGGTTAAGCTGCTGCTGCTTGGGACACACACATCTACTGCCCTGCTGCTGTTCCAGCTCCATGAATGCACTGGGAGGCAGCAGGTGATGGCCCAGGTGCCGGGCTCCTTCCACCCACATCGCAGCCCTAGATGGGAGCTCCTGGCTGTTGCAGGCTTTTGGGAGTGTACCAGAAGATGGAAGGGGTGTGTGTATGTCCCTCCCTTTCTCCCATTTTCCTTTTCATTCTTTCACATAAATCTTTTTAAAATGGGGTAGGGGAGACTACAGAATGATTGCCCAAGCTGTCACTCCTATCAGCGAGGAAATGGGGTTCCCTGGTCAGGGCTGCTCTTGTTCTCCAAAACCAAAAGCCCTGCCCATCTGGGAAAGCTGGTGCTTTCTCACTGGGAGCAGAGGTAGCTGCTGCATGGTATGATTTTAGGCCCCTCCAACCTCCATCACTACCAACTCTGTCTGCCTTTCTTCACACCTGATATTTCTTTACCAAGAAACAAAACCTTGGATGCCAGGACCCAGCATTTAGGGGGGTCTAAATCTCTACTCTCCTGCTTGCTTCTTGGGTGGCCTTGATTGAGCTGTTGGAACTTCTGTCCTACCTACTGTGTTTGTGTTAGGAATAAAAGTAAATGGCACAGTAGAAACCCAGATTCTAACCTTATTAGATCTGGAGCAGACAGCCTGGGTTGGGATCTGCTGCTTGCCAGTTCTATGCCTTGGAGCAAGTTACTCAGCTTCTCTGTGCCTCGATTCTCTGAATTATGAGGGTGGAAGGTTCCTCTCTCATCCTACCACATGTGAGGGGTAAAGGCGTTGACACATCAAAAGCTCTTGCAAGAGAAACTCGCCCAAAATAATCTCTGAATAGCTGTTATGGTGGTGTGCTGCTACAATATGATGGTCATGATGATAACTTTGATGATGATAATGGCAAAGATGATGATGGGAATTAGAATTCTATCACCAATGAGAGTTCTATCGATGCATAAACAGAATTTGCACATGAGGTGAGTGGCTGATAACCAATTCTTTCATAGAGAACAGAACTGAGTAGGAAGGACTTGGGCACCCTCAAAAAAACAGAAGGCACCACTTTCATTCATGCAGGTATTGATTGGTGGCTCAATCAACAAAATTTTAATAAGCACCTGTAACATGCCAGGCACAGGGGTAAAAATAGGCAAAAATGAACCTGACTCCATGCAGTTTTTAGTTGGATGGAGGAAATTGACATTAGCCAAGTGATCCCACGTGGAGTATGAAACTAGCTGACCGGTGCCCATCATCTGTGTCCCTGCAGGCCAAGTACCACCTCTGTTCAGCAGGCTGGCTGGAGAGTGGACGGGTTGCCTACCCCACAGCCTACGCTTCCCAGAACTGTGGCTCTGGGGTCGTTGGAATAGTGGACTACGGACCCAGACCCAACAAGAGTGAAATGTGGGATGTCTTCTGCTATCGGATGAAAGGTAACTGCCCCAGCTGCACTGCGGGGCCCAGGCCAGCCAATCACCGAGGATAAGCAGGGAAGCCCATGCCCCTGCCTCACTGGGGGTGGGGCCCTGTGCGTCTCTCCCCTGCAGACGTGAACTGCACCTGCAAGGAGGGCTACGTGGGCGACGGCTTCTCATGCAGTGGGAACCTGCTCCAGGTCCTGATGTCCTTCCCTTCGCTCACCAACTTCCTGAAGGTATGCACCAGGTACCAGTCTGTTGGGTTTCACCTCGGGCAGGCAGAGGCTGCTGCAAAGCAGGCAAGCCCTAGGAAGAAGCCAAAGGCTCATAGCTGGAGCTGAGCGCATGGGCACCGGACCTCCTGCATGAATCTGAAGCTTGGATTTGCCAATCTCTTGTTGCACAATGTTAAGCGTTACTTTCCTCTCTGGGACTCAGTTTTCTTACCTGTAAAGTGGAGATGGTCATAGCACTAGCCTCACAGGGCCGTTGGGGTCACACTGGGAAACACTCGGACCAGTGGCCAGCACGTGGAAAGCCAGTACTGACGTCAGCTGGTGGTGCTGTCTCTGCGGCCAGAGCAGTCAGGGAGTGGGATCTGCAGGGCACAGGGCATGAGCCTGCCTGGAAATCACATCCATATTCTGCAAGCTATGTCCAAGGAAGAGAAAGCCCCAGTGGGAGGATTTGATGCTGGTTGCTCAAAGACCTGAGCTAGTAATAGTAATACCAACAGACACAGCTAAGTCTTCTGCACACTGACAGTACGCTGGGAGCTGCCCCCAGGCCCCCGCAAGGATGGATATGACTCCCAGGAACATAAGCCCCACGAGGGAAGGCGTCTCCCTGCCTTGCCCACCACTGTATCCCCACCACCTTCTGCTAGGATTCCCACTTTTTCGGTAAAAAGAAAATGAGGCTGGGCAAGAGCAAGGCCACAGCCCAACACCCCAGAGCTGAATTCAAACCCAGACTCCCCGTCATCCTTCATGGTGGCTAAGCCACTGTCCCCAGCAGAACCGACAATCGGTGACCTTGGCGGGGAGGGGCATGCAGGGTCAGGACAGAAGTCAGACCAAGGGCCCCAGAATGGTGAGCCTCTGTCCCGAGACCAAAGGTGTGCACCTGCCTGGTCCAAAATCAGGTCACCGCACACACACTGAAGATAAACAGGCATCCAACACTTCGTGGGAGCACACTCGCGGCAGAGTTAGAACACAGCCCTCTTTAGCCAATGTCTCAGCCTCCCTGCCAGGAGACGCCCCGTTGAAAACACTGAACTAGGCAGAGCGATTTCTTCACATTTAGTGAGTATTCAGTGAACACTTAAGATGTGTCCGTGGCAAAACAGAAGAACAAAGGGGTGAGTGGTCTGGAGGGCTGGAAGGGGATAAACGCCGTGAGGTCAGGCAGAGGGGGGCACAGCACAGGGTCCCACAGCGCACGGTGACGGGGGAGGCTGCAGTGGAGAGATGACAGTGACCAGAGGAGACGGAGAGCGCTCCAGGCAGGAGGAGGAGCCGAGCACACAGGCCAGGCTGAGAGCAGCAAGGAAGCCGGTGTGGCTGGAGCCGGGCAGCAGCCAAACGCCTTGGGCCTCACAAGCCGCTTTGCTCCTCCTCTGGGTGACGTGGGGCCTTGCTTGGAGAAGATGAGATGTGAGATTCGACTTGTGTGTCACAGGACTGCTCGGGCCACCACGATGAGCATGGGCGGTGACAGGGCTGTATCTCAGGACCATGGGGTTTAGCCAGCATAAGCGCTGCTGGCTGACGTCAGAGTTCCCAGCTGCTGCTGCCCTGTACCCTCCCCAGTTCCCTCCCCCTGCCCCAGGCCTCGCAGCCCAGGACTGCCCCCCTGACAGCCTCCTCCCTTTCCCAGGACGTGCTGGTCTATTCCAACAGCTCCGCCAGAGGCCGGGCGTTTCTCAAGCACCTGACGGACCTGTCACTCCGCGGCACCCTCTTTGTGCCCCAGAACAGTGGGCTGGGGGAAAACGAGGTGAGTCGGGGTTCCCGCGTCTGCACTTCAGGCCCCACCAGGATGGTGCTGTATCAGAAGCCACCCCCACCAAGTTCAGCACCAACAGAGTTTTGGAGCTCACACACCTGCTGATCACACGTGCTGAAACCAGCAGGCAGGGGTTCTGGGCTGGCTGGCTGTGGCTGGAACTTGACAGGTGCTCAGTCAGTACTTGTTGAAAAAAATAAATCCTCATGCAACCTTATGAGGTCACTTCCGCTATTAGGCTTTTTTTTTTTTTTTTTCCTTAAGATTAAAAAAAAATACTTAGCAAGGTCAAGGCCACAGCCTAACACCCTAGAGGTATGCTCTTGCAGCAATGGCAGGGGGAGTGGTGAGCACAAGCCCAGTCCTGCAGTGCTTTTTGAACCTGGGTTTGGCTGAGAAGCTGACATGCCATTGGCCGACAGGTCACATACCTGAGTGGGAGGCTCTCGGGGTCAAGGGCAAGGACACTGGGTGGGGAAGAACTGAGGCTCTTGACGCCATCCATCTGTACTGGCAGAGAGGGGAACCAGCAGAATTTAATCAGCACATCCACCGAGGGCTGGCCCCAGGCCCTGCTCAGCCACCCAAGGGTTAGGAGGAATGATACGCCCACCTGCTCCTCCCAGGACTTTACATAACAGAAGAGTTTCCACCCCACATGCTAGCCAGGGGAGCCTCTGATGTTCCCAGCTACTGTCTGGCCTTGAACCACCACCCTTCATTCTCTCCTTTCTTCTTAGACCTTATCTGGGCGGGACATCGAGCACCACCTCACCAACGTCAGCGTCGTCCTTTACAATGACCTGGTCAATGGCACAGTCCTGCGGACGAGGCTGGGGAGCCAGCTGCTCATCACCTCCAGCAGGGACCAGCTCCACCTGGTATGCAAAGCCTTCTGGGCTTACTGGGAGAACGGGAGATAATACATGCAAAGTGCCCAGCATACAGTAGGTGCGCAATAGATGGCAACTATTATCACATAAAAGTAAACTCTAACCCTACAGCTAGAGGATGGTAATGACTACACACCTCGTGTACCATAGCAACAGGCAGTGCCTATCCCTTGGAAATCAGGCTGGCTTTAAAAGCTGGTGATGGGTCGGCGCCACGGCTCAATAGGCTATTCCTCCACCTGCAGCGCTGGCACACCAGGTTCTAGTCCCGGTTGCTCCTCTTCCTGTCCAGCTCTCTGCTGTGGCCCAGGAGTGCAGTGGAGGATGGCCCAAGTCCTTAGGCCCTGCACCTGCATGGGAGACCAGAAGCACCTGGCTCCTGGCTTTGGATCAGCGCAGTACGCTGGCTGCAGCGGCCATTGGTGGGTGAACCAATGGAAAAGGAAGACCTTTCTCTCTCTGTCCACTCTGCCTGTCCAAAAAAAGAAAAAAACTGGTGATGAGGAATGCAAACAAAGTCATATGAAAGCTTCTTGACTCTCTACCTCTGCTTCTGTCACATGGCCTGTCTATCCCAGGCATTATGGTGAACTCTGAAGCTAAAAGGCCCTGGCGTGAATCCCAGTTCTGCTGCCTGAAAGAACTCAGACAAGTGATCCAACCTCTCTGAGTCTCACTTTCCTTCTCTGGTAAATGGAGATGATGATGGTGTTGTAAGGAAAACTTCCTTTTCTAAGATTTATTTATTATTTATTTGAAAGGTAGAGTTACAGAGAGCAAGCGAGGGAGAGATAGAGATCTTCCACCCATTGATGTATTCCCCAAATGGCTACAGCAGCTGGGGCAGAGCCAGGAGCTTCTTCCAGGTCTCCCATGCGGGGACAGGGACCTAAAGACTGGAGCCATCTTCTGCTGCTTTCCCAGGCCATAGTAGAGAGCTGGGTCAGAAGTGGAGCAGCCAGGACTCGAACCAGCACCTCTAGGGATGCCGGCATTGCAGGCAGCAGCTTAACCCACTGTGCCACAGCAGCAGCCACAGACTTCTCCCTTCTTACAGTCCATGGCCGAGTCTGAGAATTAAACTGGTATAAGACAGATTAACAACAGAAGAGCACACAAAGCTTACTTGATATTTTACATGCACAAGGGACTCATAAGAAAAAAGACCTACAGCAGCAGATACAACCAGGAACGTAGGCTTTCCAAAAAGCAGTGCAGTAAAATTGTGAAGAAGTAATAAAGGACTTGGGCAAAGTAAATTGTGGGGCAGTGAGTAGGAAATTAATGGGAGGATTACTTCAGTGGTCGCTCTGTTGAGATCCACTTGGGTGTTGACTGGCAGTCTCTTCTCTTGCGACACAAGGGTGCCTTTGTGATAGGCAGCATTACAAAGCTGCCCTCAGGGAGAGGGGAGCTCACAGAATACTTCCTGTGTCAGCCACTTCTCAAGTGCCTGCAACCTAAGAACAAACTTCACTGATGATAATAGTGAGGGTGGTAGGAGTGGTGGTGACATTGACAGTGGTTGCCGTGGTGATCATGTTAATGACAGTGATGGTGTGATGATGCTGACGATCACACTGAAGATGTCTAAATCGTGGGCTGTGTAGAGATAATGGTTCAAGGCTTGTGGCATGCAGAGAACAATGCAGGACATGTAGCAAATGCTAAATGTGCATTTTTCAATATTTACCCTGATAAGTGACTATGATGGAACAGCAGTTCGGCTTTTAGGTGTACCCGAACCACTGAGAGATCTGTTAAAGTGCAGATTAGGATTGAGCAGCTGTGGTATGGGGCCTCCATCCTGGCCACCACACAGAGGTCAGATCCCTGTAAAACCCCTTTTCTAACCATGTGATGTGACGTCTGGAGCAGTGGCCGCAGGCCCAGAGGCATGAGGGCTGCCACTCACTACCTGGGTGATCCACTTTCCTTCTGAATGCCTACCTGTCAGACGAGTGGGCTGCACAGATGTCCCCTGAGAAGCCCTGAGCCCAGGGCAAGGGCTGTGTCCTGTGCTGCTCACAGTGGATGGGTCTCAGGGAAGCTGAACAACGCCCTCCACGTAAGGGGAGAAAGGGCCACATGGCCCAGGCCTCTCTGATCCGCTGCCCATTTCCCTAGGAGGAGACCAGGTTTGTTGATGGGAGAGCCATCGTGCAGTGGGACATCTTTGCCTCCAATGGGATAATTCACGTGATCTCCAAGCCTTTAAAAGCACCCCCTCCCCCAAAGGTGAGTGTCCGGGATTCCGGGGAGGGGGCTAGAAGAGCTGCCCACACCCACAGCTGCCTTCAAGGAAGCCAGCCCCACTTCATCCCATCCGCACTCCTGTGCAGTAGCACAAGAGTGTTAATTTTCTCACCTGCAATGCCTCCCTCCCTGGGTTTTTGGGAGGATTTCAAGTTATTAAGTGTACACATATAGTCTGTGCTCCGCAGAAGTTGACTGGTGAGTATACCAAGTTTTCCCCTAAAACATGAGGGAGGAATAAGCAACTGGAAGGTTCCATAGCCTGCTGTGTGAAGCACAGAAGCTCCAGAGCCAGATGGGGTTCAAAGCCCACTTCTGCCACTAACGGGCTGTGAGCTATCTGGCAGGTGCTTAACCTCTCTGGGGCTCAGTCCTACCCTCTGCAATTCAGAGTAACATCTGTCCCTAAGTCTTTGGGGTGAACGGACTATTTCACGGGAGGGGCTCAGAACGAACCTGGCAGCAGTAGGGACTGGAGACATGCTAACTACTTGTCATTATCTTTAACTCAACTGCCTCCAAGATGCCCGGGGCCAGCGAGAACAGGGTGAGCCCAGCAGGTGTGCCTCTCTCACCAGGGAATCACCGGCTTTACGAACAGGCCCTTCCCTTTTCTGTGTGCAGACTCCAACCCACGCTGGCCTGGGCACTGGGATATTCTTTGCTGTCATCCTGGTCATCGGCGCTGTTGCTTTGGGTGCCTATTCTTACTTCCGGCTGAACCATAGACCAATTGGCTTCCAGCATTTTGAGGTAAGAAAGAACAGGAACATGACGCTGGGGTCCTCCCCCTAATCCAGGCTATGTCAGCCATCTGGCTGCTCTAGAGACCTCGCCCAGGAGCAAGGGCTGCCCCATTGTTTCCTGTGTGCAGTTTCTTAGAACAGCATCAGCTCCAGGAAAGGTGTGGGTGAGGGGCTTGCACCAGCAGACTCTGGGCTGGCATGCCAGAGCTTTGGCTTAGAAGTAAATTTACCAGGCCCCACAAGTCACATGCACTAGCCAAGCACCCAGCATAATCTTGGGCTTCGGGACTGGCTCTGAGGGTTGGGGTGCAGGGTAGGGGAGCCGCGCATCCCCCAGGTCCCACGCTGCAGCCAGTCACGCTCATTTCCTGCTCCTGGAACAGTGGAGGCGCCTCCAGGTGAGCAGCAGGCTCTGGGACGGGCTAGAGGGACCCGGGAACTGGGGCCAGCACCCCGCCCTGGCCCAGCCTCCCCTGAACACACCTGAGAAAGGCTGTTTAGAGTCGCATACTCACAAGCTCCAGGCACAAAGCCCCACAGCATCTGTCAGAGTCTTTTCCGTTGCCGTAACTGAGCCCCATGGACTGTGTAACTTACAGCGACGGACAGCAGAGGTTTGTGAAGGCTGGGAGGCCCGAGATCAAGAGGCTGTGTCCGGGGAGGCTCTTCTTGCTGCCGGGGGCTCTTTGCAGAGGCCCAAGGTGGCAGGGGGGTAGGGGGGCTTCCTGTAGCTAAAGAGGGCTCTCCTCCTCTTAGAGAGCCACAGTCCCACCTGGATGGCCTCAGTTTGTCTTTATGACCCAAGGTCCCACCTGCATAGTCAGGTGAAGCCTCAACATGGGGCGGGAGTGCCCAGCTGAGTTCTGATGGAGACAGCCAGCCACATCATTTTCAGCAAACATGTCTGCTTCTAGTTCAAGGACAGGCCACACCACACCAGGGTGCTGGGATAGTGGTTACCCTTCATGCGGTGGGGTGGGGGTGGAGGGAGTACTCTGCCCTGATACGGGTGGTGGTCACAGCCGGGTAGACATGGCCCTGAGCTGGCCTCTAAGACTGGTGAATTTCATTACATATCAATCACTTCTCAACCGCACAAGCTCCCACGGCAGAGAGGGTGGCTGGCCGCAGCTGCCACCCTAGGCAAGACGCTGCTGGCTCGCATCCCTCACACTTGTCTTTCTCAACAGTCAGAAGTGGACATCGGCGTTGGGGCTCTGGGCAAGCAGCAGCCTGAGAATATCTCGAACCCCATGTATGAGAACACAGCCTCTGTGCCCCCAGAACCTGCCTACGACCCCTTTGCGGTAAGTGAGCATTCTTTTTTTCCTCTGGGAAGGGGTTTGCCTGGGGCGCAGGGGGAAGATCTTTCAGCAAATATCAATGCAAAGCTTGGCCCCCCAAAAGCCGCCTTCTAGGACATGGCCCAGACAGCAAGTCTGAAGGCCAGTTTTGCAAACTGAAACCCTGTGGCTGTTCAGTTCCTGGGTTCTAGTGGGCAGACGCCACTGCAGGTAGGGGAGCACCAGAGGTCGCCACCCCAATCCTGTGACCCGGTGAAATGTCACAAGGAAGAGGAGCCTTGGGCGAAATTGTGCTGCTGCCAACGGTTCCAGGGTAGCAGGTGAACTACAAGACGCAAGGCCTGGAAAGGATCCTTTTTTCCCATTAGCTGGTGATCCTTTGAACTTACATTGATGGGGTTGTCCAAGGCTTTTCAGCTTCTCATTCTGGGAGCTATGTTGTCATTGAGGAGGGCTTTCATAGGCAGGGTTACTCCGCTCTGGGTCCCAGACATGCCTGTTGATTCCTGGAGGTAGCGATCCCCAAGCTAAGCTGGAGACACCCCTTGGCAGGGGCTCCTTCGCACTGGTGACAGAAGAAGTTACACGCTGCCTGGAGTGTGTTACCAGTTCTGGGCGGAGAAGCTAGGGCTGAAGCTTGGCCGATCCTTTTATGCTCACGTGACAAACAGGAAATCTGCCGGCCCATGTGCTGACTGTCCCTGTCTACCCTGCACCTGCCCCCGTTTTAGGGGGCTGGGACCTGGCAAGGCCGAGCATCCAATCTGCCCCACGCCTCCCGTGAGGTGCACAGCTCTGTGACATGCCCAGGGCCATCAGTGGCACCGACGAGGCCTTCTATCACACGTGGGTGCACTATGAAGGTCTGAGGCCTCAGACCAGTGGCCAAAAGCAGTCTTCAACCTGCGTGAGTCCCAGGACGACGCGAGTCCTCACGGCGCATGCCCCGGCCCTCTCTCTTCCAGGACTCAGACGAGCAGCCGCTCGAGAGCAGCGACCCCTTGGGTCTCTGATGTGAGCAGAGACCATCACCCACGGTCACTGAGAGCCTCGGCAAGAAGGCTGTCAGCCATGAACTCCTGACACCACGGCCTCTGGGCTGGGGAGGTCCTTCGGCATTCTGAAGCATGAAGCACTCAGCACCAGTACCTCCTCCCTGTGGTTAATCTGCGCTCGGGGGACGTCTTGTTTCCATAGGTGAGGGACCACGGCACTGAGTCCACCCAAGGGGCTTCTCCGAGCCACCTCTGTCCCCATCAGATGCCCCTCATGACAGTAACTGGGACCCCACTTATCTGTGAGATTGTGAGCTCCTGAAGGCAGCACCGGGCCCCCTGTGTTTGTATCCCAGCACCTGATATGGAAAATGCGCTCCAGAAATGCTTATGGAACAGAAATAAAATCAGTGAGACCAATCTGGTGTCTGGGAAAGCAGAAACTCCATTCACAAGAGGGGGCAAATTTGGAAGGCAAAAATGCCCTTATTGGGACTAATTAGGGTCTTCCCAATGAGCTAGCATCTGCCTTCCCCAATCTACTTTCATGTGCTCCTCTGTGTCTACTCTAGGAAGACAGTACTTCCTACCCACTAGGATGGCTAAGGGAAAGAGAAGAGTGTAGGGAAGGTGTGTAACTCTGAATTTCAAATAAATCTTTTTTTTAAAAAAAGGAACAGCCCAAATGTCCATCATCAGAAATTTTCAATCCACATACCCCTATGGATGACCCTTGAGAATACGGTGCTAGATTTCTTCTTGAAACTATTTGGGGGGGGGGGGGGGGGATTCAGAAATGGCCAAAACGAGAAAAGTCCAAAAACCACTTATGAACCCACACTTTTGCCGATGAGGAGGGGAGGCCCAGAGAAACTCGGCAGCCACGGGAGACACTGCTAGAGGCGATGATGCTTGGAGAGCTGAGGTCCCCCAGCTCCGGGCTCATGTGGCTCCCACCTACGGCTTTTGTCTCTAGATTTCACAATGGTGTGAGATTTGGGGTCATTTCTCCCCATCCCCAGTGGAAGATCTCTCACAGTCTCACCACATTTTGATCCATTTTCAACAATCTGAACTGGTGAAGGCTAGGGGCTCCCTCAGTGCACATCACTTTACCAAAACTCAGAACACACAGCTTCATGTGAAGCTGCAGCTCCCCAGCACCTAACTCCCTACCCCTGGAGGGCAATGGTCCCAGCTGGAAACAGCTTGCTCCAGTTAAAGTGTGCAAAATGAAATCGGAGTCCCTGGACGGGAGCCACTGTGGGAAAGCGGAGCCTGGCCACCTTCCTGAGCTGGGACCCTGGTGGGGAGCAGCAGGCTGGCTGGGGCCTCCTGAGAGAATGAGGAAGACCTCTCGGGGGCTTCAGCATTCGGCTACGTCTTTATGCAAGGAAAACGACATCCAGGGCAACCAAGCCACGGGCTGCAAAAGCACACTCAGCAGAACCCTCAGGCCAATTCACCGGCCGATCCATTTTCCTGTTGCTGTCCCAAGCACCTGTTATTTATGTCCATTTATCAGTAAGTCCTATTGCTGGCAGAGATCATGGCCCTGGGGGCAGAGGAGGGGGTGTGTGTGTGCCTTAAGAAATCAGTTAAACCATGGGCTCCACACTTAGAAGGCAAGAGGAAAACGCCAACCTCAAAAGGTTGTCAAGGCTCAAGTACCAGCTGCACTCAGAACGGGCGGCGCTGGGTGAGGGCAAAGAGGCCGGCACAGAATGAGCCTGGACAACAGGTGTGCCCGGGGGATGGACACGCTTACCTGGAGGGAGGCTTCAGACTCAGTTCCCCTCGGCCTCAGTGACACCAGCCGAGGCCCAGTGCCCGCCCAGGGTCCGGTCCTGCTACAGCCGTGCTTAGGGGCAGGATTTGGCCTTCTTGTTTCCAAGCCTCACAGCCAAGTGACGTACTCCCACAGCGTTGAGCCTGCTGATGTTCAGTGAGCCCCCCTTCCTGAGCCTGGACCACCCTGAACCCCGGGGCTGACATCAGAGAGAACTCGGCTCCCACCTTCTGTTTCATCTGCCACAGCCACTTCCCAGGACAGCGCTGGGCTCGGGGAACATGTGTGCAGCGATGGCATCTGAAGACAGGGACCCAGCAGCACCAGCGCCGCACCCACAGGCTAGGGGAGCACAGGCAGCCACCGCTGGTGGTCACACCCGCTGGGGGCGCTAACACCAAAGGTGTAACATGCAGCGAAGGAGAAAGGCAGTGGACGGCCAGTCAAAACCTCTTCTGCTAAGAGTAGGGGAAAAAATAACCTCATGCAACAACTTGCCAAGACATCTGCAATGTTTTTAACTGCAAACGTGTGAGCTTGTTAACAGCCATCACTACCTTAGAAGCGATGTTCACCTCCACACCCTGTGCCTGGTAGAGCATAAAGCAATGGGTGTGGCAGGGGGGTGTGTGAGGGCAGCCCCCAACCTGCAGGGGACCAGGAGCCCTTCCGCAGTGCTGGGTGGCAGGAGGCACCGCCCACAGAGAACGTGGCCCACCCTCACACGAACCTTCCAGCACCGGCATCAGACTCCGAACAGAAAGACAAAGTAGCTCTGACACGTAATGCATGACTCAACTGGCAAATGCTCAGATACGATGCCTCTAAAAGACATCATGAGGATCACCATGATGGCTTCCGACGAGGATGGATTCCAGAAAACAGTACTGTTTCAAAAAGGACATTTTGAAATAAGAGTTAAATACTTACTTTGGATGTCTGCACTGTGACATAATGGACTAAGCCTCTGCCTGCGGTGCCAGTACCCACATCGGCGCCAATTCGGGTCCTGGCTGCTCCTCTTCCAATCCAGCTCTCTGCTATGGCCTGAGAAAGCAGTGGAGGATGGCCCAAGTATTTGGGCCCCTGCACTCATGTGGGAGACCTGGAAGAAGCTCCTGGCTTCAGATCGGCACAGCTCCGGCCGTTGCAGCCATCTGGGGAGTGAACCAGCAGATGGAAGGCCTCTCTCTCTGTAACTCTACCTCTCAAATAAATAAATCTTTTTTTTAAAAAAATACTCGCTTTGATCTGAAAAATAAACTTCTTACATCCCAATCTTCAGACCCCGGGATGGGATGAGGCAGCGCGGCCCGTGGGTGATTAAGTCAGGAGGTGAGGCCTCGCGCGTGGGATTAGGACCCTTCTAAAAGGGGCCCCAGGAGCTCCCTCTCCTCTCCCCCCAGTGTGGACACAGCTGGAAGGGCCCATCGGTTAATGAGGAAAATGGAGTCACCAGATGCTCACTCTGCCGGAGCCTGCATCCTGGACTCGCCAGCCTCAGGAGCGGTGGAAAATAAAGCCCTGCCGTTCACAGTCCACTGTGCCACAGCACATGCGTGCATCACCTGTGTACAGACGTGCACCTCCATGAAAATGCCAGCCGCAAACGCAGACCCGGGCGCGTTGGACCTGCGATTCGAATGCTACAAGTGGTGCTGCCGTCAGCGACGTGGTTTCCAATGTCCTTAAGAAACCCTGAAGGATCCTTTATAAAATGGGGATAAATCAAAGCTAAACTCCTCCTTGGGTTTACAAGTGGCTGCATTCCTGGAAAAGTCAGCATGGTAAATCATATCCAAAAAAAAAAATCCTGTGTGGTTACATGTAAAACAGAGTTAGGTTCTGGGCTGAAAAATGGTAACAGATGTACCAGGAATGTCAACAGGCTCTTTAAGGAGGCAGAGGCAAAGGCAGAGGCGGGCCCTTCCCTGCACAGGGCTCCCCGTGACACGAAGGCAGTTCCACGGGCCTGGCACCAGTTGCCACAGGTGCCCCCCCATCTGAGCCCTTCCACCCACATATCCCCAAATTGTCCCTAGAGGGCAGTGCTGGCCCGGGAGGAGAATCCCTGCTGGGGACAGAATGAGAGGCGGGCTTGTGCAGAAGTCAGACTCTCCTGTCGTCCTCACTCTAGGCAACTTCATTCATAGCACAGGGACTTTGGCTGAGCCCACGCCAAAGTTCTGGAAGCCCCAGCACGTTGGGCCAGCTCCGTCACAGGTCCCAGGAGGAGGAGCAGCATGCCGCTTCCTGGTGGATGACGTACCGCAATGAGAACAAAGCCACGTTTCCACAGGATCGCTGAGGAAAAGAGGACAAGGGACAGACTTGCTAGGGGGTCCACCATCGCAGGTGCAAGGTGGCAGGCGATCGAGGAGGGAGGGAAGACAGAACGAGGTGTCCCCAGGAGGGATGAATGATGCTACGGTATCAGCCCAAGGGGAGGTCAAAGATCTTAAGATGTTAACACCCACACAACAGTTTAAAATTTTTAAAATAAAGCCTTCAGAATATAAGGGGCCAGTGCTGTGGTGCGGAGGGTTAAGGCACTGCCTGCAATGCCGGCTTCCTGTATGAGCACCGTTTCAAATCCTGGCTGCTCCACTTCAGATCCAGCTTCCTGCTAATGGAACTGAGAAAGCACTGGAAGATGGCCCAAGTGCCTGGGCCCTGCCACCTCCATGGGAGCCCTGAATGGAGGTCCTGGCTCCTAGCTTTGTCCCGGCCCAGCCAGGACATTAGGGGAGTGAACTAGCAGACGGAAGATCTCTGTCTCTCCATGTGAATTCTGCCTTTCAAATAAATAAATCTTCAAAAAAATATATACATGTATTTATAAATCCAGTATGAATTGAGTTCATAGTACTCCTAAATTCTATGTTTCCTTTCCTTAAAGCCTTTCAGCTTTCCTGTTCCTCTGATTACAAACAGGGCCCCAGTATCTCCTTGGTCTCCCAGAGGGAGCTCCCTGGGACAGACAGGGGTCACCACCTGCCCACTGGTGGCTGTGCTCCCCACCGGGGGTTTCCATCCATAAGCTCTGAAGGCAGGTGGACCCATGTGCTTGTTGGGGGTGGGGGGTAGGGTGCAGGTGGTAAGAAAAAAATGTAACCTTTCACCCTTTCTCTCAGGGATACCTGGTGGGTCCGTCAGAGCTTTGCTTTGTAATCCAAGGCTTCCTCCATTCCTTGTAGGAGAAATAACCTCAAGCGCTGGAGGAAAAGGCACATTTGGAAAAGTACACTGTGATTTCACCAGCACTGCACTGACTGAGCGCACAGATCAGAGGCCTAATAAAGCGACCACGCAGTGCAAACTTTTATTGGCATTAAGTTCAGTATCACTTAACACACAAAAACAAACATTCAGAATAAATAGCAAATTCACATTCAGAATAAATAGTTCATCTACCTAGCTTGCATGTGTCGTACTTGATGCCATACAGGCACAGTCCATCACCCCACAGGACAATCAGGCAAGTCTCCCAAGTCAGAGCCCATGCCTGCCCTGCTAGGGAGGTGTCGCAGGCCAGGTTCCCCGGGAGCAGCCTGTGAGACAGAGCAGCTGTGCTCGAAGGCTTGCCCAGGAGCGCTGCTCGGATCACCTCCCGGCAAGGGGAGGGAAAGCAAGGAAGCAGGACCGAGAGGCAGAGGCACTGGGCTGCAAGTGGACCCCACAGGGAGCGCTGGAGCCCCGAGAGCTCTCCAGGCTTGTCCTGAGCAGGGTGGGGGGCCAGGCCTTTGATGCCCCCCAAGGAGCAGTCAGGGCTCTTCTGCAGGGGAAGCTCCCAAAGAGGCCACTGGCTGTGAGTGGCCAGCCAGCAGCCCTCCCAGGAGCTCCCCAAACCAGCATGATCACAGGACACAACTGCAGATGGCGGGAGGTATAATCCACTGGTGCAAACGGGAGCTCGGCGGCTCAAGCACACACAACAAAGAGAGGAGGACACGAGCCGGCGACACCGGATGCCACCGCTGGCCACACCGGGAAAACACGCCCAGAAAGTGGCTCTAAGGGAACATGGCGCACTTACCTAATGCACTTCTTCCTACTACCTGCATCCCAGCTACGAGGTCACTCTCCTGCATGCTGTCACCGAGGCAATCTTGACAGTGCCACCAGCACAGCTCAGCAGGGCAGGGGCTGGTGAAGTGCAGCCCAAGATCAAGTGCAGCCCGTGGGCTGTCACCATCAATCACGCTGGGATGGAGCACAGCCATGCCACTCCTAGAGCAGCAGCAACAGCCAACGGCCCATGTGGCTTCCTAAGTGGCCCCTTAGAGGGAGAACCGCATTGCAGGAACTTTGCTCCTTTCCCTAACCCACTGGTGATGTCAAAGCTCAGCTGAACTTTGACCTAAGCTCCCAAATGCAAAGGCAAAAAAAAAAGGTACAAAATGAAATCAATAGCAAGAGGACAAAACACACGTTCTCTAGCAGCTGACTACAGCAGTCACAGGACCCCACATCTGTGCGGCTTCAGTCCGGGAGCCTGCTGGACAGGGGCCCCAAGTGGGTCTTTGTCCGCCAATGAGTGTTCGGCAGAGTGGAGTTCAGTTCTAATATTTAGCACCCTCACCACTGCTTAACAGGCCTTTTAAGAGGAGGGGAGAGGAAAGGCCATTTAGTTCACCCAAAGCTAAATCAGGTAGGAGGCAAGATGGCTTTTTGTTTCTCCTTTGCAATAATTAAGAGGGCCAGGGGCCGGCGCTGTGGCACAGTGGGCTAAGCCTTTGTCTGAGTGGCAGGTTTGAGTCCCAGCAGCTCCTCTTCTGATCCAGCTCTCTACTATGGCCTGGGAAGGCAGTGTAAGATGGCCCAAGTACATGAGCCCCTGCACCCACGTGGGAGACACAGAAGAAGCTCCTGGCTCCTCGCTTTGGATCAGCCCAGTTCTGACAATTGCAGCTATCTGGGGAATGAACCAGAGGGTGGAAGAACTCTGGCTGTAACTCTGCCTCTAAAACAAATATGCAAAATCTTTAAATAAAACAATTAAGAGGGCCAATGAATACAAGGCAACTAACAATTTAGTCTGAGAGATCTGCACAAATCAGTAGCACATGTTACATGCCACATGGAACTAATAAAGATAGAAATTTGAGAGAGGGAGAGAGAGATGTTAGGAGGAAAAGTAGGAGCTCTAAGCCTAAACACTTAAAATATTTTAAAAATCAGGTTTCATCATAAAAGGAACTCTGGAGAAAATTAGTTCTGCAACTCCCTTCCAAAGGGAGTCAGACACTGGCGGCTGCTCGTGGCTGGTGTGTACCGCCTGCAAAGTCTCAATTCGTGTTCATGCAATTCTTATAAAATCAGTCTAAACAACGTTAGAAACACTAAAGTTTTAAAAGTTCAAACTAATTGCATTGTTTGCTTTTACAAACTGGTTTTTTTAAATGGTAGAAAACAGACTCACGCTGTTATCCCAACACTCTTCCATCCATGTGCACACCGACAAACCACCCGGAAAGAACCAAGTGGCCAGTGTGGTGGCACACGTCCCAGCTGAGAGCCCTGACAGCAGCAAACGAAAATGTCTTCAACTGCACACAGACCACAACAAGCAACGACATGGGGGTGCCACTGCCCTCACCGGGCAGACGGCTGTGCTGGGCCCTGCACTGTCACCCCATGGGGTGGGGGGGGGTGGGGGGGAGACGCCAGGCCCCTGCTACCTGGCAGCTCTCAGGTTCTGCCAAGCTGAGTGGCCCAGAGACTGAAGCGCTCCTAAAGGGGAGTACACTGGAAAAGCCATTATTCACACCCGGAAAAGTCTTCTTCCTCAAGGCCGAGATCACCAAACCAGAAAGCAGGTTTTCAAGCCAGTTCCACTTCATTCTTGAGTAAACAGAACACCGGGCAACCGTCACGTGGCAGACGCCACAGGAACACCTGATCAGATGCAAACTCGGAGCTATTTTCTAAACAATACCTACATACTACCCACTTCTCCAAAGCAGAGACGACACACCAAGAGCACCTTAGGGCCATGACACTGCGCGGTGATGGGTGTCACCCCACGTGTGAAATGCCAGCCCCTGACACACTCCGATGGCTGGAACACCCAGCAGCAAACAAGCCACACACAAAGCGCCTCCTCTGTCCCAAAAACCGAATGGGCGGCTGCACCGTACTGCTTCATAGGAACACAAGAAAAGCAGGAACCTAACTGGGCCTAAAGGGTCGCCTACATCCTTACAGGGAAATACACAAGATGCCACGTGGGGAGCTCAGTTAACCAGGGGCGCCGCAGCAATGCCGCTGTGCTGCTCTGACTCTCCAGTCTTGGCGCGCAGCCTGGGGACCGCCACGCTGGCCTGTGGTCCACGCGCTTGTTACAACACAAAGGCTCCACAAGCAAACACTCTCCGCAAGCCTCCTTCGGTCCCTGCCACTCTCCAAAGCACGTACATTACAGCAAAAGCTTGAAATGGGCTCTAGCAGCTCTAGACGAGGCTCCTCTGGACACAAGTGCGAACCAGCAGATGCGATTACAACCCTGTCCACAGCACCGTGACAACAGCACACACTCCCACAGCTCGCTGAGACCCAGGAACTAGGTGGAAGGATACTGACACAATAAAGGACTCTTCCCTTAAAACACACACACACACACACACAGATGCCACGTGCATGAGCAATAAGGACCGCTCAGTCCGCCACAGCAGGTCTAGCCACTGGCTTCAACGTCCTGCACCTTCTCCCGCCAAGGGAAACCCAGCCCAGCTCCCAGAGCCTCACACACTTGGCAGGAGCAAGGCAGAAAGTGGCAGCTTCGCAGACTGTGGGTGACCGGCATGCGGCTGGGCTGTGCGGGTGAGACCCGCCCCGGGGGGCCTCTCATGGGGGTGCAGGCTCTTGTCACCCGCTCACTCCTTGCAGCCTTGTTTCACAGAGAACTGTTCCCCGACTGCGAGACGAGAGTGATCTGCCACGGCTCTCAGCTGCTCCCCCCCCCCCCCCCAACGTCCAGCACCACTGTCCGGTCCCTGCACAGGAGGCGCCGGCTGAGGACAAGGAGTGCCAGTTCTTTCTCACGTTAAGTCCTTCCAGAGACACTGAGTTCTCTCTGACCCCACACACCAGGGCAGCAACACCTTAGGGCCAGTGGGTGTGGGAACTGGCTGCCGTCCGTGGCGCAGGGCGGCGGGCATGGCTCCTTGGCTGTCTGCGCACAGCGCTGTCTCTGGGCCCCGCCGCACCGCCTGCAAACACGCAGGAGGGTTCCAGGAGGGTCATGACCAATGTCCGCACTCCCCCTGCTGTGTTCACGGGTGCACGGGGTGCCCGATGGCCATTCCCACACCCCCACACCCCCACACCCCGTCAACGAAGGAGGCGGGGCCAGAGTCTCCACCCCAGGAGTGCAGGAAGGCGGGACCTGCGAGACCAGGAGAGGGTAGTCCGGAAGGTACGAAGTCAAGGTCAAAAGCCATACTCCTCTTTCCAGGAAGCAACGCTCAGACTCAGGCAAGACCAGTCCAGCCACGCCCGCCCAGCCTGGGCCCACGCTGCTTCCAGCTCTTCCCAGGGCGGGCGCGTGGTTACTTGGCCTGGGCCTCGTGCAGGAGCGGGGCCCTGCAGGCGGCTGGCAGGTCGGACCAGGCGGGCAGCTCGTGCTGCAGCGGAGTCCGCCGCGGGTAGAACGTGTGGCTGACGTCGTAGTTCAAGAGGCAGCTCAGGGACGCCATGTAGATGTCGGCAAACCGCGACAGGCGCCGCAGGAAGTAGGTGGGGTTCTGGTCGGTGCGGAACAGGCTTCCAAACTGCGCGTTGAAGAAATTCTTGGTCATTTCTCTGAAGCGGCAAAGCGGGGGGAGGGAGGGAGAAGGCGAGAATGATTGTTTGTTTTTAAACTGCCGAAATCAAAATCTCTTTTAAAAAATTTAGAAAAAGATTCATTTGAGAGAGCTGCAAGGCCAGCAGCTGACCGTGGGTCCATCTGCAGGATGACTCCGGCCACGGCTCCCCCGAGCCGGCGCAGGGACACTGCTACAGGCCTGGTTTGGACCTCCAAAGTGCTTGGATGCCTATGGACTGAAGGAACTTGTTATGCTCTTAAGATTTATGTATGTATTTGAAAGTCAGAGTTACACAGAGAGGGGGAGGTCTTCCATCCGCTGCTCCACTCCCCAGATGGCCACAACAGCCAGGGTTGGGCCAGGCCAGAGCCAGGAGCCCGGAGCCAGGAGCTCCATCTGGGTCTCCCATGTGAGTGGCAGGGGCCCAAGCACTTGAGCCAACTTCCTCTGCTTTCCTAGGTGCATTAGCAGGAAGCTGGATCAGAAGCAGAGCATGGGGACTAGAATGGGAGCCCACACGGGATGCCGGTGCAGTGTGGCAGCACAGGCCCCTAAGGAACCTCCCACAGTGGTGCACCGCTCCAGCACTCATGGCACGGCCACGGGCATCACAGCCCGGGTCACCCCACTTTGCCCAGATTCACCCCAGCCGAGGCTCTAAGCCCCTCAGTCATACATGGGTGCACATGTCTGTAAATCAACATCACTACCATACACGTACAAGACACGTAAACCTCTGATGGCTGGGATGCCTACACACAGAATATTCCAGCAAAATGGATAAATACCATGACTGTTGACAAATTAGTGGCTAACACAGAGAAACTCATTGACACAAGTGACAAAAGCCACCAGCGGGCACTCATTGCCTAGTGTCCCTCAGCCACAGTAGACACTACAACACCCAAACAGCAGGAAATTTAAAGAACCCAATTACGTCCTTGTGAGTAGAATGATGTAAATGGTTTTCAAACTTGTGCTGAAAAACCCCACCAAGATGTGAACATGTTAGAAATTTTCCTCGTTCTGGTTTGACTGGGACCTAACACTCCAGTCTGCTAATGTGCTTTGTTTTGTTGGGATTTATTCATTACGGGGCCAACACTGTGGTGCAGTGGTCAAAGCCACCACTTGCAACACAAGCATCCCATGTCTGAGTGCTGGCTTGAGTCTTGGCTGCTCTGCTTCTGATCCAGCTTCCTGCAAATGTGCCTGGGAGGCTGCAGACAACAGCCCAGGTGCTTGGGTCCATGCCATCCGGGGTACAGCCTGGCCCAGAACTGGCTGTTGCAGCCATCTGGGCAGTGAACTAGAGGATGGAAGATATTCATTCATGGTCTATCTCTCACTTGGCCTTTCAAACAAATAAAAATCTTTAAATAAGATTTATTCGTTCATTTGAGGAGCAGAGCTTTGCCACCCAGTGTTCACTCCCCCACGGCCAGCACCACTGCTCCCTAGGGTCTGCACTGGCAGGAAACTGGAACTTGGATCCAGGCACCATAATACAGGATGCAAGCATCCAACAGCAGATGAACCACTAGGCCAAACAGCCACCCCGCCACAACATTTTCATTCCAATGAAAGTCAAGAGTAAGGGGAGTAAGCCCAGAGGCCAACACCCTGAGGGAAGAGGAACTGAAGGCCACACAGCCTGGGCCTCTGCAGAACCTGAGGAATGGACCCTCTGACCCCCACCCACCCACAGCCCTCAGCGGCTGGAGCCCAGGCCGCAGCGGCTGGTTCCAGACCTCAGGGACGCTGTGCCCGGGGGAGGTGGAAGGTCACCTGGCCAGCAGCAGTGTCTGAGCGTCGGCACCAGCATAGGGAGACCCGACTGTCACAGGGCCCGCCTCTGGCCACACAGCCATGGGGCGGAGCCCAGGGTAGGCCTGCTTCTTCCTGCCTGGGGGCACACTCCTCAAAGAGCCTGGCTAAGAAGGAGCCCAGGGCTTCGCTGAGCCCGCCCACCTCCTACGCAGTCCGCTAGCGTCACCGACAACCCCGCACAGGGGCTGCGCTCCCGGAAAGTAAGGGGCAGAGGAGGGTACGAGGGTGAACCCCCGGCCCCCACGACCTGCGAACGGCAAGGGCAGAGCATCAAGGAAGTGCCCTGTGTCACTCACGGCACAGAGCTGATCCTGGAAGGCGCGGGGTCTCATTCACACTGGCAGCCAAAAAGGGTGTTTCCAGATCCTTCTCCGGGTGGTGAGCGACTCGCGTGGGCTGAGCACGCTCAGAACAGGGCGGGGCGCCGCTCCCCAGGGCTGCTCTTACCTCATCTCTTTCCGCTCCTTCTTCCACTCCTGCAGAACCAGCCGCGACTCCTCGTCCCTGTGCACCTGGGAGACACACGCCAGTCAGCGCCCCGCGCAGTCCCGGGGACGTGTTCTTGATAACTACAAAGGACTTGGACGCCTGAAGTCTACAGGCAGGCGCTACACTTCCAGACTTCCTGCCTTCTTCACCAAGAAACGGTTCTAAACGTCAACATTAGCAATGTGATTTAACAAATTTAAGTGGAATACTATGACGCTATTAGACTCTTAGTAAATGCTTTGTATAAAAATAACACATACATATCACCATAAAATATATGTGCATTCCACACAGGCGCTCTGTGTACCACATATGTAAACATGCACTTCACACATACTACTGCTACACACGTGTGTATGTAAGTCCAACAGCAGTCCAGTGGAACAGTACAGCCACTAACTGCAAGCCCAGGGCAACAAGTACACACATCTGGAAATTAACATGGACATTTTGTTTCTTAGTTTATGCAAGGGTAGTAGGGTTATAAATGATTTTAACTTTTCTTTACTATTATCCTCTAAAGTGTTTAAAAGAAAAAAATAAATACGCTTTGTGAAACACAAGAAGGTAGCAAACCTAAATGAGAAGGAAAAGCAGAATTTTCTGGTGGGTCAATCGTGAGCAAAGGCAAAGAGAAAATAGCAACTACCCCCAACTTAACAAACGGGGTCTCACAGGTCTCTCTCCAGGGTCCCCGTGGCTAAACAGAAACCTGGAAGCCAGCACTACAGGCTCATGACCGCAGGAGCAGGTGGGGCTCCCCAAAGTTCATGACCGCAGGAGTAACCTTCGAGCCCAGATAAAACACCAGGAGCAAACCATCTGCGTTCACCTGGCACCGGCGCCCTTGCGACAACCACATCCTCCCAGACACGGTCCACAGCATGACTCGGCCCCCACCAAGGACCTCTGCCTCGCGCACAAAAACCCTGTCCCAACCGAGCTCGTAATCTGGATTTCTTGCCTAATGCCACTGGCTGCACGGCCAGGAAACAGCTCCGCTGAACGACCCCCTAGCTGCAAACAGCAGCGCCAGCCCACTGATCAGCACCGCTGGGAATCCAGACGGAGGGGCTGGCAGCATCTGTCTCATCAGCTTTCGCACTTTCCATCAGTAAATTACTACAGAACGGAGCCTCTACAAAGTGTATGATCAGAAAAGATCATCTCAATACAGAGTCACAAAGAAACACTGCAGACACACACACGTGTGTGTGTGTGTGTAAGTCTGTGTGTTTATTCACTGGGCATCTACTGTGTGCCAAGTGTCACTGCCCAAGACGCTGAAGACACAACAGAGGACAGGATGGAGGCCCCTGTGGGAGACAGGTCACAGTTAAACAACGGGATACCACACAGAAGTGTCAGTCTTGGGGGGAGAGGGGGTCCTCACTCCCCCCATTCTACCCACACATCCTTTTTATTATTTATTTATCTATTTGAGAGAGAGAGAGGGCCGCCAAGGAGGGTGCGTCATCTCCAGCCTCCCCCAGCCACAAGGCGGCTGACGGACAGGCATGGGAGGAAGGCTCCGGAATCCAGGGCCAGGGAAGCAGTCTCAGAGCGGGGAGCCCCTGAGCTCCGTGGGCTGGACCCAGCACTGGGTCGTGGATCTCTTCTGCTTGTCCTCCCAGGAGCCTTTCTCCATCATTTCTCATCTCCCACACAGACCACCCCCTCGCTGGGATCCCTCCCTTAGGCACTTACACGGACTCCAGTCTCTCCGTGCCAAAAGACCTGCCTCTCCCTGAACCCCCCTTTCTGCAGCTTTGCTCCCCTACAAGGCCCTGGCAAACCAACTTCAGAACGCTTCACAGGTGGAGTGTGTTAGGTACGAGAAAGCGCACACTCGGTCCGGCTACTCAGCGTCAGGAAAAACGAGCCGGCAGCCTCCAAGGGCAGAGACAGACGGGCACATAGCCACACTGGGCACCACCACCTGGGAAGCTGAAACCCAAGCTCCAGAACTTTTCCTGAGGATCACGCTGGGGTCACATGGGCGCTTGGGAAGTTCTGGATTTCAGAGCATTTCAAAGCTTGGATTTTCGGATTAGGGACACTCAACCGATGAAGTCCGTGCCGATATCCCAAAAGCCAACAAACTGTGCAATGTGAAACCCTTGTGGTGTGGAGCATTTCAGATAGGGGCGCTCACCCTACCCAGCACAGGCCTCCCCACCCTGGCCCAGCCCTCAAGCCCCCATCAGGTAGGCTGAACCCTGCCACAGGCCCCTGCCTATGAGCTGAAGAATGGGCTTTGGGGTTTAAATGGTTGGAAAAGAAAATCAAAAAGGAAGAATTTCACGGCATGGGACAACTCCATGAAACTTACATTTCAGCACCTAAAATAAGCGGAGTCCAGACTCTGAGCGTGACTGCCTCTGGGCGACAGGTGCAGGGTGGAGTGGCTGCAGCAGAGTCTGCGGCCCACACGACCTACAGCATTGCCCACGTGGCCCTCCGCAGAAAGCCCTGACCCCGGCCCTGTCTGGCACCGGGGAGCAGTCTCCTGATGGCAGCAGCACGCCGAGAACACAGCCCTTCTGGAAGCACTTCGAGACCACCTAACAACGTCATTCTTGTCTTCTGCAGACCATCTTTAAAACCAAAAACTACAGACTTCAGTTGAATCTGTCAGACTTGGCCCCCAACAGCGCTCTACTGGCTCTGAAAAAAAAATCGAAGCCAATCCCGGAGAACTACACTTTCCCTTTATTTTTTATTTTTTGACAGGCAGAGTGGACAGTGAGAGAGAGAGACAGAGAGAAAGGTCTTCCTTTGCCGTTGGTTCACCCTCCAATGGCTGCCATGGCTGGTGCGCTGCGGCCGGTGCACCGCGCTGATCCAAAGGCAGGAGCCAGGTGCTTCTCCTGGTCTCTCATGCGGGTGCAGGGCCCAAGCACTTGGGCCATCCTCCACTGCAATCCTGGGCCACAGCAGAGAGCTGGCCTGGAAGAGGGGCAACGGGGACAGAATCTGGCGCCCCTCCCGGGACAAGAACCCGGGATGCCGGCGCCGCAAGGTGGAGGATTAGCCTATTGAGCCACGGTGCCGGCCCTACACTTTCCCTTTAGAAAATAGTTCACACCCTACGCTACGTGTTCCACATTTAATCTCTAAGAGGAGTTCCAGATAACTTTTCTGGTTAGCATGGAGAATGAGGAGCCAGAGCAAGGGAAGAGAAGACAGACAGGAATGACTCTCATTTTGTATTTTCTTTTTTTTTTTTTTTTTTTTTTATTATCAAGCACACCCTTCTACTTGAGTACTTCACAAAGTTCATGGAAAAATGCAATTAAAGTTCATTTTGGTGCAAAAAAGAAATTTTGAAATCCATGCACGGTTTTTCCAGCAAACAATCACCATGGACTTTCTGAGGACCCCACGGCCATCGCAGCCAAGAACGCCGTCCAGTGGGAGAGCCCGAGGAGAGACGGCTCCAAGGCTGAGACCGCAATGCCAGCGGCCGGGATCTTACTCCCAGCATCCGTCCGTGTGAACAAGTTCTCTCCCCTGTGCCTCAGGCTCGTCACCTGTGAAACGGTGCTAAGGCCAGGCCCCGCTCGACAGCGTCGTGGGGACTAAGTGGACATGAAGCCCCGGTCGTGGAGAACGGGGGACGTTCTCGCCCCACCGCCAGCCAGCCCGATGCCACGCTCGCTGGCACGGCGACTCCAGGAAGTCACTCGGCCCTTGACCTTGGCTTTCCCACCTGTAAATGGAGGTGCAGTAGAGGCATTCACCCCATTTCTGCCCGCTTTCTCCTGTTCTGTAAGCCCACATACAAGTCAGAGAGAGGAAAACAACCAGAGCCATTCAAAGCTAAACTGTAGTGACAGCACCTGCCCCCAGGTGGATTCATGGATCCAACCAGCCACCAGGGTCATGGTCAAGTCTCTGGCTCCAGCCAAGACCTATACACCAGGGAAGCACCTCCGTGTGCTGCTCGGCAGCCTGGGTCTGAGGGTTCCGAGGCCAGGGTCACGTCTTGCTCTGTCGTTGTATGACCCTAGGACCGCCACCTTGCCTCTCCAAACCCCAGGTGCCTTCTTCTGAAATGGAAACAGCGTGGCCACCTGCAGCAGGCAGCCGCGTGGTGAAATGAGAGGTGTGTGCAGAGCGCGCACGCGGCACCACGTCCAGAGTGACTGTCAGCCCGGAATGACAGATGCACACACTCCAGCCACATTAACTCTGAATTCACGCCTTGTATTTTTAGAAAACCATCTCACAGGCCAGCATAGTGAGGGAAACAAAACAAGCCCTCATCAGCAAAGAGCCAAGGGCCCGCGTGGCCTGGGGACGTGCAGGGCGCCACGCTCTGGAACCTGGACCTTGGTTGTGAGCTCAGCGCCCAGCCACCTCCACACGGGCTGCCAGCTGGGGCAGCCAGGCAGTTCCCGGCCCGTTTCCAAAGCCACTGGCAGCCTGTGGGCAGGAGGCCGGGGCCAGGTGTGTTAGCCAAGAGACAGGGCACCCGCGCCCTTACTCTGAGAGTCGACACCCGTGCTGAGTGCAGCAGCCCAGGTGTGAAAGCTACACGCCTCCAGGGTCTGGGGGCAGAAAGGGGGCCCAGCTGCACCAGACGAGCAGCATGTATAGACTAGAAGGGTCTATGCAAAGGACACGCCTCTCCCAAACTGACCACACAACCCACACAGAGACAAAACTGCCGCTAAACCCTGTAAGCTGGCGACTGGCGGGTCTTCAAAGTCACACGGAGCCTGGAGCCATGGACCTTGACTCTTGCTGTGAAACTTGCTGACAAGCCGCGGGCCCAGGTTCCGGAGGTCTCGCCATTTCACAGATGGGGAAACTGAGGTCCAGACAGAGAAGCCCCTGAGAGCAGAGCTTCGCAAATCCCACTACACCACGAGACACCTCCCACCATCACCCTGGTGCTGCGACAAGGATGCCAGAGCGTCACAGACATGGGGGCGGAGACACCTGCGTCCACACAGGTCCCAGCCACCGAGGCTCTCCGAACGCCTTCGGTGGGCATCTTCAGAAGTTCCTTTATAGAAAGTGGCAAAACCGCCCTCGGGCCCAAGAGCCCTGCTTCTCTACTACAGAGGACACGAAAACCCCAGGCTCGGCAGGGACAGCCAGCCCGAAGGTAGCTGAAATGACCTTGGCCAGCAGACCTACGGCAGGCCAAGAGAGAGACCGGAAACGCAGCAAACCTGCATCTGCTCCAGTAGGCCGGTCAGGGTCTGCAGCCAGGTCATGGTCTGCACGTACTGCTCGGTGTTCATGATCTTGAGCTCGGATCTCAACTCTGGGATGATGGCGCCGGTCCGCCAGCCGTGCTTCAGGGTCAGATCCTGATCGCAGAGATCAGAGAGTCAACGTTAGTCTCCCCCAGACACAGGAGGCACTCGGTTAACTACTTTTCCCTTGCCATGGTTATTTAGTGACCAGCCTGAGCACCATGGACTACATTTCATTAAAACCCCATGGGAGACCGGGGGAGGCGCCTGGCTCCTGCCTTCGGATCGGCGCGGTGCACCAGCCGCAGCGCACTGGCTGCGGCGGCCATTGGAGGGTGAACCAGCAGCAGGGGAAGACCTTTCTCTCTCTCTCTCTCTCTCTCACTATCCACTCTGCCTGTCAAAAAAAAAAAAAAAAAAAAAAAAACATTTTGCCCCAGGCCTTGTCGCCCCAAGAAAGTTTCCATTCAGGGAAATAATCGCCCCGAATCGCAATCCCTGCAGACACACAGTGTTTGCAATCAGGAACCGTGGCCTGCGGAGAAAACGATGAGGTCCGGTCTAGAGTGGCTGAATTTCAGCCATGAAGCTGGGCAAATGCACCCTGCCAGTGTTTGTGCAATTTTTTTTTTTTTGGGGGGGTGAAGCAGTTTTCTGCATGGTCAAATTTGGGAAACAGGTTCTAGAGATTTCTCTGCAGCAGGGCTTGGTGCCTGGCCCAGCACCAGCTGGTATGGACATGTGGGGAGCAAGCCAGCAGATGGAATCTCTCTCTCTGTAACCCAGCCTTTCAAATAAAATAAAATAGATCTTTTTAGAAAAGGAAACCGCTGGCTGGGAAGTGAAGCCGTGGCCAATGTGTACAAGCTTCTTGTTGCATTTTTCCTTATCAATATTTAAATGGGAAGATTTCTCTGAAAAACTCTTTGAGAAAATTCTAATTTCCATCATTCCCCCAAAAATGTTTTATAACTCTGATTCACCTTGCCCCCTAAAAAGTGACACATAAAAATATACAGCTTACTCCCAGTGTCAGTGAAAGCTTAAACACGAACTTAAACAAGAGAATTCCGTAGTCAGTGGGACTCACACAGCTATCGCCCCCCAGAGAGCGGACAAAGCTCCTCACCGCCAAATCACTGTATATATGATCTCCAAAATACAACACTCTGGATCCTCTCCAGCCAGTAAGCTTCAGGAATTCATACAAATTGCCCTGCAAGAAGAGAAAAACATCAGTATTCAATCACACGGCAGCCAGAGCCCTCGCTGTGCTTTTAAAATATGCTTTTAAAAACTTCTAAAAAATTTTCTAATATTTACTTTAAATATCACAATTTAAAGAGAGAAGCACCTTCCCGGGGAGTCTTCCAGACCTTTGTTCAATGTCAGATGTACTTTTCAGAGAGGATGCGCATTGCACACAGCTCTTTGTCACTATCCCTGTACACTGAACACTCAGCGAGCACCCTCCACGTCAGTAATGTTAATCTGCTACATGACGACAGTGCCCGAGAGGGTCCACAGCACATCTCGTCACCTCCCTAACACTGGACATTCGTGCTGCTACCCACATTGTAAGGGACTTCCTGACAAACACTGTTTTAGCACCGTTTTGTTGACTACACCTTAACAATTTTCTTGAGCTACCCTCCTGGAAGTGGAACGGCTATATCGAAACCAAGTTTTCAATAGAAAATCCAGCCAAATCCAGACTTTTATAGAGCCACCAAGGATATATCAGAATCAAGCAAAGAATAACTTTAGTCACACAGAAACGGTAAATCACTCATGCAGTCAACATCTGAGAGCCTTTAGGCGTCAATATACAGGGAAATTGTACATAAAACATAGCTCATCAGGAAATAATGACTAATTAAGGCAATGGTTACGGCCAGGATTAAACGTTCCTTAAAGAGTGATCTCCAAGGTTTACTACTGGCAGCTGAAGTGTTATATAACATGAAAGTAGTATTTCAAATTTTGTTTAAAAAAATTCAGTTCGGAGTTCATTTAGAAACGAGCATGCTGGAAGTATAACGACTTAAGGCTCGATCTGAGCACCCAGATAGTAGGAGCCGCCCCAAAAGCAGCACACAGCACAGGGCCCGGGACTCGGCGGCCTCCGCGCGTCCACCGTTCCTGCCATTCCCGCCCACGGAGCAAAGCCACAGAAAGGGCACGCTGGGCATGACCCACCTGCTTGTAGATCTGGCCCTTCTGCAGCTTGTGGATCTTGTCCCACAGTAAGACGCCTTTCTCGTTCACCTTCCGGAAAGGTCTAACAGCAGAAACGGAGACGTTACGACGTGTGATGGTGGCAGTGGCTGTGCTGTGCTGCACTCCCGGGCACACTCCCACAGACCCCACACCCCAGCTCCTGGGCCTGCATCAGTGCAGCAAAAGCTGTCCCGACCCCAGGATCCCAAAGGCATTTAGTGACAAGAGAACCCAGGGTCAAACACACTTGGAAAACACCATGAGTCACGTACGTGCCTCTGACAGCTACGCACATGGCACAAAGCCCTGCTGTAGAGAAATCTCTAGAACCCATTTCCCAAATTTCACCATGCAGAAAACTTTCCTTCACCCAAAAAAAAAAAAAAAAAAAATTTTGCACAAACACTGGCAGGGTGCATTTGCCCATTTCATAGCTGAAATTCAGCCGCTCTAGACAAAGAAGTCAGAGAAGCAACAGTGAGAAACTATCGCTGACAATGGATTTGTTGGTCTTTCTTTTTTTTTTTAAAGATTAACATGTATCTGGATTGTCTTTCTGAATATAAACTCACTGTAGCAAATCTGGAAAAAATAGAAAAATACAACGAAGCAAAGGAAAGTGACCCATAATTCTAGGATCTAAGCAAGAACCCTTACGATTCCTGGGTATGTCTTCCAGTCCTGATTTAAAAGCTGCTGGCTTTCGATTTTATCTGAACATAAGTGAGGAGCCCTTTGTATGCACCGGTTAGTCTTTTATCTCCAAGTGATGACACACCCTTAAACTAATTGTCTTTAACCTAGTCAAACACTCGGCTGGCTGCGTTTTCTCCCAAATACCTCCGCTTTAACTGCGAAGAGTGTCAGAAATTAACTACCCATCCTGGCAGCTCCTGCTGGTTTCTGACCTCTCCCGAATCCTAGAGGGTCATCTCAGCCCTGAATCCAGCCACCCAGATCAGAGGCAGAGCAAGCAGAGGGAAGGAGGGGAGAGCTGGCAGCGCCCCCACTCCCGCACACACAGAGGGTGACAGAGGACAGGAGGACCTCGATGCCAGGCCCTTCCCCGACAACCCCTATGTGCTAAGAATACCCAGCACTGTGTTTCCCTGACAGTGCGGCAGCCGGCGCTCCCAGCCGCCCATGGGGACGCTCCAGCCGGCGCTCCCCACGCCGTATTTCTCAGCTGCTGCTCATGGTGCTTGGGCACCACGCGATGCTGCCGTCAATCACCGGACAGACAGGCACAGGCTGCCTGCACCCCAGCTGCACAGTACACAGAAGTGGGGAAAGTGTCCCAAACAGGCCACTACGCAAACCCCAGGCCCTGCGAGAAGGCCAGTGGCAGGTCTCCGCACCGTGGACAGCGGGGGTGGGGCCGGCGCTCGGGGCACACAGACACAGCAGCATCCCTAACCTCCAGCCACTCAATACTGACAGCACGCCCCCCCCCCCCCCCGCGGCCCCACTTCCTAGGGCCTCTAGGGCAGACGTGATAGAGACTTACTCCCCTTTGACAAAACTCATGCTGCAGAGAAGCTGTGCCAATCCAGTAGCGATTTTAAATGCACCAATGAGGATCTCTAAAGAGTCAGGCGTGTGTAACTGCTGTTGGTTTCGTGGGCTTCACGCCGGCTCCGTGTCTAAGGGTCTAATTCACTACGTGACTTCAGTTTGGATTTCTCACAGCTGCCAATCAGTTCCTGAAGGCCTGAAGCAGGGGCTGGAGCAGCCCAAGCTCAGCTGAGAAGCCTCCACCCGCCCGGGATGTGCTCAGCCCACTCCCCTAGCAACTCCCTTGCAGAAGGGGTCAGAATCCAAAGCCGTCAGCTCAGACGCTTATGACCACACAAGTGAGCCTGCAGGTGTGCACACAGCCGCGGAGGCGGGGGACCTGGTCCCCCCGAGAGGGACACTCACCTCCGCTTATCATTGAAGAAGTTGGGCTTCTCGGCCTGCACTATGACCACATCAAACAGGTCCCTCCAGTCCTTCCCCACGATGTACCGCATGCCCTTGTCCCTGGAACGACAAGTCAGCCGCGTCAGCCTAACGCTGCCTTCTCAGTGAGGAAGCACGCACGGGCGTTAACTCCTTCCCTCCAACCGCTGAAACAAGCGGAGACTAAGCCAGACCGAAGCTAGCAAGGGGACACAGGGGCACTTACACGAAGCTGCTGGGGCTGTTGGTGATGAGGAACATCTTCTTGCCGTGGTCAGCCAGCTTGGCCAGCACCGCGCGGGTCTGCTCGGCATAGCAGATGTACTTTTCTAAGAGCGAGAGAACACAAAGCCAGACTCAGCATGGAACCAGTCAGCCTGCTAGGACTCGCCATACAGGGAGCTTCCCGCATGACCCCGCCAATGGTGCGGGACGAAAGGGGCAGAGAACACTAGGGGTGGGCCAGGGCGGGGCAGGGCGGGGCAGGGCATGGGAACCCAGGGCACCAGTGACCAAGAGTCTGCCTCCTCTAAGTGGAAAAGTCCAAGTGGTTGCAGCTGCCAGCTCCTCTGCTTGTGAGGCAGAATGATGGCAGGTTCTGGGACAAAGGAGGAGAGGCAGAGGATGCCAGCAGAGGCGCAGGCAGCCCCCAGCAGGCCCTGGCGTGTGATGTCAAAGGCCCCCAGGGAGGCCCAACAGGTGGTCACCGCAGAGCACCTACCGATATCCGCTTCGATGGCCCTGTACATGATCCCTTTGGTGTGCACGTCCCGGATGGAGTCCTGCCCGAAGACACATTGCTCATCAGCGAGAGGGGAACTGGGTTGGCTGCAGTAACGGTCCAGTGAAACGGCACTGCTGGGAACTCCTGTGTCTACAAGTCTGGCAAACCAAGCACTAAACAAAGCCTGAATTCTGGACCATTCATCAGAGGTGGCCTTGGGGAAAAGCTCAGGTTTCCATGGTGACCGTGGCAGTTTGCAACGCAATTTTCCAAAGGGTCGCCTGGGAGAGGTACCTTGTGAGAATAATTCTGAGAAAGGCTTCACATAATCAACAGTCACTTCTAGGCAGGACCAGAAAGAAATGGCTCCAGCTCATGGGGACAGAGGGAGTTCCTGCTCTCGTCACCTTTACACCCTTCCCCGTCCCCAGACCCCAAGTGCAGCTCCTCTAACCTAGAATGAGGCAGATCTCAGGACCCTCCTGCTCTCTTGGGTGCCAACAGGGTGAGGAACCATCAGTGCGGCTGTCATTCTGATCCAGGGGGCGTCAGTTTCTCAGCATCAGTGCAGTATTATTTCAACTACATTTCCATTTTCAGTTTCGTTCTGTGCACCAGCTCTTGCACTGTGCCCACAGGCAGGTGCAGAAGCAGGAGGGGAGGGGGCTAACCCTTTGTAGGCCAGGGGTGTGGCAGCCTGGTGTGGCACAGGGGTCAATGCAGAGCTCCCAAGGGGGCAGCGCTCCCGGAGCATATGGGAACTTTCCACAGCCAGGAGCAGGAGACTGAGCTGTAGGCAACAGGGCATGGAAGCCCTAGGTACAGGTGGCAGATTTCTGCCAAGCGTGAGCACTTCTGGATTATAATCTGACCTTAATTATCTCTCAGCACAGCCTGCTGGAATTTCACACCAGCAGAAGGAAGTGGCTAAATGCAAGCTGCACTGCCTAGCATAAAATCTAGGCTCTGCCACTTATAAGCTCTGTGACCTTGGGCAAATTACTCCACCACTCCTGTGCCTCGATTTCCTTACCTGCAAAGTGGGATGACAATAATTTTATCTACCTCAAAGAACTATTGTTTAGATTTGAAAAGTCAATATGCAGAATGTACTCAGAAGAACAGTGCCCTGGACAAGGTAAACTCTACATAAGTGTCTGCTATTGGTGCTAGCAATACTTCTGGTAAAAACTGAACTTTCAGATAAACAACTTTCCTCAAGAACACAAAAGGTTGCAATAAAATGTACAATGAAGGGGCTGGCATTGGGGCACAGTAGATTAAGCCTCCGCCTGCAGAGCCAGCATCCCATATGGACACCAGTTTTAGTCCCAATTGCTCCACTTCCAATCCAGCTCCCTGCTAATGTGCCTAGGAAAGCAGCAGAAGATGGCCTAAGTTCTTGAGGTCCTGCACCCACATGGGAGACCCAGAAGAAGCTCCTGGCTTCAGATTGGCCCAGCTCCAGCCATCATAGCCAACTGGGGAGTGAACCAGCAAATGGAAGACCTCTCTCTCTCTAACTCTGCTTCTCAAATAAATAAATAAATCTTTTAAAAAAAGAAGTACAATGAGGTTCTTGTGTGCACCAAAAGGAGAACAGAAACTAAGTATTAAGATTTAGTTGAATTTATATTAGACTGATGCTGAGAAACTATAATTCACCCTTTATCACTCTTTATCTTCCTAAAACCCTCGATCCAAGGCAGTCCAGATTTAAAATTATCCCATATGTACACTTTTTATATTCAGTTAAAATAAGAATTTTTTAAATTTAAATTAGTTATAACTATATAATAAAGCTATGGTAGCAAATAAATATCCATCTTTAAAAAGTATTTTAAATATGTATTGCATATGAGCAACTATGTAAGTATTATATATTATAAATATATACAAGTACACATCTAACAAATAAACTTTTTTTTTGACAGGCAGAGTGGACAGTGAGAGAGAGAGACAGAGAGAAAGGTCTTCCTTCCGTTGGTTCACCCCCCCATTGCCACTGCAGCCGGCGCACCACGCTGATCCGAAGCCCGGAGCCAGGTGCTTCTCCTGGTCTCCTATGCGGGTGCAGGGCCCAAGGACTTGGGCCATCCTCCACTGCACTCCCAGGCCACAGCAGAGAGCTGGACAGGTAGAGGAGCGACCAGGACAGAATCCAGCGTCCCGACCGGAACTAGAACCCAGGGTGCCGGCGCCACAGGCAGAGGATTAGCCTATTGAGCCACGGCACCGGCCAATAAACTTACTTTTAAGTACTGAAAAAGTTTATATAGCTTAAAGGACAGAATATATGAACACCATATCGGAGGTGCTGTTTTGAGTCCCAGCTCTGCTCCTGATTCCAGCGCTAACACACACCCTGGGTGGTCAGCAAGTGATGGCTCCAATTGGTTGGGTCCCTGTCACCAACATGGAAGACCTGGTTTCCAGGCTCCAGGCTTTGGTTCTTGACCTGGGACCTTGGCAGGCCTATGGAGAATGAACCAGCCAATGGGAGCTTTTGCTATGCCTATCTCCCACTCCCTCCCACTCAAATAGAAATTTTAAAACAAACACAGGTGAATGAGAATAAATTAAAACATGTGTAAAAATATATGCATATAAATAACGTATACACAGGCATGTAAGTGTTTACATTTGTAAACATGCCTCTCCAACTGAATTCTTTCATGGCTTTTGTAGGGGACCCTGTGGGCAACAGGAAAAGGCACCTGTGACCCACTCGCTCCTCATCCTTCCGTAAAGATTTACAATTACTATCTGTCAATTTAAAAAGAAATTAAGAAAAAACACAACAGGCTCCCCTTGGGCAACTTCAGTGGCACAGGCCCCCGCCCAGGGCGTGAATACCCCCTGCAGGAAAAGCAGAGCCCCCACCCCACCCCCACCATGGGTGGGCTCCACTCTGCCCTCACGCCACCCATCAGAAGCATTAGACGAGCAGGTGACGGGGGAGCACCAGCTTGTCTTAACAAACAGCGGGAGGACTGCTAAGCCTCCTGCAGTGACTGCTTTCCTAGGCTGTCCAGGGTCACACCGCAGCTGAGAAGTCCCAACCCCGGGCCCAGAGGGCAGGCTCCAGCAGGCTCTGGCTCTGACCTTGACGTCTTTGTACAGGTGGACGGGCTCGTAGTCGATGTTGTTCTTCAGGAAGTGCTCGTTCACACACGACAGGAGCGTCATCTCGGGCAGGGAGAAGATGTCCATGAACTGCTTCATGGTGTTCCCGTGCGAGCTCTGCAGGTGGGGGCGGTGGGGAGGGTGGGGGGCAGTGAGGACAGGGCACCCGGCTGGCACGGCTGCGGGTGACCGGGAAGCAGGGAGCAGTCTCACCGGCCAAGGGAGGCTCTGGTTGCCAACGGCTAGCTGGACTGCTCTCCAGGAAACAAACTCTTAATAACAACGAAGTGTGTTCCTCATCACTCATGGCAGAGCTACTGTCTCAGCCCAGGTCTAACTAGGACAGCCACGGAAATGCCTGACCCTCCCCCCGCCCTGAGTCTGCCCACCCTTCCCCGCCGCACTCCTCCTGAGCCAGGAGGAAGCCAGCACAGACTGCTGCCCGCACAACAGCAGAAAAAGCCACCGCGCTCCCCCGACTGGGAGCCCCTCGCAGTCCAATTTGAGCTTGAGAGCCTTTCTGGGAATGCATGAGATTCATGCCCCCGTGGGCGCTGGTCACAGCACCCCTTCCATCTCACTTGACAATGGGAGTCAGATAATTCATCTAGGGGCCGGCGTCCTGGGGCAGTGGGCTGCGCTGCCCCTTGGGACACCCACATCCCACTTGAGACTGGGGTTTGAGTCCCAACAACCCCACTTCTGACCCAACTCCCTGCTAATGGCCTGAGAAAAGCAGCAGCATATGACCTAAGTGCTTGGACCCCTGCCATCCATGTGGGAGACCAGGATGGGGTTCTAGCCTCCTGGCCGTGGCCTAGCCCAGCCCTGGTTATTGCAACCATCTGGGAAGTGAGCCAACAGATAGAAGCGCCTGATTCTCTTGCTCTCTCACCTTCTCTGTTATTCTCAAATTAATGAACAAATAACTTAAAAAGCACTGAAGAAAGGAAAATCATGAAGAGCCCGGGGGTGGGGGCGGGGAACTCTAACATACTGCTTTCTCTCAAATCTCGGGTCCCCCCCCACCCCGTCTCAGTCTCCAGCTCCCATGTCAGCTCCACAGGAGCAGCAGGTGAGTCTAGGGGTTCAAGCTCTGAAGCCTACAAGACTGTGTTTCAAGAAGGAAAAAGGCAGGCTGTTTTATAGAAAATGCACCTCGTTACCTTCCCATAGAAGTCACTCATCTGCTCCAAGGGCACGTGCGACCCCTCGTACATTTCAATGACTTCTTCATCAGGGACCACACTGAGGCCTCTGGAAAAACCAGACGATGCCATTAAAGAGCTCGGCCTAGGACAGCAAGGGTGTTCAGACCTCTGTGCCCTGCAGGGCAGGGGTGCCAGACACCTGTCACCAGGAGGGAAATGGGCCACACCTATTGCTACCGACAATGGATGAGATGCTGTGATCACTCATGCACCTGCTGTTCTCCCGGTAACACAAGCAGGAGTGGAACTAACAGCTAATGGCATGTGGTGCCTGCTACATGCCAGATATGAGGCACACCCACTCCCTGAAGCCTCAACAACCCTGCAATGAGGCACTACCACCTGCTGGGGCAACCGAGGCTCAGAATGGTCACGGACCTTGCCCAAGGCCACCAAAGTACAAAGCAGGCTTCGTGGTGCGAGGGCCCAGGCTCTTATGCCACCAAGGTACAAGGTCCCACATGACTTGCTCTGGGCTGCGGCCTTATTAATTTGAATGTTTTTCATATATGAGGGCAGAGAAAGGCTGCTTGTGTCTCTAGCAAACTCACCCTCCTGCCCTCTGCTACTGTTCCCTAAGAAGATGGGGGTGGGGAGGGAGAGGCGCACAGGGGGCTCCGAGGACTACACTCCAGACACAAGGCAGGAAGTGCGCTGACACCACCTTAGGACACTGAAGGGCAGCAACATGCACGTTTGGCTGCCTTTGGAATTCGCACATGAAGCCAGTACTTCTGCACACAGGCTTAGCAGGTAAAGCCACTGCCTGCAGTGCCAGCATCCCATATGGATGCTTGTTCAAGCCCCAGCTGCTCTACTTCCTGTCCAGCTCTCTGCTGTGGCCTGGGGAAGCAGTGAAATCTTTAAAAAAAAAAAAAAAAAAAAAAAGGCAGGGAAACCCACAGGTTCCCATCTGCTGAATCTCTCAGGAGGCTGCACCCACACATGAAGGGCCCAGCGCAGTGCGACCTCAGACAGCTCTGCCCCAGCCTGTGCTGAAATCACAACAGAACTGACTTTGCCCAGTCCTGCATGTGGCTGTGAGATACAGAGGTGAGAGCTGGCGCCGCGGCTCACCAGGCTAATCCTCCGCCTGCAGCGCCGGCACCCCGGGTTCTAGTCCCGGTAGGGGCGCCGGATTCTGTCCCAGTTGCTCCTCTTTCAGGCCAGCTCTCTGCTGTGGCCCGGGAAGGCAGTGAAGGATGGCCCAAGTCCTTGGGCCCTGCACCCGCATGGGAGCCCAGGAAGAAGCACCTGGCTCCTGGCTCGCTGGCCGCAACACACCAGCTGTAGCGGCCACTTGGGGGGTGAACCAACGGAAAAAGACCTTTCTGTCTCTCTAACTCTGCCTGTCCCAAAAAAAAAAAAAAAAAAAAAAAAAAGAGAGAGATACAGAGGTGAGGAGCACAGAGCTGAGCCAGTCGGCCCAGGGTCCAAATCCCAGGTCCTTTCATCACAAGCATAACGGCCTCAGCAAGTCATTCACCCCCTTGGGGTCTCAGGGTCTCCATCCTTACAGCAGAGCCCACCACCCCCTCGTGCCGCCACTGGGACGGAATAAGCTGCTGCAGACACAGAAGCGGGTATGCAGTGAGCACCGGGCGGGTTTCATGGTGCACCTGTGATGGGAAGGACCTCAGTGGCCCCCAGCCTGGCTGGAGGTGGCATCCCACAGCCCACGGGAAACGCCCACCTGGCGTAGGAACCAGAGGCTGTAGCAGGTCTATGGCACTGTGCTTTCAGCCAATCACCCTCTCGCCTATGAGCACGTGGGGACATTGCTGCCTCATCTTCCCAACAAGCCAGCCCTGGAGCCTGCCTGCCCTTGCTCCTTTGTGTGGCTCCCGCACAGAGGCGGGCCTCAGCGAATGCTGAACACGTGAAGGAACGAATGAACCATCACACACAGCAGCCCTCCCAGTCTCTCCTGGCCAGCTTACCTATAGACAGTCCCCAGCTGAATGTAATGAAAAGCATCGATCTTCATCAGGATCGCCTTTAAGACATAAACAGGCAGGTGTCAACGACAGCCAGCAGCCTGCACTGGTCAATGAGCCATCCCCGGGGCGCCCCGCATGTCCTTCCCGACCCAGGAAGCCCCCTGTAGGTTACTAAGGAGCACAGCCAAACACCAAAACTGCCGCCTGGAGACCAATGGTATCCCCCTGACAGCAGGATGCCGCCAGCCTTGCCCAGGCACGGAGTCTCTTTCGAAAAGATGGCTTGGGGCCAGCGCTGTGGTGTAGCAGGTGAAGCCACCACCTGCAGTGCCGGCATCCCATATAGGCGCTGGTGAGTCCCGGCTGCTCCACTTCTGATCCAGCTCTCTGCTATGGCCTGGGAAAGCACTGGAAGATGGCCCAAGCCTTGGGTCCCTGCACCTGCATAGGAAGACCGGGAGAAAGCTCCTGGCTTCAGATTGGCGCAGTTCCGGCCGTTGTGGCCAACTGGGGAGTGAAACCAACAGATGGAAGACCTCTCTCTCTCTGCATAACTCTGACTTTCAAATGAATAAATACATCTTTTAAAAAAAAAAAAAAAGGAAAAGAAAAGATGGCTAGATACTGAAATAATCTGGATCTGCAGCCTCAGGGAATGTAACTGAAAACCAATTTGTCTGTTGAGCGAGGGGCACGCAGCGCGGCACCTACCCGCTGGACGTCGTAGTGCAGCCCGCGGATGGCGAAGTCGGGGTCGTACTCGTACTTCCGGATCTCCGCGGGGTACTGGGAAGGAAGACGGCTGGGTCAGCTGACCGGAAACCACATGCAGCCCAGCACTCAGATCGGCGGGTCCCTCAGCCTCCTGCCCAGTGCGTCCTGGCCACGGGGGCCCCCAGCCTGCCAGGCACAGGCCCGGCTCACTTCCTTCCTTCTCCACCGCCCCCTCCCCCACATCCCTGGACATCCAGATTCCTATGACCCCACAACACATCTGACCTCCGACCCACTGCCTCCTCTCGTTTCTCAGGCTGCCCGAGGAGGAGCTGCGATGTCCCCTTGATGGCCACAACCACGACTTCCCCAGACACGCAGCCAGCCAGGCGGCTCACCTGGGACACCTCCGCAGGGCAGCAGCCCCACATTTCCTGAGGACCCCTGCAGGCGGCTTCCCTGGCCTTTGCCCACAGTCTGAGCTGCAGAAGCCCCCCGCAGTCAGCCATCAGGGAGGCCCCTTCTCAGCAGGGTCCCCTCATTGCTACTGCAATGCTCTCTTCAAGGTGCACAGCTCTGGAGGCAGCCCCTGGCATCTCCCAGCTATGACACCATGCTGAACGCCATGCAGCTGCCCCACTGACAGCACCAGGTCTGCGCTGCCCCACACTCGGCTCTGCCACACCCATTGTACAGAGGGGACATGAGAGGCACTGCATGAAGCACCCAGCTGGGAAACGGTAGGGGGGGCAGCCAGGCTGGGGTCCCTGTCCCGGCCATACTGCATCAGCCCAGAGCACAGCCACAGGACACAGCATCCACTCTGGAGCCTCCGGAGGCTGCAGCTCCAGGATCTGACGGCAGCCAGATGGCAATGCTTCCGTGGAAACCTGGACAGCTATGAGGAGGCCCAGGAAACCTTTCCCCAAGGCTGTGCTGCTAACTGTTCACAGCCAAGGTCACATTCACGTGGGATCACTTCCCGGTAGCTGCAGGCTCAGCTGCACACAGCAAGTTTTCAAGTCAAGCCACACACAGCACTGACTCAGATGTCACGTTTACCTAACAGCTGCCACACACCCCAAGAAATCTCCAAACCACCATCTCCACACACGGGCATTTCCAAGAATTCTGAACATCGAGTATGGTTCGGAGGCTCAACGCAGCCGACTCAGAACCCAGTGTCTAACAGTTCTGCTTCCTGAAGTGAGGCCAAGCGATGTCAGCGTCTCTGAAGCCTCCTTTTAATTTGGGAGCAAAGGGGCAGCATTGGTGCAGTGGGTTGGCGCTCTGCTTGGGAAGCCTGCATCCCAAACTGGAGATCAAGTCCCTGGCTACTCTGCTTCCCATCCAGCTCCTGCTAATGTGCACCCTGGGAGGCAACAGGTGACGGCTCAAGTATATGGGTCCGTGCCAACCCTGTGGGAGACCCAGATTGAACTGCCAGCTCCTGGCCTCAGCCTGACCCAGTCCTGGCTATTACAGACATCTGGGGAGAGGACTAGCAGATGGAAGATTGCTTCATCTTTCTCTGCCTTTCAAATAAATTACTAAGTATTAGGGAAGACAATTCCTGCAAAATGCATTGAGTTCAGTGCCACTTTTCAAGACTAAATGTACTAAGTGTACGCATGGAAACAGAAAGACATCTGCTTTTGAGTTGCTTCGTCATAGAACAGTAAATCTGCACTTTAGCATCTTTGCAAAAAGCACATGCAGAAGAATGCAGCTCCTTCATAATTACCTCTTTTTAAAAACTAAAAGACAGTTTTATAATAATGGAAACTTTTTAAAACTGGATAATTGTATCTATATTTGAATGTCTTCTGATGCAATATATTCTTGAGAGCTTTTAGTGAGAAAGGGAAAAACAAAACACTCAACACCTGACATTCTTTTCTCTGGCCTGGTTTAAGTGCACATTTGAGGAAGCAGGATGAGAAGTGTCTGGTTTCCTGGGCTGCATGTCACTGTTAACAGCCATTCCCAGAGACGGGTACGGGTGTGTGTGTACATGCACGTGTGCGTGTGTGTGTCGGAAAGGGGCCCACTGTGAGGATTTTTTTGGTTTTTTTAATTTGAGAGACAGAGAGCTCCCATCTGCTGTTCACACAGTATCTTCAGGCTGGGGACAGGGGCTGGGAGCCAAAACCCTGGGGCAGGTGTCCCTTGCGGATGGCAGCAACCAAATCACTTGAACAATCACCTGCAACCTCCTGGGGTCTGCATCAGCAGGAAACAGGAAACAAACAGGAGTGGAGCCAGGTGTCCAACCCAGGTACTCCAGCATGGGACACAGAACTCTTAGCCACAAGGATGTTTTTGAGTTGGGTGGTTAAGTGAGGAAATGACAACCTTAGGGCAGGTGTGGAACACAGAAATCACCCCAGTCCAGCCATTTCATTTCACAGATGAGGGAAGAGACCTGGGAGAGGATTCATCTCGATCCCAGAGCAAAGCAGCCGAGGCTGGGAGAGTGGATCCAAAGCCCAAGCCTCCCAGTTCCGAGCACTTGCTGGGTGCCATGCACCGTCTGGCCTCTCCACAGGTATTTCTGGACTCAATCCTTCCCACTCCATGGAGGGTGAGACTCTTGTTATTCTTACTTGGTAGCTGTGAAAGCCAGGGCTTGGAGAGACAGAGGACCTGGCTCTGGCACCCAGCTGGCACATGGTGGGCCCTGGACTTGACACCTGCAGCCGTGTGCTTTAAGATGTTGTTGTCCTGTTGAGGCTATCCCAGCTCCTTTTGTTAGTCCTCAAGGTCATTTCCGTTAGGTTTGGGGCCACGGGAAGAACAGCCTTTCTCGCTCTCAAGTGGCTGCCCAAGAATACCATAGCCAGTGCAAGTGGCAAGGGGGAACCTAAGCATGTGTGGGCCGTGTACTGCTGGGGAGCCCAGATAAGCCTCGTTCAGAGACAGCCGGCAGACTTGTCTGCAGGATACGCTCTTGTCCATGCACTGCCTCCTGCCTGAAATAGCGCTAACCGGGACAACCTACAGCAAACTTTGAGCTCCTCCAAGGTGGCAGGGGCTGCTTTTGCATGGAGGCGGTGAGCACCAGTACGGTGGCTCCAAGTTGGTTCAGAATTGATGATGTGGTGATTAACAACGGACTTGAACACAGCACAGACCTGGGTTCAAATACTGGTCCGGCCAACCACTGTCTAGAACTGTGTGGCCCTGGGCATATTCTTCACTCTGATCTTCAGATGAGTCAGCAGTTAAACAGGCATGAGATGCCCTTGCCTCCTTCATGTGGTGCAATGAGGGATAAAAAAAAATGTTCTAGGAAATGATGCAGTGTGTGGTGCTTAGCAAGTGCTCAACCAAGGCATCTCTGTCCGCGACATCCAAAATCCATCTTTCCTGCCCGGCCCCTTATTTGTCAGGTGGTGAGTATTTTCTTTTTCCCTTCCTCATGAAAAGCTCTCAGCAATATTATGCATCAGAAGGCATTCAAATATAGATACAATTATTATCCAGTTTTTAAAAGTTTCCTTTATCATAAAACTTTCTTCTTTCAGTTTCTAAAAAGAGGTAATTATAAAGGAGCTGCAACTTTCTACATTTGCTTTTCACAAAGATGCTAAAATGCAAATTTACTGCTCTATGATGAAGCAACTCAAAAGCAGATGTCTTCCATTTCCACGCATACACAAGGTACATTTAGTCTTGGCAGGAAAAATGGAAGAACTGTTTTGTTGAATCAGAGCAAGGCAAAAATCTGCATAAGCATAATTTATTCTATTCATATGCCTGATATAATTAGTATAACTTATTTTTATCAAAGCAAAAAACAGATTCGTGATGACAATAAAATGTCAATGATCTTCAATCTAGAGGCTTTTATAATCATAATGACTGTACCTTTTATTTACCCATCTAGTTCATCTTTTCCCAAAAAATATTCATAAATTTTTTAGGATCATAAATTTTTTATTTTCATGAATGTTTTAGTTTCATCCAAACAAAAAAGCCCTATAATAGAAAGGTATTACTAACCACAAGGGGCAGAGAGGCAAGCACTTGTCCCTTGGGGACAGATCCCAGTTCAAATCCTAGTTCGCCTCTTCCTGACCTGCAGCTTAACTCTCTGAGCCTCATTTCTCAACTGTAAAAGCAAAGCAACATGTGTGAGTGGAGCTGTCTGCAGATCAGAGATACAAATAACAGCAACACCCAAGTACTGAATGTCTTCCATGCGCCAGGTACTTTACAAATATTAACTCATTTAATTATCACAATAACACAGGAAAACGCTATTATACCCATTTTTCAGAGCAGAAAATTGAGGCCCTGAGAAATAGGGTGAGCTATTAAGATTACCCAGAAAAGAGGCAGGGAAAGTAGGGTTTGAACCATAGCACTCGGGCTCCAGAACCTGTGCTTCTGGCACTGAGCAGGCAGTGAACAGTGCTGTTGGGATAACGATCTACACCTGTAAGAGATACCAAGGTCACGGACAACTCTGCAGCTGACCCAGGGAATGCCAGGGCAGTGTGGCACCCTTCGGCCCCACTGCCCCGCGGGTAAACAGGTGGTGAAGGGTGGCAAACAGGAAGTACTGGACCTCATTCTTAAGCTGCTTCCCATCTCACAGCCAAGGGAGAGGGCAACAGCTTAGAGTCCCTTGAACAGAGAGAGGTGGCCGCATGGCTTTCCATTTGGTGAAGTGGCCATCACTGAAGAACACTGGCTTAATGGAGAAGGGGAGGTTATAGTTTTGGCAAATACCTGTTCTGCACAGTGGGTAAGGAAACATGAGCTGCTTAAATCTACTGATAACCAAAAGCTGAGGATCAAAAAAACATGGATTAAATGATCAGGACCCAGCACTGCAGCTGCATTAATCAAAGCATAAGACCCAGAACCAGGGAGGTGATGGTATCCCCCTCGGCCATGCAGGTTCGGGGCTTCACATCTGAGAGTGACAAATCACAGCACATACAATGGGAGGTGACCAGATGATGAAGAAGAGGGACTGGCGTTGCTAAGTCACCACTTGTGACATCAGTATCAAAGCACCAGTTCAAGTCCCAGTTCTGATCCAGCTCCCTGCTAATGCGATTGGGAAAGCAACAGAAAACGCCCCAAGTGCTTGAGCCCCTTCTATCCACGTGGGAGACCTGGATGGGATTTCCAGTTCTTGGCTTCAGCCTGGCCAAACTCTGATGTAGCAGCCGTTTGGGAAGTGACCCAATGGATGGAAAATGTCTGTCTGTCTGTCTGTCTCTCTCTCTCTCATAATTTACTTGCCTGCACAACTGACTCCCACCAGGCTGTTGGTTCCCTGTGGGCAACACTTGGACACTATTCATGTTATCCTCCTTGCTTCCAAGGCAGGGCTTGGCACAGAGAAGCCACTTAACAAAGGCTTAAGGAACGTAGGAAGGGAGGAAGGAAGAGATCGATGGTGAAAGTGAAATCAAATTCCCAAACAGTGCCTTGAATGCAGGCACTAGGAAGCATCAGGCCCCAGCCTAACCATCCTCCCTTAGCTCAGGGACGCCTGAGGTCATTCACTTCTCCAATACATGAGACCTTGGGGGCCAGTATTGACTCCAGGGGTCGAGGGCTCAGTTCAGTGAACTCCAGGTCCGGGCAAAGGTAACTACCAACTGCAGGTGGTTCCCAGGCTGACGAAAGCCCACCTGGCCGTGAGACCACCCAGGCGACACTGTGCAGGGGACTCACACAGAGCATCTCATTAGCACTTCCAGAATGGACTGCTGGCTCCCTGCTCACCCACGCCATGAGGCACACCCTGCCTTGTTCCTTACCTCAACTTCTTCTGCAGACAACCTGGTTAGGCTGGGTCTAATCTCACTACCATGATGAAACAGAGAAGGAACACACAGCCTTGGTGCCTGGCTCTACACCAGCGGCTACGGCTCTTTCGTGATTTCGCCAGACCAGCGCCCCCCTCTTGTAACCTCCTTGAAAACCCCAGAGCAGCCGCATGCAGGGGGGCAGTAGTCTCGAGACTCAGAGGTCTGCTACTGTCTCATCTGTCAACAGATGAAACTCTCTCTCCTTTACCCTCAAACCTTGCCTCATTATCTGGAGTGACACCAGAGACAGGAACCAAGCTTTCGGCAACAAAAGCTGGACCAAGGCAGCATTGTTCAACCCATGGGAGAAATTCCCCCAAAGTCAGAGCTGAGTCCTGGAAGAATGAGCGTCCGCCCAAGAGGGAGACGCAAACCTCACTTCTCAGGATGCTGGGCGAGGGGTGGGGGAGGGGCACCTCTGAGGATGCTGCACCCATCCTGACTTCCGAAACATGGGGTACCACAGTTAAAACAAAGCTTGGGACACCCACTTCTCATGCTTGACTGCGTGCGCTTGAGCCCTGGCTCCTCTCCTGTTTCCAGCTTCCTACTGCTGTGCACCCTGGGAGGCAGTGGATGCTAGCTCAAGGGGCCGGTTCCTGCCTCTCATGTGTAAGAGCTGAATTGGGTTCCGGTCTCCCGTTTTCAGCCTGGCCCAGCCCCAGCTGCTCAGTAGCATTTGGGAAGTAAAATAGAAGGAAGGAAACCACCCTCCCCCTCCCTCCCTCCTTCTCTTTTTCTCACTGTCTGCATTGCAAATAATTTTAATTTTAATCTGCATTCCCAACAAACTAGAGAAAGAATGCCTAGCATTGACTGTTCTTTCTGTCCTCATGAGAAGCTCTCAACCCCATGGTGCATCAGACACAGTCAAGTCTTCTTTACATATGGAAGCGACTAATGCCAGTGCCCAGGGTGACGCCTCGCCTATCACGCCTATCACGTGGGGAATTCCCTCTAACCAAGGCTGCCGCTGCCTCGAGCTCTAGCAGAAACTACGCTGCTGCTCTACGATAAACATCAACAGATGAATCTACTGATGCATGCCTGGGGATAGTCTTCTGGAAAATAGTTTTTTTTAAACAACAGTTTTTATTAAAAAAAAAAAAAAAGTCATTTGGAACGGAACAAAATCTACTCATTCATCCAGCAGCAGGTCACCAAATGACTTCCAGGTGCCCAGCACGGGGCACGTTGGCTCAAGCTTTTCTTCACAAGTCCCAGGGGCAGAAGGCGAGGGAGGAAGACACACAGGTCCCTGTGACCTTACCCGGTGTTCATTGATGAGGAGGTCCCGGGCAGCATTAAATATCAGCGTGTGGAGGTGTTTCGAGTAAAACACCAAGGTGTAATCATAATCAAAGCCGTAGATTTCGATATCCGACAGGCTCATCTCATTGTTGGAGAAAATGGCGTCTGGATTCAACAAGTTGCTCATAATTGAGGGAACCAGTTCTAGAAGGAAAGAAAAAAGCACGTTACCCCGCACAAGAAGTGATAGTAGGACTCCTACACAGAGCGAGGAAACCGGAGCACCAGAGGGATTTGTCGCACCGTGTAATCATCACACCGCGCTGAAGAAACCAGGCACCAAGGGCCGCGTGTGGCCCGATTCCATGGACAGGAAGAGACAAACCCACTGGGACAGAAAGCAGAGGAGTGGCTGCCCAGGGATGGAGCCCTGGGAGGGGCTGGGAGTGACCACAGAGGCTACAGAATTTCTGGAACTGACTAGGCAATGGTGATGACTGTGCATCTCTCATGAATATTCTAAAAATCTCTGAGTGGATGATGGCACGGTATGTAAATTACACCTCAATAAACTGTTTCTGAAAAATATTTACTGTTGGGGCCGACGCTGTGGCTCACTTGGTTAATCCTCCACCTGTGGCACTGGAATCCCATATGGGCACCAAGTTCTAGTCCCGGTTGCTCCTCTTCCAGTCCAGCTCTCTGCTGTGGCCCGGGAGGGCAGTGGAGGATGGCCCAAGTGCTTGGGCCCCTGCACCCGCATGAGAGACCAGGAGAAGCACCTGGCTCCTGGCTTCGGATCGGTGCAGCACCGGCTGTAGCGGCCATTTCAGGGGTGAACCAACGGAAGGAAGATCTTTCTCTCTGTCTCTCTCTCTCTCACTGTCTGACTCTATCTGTCAAAATAAAAAAAGAAATATATTTACTGCTACATTCACTTTAAAACTACAGGCAAGTTACAGCTTTTGCAAGACAGTAAGTTGTAAAAATCACACATCATCTCACCACCAGAAAACACTGCCCACATCTGACGCATTTGCTGCTGGTGCTGTTTTAGCTGGACCATTTTACATGACTGACCCCGGACCGCACACACAGGTTGCATTATGCTCTCTAAAGTTAATGTGCAACCATGATCCTATTTCCATATCGTGACAGATGTTCTTAAAGTATTAGGTAAGGGCCAGCGCTGTGGCAGAGTGGGTAAAGCCACCACCTGCAGTGCCATGTGGACACCAGTTCAAGTCCCAGCTGCTCCTCTTCAGATCCAGCTCTCCGCTATGGCCTGGGAGAGCAGCAGAGGATGGCCCAGGTCCTTGGGCCCCTGCACCCATGTTGAGGACCCAGAGGAGGCTCCTGGCTCCTGGCTCCGGCTGCTGTGGTCAACTGGGGAGTGAACCAGCAGATGGAAAAGTTCGCTCTCTCTCCTCTCTATGTGTAAGCTGACTTTAAAGTAAATAAATTTTTTTTTTTTTTAAGTATTAGGTAAAATTTTGGTGCACGAATTACCAAACTGTGACTGTGGTGCACACGCAGGTCTGTTTCCTGTTTGACACAAGGGCACTGCGGTGAGCACATCTTTGTGTTCATCTGAGTCTGCCTTCCCATCATTTCCTTCAGCCGGTTTATCGGAGGTACAGTTCCTCCCACACTGCTGGGCCCAGTGCTAGTTTGAGTTTCCTTGTTGAGCAGCTGTAGCTATGTGCAGCAACAGCTGCTTCATGCCTTATTCCTTCTGGGAGGACTTCCAAAAATTCTTTCCACCTTACTGCTTCCTGGAGCCCACAGGACCCTTTTAAAATTCCGAGATACCACAGGGAATGCCAGGATCTTATCTGCCACTGTGTTGAAACACTTGGCTATCTGGTTACTCCAGGAACTAGTTCATTGTTAAACATCAAGTAATGCCATCTATGATTTAAAAAAAGAAACTAAGAGCAGGAGAATGGCAGCTCACTCAGGAAGGGGCAATGGTGAGTCAGGCCGTCACTGTGACATCACCCTTCTCCTCTGGCTGCTGCCCAAAGAATGCCACCATTCTCAGGAAAGTGCACAGAGTCTGAAAATACCATCTCTGCAGTCAAGTTCTTTTTCTTAGAAATTTATTTATTTGAAAGAGTGGCAGAGGGAAGAAGAGACAGTGCTGGCTCGCTCCCCAAATGGTCACCAACAACCAGGCCTGGGCCAGGCCGAAGCCAGGAACTCCATCTGGCTCTCCCATGCAGGTGCAGGGGCCCAAGCACCCGGGCCACCTTCTGCTGCCTTCCCAGCTGCATTAGCAGGGAGCTGGATCAGAAGCAGTGCAGCAGGGACTCGAAGTGGCAAACTGGTGGGAAATGCCAGTGTCGCAGGCTTTCCCAGAACACAGATGAGGACGACTGTTCATTTCCCACCAATGGTGACATTTAGGAGGAAGGCGGAACAGGGCATTTCAGGGGAACACGCTACTCTCGTCCCCTCGGTCATTTAACAGAAGAGCCTCATCAGGCCTCATTGTGCGGCGAGAACACAGACCGCCCTGCTCTGCCACAACCGCCTGCCTTCAGCTTTGAGGATGCTGGTGCTCTAAAACGAGCTTGAAACGGCTCCTAGGGAGGCCAGAGCTGAAGGCGGGAGACTGTGCGACAAGTACGAAACGACGCATGTACACACAAAGCAAACTGTCTTACGACTGACAACCATGTGTCCCGGTACAACAGCCAACAGGTATTAAAGCACGTACCATGTGCTACACGCTACAAAGAACACTTTGCACGGCTTCTCTTCATCCTTCCAACAACCCTGCGAAGCACGTACTGCGTCAGCCTCATCTTACATCTGCAGACACTCGAGGCGCGGAGAGATTACAGAGTGCTGAAGGGATGTACTACTGCCAAATCCCACTGCCGGGAGTGGGACCTGACAAGTTTGGCTTCAGAATCCATGTTCTTTTTTTTTTTTTTTTTTTTTTTTTTTTTTTTTTTTTTTTTTTTTTTTGACAGGCAGAGTGGATAGTGAGAGAGAGAGAGAAAGGTCTTCCTTTTTTTTTTTTTTTGCCGTTGGTTCACCCTCCAATGGCCGCTGCGGCCAGCGCACCGCGCTGATCCGAAGCCAGGAGCCAGGTGCTTCTCCTGGTCTCCCATGGGGTGCAGGGCCCAAGCACTTGGGCCATCCTCCACTGCCTTCCTGGGCCATAGCAGAGAGCTGGCCTGGAAGAGGGGCAACCGGGATAGAATCCGGCACCCCGACCGGGACTAGAACCCGGTGTGCCGGCGCCGCAAGGTGGAGGATTAGCCTGTTAAGCCACGGCGCCAGCCAGAATCCATGTTCTTAACTCCCTTCCCAGGGATTATGGGAATCTGCCAGTATCTGTCTGGGGTGTGATTTTGTTGAAATAAAACGAAGTGTCTCAAACCATCATTTCTAAGCTTCCCCTTCCACATACTTCTCCAAGACCATGAACAGTGTACAGGAACCATTTCTGCCCTAAGGCATTACTGTGGCACAGTGACAGCTCCAACCAGACAGCCAAGGCCCTAGCAGGTGGCACCCCATGCCCCTCGAGGTATCCTGAGTTTTTCAGAAAGCTCCATGACCACTTCAGGATGTGGGGCCTTGAGAAACCTAACAGGAGCCATGGAATCCTTACACCAGGAAAATGCTCATATGGAGTTGGCAGAAAATTCCAGTGGGGTTGTCCCCGATGCCTGCTCATGGCCCCCAGCCAAGTTTCCAAGGCACACACAATAAAAATGCAGCCCTTAGATCCCACACAGGCCTTCCACGCCCATCAAGGTAAACACATGGATGAATGAGCGGATGTCACATTGCCCACTGGCCATGATCAAGTCTACTAAAAACCATGTAGCCACGATCCACCCACACTTCCATTTCTTCATTAGCTTCTTTTGTCAAAGCCAAGGGGACAATAACCTCGGCTTTTTACTAACTTGCAAATAAGATAGATTCGAGGAAGGTAAACAGAAACTTGAAGGCAGAGCGTTCACCAGAATTGGCTCCAAGGAAGGTGGGGAAGCCGGCAGCACCAAGCGCTCAGGTATCCAACACCTCAGACTGCAGGGCCTGACGTAATCCATGGGCCGCTGCAGGGCTATTTTCTGAACATGAGCACAGCGCTGCCCATAGATGCAAGTGGGCAGTACTGCTTAGAGGGATCCAAGGCTCCACTTTCACCCATGACCTTACCAGGGGAAGTCCTAGCGGCCTGTTTAAGTACCGTTTGCAAGAAGGTCCCTCTCCCTTTCACAATCAGGGCAGACTTAACCAGAGGCCCTCCAGAAGAAGCCACCATGATGGAAAATCACAGCTGGGTAGTACCCGCCCACGGCTGCAGGGATGCCCCACCGGAGCGCGTTCCTCATCTGAGCACCATCCCCAGGGACTGGGGTGCTCGCCACCTCTGGCACCCTCAAAATCAGCACGAGGACAGCCTCGGGTGCTTCAAAAGGATCTCAGCACCCTGGGCACCCGCTGCAAAGAGGCACTGCGAACAGCTCCCAGGCAAAAGAAGACACGGCCAAGCACTCTCCGAGAGGGAAACCATCTGCACTCCAGACTCTCAGAGTAAAGCAAAGGCCCCGCAAAGCATCGGCCAGGGTAGGCACACGCTCAGAACCAGGATGCCTTTTGTGGATCATGGACAGGGACAGAAAAACTGTGCACTCAGCACGAAGAAACAGACATGTGGCTCCGTTCTGACCAGAGCTCCAGCCAGAACACAGGGTCCAGTGCAGCTGCTTGGAGTTGGAGGCTGTGCAGCGACCAACAGTCCATGTGCAAACCAGGAGCCCCCAGCACCCTTAGCAGCTTCTACTTTTATTTGCTTTGCTTTGCTAGGCAGACAGAAATCTCCTTTCCATTGGTTCACTCCCCAAAGGCCCACCACTGCTAGGACTGGGCCAAGCTAAAGTCAGGAGCCCATAATTCAGCCTGGGTCTCCCACAGGGTTGGCGAGGCCCAACTACCTAAGTGATCTCAGGGGCTGGCACTGTGGCACAGAGGGTAAAGCTGCCACCTGCAATGCCAGCATCCCATAAGGACACGGGTTTGAGTCCCAGCTGCTCCTCTTCCAATTCAGCTCTCTGCTATGACCTAAGGGAGCAGTAGAAGGTGGCCCAAGTTCTTGGGCCCCTGCACCCTCATAAGAGACCCAGAAGAAGCTCCTGTCTCCTGGCTTCAGATCAGCTCAGCTCCAGCCATTGTGGCCATTTGGGGAGTGAATCAGCAGATTCAAGGAAAATTACAAAACATTAAAGAAACAAGACATCATAGACACACACAAAAATGGAAAAATCTGCCATGTTCATGGATTGGAAGAATTAATATCATCAAAATTCCATTCTACCCAAAGCAATTTATAGATTCAATGCAATCTCAATCAAAATAGCAAAGATGTTTTTTCTCAGATCTGGAAAAAAACTCGAATTCATATGGAATCACAAGAGACCCCAAATAGCTAAAGCAATGCTAAGCCATAAAAATAAAGTTGGCAGCATCACAATATCAGATTTCAAGACATATTACGGGGCAGTTATAACAAGAACAGCCTGATACGGGCACAAGAACAGATATCTGGATCAATGGAACAGATTAGACCCCAGAAATTAATCCACATATCTACAATCAACTAATCTTTGACAAAAGAGTTAAAACCACTCCCTGGAAAAAGGACAGTCTCTTCAACAAATAGCATTGGGAAAACTGGATCTCTGCATACAGAAGTATGAAACAAGACCACAGGTTACACCTTCTAGCAAAATCAACTCACAACGGATCAGAATCTAAATCTAGGAATTACTAGGGGAAACACTGCAAGACATTGTCCTAGGCAAAGATTTCCTGGTAGGACCCTAGAAGCACAGCCAACAAAAGCATAGACAAACGGAATTACATCAAGCTAAGAAGCTTCTGCGCAGCAATGGAGAGTCAACAAAGTGAAGAGGCAACCGACAGAACAGAAGAAAATATTTGCAAATTTTACATCTGATAAGGGATTAATACCCAGGATATAAGAAGTGAAGTAAGCCAGGCCCAAAAAGACAAATATCACATTTTCCCTGATTTGTCATAACTAATATACAGAGTACCAAAAAAAAATGTAATGCACATGAACAAAACTGACATTTTGGGATTTGACTGTTGTGTATAGCTCTTATCTGTACTCCTGAGGAACAATGGTCTTTCTACTTACTGCTTGTTGATTTATTTATTTAGTGGAGTGTTAAGCTTGTGATTATAAACTAAATTGAAAACATATCATTGTCAAAATTAGAAGAAAATAAAGGAAGGAGGAGACAGCATAGGATGGGAAGTATCATTAGCTCTTAAAACTATATACATTGGCCGGCGCCGTGGCTCAATAGGCTAATCCTCCGCCTTGCGGCGCCGGCACACCGGGTTCTAGTCCTGGTCAGGGCACCGGATTCTGTCCCGGTTGCCCCTCTTCCAGGCCAGCTCTCTGCTGTGGCCCGGGAGTGCAGTGGAGGATGGCCCAAGTGCTTGGGCCCTGCACCCCATGGGAGACCAGGAGAAGCACTTGGCTCCTGCCTTTGGATCAGCACGGTGCACCGGCTGCAGCGGCCATTGGAGGGTGAACCAACGGCAAAGGAAGACCTTTCTCTCTGTCTCTCTCTCTCATTGTCCAGTCTGCCTGTCAAAAAAAAAAAAAAAAAAACTGTATACATGAAATTTATTCCCCTTATATAAAAAAAATTAAGACTATCATGAAAAAATGCCATTCCATAAATTTTATATTCACCACTAACAGAGAATAGGAATGAAGTTAGAACTTAGATACAGAGGTCTGATAAGTTCCACTTATTTTATACAAGATTTATTTATTTTATTTGATCTTCCATCCTCTGGTTCACTCCCTAGATGGCTGCAATGGCCAGGGCTGGAATAGGCCAAAGCCAGAAGCTTCTTCCAGGTCTTCCACAAGAGTGGCCAGGCGCAAGCACTTGGACCATCTTCCTCTGCTTCTCCCAGATCATTAGCAGGGAGCTGGATCAGAAGTGGAGCAGCCAGAACACAAATTGGTGCCCACAAAGGATGGTAGTGTTGTGGGCAGCAGCTTTACCTGCTATGCCACAGCGCAAGGCCTGTATCCCACATTTTCAACTGTGCAAGGATCTGAACTTGGGAAGCACAATTACCATTGACTCCCCTTTCATGTCCAGATTTGCTACGGAACTCTCCCTTAACAAAGGCACCAAGCCTGCCAGGGCTGGACCACTGTAGAAAGAGGAGAGGAGGGGTATCCTTAATATAATTAAAAAAAAAAAAAAAAGAATAATTCAGCAGCTGGAAGAGATTTCAAAATTCTCTTATTATAGTACAATTCCCAGTAACTAAGCCAGAGAATCAACTTAAGCAGCCCTTGCTGGATGAGTGGATAAAAAGAAAACGTATATTTACACCATGTAATACAACTCAGCCATCCAAAAAGAATGAAATCCTATCATTTGTGCCAACGCAGATGAGCCTGGAGAACATTACGTTAACCGACTTAAGTTCACAGGCACTGAAATACATACACTGAATGATCTCACTGGTTCGTGAAATCTACAACAGCTGATCTCATGAAGTAGCCAGAGAATAGTGGTTCCCACAGGCTGGGGAAGGTGGAGGAGAGGGAGGACAGAGAGAGGTGGACGTGGTACAAAGAGCGAGCAGTAACAAGTTCTGGGGTTCCACTGCACGGCAGGGTGGCTACAGTCCACAGGAATGCATCATGTAGTTCAAAATAGTGAGAAGGGAGGGATTTGAATGTTCCGTACAAAGAAATGAGAAGGGTTTGAGTTGATGGATATGCTAACTGCTCAGATTTTATCATGACAAATTGTGGACATGAGCTGAAATGTCTCACTTATGCCCCATTAATACGAACAATTACATGTCAGTTACATTTTTTAAACTTTAATTTCCATACAAGAGAGGAATGGCTAATACACATAAATGTTCAACCATTCTAATTACCAAAAAAAAAGCAAGCTAAAGCAATCACTCGCGGTAACAGCAGCTCTCTCTGAAAGCAGGAATGACGCACGGTTCGCCCGTCTCTAGTTCGCATGCACGTGTTTCTGTGACAAGCATGAGTTAACTGGCTATGAAACAAAAGCATGATGTTGTTGTGCAGCTGACGGGCTGCGGCGTGGTTTTGCAGGTGTCCGGGTGCCTGTGAGCGTGTGACTCGGGGGTTGCTGCTAACCACGGGACCCAGGGCTGGCGCAGCTACCTGAGCAGTCTCACCCCTCACTGGGTAAGGCGATGAGTCATCGGTAGCGGCAGCCTCCTTCAAGGCAGCTTGGCCACAGGCACCAAGAGTCTTTAAAAAAATACCCGTCCCCTTTGACCTGGTCATCGGCCTTCCAGGAATCCGTGCTGCGGAAACGCTCGGGGAAGTGCATGTGCACTGATACAGGATCATTCTGTTACCAGGTTAATGAGGCAGAAAGTGAGGGAACACCTGTTCCAGCTGGAGCCTCAGTCACCTCGGATCTGCACTCGGGACCAGGTTGCGTTCACAGGAACACAACCCAGTCGAGAAGCGGGAATACGCCTGAAATCCAGAAGGCTCAACTTTTTGATACAGCAAACCACAATCCCAGAAACACTAAGACAATGTTTTTCTTTAAAGTAATGGTTTAACTTTTAAATAACATTATTTAAGTTATTTAGCTATAATTTTTTATGCTTCACATTTCAAGCTGGTTTCCCGGGGGAGCAGGGGGAAGAAGCATATGAGTTAAGCATAGGTGACCCAAAAATCCAAAATGCTCCCAAATCCACAACTTTGTGAGCACTGATCTGGCGCCAATGTGATCCTCCAAATGCTGTGGATTTGAGAGCATTTCGGATTTCAGGTTTTCAGACTAGGGATGCTCAACTGGCAACGTCTAAACAAATATTCCAAATTCCAACCACCTCCAAAACCTGACACATTTGAGGTAAGGGACACTCAACCTGCATACAAACAAGAGAGACTGAAGAAGAAACCGAAGTGGGGAAAGTGGAGCAACAGCCTTGTTCTCCTGGAGAAAGCTGGAAGTGACAGGAAACAGGAGGACAGCTTCCATTTTCCCCAGGGCTCAGGAGACCCACAGCTCGGCCAGCTGACCAGTAGGCAGGTGCACTGACAAGCACCGGGGACACAGACCTCACAGAACATGAGGTGCTGCTGCTGCGCCCACAGCACAGAAGCGAAAACTGGGGATGGGGCAAGATAAGCAGGGTCAAGAGCACGCGGCTATGTGATGCGTTTCTCTGTGTGACGCGTTCTTCTGCTCCTACATCAACACAAGTTACCGCAGCTTCAAGCCAGCTGCTCATCCCTAATTTGACCACATCTCAATGCTTACATTTCATAATATTCATATTCATGAAGACTTGCAAATATGAATTATTTCATGTTTATTTCACATGGCTCCAAATTCTATCACATTATAAGAGTAAGTTAAAAATTTCATGGAAAATGGAATGAAAGATCATTTTTGGTGCAAAAAAGGTTGGAAATTCACACAGCTTTTTCATAAAACACATTTCCTATGAACTTCTGAAGACCCCCTCATGTACTAAAAAAAGCTTTCAAAACTATGCATACAGAGTAAAAACGAAGAACGCAGGGCCGGCGCCATGGCTCATTTGGTTAATCCTCCACCCGCGGCACCGGTATCCCAAATGGGTACCGGGTTCTAGTCCCAGTTGGTCCTCTTCCAGTCCAGCTCTCTGCTGTGGCCAGGGAGTGCAGATGGAGGATGGCCCAAGTGCTTGGGTCTGCACCCACATGGGAGACCAGGAGGAAGCACCTGGCTACTGGCTTCAGATCGGTGCAGTGCCGGCCGTGGCAGCCACTTGGGGAGTGAACCAATGGAAGGAAGACCTCTGTCTCTCTCTCTCATGTCTATAACTCTACCTGTCAAACAAAAAAAAAGAAAAGAAGAAGAAAAGCACAGACATCTCGTTTCTAAGCTGAAGCAGCCTTCACTCTCCCCCACTGTCTCCACTGCAGGTGAACCTGAGGCCCCAAGCCTTGAAACCTCACTGCCTGCAACTGCTGAGAACAGCGCCGTCACCCTCCCGCGGCCCACCTTCTGTGGAGCCACGCACGGCACAGGCGGGACAGCCACTCTGCCACCAACAGCTGCCTGAAGACATGAACTTGTTCTGATACCTTCCGGAACAATCTGACCACAACGCAGACTTCACACGTGTTTACAATGTGTATGTTATGTTTGCTGCCAACAAGTATAGCTGATGTAGCATGTCTACTTAATATCCTTCCTGCAAATAATCACACAGTAAGAAGAGAAGTAGAAAGTGTGACCTCCGCCTGAGGCTGAGATGCCAATGGCTCATCCTGGTGCAGACCTAACAGATCTAAATACAACTCCTTTTAGCCACAAACTATTTTCTCCCATAGCTCTAGGATCCCCAGGACCATTCCTTATAAATCACTCTTCAGGTCAAGGTGTACGATGTGAGATCGGCGTTGTGGTGCAGCAGGTGAAGTCACCCACCTGTGGTGCCTGCATCCCAAACAAGCACTGGTTTGAGCTCTAGCAGTGGAGGATGGCCCAAGTCCTTGGGCCCCTGCACCCACTTGGGAGACTTGGGAGAAGCTCCAGCTTCGGCCTGGCCCAGCCCTGGCCATTGTAGCCATCTGGAGAGTGAACAAGCGGGTGGAAGTGCTCTTGCTCTCTCCCCCTCTCTTTGTAACTCTGCCTGTCAAATAAATAAAATAAATCTTCAAAACAAAACAAAAAACACCAGCATAAAGATTCTGGCATTAAGATTTGAAAATCTGTTTAAAAAAAAAAAGGCATAAAATGTTACAGTCCCAGTTTCTTGAGCAGAGTGGTGGTGGGATGATGGGAGTTAATGATAATTTATTGTATATTTCAAAAGAGCTAGGGCTGTGAATGTTCTCTCCACCAAGAAATGGCAAACGTCTGAGGTGACAGTTGTGCTAACTGCACTAACTTGATCACTACATGTTGTATGTGGATATTGACACAGCACACTTTACCCCATAAACACATGCAATTACTGTATGTCAACTAGAAATACAGTGTTCTGGGGCCATCAAAGAAGGAGGTACCTTTCTCAGAAGGGGGGAGAGAACTTCCACTTTGACTATGACCCTATCGGAATAAGATCAAAGTCAGCGAACCCTAAAGTCTTCCATAGCCCTGGCAACTCATGACTAGAGCCTAGGGAGATTACTGACGCCATGAACAGGAGTGTCAAATTGTTAAGTCAGCAACAGAAGTCACTGTGTACTTACATCCCATGTGGTATCTGTCCTTAATGTGTTGTCTAATGTGCAGTGATGCTATAACTAGTACTGAAACAGTATTTTTACACTTTGTGTTTCTGCGTGGGTACAAACTGATGAGATCTTTACTAATTATATACTGAATCGATCTTCTGTATATAAAGATAATTGGAAATGAAAAAAAAAAACCTGGGTTAAATTGGAAATGGCATAGAAAATTAATTTTTTTTAAAAAATATTATGTAGGATCTCTGTCTTTAATGTGCTGTACACTCTTATTTAATGCTATACCTAGTACTCCAACAGTATTTTTTTTCACTTTGTGTTGCTATATGGGTGCAAACTGGTGAAATCGTTACCTAATATATACTAAACTGATCTTCTGTATATAAAGAGAATTGAAAATGAATCTTGATGTGAAAGGAAGGGGAGAGGGAGCGGGAAAGGGGAGGGTTGTGGGTGGGAGGGAAGTTATTGGGGGGGGGGGGGAAGCCATTGTAACCCATAAGCTGTACTTTGGAAATTTATATTCATTAAATAAAAGTTTAATTTAAAAAAAAAGAAAGAAAGAAATACAGTGTTCTTCCTCTACTAGTGCAGGAAGAGATTCTAGAACAAAACAAGTGCCCAGAAAGAGACAATCTGCACTGTCACCTGCCTAGCACGCCTCCAACCCTTAGTGAGAGCTGACGTAACTCTGACTCAGCACAGATTCCAGGGTCTGCTGGGGCCTTACCCTCCAGCTGCAGCAGCTGCAGGGGTAGTGGTCCTGGTGGGCCGCTCCTCGTGCTCCCTACAGGGGAGCACCTCTCTCCAGCCAGGCTAAACCACAATCCTCCCTGGATGTCTTTGTTTTTTTTGTTTTTTGTTTTTTTGTTTTTTTGGACAGGCAGAGTGGATAGTGAGAGACAGAGAGACAGAGAGAAAGGTCTTCCTTTGCCGTTGGTTCACCCTCCAACGGCCACTGCGGCCGGCGCATCTCACTGATCCGAAGCCAGGAGCCAGGTGCTTCTCCTGGTCTCCCATGCGGGTGCAGAGCCCAAGGACTTGGGCCATCCTCCACTGCCTTACCGGGCCACAGCAGAGAGCTGGCCTGGAAGAGGGGCAACCGGGATAGAATCCGGCGCCCCAACCGGGACTAGAACCCGGTGTACCGGCGCCGCAAGGCAGAGGATTAGCCTGCTAAGCCACGGCGCCGGCCTGGTTTTATTTTATAGTTTTATGGAAGTACAAATGGTGTACAATACATTGCCCACAGAGCCTACAGTCTCACGAGATCTGACACAAACACACAACAGATTAAGGGTGGTGAGCCTGCAGAACATCCCCAGATACCACCTCACATCCTCTCAACCCCAGCCCACCTGTCTTCCACCCCTGCCATCCCCAGGCCACGAATGATCTTAGGGTCACATTGGTGTGCACTTTTTTTTTTTTTTTTTCAGAAGATTTATTTAATCTATTTGAAAGTTAGAATAATGGAGAGAGGGATGGAGGGAGGGAGTGAAAGAGAGAGAGATCTTCTATCTGCTGGTTCACTCCCCAAATGGCCACAACTGCCAGGGATGGGCCAAGAAGAAGCCAGGAGCTTTCTCCTGGCCTCCCACATGGGTGACAGGGGCTCAAGCAATTGCGCCATCTTCCACTGCTTTCCCAGGCCATTAGCAGGGAGTTGGATTGGAAGTGCAGCAGCCAGGACTCAAACCAGCTCCCCTATATGGGATGCCAGTGTTGCAGGCAGCAGCTTTACCTGCTACGCCACAATGCCAGCCCCTGATATGCACTTCCTAGAACTTCATATACATGGGACCATACATCATGTAATATTTTTGTAAACTGGCTTCCCCACTTGCTAGACTCACCTAGCACACCTCCTCCATGCCAGCCGCCATCCAGGGCTGCAGTAAGCAACAACCCAGGCTGTGGGGAAGAGAACAGCTTCACGATGACAGGAGAGGGGAAGCAGCAGTTCACAAGCTGTTTTCACTGCATCCATCAATCTAAAGAAGCAGCTGTCATTTTTCCATTAGTTTACCTACTCTGTACCAGCTCCAGGGAAAAGCAATCCATGGCAAACAGCATGACTCATGTGAATTAGCAACGGGCTTGCCATGTGTACCACTCCCACCCAAAGTTAAATTCACACCTCCAATTACCCTGAAAGTAATATCTGTAATTCTGACAATGCCATGGAAACACAGCACGCTTCCCAAAATTACAAAAATAAACTACTCACAACCACACTTGAAATAATAAAACCGAAAGCAGTAATGGTTTAAAGACAAGCTAATCTAAAGATAAGTCATTTAATAAGAAACTGAACTGCTCAAAAGAAAAGGACATTTATCTTCAAGGAAAAAAACTCAGAAAAAGAAAACTGAGCCTTATCAAAAGATCAACTTCTGGGGTCGGCGTTGTGAGCCATCTGGGGCATAAACCAGTGAATGCAAGATCTCTCTCTCCCCCTCTCCAACTCTGCCTTTCAAAGTAAATAAATGAATATCTTTTTAAAATGATTTTTTTTTTTTTGACAGGCAGAGTGGACAGTGAGAGAGAGAGAAAGGTCTTCCTTTTGCCATTGGTTCACCCTCCAATGGCCGCCGCGGTTGGCGCGCTGCGGCCGGCGCACCGCGCTGATCCGATGGCAGGAGCCAGGTGCTTCTCCTGGTCTCCCATGCGGGTGCAGGGCCCAAGCACTTGGGCCATCCTCCACTGCACTCCCTGGCCACAGCAGAGAGCTGGCCTGGAAGAGGGGCAACCGGGACAGAATCCGGCGCCCCGACCGGGACTAGAACCCGGTGTGCCGGCGCCGCAAGGCGGAGGATTAGCCTAGTGAGCCGCGGCGCCGGCCTTAAAATGATTTTTTAAAAAAGACCAAATTCTAGACCCACTATTGGAATTTTTCACGGCAGCACAGTGCTGGCCCAGCCCAGACACTGCAGGCATTTGAAAGGTAAGCCAGCAATGGGAGTGCCTGCTCACTCGCTGCTTCTCTTGTTAAATACACAGCCCCTCAGGAGAGCAATTCTGATATTCTGGCATTAATTGTGGCTCTCAAGTAGATTTTTCTGCACAGCGGAGGAACAAGCACCAGTGCCTCACATATGCCAGGCACCGCAGTAAATCTCCCGTCCGGCCAGTTAGCTCAGTGGGTTAGAGTCAGTGCCAGTCTCTCCATTAACATTGCCAGAACCCCAAGAGGTAAATGACCCGATCTGCACTCTGCAGATGAGGAAAACCAGGCTGAGAAGGTGAGTCAGAGGCCCGGAGTCTCTGAGCTGCCAACCCACACGGGGTGAGGTGAGCGCCTGGCACAGCGCACAGCACACAGGAGCTGCTTCAGAAGTGCTGGGTCCTTTCCTTATCCCACCCATCCACTCAGCTTCCCTTTTTCCTAGGTCGATCAGCATAATCCAGGAGCCACCTCCACTTTCAAGGATCTCTGAGTTCACAACTCTTCTCCTGGTTAACACTAAGACCTTAGCGGCAGGCAGAATGACAGCTCTCCAAAGTCAGCCATGTCCTAACCCCTAGAACCTGTGACTTCATTACCCAACGTGGCAAGGGAGGAGAGGGGGCTACAGGTGGACAAGGCTACGGTTAGCTGGAGAGGGGGCATCCCGGATTACCCAGGTGGGCCCACGGGATCACACGGGTCCCTGGGGCTGGGAAAGGCAGGCAGAAGGGTCGGTGTCAGGGTGACATGATGTGAGGCAGCACAGCAGGCCACTGCTGGTTTTGACAAAGGAAGGAGCCGCAAAGCCCATGGGAAACCATGGGAAACCTCGAGAAGACAGGAAGAACAAGCTGTCTCCAGCAGCACCTACAAGGAACGCAGTCTGGCCAACATCTCCACGCTGGCCCAGTGAGACCCAATTTGGATGTTGCCCTCTAGAAGTACGCAACTATCAATCTGTGCTGTCAGTCCACTGATGGCAGTGACAAGGTTTTAATAGAGATCTTTTGCCTTTTTGCCTCCTGTTCTCTTGCCAGGGTGCAGTGGAGCCTTCCAGGGGCTCACATGAGGTCTGAGGCCGCACAGACTGAATGCAGAATCAGCTCTGAGATTCCAGCTGTCTTCGTTAATCCAGACATCACAGAAATCTGCAACAATGTGAAACCAGGACATCCTTCTAAACTTATCTTGGAAAATAGTCACGTTGCATAAATGTAGGCCATTTACATCAACAGATAATGGATTTGTTATTTTAATGAATCAATAAATACATAACTTAAAAATCTTTTGGTTTTAATCTCTAATAGTTCTGATACATATAATCTATATAAACAAAAACTCTGGACTATGCAATAATTTTAAGTATATAAAAGAGTTCTGGGGCAGGCACGGTTGTGCAGTGGGTTAAGCTGCCACTTGGGAAGCCTACATTCTATACCAGAGTGCCTGGGAGAGAGTCCAGCCTGTTTCTGACCAAGTTTTCTGCTAACATTCACCCTGGAAGGCAGATGACAAGTGCAAATACTTGGGCCCCTGCCACCCACAGAGAAGACCCAGATCCAGATGATGGAGTTCCTGGATCCTGGATTGTGCAAGTTGTTCCCAGGCATTTGGGGCATGAACCAGAAGATATCTCTCTCTTTCCTCCCCCAAATAAAAACAAATTAAAAAAAAAAAGGATTTATACATTTATTTGAAAGAATTACAGAGAGGGAGGGAGAGACAGAGAGAGAGTGAGATCTTCCATCTGCTGATTCACTCCCCAAATGGCTGCAATGGTTGGGGCTGGGCCAGGCCAAAGCCAGGAGTTTCTTCTGGGTCTTCCACATGGGTGCAGGGGCCCAAACACTTGGGCCACCCTCCACTGCTTTCCCAGGCACATTATAGGGAGCTGGATCAGAAGTGGCGCAGCCAGGACTTGAACCAGTGCTGAAATGGAATGCTGGCACTGCAGGCAGTGGTTTTAGCCCACTGTGGCACAGCACTGGTCCCAAAAGCAAACTTTTAAAACATGGGGTTCTGACAGCAAAAAGATGGAAAGCTATTACCTTAACCATGCCTGTCTCATCCACTATTAAAAATCATTTGTTAAGGGGCAGTTTTCTGGCCTAGTAACTCGTGTCCCCCATCAGAGCACCTGGGTTCAATACCCACACTCGGCTCCTGACTCTAGCTTCCTGCTAACGCAGACCCTGAGAGGCAGTGAGGGTGGCTCAAGTGATCAGGTTCCTGCCACCCATGTGGGAGACCTGGACTGGGTTCCTGGCTCCAGCCCCACTCCGCCTGGCCCAGCCCCAGACACTGCAGGCATCTGAAGGGTGAGTCAGCAATGGGAGTGCCTGCTCACTCTCACTCTGCTCCTCTTGTTAAATACACATCTACTCAGATCAGTTTTGATGTTCTGGCGTTAGTCATGGTTCTCAAGTAGATTTTTCTGCTCAAAAGAGAAAAGAAATATTCCAGTCGACTTGGAGAGTTCCATCTCCACGTACAATTCAGTTTCCCAAGTGTCTCGGTTTGTTAGAAAATCACTTGGATGAAACAGTTCCTCAGAGCCCTAGGGAATGTAACGAAATGAGTCAGGAAAGGACCAGCCCACTAACGTCAAAAGCCCAGGCCCACCAGTCAGCTAGCCTGTCTGCCTCCACACTACCTTACCTAAAACCATGCAGCAATGGACTTAAAAATCACACATTCCTTCATTTCCCTGTAAACACCAGCTACTGGTGACAGGCACAGACAAAGGCCCACAGGGGATGGGTTCTCCTCAACCAGCTAAACTCCCTGTTAACGTTCGGGAAATCATGGGCTGGCATTGTGGCACAGCTGATAAAAGCTGCAGCCGCCAGCACTAGTCCATCTCATAAAGAAGCAGGTTCATGTCCGACTGCTCCACTTCTGAACCAGCTCCCGGTTAATGGCCTGGGAAAGCAGTGCAGGGCGGCCCAAGTCCAAGGGCACCTGCCACCCATGTAGGAGACCAGATGAAGCTCCTGGCTCCTTGGATTCAGCCCTGGCTGTTGAACTAGCAATGGAAGACTGTCTCCTTGTCACTTTTTTTTTAAATAAAGAAATAAATTTTTTTTAAATGGGTGAAATTATAAAGAGGTTTACAAAAAGCTTTTTGCCCTATTCTCCTTTCTCCAAAACCCATCCATGTCAGTACAGATGGCACCCAGTGAGGATGGAGCTGACCACGAGCTCCATGTGAGGCTGCCAGCACTGAGCCCCAAGGCGTCCTGACAGAAGTCCAGGGAAACCTGGAGAGGCGCACAGTGGACCGTGAGACACACAGGGTGTCCTGGGCTAAGGACCACATGGTTCGCTTCCCAGGGAAGACTGACAGACCTGACAGAGGGCAAAGATGAGCTGCCTGAAAACGAAGTCCAAGGGGGTTGCCGTGACGTGGCAGCCGTCCTCACACGTGCTCAGCTGTCACAGCCAAGGGACATGAGCATCACTGACTCAGCCGAGCACGAGAAGGCTGGCAGCCTTGCGATCACACAAACTCAGGCCGATGGCAGATGGCCACTCAGGAGGCTCTGGGAAGGGATCCTTTACCCAGTGGAGGCCCCTCCACCTGCCGGGTGTACGGCTCTCTGCTCTGAGACAGGTCTCTACGACCTGGAAGCGTGGCACATGTCTGCCTTCAGTCCAGCCTTTCCCGGGGTCACAGGATTGCCAAAACACGCCTAAACCAAAGGGGATGTTTTATAGCAAGGTATAAAGATGGTACCGGGCACCCCCCTCCCACCATGCAGCCAGGAGGCGAGCCCAGGGTCTCCACCTGCACTCCCCCACCTGGGCACCACAGTGCTGATGCTGGCACCCTTTACTCAACGCATTTATTTAGAGCTGCAACCCCCTGCATGGGTGCCTGGACTATAACCCTTAGTGTTCCTATGGGTCTTTATAACTGGTACACACCTGCAACTAGCTTTTTTTTTTTTTTTTTTTTTTTTTTTTTGGTTGACAAGACAGGGAAAGCCATCTTCATTGGTAGCACACAGTCAGGAGTCAGCTCATGCTGTGTGTAAAGGGCCAGTCAGTAAATATTTTGGGCTTTGTGGTCTAGGTTGTAGCTGCTCAACTATGACAGTAAAGAGCAAATGAGGAGAAAGAAAGAAAGAAAGAAAGAAAGAAAGAAAGAAAGAAAGAAAGAAAGAAAGAAAGAAAGAAAGAAAGAAAGAAAGAAAGAAAGAAAGAAAGAAAGAAAGAAAGAAAGAAAGAAAGAAAGAAAGAAAGAAAGAAAGAAAGAAAGAAAGAAAGAAAGAAAGAAAGAAAGAAAGAAAGAAAGAGAGAAAGAAAGAGAGAAAGAAAGAGAGAAAGAAAGAAAGAGAAAGAGAGAAAGAGAGAGAGAGAAAGAAAGAGAGAAAGAGAGAGAGAGAAAGAAAGAGAGAAAGAGAGAGAGAGAAAGAAAGAGAGAAAGAGAGAGAGAGAAAAGAAAAGAAAAGAAGAAGCAAAGAGAAGAGAAGAAAACAACCGGGGTGGCCGTGTTCCAACTTCACACACAGGGGCAGGTATCAGGGCTTGCAGTTAAGATACCTGTCTGCACTCCTTGGCTTCAGCTTCCCACCAATGCAGACCCTGGGGAGCAGCAGTGATAACTCAAGTACCTGGGCTCCTGCCACACACACAGGAAACCTGAATTGAGTTTCTGACTCTGGGCTTGAGCCCAGAGCCCAGACTCAGCCTTTGTGTGCAAACGGGGGAGTGAGCCAGTGAATGGGGGAGTGTGCCCACTTGCTCTTTCTCTGCCTCCCAAATAAATTTAAAAAGCAAACATCAAGCTAGAATCAGTCCCATGAACTGTAGTTTGCAACCCTTCCTATGGTTAATAGTATTTCCTTTTAATGTTGTATCAATATTTGTCTGCTATTAATAACTTGCTGGCTTTCTCTGGTCAGCACCTAAGATCACTCCCCACTTCCATTAAGTTCAACCCTCTCCCTCCCTTGTTTTGGGGAGCATCTCTCATCAACAGCAGCTGACTGTGTCTCCTTTGTATCTGATGTATCGCCTAGTCTGAATTTATGACAATTACTGATATATTTGGAATTATTTCTATCATATTTAATGCTACTTCTTTTTTGTTTCTTTCATCTTCATTCTTGCCTGTTTCTGAATTGTATTTCCAAACAATTTATTGTCAACATTCATTTACTCACTCGACTATGTTACTTTTTTCTCCATTTTCTCTTCCTTTTTTATTTTTTTATTTTTATTTATTTGATAGACAGAGTTACAGAGAGAGGTAGAGAGACATAGAGGCCTTCCATCCAGTGGTTCACTCCCCAAATAGCCACAACAGCTAGAGCTGAGCCAATCCAAAGCCAGGAGCCAGGAGATTCCTCTGGGTCTCCCATGTGAGTGCAGGGCCCCAAGGACTTGGGCCATCCTCCACTGCTTTCCCAAGCACATTAGCAGGGAGCTGGATTGGAAGAGTAGCAGCTGGGACTCGAACTAGCACCCATATGGGATGCTAGCGCTGCAGGCCTGGGCTTTAACCTGCTACAGCACAGCACCAGTCCCTTCTCTTCCTTCTTACAACTCTCTTTGGAGTTCATTCTTTTATTCCATGATACATATACATTTTATAAGTTCCTTTAATGAGTTCTTTTTGTGGCAAGCACTTGGTTTTTATCTAAATAGCTTTAATCTCAATTTTTTTATTTTAATTATCTTATTTGAAAGACAGAGTTAGAGAGAGAGAGAGAGAGAGAGAGAGAGAGAGAGAGAGGAGAGAGGAGAGAGACAAAGAGAAAGAGATCTTCCATCTGCTGGTTCACTCTTCCAAATGACAACAACCAGGGCTGGGTCAGACCAAAGCCAGGAACTTCATCCAGGTCTCCCACATGGGTGCAGGGGCCCTGCACTTGAATCATCTCCCACGGCCTCCCCAGGCACATTAACAGGGAGCTGGGTTGGAAATGGAGCAGCTGGGATTTGAACAGATGCTCATAAGGGATGCCAGCATTGCAGGTGGCAACTTTACCTGCTGCACCAGAGCAACAGCTCCTATTCTAATTCTTTTTTAAGATCTTATTTATTTGAGAGGTAGAGTTACAGACAGAGGGAGAGACAGAAGGAGAGGTCTTCTTTCCATCGGTTCACTCCCCAAATGGCTGGGAGGATCTGAAGCCAGGAGCCCAGAGCTTCTTCCGGGTCTCCCACATGGGTGCAGGGGCCCAAGCACTTGGCCCATCCTCCAGTGCTTTCCCAGGCCATAGCAGAGAGCTGGATTGGAAGAGGAGCAGCCGGGACTAGAACCAGCACCCATATGGGATACTGGCACCACAGGCAGAGACTTGGCCCACTACGCCACAGCACCAGCCACTCTAATTCTTGACTGATGTCTTGGCTGGGTATTCAAGTCTGTGCTGACAGTTTTCTCTCAGCACTTGGAGGTGATTCTACCAACTGCAGGTTTCATTCTCCCGTTCCTCTGTCATCATAGTAACATTGACATGGGTTTACTGTACCCTGGTCATTAAGAACTCTACATCTATTAAGTCACTTAAACCTAACAACCCTATGAGGTGTTATTATGATCATTCCCATTTCACATATGGGAAAACTGAGGCACCCGCAGTCATCTGTCCCAGGTCACGTAGCTTACAAATGACAAAGTCAGGATCTGAACCCAGATATGAGTGCTCCATAGTCTGTACCCTTAATACTATGCCTTTGGACCTATCTTTCTGGTTGATTTTAGGTTCTTGTCTTTGTCTTTAGTATCCATGACATCTTATTAACCCTACTTGGGATTTGTTCTGCTTCCTAAAACCTGAGCATCCTCCTCCACAGCTCTGGAAGAGCCCCAGCAACCATTCTTTGAACGCTGCCTCTCCTCCATTTCCCCACCTCTCCTACGGGAATGCCAGTCAGACACATGTAAGGCCTCTCACTCCATCACTTATTCAACTGCTTCATGATACCCACCTACGATGACGTTCCATTCTGGGCAGTTTTCTCAGATCTACCTTCCAGTTCATTAATTTTTTTCTTCACTTTCGCCTATTAAAATAATTCACTGATTTTTTTAAGAATTAAGTTTAATTTCTAGAATTCCTATGATTATTATTATTAAAATCTGCCTGATCACTTCATGACCCTTGCCCACACTTGCATCTTTTATATCTCCAGAAGTTTTAATGTTATTGGATGCCAGTAAAAACTGTTTTCACCTATAGTCCAGTATCTGAAGCCCTGCCCATACTAATTGAGTCCACTGGCTCTCACTTTGGGTGGCTTTTTTCTGTATTTTTTAAAGTCTGCATTGAGAGTTCATATCTGATTGGTCTAATCTAAGAGTCCTGGATTCAAGGTCTGTTCTTCCAGGAAAAGCTTGCATTTACTTCTAACAGGAATTCTAGACCACAATCGCTTGCTTTGAGGGACTTTCTCGGTGTGGGATCACCAGACCATGGGAGCACAATCAATTCAAACCCAACCCCACTTGAGACCTCTAGCCAGTGACCACAAGGTCACGAGAGGCTTCCACAGACTTCCCGCTACCCCGTACACACAGAAAAAACATCGAGAGCAAAGGCAGAGAGAGGTAAGTGTCCACTGTGCCTCTCATGGAAGGAAGCACTGAGGCCACTGGACTTTCAAGGGAGTCTCGGACCAAGCACCATGTGTGGCCGAGGCAGGGCCCAGCCTTGCAGCAGGCACAGTCCAGCACCACTCAAAGTCTCCCGGGACAGGGCCCCCTCGGACTGCTAACTTGGCTGCAGCTCCGTCCTCATGATCAGTCCTTGGGATGTCTCTCCAGTTTCTCAGAGTTCAGTTATGCATTCAAAAGAAGGGCTCCTGTATTTTTTTCCACACAAGGATGCAGAACAAAAGGTTTTCAGACATCCTCACCTGCTTGATCACTGGGAGCCAAAGTCCAAAAGAACTTTCTAAGGAGGGAGGATCTCTGCTTAAGTCTTTGAGAGTTCAATAAAGGACTGGTTTCTAGCTTGCAAAAACACAGCTTCCTGTGCCCTGCGTCCAACCTCAGGAACCAGAATCTCCAGGGATGGACCTGGAAATTCAATTTTTTAATTTGTTATTCACTTTCATTTGAAAAGCAGAGAGACAGAGACACAGGGTCCTTCCATTTTCTGGTTCACTCCTCACATGCCCCCCAGATAGCAGGCCAGGCTGAAGCCAAGAACTCAATCCAGGTCTCCAATGTGGTGTCCAGGACCCGATTACTTGAGCCGTCCCCCACTGCCTCCAAGAGTGTGCACTAGCAGGAAGCTGGAATTGGGAGCAGAGCCAGGCACTCCACTATGGGAAGCAGGCATCAGAGGTGGCAGCTTGACCACTGTACCACCCCAATGACCGCCCTCAGGAATTTCTGATTTGAACAAGCTCCCCAGGAGATCTGATGTGTCACCAAGTTTGAGGTTTTTTTTTTGTTTTTTTTTTTTTTGTCTTGTTTTGTTTTTTAATTTTACTTGCTGGGGCTGACACTGTGGTGTAGTGGATGAAGCCACTGTGTGTAGTGTCGCATCCCATATGGGCTCCAGTTCAAGTCCTGGTTGCTCCACTTCTGATCCAGCTTTCTGCTGTGGCCTAGGAAAGCAGTGGAAGATGGCCCAAGTCCTTGGGTCCCCACACCACCGTGGGAGACCTGGAAGAAGCTCCTGGCTTCAGACTGGCTCAGCATCTGCCATTGAGGCCATTTGGGGAGTGAACCAGTGGATGGAAGATTTTTTTTCTTCCTCTCTCTCTCTCTGCCTCTGCCCCTCTGTAACTCTGCCTTTCAAATAAAATCAATATTTTTTAAAAAATTATTTGCTTTCAAAAGCTGGTAAAACAATTCTCATGTATCTTGTACATTTTCTCTCCTTTCACATCCTCTTTATGGTACCCAGAATTTTAACTATGCAGGATCTGTGCCCCCGTTGAAAGAGGAAAATTAAAACTTGGGATTTCAACTGGTGGGTCATCCAGCTGCCACCATGCCAGTTAGAGGAAACCTTCACAGTCAGTGGGGAAAGTCAGGTCAAAACCACATCCTGGTTCCAGGCGGGTGCCTGGATCCTGGCTGCAAATGTTAACCTGGAGACGGTCCCCGCGAGGGCCCTGCCTCCCCAAGCTATGCACCACGGCTCAGTCCTCGCTTGCCTACGGGGCACCACAGGGGCCCAATGAGCACCGGGTCACCAGAGTGAGAGCCCCCATGAAGCTCCTGAGAGCCTGAGGGAGACGCTGAGGATCTGTGCACATGCACAAGTGTTAGCTGTCACAGTGTAAATGGGTCTGTTTCCTAAACACAACACACACCCTGACACCATTATTCTGGGTCCCTGACACACAGAGAAAGCCTATTCTGGTTGTACAAATAAGCAGCAGTGTTCCAGATCTCCCCCAGGGCTGGCACAGACCGCACTACTTGAGCCACCACTGCTGCCTGCCAGGGTGCACACGAGCAGGAAGCTGGACTCGAAGCAGAGCCGGGACTCAAACCCAGGCGCTCCGACATGGGATGCAGGCATCCAAGCACCATCTGTCCGTGCTGTGCCACACGCCTGCCCCTGTCTTTTACTTTCCTTTAAACATGTCTCTCAGAAGATTCTGGCACAATGAGAAATGGTGGTCTGATTTTTAAATTAACTCAAGAGTCTCTTTAACCCCTTGCAGCTCCTTGAGGAACTAAAGCTGATTATTACTTTATTGCATTTTATACATAATGACTCCTGCCCCTGTGTCTTGGGCTTTTTTATGACTGCTAAGCTTACATCACCATGTCCCACAGTCCTCACTACCCATATAACTTCTGATGGATTATTAAAGGCTTCCAAGCTAGATCTCAGACTAAATCCTTCAGCACCCTGTAAAAGCTTCTGCCACTGCACACGAACCCTCACACTTCTTCACACAACTTAATTTACGCTGCAGCCCCAGCTGCAGCTGGAAGTTCTCAGAGACCAGGCTCTGAGATTACTTCTGAAGGAAAACAACCCACTACACCGCCCAAAAATAACCGAGCAATGCCTCCTGGAGGAGGAGGAGTGCTCACATCCCACACCTGAAGAGCACATACGGAATGGCCAGTGATCGAGTTCAGAGACGACACACAACAGACCATGCAGATACACAAGTATGCTTCAAACTCACGAGAAGATGAAGTTTAACTTAAAAATTAAAACATAAGCCCGTTTTGGTACAATTTTTTTAAATGTCCACATAGTTTTTCATAATATCAAATGCTTTGCATGATAATAGCATGATGGCTTTTGAGAACACATCATTTTAGGACAGGGTTTCTTGAGCTTGGTCCTAGGACTGACACTCTGGGCAGGGTCATTTCATGTTGAGGGACATTTACAATGTTTACAAGAACCCTGGCCAGCAGCACCCCTCTCCTGGTTGTGACAGCAGAACCATCTCCACATCTCCATACATGGCCAAATATCCCCCGGGGACAAACCCGCTGCCTCCAACTCCAGTCGAAAATCACCATTCTAGGAGAAAACTGCAGCATCTAACACGTTTGCCAGAGGCCACAACACTGCTTCTTTTCCTAAAAACACAAAGAACCTTTGCTTTGGGCTGAGTTTGAGACAGGATGCATACACATGATATTTTCAAAAGGGTCAAGCAAAAAAAAAGGACAAGAAGAAGAAACTCCAATGAAGGGATGATATATGAAGCCCAGAGCCAGTGCTCCTCAAAACTGCGACTGTTAGAGTCTGCGGGAGCAGAAGGAGACCAGACAGCAGCCTGGAACCCAAAGAGGACACTGGGTCAAAACTAAGGAACTCTGAGTATGGGTAAACTATGGGTAATGTATCAGTATTGGTTCATTAGCTATGATAATTGTACCACAGTTGGGGCTGGCACTGTGGCACAGTAGGTTAAAGCCCTGAACTGAAGCGCCGGCATCCCATATGGGCGCTGGTTCTAGTCCCAGCTGCTCTTCTTCCAATCCAGCTCTCTGCTATAGCTTGGGAAAGCAGAAGATGGTTCAAGTCTTTGGGCCCCTGCACCCACGTGGGAGACCCGAAGAAGCTCCTGGCTCCTGGCTTCGGATCAGTGCAGCTCCAGCCAATGCAGCCATCTGGGGAGTGAACCAGCAGATGGAAGACCTCTCTCTATGTCTCTACCTCTCTATATAACTTTGTATTTCAAATAAATAAAATAAATCTTTAAAAAGAAACTGTACCACAGTCCTGTGAGAGACAGTGGGGAAGGGCAGGCATTTGGTGCAGTGGTTAAGATGCCGCTTGGGATACCAACATCCCAAATGCCAGTGCCTGTGTTCAAGTCCCGGCTCCACTGCTGATTCCAGCTTCCTGCTAATGCAGATCCTAGGAGGTAGCAAGTGATGGCTCAAGTATTTGGTTCTCTGTGACTCATGGGATGGGAGATGACGGTTGAGTTCCTGGCTCCCAGCTTTGGCAGGATGCAGCCCCAGCTATTCTGGCCATTTTGGAAGTGAGCCAGTGGATGGAACATCTCTCTCTTTCTGATAAACAAATAAATGCTTGTTTAAAGCAATAAGAAAAATATGTATAGGGTTTATTAAAAATAGGCAGTTTTTCTATAAATAAAAACTGAGAGACATGGGTAGGGGCTGAACGGTATGGATTAAGTTACCAATTATGATGCCTGCATCCCACATCTGAGCCCTGGTTCAAGTCCTAGCTGCTTTGCTTCCAATCTAACTTCCTGCTAATGTACCTGGGAAGGTAGCAGACTTCATAGGGTCATAGTCCCTGGGCCCCTGTCACCCATGTGGGAGACCTGACAAGTCTGAACCCTGGCTACTCCATTTCTGATCCAGCTTCCAGCCAATGTACCTGGGAAGACAGTGGAAGATGGCCCATGTGCTTTGGTCCCTGCTACCCATGTGGGAGACCCAGACAGAGTTCCTAGTTCTTGGCTTCATGCCTGGCCCAGCCCTGGCTGTTGTGACCATTTGGGGAGTGAACCGGCAGAGGATGAAGATTCATTCTCTCTCTCCCTCTCCCTCTCCCCCTCCCTCCTTCCCTCCCCCCCTCCCTCCTCTCTCTCTCTCTGATACTCTGCCTTTCAAAGACAGAAGTGGTAAATCTTTAAAAAATATATATTTTCTAACTAAAGGCAAATAAAGAAGGATGGGAAAGGAAAGAAACAACAAAGAATAAAACATCTCTTCCCTGAGGACAGCGCGGTGTTCACACAGAACTTATTCCATGAATAAATGTTTACAGCAGCTTCATCTGACATAGCAAAAGACTAGGAGCAACCCACATGTCCCCTGATGAGTGACGCCAGGGTAAGGCCCCCACTGTGGTTAAACAGGTGCATACAAACTCCGTTTTAATAAGAAAAGCACTAATGATACAATCATGCAACAATGTGGCTAAAACTCGAAGCAACTGTGCCCAGTGGAAAAAAGTCAATCCCAAATGATACTATGATACATAGTATCATGCCTGCATCTAGACTTTGAAATGACAGAATTTTAGAAGTGGACAGCAGGTAACGCTTCAGGGACAGGGGAAAGGGGGAGCATGGGGAAGGCGGTGGGTATGGTTACAAAGACAAGATGAGGGATCCTTCTGATGAGCTGTTTTACACCTTAACAAGGTGGCTACACAAACCTGGATGGGATAAAGCTGTGTGAAACTCCTCCTCCCACAACACAGAGAGAGAGAGAGGGAGGGAGGGAGGGAGGAGTATCAGTAAAACCAGGGGCCTCTAACAGAATTACACCAATGCACACTGGCTGTGACACTATACAATTGTTTTGCAAAATGTTACCACTGGGGAAAGCTGAGCAAAGGGTCAGCCAGATCTCCCTTTATTAATTCCTACTGTTGCATGTACATAAACAATTCTCTCCGCTAAAATTTCAACTGAAAACCACCTTGCTGACCAAAAAGCTGGGCTAGACCAATCTTGTCTATTTCTTTCATCTCTAAGACCTGCAATTCCTAACGTCTCCAAAGCCAGGCTTCTCTCCACACAACAGCTTTAAATCCCAAAGCAAAATTAAATTCTTGGCATAGCGAAACTCTGAAAATAAACCATTGTCTTATAGAATTCTGCACCGGTAGCCACTCTGAATCTCTTCTGAAAATTATTCCGAGTGGGTTTTATTTCATTAAACTGACCTCTGGCCAAAAGAGGGAAAATGTGACCCTACTACATGTCATATCATCAAATATGTTCTCCTCATCTTACTGCCACCTCCACAAGCCGCCCCCCCCCCGAAAAAAAGAGGGCCAATATTAAAATGACGATTCTGCATTCTGCAATCTTTCAAGAACGCAGCAGCGATTACTATCCGCCCCTGGCAACATAGATTCCCAAAAGGTCAGCGGCTACTGGGGGCATCAGAGCAGGAAACCAGAGGTGCGCTGAGACACTAGGTCAAGGTGTGACCTTGGCCGGGCCCCTTCAACTCGCGTCTCAGTTTTGCCATCCACTGAATGGGAATGCAGCACCACCCTTGGAGGCTACGGAAGAATTCACCGGGAAATCTCGGCGCCCCGCACTACGATTTCAAGTTCCTCTTTCTGCCGCGCCCGCTTCCCTGAGCAACACCTGAGCCAGACCCACTTCACGTTCACCTGGCCAGAAAGCACTGGCTCTGCGCTCGGGAGGCGAGGCGAGGCCAGGCCCCCCAGGCCAGCCCAGGCCGGCCCAGTCCGGCCCAATCCACCCCCAAAAATTAACACGTGCGCCTCCACTTGCCGCCAGGCGCCCAGCCCAGCAGGCCCCTGCAGGGGCACGGGGCGCCCGCTGCCCCCTCCCCCGGCCGTCCTGTTATCACCCTTGGTTTTATAAAACACCTGGCAGTGTGGGGGCGACCGTCTTCGGAGCCTGCCTGTGCACCCCCGGGGAAGCCCAACGCGCTTTCCGATGCAAATTTCTGGCTGAAGACCCCTGGAACGCATGCAGCCGCTTCCCCCCGAGAGGAGAAACGCAAGAGTTGGGAAGTTTCAGGAGTCGCCCGGCCAAGGAGGGGCCGCCCGGGGCCGGGCTCGGGGCCCAGAGGTCGGGAGCGGGCCGGGGGCGCGGCCGGCCGCGCCGGGGAGATGTCGAGGAGAGGCGCGGCCGCACTCACCCTCCGTGCTCCGCTTCGCCTCCCGGTAGCGCTCCCACAGGTAGCTCTTCATGTCCGAGGCGGCCCCGGGGGCAGTGCACAGGGGCCGGGTGGTGCCCGCACGCGGCCGCCCGCGCGCCGCAGCCCCGCAGCCACCCCGCAAGGCCGCTGCTGCCGCCCTCGCCCCAGCCCCGCGGGCCGCCGCCGCCGCCGCCGTGGCCATGCCTTCCGCTGCAGCGCTGCGAGTGGCGCCGCGGGGCCAGCGCGCCCGCAGCTCAGCCCCGCCGGCGGGCGGCTCCCTGCGTCGGAGCACGTGGCAGGGAGGCCCCGCCCTCCGGCCGCTGCGGGGCGGGACCTGGGCAGAGCGCGGGTGTGAGCGGACCGTGAGGGGGCGGGGCCGGGGCGGGATGGGCGGGGTCTGGGGCGGGGCCTGGGCAGAGAGACGGTGAGACTGAACCGTGATGGGGCGGGGCCTCGGGGCGGGGTCACGGCGGGGGCGGGGTCTGGGGCGCGGCCTGGGCTTGGGTCGGGAAGGTGGGGCCCGGGGCCCGAACTGCAGCGGTTGGCTCCTGCCCCTGGGAGGGCCCGGGCGCGCAGGCCGCGCGAATGGGATGACCGCGACACGCGAGCCTGGCGCCTGCGGAGCCCCGCGGTACCTTCCTTCCGCCTTGTGTGGCCGTCTGTCTTCCAACTCTGGCTGCAGGGCCGTGTCCTTCCCCTCCTAGCTCTGGCTGCCGAAGGTGACCTCTCTGCGTTAACAGCCTTTGCGGGCTAGACTGGGACGTCCCCAGAGCCGGGATCCATCCAGGCCCGCTACCCGATCCTCCTCCCACGTGAAGGGGGTGGCCGGACCCTGGCCCCCATGCGTGCGATGATGCCAAGCTCTTAAGGCCCGGATACATTTGATGGGCACCGTCTCTGCACGGCCTGGAGGGCCACAGTCCCCCGCAGATCAGCGCCTAGGGAGGGAGGTCCACCCTCGGGACACGCTCACCCGCTAAGGCTGCACGTGTTCTCTGTCCCACGGTTCCACAAAGGTCACAGAAACAGCAGTGTCCCCAGCAGGAGGTATTTCTGCGTGGGCTGTCAGACTTGGCAGCCTCCCCGACCAGCCCGGCTGAGTGCCCCCTCCCCCGACCTCAGGAACTTAAAGCAGGGTGCTGGGCGGCCGGGGGGGGGGGGGCCATCCTGCCCCGTGGACCCAGCCGGCCCGTGCAAGGCGCCCCAGGCACTGATTCGTGTATGCCCACGTCGCAGGCTGCAGGAGTCACAGCAGCCTCGGGGCAGCCGGTGACAGCCCCTGACCACCGTTTGCGGGAGCTCGCCACATGCTAAGTCTTGCTGTACTCATTTCTCCCATTTAACAGGTAAGCAGATTGAGGCGAAAGGAGGTTAAATACACTTTCCTGAACGACAAAGCTGAGCCCATGCTCGCGTTTGGCTTCCTAACATGATCTGTAGGGTTTAGTTGGGTGACAGGGGAGTTGGTAGCCCATAAGCAAGCCTCAACAGGCAATGGTTAATGTTTTAGAAATCAACAATAAAATGGGAAACAATAAAAATGTGAAAAACAGATATGATATCAAATCCATGAGCTCTGGCACTTTAAACGTTATGGTTTTACTTTATTTCAATTTATATCTTATTTGTTTCATACAATGGTCTGGTGACAGCAATGTGTAGATTTTGTTTTTGCTGAAAATTAACTCAAATTCAAATTAAATGACATGCAAATCACATCGTTAAAACAAACTTTTTTCTTTTTTTTTTTTTTTTTTTTGACAGGCAGGGTGGATAGTGAGAGAGAGAGAGAGAAAGGTCTTCCTTTTGCTGTTGGTTCACCCTCCAATGGCCACTGCGGCCGGCACATCTCGCTGATCCGAAGCCAGGAGCCAGGTGCTTCTCCTGGTCTCCCATGCAGGTGCAGGGCCCAAGCACTTGGGCCATCCTCCACTGCCTTCCCTGGCCATAGCAGAGAGCTGGCCTGGAAGAGGGGCAACCGGGATAGAATCCGGCGCCCCAACCGGGACTAGAACCCGGTGTGCCGGTGCCGCAAGGCGGAGGATTAGCCTGTTAAGCCACGGCGCCAGCCAATACATTAAACTTTTTTTAAGATATAGATACTACCAGATCAACATTGTTCTACCTACCTCAGAAATGTGAATCACTGGGTCAGCATTGTGGCCCAGCTGGTTAAGCAGCCTGCAACAACAGCATCCCATATGGCCCATGGTTCAAGTCCCAGCTGCTCCACTTCCCATCCAGCTCCCTGCTAATGACCTGGGAAAGCAGCAGAAGATGGCCCAAGTGCTTGGGTTCCTGCCACCCATACAGGAGACCTGATGAAGCTCCTGCTCTTGGCTTCAGCCCGGCCCAGCACTGGCTATTGTGGTCATCTGGGGAGTGAACGAGTGGATGGAAGACCTCTCTCTCTCTCTCTCTCTCTTTCTCCCAATTTCACCTTTCCAGTAAATAAATAAAGCTTTTTTTTAAATGTGACTCACTTAAAAATTGTTCTTTTAGCTAAAATAAGTTACAGTATTTGTATTTTTCAAAGATTTTTTTGAAAGGCAGAGTTTACAGAGAGAGACTGAGTTACCATATTTTAAGGGGCTAAAAACAATGAACTCCTCAAATCTAGAGTATGATCACTTCTAAATATTTTGGGAGAAAATATCCAATCAAATAATTCCAAATAAAGACAGATGGAAAAAAAAAACCTATAGGCTCAAAAGAGTTCACAATAATTTTTATTCCTTTTTAATACCACTTGAGGTCTTCAACGATCTTGTTTCCATTTGAGATCTTTGTAGCAAAAAACACTTCTGAGGGTTGAAACTATAATTTGGGCTATGGAAAAGCCACTTTTCTGATATGAGCTCACATCCAGGTTCCCAGGGGTTATCTGTGCTAGGAGGCCCCAGCAGGGGGTGCTGGTAGATGGTGGTGAGTTGGCAGTCCCTGCTCTCCCTTTTGGCTGACAAACTCCTTGGACTCGAAAGCTCTACTAAACCACTCATTTTCCCTGAAGATAGAATCGTGGAGGGACGCTTGTCCTTCTGCCCTGAGGCTTTCTTCCCAGGGCCATTCCAAGTGTCCACAGGACTTTGTGTCCTTCGCTGGATCTTTTCATTAGCAGAAAGGCAAATCAGGGGTCTCGAGATCTGTTTCCCCTTTCTAGAAGCACAGTTGGATTTACCTGAAACTGCGGGAGGTGCCGAGGCCCAGCTGCTGGCCTTCTGTAACTTCCGAGCGTTCGCGCACAAGGCAGAGCTCACGGAGTCAGAACTCTGCGCGCTGCAGTAGTCTAACTTAAGCAAGTGCTCCCACAGTGAGGAGTCACTCCAGGGACCCTCCAGACTCCAGTGGCTCACACCCTGAGGCCAACACCTCCTGCCCTTGGCCAGCTGAATTTCCTGCAGAAGGCTGCAAAAGACAAAACATTGTCCAGCGGTCATGTGTCTCACACGAGTAGCCAGAAACGCCTTTCTTTTTGAGGCATGAATTAGACTCACCACTGGATTCCATGGACTGATGGATGAGAAGACCCCAGGCTGGTTGCCCTTAAATTAAATGATCCGTGCAAATAACCTGCTACCTCCATCATGACGTGATAAGAAGAGTCAAACATCAGTAACTGACCTGCTGGGTATTTGAAAATAAGAATATTAGAATCTGTAACCATTACTCCTAGAGTCACATGTCTGAGAGAAGATATGGTGGTCAATTGGCCTAGCTGATAAGACACCCATGTGCCACATGGAAGTGCTTGGGTTCAATTCCCAACTCCTGCTCCTGAATTCAGATTTCTACTAAAGTATGTCCTGGGAGGCAGCAATGATGGCCCAGGTGATGGAGTTCCTGCCTAACCCACATGGGAAACCTTGATTGAGTTTTCAGCTCCCAGCTTCAGCCCTGAGCCAATGCAGACATGTGAAGAGAGAACCAGAAAATGGGATCTCTCTCTCTGCTCACTCTCCCTCTTTTTCTCCCCCTTTCACACATACATATAAATTTAAAAAGAGAAAGATAAAAACATTTTCAAAATATAGCATTGAACATTACCTATCTGCTAAAAATACTGAACCTGAATCTAATCCCAAAGAAACAATTGAAGGATAAAAGAACAAACTGAATGACACTTGGGGCACAATGTGGCTTAAACATTTCAGAAAATATCAACATCGTGAAAGACAAGGCTACCAAAATATTTCACACTAAAAGAGACAGCAACCAAATGCAATGCAAGATCCTCAATATGATTCTGTATCAAAAAGGAAATAGCTATAAAGAACATTACTCAGATACTTAGGGAATGTTTATGTCTGGGACTTGCTTGTACTGAGAAGATACAAGCTGAAGTGTGTAGAGATGCATAAAAGTATCATGTTTGCAGCTCACCATCAAATGGTTCAGAAAAAACACATACCTATGTGTGTGTGTGTAAAGGGAACAGAGAATGTAGATGTGGCAAAATGTAAACAGTTGGTGAGTGTGAGTAGTTACATAGCTCTTAACTACACTATTCTTGAAATTTCTCTGTAGGTTTAAAATTTTGCAAAATAAAAAGTTAAGAAAAAAATGTTGCCAGGTGCCATTGTCAATGCTATAATTCTCTACAAAGTGCTAGTTTAAAAAATTTTACAACCTAATTTGCAAATGATTCTCACTTATCCATTTAACCCATTGACAAGACTTTTTAAGGAGCTGAATTTATACAACTGATTATAAACTTAGTATAAGGATTGTGCATGTCAGGGTGTTGATCTGGAAATGTGAGGAGAATGCTAGAGTTGTAAGCCTTAAAACACTGAGTGGTGACACAGCCTCTGTTCCAGATTGCCTGCAGCTTTTTCTGGAAATCTGATAAATTTCTGAAATCAACGGCTGAGTTTCAGCTGTTGTCTCCTCTTAGCCATCAATCAGTGGAATTTTTCTTCTCTGGGAATTAGTTTCATGCCTCCCTCTCATGTCCTCAGTTGCCCCAATCTAACTCAGCAGAATACACTTCTGAATTACCCTATTGATGATGATCACCAAGTTGCCTTGGCCTTAACCGACCTGAAATGAAAAAGTGCAGACCCCCACCTTTGGGAACAAGAACTGTTCTCTCTTAACCAGGACTTTGAGTACCAACAAAATCGAAGGTTCCCTGTGACCTCTGTGTTACTAGGCACACGGATAGCCTCTCAATCTGATAGTTAGACCTCCTTTCTTGGCCTCTGAGATTCTGTGGACTCTCAGCCTACCTCTAACCTCTCCTCGTCTTTCTGCAGCACCCCCCCTCCCACTGTCCTTAAATCCTGGCAAAACTCCAGGTTCCATCTCCTGACATTTTCTTATTTTCTTCTTGGCTCTTTTAATCGTTCTACTGGATTCAGCCACCAAATGCATGCTAAAGACTCCCAAATGGTCTATTCAGGTTATGTATCAGAATTCCACCGCCTACTGAATGTCTCCACTCAGATAGGAAATGCAAACTCAGCATGCCCAAAATTAGCTCATCAAGGCTCCCATCGATCCCCAAACCCCCAGTGCACTCCCTGCGTTGGAATGGCAACAGCGTCACACACCCAGTTGTTCTGGCCTACAGTATAGCTGTAAGCTGAGAAATGCCTTCTACTGTTCCCCTCCTTTCACCTCCAAAATCCAATTGAGGAGTGAGCCCTGTTCAATCCACCTACTAAATCTCAAATCCAACCCTTTAATCTTCATTTCTAGCATCTCATTTCAGGTTACAAGGAAACCCTCAAATCTCCCCTCAACCAATCACACCCTCTGCTTGGCCACAAGACTATTGTGTCTAAGACACAAATTGATGCTGCTGTGTGGCACAGCAGATTAAGCTGCCACTTAGAATGCCAGTACGACATACCTGACTGCCAGTTCAAGTCCCAGCCACTCCACTTCTACACAGTTCCCTGCTAATGCACCTGGGAAGGCAGCAGAAGATGGCTCATGTAACTGGGTCCCTACACCCACATGGACGACCCAGATAGAATTCCAGTCTCCCGGAATTTGGCCTGGCTGAGCCCCAACCATTGTGGCCACCTGGGAAGTAAACAAGCAGATAGAACATCTCTCTCTCTCTCTCTTTATCTCTGTCATAATGTCTTTCAAATAAATAAATAAATAATATTTTTAAAAAATAAATAATAGGACATAGTGGTAGGCATTGTGGCATGGCGGGTAAAGCTGCCACTTTCAATGCCAGCATCCCATATGGGTGCCAGTTTGTGTCCTGGCTGCTCTACTTCCAATCCAGCTCCCTACTAATGGCCTGGGAGAGGTGGCAGAGAATGGCCCCAAGTGCTTGGGCCACTGCAACTCTCATGGGAGACCTGGAGGAAACTCCTGGCTTCTGACTCTGTCATCTGGAGATCAAACCAGTAAATGGAAGATCTGTCTTTTCCCCTCTCTTTGTAACTCTTTCAAATAAATAAATCTTTAACAAAAATAAGACACAAATCTATACATGCTGCTCAATGCTGAAAATCTTCCAGCAACATCTCTGCCAACCCCTTTAGCCCAGTAAACAAGATTTCCCATGCCCCAAACTCTGCTGGTTCCTCCAACATCATTCCCCAGCCCTTTCACTCCTGAGTTTCACACCACCCTGTTCCCCTCTGCTTGCCTTTGTTCATGCTGATCCTTCTTACCTACAACACTTTCCCTGACCCTCTTTCCTAGGCACAGGCCAGGACTCACAGCCCAAGTCACTTTCTCTACAAAGTCTCCCTTCTTGTTTCCCTGTGACCCCTGGAACATGGCACAGTCATATCACACTGACTCGTGGTATCTGTGTGTGCCTGTCTCCCCAACAAGGCCACAAAATCCTAGAGTCCACAGACGGTGGGAAAGACTTGGAGTTGGGGGTCAGAGAACTAGAATCTAAGGCTGAAATCAACTACTTACTAGCTCTGAGGTTGCCTTGGGAATGTCACTTGGTCTTTATGAAGCTCAATGATCATTTTATCTGATTCACAGGATTCTCTGATCAGAAGTGCTGGGTAGGAGCTGGCATGGGGGTATAATGGATTAGGCCACTGCCTGTGATGCCGATTTCACCAGCATCCCACTTAGGTGCTGGTTCAAGTCCTGGCTGTTTCACTTCCATCCAACTCCCTGCTAGTGCACCTAGGAAAGCAACAGAAAATGGCCCAAGTGCTTAGGTCCCTGGCTTTGGCCTGGTCCTGTCCCAGCCACTGTGGTCCTCTGGGGAGTAAACCAGCAAATGGAAGATTTCTCTTTTTCTGTGTACCTCTGACTTTCAAATAAAAAAGTGTCATATGAGATGCCTGCTATTTCCTAAGCATTAAGATTAGTTCACTGGACAAGTGTTTGGCACAGTAGGTACAATGCTGCTTGGGATACCCACGTCCCATACCAGGGAGCCTAGGTTGGAGTCCCAGGTGCACTCCCAATTCCAGCTTTCTGTCATGAAAACCCTGGGAGGCAACAAGTGGTAGCTCAAGAAGCTGGGTACCTCCACCAATGTGGGAGAGCCTGATTTAGGCTCCTGGCTTCAGTGTGGCCCAGCACTGGCTGTTGGATGCATGTGAGGTTGAACCAGCAGATGGGAGATCTCTCTCGATCTCTCTCTCTCTCTCTCTCTGTGTGTGTGTGTGTGTGTGTGTTCTGTTTCTCTCTCCTCCGTCACTGTCTTTTCCTCTTTTCTGTCTCTTTCTCCTATTTCTATCTCTTAAATTTTAAAACCCTGTCCTTACATTATTTTAGAAAAAAAGCTCAGTGATCTCTTAAAGTCCCTTCCAGGGTCAAAAGTTTTCTAGGCTCATGATAGCTACCATTTTCTTGCAACCAATACTGTTTATAAATTTGTAACTCATTGAAAATGATTAAACCTGGGACCAGTATTGTGGCCATAATGGGTTACACAGCTGCCTGTAGTAGCAGCATCCATATGGGTGCCAGTTCAAGTTCCAGCTGCTCCACTTCCAATCCAGATCCCTGCTACCATTCCTGGGGAAAGCAGTGGAAGCTGGCCCAAGTCCTTGGGCCCCTGCACCCATGTGGGAGATCTGGATGAACCCTCTGTCTCCTGGCTCCTGGCTCCTGGCTCCGGCCTGGCCCAGCCTAGCTCAGCCCTGGCCAAGGCCATTTGGAGTCAACCAGTGAATGAAAGACCTCTCTCTCTCTCTCTCTCTCTCTCTCTGCCTTTCAAATAAATAAATCTTTTTTTTTTAAATGACTAAACCTAACAATGAGTAAAACAGAAGCTGTGTGAACACACACACACATCTTGCTGCTTAACCAGGGCCCTCCATTTTTTCTGTAGAGCACTCTGATGCTCAGGACACACAAATGCCTGCAGCTAGCAGCCTCCTCTCTACTCTGCAGCCATCTTTCTGTTCCCAGTGACTGGGTTCTGGCATGACTCAAAGTCAATTTTGTTTACTAGTCTAATCAGATAACTTAATCAATTAATACACATTAATGAGAATGAGTGTGAAATGAAAGGGAATTGCTTGCTGTGGACACCAGGCTAAACCCCTGGGGAAGACTCACAGCCTTGAGCTGCCGAAAGGAATTAATTCTTTTAACTTTTGAGTAAGCAAGACGGTGCTACAGGACCAGGAAGAGAAATGAGGCAGCAGTCTGGAAGGATCCAGCGCACAGACTGCGTCACAGTTGTTATCACCCTACAGAAACCCAAACCAGAACTGTGGGCAACGCATCCAGAGAAAGATGACATCCAATTCCAGTCAGAGGGTCCACTGTAACAAAGAAAGAAACCTTGGTTCCACATCTAAAGACGTGGAGAAAGAACACACACTTGTGTTAAAGTTAAAACTCAAGCCTAAGGTCGGTCTGTATCTCCTGCCTGACTTTTGGATTACTGGGCCAGTTGTTACAAAGAACAGGGTTCTAGCTGAGCATTTTTAAATTAAACACAGAGAAGGCACTGACTCACTCTGCTCAGTCACCCACCAGAGCCTTTGTCGAATTTCTTCCTTCTAAATTTGACTGAGATGTTGGCATTTATTTTCTAAAAGAAATCCGGGGAGAGGGAAGTAACACAATGTTCATCTACCATCCTTCATCCAAAATAAACAGCTGAGAACAGAGCACTCCACCTGCCAGGCTGGAACACAGAAAGGCCCAATTCTCTTTTCTCCCCACTCGAATGGTTTCTCAATAAATGAATTCACAGTGCTTATCAAAGAGGCAGATCTGTAGGACTGCTTGGAGTCAGAGGCAGCTTAGAACATAAATCTCAAAAACCCTCATTTCAGAATCAGGAGTCCTACTAACATCTCCAGGCTTAATAGTTTTATTAGGTTTAGGTGTGTATTTGAAATTGGATCAAAGTTGAGAGGAGATGAGTTATTAGGAAAGAAAAAAGACATTTATGAATAAATGCCTCATGAAAGGCGGGGGCAAGGAAGGAGGGGGAAGTGGGAGAGAAGGAGGAACAGAAATGATATTTAAGACTTACTGAAAACAACATGTGTGCACAGTTGCACACATGCTGACACACACACTCCTAGAAATCAGATATTTTACGCTGGGGCCGGTACTGTGGCATAGTGGGCTAAGCCTCCACCTGTGGTTCCAGCATCACTACAGGCACTGGTTAACATCCCGGCTGCAACCACTTCTGATCCAGCTCTCTGCTAATGGCCTGGGAAAGCAGTGGAAGATGGCCCAAGTCCTCGGGTCCCCGCACCCACATAGGAGGCCCCGAAGACGCTCCTGGCTCCTGGCTTCGAAACGGCCCAGCTCTGGCCATTGCTGCCATTTGGGGAGTGAACCAGCAGATGGAAGACCTCTCTCTCTGTCTTTCCCTCTGTCTATAACTCTGCCTCTCAAATAAATAAATAAATCTTTAAAAAAAAAGATTTGTTACCCTCTCACAAACACAGTATTTTAATATATGCTTACTATAATCTCATGCATGAAAATGTTGTATTTATAACTTAAGTCTTAATTATCAAAACTGGCTGGAAGCCTCTATTTTCATACTCCTGGAAGACTGTGCTGTAGTCTACATGTGCATCACAGGTAGTAATAACAGACTAAGGAAGGTACCGAAATATTCAAGTGAGCAATTATTTTTGTTAACTTACAATCCAAAATGAAATCTGAAAAGCCAACTAAAAATGATTCTTTTCAGCAGGGTAGAGTACACTTTGGGTTATTTCTTTCAATACTATTAGCCTGGAGCACAGCCTTGCTTCTGTCCAGAGAACACAAAGCAAACTGTGTCAATACCCAGACAGAACCTGTTTAGCCACTTCCTCAGCCTCCCTGCACAAGCAGAGCACTTACATACTGCTAGCACTGTTTCTGATGCAGCAACAATACAAAGAATAAATGATGTGGCCCTGCTCCTCAGAGCTCAGGGTGTTTGAGAGCTCAAAATATGCAGAGGCGGCAAAAAGAAAATGAGTGTTAAGAGAGATCCTTTGTTAAAAAAAAATAAGAGGATCCTTTGTGACTCTGGATTCATAGTATTATTTCCAACTATTAGATTAGAAATCCCTTGTCAAGACTGTGCTAGAGATAACTCTAGATTCCTGACACTTACCTGCTGTGCAAAAACCCTGCACTGGCTTTGGGCTGCCGTTATGTAAACATCTCAAATCCTTGTCCTGCTCTGGGTGCCCTGTGCCTGGCCCCAACACCTCTCTCACACACCAGCCACATGGGCCTTCTTTTTTGTTTTTGTTTTTGTTTTTCTTTTCTTTTAAGAAACATATGGTGAGAACTCCCATCCACTGGATCACTCCCCCTGCCCTCAGTGGCAAGAACTGGGCCAGCCAGGCCAAAGGCTGGAGCCCAGGAAACAATGCCGGTCTCCCACGTGAGTGGCAGGAACCTAATTACTTTGTGCCATCACTACTGCTCTCAGGGTGTGCACTGGCAGGAGGCTAAGATCAGGAACCAGAGCTGGGAATCTAATTCAGGCACTTTGATATGGGATGCTGGCATCCAAATGGTAGCTTAACCCACTAAACTACAACATAAGCCCCAAAAACTTGTTTAAGAAGTTGCAAAAACACTGTGGTTGTGATGGACCCCAAGTTTGGGATTCCAATGCGCTCGGGTGGTCGCCCAAAGACCCAAACTCCAGACTGGTAGATGCAAAAGCAAGAGGATTTTTATTAGGCGTTTGCGCAGACAGGCTCCCTGTCACCAGAGGCGAGGAGAAGCCCCGAGCAGCAGGTACAAGCCTCTTTTAAAGGCAAAAACCACAGGATTAACATATTTCGCGGGGTTTGGCTTGATTGGCTAGTTTAAAGGTTACCATGGGTACTCATTGGGTCCTTTTAGATGGGGAGTGGCTGCCCCCAGCGGGGGTAAGAGGGCTATTTTCTCGAAATACCCGAGGAATGTTCTGCCCGTTAATCTCGGTGGAACATCTGGGAAGGGCGTCTGTGAAACCTGCCTGAAAGCAGACCCTGTTTCTTGTTCTCAGGCCCAGTTTCTTGTTTTTAGTTTGGCAACATTTACCCCCAAGCGTTAGCAAGCAAAGCTGATGTGTACAGAAGCAAGAGATCTGCAATTAGCTCTTAGCCACACTCGCCATAAAGCACACCAAGCACCAGAGTAAGGGTCCCTCGGGTTTTTCAGTTGATACCACTACAGACACTTTCTTACCTGAAAGTAAGTGAATATATCAGACTTCCACTAGAGACCGTCCACCCCTGTTATATACCAGTGCTGCATGAAGCAACTAGATCAGACAGACCAGCTCCTTGCCACACATTTCTTGCACACTTGCACTTGCACTTTGTAAGCAAAATGTTTCACTCACTCAACCCAGAAACCTTTACTGAAACGTGTGCACACAAGCACACACGCTCACACACACTCCGAAATCTGCACACTAGAAATATTCTTCCCCGGCTGATATCAGGTATCTTAAGCTGTTTTCCTCCTCAGCAGGTGGGCAGGCTGAAAACAATCATGTTTTACGGTAAAACAGATGTACAAGCACACATGCTGGGAAAAATGTTTGGTTTCCATCAGGGTTTCTCAATCTCAGTGCTACTGATATTTCGGCTTGGATAATTTTGCGCTGGGGTTGGGGAGGAGAGGTGTTGCTGTCCTGGGCATTGTATGATGTTTAACGGCCATCAGGCAGGCTCCGCCCACTCAGTGACAGCTGCACTCTCCCCTTTACCCCCATAACACTCAGTCATTAAAAATCAAAAATTTCTCCAGTCTTTTGTTAGGAAGCAGAACCACCAGCAGTTGAAAGCCACTTCTTTAGGCTGAAGTACAGATTGTGCCCTGGGACACTGAGCCATCAGGACCCCTGAAGTGCTCCACAATTTTCCGGTTGTGGCATTTAGAAAATGGGATTTCTCAAATGGATAAACAAAACGAGACGCTTGCCCAAGGGCTCCATCCCTGCCCAAGGGCAGGACGGGTCTCTGTTTGGCAAACCAGGCACCCACTCTTATTCAAGACACAAAGGTTGAGAAGCGCTGCCCCATGGGACTCACATCTTGACTTCCCCATCCTGCCTAACCCCCTCCAGCTCTATGTGGCCTGTCTTTCTGGCCTGCTATCCCAGCTTCCCAGTCAACTCTCCATTCTCAACTTCTAGGTTTGGCAGCAACACTCCTGGCCAATGACAGAACCTACTAGAATGGTGACTACATATAGAACAGGTTCATGGGCCGGCGCCGCGGCTCAGTAGGCTAATCCTCCACCTTGCGGCGCCGGCACACCAGGTTCTAGTCCCGGTCGGGGCACCGATCCTGTCCCGGTTGCCCCTCTTCCAGTCCAGCTCTCTGCTGTGGCCAGGGAGTGCAGTGGAGGATGGCCCAAGTCCTTGGGCCCTGCACCCCATGGGAGACCAGGAGAAGCACCTGGCTCCTGCCATCGGATCAGCACGGTGCGCCGGCCGCAGCGCGCCTACCGCGGCAGCCATTGGAGGGTGAACCAACGGCAAAAAGGAAGACCTTTCTCTCTGTCTCCCTCTACTGTCCACTCTGCCTGTCAAAAAAAAAAAGAACAGGCTCATGGACCAGGGGCCAAATAAGTACTGAGGCAGTAAAGGATACGGTCTGGGTACTCTGGTCCACAGCGACAGCAACGTGTGGAGAGGAGACCTCTGAGGATCCTCCACAGCGACCCTAGGAGACTGCCCTTAAAGGGAAATAAAAGTCCACAGACTGAGCCAGTGCCAGAAGAAACTCAGGATTCACCGTAACCTGCGGCGAATTATATCAAAGTTTTGATAAAAAAAGAATAGGAACAACACCCATGAATGGGAGAAAACAAAAGCAATAAGCAGCAAGAAGGATGAATGGGCACTACCCTGTTCCCCCAGTGAGAGTGAAGCCTTCAATTTTTATTAATTTCTACTTTTAGCCTCTAGGGTTATTTATTCATTTGAGAGGCAGAGTGAGACAGCAAGAGCAGAGAGAGCTCCTATCCACTAGCTCACTCCCCAAATGCCTGCTACGGCCAAGGCCAATCTTGAAAGCTGAGAATCCATCCAACTCTCCTGCATGGACAGCTGGAACCCAACTACTCGAGCCAACATCTACTGCCTCCCAGGACGTTCATTAGCAATAAACCATAGAGAGGTGTAAGAGAGGGAAAATCAAACCCAGGTACACGGATGGGGGACACAGGCACCTTAACTACTAGGCTAAACACCCATCCCTAAGTTATGTTTACATTTAATTGAAAAGTGCTTTCAATCCTTTGGGTTAGGTCTAAGGCACTGAATCCTACATTTTATAGCTCAAATCAAGGATACCCCGTGAGAAGCCATCTTGTTATTTCTGACTGCGTATTACTTTAGTATCTTAGGAATAACATGAAGGTTATTCATCTACAAACAAAGTCTTAAGACAGAATTTGAAGAAAGGAGGAAAATCATACAGGTGAGAGACAGGTATGATTGAACACGGAGCTTAGCTTACAAATGAATGAGAAAGGGGAGGGAAAGATATTTAAAAGATCTCTTTCCTACTAAGGGAAGGTAAGTAGGCAACAACAACAAAAAAATTGAAATTATGTGCAACAGAAGCTACTTGTTTCAAAAACAAAGACTTTCAAATAAGCAAGGTACACACAAGAAAACAAATGGAAAAGTCACCTTCTTAGAAACAGATCAGAGCAGTTACCTAATTTACACAAGGTGTCACTGAGGCTGATGTTCAGCTGCCTCCGGACAAGTGAGGAGTTGACCAGAGTGCTTGCATTTTCCTTGATTTTTATCACTTGTTTATAGTATTCAATTACTTGCTTCCTTTGGGATCTGGAAAAGAAGAATTTAATTAAAGTTTTGCAAGAAAGATATCTGCCATTCATTTAACAACCATTCACTAGCAGTAGGCACTAGGACTCAGGATCAAAGACAAGTAAGCCTAACCATAGCCCTAATAATTTCCTAAGGTGGGAGGAGAGATTGGAGAGAGAAGCAGGAGTCCATGCACGAAGGACATTGGCTGCAAACCTAAGGGGTCTGGACCTGGGTTTTGAAGAGTTTCTATTAAGAGAATAATAAAATCTGATCTGTACATTAGAAAACCCACTTTGGCAGAACTGCAGAACAAGCAGGTGAGGTACAGCAGGAGACCAGTTAGTCCTCAGGAAGACTGATGAGGGTCCCACCTATTACAGAGGCCACAGATGCAAAGGGAGATTGCTCAGTCTAGCATCGCACTGGATGTGGAGGTGCTGATGAGGGAGACTGCTGAGGACACTGACACCTGCCATGCAGTGGTGTGGTTGAGAGTTCAAGCACACTGGGTTCGAGTCCCAGTTGGGGCACCAGATTCTGTCCTGGGTGCTCCTCTTTCAGTCCAGCTCTCTGCTATGGCCCGGGAGTGCAGTGGAGGATGGCCCAAGTGCTTGGGCCCTGCACCAACATGGGAGACCAGGAGGAAGCACCTGGCTCCTGGCTTCGGATTGGCACAGCGCGCCAGCTGTGGCAGCCATTTAGGGGGTGAACCAATGGAAGGAAGACCTTTCTCTCTGTCTCTCTCTCACTGTCTAATGCTGCCTGTCAAAAAAAATTCTTTAAAAAAAAGGACATTATATTTTGATAAAATGGTCCATTCAGCAAGAAGACATAACAATCATAAATATATATGCACCCACTGTAAGACCACCCAGTTATATATAGCAAATACTATTATATCTAAAGGGGGAAATAAACTCCAACACAATAGTAGTGGGTGACTTTAACACCCCACTCTCATCAATGGACAGGTCATCCAGACAGAAAATCAATAAATAAACATTGGAGTTGAAACATACTATCAAACAAATGGACCTAACAGAAATTTACAGGATATTTCATTCAAGATAGAGAATATACATTCTTCTCATCAGCACATGGAACATTTTCTACATCACATATTAGGCCACAAATCAAGTGTCAGAAAATTTTTAAAGATTGAAATCATACCATGTATCTTCTCAGACCATAGAGAAATAGAACCAGAAATCAACAATTAGACTAGAACACTCATAAATATTTAAAAATTAATAACATGCTACTATATGATCAATGGGTTATTGAGGAAATCAAAAACTTTCTTCAAATTAATGAAAATGAAAACACAACATATCAAAACCTGTTGGATACAGTAAAAGAAGTATTAACAGGGAAGTTTGTAGCATTAACTGCTTACATTAAGAAAGAGAAATGTCTCAAATTAAAGATCTAATGATGTCGATCTACAAGCAACTCTTTAACAAAGAAGCTAAAAACAATTCCTGGAGAAAGGACAGTCTATTTACAAATGGTGCTAGGAAAATTGTAATTCTGCATGGAGAAGTGTAAAACAAGACTCTTACCTTACACCTTATACAAAAATCAACTCAAAATAGATCAATGATCTAAATCTATGACCTGGTACTATCAAATTATTAGAGGAGAACAATGGGAAACTCTGTAAGACATTGGACTAGGCAAAGACTTCTTGGAAAAGACCCCAGAAGCACAGGCAATCAAATTCAAAACAGAGGAATGGGATTCCATCAAGCTGAGAAGCTTTTGCACTGCAAAAAAGAAACAATTAGCAAAGTGAAGATACAACCAACAGAATAGGAGAAAATATTTGCAAGCTATACAACAGATATTGCATTAATATCCAGAATCTGATAAAGATCTCAAGAAACTCAACAACAGCAAAACAGTCAGTTAAGAAATGGGCAGAATCAGATGACCACACCTCCCTGTGCTTGGTGCTGCTACAAAAAAGCCACATACCCCAAGTCAGGCCAATCAGAATCTTCCCCCAGACTGTTCTCTGCAGGGCCAGTGTGAATGATGCATTGTCCCTTGCAAGAATATGAGTCTAAAGTTGCCACTAGACACATTTTCTACCTGCTCAAAAATTGATAAATTGGAAAGAATGAAGATAGATTTTTTTTTAAAGTAGCAAAAGACATTAAGAAAAAGAATCCTGTAGTGTTGGGATCTTGTCAAGATGGGAAAAGACTGAAAATTGAAGGTCCCTATATTTATGTCTAAATATTTATATTATTAATCAAGATAATAAAATGATAAACAAAAGAAAAGAAGTGGGCAAAAGATGTAAATAGGCTTTTTCTTTTTTAAAGATTTATTTATTTATTTGAAAGGCAGAGTTAGAGTAAGAAGGAGAGCAGAGAGAATCTTCCACCTGCTGGTTCACTCCCCAAATGGACACAACAGCTGGAGCAAGGCCAATTTGAAGCCAGGAGCCAGGAGCTTCTTTCAGCTCTCCCACATGGGTGCAGGGGCCCACGCACTTGGGCTATCTTTCACTGCTTTCCCAGGTACATTAGCATTAGCAGGGAGCAGGGAGCACAGGTGGGGCAGAGCTGGAGCAGAGGGACTTGACTCAGCAGCTATACTGGGAATGGGCACTGCAGACAGTAGCCTAACCCACTATGTCACAGTGCCAGCCCCAAACAGGCATTTTTCAAAAGAGGAAATTCAAATGGCCAGCAGACATATGAAAAAATGCTCAGGATCACTAGCTGTTGGGGAAATGCAAATCAAAACCACAATGAGGATTCACCTCTCCCCAGGTAGAATGGCTTTCATATAGAAATCAACAAACAATAAATGCAGACAAGGATGTGAGGAAAAAGGTACCCTAATCCACTGTTGGTGGGATTGTAAACAAATACAGCCAGAGTATGGAAATACCTCAGAAAGCTGAAAATAGGTATACCATATGACCCAGCAATCCCACTCCTGGGAATTTACCTAAATGAAATAAAATCAGCATATGAAAGAGTTATCTGAACCCCCAGGTTTATTGCAGCTCAATTCTCAATAACTAAGACATGGAATCAAACCAGATGTCCATTAATTGATGGTTGGATAAAGAAATTGTGAGATATAGATAGATAGATAGATAGATAGATATAATTGAATACTACTCAGCCATAAAAAATAATGAAATCCTGTCTTTTGCAACACAATGGATAGAACTAGAAATCATTATACTTAGTGAAATAAGCCAGTCCCAAAAAGACAAATACCATATGCTTTCCATGTTCTGTGACAGCTAATATAGGAGCAAAATTGACATTTTGAGATTTGATAATTGTTTATAGCGCTTGTCTCAACTGTTGAGGAACAGTGTTTTTTCTTTTACTACTTGTTCAACTCTTTACTTATTATAGGGTTAATCTTATAAGTACACAGTAAACTGAAAGTAGATCATTGTAAAAATTAACAGAGAGTAAGAGGGGAAGGAAGAGGAAGGGTAAGAATGTGGGCAGGAGGGAGGGTGGGAAATATCACTATGTAACTAAATCTGCATATATGACATACATGAAATTTGTTTACCATAAAATGCAAATTTGTTTACCTTAAAAAATCTAATTATGCATCTTGAAGACTTACAAAAACAAGAAAAACCAAACCCAAAATCAGCAGGAAATAAGAAATAATAAGGATCATAGCAGAAATAAATGAAACTTAAAAAAAAATACAAAAGAGCAACAGAAAAAAAAATTGGTATTTTTGAGAAGATAAACAAAATAGATAAACCACTAGCCAGACAAACAAGAAAAAGGAGAAAAACCTCAAATAAATAAAATTAGGGATGAAAAAGGAGACATTACAACTGACACTGCTAAAATACAAAAGATCACAGGAAACTACTATGAAGAACTATATGCTAATAAATTGGAAAGCCTCAAAGAAATGGATAAATTCCTGGATTCATATAACCTATCAAGATTAAATAAAAAAGATATAGACAACCTAAAAAGATCCATAACCAAGCCATGAGATTGAAGCAGTAATCAAAAGTCTTCCATCAACAAAAAGTCTGGGACTGATGGCTTTACTACTGAATTCTACAAAACATTCAAAGAAGTAACCCCAATACTCTTCAGACTATTCCAAAATATTGAACAGGCTGGAACTTCACAAAATTTTTTATGAGGCCAGCATTACTTTGATATTAAAACCAAACAAAAACATGATATGGAAAAAAAAAAACCCTACAGACTTATATCCTTCATAACATAAATGCTAGATTCTCAACAAAATACTAGCAAATCAAATCTAAAACCACATCACATGAGTGGGATTTATCCTAGAAATCCAAGAGTGGTTCAACATTCACAAATCAATAAACATCATAAATCACATCAATAGCATGAAGAACAAAATCCATAAAGTCATTGCCATAGACACAGAGAAAGCATTTTATAAGATTCAACACCCCTTCATGATAAAAAACCCTTCACAAATTATGTCTAGAAGGAACACTCCTCAAAATTATAAAGGCTATATATCACAAACCAACTGTCAATATCATATTGAAGGAAGAAAAACTGAAAGCATTTTCCCTCAGATCTGGAACAAGACAAGGAAGTCCACTTTTGTCAGTCTTATTTAATACAGTACTGGAAGTTTTAGTAAGAAGGATTAGGGAGGAGAAATAAATAAAGGGTATCAAAATTGGAAAAGAAGAAGTCAAATTATCTGTATTTGAAGATAACATGATGTTGTGCAAGGAAAAATCTAAACACTCCACCAAAAAGCTGTTAGAATTGATAAAGCAATTCAGTCAAGTTGCAGGTTACAAAATAAACATACCAAAAACAGTAGGTTTTTTTGCATGCTAATGATGAACTCACATAAAGAAATGGAGAAAGAAATTCCATTTACAATAGCCACAAAAAAAAAAAATCAAATGTTTAGGAATAGGGGCTGGGGCTGTGAAACAGCAGATTAAAGCCCTGGCCTGTAGCGCCGGCATGCCACATGGATGCTGGTTTGAGTCCTGGCTGCTCCATTTCTGATCCAGCTCCCTGCTGATGTGCCTGGGAAAGCCACAGAACATGGCCCAAATGTTTGGGCTCCTGCAGACACGTAAGAAACCCATATGAAGCTCCTGGCTCCTGGCTCTGGCCTGGCCCAGCCCCAGTTATTGCAGCCATTTTGGGATTGAACAAGTGGATAGAAGACATTCTCTTTCTCTTTCTTTCTCTCTCTCTTTCCCTCTCCCTCTTCTTCTCCTTCCCCACAATCTCTCTGTAACTCTGCCTTTCAAATAAATATTTTATTCGAAAGGTAGAGTTATAGAGAGTGAGAGAGAGAGAGACAGAGAGAAAGGTCTTCCTTCCATTGGTTCACCCCCCAAATGGCTGCCATGGCTGGAGCTGAGCCAGTCCAAAGCCAGGAGCCAGGTGCTTCCTCCCAGTCCCCCATGCAAATGCAGGAGCCCAAGCACCTGGGCCATCCTCCACTGCCTTCCTGGGCCACAGCAGAGAGCCGGACTGGAAGAGGAGCAACCAGGGCCAGAACCAGCACCCATATGGGATGCCGGTGCCACAGGTGGAAGATTAACCAAGTGAGCCATATTTAGGAATATTTTCTACAATGAAAAATTTCTAACATTGATGAAAGAAATAATCAAAAACACAAAAAATGGAAAAATATTCATTGCTCATGGATCAGAAGAATCAATATTAATAGGTTCAGTAACACTGCAGGCAGAACTGTAAATTTCCTTTTTGACATGCCACCTATCTTCTACTCAGGCCAGCTCCCCTTCCAGGCCAGCTAGGTAATGGAAGTCAACAGGGTACATTCCCTAAGGAGGGTCACACCTCCCTTATGATGTCTCTTCAAGTACCCCATGTGAAGAGATAGATAGGTCTGGGCATCATACCTGCCTTAAATTAGCCCACCTGGTTATTATCAAGCCCCTCCTGTCAGTTTCTATTTGGTTCTCAATGGGAAAACTTCTCCTGGTTTAGACAGCACCTTTCTAAGGTCCTCTAACAATGACTCTGTCCTGTGTTTTAGACCCTGTGTTTTTATTCTCTCCAGACTTGAAACATGAGATTGTAGAAGGCCATGCACATGAAATCTTGGATGGAAGCAATTTCTACAAGCTGGCACTGTGTCTACCCTGAAAGGCCATCTCCTTGGAACCCTGTCTTGACTGCCATTCTCAATGATGCCCCTTTTCAGCATGAAGTAACCAGAGTGGTCATTACCTAGTTCCCCTAACAGAAGTTAGTGTCCATTCTTCTAGGGGAGGGAGTGTGAGGAGTCAGACAGGTTAATAGGCAATCACATTGGTCCCAGTGGAGTTTAGGGTGCAAAATGCTTACTTTCCCCAAAGGCTACCTTTAGCAAGATTAAAAGTGCCTGCCCCATTCCTTAGGAACTTCCATTCTTATCATGAGAATAACAAGAGAGTGGTGACTCCATCCTTCTGAGCTCCCAGTTCACTGGAAAACAAATTGGGTAGCCCACCCTTCTGATGGCTGTTTTGTTTTATCATGAGTAAGCCAAACAGGGTAACAAGTCATGTATTTTGATGGGTTTTGTCCCTGCCTTGAAATTGAATGTCAAGCTGGTAAGTTTTTTCTTCTCCAAAATTGTGCTTAAAAACCCCTTTAACCAGCCCCTTCAGGTTTGAAGCCCCCTCCATGCTACTCCGGTTAGAGGTCTCTAACAAATCTTACTTTTAAATACTTTAACAATAAAATAAAATAAAATGTCTATGCTACCTAAAGCAATATTCAATGCAATCCCTATCAAAATTCCAATAACATTCTTCACAAATTAGAGAAAGCAATCCTAAAATTCATATGGAATCACAAAAGGCCAAAGTAATCCTCAACAAGAAAAATCAAGCTGGAGGCATCACAATACCTGACTTCAAAGCATACTGCAAAGCTACAGTAATGAAAACAGCATGGTACTGGCACAAAAAACCAATACACAGATCAATGGAGCAGAATGGAGAGCCCAGAAATTAATCCACATACATACAGCCAACTGACATTTGAGAAAAGTGCTCAGAACATACAGTAGAGTAAAGATAGTCTATTCAACAAATGGTTCTGGCAAAACTGGATGTATATATGTAGAAGAATGAAATTAGATGCATACCTCTCACCATATACAAAAATCAACTCAAGATGGACCAAAGACCTAAATTTAAGACCTGAGACTATGAAGTAGCTGGGAGAAAATGTAGGGGAAACACTCTAAGACACTGGTGTAGGGGACGACTTCTTGGACAAGATCTCCCAAGCATAGGCAACAAAAGCAAAATTAAATAAATGGGCTATGTCAAACTCAGAATTTTTTGCACAGCAAAGGAAATGACCAATAGAGTGAAGAGGGATACAGCAGAATGGCCAAAAATATTTGCAAACTATCTATCTGACAAAGGATTAATATTCCGAACATATCAGCAACTTTAAAAACTCAACAACAATTAAAAAAAAAAAACCAATCCAGTTGAGAAATGGGCAAAGGACTTTAATAGTTCTCAAAAGAAGAAAGAGAAATGACCAACAAATATATGAAAAGAATACTCATCATCACTAGCCATCAGAGAAATGCATATCAAAACCACAATGAAACATCTCCTCACCACTCTCAGAATGGCTAAAATCCAAAACACAGAGAGTAACAAATGCTGGTGAGGATGTGGACAAAGGGGAACACTTATACACTGCTGGTGGGAATGTAAATTAGTGTAGCCACTGTGGAAAACAGTGTGGAGATTTCTTAAAAAGCTAACAATAGACTTGCCATATGATCCAGCAGTCCCACTACTGGGTATAAACCCAAAAGACTTGAACACAGTATATCAGAGACACCTGCACCACCATGTTTATAGCAGCACTGTTCACAATAGCCCAAATTGGACTCAACCAATGTGTCCATCATAGGATGAATGGATAAAGAAAATGTGGCATATATACACAATGGAATATTATTCAGCTATAAGAAAGAATTAAATTCTACCATTTGCAACAAAATGGACAGTACAAGAGGAATCATGTTGAATGAAATAAAGGGAGCTAAAGTTTAAAAAAACAAACAAAAAGGAACAAACAAGAAAGACACGTCTGTGTCTGTCAGTATTGCTGCAAATATAGTTGTGTAAAACTTTGTTATATACTTTTGTGAAACCAATGGTTAGGAACATTATACTACCGTAGTTTTAATGATGTTATTACTCTAAAATTTACTGTACATGGGTAAAATGGTTATTTTTTGTTTATAACCATTGTCCATATTCCAGGTAAACAGGGTCTTTTTGCTTTTAACTTATTAGACTTAGTGAAGTAGTAAGCCTTTCTACTGTCACAAAAATAACAAAAAAAAGAAAGGGAGAAGGAGAGAGGGTGGATGGGAGAGAGTGGAGAGAGGGAGCAAGGGGATATCACTATGTTCTTAGAAGTGCATCTACAAAACACATTGAATCTGTTAAAACTAATTAAAAATTAAAAGAAAGAAAACAATGATAGCATCACACTTCTTTGCCCTTTCCCTACTGCCAAATCTCTTTGCTTCTCATGGGCCTAAGACTTCCTTTGAATACATTACGCTCAGTTCCCTGACAAACAGAGCGGGACTTGACTCTCAGGCAAGTCAAACTCTCAAGCTTCTGAGCAAGGCTGGAGCCAAAGAAGTGAGACGCCCCTAATGGGTAACCTCAGGCCTCCTGCCACTGCGGGTTCTTTTTTTGGGTGAGGGGGGATAACACATTTCTTGACACGTCTCATAAAAACTTACTTTTCACTATCACTTTGTGAAAAAAACAGTAAATCTGCTAAAAACTCCATAATTTCTGCAACTCGCATGTTTTTCTCACCAAACAAACTTCTTCTGATATTTAAGCACTCTTGAAGTTTCACTCTTGCAAGAGAAGTATTTCCGGCAACCAAACTAGAAATAAAACACGTGTGTTACTTGCTGGCATGACACATGCTGGCTACATTCACTGTGCTACCAAAAATAATTCTCTTAAATAGCCTTTATTTTGTGCGGTAACCTGTACTGGAGAAATAAAAAGAATAGTTGATAATAGCAGAAATGCCAGAACTCTGAAGTGATTTATAAGAACATAGTATATACATGTTTGTAAAGAAACTATGGCACTATTTCCAGCCTCAGGACACTGGCCTCTGGGCTACATGGTTCTTCGTTGTAGGGGACTCCCTGGACATTGTATAAAGCTTAGCAAAATCCTGGCATCTAACGACCAGCTGTCAATAGTCATCCCCCCAGTTATGACTATCAACAATGTCTCCAGACACTGCCACAAGTCCCCTAGGTGAAGGGGCAGGGCCTCAAATTGCCCCTGGTTGAGAACCACTAAGCTAAAGGATGGAAACGCTAAAGGTCACCCAGATGGGAAATGGATTAGCAGGTGTGGGTTAAGCATACTGATCATAAGAGGAAGCTCTAGTACGGAAAACATAACAATTTTAGAAACCAGGTTTACATGAGAACACCTTCCGTGTATTTCATAGTAGCTTGATCACAGGGATTGTTACTCAGGAATTTGGAAACTTCCGTAGCATATTCCAAAACATGATTTTCCTTTAAGTACTCCTCAGACGCTGTCTTGGCCAGGTTATTCAGCACTTTGACTGCAGGGAATAAATTTTGGCAAAGAATGTGATGCTTGGAGGATTTTTTTTTTCCCCACAAAAGAGTTAAGATATCAATAGGCATAGCATTTCACATAATTTCATCACTGCCAACAGCCAGGTTTTTCTCTTAATAAAATCAACTCTTGAGCTACACTGAGTGGAGGTTGGTTTTCATACCATGCTTTTGTGAATGCAGAGCAGTTGGAGGGTCCAGGAGCCAAATTCATACTTAAAACCAAATTCTGAGTCTGTGTTGCCAACAAGTAAGTCAGAAATAGAGTGGGCATATAGATACAGTGAAGCCATTCATCGCCTTGGTAAAGGAGTCCTACAGAAGATGGCCAGCACAGTTCTACAATAAGATATAGCAAAACTATACAATCTTACGACAAGCAGCACACAAATACACAGCCCACAAACCCAGTTACTACAAAATGAGCTGTACCTGGACCCACCCAGCCTTGGGAATGCAACCTCTGCAAAGGTTTGGCAATGCTGCTCCTTTATTTGCTTGTTGTTGTTTTTTAATTTATTTGAAAGGAAATGAGAGAGAGAGAGAGAGAGAGAGAGAGAGAGAGAGAGATCCTATCTGCTGGCTCACTTCCCACATGTCCATAACAGCTGGTGCTGGGCCAGGCCACAGCCAGGAGCCTGGAACTCCATCCAGGTCTCCCATGTAGGTGGCAGAGACACACACCTGCTGCCTCCCGGGGTGCATTACAGGAAGCTGGATCGAAAGCAGAGTAGCCCAGACTCAAACCAGGAACTCTGATACGGGATGTGGTCCTTATAAGCAAAAGAAAACTGGGACAATGGATATGAGTATGCTCACACACAAACAGCCAGGGAAGGCCACAGAGGACACAGAAGGAAGGCACCGCCCAGAAGCCATGGAGAGATCTCAGGAGAAACCAACCCTGCTGACCCCTTGACCCCGCACTTCCAGTCCCAGAACCGTAGGAAACAAATTTCTATTGCTAAGCCCTCTCGTGTGTTTTACATTGGTTTGTGAGCTCTAGCAGACCAGTGCAGTGATGTTCTGAGAAGGTGTTACCAGAGCATTGCCAGCAGCCCAGAAAAGCAGGCTTAACTCCCTGTGCTACGCAATTCAGACGTAGTTATAAAGGATTCCCATTCCATCATCAAGCAGCACTCTTGCCATCATCCTCTGTGCCTAATTCCCTGCCCAGTGAGCACCACACTCTTCCCTGCCTCCCATCTGCGGTCCTGTGCTTGCACTTGGACATCAGAGCAGGACAGCCACATAACTGGTCTCCCTACATCCCACCATGAATCCATTCTAGACAGAGCAGCAAAAGTGATCTCAAGATAGAATTTAGATGATGTCATTCCTACCCTGACTCCCTGCAATGGCTTCCGCTCCCACTTGGAATAAAAATCCCAGTGCGTGCCCAAGGCACAAGACCCAAACTCTGCATAGTCTGGGCCCAGCCGCCTCCAGCTATTTGCTCACAGAGGCTTCCTTCCATTCTTGGGACAGACCCAGCACTGCTTCATGTCAGGGTTCTACACATGCTGTTCCCAGGACTGTCTCCAGCATGCCTCCTGCAGTCCACAAACAGATCCACACACACACATGCATGTATACTCTAGCTCGACCTATCTCTCATGTGCACCTGAAATCATTTCATAGTTTGGCTCACTTGTATTTTGTGTGTCACCTCCTTAGAAAGCAGAGTTGGTGTTTCTGTCTTGATCGCTGTTCTAGACTCAGTGCAGCTCCTGGGGCATAGCAGGTGCTCAAGAAATATTTCTTACATGTGTGACCTCTGGTCCAGCCGAAATCTTCCCTCACCTTCTGTATCTGCTTACCCTGGCCCCAAATCCCTATCACACTGGAACTATGGTGTGATTCCATCAATGCTTCCACTCAAGACAATGATGCCTGCTAGCATCCCATTTAGCCAGGATATCCCCACCACAGCCTATTGATTTGACCTCCTTGTGTAGATCACGCTGGGTCCGCCTGTCCCCTTGGAATTCTACACTGTGGACTGCCCAGCTGCCCTGGAGGACCAGGCCCTGCTTCCATATAAAGTGTCCCTGGTTCCACCCTGGTTTCTCCTTGCATTGGGGCAATTTGAAGTTAGGCTCCACATACTGAGAATCAAAGCTTCGTAAATGTCTAGAAGATATTCTGCATGAGGCCTAGCACGGGCTCCATAGCACCACATATACTAAGTGCCAGAGTCAAAAGTACTTCATTTAATCTCTCTGACCTTCAGGCTCCCCATGTGTAAAAGTGGAGTTACAATGCAGACCACATGAGGTATAGTTAAGGACATAAGGAATTATAAGAGTTCAACAAATAATCATTATTATCATGAAAAGGAATTGACAGATGAGAACCTCAGAGTGAACAGCTTGCCCAAGGTAACCTTTGATCCTCTAGCAGGACTAGCAGACTGCAAAAACAGCTGCACCTTCATACCTTCCACACAAGCCTGCACCTACCTCCACCATGCATTGCGACTCTGTACCTCCTGCCATCAGAGGCGAATGAAGCCTGCTGACTGTCAACTGCTGCAGAAGCAGGCGTGGAGCAGTTCTGAGCCCAGGCCCAGGCTTCTGCTCACCCTCCTGGAAGCCTATGACTTGTCAAACGCACAGGCCCAGGCCACACTCCCGGAGGATGAAGAACACATGGCCCAGCCACCCCCATCACTTCAGCTAGACAATCCCCAGATACCTAAGTGAGGTCCTTAACTCAGCCAGCCCCACTGACTCTGCCAGTAGATTTGGCTGCTGGCACAAGCCAGACCCAAATCTGCAGGGCTGACCCTGGAGTCACACCCTCACAGCCCCCCACCTTCTCAGGAGCTGCTGTCAGAACAAGGAGCACTTCATGTTCAATCCTCACACACCCACCAGGCCCCTGCCCAGACACAGCAAACAAGCAATGCACAGGTGTCTATTTCCATCTTCTTGTGGGAGGAGTCCGACTCTGAAACACAAGAGGTTATTGCTCCCTCTGCATGGTTCTGCCATACCTTTCTGCTTCATCAAGTCCTGGCTGTCTCTTAAGTCACTGAGTGAAAAACACAGCAGGTTTGACCATGCTTTCTGGAAATACTGGCAGCTCTCCTGAGTCATGCCGATTTCAAGATACAGTTCTCCGGCAGCGTTCTGTACTTTGACAAGCATCTCTTTCGTGGACCGGCTCTGTACAAAGTAGAAAGGGAATTGCTGCTGAGGGAACACAGACCTGGAAAGGGTGCCGCCGCCAGACGCCCCTCCAAGAAAGGCTCATTTCGTAATGAACTTGGAAAAGATGGTATGCGTTACATCGTTTCTCAGGGAACTGTAAATGTTTATAAAATAACAGTTGTGGTAAAATATTCATTGGGAGACGTTGCAAACTAAAAACACAATTTGGAAATTGTTTTCACAAGTTAATAACAAAAATTTTCGAAGAATAACAAGACCACATCTTATGCATGGTAATGATTCTAAGAGGAGCCTTATGCAGAATTCGAAAGAACAGCTGGAAATGCTACTGTGACCAGTAGCAAATGCAAATGTGACCAGAGTGCTGCTACCTTTATGTATGACACACTATTGCATAGCTATGAATTTAAGGGACCGGGCTGTGGTGTAGAAGGTTGGGCCTCTGCCTGCAGCACCAGCATCCCCATATGTGCACCTGTTCAAGTCCCAGTTGTTCCACTTCTGATCCAGCTCCCTGATAATGGCCTGGGAAAGCAGTGGAAGATGGCCCAAATGCTTGAGTCCCTGTACACTGTGGGAGATCTGGATGAAAGTCCTAGCTCCTGGCTCCTGGCTTCAGATTGGCCCAGCTCCAGCTGTTGCAACCATTTGGAGAGTGGACCAGTGGATGGAAGACCTGTGTGTGTATGTGTGTGTGTGCGTGTCTGTAGCTCTACCTCTCAAATTAGTAAATCTTTAAAAATAATAAATATGAATTTAAATTCACCTACTGGTTGACTGTATTTCTTTAAGGAATCCTTAAACTTTGTTAACTGTAATCATTCTATCAAAATCTTTTCAGGGGCCAGCACCTCAGCTCACTAGTCCTGGTTGGGGCACGGGTTCTGTTCCAGTTGCTCCTCTTCCAGTCCAGCCCTCTGCTGTGGCCCAGGAGAGCAGTGGAGGATGGCCCAAGGACTTGGGCCCTGCACCCACATGGGAGACCAGGAGGAAGCACCTGGCTGCTGGCTTTGGATCAGCACAGCACACTGGCCATGGCGGCCATTTAGGGGGTGAACCAACAGAAGGAAGGTCTTTCTCTCTGTCTGTCTGTCTGTCTGTCTCTCTCTCTCTCTCTAACTCTGCCTGTCCAAAAAAAAAAAAAAACAGCTTTTCAGGGGCTGGTGCTGTGGTGTAGTGGGAAAAGTCATCACTTGAAAAGGCGACATCTGGCCAGAGCCGCGGCTCAATAGGCTAATCCTCCACCTTGCGGCACCAGCACACTGGGTTCTAGTCCCGGTCGGGGTGCCAGATTCTGTCCCGGTTGCCATTTTTCCAGGCTAGCTCTCTGCTGTGGCCCGGGAGTGCAGTGGAGGATGGCCCAAGGACTTGGGCCCTGCACCCCATGGGAGACCAGGAGAAGCACCTGGCTCCTGGCTTCGGATCAGTGCAATGCACCAGCCGCACCACGCTGGCTGCAGCAGCCATTGGAGGGTAAACCAACAGTAAAGGAAGACCTTTCTCTCTCTCTCCTCTCTCTCTCTCTCTCTCTCTCTCTCTCACTGTCCACTCTGCCTGTCAAAAATAAATAAAAAATAAAAATAAAGATAAATTGCCCACTCTCAGCATAATTGTAGATCTTTTCCCTGCTGCTCCTAGGCCCAATCCTCCACTTCAAAGTTGGCCTCCATTCTGCTTTCATTGAGCTCAAATGTACCCTGAAAGATTGCTCTCAAATATTGGTTAGGATCAGCATTGGCTGCAAGTAACAGAAACCTCAAATCAATAGTGGCTTCATTTCTCCCATGGGAAAGTCAGGAAGCTGAGCGGCGCAGGGCTGCAGACATTCCACAATGCAGAGACCCAGGCCCCTTTGGTCTCATTGCTTGAACTTCACTCTCAAGGATACCTCTTGGCTTAAAATGGCTGTTCCCTCTCCAGCCATCATATTCACAATTTAGCCAGCAGTAAGGAAGAAAGATATTATGGTCTGAATGAGGCCCCCAAAGTTTGTATTTCAAAACTCTAACCCCCAATGTGATACTGCTAGGAAGTGGAGCCTTTGGGAGGTGATAAGGTCATGAACATGAAGCCCTCATGAGTGGAATCAGTGCCCTTACACCAGAGCGCCCTGAGAGTTCTCTAGTGAGCCCTTCCTCCACACGAGGACACAGCAAGAGGATGGAGTCTGCGAGCCAGGTAACAGACCCTCAACGGACACCAAATCTGCTGGTGCCTTGATCTTGGCCTCCCCAGCCGTCAGCACTGTGAGAAATCAATGTCCGATGGTTAGGGCACCAAGCCTATGGGGGTTTTGTGATAGCAGACAGGGCTAAGACAAGGGGAGGAGGGTGTACCCTTCAGTTCACAGAAACTTCCAGTCACTCCCATTTATAACACATCAGCCAAAACTTGGGCATAAATTCATATCTACGGAAATGTGGGAAATGCCCCCTTCTTTCCATACAGCCATCTGCTAGGCTAAAATTCTGAGGAGGGGCACGTAACTTACAACAAAAAAAGGGGATCAGAGACAGAGAAATGACCAACTATCTCTGCTACATCTAATTCATCCTCTTTTACATTTCAAATGATCAGTGTTTCCACTAATCTCCATCATGCCAACGCCAGAGGAAGGGGTGCCCAACCCCCTTCCCAAGGACTCACTCCTGGCCCTGAGCTGTATATCTGGCCCTCCTGCGTCCTCAGAGTCTCTGCAGGAATGTCCAGCCTGCCCCTGTCCTAGAGTCCATTCCAGCTCCATACAAACACACATATCCTGGGAAAAATTTGACCCCCACCCAATGCTCTCCTGGCTTTTCTTCTTTCTCCTTTTTACTGTCAAACTTCTCAAATCTGTCTCAGTGCATGCATCTTCTCCCTTTCCTGATCACACACCCACCTCTGAAAGCCCTGTACTCCGGCTTCTCCCACACACCCTTGCCCCACTCACTCACTTAGGGCCTTCTCCAGGCCTCCCTGTCCAGACCCCTGGGGCAGCACTGGGTGCTGTTGGCCACTCGCTCCTTGATTTGGGGGAAACTTCAGCCTGCTTCTCTTCCAACCTTTCCCTCCCTCATGAGCTCTTCTTGTTTCCTGCCGCTGTTTCAGCATTCCCAGGTGTGCAGATGCCTTCCTGGTCTCCCTCTCAATCCCCAGTCTTAGATTTCCCTCAGTTGGCTGAACACTCCACTTGAATATTTTTCTTGAGCTGCGAACTCAAAATTTCTAAAACCCACCATCTTCCATCCCAAATCCACCTTACTCTTTGGCTTTCCCCATTCTGTCAACCAGGCTCAGATTCTTGGGGTCTCATTGATTCCTCCCCATTTCACAGCCATGCTTCCCATCAGTCTGAGAAAGAGGCAGAGCACCCCCCCCCCAGGGAGTCTGACAGATGTCCAACCCAGCACCAGTCCACAGTGGCCTTTCCACCTCTTGGTTCCTCTGTCCACATTGCCAGTAACACCAGTCAGCGTGTCAAATGTGGCCCCATATTGTCAGCTTCCGTTCCCCTCCTCCTATTCCAGATGACTCACTCCTTGAGGACAGAGACCCTCTGTGGCACTGAGTAATACGTGTGGACATTCGCAGCGACTGCAAATCACAAAACCAACTTCACACTGGCTCTCGGGTCTATGTAGCCACCACCTCTGGAGCGCTGATGAAACTAAGATCTTGCCAAGCGTGACCTCACTGCATATTCACAGCCACCCTAGGAAGCAGAGCTCATTACTCCTCTATTACATGGGAAAACCAAGGTTAGAATTGGCTAAATAAATGGCTCGGGTTTATGTGACTAATCAGCAGGAGAGCAAGGGAGTTCAACTCAGACCTGCCTATCTCCAAAACACTGTTCTGCACATTTTCTCAGCAGGAGAGCCTGTGTTCAGTGCAGAAACAAATGTGCACTTGGGTTTTCGGGCTGTCTGGTGTACCTACTGCGAAACACTGCAGGGAAGAAATGAGACCTTTTGAACAGACAGACCATCTACATCAGAATTTCTCAAAACCAGTGCCACTGGTGTCTGGGGCACGAGAGCCCTGTGCTGTTAGGTGCTGTGCTGTGCACCTCGTGCTGTGCATTAGAGGATGGCTAGCAGCATCCGTGGCCTCTGCCCACCATATGCCAAGAGCAAGTCTCACCCCAAGTTGTGACAACCAAAAATGTCTCTAGCATTGCCAAGTATTCCCTAAGGAATGAAATTTGTGAACCACTGCATTCAATTTTAAAACTAGCTAGTCTCAAGAAATCATAAAAATGGTATATGACAGAGTGTATACATCACAAATAACAAGATTTTCCCACTTGAAAATGTTAGGCACATATTTCAAAGGAGTTGTTATTGCCCAAAATAGCTAGATAATTTCAGAGCCTAGAAAATTCTTTTAATAGTCTCCGTGGTGGCTAGGCCCAAAGAACTGTTGCAAAAATATTTTGAGAACTGACTCACAAGACTGATGCCTCCAGAAAGAGACTGCAGAAGCTGGGAGTTCTTGCTGGACGTCTCAGTGCTGGTGTGCCTCCTCCCGTCAGCCCCACCCCTTCAAGACACAGCTCAGTCTGTGCTTCTCCACCGACAGTGAGCCCTGTGCCACGGCAAGCTCCGTGAGGGTTGGGACTGGCCACCTCGCTGCCTGCTACCAAACCTCCACACTCCGCTCAGCCTAGGAAAACCTTCAATGAATGCTCCCTGAGGGAATGACTGAGTGACTGGCTAGAATCAGACAGTTGATGAGGACCTAATAAAATAACTGTGTTTTCCAGACCGACATTAGACAGAGGAAATGTGGACCTCATGGGGGAAGTGATCGTGGCAGGGAAGGATTCCACAGTCATAAGAGGAAACCACTCTACTCCCTAGAAAATGAACAAATGCTCAAAAGAGCTTAAATTAAATGCACTATTTCTAACCTAGGCCTCAGCATTTTATAATCCAAGGACGGCAATAACAAAATTGCTTCTAGTACTTAAGATCTCACTGTATGCCAGATACCACCTAAGGGTTTTTTTTTGTTTTGTTTTGTTTTGTTTTGTTTTTTGCATTTTCTTATTTGACCCTGGCAATGGCCCATGAGATAGACATTAGAATCCTTAAAAATGAGAACTCAGTAGGGCAAAAGAGGTTAAAATTCATGCAAAGGTCACAGAAGCAGTAAGTGACAGAGCTGGGGTTTAAATCTGGGTCAGTCTGAAAACATCCCAGGTCCCAGTCACTACTCTGTACCACCTCCTAAGGACGTAAAGGAATTCAATTTGCTGACCAAGTGGATTTGTTGATTCATTTATCAAGCATCCACAGATTAGAATATCTCATGGAAGATGTAAAAATTGGTAAATAAGCACTGTCTCTGTTGTAAAGGGAGTTGCAATATTGAGTATCATGAATCTCTTTACATAGAAGCCCTTCTATAAACATGCGTTGATGAGGGCAGGGGTAACTTCTTAGGAAATTGTGAAGGTCAGAGCCAGTGCTGTGGCACAGTGGGTTAAGCCACTGCCTGCAACACCAGAATTCCATATTGGTATGCTAATTCCAGTCCGGTTTTTCCACTTCCAGTCCAGCTCCCTGCTAATGCACCTGGGAAGGCAGGGAAAGATGGCCTAAGTGCTTGGACCCCTGCCACCCATATGGGACACCTGGATAGAGTTTCAGGCTCATAACTTCAGCCTGACCTAGTCCTGGCATTGCGGCCACTTGGGGAGTGAGTCAGCAGATGGACTATCTTTCTCACTGCTTTTCACTCTCACTCTGTCACTCTGCCTTTCAAATAAACAAAATAAATTTTTAGAGGAAAAGAAGAAAATATAAGGACTTTGTTTCAAAATAAAAACAACTTTGTCTTTGGTTATACTTCCTCTAATCCAAAAACTACCAAAATGAGTGAAAATTAAAACAGTTTGTGTTATCTTAAAGCAATCTTTTAGTTATATTTTGTGAGTGAAGCTTTCATTGAATTCAACCAAAACAAAAGTTCATATCTGAGGGAAAGCAAATCAACATAGGGATAAGATAATAAACCAGTCTTCCCCAACATCTTTATGAGAGTTGCGACAAAGGCTTTGGCCAGTCTTTTATTAGTTCATTTCAATCTACCACTGTACTTTCCTTTTTGCTTTATGAACATTTTTTCTCCCAGTTACACTTGTGTGTATTCATTAATTCTGTAATGATTTCTATTTATTGCTTTTTGTCAATTAATATAGTTTGGGGCATAGGTTAAAAACACAGCTTCCAGGGCCAGCAATGTGGCACACTGGGTTAAGTCAGCTGTTGAGATACCAGCACCCCATACAATCACTGTTTTGAGTTGTGTTTCTCCACTTCCAACACAACCTTGGCCACTGAGGGCATCTGGGGAGTGAACCAGCAGATGGGAGCTCTCTGTCTTTCTCTCTATCTATCTATCTATTGATTGATCTATCTATCTATATATCTACCTATCTATCTAATCTATCACTATTTCTCAAATACATAAATATTTTTAAAAAAAAAACATAGCTTCCTCATTGGTGAGAAATCAATCTGTTTGTCTCTTTGTGCACCAAGTTACAAAGGAAAAAAGGCAAATGATACCTGACAACATCTGACACAAAAGGAGTAAGGTCCAGAGAATCAGAACTTCATCTTACTTTACCTGCAGTAACACATTCTCAACATCCACGAACAATTCTTTGGCTTCACTGGTCTTTCCCATAATCTTCAAAAGACTCCCAATAAAGAACAACAAGCGACATCTGTCCACGACAGTAAGCCCAGAAAGCCTGGACTCCAGTGCTGAGTGGAAAGAATAGTAAATGATTCTAGAGAATATTTAGAAAGGAGCAAAAAGTCACAACTACTCTTGATACAGGAGTCAAATATGTTCTCTGTAGTTCAGTTTTGTCTTCAGATATTAGCATTTTGCTTTTATTAAGGTTTATATATACTATCAAGAATTTTAAATTATTACATGAAAAATAACTATAATTCTTTAATCTTAATACATAAATTTGGAAAACCATAGGGTCAAAAAATTTATGTAGCTCAACTCATGTTTTGCTATAATTTATATTACAGGGTGATTTTCAGGCAGGAAGAAAAAGAGATTCTTACTTCTTATACAATTCTGCCCTCTGTTGCAACTATCTTGAATTGCCAGTTTCAACAGAAAGAAAACATTAAAAGAACAAAATTAAGAGTACGTGTAGGGGCCAGCACACTGGTGTAGCGGGTAAAGCTGCCACCTGCGGTGCCAGCTTCCTATATGGGTGCCAGTTCTAGTTCCAGCTGCTCTTCTTTCAATCCAGCTCTCTGATGTGGCCTGAGAAAGGAGCAGAAGATGGCCCAAGTCCTTAGGCCCCTGCACCTACATGGGAGACCCAGAAGAAGCTCCAGGCTCCTGGCTTCAGATCAACATAGCTCTGACCATTGCGGCTAGTTGGGGAGTAAACCAGCAGATGGAAGACCTCTCTCTCTCTCTCTCCCCTCCTTCTCTCTTTGTGTAACTTTGACTTTCAAATAAATAAATATTTTTAAAAAGAGTATATGTGTATGTATGTACTTATAATTTATACACAAATGAAAATACAGAATTTTTGAACTTAAAGATATAATTAAATCCATACTGGTACAAAGTCATCATTTTCAAAATTTCTCTTCTTATATGTCCCAGAATCTAAATTTCTACATTCACTCATTTGTTACTTTTCAAATTATTGTTTCTAATGTGTTGGGGAAAAACATATTCATTGTTCCTTACCCACTCCTTTTCCAACCTTGCATACTCTAATTTCCTATTGCTCACTTTTCTGTAAGTCACATTCATGTATACAGCAAATACTGAGCATCCACTGTGTGTCAGGCAGCATTCTAGGCTCTGAGCAAGCAGACAAGCCTGAAGGCCTCAGCACAGCAGGGTGCTGTGAGCTTCAGCAAAAATGGAAATAGAGTCAGGGGAGAGAGAATGTCAAAGCCAGAGACAAGACATTTGTCCAAAGGCCAAATGAGCCTATGGTGGGAATGAGAACCCAGGGGGAGAACTATGAGGCAGAGGAACCTCAGAACTGGAAGCCGCTATTCAAAGCAGGGAAATGAGAGGGATCTGGATGAACAGAGAAGGGACAAGTTTCTGCTCAGGACAGGGTTCACAAGGATCACTGGTTCAGTTTCTTGCCAAGGACTCAGATTGCAGTGGGTGATGTCCACCACCACATTTACTATCACTCAATTCAACCATCTCCCATGCTCCAAGTAACCTTCATTCATGAACCCTAAATCCCACCCTCTTTGCAGAAAGAGATAGAACAGATGAGGAAGTAACTTTTCATGTCATAAAACTGATATGAGTACATTATAAAAAATATGCAAAATTAGAAGAGTTTGAAAAGAACAGAGGAAAGTCTACATAAATTGGAAGAACACAGTGGACCTACTGGAGGGTGAAGATGCACACAACTTAGGACCCCACCAACCAAGAGCCTCCATGCCAGCGCTGGAGAGCACAGTGAAACCAGACTGCAGCAGCCTAAGCCGCTGGTGAAAAAGCTGCAGGAAGAGCCTGGAGGAGATCTGGCTTAGAGCCCCATGGGGGATAGTGTACCCACCAAATTAGAGGAAAAAAAACAAGGGAGGGCACATTTTCTCTCTCCCCTGATCATCCTGCAAAGGTACCCTGTAACAAGCTACAGAGGGCAGGCGCCATTTTGGACAAATGTAATAGCTGCACCAGATTATGTCCACGCCCAGCAATGAGCCAAACTGAGACTGCTGAGTCTGGTGGGGAGACCAGACTGTTGGCTGGGTGCTTGTGACTGTGCGAGGCTTGTGTGCCAGGACTATGAAAACACTGAGGCTGCATGGGTGCTGGTTCTAGTCCCGGCTGCTCCTCTTCCAATTCAGCTCTCTGCTGCGGCCTGGGAAAGCAGTAGAAAATGGCCCAAGTGTTTGGGCCCCTACACCCACATGGAAGACCGGGAAGAAGCACCTGGCTCCTGGCTTAAGATCAGCACAGCTCCGACCATTGTGGCCAATTGGGAAGTGAACCAGCGGATGGTCTATATTCCCACTAAACTAGGGTCTTTTTGCTTTTTACTTGTTAAACTTATTTGGTGAAATATTAAGGCTTTTCACTTTAATGTAAATTTAAAATATCTCAAAAACTAAAAAAAGAGAAAGATATAAGGAAGAAGGGTGGGAGGAAAGGGGACTATCACTATGCTCTTAGATTTGTATTTATAAGTCATATTGAATCTGTTAAAAATTAATTAAAATTAATTTTTTAAAAAATCATTGCCAATTTGGTGCCTGAAAAATAGCACCCCACTTTTGTTTCAATTTGCATTTCTTTGATTTCCAGTGAAAGAGAATGTTGTAATATAACTATTAACAATTTATAGTTTTTCATCAACTCTTAACATGCTATGAATTTCAAGATGCATCTCTATTTCCGTAAGTTTTGAGAAAGCATGCAGGTTAGAACCAGTGAAATCTGTTATTTCTTTAGTGAACTCATTCCTCCAACAGCCATTTACTGAGCACCTTGAGTATCTACCATGGACCCAGAGCTGTCCTGGACACAACAGATTAAGGATAAGCCCAATGAGACCCAGTCTCTCTGTTGTGCTGTCAGAATAACAAGGGAAACAGATCCACATACAATCATATAAGTGAATATAAAATTAAAGTTATGAAAATAGCCATGAAAGAGGTAGTGGTAAAATGGAGGAAGGTTCCTCCTTGGAAGTGACCACTGAATTAAGAGTTAAAGAAAGAATAGAAACCTTTGAGGCAAAATGAGGAGAGGGAATGTTGGGAGTGCTGGGCAGAGGGGATAACTGTGTGAAGGCCCCAGAGCAGGAGAGAGTATGGAGCTTAGAAAACTGAAAGGAGGAGACCATACATGAGAGACAGCAAAGGTGATTTGGTCAAGATAGGGATGGAGGCATAGAGAGGGATGCACCCCACACCCAACAAGAGAGGAAGGTCCCTAGTCTCAAGGAACTGATATTTCCAGTGGCTGAGAGGGTCTGGGGCAGGGGAGGGGGAGAAAATCAGAAGATTTAGAAAATTACAATAAGAAGGAAGTCAAGACCATGATAGACAGTAATAAAAGCTATGCAGAGAATTACGACACATTAGCATACAGAGAACAACTAGTTTTACATTATGCTATGGAGGCTACTCTGAGAAAGCGACACTTCAACTGCCAACCAGAAAGAACCAGTTTTACAGGTTGAGGATCCTTTATCCAAAAGGCTTGGGACTAGAAGTGTTTCTGATTCAAGAGTTTTTGAAATTTTATTTATTTGTTCACACAGATTTTTCCAGTTGAGCACCCCTAATCTGCAAATAAAAAATCTAAAACCTTTGAGAATCACATTGGTGCTCATATGTTTCATACTTTACAATAGTCTTGATTTCAGATTTTGAAAGTACAGATGCTCAACCTGTACAAATATGAATAGAAAGAGCATTCCTGTTAGGGTGAACTTGCAGTGCCAAGGTCCAAGGGTTGAATTCACTTGAAGAGAGTAACCCATAAGCTGTACTTTGGAAATTTATATTCATTAAATAAAAGTTTAATTAAAAAAAAAAGAAAACCGGCCAGCGTGGCTGCCACCTAGAGGAAGAGGAGGAATCTTGTGAGACGGTGCTGCCCAGGAGAGCAGAAGCCAGATTCTATTAGATAACGCAGGCTAAGCCAAGGAGTTGATCCTTTATTATAAGTGCAACTGCAGGCCGTTGGAAAGGTCCTGCTCTAAACAATGACACGGTCTGGTTTAAATCTTTAAAAAATTCATTCCAGCTACTGTGTACTACAATGGGCTGTGGCTGTAGAGAAATAAAAACTAAAGTAGGAAGACAAGGAAGAAAGCTATTAAAATAGGCCAGGGGAAAGTTAATAACGGTGGCTTGCGCTCACTAGAGTGACACTAGAGAAAAACTGTGGATAGAATAGCTCCTCTTAGCATTCTTATTCAACATCATGCTGTGGGCCAAGCTAATGAATTAAGACACAGGGGAAAATGCATACATACTGAGAAGGAAGGAATAAAACTGTCTTTGTTCACAAATGATATGACGTCTATGTAGAGAATTCTGAAGAATCTTGAAAAAAAATTCCTGGAACCAACAAGCAATTATAGTAGAGTTGAAGGATACAAGGTTGGTAGACAAAACTCAATTTTTTTTTTTTTTGACAGGCAGAGTGGACAGTGAGAGAGAGAGACAGAGAGAAAGGTCTTCCTTTGCCGTTGGTTCACCCTCCAATGGCCGCCGCGGCCGGCGCACCGCGCTGATCCAATGGCAGGAGCCAGGTGCTTATCCTGGTCTCCCATGGGGTGCAGGGCCCAACACTTGGGCCATCCTCCACTGCCTTCCCGGGCCACAGCAGAGAGCTGGCCTGGAAGAGGGGCAACCGGGACAGAATCCGGTGCCCTGACCGGGACTAGAACCCGGTGTGCCGGCGCCCAAGGCGGAGGATTAGCCTACTGAGCTGCGGCGCCGGCTAAAACTCAATTATTTTCAATGCACCAAGCAACAGGCAGTTGTAATTAGAACTTTAAAACATAATGCCAATTATAACAGTATTAAAAATTAAATGCATTGGTATAAATTCAACAAAATATATAAAGGACCTACATGCAGAAAACCCACAAAATTCTGATGAAAGGTATCAAAGAAGATATAAATAAATGAATAGATATTCCCTGCTGATAGACTGGAACACTAAATATCATTAAGCTACAATATCTTCCCAACCTGATCTATAGATTCAATGCAATTCCAATCAAAATCCCAGCCATATATCATGTAGATTTTGACAAACTGATTTTAACACCCATACAGAAAGGAACAACAACAACAACAAAGAAAAAGAATAGCTATAAAGGCTGACCATCCCTAACCTGAAAATATTAAATCCAAACTTTCAGATTTCATATTTTCACTATGGGGGTGTTCAACTAGTAAAGTCTATTAGAATATTGCAAGATATAAAAATTCTAAAATCTGAAACACTGGGCTGGCACTATGGCTCACTTGGTTAATCCTCCGCCTGCAGTGCCAGCATCCTATATGGGCACCAGGTTCTGGTCCCAGATGCTCCTCTTCCAGTCCAGCTCTCTGCTGTGGCCCGGGAGGGCAGTGGAGGATGGCCCAAGTGCTTGGGCCCCTGCACCCACATGGGAGATCAGGAGGAAGCACCTGGCTCCTGGCTTCAGATCGGTGCAGCACCCGTCCATGGCAGCCATTTGGGGAGTGAACCAGCGAATGGAAGACCTCTCTCTCTCTCTCTCTCTCTCTCTCTCTCACCGTCTATAACTATACCTGCCAAATAAATGTTTTAAAAAAATCTGAAACACTTTTAGTCCCAAGCATTTCAGATAAGGGACATTCTATCTGCATTAGTTTTCTAGCTTCCTGCTAGAGTAAATCTCTACAAACTCAATCCAGGTCTCCAACAGGTGTGGCAGGGACCAAACTACTTGGGCCATCACCTGCTGCCTTCCTGCACACATCAGTAGGAAACTGGATCAGAAGCAGAGTGACCAGGACAACAATCGGGCACTCCACTATGGCATATACAGTCACCCAAACAGTGACCCTAACCACTGCTCCAAACTCCAGTCCCCCATGATGATCTTTTTATTTATTTATTTATTTATTTGGACAGGCAGAGTGGATAGTGAGAGAGAGAGACAGAGAGAAAGGTCTTTCTTTTTGCCTTTGGTTCACCCTCCAATGGCCGCTGCGGCCAGCTCATTGCGCTGATCGGAAGCCAGGACCCAGGCGCTTTTCCTGGTCTCCCATGCGGGTGCAGGGCCCAAGCACTTGGGCCATCCTCCACTGCACTCCCGGGCCATAGCAGAGAGCTGGCCTGGAAGAGGGGCAACCGGGATAGAATCCGGCGCCCTAACCGGGACTAGAACCCAGTGTGCCGGCGCTGCAAGGCGGAGGATTAGCCTGTTAAGCCACGGTGCCGGCCCCCACGATGATCTTTTAAAACTAAACCTGTCACCATCTTATTCAAATCCCTGATGGCATCCCACTGTCCTTAGGATAAGGACTCAATTTTTAGCGTAACTCCAACTACATGGGCTCCTGCCTTACTCTGTAGCCTCAGAAGTACCCACCCTGCACTTGCTTGGTTCGCCAGATTTTTGACTCTCCCTCTCAACTCTGAGTTTTCAATTATGCTGCTCTCTGCTAGGATTTCTTTCTCCTCCTCCCTTTCTCAGCTTCAAGACAAGGTTACACCTCCCTGCTCTAATCTCCATGCCACGACTTTGTATCACTCCTCTCAGGCTCAATGCTTTTATAGCTCTTGACCATAAGCTCCATGAAGGGAGGAACCATGTTTCTCTTATCCATTGCTGTATCTCTGACATCTAGTGCTGTGCTTGGCACAATGCGAGCACTCAGTAAATACCGCTGAAATCATCTGGACTCACAGCACTTGCCCAGGCCTCTTTATTAGCGAGGAGAGCAAGGATGAACTCGCAGGTAACTCCCAGGATTACAGACTATAAAACAGGATTTCTCGCCGGCGCCATGGCTTAACAGGCTAATCCTCCGCCTTGCGGCGCTGGCACACTGGGTTCTAGTCCCAGTTGGGGCGCCGGATTCTATCCCGGTTGCCCCTCTTCCAGGCCTGCTCTCTGCTGTGGCGTGGAGGATGGCCCAAGTGCTTGGGCACTGCACCTGCATGGGAGACCAGGAGAAGCTCCTGGCTCCTGGCTTCGGATTAGCGAGATGCGCCGGCCGCAGTAGCCATTGGAGGGTGAACCAACGGCAAAAGGAAGACATTTCTCTCTAACTCTCTCTCTCTCACTATCCACTCTGCCTGTCAAAAATAAAATAAAATAAAACAGGATTTCTCTAAAAATTCTCTGCAGAAAAATTATCCCCTCTAAAAAATGTTTTTTGGAGAATGGTCCAGTTAATGATCTTCTCTTCAGTAGTGCCGCAGTAGGGAAGATTGACTCAGGCCATGTGCAACTACATAATCATGACAGAAACAAATGTTCAGGAAGACCCAAGAGATAGCCAGTCCCCTGAAACACCTCCTGTGTCTATTATCTGGGATCCTGCAATGATTACATTTACTCTAATCTAGGGCATCCAGTGCTTGGCCCTCTGACTCCTTCCAGTAACCCCAGAAGGGAGGAAAGTGACCCACGCAGTGCCAGAGGGACTTCAGGGAGACAGCCAAATGGCTGATGCCGACTCTGCTAGCTGGGCTGCGAGGCAGGCAGGAACCTGGAGAGCTACAACGAGCAGGGTGCCTTGATGTTTACACTAGCAGAACTGGAGAGCGGAAGCGAGAGGCTTGGTGGGAGTGAAGTCTATAGAACTTGGTCGTGGTTGAACACGAGGGCCCTCCTGGAGGTTCCCGGGGACTGACAGTAACACGGGGACAGAGGGCAGCGTCTCTGGCGTCTCTATAGACAACGTTGAGCTTCTAGAGCCACTGGAATAGCACAGACGGTGTCTCCCACCGAATTCACAGGCGCACATTCTGAACTGGGTCCTTCACATCCAAAAGAGCCCAACACGTGAAAGGTGGGGTGATTTCCACCCAGTTCCAACTGCCAGCGCCACTGCTCCAGCCCCACAATGACCAAGCCATGCTCAGCAACTGAAGCCTTGCCCAGAATGGCTATCACACAGCCCCTTGGAGATCTCCTCTCCCTCCAGTTTACTTTCAGCTTCTTTTCTCACCTGCTCTGCTCCACCTCCTGACACATGGACATACTTTCAGATGGACCCCAGCTCTCTTCTGCACATGCCACATCCCAGTGGGCCTTCTGCATAAAGAATTAGTGGGGAAGACAAATTCCAGAATTACAGAACTCATGCTGGCCATCAGAATGAAGGTGAACAGTAGATGCTCAAGGACCTACAGGGGCAGATAAAGCCTAAATCCATTCCTAACTGTGTGGGAGACATTGGGCAACTTATCTCACCTCTCTTGAGGCTCAGTTTCTTTAATTGATTTCAATCAAGATATGACTAGTATTAAAGCAGTTATATAAGAATTCAATACAAGGAGACATATAACGCATTTAACATAGAGCCTGGCATATAACAAATGCTCCAGATCTATTATTAGGATCATGAGACGCATAAACCTCATGAGGACAATGATTCCACTTGCCTTGTTCACTACTGTGTCAGTTAAGTCCTTAAGTCCACGGCCCAGGGAAGGTGCTCAGCTCGTGTTTGTTAAAAGAATGAATGAAGGTTCTGACTCTGGTTATTAAGCTAGGACATACAGAATAAAAGAGGTGGGGGGGAGGGGCAATAGAGCCTACTTACGGAGAGCAAAGGCAAGGAATATTAACCAGAGTGCTCTCCAAACACAAGCCAAGAACGTCAAGGAACATCTGTCCCACTGTGGATTATGCCACCCTTGACAGTACTGTTTCCAGTCCTGAGTGATGGAGTTGCTGCTACCATCAGTAGTCAGAGGGAGCATAGAATAAATGCAAGGGAGGGTGGTGAAGGAGATGCAGAAGTAATTTAGGTTTTGGGTTCGGCACTGTGGCACAGTAGATTAAAGCCTTGGCCTGCAGCACTGGCATCCAATATGGGGCACCAGTTCAAGCGAGTCCCATGTGGGTGCCAGGGAGCTCCTGGCTCCTAGCTTTGAATTGGCTCAGCTCCAGCCACTGCAGCCATTTGGGGAGTGAACCAGCAGAAGACCTCTCTCTCTCTGTCTCTATCTCTCTCTATAACTCTATCAAATAAACAAAATAAACCTTTTAAAATAATAATAACAACTTAGGTTTTGCACTTATTTAATCTGACATGTCAACTGGCCACTCAGGAATGCTGTTGATTAAGCAATGATGCTACTAGTAGCTCTTACGCCATGGGCATGAACCCTGGAGCTCAAGGATGGACATACAGATAAAGAAGGAAGCTATTAGGTATGTGGTTAAAGCCCCAAGAAATAGAGTGCAAAGAAAACTAAGGACAAATCCCCAGAAAACAGCCACAGTAAGTAAATACACAGACGCCACTTCAAAGCACACACTTTTTTCCCAATTTTTTTTTTCTTCAGGAATTATTGCCTTAAATTGTGATGAGGAGAAATTAGAGAGGACTGTTAGATTGATCAGAATTATGTGAAGAAACAAGGGAATAGCTATTTTGGCCACTCCATAAGTCGGCAACGTGGGCTACTGAGACAACGGTACTCACCGTACCTGAGAACGTGTATCTCTTCCTCGCTTTGTGGCACTCATCTGCTTTGATCCTGGCCACTGAGAGCAAATAGGCCCCAGAAATATCACATCCAGCCTCTGATAACTTCTTCCAGTAGTGAACGAGGTGCAGCCTTGTCCAGAAGCTCGGGCTTTGGATTTTTGACAGGAAGTCTGCAATACTGGTGACACAAGGAGGTATAAATCACAGTAGGACCTCGTGCTTTGAGAGAAGCTGTTCCTCTATTTACCACATTTCATCGGCCTCTTCAGAGACTTTTTAGGCCACCAGATAAACATGAGACTTGCACTCTTCAGCAGTCAGACAATTCACATCTGTCCAGGGTACCCCTTCCTCCAGGCAAGCACCCTGGGTCTACCAGCAGAGCTCTTCTCTGCTTGGATAGTTCATTACACCATTGCTCTAGTGAAACATTTACCACATGTACAGTAATTCTTTGGTTCTAGATCTTGTCTCACCAGATGAAAGCATCTAAGGGCTTGGATTGTATCTTACTCATTTCTGCACCCTCAAGACCTAGCACAGTGTGGGAGAGAGGGCAGGTTAATGACAAGACATTTGCTGAGCTAATGCATAAAACAAAAAGAATGAAGAGGCATGAGAGGCATGGGACGTGGGGGAAGGAAGAAGGAGAGAAGAAAACATACAGGGAAGAAGAGAAGGAAAGGGAAGGGAAGGGAGGGGAAGGGAGGGGAGGGAAGGGAAAGAGAGGGGAGGGGAGGGGAGGGGAAGGGAGCAAAGGGAAGGGAAGGGAAGGGAAGGGAAGGGAAGGGAAGGGAAGGGAAGGGGAGGAAAGGAAAGGGAGGAAAGGGAGACAGCAGCGGGGAGGGGAGGGGAGGGAAGACAGGAGATTCTAGCAGAGGAACATGGTCAATCCTTCATCCTTTTTTCAGCCCTTATTTTGCCCTTCTCTCCCCAGAATTCCACTTAACTTTGAGAGGCATCCACATGGAACCAAAAAGGAGAAAGAACACTTTGTAGAGGAAATATGTCAAATAGAGCAGCCCTGGGGACCCATCAACCCCAGAAGCTGGTGCCAGGTGATGGTCACAGCTGAACAAATGGACTGGCAGTTGAAAGCATGAACGTGTCTTGCTCAAGGGCACCCCTTGTATCTCAACAGTACTGGTCAAAGGAAGAAGCTAAATATGTACAAATGCAATTATATAAAAATGGTGAGGAGTAGCTTTTGGTGCAGTGTTTGATGAACTACTTGGGATACTCACATCTCACGTCAGAGTGCCTGGGTTTTGATTCCACCTTCCTGCTAGCAGGCACCCTCGGAGGTGTGGGTGATGACTTTAAAGTGGGTCCCTGCCACCCATGTGGAAGACCTGGCTTGAGTTCCAGGCTCCCGGCCTTGGCCTGGTCAAATCCTGGATACTGTGGGCATTTGGAGAAGGAGCCAGTGAGTGGAAAGTGTCTGTCTGTCTCCGTGTCTCTGCCTTTCAAGTAGATTTTTTTTTTTTACACGGGGAGACTTACCTAGGGCTCGAGAGGAAGCTACACAAGCCCGACCAGCACCCACTCATCTTCATATGCCAAGGCAGTTCTTGATACACTCTCCAGAAGGCGGACTGCCGCTGGAAGTATCTGACCAGGATGTGGTGGAAATAAGTTTTCCTGTGATTTGTGGGTTTCCGAAATGAATATGGACTGCTTTCTCTGACAGGAGTGATTACACCTATTTAAAAACCAATTGTAGCGTAATGCAGCTGACTTTCTAGTAAATGAAAGCACTATGGCAAAAATACGACAACTCTGTGGCCATAATTAGAGAAGTAAAAGTCAAGACAGCTGGGGGGAGAAGTGTATCTTCTGATTCATTATTCTGAATTTGCCAAATAATCATTTATAATCATGATCACTGACCTAGAACTTGAGAAGCTTGTGATCACACTGGTTTTTTCATTGAGTCCTCCACCTCCTCAAGGAAATACGTGTAACTTACTTTTCTATTTTAAACCTACACCATGGTTACAGCTCAGATATGTACTTCCAAACATCTGAGCCTCTGCACTTTGGAGAAGTTAATCCATTGCCTGGATTTCACACAGGCCAGGGTGCCACTGAACAAAATAAGTGGCAAATTCACTGTTGGAGCCAGGATTTCTGTATCTTGATTTCCAAAGATAAATGACTCCAATAAATAACACTGCCCAGAAATCAGCCTCTCAAGAACAGATGGTTTTGCTTCATTCAATCATGGTGAATGGTGAGTGTTCTGCAATCCTACTTGGATGTCTCCAGCACATATCAGAGTGCCTGGGTTTGAGTCCTGGCTCCACTTCTAATCCAGCTTCCTAACAATGCACAGCCTGAGAGAAAGAGGGTGATAGCTCAAATGCTTGGGTCCCTGCCATCTACATGGGAGGCCCTAATAGAGTTCCTGGCTCCAGGTTTCATCCTGGCCAACCCCAGCTGTTGTGGACATTTGGGAATGAACCAGGGATGGCAGATCTCTCTCTGCCTATATCTCTCTGCCTTTCAAATAAATAGTTCCCGGAGACATCTGTCCTTGGAAACTAAAATAGAAGTATTTTTTTTAATTTTCTGTTTGGCAACTACAGCTGGATGACACACCAAGTCCAGCTGTTCATAAGAACTATAGGGAAAGGGGAGCCCATTATGTATATGACCATTGTGCGTTTCCATTGAAATGACTTCCAGCTCACCCACTCATATGGAGAGACACCATGCTATCTGGTCTAAAGTGCACAGGTACGCCCAAGGTGGCAAAGGCAGGGCTTAAGAGGCCCACAGAAAAAAAAAATAAATAAAATTCCCCTCCTTCACCAAGTGGGCAAAGGCATGTCTGTGGGCACTAAGTTAGGGAGGCAGGGTGGGTGATGAGAGAAACAAAGAACCGGGGCAAAAATAATCCTGAATCCAAGTTCCGGTGCAATAAGCACAATGCTTAAAGTGTACAAAACATTTTCAGAGACAACACTGTGTTTAATCTTATCTTCTTACAGCATGAGGAGGATCTGAGTACGATTCCCCTTCTGACAAGCAAGGCTGCTTAAATCAGACAGGTTAGGTGAGCTGCTCCAGGCAGCACAGGACCAGTAGCTCAGGGAGCATTTGACTTCATTCCAGTGTTCCTCCAGCTACAAGTGGGATGTGAGGAGAGGTTTGACCTCTGCATCATCTTTGCATACAAAGTACGGCACAGTTCTCATTGACTTAATGCCTGACCTTTAAGTAGTGCTGTTGTCATCACTCACGGTAGGCCAGAGTATCCTATACTGATAGTCAACTCCCAAATCTCAGTGACTCAAAAGAACAAAGGTTTATCATGTACATCACAGGATCAGAGACCAAAAATTCCAATCCATGTCTCCTCACTCACTCCAGGACTGATGGAGCAGCCACCATCTTGAATGTTGCCAATGGTAACTCAGTCACAAGGCCTGTGATGACAAAGGAGCCAGGAAGTGTTCCTCATAGTGGGGTAGAGGCTGGGAACATTGGTGATGAGCTCAACCAGCCACTACAAATGCTTGTCATAAGTACTAGAAGCTGTGTCTTACATGAACTAGCATTTTTCATACCCTCAAGGTAAGTACTAGTATTGTCCCTATTTTACAGTGAGAAACCTGAGTCAGAGATTTAAGCTAGGTCACACGGGATCTTTCAGATTCCAAAGCCATGGCTCTTAACATGAAATCCCTTCTAGTAGACATCATAGTGATTTCCAGTAGAAGGGAGGGTAGACTCTCTTTGACATATAGCATGTAGATGTGACAGTGATGTGAGAAGCCAGTGGAAAAAGGCTGCTCCTGACCTATGACCACAGAGCCCTATAGAAATGGCTCCTCTTTGGTGCTCAATCCTCTGGGTTTGGTTCTCCAAGCAGACACTAGGCTATTTCCAGTATGGACTCTCAAATCAGCAGAGATAGAGGCTGCTAGAAATAGCAGGCCTCCAAAACTAATAGCAGTGCATTCATTCAGCAAACACGTATTGAACGTAACTAAGTGGGTCCCAGAGAATTCAAATGTGCTCAACAGTGTCTGATAAAACAAAACGACTTTGGGCCCACGGAATTCTAGACAGCCAGGTGATTTGCATGGACCATTTGGGGAAGATAGTATGTAGGGGGCCACATGGAAGATAGATGAAGAAATTGAAAAGGAAATTAATGGTGGATAGCATTCCTTGAGTATGACTATGGGCCAGGCGGTTCTAAGTGCTTTGTGTGTGTTAACTCATTGAATCCTCATAAGAAACAACCCTGTGTGAGGTCAGTTCACTTATTTCATAAATGCAGGATCTGGGACATAGAGTGGTAAAATGTAGCCAAGGTCATCAACTAGCAGGTGGAAAGGCAGGGGCTCAACCCCATCTGGCATCAGGATCCCACTTGTAACCATTACGCTATGCTGGCTCCTTCCATGCAACAGAAGCAGAAACAAACAGGTTTCTCTGACTGGATTTGGGACAGTTTTATGGGGTGCAGGTTACAAAAAGAAATGGCAGAGGCTTTTCCCAGGAAAGGCTCCCTGGGAACCTGAGAGGGTGGGGCTTGGGGAAGAGGAGCATGCAGTGGGGTCTGGATCTCCAGGACACACCTTTGCCCACATCTGATGGAGTCCGCATCAACCTGGCACTTCAAGGGCTGACTGCTTTGGGACAAAATAAGAGGGCAGGGCCCTTGGCAGGATGTCTGGTTTGTGCACAGTGGCCACCAGCAGGGTAGTGGCGAGGCACCCGCCTTGTAAGCAGAAACCAGACGAGACTCTTTAATGATCACTGCCAACAAGCAGATGGGTGAGACATGGGGCACTCATGGGGGAACCCCAGGAATATCTGGAGCAGATCAGGGCTTCCTGGGTGGGTAGGAGGAACAGGTGGAAAATAGACTGTTATGACCTGGCCTTGTCTGATGATGTCCTGGTTGCACGTGAAATAAGTGAAATAATGTATAGGAAGTTAGAAAGTGCCTAGCACAGTAACAGCACTAAAAAAAAAAAAAAAAAACAACCGGTTATCAAGACCCATATCAAGAGATACAATAATGGCCCTGGCACTAGGACAGCATCTCTCAGCTTTTCAGCTCCCCTTTACAACTGCCCTAATCCTTTTCCACCCTCACTAAGGTGCACGTGTACACACACACACACACACGCACACAAAGTATATAAGAACAAACAAACAATCTTCAGTTTTGGTGACAAAAGGGAAGGAAGGCTGCTCCATCACAGTCCAAGAATCAAAGAATGTCTCTAGATTAGCTCATTAGGCACAAAATAGGTTACAAATCAAATTCTATGCTATTCAGAGTACTAATTTCAAAGGCAAGAAGCAGATGCATGTGGCTAAAAAAGACTAACTTGCCTCAAAATGATTGACATGCTGTTTGACAAAAAGAGTCAAAAGATAGTCCTTGACCAGAAATGTCACAGTGGTCTCAAGGAGTGTGGCCTGGCTGTTGATACCATGCGCGCGGTTGCTTCTGGGGGTGAATTGGCCATTAAGCTCCTGATGCCTCTGGCAAGGACTGGTGCTCACAGCCTGATCCTGCAGCATGCCTTTCTCTCTGACTACAGGGAATAGTGTCAGCAGGGTTTATTTTTGGGCTCACCATGCAGTGAAGGGGGACAATGCATTCCCAGAATTTTAATAGCCACACTGTTCCCTTCTAGCCCCCGCACCTACAAGAGTGTATTGTTCTTGGGGAGAAGCAAAAATGGAGCACATTGCAAACCATCCTACAGCAAGTGAGAAGAGATGACATTAAATCTAAGAGTAACTTCATTCTTAAGCCTGCTCTCTCCTCTACTTCACACAACTTAGAGATGGTAGGAACGACTACAATATAGATGGGAAATAGCAAAAAGGATTTACATTTTTAAAATGAAAGCTTAAAAGATCACAGTAAATATAAAAGGAAATGTGCATGGAGCTTGGAATCTTCCCAGAGGACTCAAGATTTTTCAAAGCCTGAGAGCTGCAGTTCTCTGTGTAACTGTCATAGAGTTTTCTGTTTCTAGAAAGGTTAAGAATCTGATTTCAGAATCAGGGCAGACACTGATAATTCCTAGTCAATATACTTTTCCCTCTCCTTTGTTGGTGACAGAAGCCCACAGTGGTTTAGGATGGCAGCGCACTCAGTTGAAACCACTATTCTTCAGGTCCCCTTGTGTTTAGCTGTGATCACATAAGAAGCTCTGGGCCAAAGAGACAGAAGTGGAAATGATGATGAGAAATTTCAAGAAGAGCTCCTCTAAAAGAAGCAGCAAGCTCTTCTTCCTCTCGTCTCCTTTCCTGTTGCCTGGAATTTGATGGCTGGAGCTCTCTAGCAACCATGAGCATGAAGTGACCCTGAGAAGGTGAATCGGGGACATAGAAGGAGTTGGGTCACAAGTGATTTTGGGGAGTAAATAAAGTATCCCAGAACTGCCTGTGTTGGAGAATAGACCCTGGAGCATCAGCCACTGAAGTCACATCTCAGTTATTCATAAGCAAGTCCAATTCCTAACTTACACTCTTACAGATATGTTCCTACACGGACTCAATCGTACTTCAGAAATCCCAGCTACAGGCTCTCCCTGTGTGCAGCTGCTCTGCCCCCTTAGCCATACCCCTTGGGTCCTGTTCCCAGACCCAGGCCTTACCAAGAAGCGTGTGCTCCACAGCGTCTCGCAGGGACTGGTGCCAGAAGTAGAGGAGGCCGTTCGGCTTCTCCTGGACCCACTGCTTGGTGGCGTTGCGGAAGGCAGCCCAGTGCAGCGTGGTCACTTTGTAACGATTGCTATAGCCCAGCATGTCCAGAATCTGGAGGAGCTCATCTTCAGTCAACCCACAGTGTGAGACGCACAACAAGCACAGGGTGTCAGTCACCCAGCCGTCCAGCCCTAGGCAGACAACGTGGGGGGGGGGGGGACAGTAAGAGTGAGTGTGTGCCCGGCGGCAGCCTTTCCGATTTTAGTGTATGTGCTGCCAAGGCGAGCATGTCAGGCAGCATGCTAACATTTGAGATGATTAATCTACTTATTCGTTTCCGTAGGCCGCAAGGCAAATACTAAAACTGCCCCGTCTTACAAACAAGGAAAATGGAGGCCACACAGAAGTCCATGCCGAAAGGGAATTTGAACCCAGAGCCAATACTGTTACAACTATACCATCTACAGTGACACAACTACCACATGTAGAGCTAATGTTACAAATGCAAATTGCCAATTCCTGCACTGAGCATTTCTGCTGAGCAGTCCTTACTTCGGGTTTCCAAACCCCAGATTTGTATGTGTGGGTAGGGGCAGCTGTTCTACTGGATTGCCCTCCTGCCACGCTCTCACAGATACCCCTGAAACAGCGCTATTACTCCCCTGACTTAGATGTTCCCTCCAAAGCCAGATTTGCCTGTCCCAACTCTAAAGGGACCCTTCAGAGCACTGAGAGAAACGCCCACACAGTCTGCCAGTCTGAAGTCATCTCCTGCGCTGGGCTGGGGAGCAGTTCTGAAGCACCTGCAGTGTGTAGGCAAGGGCAGGGCTGGTCAGCCTCAGCAGAAGCAGATTCCCTGAGGTTGCCCTCAGCTCAGCTGAGCTCCCTGGGCCCGGGTCACTCGGGGTCTCTGGGTACTGCTGAGGGATAGAACAGTCCTTGGGGGAGGAGACCTGGGCTTTCCTACCCAGTGCTGGAGATGGGGGGTAGCACAGCCATGGGCCACTCTCACCGGGACCACGAGAGGACAAAGTTTGACTCTCAAAAGCCCAATTACTGAATATCATGAAACAAATCCCAGACCAATTTGTGGAACAAATTGTTTACCACAAACAACAGACTCAGCTAGAGGACGCTCTCAAGGGAACCTGTATTCCTGCTGAGGAAGAGGAGAGGCCTTGCAGAGCTGAGGCAGGCACGGAAGCGGCAAAGCAGAGGGCGCACTGCGGTAGAGGCCAGTGGAGCAACGGGGCTTTCTCCGCTAGGAGGGACTGCGTCAGCAGGGGGCAGCAAAGATCGCTCAACCCGAGAACTGCCGGGCACCCAGGTATCCTAGGGGAAGCCAAACATGGAGACCCAAGTCTAGAGACCTGCTGAGCCCATGGTCTCCTCAGCAGAAGATCACGGTGGTAAATAACAACCAAAGACATCCAGCGCCAAGGTCATCGGATCCGAGCTCAACGCAACAGAGACATGGGAAGGCGAGAAACGCTCACTTGACTGAAACAACCCCGGCTTTACTGAAAACAAAATCCGCTGGTGGCATTAACTTGGATTCACTGGATTAGGTTTCTGTCATTGTAGGACCGTGGGCTCAAAAGTGAGGTTAAATTGAAGTATACAGATGATGAAGATCCATTTCTTAGGCCCCTGAAAAATGTGACTGGAACTTGCGCCAGACAAGTACAGTTCTCCTTAGAGCCCACACAGAGATCTCTAGAGATCTCTAGTCAGATTTAGCAAAGAAAAATACAGGACATCCAGTGAAATGTGAATTCCAGATAAGCAACTAATTAGGGTTTGATATGAATGTGCCTCATGTAGTATATGGGATATACTTACACTGAATATTATTTTTAATTTGTCAGCAATTCAAATAATTTTAGCATCAGTATATCCCAGATATTATCATTCTACAAGGTTACTTGCTAATTATCTGAAATTCAAATTTACCTGGGCATCCTCTATTTCTCTGACAACTGCATCTCTAGACCCTCCCCTGCTATAGCGAAGCCGGACAGTTTCCTCACCAAGCTTCCACACCGCCCAAGGCCTACCTTCTTGTGAAGCCTCCTTACAAGTCCAACTGTAGTCTTCAGTCCAGCGTTTCAGGATCAGTCCCCAGAGTTCCTGAACAGAGGTCGCCTCCAAGTACTCACTCATACACTGGAACTCATTGCGGTAGATTCTACATTCTTTCAATTCATTGGCAAGGATCAGGAGTTTTAAAGGATTGCTGTTTGCCTTATTCTTCAAGGCATGTCTGCTCTGTTGGAAGGGGTCTTGGTTGAGAATGGAGAGGTGCTGTCCAAAGACCTTGAGCTTCATTTCGTTATCTTCCGTGCTAATGAGTTCCACAGTCCTCACATCTGGGCGGGCATACAGTGACTTGTAGGGCAGGCTGGAGGAGACAGTGCTCATGATAAATTTGCAACGAGGAGAAAGCGAGCGTGGCAGCCAGGAGAAATCTCTTGCCTGATGGAGACAACCAGAGAACATTGGCACTTTAAAGTCCTTCACGATTCCTTTGTCAATGGCTCTCAAATTTAAAGTAGGTGGAATACTGGGAAGAAGTCTAGGGTATGGGTTGGGATTACTTATTCATAGTAAAACTCTTTTTATTTTTTAAAGTTTTTTTTTTAAAAAGATTTACTTATTTATTTGAAAGTCAGACTTGCACAGAGAGAGAATGAGAGGCAGAGAGAGAGAGAGAGGTCTTCCATCCAATGGTTCACTCGCCAATTGGCCACAAGGGCCAGAGCTACGCCCATCCAAAGCCAGGAGCCTGGAGCTTCTTCCGGGTCTCCCACACGGGTGCAGGGGCCCAAGGACTTAGGCCATCTTCCACTGCTTTCCCAGGCCATAGCAGAGAGCTGTATTGGAAGTGGAGCAGCCAGGACTTGAACTGGCATCCATATGGGATGCCAGCACTGCAGGCGGCAGCTTTACCCACTATGCCACAGTGCTGGCCCTGGTAAAACTCTTAATGAAACCATATTTGACTGACCTACCTATCAGTTATGAATCTGATCATGCAAATGTGGACTCTTTTTAAAAAGAGGTTCATAAAATCACAGACTTTTATAGAATGACCTATAATAATAATCAGAGAAAATGTAAGAGAGAACAGATTGAGGCCAGTGCCGTGGCTTAACAGGCTAATCCTCCACCTTGCGGTGCCGGCACACCGGGTTCTAGTCCCGGTTGGGGCGCCGGATTCTATCCTGGTTGCCCCTCTTCCAGGCCAGCTCTCTGCTATGGCCCGGGAATGCAGTGGAGGATGGCCCAAGTCCTTGGGCCCTGCGCCCGCGTGGGAGACTGGGAGAAGCACCTGGCTCCTGGCTTCGGATCAGCAAGATGCGCTGGCCGCGGTGGCCATTGGAGGGTGAACCAACGGCAAAAAGGAAGACCTTTCTCTCTGTCTCTCTCTCACTATCCACTCTGCCTGTCAAAAAAAAAGAGAGAGAGAACAGATTGAATCATTTGGTTGAAAAAGATGACATTATCTTATGCTGAAGAATTGTCACTTTGTACAGCCATAATTAAATGTCTCATCTAATTCATTCTGCTAATAAGCAGCAAAGCTGGGATTCAAACCCACGGTCTGGTTCCTGACTTCAATGGCTTTACTTTGGAACAAAATAAACATCTAGTAAGAGCTTTTCTCAGGGTCAGTGCTGTGGTGTAGTAGGCTAAGCCTCCACCTGTGGCACCGGCATCCCATGTGGGCACTGGTTCAACTCCCAGCTGCTCCACTTCTGATCCAGTTGCCTGTTAAAGGCCTGGGGAAGCAGTGGACAATGGCCCAAGTACTTGGGTTCCTGCACCCACTTGGGAGACTCAGAAGAAGCTCCTGGCTCCTGGCTTTGGGTTAGCAAAGCTCCAACCATTGTGTACATTTGAGGAGTGAACCAGTGGATGGAAGACCTCTCTCTGTCTCTCCCTCTCTCTTTCTGTACCTCTGCCTTTCAAATAAATAACTTTAAAAAAAAAAAAGACCTTTTCTCAAGTTTTTTTAACAGTCATCCCCCTCCTCTGTACCTCTTTGTCTAGTAGCAGGAACTATGACATTTTGTCTGCTTCCACTGAGCCAGGCATTGTGTTGAGCATATCTTCAGGAATTGCCTGTATTACCTATGTATTTTATGGCCTGTATCTTAGAATATTTTGCCATCTCTGGGGTCTTTCAAACCAACAGAGAAACTACCATTCTGAAAGCTAGCTAACTCTTGGGCTTGGTAGACAGCTTGCCTGAAACATGCCCCAATCCAGCTTTTTAAATATATTTTAAAATTTATTTATATTTGAGAGGCAGAGAGACAGAAACAAAGAGACAGGGAAAAGCTCCCATCCACTGGTCCACTCCCTAATTGCCAGCAACAGCTGGGGCTTGGCCAGGCCAAAACCAGGAGCCTGGAACAGTCTGAGTCTCTGTCGTGAGTGGCAGGGACCCAAGTACTTGAGCCACCACCTGCCGATTCCTAGGGTGCACATTAGCAGGAAGCTGGAATGGTGACCGGAGTCAGGTCTTGAACCCATGCACCACTCTGATAAGATGTGGGCATCCCATGGGCATCCCAAGCACTATACCAAATGGTCAACTCCCAATCCAGCTTCTTTTGTAACTCTCACATACCAACTCAGTATTTTTTCTTCCCTAGATCAACCCAGAGCCAGGTATCAAACAGCTCGTGGCAGCCCCTGGGCCCTAAAGCCACCAGTTTAAACTGAACAGTCCTAAAGTGTTTAATCTGCCCCTCTAGCCTTTCCCACAGAAACACAATCTCCATCGACTCTGGCCCAATTTCCCCTTCTGCCTTACGACCACTCTGATATTTCCTCTGGGGCCCTTCGTGTCCCCTTCTCTCTGGAAAAATAAGTGATAAATTCTTCTTCCAGTGCCATCGCCTATGTTGTCACTCAGTCATCTCTCTATAAATTAAATTTCGAGGGTAATTTTAATACAGTAGCTCACTGAATCCCTACAGCAAGCGTCTGGAAAGGCAGAAGAGGCAACTGAAGCGTCAAGGGGCTGAATATCCTATCTAGTTCATTCTGCTAGTAAGTGGGTGGGCTAGGATTCCAGCTTGGGGTCTGGCTCCAGAGGCAGGCCCCTGACCATTGCATTTCATTGCTGCTCAGTTCTCCCTCCTGCAGAGTTGTGCCCAGTACCTTCTTCTAGGAAGCTGCCTGGAAGGCCAAATTCTTTCATTAGTGTCTCTCTTGGTGCTACAGGCCAATCCATAGCAGCAGCGGTAGCAAATGCAATTTTATACTTATCCAAGTTCTTGCTTTCATGAAAGTCTGTCATTCCTCACTAAAATGAAGGTTCTGTTGCTTTGTGGGGACCATGGATGTCTTTGCTTATGGTGCTTTGCCCATAGTAAGCAGTCAATAATTACTTACTGAATGTACAATGGATATCATGCGTTAAATTAAAAAGCAGGGAGTTGGCATTTAGCATAGGGGTTAACATGCCTATATTCCATATTTGGCATTCCTGGGTTTGATTCCAGGTTCTAGCTCCTGACCTCAGTTTCCTGCCAATGCAGACTCTGGCAGGCAGTGGTGATGGCTCAGGTAAAGTTTCTGCTATCCATGTGGGAGATCTGGATTTTGTTCCCAGATCCTGGCATTTGTTTTTGGTTCCTGCCATTGCAGGCATTTGGGGCATGAACCAGCTGATAGGTCACTCTGTCTGCTTCCCTTTCTCTGTCTCTCCAGTTAAAAGGAAAAAAAAAGGTTACAAAACAATATGGTGGGACAGGCACTGTGGCACAGCCTGCAAAACCAGCATCCCACGTGAACTGCGGTTCAAGTCCCAGCTGCTCCACTTTCAATCCAGCTTGCTGATAATATGCCTGGAAAAGGGCCTGGGCTCCTACAACACATGTAGGGGACCCAGACACAAATATGCATAGTATATATAAGTAGCTATAGGAGTATATGACACCCACAAAATGATTTAACAGAGATGAGTTCTATTTTCCTCCTTTAACCTTATTCTCTATAAGAACCATTTATTACTTACAGAATTTTAAAGAAACTACTTCCAAAAGCATTGACTGGTACTAAGAAGCAGTAGAGGTTTAATGCATCCAATATTATTTCAAACAGGAGAAAAGAGACTTAGAATATGCAAAGTCAGGGGGCCAGTGTTGTGGCATAATAGGCTAAGCCTCCTCCACCTGTGGCACAGGCACCCCATACAGGTGCCAGTTCATGTCCCAGCTGCTCCTCTTTCAATTCAGCTCCCTGCTTATGTCCTGGGAAAGCAGTGGAAGATGGCCCAAGTGCTTGGGCCCCTACACCCATGTGGGCGACCTGAAATAAGCTCCTGGCTCCTAGCTCCTGGCTTAAGATCAGCCCAGCTCCAGCTGTTGTGGCCACCTGGGGAGGAGTGAACCAGTGGATGGAAGACTTTTCTCTCTGTCTCTCCCTCTCCCTGTAACTACCTCTCAAAGAAGTAAATAAAATCTTTGGGGGCAGCGCTGTGGCATAGCAGGTAAAGCCGCTGCCTGCAGTGCCAGCATCCCATATGGGCACCGGTTCAAGTCCCAGACGCTCTACTTCTGAGCTAGCTCTCTACTATGGCTTCGGATCAGCCCAGCTCCAGCCGTTGAGGCCAGCTGGAGAGTGAACCAGCAGATGGAAGACCTCCCTCTTCCTCTCCTTCTCCCCTCTCCCCTCTCCCCTCTCACTTCCCTCTCTCCTTCTGTAGAACTCTGACTTTCAAATAAATAAATCTTTTTTAAAAATCTTAAAAAATGTTTATGTAAAATCAGTGATGAGACAGAACAAACTATAAAACATAAAGAACATAGAAGTCCAATAAATGACTGATCAAAGCATAAAATAGGGGGCACATCTGTTGCAAGGGTGAAGACCACAGTTTTTGGAACCAGACTGCTCATGTGTAAATTCTGAGTCCACTACTTAATTATCTTAGGACCTTAGACAAGCACCTTTGTCCTCTGTCCCCTCTGTAAATATGAAATATGATCAGTCTCTTCCTCATATATTATTGTGCATATTAAAATGTGTTAATATTTTTTAAAATTCCTACAACGGTACCCAGTCCATTGGAAACACTGTAATAATTACTTGTGCAATAGGATAGAAAGCAGTAACTAAAAGTAACATTGGTTACACTCAGAAACATTGCTACAATGACAATGAGTTATGCATATCTTCAATAATGGGGTCTCCTTTCTATAAAATAGCAATTAAATAAGGATTCTTTTAAAAACATGTTACCTTCTGACCTGAAATCCCATAAATGCCAATCAATTCTTCGATTCCATCTAGTACAAGTATACATGGCTTTAAACTGATGGAAGCAATGAATATTTCTACAAGAAGTGAAAAGACCAAGATATTTGATTCTTCGTTAACAACATCCATTTCAAGCTGAGTACCTACAGCATAGAAATTTGCTCAAGTTAGGTGAAATTGTTTCCATCATTGCTAAAACATGTTAATAGGCTGGGGAGCAAAGGAGGTTGGGAAAAATGACCACTAGCCTCAGCTATACCACTGACACATATATGACACATATATGTGCACCATGTAATTAGCATCCTCAAAAGCTTCAATCCCAAAAGGGTATCATTACCCAAAATGGTAATGATATTTACTACCAGATATTGCCAATGCATTCTTGGGATTTTATATGGAAAATATCTGTGAATGATCCAAAGCATTACTCTCATTCTCCAAAAAGCAAAAATAGACCCCGTTGGAAAGAAATGAAACATTAGGCTCAGGGGTCATGGCGTGTTTAGGGATCATGGCCACCACCCTTGGTTCTTCCAGCAAGGCATATATGCAGCATCTGCTACTCACTTCCTGGTGTATTTGGTCCTAGCCCATCTAAAGCCTAGCAAAACCGGAGCCGGCGCTATGGTACAGCAGGTTAAGCCATGGCCTGCAATGCTGGCATGCTGCATGAGCACCGTTTAGAATCCTGGCTGCTCCACTTCTGACCCAGCTCCCTGCTAATGTGCCTGGGAAAGCAGCAAAAGATGGCCCAAATACATGGGCTCCTGCACCCATGTGGGAGACCTGGAGGAAGCTCCTGGCTCCTGGCTTCTGTCTGGCCCAGCCCTGGCTGTTGCAGCCATTTGGGGAATGAACCAGTGGATGGAAGATTTTCTCTTTCTCTTTTTCCCTCTTTCTCCTTCCCCATGCCCTGTAACTCTTGCTTTCAAAAAAATTAAATAAATCTTTAAAAAAAAGTCTAGCAATAGCAACCCTAAATCCACCCCCATCCTCCCCATACACACAAAATTCTGGGCATTACAAGGGAAAACTATGCTATGAACCAGGAAACAGCCAAGGAAGTTGACAGGACTGACTTTTAGACTATGATCAAGTGACTTAGTAGCAGAAAACTGTGACCCACTAAATATTCTGAAGGCGTTTTACAACATACAACTTCTGTCTTGCTTTTGTTTTTCTGAAGCAATATTTTCCATAAAAATGTCGACATGTCAGGGTCCAGAAAATCAAGTCCCAGCTTTAATTAAGTATTTGAGATGCATTAAGAGTATATTAGAATTATTGAGAGCAATTGTTTTGAACAAATATTTATTGATTGCCTACTATGTGAAGGTTCTGTGCTAGATGCTGAGAGGAGACAAAATGGTCTGAAATATAAGTCAAGGACTTCAGGGAGGCGGGAATGAGTTCTGTTCACACATAGCCACACTTCAAGGCAGCATGTGAGTGTGAAACCTCTTGGAGTGATGCAGACATCACAAGGAAGAAAGTTCCTTACAGAAGACATCTGAGATGAGCCTTGAGAAATACACCATTACAGATGAGGAGAAGAGTGTATCATCAAGAAATCTTGGAAGGAAGGAAGGAAAGAGGGGAGGGGAGGGCAGGGGAGGGGGAGGGGGAAGGGAGAGGGAGGGGGAGGGAAAGGGAGGGGAGGGGAGGGAAGGGAAGACAAAAAAATTAATCTTGATACTGCTGCTTCTGAGTTTTTAAAAAAATATTTAAAACCATGGACACTGTTGAGACTTCAAGACTTGAAACACGGAATTCTAGAGCTGGAGGGGTTCTTGGAAATCATCTAGTCTAGACCAAATCCCTCACTCTGTAGATAAGGAAACAGAGGCCTACAAACTGAGGCCTTGAACCCACAGGTCCTCAGGAGCTGTCACGATACTTCTCACAGTTTGTTTCAAGCTGTACGTGGTTGCCCTTTCTCGGCCTATGTGGTTCACTACCACTTGGGGGAGCCCACAGAGACTGGATTCACAAAGCTGGCACAGAGGTTAAGAGACAAACCAGATATGAATGAACCTCAGAAGATACATGCTGGCTGGCTGATCGTAAAGCATCACACCACTACTGACAGTCCCAGAATGAATTCTAGGCAATAAATAGACAAACATCTTGGGGATGATGTTCACTGATTTCTATCTTTTAAAAATTGTACATAGTTATTTATTTTAGTGATTTACATTTTACTTGAAAGGCAGAGAGACACAGAAAGAGAGAGAGAGAGAACTTCCAATTAGGAGTGAGGCTGTAGATGGAAGACATCTCTCACTCATTCACTCTTTCAAATAAATAAATCTTAATGAAACACACACAAACTGGCACTGCAATATAGATGCAGGTGTCCCAACCACTGTACCACACACTCACCCCTGGATTTATATCTTTGTATACAAAGGAAAGCACTTGTGTGTGTTCAATGCTTTAAAATCACATTTTGAGTTACTATAATTAATTTTTTTCTCAAAATGATATTGGAGATAAAGTCAGCATGACTAGCAGTGGAAAATTATCCTAAACATGCCCCTCTATTCTGGCTGCAGCAACCTGTCTCTACTAAACAACCATGGCCTAAGGGTTATTTAAGTGGTCACATCTTAAGTGTTTTAACATGCACTTAATGACCTAGCTACTGACTAACCCTGTTACTTTTAGAAATGTTGCATCTCATCGTTCAACACTGATTGAGAACCTTCTGTTCTGTGCCAGGAACTGGGTCTGACAATGGTTCATAAACTAGACATGACCAGGGGGTTCACAGGACTCACATGACGACAGGATCATTGCTAAGTCATCTGGAGCACTCAGGAGCACAGCTTCACAGTTTCTGGAGGGAGACATAATGGGACCAGGACTATACTGGCCTCCTGCTCATTCAAAGCTGGGGGAGTGAGAGAGAGACCCCATCAGCCCCTCTTACAGAGGGGTGACCTTTGGGCAGGGCCTTAAAGGGGGAGAAGGATTTCACTGACCTGAGCAAAGGGACAGGTGTTTCAAGAGAAGGGGACTGGGGCCTGCACAGTGGCGCAGTGGGTTAATGCCCTGGCCTGAAGCGCAGGCATCCCATATGGGCGCCGGTTCTAGTCCTGACTGCTCCTCTTCCAGTCCAGCTCTCTGCTATGGCCTGGGAAAGCAGTAGAAGATGGCCCAAGTCCTTGGACCCCTGCACCCGCATGGGAGACCTGAAGAAGCTCCTGGCTCCTGGCTTCGGATCAGCGCAGCTCCGGCCATTGCGGCCATCTGGGGAGTGAACCAGCGGATGGAAGACCTATCTCTCTCTCTCTCTCTCTCTCTCTCTCTCTCTCTGCCTCTCCTCTCTCTGTGTAACTCTGACTTTCAAATAAATTAATAAATAGATCTTAAAAAGAAAAAAAAAAAGAGAAGGGGACTGAAGGGACACAGATAGGGATGTCTGGAAGACACTGGCTTGCTCCAAGGTTACCATACAGTGTAGCAAAAGGCAAAGAGATGAAGCTGAGAAGTCACATGACGCATGTACAAACTCCACCAAGGATTTCTGCCCATCACCAACTCGCACAGACTCTCCTGACACCTGATGCTGGGAGCAGAGCCTGAGGGAAACCAGTCAGGAGTGAAACTTTGCTCTGTTGGCCCAAAGATGCAAGATAAGGCAGGCATGAGGAAGAGGCACCTTGTTTGACTCCCTGATGTTGGTCCTGCGATTCTTAGCCTCACCCAGGCTTCTCATCTGCGGGATGATGGCACAGATGGGTCTTTGGGTGTAGTAAAGGAGATGCTGATAAGCCCTTTAGCACAGCGGTGCCTGGTACTGAGCAAGTCGCCACGAGAACGCGTTGTTATCCAGGGCTGCCAGCAGGTTCCATGCGGTACCATGCAGGAAACATGTCAATAAGAAAGCTGGCGACTCTGACCTTCTACAAGGCCTGCCACAGCTGCCCACAAGGTGTGGGGGCTGGAAGAGCTGGCCACAGGCAATTCTTGTTCCTAAGATCCCATTATCCTGTGCCAAGCAAGGGTGGAGGATAGAGGAGCAGAAATGTGAGCCTCATCCAAGAGTTGTGGGGTCTGGGACAGGAAGGGCCCCCTGTTCACAGCCCACAACGGAGCTGCAGCCAGAGACAGCTGAGACAGCTGCCAGCAAAGGCTCTCTGCAAAGCAGCTGACTGTGCTCCAGGCCCCTGGCTCTCAGGCTCGCTGCGTTCTGGGCAGCAGCTCCGCTCCTCTGCCCACACCCACCTGACCCTGGTGAAACCCAGCCCTAGAGTACAGGCAGCAGCTGTGGATGCCCCAGGCTCACAAATCTTCCTTCCCTTCATCTTCCTAACAAGAGTGGTTTCTCCAAGCAGCCCGCCACTCCTGCTTCCTTCTCCAGTTCTGCCAGGAATAATAGCACAGCAACAATAATAAACAGTAACAACAATGACAGCAATTGTGTGATATTGTTTAATGTTTTTTTACATGACTATATTTTAAGACTCAACCTCACAACGGAGGTGCTGTTACCCCATCTTCATTTTACAGATGAAAAATTGGAGCCCACCCTGCCACCCACGTGGGAGACCTGGATGGAGTTCCAGGCTCCTGACTTTGGCCTGGCCCAGCCCAGCCCCAACTGTTGCAGCCATCTGGGGAGCGAACCAGCAGATGGAAGATCTATTTCTGTCTCTCCATCTCTCTGTGTCTCTCTACCTTTAAAATAAATAAATAAATCTTTTAAAAAAATAATGCTACAAGATTAAAAAAGGGGGAAGAGGGCCAAAGAGCTTAAGTAAACTGCCTAAGATCACACCGTTAGTGACAGAGCCAGAGTTATAGTCCAAGTTCAGAAACACAACCCTTCTCCTTGGCCCCCACATTAACAAGGAGGGATACTCTTCCTAGAAGGGATCAAGTACTCACAGTCTGTTCCCAAATTCATGCTACTATCGTCAGCCTAAAGATCTGTGTGTGGAGACCTGCGCTGTGGCATAGCAGGTAAAGTCGCTGTCTGCAAAACTAGTTTGAGTCCCGGCTGCTCCACTTCCAATCCAGCTCCCTGCTAATGCGCCTGGGAAAGCAGCAGAAGATGCCCCAAGTGCTTGGGCCCCTGCACCCACATTGGATACCCAGAGGAAAGCTCCTGGCTCCTGGCTTTAGACCGGCCCAACTCCAGCTGTTGCGGCCATTTGAGGAGTGAACCAACAAATGATCTCTCTCTCTCTCTCTCTCTCTCTCTCTCTGTAACTCTGCCTCTCAAATAAATAAATCTTTTTTTTTTAAAAATCTGTGTATCTGGCGTGGACATTCGCCCTGGCAGTTAATAGCCTGGTTGAAACACCCATCTCCCCTATCAGAATGCCTACGTTTGAGTGCTGGCTCTGCTTCTGATTCCAGCTTCCTGCTAACACGCACCCTGGGAGGCAGCAGGTGACGGCTCAGGTAGTTGGGTCCCTGCCACCTGCATGGCAAAACCAGATTGAGTTTCCAGCTTCCAGCTTCAGGCTGTCAACTTCAGCCCTGGCCCAGCCCTGGCTGTTGAAGACATTTAGGGAATGAACCAGCCAATGGGAGGTTGTTCTCTGTCTCGCTGCCTCTCAAATAAATTAATAATAACAATAATAATTTTTAAAAAGATATATTTGAAAGATAGCTGTTTTATTAGGAACTTTCTGTACTCAAAAACACTCATTTAAAATAACAACTCACTTTGGGAATAAAATCATAATTGGACTTGTGCAACTGAGTTTGCCACAATGAATACCTTTGGGATGTGCCAGAATAGGATTAGTTGCAATACACCTGCTTCCACAGATTTTGATATTATCCAGTTTCTATGCCCTCAGCAATGTCACCATAGGAAACCTGTGCACACACAATCACCCCAATTTATTCACAGGTAGATACCACCTACACACAAACTCCAATACCCTTCCCTTCATTCAGAGATCTTACAGATCCCCCCACACACTCACCCAAGGACACCCACATATTCATTCCAGACCCAGAGGCACATATGGCCGTGTGCCCCTGTATGAGAACAGACGAACTCCCCAGAGCCAGCAAGATCTGACACACATGGCAAACAACAGCAGGAGCTGATGGTTATCAGCGCTCACTGTACGCCAAGCATGAGCTAAGTGCCTCCATCTTCCGTACTTTATCTTAGTCAATCCACTCGACTACCTGTAAGGCACATTTCTGATTATCCAGATTTTACAAATAGGAAGATTGAGCTACAGAGAGTTAAAATCATTGGCCCAAGGTCACACAGTGAGTAGGTCGTGTGGCATGCTGTCTGAATGCAAGGGTCAGCTGCTCCTGGAACAAAATTAGGCACAATGTGGATCCCCCACACACTTGTCACTCACTGGAACTCCTTGCATCTTAAACGTCTCACAGCCAAAGCTAAAACCTTGATTTCCCTTAAACCTGCTGCCCCTCCCCAGCCCCGCTGAAGCTGTCCCATCTCAGTCAACAGTCCTCAACACCCATCTTGTTTGCAAAAACCAAAAGCTGGGAGTTGTCTTGATTCCTCCCCGTCCTTCAGCCTCTACATTCAATTCCTCAGCAGATTCTCAACCCACCCAGAGCCTCTCTGCTGCTCTTCTCCACGCCACCGCATGGACTGCTGCCTTAGCCTCCATGCTTTCTCCTCCCCTCCACTTTCCACACATCAGACTAATATTCATCTTTTTTAAAGATTTATTTACTATTTGAAAGGCAGAGTTGCAAAGGCAGTGGCAGAGAAAGAGGTCTTCCAACTTCTGGTTCACTCCCCAAATGGCCACAACAGGCAGGGCTGGGCCAGGACCAAGCCAGGAGCTGGGAGCTGCTTCTACTCTCCCTTGTGGGTGCAGGGGCCCAAAGACTTGGGCCATCTTCTTCTGCTTCCTAGGCCATAGCAGAGAGCTGTATTGGAAATGGAACAGCCAGGACTTGAACCAGTGCCCATTTGGGATGCTGGCACCACAGGCAATGGCTTAAACTGCTACATCACAGTGCAAGCCTTATATTGATCTTTTTAAAATATCAGCCAAATCATGCCATTCCACTACCCAAAACTCTCCACTGTTTTCCCAGTACTCTTAAATCCACACCTACCATCCTGGCCGTGATCTAAAATAGCCTCACCTTTACTTCTGGCTTCATCTGGTCAGTCCCCTCTGCAGTGCACCCTGTATGTTACCCTGGCCACAGTTGCCTTTCTAATTCATTCTACTGTTTCCAGCTTAGGAGCTGTACTCATATTACTTAGCTTCTCCCTTTGCCTGGAGCGTTCTGACGGCACAGTTTGTTCATAATACATTTTTTCATGAGCTTGTGGAATATCCCACTTATGCCCAAATTTCAAAATTTTTCTACAAGAAAATAAACAGCTTTTAATCCAACGTCCTATGAATTGTTTGAAGCACTTTGTAGCCGCATCGGCAGAGAGAAACTCATTTCTAGCTCACCACTGTGCTCTGAACGATGTAAGCGTATGACGCAGTTACCGTAGCTCTTGTGCTGCAGCTCTGTGATGAAGTAGTGGATCACGGTCATGACGTCACTGCTTTCACAGGTGCTTCCCACAAAATGTGGGATCAGCAACAGGCTTGGATGTTTCTTTTTGAAATAATCCACCCAGTTGGCAATCAGAGTGGATTTCCCGCAACCACGTTCTCCAGACAAGAGCAAAATAGACTTGTACGTTGGAAGATAATTCAGCCTGAAAAATAAAGCAGTAGAATGTAATCAAGAATATTTACCCAAAAGGGGGCAGGGGAGGAGGGAGAATGGGAAAGACAGAGGCAGAGGAGGCCATTTTCCCATATACGTTATGCCTCTAGAGATAGGAAGTTCCGGTTTCAACTTTGGCTTCAATTGTTTTCAAAGAAGCCATCCACCCTCTGGGCTTTCATTTTGTCATCTGTGAAATAAACAGAGACAGACAGTAGCCTGAGAGCCCCATCCAGCTACACGGATCCTGGGGTTGTCCAACATGAACGTAGGGTTACATCAAGGGTGCAAGGCATGGGGAGGGAAACCCTCCCAGGCAGGTCCACTGCCCTTTTATCTGAGTTGCCCATTCCTTCCTCAGGCAACCATCACCATCACCACACTGGCCCCTGGTGCAACATCACTTTGGAAGAGAATAAAAAATTAAAACAATTACATGTCAAGAATCCCCACCAATCCTGATGGCCTCAAAATTAGAAATTCAACAAAATTCCCATAATTGTTAGACTTGCTGAGAAGTAGCCTGCTCCTCAGCCAGGATGTGCTGGCTGGCAGTACTGCATAAATACGGTTTTTTCTACTGTCAAGGGGGCAATGTAACCTGTATTGCTGCTATATTTTTATGTTTTGGTGAAAAGTGTCTGGATACACAGGGGGCTCTCAGGACCATGAACATCAATACAAACAGACTCTAGCTTTGTGCCCTACAGTTGTGACTCAATATATACATGTCTAGTGATTTTTCATTGACGTAAGTATAACAGGGAGGAGTTCTCAGACTTATCTTATTCACTGCTGGATATTTAGGGACTAGCACAGCACCTGACCCTAAATTGTTGAGTGAATGAAATAAGTCTGACATTCAGATTTACCAAAGCAATAACATGAGCCTGAAAATTCATTAAAATAGAAGCCCTACAACAGGGTCACTAAATAAGCATTATTTCAGAAAAATTTCATCTCCATTAATATGAATTTAAAATCAAATTTTCTGTCTTTATTTCACCGGCAAATTAGAATGGCCGGATTTGGTTTTGTACTCTTCTTCCATCTTTGCCCTCTTTCAGTCTATCCTCAGCTAAGCAGCCAGAGTGAGTCTATCAAAATACGTCATGCAAGGGAAGGTGCTCGGTGCAGTGACCAAGTCACCACTGGGGACACCCACACGCCACATCAGAGTGCCTGGTTCAAGTCTCAGCTCCTCCACTTCCAATCCAGCTTGCTGATAATGCACACAGGAAGACTCAAACACAGACAGATCTGTCTGCCTTCCTTTAGAATAAAATGAAAACTGATTGATTAAAAATTAAGAAGAGAAATGTCATCTAGGTAGGGGATCACTCTGCTGAAAACTGGTAAAAGCCCATGTCCCTAGAGTGACCATGTGAGGCCAGACAAGGCTGTCCATTCCCTTCCCCCTCTCTCCCCAGATTCACTGCCCTCCTTGCTCTCTCGGGCTCCCGGGCCTCTGCCTGTGACTGCCTCTGTGTGCAGTGCTCCTCCAGTGTATATCTGCAGAGCTTGCTCCTCATCTGTTTCCAGCCGTTGCCCAAACGCCACCTTCTGAGGGAGGGCTTCCCTCACCCTGCCAGATGGTCTATTCCTTTTCAGTGTTTCATTCTGCTCCACAGCACTTGAAGTCCTCTAGCACACTACACAGCTGACCTATCTCCATGTGTTACCTGTGTCCGTAGCACGAGCTCCACGGAGGCCACAGTGGCTGGCACCATTGCCCCAGGCTCAGCACTCTCTATTGCAGTCCCCTCGTGCACATGGCTACCAACATTCTTGTGGCTCTAGGAACCCACAGACCCTTACCCACAAATACAAATAATGATGCAGGCCATGTCACTTTAAAGGGCACTGGATGAATATCTGAACATAATTAACAATGATCTGACAATGTACGTGGAGACTCCTTGTAAACTACACAACACCATGAAGATGCAACGTTTCTATTTTTTTTTAAAGATTTATTTATTTATTTGAGAGGTAGAGTTACAGACAGTGAGAGGGCGAGACAGAGAGAAAGGTCTTCCTTCCATTGGTTCACTCTCCAAATGGCTGCAATGGCCAGAACTGCATCGATCCAAAGCCAGGAGCTTCTTCCTGGTCTCCCATGCAGGTGCAGGGGCCCAAGGACTTGGGCCATCTTCTACTGCTTTCCCAGGCCACAGCAGAGAGCTGGATTGGAAGTGGAGCAACCAAGACTAGAACTGGCTCCCATGTGGGATGCCTGCACCACAGGCAGAGGATAAACCTACTGAGCCACGGCGCCGGCCCCCATTTCTATTTCTTAACCTAATTTCTTCTCATTAAAGTCATTCCGACATTCTCAGAAATGATGTAGCCCAACTTTGATGCAAGGGAGAAAAAAGAAGCCCCCCCCCGCCGCCGCCACCGCCACCGAAACCCCTCCTCAGGAGTTTATTTATCTCCTTGAGGACACTGGAAGAAAGTATGTGAAATACCAGAAAACCTTCCAATGCAGAATGATATCTAATCAGGAAATTTCAACCCAGGGGTAGTTTTAGGGGCTCTCTTTTATAGGAAGGAAGGGGCAGAGAATAGAGGAAGTGAGGGAAAACATTGCAAATTGGGGGATGTGATTTACCAAAGTCAGGCTGTTTTGCTTGAGTCCATGAAAAGGTTTGAGGTTGCTTAATATCTTACCTGAAAACCGGGTCTAAACTGGAACCTGCTGCTGAATTTTTTAAATCAAGGTCCATATCCTTCAAGGCAAATTTTTCCAAGATTTCAAAGGTCTTCTTTGGCTCCTTGGAATTCGCAACCGTTGTCTTACACTTCTCAATGAATTCTTCATGATAGAAGCGCTCAAAGCTGTGCTTGTAGTCTTTATAGTCAAAAAAAGATACATTTTAGCATCTTAGATTTGTAGTTTCACATTTTCCATTGTACGTGGTTATTATAAATGCCCGGGAAGGCATCTGCCTCTCTGTATTTATATAACCTTCTTACTATGTTGGGGCCACATATCACAGCCATCTGTATGTTCATGAAAGAAAACTGTAAGCAAACAATTTAACCTCCTTCATGCTACTTGTACATAGATTCCTGCTTGGGATTCCAAGTTATTTCATGACCTCAGAATGACAAAGGCAAAAATATTAGACCTGCTACATATATTTTGTCATCTTTTCAAATTGCTAGCTAAGTATGAAGTTATCTAGTTCAACCTTGTGGGGTATGTGTGTGAGTGTATGCATGGCTGAGGTTGGGGGAGTAGAGTATAATTTTAATAAGATGCCCTAATACTATGACACCCATCAGCATGGTTACAGTTCTGCCATTAGGCAAGTCCCTTCAACTCTGGTAAAATAAGAGGGAAGGCTAGACAATTGGATGATCTCTGAGGTTCTTTCTGGTTTCAATGTACTGCAATTCCAATCTTGTTACCTAATTAAATTCAGGGTATTCTAGGCTGCCAAAATGCCCTCTTGTTTCTGGAGATAACTACATCTCCTTGGTTTGTTTGGAGGGGAATAGGGGAAAATGAGGTAGAGACTGGTATCAATATAAACAGACAAAACACACACACACACACACACATCAGATGGGTTAGCCTGATAAGTTCCCAGGGCACAGGGTAGACCTTGTACTTCTGTAGGTAACTAGGCTGCGCCATGGTTCACGTTTGGACAACAATAGACCTGGAGGAACTGTGGCATGGCCAACATCAGCTTCAAGCTTCAAGATCTTAGATAAAATTTGGGATGAACTTGTAGGATGACAGGTCCCCTGAGCTAAACCTGAACCTTATCCACTAATCTCAGATATATCCAAGGACTTCCTAAGTATTTCTAAGGCTTAAAAGCATAAACTGGTAGCTCTACATTGCCTTACAATAACTACCAGCTGCCCAAATGGCCTACCACTACCCTCATTATGGACTACAAGATTCTGAAGGTATCAGGGGATCAAAGGGTATGTAAAATCCAAAAGAAAAGCAATTTAGTAGTTTCTTCTAAAGAGTTTTTATAATCCATCCATTTTGTACCTTATAGTTCAGATTTTTAGTTCACATATATACACTAAAGAATAAAGTCTAAAATAAGCTAACCTTTCAATAATATTCAAAATCAAATGCTAGGGAGAACATTATGGAGAACCAAGTTGATCCAAAACAAAATACACAAAAAGACTTGATTCTTGAACATCCTAATGAATATTAATCAACTGGTACAATTCAGAATGTGATTTGTTAACAAATATTGGCCACACTTCAGACTCTAACCAAGCACATGTGTTATCTCAGGGCCCATTTGTTACTTTTCATTCCCTTTAGCTATTACTCTGTGCCCAAGGTGTGCCAGGCATTGTTTTGGAGTATTTTACATTATTACTATGTTCAAGGTGATTAATGTCAATCTATTTTAAAGGAGAAACTAAGGATTCCCAATATTAAATAATTTTCTGAGGCCTGGAAAAATCTAGGATCTCAGGACATGTCTGTCAGATTCTAAAACCCCAAGGCTGTAATAAATATTTGGGATGTTTACTTGACCCTTCCACAGTTTCAGCAATAGAGCCTTAGATTATCGTCTAGGGTCCACCCACCGCAGTGCTCAGTGAATGCTGTTCCAGCAAGTCTGATCCCACCTCTGGCTGCACGGCCAGCATGTGACTCAGGATTAGCCAATCAGAGCATCACCCTCTCTCAGCACCAGTGACTGAGTCAGATTCAAGCACATGGCCCAAGCAAGCTAATCAGAGACAGACAGGCTCAGTCCTAGGGCTTTGGGCCATTTCTGCTCAACTTGAACCTGGAACTGCTACTGTCAACCTCCTTCCACGAGTGAGGAGCCAAGGAGTTGATCCAGCACCAGGGCAGCAAAGACAAGCTGAGAAATAATGAAAAACCAGAGCCTTGTATCATCGTGTGAGCCACTGGATGAAGCCTGAGCTGAACCAGACCTGGTCCTGGGCTTTGCAGCTGTATAAGTTACAACTTCCCTTGTTCTTGAAGCCCATTTGAGTTGTGACTGATAACAATATATTTTCCCAGGGTCCAGGACGATTTGGTTTTTAGGGAGAATTTTCTTTGAACAGCAAAAGTGGGTTTTCACCACCACCCCAACTCTTTGTTCCAAAGACTCAAAGGTGGGTCTACACTCTCTGGTTCACCACCAACCCATCTGCTCCTTGAAAATATTGGACCATGTACCACTTGCCACTATTTTGTATCTTCACATTAAATAGGCTCTTACATTAACAATCCACAACCTTGTTTGGCCCATTAAACCTTCTAAGCATCTGACCAAAGATAGAGGTCACCTTCCCGCCCTCATCCCCTACAACATACATGTGCATATAAACATTTTAATTTTTTTTTTAATTTGACAGGTAGAGTTATAGACAGTGAGAAAGAGAGAGACAGAGAGAAAGGTCTTCTTTCCATTGGTTCACTCCCCAAATGGCTGCTATGGCTGGCGCTGCACCCATCCAAAGCCAGGAGCCAGGTGCTTCTTCCTGGTCTCCCATGCGGGTGCAGGGCCCAAGCACTCGGGCCATCCTCCACTGCCCTCCTGTGCCACATCACAGAGCTGGACTGGAAGAGGAGCAACTGGGACTAGAACCCGGCACCCATTCTAATTTCTTTTTTAAAAAGATTGATTTATTTATTCGAAAGGCAGAGTTACAGAGAGAGAGAGGAGCGACTGAGAGAAAGATCTTCCATCCTCTGGTTCACTTCCCAAATGGCCGTAATGAACAGAGCTGCGCCAAGCCAAAGCCAAGAACCAGAAGCGTCTTTCAGGTCTCCCACATGGGTGCAGGGGCCCAAGCATTTGCGCCATCCTCTGCTGTTTTGCCAGGTGCATTAGCAGGGAGTTGGATTGGAAGTGGAGTAACCAGGACTCAAACCAGCAGCCATACAGGACATTGGCACTGCAGACTGTGGCTTATCTCACTGTACCACAACACCAGCCCAAACATTCTAATTTCATGCCATCTGAGAGGCACCATAGGTCCCCACTGAGGTCTGTCTAGGTGAAGAATCTCTAGCACACTTTGATAGTGCTGTTCCCTTTCCTTCTTCTTCTTCTTATTATTATTATTGACAGGCAGAGTTAAACAGTGAGAGAGACAGAGAGAGAGAAAGGGCTTCTTTTCTGTTGGTTCATCCCCCAAATGGCCACTATGCCGATCCGAAGCCAGGAGCTGTGCCGATCCCAAGCCAGGAGCCGGGTGCTTCCTCCTGGTCTCCCATGCGAGTGCAGGGCCCAAGGACCTGTGCCATCCTCCACTGCACTCTCGGGCCACAGCAGAGAGCTGGATTGGAAGAGGAGCAACCAGGACAGAATCTGGCACCCCAACCGGGACTAGAACCCAGGGTGCCAGCACCGCAGGTGGAGGATTAGCCAAGTGAGCTGCGGCGCCAACCAATGTCCTTCCCTTTTCAATCAGGTACATGTCCACAAGGCATCATTTCAAATAAACTTTTCAGCAGCAATATGCTGCCAGGTAGTGCTTTTCAAACTTTAATATGCATGCACCTGGTCACCTTGTTAAAATGCAATTTTTAATTCAGTAGACTAGGAATGGGACTCAAAGCCTGCATTTTGAGCAAGCTCACAGGTGATGCTAAGGTTGCCAGCCCATGGGTTACACTGTGAGTAGTAAAGGTTAGGGAAAACAGCCATGGATTTAAGTCGTGGGGACCTGGGTTCAAATCCTGGATTGGTCCCTCACTAGTTATATGACACTGGTAAGTCTGTTGGCCGGCGCCGTGGCTCAACAGGTTAATCCTCCGCCTAGCGGCGCCGGCACACCGGGTTCTAGTCCTGGTCGGGGCACCGGATTCTGCCCCGGCTGCCCCTCTTCCAGGCCAGCTCTCTGCTATGGCCCGGGAGTACAGTGGAGGATGGCCCAAGTGCTTGGGCGCTGCACCCCATGGGAGACCAGGAGAAGCACCTGGCTCCTGCCTTCGGAACAGCACAGAGCGCCGGCCGCAGCGCACTGGCCGCGGCGGCCATTGGAGGGTGAACCAAAGGCAAAAGGAAGACCTTTCTCTCTGTCTCTCTCTCTCATTGTCCACTCTGCCTGTCAAAAAGTAAAAAAAAAAAAAAAGTCATTTAACTGCTACTATAGTAGATTTCATTTGTCCCTCTGCAAAATCAGAGTTGCAGTATGTATCTTGTAGGGCTCAGCCTTGAAGATCAAAGGTGACAACATATACAAAGTACCAAACAATTAGTAAAGTTAGTTCTCTCCCCTTCAGCTCAGGGTTTTTCAACCTTGGTATTATTGACATTTGGGCTGGATAATGCTATACTCTGGGAGGCTGGACTGTACACTCTAGGATGTTCAGTGGTATCACTGGCCTCTACCCACTCGACACCAGTAGCTCACCCTAGTTGTGACAACCAAAGCTGCCGTGAGACTTGGCAAATGTCCCTGTGGCAGAGGGGACACAATTCGTCCTAGCTGAGAATCGCTGTCCTAGACCTACATGTTAACCATCAGATACTATTTTGGCTCTTCTCCAAACTCCTTAACTTCCTAAATAATCTTCCATGACCCATCATTTGCTCCTATTTTCAGTTTCAAAAATCTTTAATGGAAAAACACAGGTTACAGGAACACGGGAATAATTTAAATGCTTAAGGAGTATTTTCAATCACTTAAAAACTCCTTTCACAATGAAGACATACTCATAAAAAATATTAACCTTGGGGTCAGTGTTGTGTTGCAGTGGGTTAAGCTGCCACTTGCCACGCCCATGTGTCATTTAGGAGTGCTGGTTCAAATCCCAGCTGCTCTGCTTCCAATCAAGCTTCCTGCTAATGTGCCTGGGAAAGCAGCAGAAGGTGGCCCAAGTGCTTGGGCCTCGTCATCTATATGGGAGACCAGGATGGAGTTCCTGCCTCCTGGCTTTGACCTGGCCCAGCCCTGGCTGTTGCGGCCAACTGAGAAGCGAATCAACAGAAGGAAGATATCTCTGTCATTCTACCTTTCAAATAAATAAATAAATCATTTTTGAAAATTAACCTTCCGCTGCCGCTAGACTTAGCTGTCTCTATGTTTGCTAACCTATATTATCCATCAGTAAAGTGGCTGGGCACAGTTTTTCTATCACAAGTGACCAGTCCTTGAGAACCAGCTCCCCCAGCTCCTGGAGACCGGCATAGAATCTGACCGGGAGCCCTTTGCTCATAATCGCGGCCTTCAGCTTTCCAATCTTCAGTTTCTCCTCCCCGGGGATCAGAGAGTCCGAGGACGGCTGCTGCACCTTCTTGTTCCCCTCGGCTGAGGCCGTGGGCAGGGTGTCTTGAGTCCTAAAGTAAAAATACTGGAATGGGGATGGATTCAGAAATGCGGCTTGGATGATCTCAAACTCCATCAAGCTGCAGTCGTGGCACTCCAGGACCCAGGGATAGCCGTTTTGGGCCGCAACGTAGAGATTTTGTTCTTTGTTGGATAACCGTGACAAGTCGACATCTTTGGAGAACAGGAAAGCCGAGTGGTTAGAGAGGAAGTCTCCGTAGGTGTGGCCCAGCAGGCAGATGAAAAAGGGCAAGCAGCTGCTCACCGAGTCGAGGCAGAGCTTCAGCTGTTGGGCGTGGAGACAGGCGTGCTGTCTGCGCAGGCTGGCGGGTAAGGACCTGTGGGCCTTCAGCGCTGACCATCTCAGATCCACTGCTTTGAAATATGTGCCCCGGGAACTGCAAAGTTCATGAAGCTGAGGGAAGATGTTGTTAGCCAAAAAGTCTCTCTCTTCCTGAAAATCATTCAAAGTCGAGCAGATGTATGGCCGGATGGGTTTCGGGGGCTTTGAGATGAATTGGGGATGGCTGGGTGCATTCTCGCTTGCCATCTGGCTCATTTCACTTTGCTCAGGGAAGACATTGTGGTCGGAATGTAACAGTTTTCATCAGGGGGCAGCCACTGACCTCCACAGTTTTGAAGCCCTTTGCCTGGCTGTGTTGGCTATGAGCAGATGGACATCTTTCCCCAGAACTGTTTCCTGTTGACATTTGAGGGTGAGAGATGTCAGCCAATGAACAGACCAGTTTAAAAATAATGTAGCTTTAAGTCAAGACTGAAAAAGAAAATAGGCATTGTTTAAGGATAACAGGCAGTCCTTGTCGCCCCTGCTCTAAGCCTTTGCGAACCACTGAGAACCACAGGAGAGTAGGCCCTCCCCTCTCCCAGCCCCGCTGCCCACTCCACCTCCCCATGGCTCCTTCAGCCAACCACCACATCTGCACCCTAAGAATTTGGAAATTATGCAAGGGGGCTGACAGTGCAAAAAGGCACACAAGTCCAAATAATGCAGGAATCTAACAAGCAAGGAAAGACTCACAACTGGGACCAGAAGCAGGAATGAAAATAGATAGAGTTGGTCAAGACAGGGGGAACAAATCAAATTATCTAAGGGCAGAAGACCAGGAACACTGCTGGAAGCTGACAGGCAAGCAAGTCAGGATCTAAGAACCTGAGTTCAGTGATACTTTTTAATCTTAAAGTACGCAGGCTCATAGAACGTTCCATTTATCTACACAGGCTGGAAATTTAATTCCACTGAGCTAATGGAAAATACCCTCCAACAATGAAATAGCTATGCCTGCAAGAGCTCAGGAAGAAACATTATAAAACTACCTACTTTCATGAGCTTTTCCTTGATGCAACTAATTTCCATACAAAATGTTTCTTTGTTGTTTATGTCTGTTGCTTTCAATTGTGGAGAAATATAACTATTGGATTATAAAGTATATTTGATTCATTTTTTTATCAGCTTCACCTGACAACAATGTTACAATGCAATACTTTTTAAAAACTATTAACTCTATTGCATTGAATGTTCCAATAATCCTATGACAGGTAATAATATCAGCCTACTTTGTAGATGAAGAAACAAAAGTTCCGACAAGATAAGCAACGGGTCCAAAATCATGTAGCTACTAAGAGGAGAGCCAGGATCTAAACCCAGGTCAGTATGACTACACACATGTATGTTGCAATGCCACTCTAACACTCTATATCAAGAAGACAACATTTAAAGATTAAAAAAAAAAAAACAGGAAAGAAAATATCGACTGTCTTATAATGGTGAGATTATACAACACTGAGAAAGTCAAATTATCCATGTTTGCAGATGACATGATGTTGTACATGGAAAAACCTAAACACTCCACCAAAAAGCTGCTAGAATTGATAAACTAATTCAGTAAAGTTGCAGGTACAAAATTAACACAAAAAACCCAGTAGGTTTTTTGTATCCTAATGATGAACTCACAGAAAGAGAAATCAAGAAAGAAACCCCATTCACATTAGCTACAAAAAAAATCAAGTATTTAGGAATAAATGTAACCAAAGAACTGAAAGATCTCTACAATTAAAATTATCCAACATTACTGAAATAAATCATCAAAAACACAAAAAATGGAAAGATATTCCTCACTCATGGATCAGAAGAATCAATATCACTAAAATGTCTATATTACCTAAAGCAATCCACAGATTCAATCCAATCTATCAAAATACCAATGATATTCTTCACAAATTAGAGAAAGCAATCCTAAAATTCATATGGAATCACAAAAGACCCTCAATAGCCAAAGTCATCCTCAATAAGAAAAATCAAGCTGGAGGCATTACAATACCTATCTTCAAAGCACACTACAAAGCTATAGTAACTAAAACAGCTTGGTACTGGCATAAAAACCAATACATATATCAATGAAAAAGAATAGACAGCCCAGAAATTAATCCACATACAAACACACAATTGACTCTTTTTTTTTAAAGATTTATTTATTTATTTGAAAGGCAGAGTTGCAGCGAGGCAGAGGCAGAGAGAGAGAGAGAGAGGTCTTCCATCAGCTGGTTCACTCCTCAGATGGCCACAATGGCTAAAGCTGTACCAATCCGAAACCACGAGCCAGGAGTTTCTTCTGTGTCTCCCACACAGGTGCAGGGGCCCAAGCACTTGAGTTTATCTTCTACTGCTTTCCCAGGCCACAGCAGAGAGCTGGATCAGAAGTGGAGCAGCCGGGACTTGAACCAGCGCCCATATGGGATGCCGGCATTGCAGGCAGTGGCTTTACCTGCTACACCAAAGCACCAGCCCCCAACTGATTTTTGACAAAAGTACTCAGAACATACAGTGGAGTTAGGATAGTCTCTTCAACAAATGGTGCTGGCAAAACTGGATGTATATGTGTAGAAGAATGAAGTTAGACGCATACTTCTCACCATATACAAAAATCAACTCAAGATGGATCAGAGACCTGAATTTAAGACCTGAGACTGGCCGGCGCGATGGCTCAATAGGCTAATCCTCTGCCTGCGGCGCCAGCACACCAGGTTCTAGTCCCGGTTGGGGCGCCGGATTCTGTCCCAGTTGCCCCTCTTCCAAGCCAGCTCTTTGCTGTGGCCTGGGAGTGCAGAGGAGGATGGCCCAAGTGCTTGGGCCCTGCACCCGCATGGGAGACCAGGAGAAGCACCTGGCTCCTGGCTTCGGATCAGCGCAGTGTGCCAGCTGCAGCGCGCCGGCCGCGGTGGCCATTGAAGGGTGAACCAATGGCAAAGGAAGACCTTTCTCTCTGTCTCTCTCTCTCACTGTCCACTCTGCCTATTAAAAAAAAAAAAAAAAAAAAAAAACCTGAGACTATGAGGTTGATGGAAAAATATATAGGGGAAACACTCCAAGACATTGGTGTAGGGGAAAACTTCTTGGACTAGAACCCTGTAGTACAGACAACAAAACCAAAACTAAATAAATGGGACTATATCAAACTCAGAAGCTTGTGTACAGCAAAGGAAATGACCAATAGAGTGAAGAAAGATACAGCAGAATGGGAAAAAATATTTGCAAAACACCTATCTGACAAAGGATTACTATCCCAAATATATCAGCAACTTAAAAACCTCAATATGGGGCTGGCACGGGGGTTACAGTTCTGGCCTGCAGAGCCAGCATCCCATAAGGGTGCCAGTTCGAGTCTCAGCCACTCCACTTCCAATCCAGCTCCCTGCTAATGTGTCTGGGAAAGCAGTGGAAGATGGCCCAAATCCTTGGGCCCCTGCACCTGCATGGGAGACCCGGAAGAAGCTCCTGGCTCCTGGCTTCAGATTGGCTCAGCTCCAGCCATTGCAGCCATTTGAGGAGTGAACCAGAAGATAGGTGATGCTTTCTCTCTCTCTCCCTCTCCTCTTCTCTCTGTAACTCTGTATTTCAAATAAATAAAATAAACCTATTTTAAAAAAAACCCTAAGTAACAAAATGAGAGTTCTCTAAAGAAGAAATACAAATGGCCAACAAATATATGAAAAAATGCTCAACATCACTAGCCATTGGAGAAACGAAAATGAAAATCACAATGAGACATCACCTCAACCCTGTCAGAATGGCTAAAATCTAAAACACAGAGAGTAACAAATGCTGGTGAGAATGTGGACAAAGATGAGCACTTAGACACTCTTGATGAGAATGTAAATTAGTGCAGCCACTATGGAAAACAGTATGGAGACTTCTTAAAACTAGAAATAGACTTGCCAGGGCTGGCACTGTGGTATAGCATGTAAAGCTGCTTCCATATGGGCGCCAGTTTGAGTCCTGGCTGCTCCAATTCCTATCTAGCTCTCTGCTGTGGCCTGGGAAAGCAGCAGAAGATGGCCCAAGTCCTTGGGCCCCTGCACCCATGTGGGAGACCCAGAAGAAGCTCCTGGCTCCTGGCTTCAGATCAGCACAGCTCCAGCCATTATGGCCAACTGAAGAGTGAACCAGCAGATGGAAGACCTCTCTCTCTCTGCCTCTTTGCTTCTCTGTCTCTCTCTGTCTAACTCTGACTTTCAAATAAATAAATAAATCTTAAAAAAAAAAAGAAATAGACTTGCCATATGATCCAGCAACCCCACTACTGAGTATGTACCCAAAAGACTTGAACACAATGGATCAAAGAGATACATATACTACCATGTTTAAAGTGGCACTGTTCACAACAACCAAAATTTGGAATCAAGCTACGTGTCCATCATCAGATGAATGGATAAACAAAATATGGTATATATACATAATGGCATATTATTCAGCCATAAAAAAAGAATGGAATTCTACCATTTACAGCAAAGTGGATGTAACTAGAGGACATCATGTTTGATGAAATAAGCCAGACACAGAAAGACAAATACCACACGCTCTCCCTGATATGTGGGAGCTAAAGTTTAAGAAACAACAAAAAGAAAAATAAAAAAAAGTCTGTATGTGTCAGTACTGCTATAAATATAGTTTTGTAAAACCTTGTTTTATACCTTTGTGAAACCAATGATTAAGAATGTTATACTACTGGGGCCAGTACTGTGGTGTAGCAGGTAAAGCTGCCGCTTGCAGTGCCGGCATCCCATATGAGTCCCAGGTCGAGTCCTGGCTGCTCCACTTTCAATCCAGCTCTCTGCTATGGCCTGGGAAAGCAGTAGAAGATGGCCCAAATCCTTGGGTCCCACATGAGAGACTTGGAAGAAGCTCCTGGCTGGAGTGACTTCCCTCTCTCTGCCTCTGCCTCTCTGTAACTTTGCCTTTCAAAACAATAAATCTTTTTTTAAAAGTTATACTACTATAGTTTTAATAATCTGTTATTACTTTAAAATTTACTGTATATGGATTAAATGGTCCTTTTTCCATTTAATTATTGTTTATAGCCGTTGCGTATGTTATCACTAGAGTCTTTTTGCTTTTTACTTGTTAAGCTTCTTATTCAATGAAGTATTTAGCCTTTTTATTGTAATGTGAATTTATTTTTTTAATCTGATTTCTTTTTTTAAGGGTTTTTAAAAATTTATTTGAAAGGTTGAGTTAGAGAGGCAGAGACAGAGAGAGAGAGAGAAAGGTCTTCCATCCGTTGGTTCATTCCCCAGATGCCCACAATGGCCAGAGTTGCACTGATCCAAAGCTAGGAGCCAGAAGCTTCTTCCATGTCTCCCATGCAAGTGCAGGGGCCCAAGTGTCTGGGCCATCTTCTACTGCTTTCCCAGGCCATAGCAGAGAGCTGGGTCAGAAGTGGAGCAGCCAGGACTCGAACCAGTGCCCATATGGGATGCCTGCATTGCAGGCAGTGGCCTTACCTGGTACGCCACAATGCCAGCCCCTGTAATGTGAATTTAAAATATGTTATCTCAAAAATGAAAGAAAGAAAGAAACAAAGGAAGAAAGAAAGTAAGAGAGAAAGAGAGAAAGGGGGGGAGAGGGAGAGGGTTGGAGGGGAGGAGGGAGGGAGAAGGAACGATGGTGAGAGGGAAAGAGAGGGAGGGAAGAAAGAAGGGAATAGCATGTTCTTATAATTGCACCTACAATCATATGACATCTGTTAAAAAGTAATAAAAAGTGAAAATTAAAAACATTTTAAAAATACCCTTCCCAACATCTTTCTTAGTCAGGTTATCACTGTTTAATTTATATTTCAGAATCTGCAAGCTACAAACTAAGTGCTTAGTAAATGTTTGCTATTCATATTATTGTTGGTGCTAATGCTAACATTCCCTCTACTGCGAATGTTTGATTTCACAGTTTATGATAAAACAGCCTCAACAGTATCACTATTTTTATCACTGTACTTTATAATTTAAAGTTATAAAGTGCATCTATTAACTGGTGAAAGCTGCTTTTGGCCTCTCTCAGAGACTGCTCTCAGTATTTCACGGCTCAGGAATGTCTATACATCCACATGCCAACGCACATGCTACTTCCCAAAGCCCACACCATCTTTCGTTAGTAATTTTACCCCTGGCAGCTTTAGGCTGTACTTTTTCTTACTTTTAAAATTTCTTATGCTTAAAATTTAGGTTGACTGGGGCCGGCACTCTGGTGTAGTAGGCTAAGCTTCCACCTGCAATGCTGGCATCTCACATGGGCGACAGTTCGATTCCTGGCTGCTCCACTTCTGATCTGGTTCCTTGCTAATGCGCCTAGGAAAGCAGCAGAAGGCAGCCCAAGTGCTTGGGCCCCTGCACCCACGTGGGAAGAAGTTATTTTAATTTTCTTCCTGAGCTTTTTTCCATTTCTAAAGTTTCTACAATAAACATTTCTGAATTTGAAATCATTAAAATGACTTTTGTTTAAAAAAAAAAAAAGACTTTTGGGCGTGGGCACTGTGGCACATAGATTAAGCTGCCTCTTGGGATGCCTGCATCCCATATCAGCGGACCTGGGATGGAGTCCACCTGTGCCTCTATGTCCAGTCCTGCTTTCTGCTAACACAGCTGGAAGGCAAGTACTGAGTCCCAGCCACCCATGTGGAGACCACAGTGGACTTCCTGGCTCCTGGCTTCCGCTTGGCTCAACCCCAGCTGTTTCAGCCATTATGAGAGAGAACCAGAGATGGAAGACATCTTTCTGTCCTTCAAGTAAATAAAAATATGAATGAACATTTAAAAAAAAATAAAAGCAGCGGTCAGTGTTGTGGCGCTGCAGGTGAAGCCATTGCCTGCAACACCAGCATCCCATACAGATGCTGGTTCAAGTCCCCACTGCTCCAAGTCTGATCCAGCTCCCTGCTAATGGCCTGAGAAAAGTAATGGAAGATGGCCCAAGAGTATGAGTCTCTGCTATCCATGTGTGAGACAAAGAAGAAGCTCTTGGCTTCAGCCTGGCCCAGTCCTGGCCATTGTGGCTACTTGGGGAGTGAACCAGAGGATGGAAGCTATCTGTCTCTGTCTCTGTCTCTTCCTCTCTCTGTAACTCTTTAAAGCAAATAAATAAACCTTTTTGAAAAAACACAAATAGAATAAACGTGAAAATTCTAAGGTAAGTAATCAAGAAGTATGTGACCATTAGAACAATGCAAATTTCTTGAATACAAGGTCCAGTTTGTTCTACCATTATATAACTAACTCCCAGAACTCATTTAATTTTTCTAGACTCCAATTTTTCTAAGCTTTGCACAAAGGATAGGGCAGGCTTGAGAAGTGTGAATAAACTGTCATAACCTCTTTTACAGAAGCAAATGGCCATGAAAATCTGAATGCACATACTCTTTGATCTATTCCAAAACTAAAAATTTATCTTCCAGATAAACTTATACAAATATAAAAATCTGTATGTATTAGAACTTTCCCAGCAGCACTGGCTATGACAGAAGCAAACTGGACACCATCCAAATGCCCACTGAATAGGGGAATGGATAAAACGAACAAGATATCTAAGATCTAGGTAAATGGAATAAGCTAGTATCTATTGTTCTACATCTTTTAAAAATTACACACATACAGGGGCCAGTGCTGTGGCTCAGTTGCTTAATCCTCTGCCTGCGGCACCAGCATCCCATATGGGCACCGGGTTCTCCTCTTCCAGTCCAGCTCTCCGCTGTTGCCCAGGAGGGTAGTGGAGGATGGCCCAAGTGCTCCAAGTGCTCCCTGTGCCCGCATGAGAGACCAGGAAGAAGCACCTGGTTCCTGGCTTCGGATCGGCACAGCGCACAGGCCATAGTGGCCATTTGGGAGTGAACCAACGGAAAGAAGACCTTTCTCTCTGTCTCTCTCTGTCTCACTGTCTATAACTCTACCTGTCAAATATTTTAAAAAATTATACACATACATGTACATACACATGTGTGCACACACACGCACACACATACACACAGAGAAAATTTCTGGAAGGATGCATGAGAGACCCGTATCAGTGATAAACCCTGGAGAATGGGAACAGTAGGGAAGAGGAAACCTACAAATCGTACCTTTACTTTACACTTTTCTATATCAATTGATTTTTTTTTTAACCACGGAAATGACCTATATAATTTGAAACTGAAACAGGCATTGTGGAACTACATGATTTCCAAGATTCTTTCCAGCTCTAAAATGCCACACACAAGGGCACGCACTTGGTGCAGCTGTTAAATCACGGGCGGAACGCGGGGTTTGAATTCTGGCTCCTCCAGTCCATAGGCAGCTCCCTGCTCACTGTGCAGCCGGAGAGGCAGCAGGTGATGGCTGAAGAACTTGAGTCCCTGCCACCCACATGGGAGATCTGGACTGAGTTCCAGGCTCCTTGCTTCAGCCTGGCCCAGCCCTGGCTACAGAGGGCATTTGGGGTGTGAAGCAGCAGATGGAAGATCTCTGTCTCTCTCTGCCTTTCAAATAAAATGAAAATAAGTATTTGTAAATCCCCAACAGAAATTACCATCAATATGGCTGATCGGGTCATTCATGATATCCAATTTATCACAATTTGAAATTTAACAAGCCTGTATTTGAAATTCTGTTTCCTTTGTGCTCTGCTACGGTCCAAAGCCCACAAGGGACAACTGGATAGCTATTTTTAAACTGAGCTATTTTTCTAAGGCAGCCTCTGGGGAGATTTTTGTGTTTAATTAATAGGATAAAATGGCAACTCCAAGACTATGGGTGAATTTACTTTATGGCAGGTTGAAGGTTTCTGATTGCTTGGAAGAGAGCACACCCAGAGATTTTATCGGCAGGGGAGCAGAGGCAGGAAATCATTTTCTTTTTTTTTTAAATTTTTTATTTTTTTTTATTTTTATTTTTGACAGGCAGAGTGGATAGTGAGAGAGAGACAGAGAGAAAGGTCTTCCTTTTTCTGTTGGTTCACCCTCCAATGGCCGCCGCGGTTGGCGCGCTGCGGCCGGCGCACCGCGCTGATCCGATGGCAGGAGCCAGGTGCTTCTCCTGGTTTCCCATGGGGTGCAGGACCCAAGCACTTGGGCCATCCTCCACTGCACTCCCTGGCCACAGCAGAGAGCTGGCCTGGAAGAGGGGCAACTGGGACAGGATCAGTGCCTCGACCGGGACTAGAACCCGGTGTGCCGGCGCCGCAAGGCGGAGGATTAGCCTAGTGAGCCGTGGCGCCGGCCAGGAAATCATTTTCTAAATTCAAAGTTAATTCTAGGCTTTCTGTTAGATTTCCTGGGTGCTCCATCTTCATTAAGCAGGTCTCTCCCACCTCTACTGTGTGTAGGTCCTCTCATTTTCTTCCAAGCTGGAATTCATTGTTTTATATGGCACAAGATAGGAGTTCCACTTCATTTTGCTAGAGATGTATAACCATCACAGGCGAGCATCATTTATTAAATAAACTATCCATTCCCCCTCTGAATTGAAACATCATTCTATGCATCCACTGGAAATGACCCATTTTTGGATTTTCTCTTCCACTTCACGGAATTGTTTGTATAGTTGAATATCAGTACGTAGTGAGTATTTTCATTCTTTTTAATGCATAGCATCTGGGAAAATCCCCACTGTATTATTCAGGGCCCACCTCTTGTGCCAGAAGCTGAAAACGCCTTGTGAAACTTTCCCAGCTTCCCTTGCCACTAGGGTTTGGTGGCAGCTGACCTCCAAATGGGCCCCAGTGGCCTCTGACAGCTGGTATTCAAATCCTTGCAAAATCCTCTCTTACCAAGTAGGGTTACGGCTGACATGATAGTGTGTGATACCGGAGGTTCATTATGAGTCACTGTGGCTTGCGAGCTGTTCTCGGCCTTGGCTCACTCACTCCCGATGAAGCCAGCTGCCGCTGTGAGCACACTTGAGCAGCCCTACAGAGAGGTCTGTATGGGGAGGAACTGAGGGTCTGGCCCACAGCTACTCAGATGAGCCCTGGAGGAAGCTGATCTGCCAGCCCCAGTCCCGCCGCCAGATGCCGTCTGCCTTGGCCAACAGCTTGACCACAAGCGCGTGAGAACCTCAGCCAAAACAACCCAGCTAAGCGCTCCCGCATTCCTGACCTAAGGATACCCTGTGAGATAATAAACCTTTATCACTTTGAGTTGCTAAATGTGGGTGTACTCTGTTACACAGCAATAGACTATACATAGGGTATGGAATCTGACCCACGTTTGTTTTATATTCTTCAACATTTTATAGTTTCTTCATATTGGAGCTATGTCTTTTAAGCTTATTCCTATTTTATGATTTTTGCCTCCAATACAAATGAAATTAAGGTTTTTTTTTTCTCACATTTCTACATTTTTTAAGCAAGATTACAGCAAGACTACCAGATTCTCGTATTCATTGTGCACATTTGTTTTACAAGTAGAGTCTTGGGTTTCTGGGATATAAAATCTGGTCATGGGTAAGAAGAGATTTTGCCATGAAGGGATTTCATGGTGAACTTCTCTAATTTGTGCCACACACTTCATGTTCTGGTCTTCTTGTTGGACCCTGCTCAAGCGTGTGGCACAGGACTGACACAGTGGGCATCCCTGGCTCCTTGTTCTTACTGAAACGGGTTTCAGCATTTTGCTGTTTAGAGTAACAGTTGTTAGTTTTAACTGGTGTCTAATTTTTTAAAATTTATTTTATTGATCTGAAAGAGTTACAGAGAAAAATAGAGAGAGAGAGAGAGAGAGAGAGAGAGAGATGTCCTCCCTCCATCGGCTGGTTCACTCACCCAATGACCACAACAGCCAGAGCAGGGCCATTCTGAAGCCAGGAGCATCTTCTGGGTCTCCCACATGGGTGCATGGGCCCAAGGACTCTGGCCATCCTCTACTGCTTTCCCAGGCCATAGCAGAGAGCTGGATGGGAAGTGCAGCAGCCAGGACTGCAGGCAGCAGGTTTAACCTGCTGTGCCAAGGCGCCAGCCTGGGGTCTAATTTAGAAATAACAAAACTCGCCCTTTCTAAGTATACAATCTGATGAGTTTTAACCGCCACCAACATGAAGATCAAGGGCATTTCCATCAACCCAGGAACTTCCCTGGTGCTCCTTTACAACCATGCCTCCATATCTTGAGCTCAGTTCAAGTAAAATACCTGCAGTGCAGCTGCAGCTCCCATGATAACATCTGCTCAAGCTTCATCCAACACAAGACTACAGACAATGCTCACTCCAGTGTTCCCAGCACCCAGCACAATCCTTACCGCACACCAGGTCCTCAACATTCCCTGAATTAGTAAGTGAATGGGTGAAGGAACCAGCTAATCGACCCATCAATTCACCTCAGGGCTCCCTCCATTTCAGTGCTCCGGGATGCCAGCCTGCGTCCTTCCTTCCCGGCTCCCCACCACTGAACCACACCTGCCTACCAGGAGAGCTCCCCACGGACCGCGTCTGTTGGCCCACCTGGTGTTCATCCCAGTTTGAATACAAGGTAGGTCACCGCCTCCTGGGCTGAGCTGTGTTTATGAAGAAGCTTAGCAACCACAACAAAGGTATCCATGGAAATGCACCAGAGGAAGAATCAAGAGATCAGCTCCGAAGGTGGGGAGGGTCAGTTCTGGAGGAGCTGCACGAGGCAGGAATGGGGATGGGTAGCGGTTAGGAGTCGGAAGAGGAGGAAAGACCGCCTGGGGGGTGGGGAGGCTGGGCACGAAGCAGCTCTTGCCCACCCCTAGGAGCACGGCAGTGCCCAGGCAGTCTCGCCGTGGCCAGCCCACTGCCTGCGGCTCTGCCCCCTCATGAATTCTCAGCATCTACACAAACATCTAGGCACTCGCAGCGGCTCTAGTTCACTCTCGGTTCCCTCCAGGTGCAGCGCGAGCTGCCCGGTCAGATGGCTTTTGCAGTTTCAGGACTGCTCAGAAGTAGAGAAAAAGGCGAAGGAGTTGAGCTGTGAAGCCCAGAAGAGAGGAAGAACCCATCGTCTTCCACGACCAAAAAATCAGAAAGAGTGAAAACACACCGAAATACCCTTGAGATTTCTGACTGCGATGCACACTCTAGTAAACTTAAAAAAAAAAAAAAAAAAATGCCAGCACAGAAGCGTAAAACCTGCTTCGTAAGCTACTTTTGCTTACTAGGAACCAAAGCAGGTCAGTAAGGAGCAGGTGTCAACCAGAGTTCAGAGTGGGAGCTGCGGAAGCCCGTCTTCGGGAATGCGGAGGACCACCCGAAAACAAGGGGGGAGCAGCCAGGGAGAGGGGCCCGGCTAGGGACAGCGAGAGGTGGCCCCAAGATGCCAGGCTGTGGGCGACTTCCGCGGAGAGACACCTGGGGTTCCAGGTCGCCCTGAGGGCGGCCGGGCTGTTTCTACGAAGTTACAAAGCTGCTATCTTGTCCCCCCACCCCACCCCCGGAGGTTTTGCTTTCAAATACTGGCAGGTGTGCGCTGCTGCACGCCGGGCGTTGCTTTTCTATGCAAACCCGGGCGGCCCCGTGCTCTCCCGCCGACGCGGGCTCGAGGGCTGCCCGCGTCGCGCAAAGTTTACCTCAGGAGAGCGGGGGAAACCCACGCCGCCCCCTGCCCTAAACCGCAGCAGGCAGGCGCGAGGAAGCCTGGGGTGCCCGGTGACGCGCGCGCAGCCAGATTGGGAAACCGCCGTTCCCCAGCCGCGGGCGGCCTCCGCCGAAGCGCGGCGACTGTCCAGGCCCGCTTCTGAAAGCGCGTCCACTGCGGGGTCCTGCAACACGCACGAATCTCTACTGCGGTCAGAACGAGATGTGAATCCTAAACCGTGCAGGACGGAGTTCCTGCAAAGACACGCGAGGAGAGTGGGGGAGAAGAGAGCCAAACTGCGCAGCTATAGCCCGCGAGGAAAAAACTACGATTCCCAGCATCCAACACGGCGTACCCCCGGTGTGTGGCATGCCGGGAAATGTAGTTTCTTCACCACCAACAAGCCACCCGAAAGCCTTCAAGGGGCTTTCAACCTCTCACGTATTGCTTCTCCGAGAAGCACTGACAAATAGAAAGGTAACTTGGAAGTCGCGCTGGATTCGGTCCCAACGGGATCCCGGGTGTAGACGCCAAAATGTGAAGAACCCGTTGTCATGGCTACCGTTTCCCCTGGTCACGGAATACACGCTCTCTAGGATCCGGAAGTGTTTCGTCCGCGACCTCTCAAAAAAGGACGGAGGTCTGTGGAGCTTACGTTCATTGGCCGATTTCCTCTAGATGCCAAGGCTTCCCAGGCAAAGGGGCGGTTCCGCGTGCGAGGGGCCCGCGGAGGTATGTGATTGGACAAAAGCTGGTACCCATGTCCAATCGGAGGGAGCCACGCTTCGGGCAGCGGGCACCGCACCTGGACAGCTCCTATTGGCGGACTGTGGTCCCCCCCGCGAGTCCCCATTGGGTACCGGGGGTGCGTGGTGCGGTGCGATTGGTGGATTCGTGTTTCCCGTCCCCCGCCCGCGGGCAGTGGGGGTGAAAAGCGGCCTGACCTGCTTGCGGTGTAGTGGGCGGACCGCGCGGCCTGAGGTGTGAGGCTCGGAGCCCGGGGTGGAGGGGTGGAGGCGGCTCCTGCGATCACAAGGGACCTGATACCCGCCGGCCGCGCGCCATGAGGGCCCTGTGGGTGCTGGGCCTCTGCTGCGTCCTGCTGACCTTCGGTGAGTGATCCTGGAGCCCGGACACCCCCCCCCCCCCAGCGCGGCCGCTTCTCGAAGGTTCTGGGGGCGTTGGGGAGGAGGCCCGGGGCCCGCGGCGGGCCAGCGGGGCCATCGTCTTTCCTCGAAAGAGACTGCGATGGCGCTCTAGCTGCTCTGGGAAGAAAAGAAAGGACGGAGTCGCTTAACTCCCCCGCAGCCCTCGTGGGTTGGCGCCCCGCGGCCCTCCCGGACGGCTCTGGTCCGCAGCCACAGCCGGGGGAGCCCCCGCCCCGCCCGGTCTTCGGTCGCGCGCGCTTCCGTTCTTAGACGCCGGGGTCGGCGGGGGCGGCGGGGGCGGCGGGGGCGGGCCCAGGCCCGATTTCAAGCCCCCTCGCCGGAGGCTGCCCGAACCTGGTTCGTGTTGTGACCCGGGCCAGGGCAGGCCGGGGTTTTGGCTCTGGTCGGCGTGGGAGCCCCGCGCGGCGGCGCGCAGCACGTGTGGCGGGGGCCCTGGGCCACGCGAGTCGCGGGGGCTCCGTGGGGGCGCCGCGCAAGGCCCGCCCCTCCCTCGTGTTTCGCAATCCCTGCCCTTGCCCTGTGTGACCGTGTTCGCTGTCCCCCAGGCTCGGCCCGGGCCGACGACGAGGTGGACGTGGACGGCACCGTGGAAGAGGATCTGGGGAAGAGCAGGGAGGGGTCGAGGACGGACGACGAGGTCGTACAGAGGTTCGTGCTGGGCGGGCTCCAGCTGCCTGTCGGTTTCTCCAGCGATCCCCACTAAAACGAATGCTCAGCCTTCAGATGCTTAAACATTGGTCAGGGGAGTGTTAGGAGCGAGGTGCAGCGCATGAGCTAAGAGTCCCTTAACTTGAGCTTTGGGTGAATTCCTCTGGAAACTGTTTTTGCTGACTTGCTGTGCAGAGTGCTGGCACCTTGAGCCTTGTAAGGCCTGAGAGAAGACTCGCAGTGGGGTTTGTACTCGCCGAGTGCGTGCACTGACTGGTTTTCTGACGGGTTTCTGTCGGTGGAGTCTTTACCGTGGAGCAGTGTGGGTATGGGTATGACTGTGCTCCTTGGTCAAGTTGGGCAATTTAAGAATTTCGGCGTGACCCTCTGGAGCAGAGGAGCTGGTTCCTTGGTGGTCGTCTTGGAAGGCTTCCATTTACCCGTCTAACCCTCAGGACAGTCTTCAGGGGCCACTTGAGCTGTCAGCACGGAGGCTGTGTTTTTTAAGGTACTAAGCATGCCGTATTTGCTTACCTGATTTCCTTAGAGAGGAAGAAGCCATTCAGTTGGATGGACTCAATGCATCGCAAATACGAGAACTTAGAGAGAAATCTGAAAAGTTTGCTTTCCAGGCTGAAGTGAACAGGATGATGAAACTTATCATCAATTCATTGTATAAAAATAAAGAGGTAAGCAGCCTGGCTTAGGGTGATACTTTGTTTTGTATATTGGCATACTTGTTTACTTCCGCAGTTAAATACATTTAAGAAATAGTAATCGCAGGTCAACAGTGAAACTGAAATACCAACCTGTGCAGCCAGGACAACTGTTAGACGTTTCCCCTTTGTCCTCTACCCTGCAAGCAGGGCCATGGCCTGCTGAACGTCTGCTAAGCTTCATGGGCTTCCTACTAGAAAATCAGGGTAGTGTTTCATTCTCCTTGCAGTCCAGGTATCCTTATAGTTGTAACAGTCCCGTGTCTAGGAGCTATTCCTCCTTGTACCAGTGAGCAGAGCCACCCTAAGAAGACTTTGTCCTTAAAGAGTGCTTTTTCAGGGTACAGAGGAGACAGGAAGAGTCGACATTAAATTCAGTGTCGTATGTATCTAATTTAACTATCAAATCTGCCTTCCATTTAGATTTTCCTGAGAGAACTGATTTCAAATGCTTCCGATGCTTTAGATAAGATCAGGCTAATATCACTGACTGATGAACAAGCTCTTTCTGGAAATGAGGAACTAACAGTCAAAATTAAGGTAAGTACAAGAGTTTTTTCATCATTCAATGTATGCTGCACTAACTAGTGAACCCCAAGTCTCAGTAGCTTACCTCAGGAGTCGGTGTATGACCTTTGGACCAAAGGTGACTTTGCCAAATTTACAAGTGACCCCCAAGTCTCAGTGGCTTACCTCAGGAGTCAGTGACCTATGACCTTTGAACCGAATGTGACTTTGCCAAATTTTTAGAAATTAAATTTTATTGGAGCACAGCCATGCTCTTTTTTTTTTTTTTTTTTAAGGTAGGGGTTTTTGTTTTGTTTTGTTTTTGTTTTCATCAGAGAGAAATAGACCTTTTGCTGATTCACTCCCCAAGTACCCATAGTGGTCCCAAGGCCAGACCAGGTGCTAAACCCAAAAGCCAGGAACTCAATTCAGGTCTCCCACGTGGGTAGCAGGAACCCCATCACTTGAGCCATCACCTCCACCTCCCAAAGTCTGGATTAGCAGAAAGTGGAGTCAGGGCAGAGCCAAGTACCAAACCTAGGCTCTGCACACAGGACATGGACATCTTAACTGCTAGGGCAAATACCTACCCACTGCCCATTTTTCGTGTATTATTTATGACTGCTTGTGCTGCAGGGGCAGAGTTGAGTTATTGTGACTGAGATCATATGACTCAGATAGCCTAAAATATTTACAGTCCGGCCCTTGACAGAAATTTTGCCACCCCCTGGCTTCGGTCATCAGTCCGCAGGCTGCCTGTGGCCTTTGCTCGCCCTCATTCTCACACCGGGACGCAGGCTGGCTGAGCAGCCATCTGGAGTATTGCCAGTTGCCGTGGTGCAGGGAGCTCAGAGGGTCTCTACACCAGTTTAGTCCAGGCTGAGTCTGAGAGCTGCACTCCTGGCTGGCACTTTCAACTCAAGTCCTAAACTAATCACCTGGCTTCTCCCACCCAAGAATAGAGGAAGTACAACCCTACTGTGTTCCTGGAAGGCAGAAAAAAAGGAATAGTGGACATGCATGAGCACCACAAATTCCAGATCCAGCATTCATTCAAGTGTAAAGTCCTTTTGTGTTCTAGCCAAAAAAAAAAACCACATTTTTTTAACAATCGTTTTCTTTACAACTTTGACATTTCAGTCTCTTTCCATTTTATACTGATAGTCATTCAAATACACTGAGCTTTTAAATGTACTCTGTAAAGAAAGATGGTTGTACTTTAAGCTGTGTACATTCTGGAAAAGTAAAAATACTAAACACTATGTAGGAAAATAGTTTTGTTGTCCACATTGGAATAGAGGTGACCCAAAGCTGATACGTGTCAGTGCCTGGCTCAGTGTTGGTATCACATTATGTGCAACTCTGGTCTTGCCTTGCTTTCAGTGCGACAAGGAGAAGAACCTGCTGCATGTCACGGACACTGGTGTGGGAATGACTAGAGAAGAGTTGGTTAAAAACCTTGGTACCATAGCCAAGTCCGGCACGAGCGAGTTTTTAAACAAAATGACTGAGGCACAAGAAGATGGCCAGTCAACTTCCGAACTGATCGGCCAGTTTGGTGTTGGTTTCTATTCTGCCTTCCTTGTAGCAGACAAGGTTATAGTCACATCCAAACACAACAACGATACCCAGCACATCTGGGAGTCCGACTCCAATGAATTTTCTGTAATTGCTGACCCAAGAGGAAACACTCTCGGACGGGGAACGACAATTACGTGAGTATTACTGGTCTCTAATTAGAATTAATGGATAAAAGGAGGATCCGGATTCTCCAGTTCTGGTTCTCTGAGAAAATGATAAATTATGGGCTTTGATTTCCTTGCCTATAAAATGAGCACTCAAATGTTGTCACTGGAGGAAGTACTGTTGCCGTAGGCCTAGGGGTAAAGTAGGAAATACGAGTTATCTTAGGGGAAAGGGCAAATTGGAAGCCTCACAGAGGAAAGATGGCTTGATCAGTTTTCCAGGATACAAAAAGGAGTTTAGGCTGTGGAGCATCATGGATAAAGGCATGGAGATTCAGCATGTTGACAGAATGGAAGGAATTCTCTCGTGGGTGGTGGTTATTTCTGATCAACTTCTAAAAGATTTCTGAAGGAGGGTAGAGGGAGGTGGGACCAGAGAGAGGAGACTCTGAGTTGAAACTGTTCAAGGTAGAAATGAAGGGGGCTGAATGGAAGTTACGAAAGGTCTTTGGAAGAAAATGTCTTTGGTTGAAGCCAGTTACAATTTATTTTAAGCTGATAATTCGTGTTTGTGTAGCTGAGGCAAACTGTATAGATCTTATTCCTCACAGTAGTTTCTGGTACTTGGAGCACTGAAGTATACAGGGTGGCTTTTTTTTTTTTTTTTTTTTTTTTTTTTTTTTCTTTTAATCCCCCCAGAATTTGGAGACGAAATTGCATTTTAGAGGTTAGTTGACTGGCCAGTCATGCTGGGTTAATAAGAGAACATGCAGACAGCCTTAATTCTTTTCCTCTGAATTCAATTTTAAATTTTTTCTCAATGTTAGGAGTTTAAGTCCTCAATAGGAAAATATATGCCTATCATTTTGAACAGTTTTCTTCAACCTACCACATAGCATTGAACCACATGTTAATGTTTTGCTAATCTCTTGTTACCCAGTTGTCTTTCCCAGTGTTTGTACCCATCTCCACATGTCCAGACGCCTTTAGGAGATATCACTAAGAGTGAAGCCCCAGTGTTCTCTGTGTTTAAGACCTTGTGAGGAAGATCGCTGCTTCACTGCTGTGGAGAGGTAGAAAATGATCTATCCCAGGAAGTGTTGCCCCAGGCTCTCTGGCTGTAAACCTCAGGAGGGCAAACATTTTGTTGGCAGTTCCATCCCCAGAACCCAGCACTTGACTGACAGATTCCACAGTACTTCAGAAAGTTGGAGACAGTGACATTAAACATTAAGTTCATTGTGTTGCAAAAAATTTGGAAACCCATGCATAATACATTCTCCAAATACTTTTTGAAAATCCCTCTTCTTTCCTTCCCCATTTTAAACCTTTCTGTACACCTCATTCTTCCCTATTAATGTGTTAATGTTCAAGTGTTTGTAGGGGAGGAGAGGAAGGCAGGTACACTCCCTACCCCCATGTACATTTGAGCTGCTTGAAAAAGGATAAAGTGGGTCTTCCATACACAGAGCCAATACCAACATGTGCAGATGTACAGTCCCTCATGTGAAGTGGTGAACTGTGCACTTAACATTCTATATACATCAGATCATCTCTAGGTTACTTAGAATACCTGATTCAGTGTGAATCCTCTGTCAGTTGTCATTGTATTGTTTGGGGATAATGACAAGAAAACAGCATGTCAGTAAGATACAACCATTTTAGGTCTGATCATTCTGAATGCAGGGTACACAGCAGCTACAGCAGAACATTGCTGATCCCAGCGGTTGTGTCTGCTGATGCTGAACCTGCTACTTCATCTTCAGTTTATGGTGACGTTAACCACCTTTCCATTGAAATAAGCAGCAAGGGGCCGGCGCCGTGGCTCACTTGGCTAATCCTCCGCCTGCAGTGCTGGCATCCCATATGGGCGCTGGGTTCTAGTCCCAGTTGCTCTTCTTCCAGTCTGCTGTGGCCCAGGAGGGCAGTGGAGGATGGTCCAAGTGCTTGGGCCCTGCACCTGCATGGGAGACCAGGAAGAAACACCTGGCTCCTGGCTTCTGGCTGGCGCAGCACCGGCCGTGGGGCCATTTGGGGAGTGAACCAACGGAGGGAAGACCTTTCTTTCTGTCTCTCTCACTGTCTATAACTCTGCCTGTCAAAAAAAAAAAAAAGGCAGCAAATCTTGGTGGTAAACCCAATGGGTTTCTTCTTGATTTTAAGCTCATGAGCCTATAGGCTGTCACGTGTTACAGCTCTGCTGTATCAGCTTGAAAATAGCCATAGATGATACATGAGTATGCACCCCAGTGAAACTAGGGTGCCAGCTACAATTTGTTTACCCTTTGCCTAGATCTCACATCAGGGCTCATGCATCTGCTCATGCATCTAATTGCCAATACCTCTACCTAAGGTGTTTAAACCAGCAACTAAAACTGAACCCCTCAAGAATCCCCTACCACTAGGACTTCTGTATGCTCTGAGACCAGAGACCCAGTCATCTCACTAGGCTGTGTCCTCACCATATCCTGTGTACCACTATACTATATACCTTTGCGACAGAAGAGAACAGTGGCTGTCTCACCTCCCATGTTGACTGAGAGCACAGACATCAAGATAAGATAGGGCCACCTGTGCCTGAGAGTGTGCAGTGGTTTTTCTTTGTTTTTGATGGATGGAGGACAGGTTTGTAGAAGCAGCAGTAAGAAGGAAGAATAAGCAGTGCTACAATTGCCAATGTGGAAATGATCAAAACGAGCTTTGCCCAGTAGAACTCTATGCCGGAGTAGCAGTGTTCCATACCTACACACTCCAGTGTGGCCGCCTGTGGCTGTGCAACTATGAAACTGAGCTTGTAAGTTTTACTCCGAGTCACATGTGACTGATGGCTACCATTTTTTGGATGGTAGAGAAACAACCATTCAGCTTAGTTTTTATTAATTTTTTAGGGAATCTGTTCTTAGTAATTAGAAATAGGTCCCTACAATAATTGTTACTTTTAAAATAATAGCTGTGAGAGTTGAAATAATTCCATTTTTCGTCAGAATGTTTCAGTGTCTCACCTTGAGAAGTGAAAATCCTGTCTACTCAGAAGGTTGGAAACATTTTCATTTTTACTTGAAGTTAAGGATGTTCTCCACTGAGGGAATGCAGGAGGGTCTTCCCTTTACCCATGCCCTGAAAGGCAAGATATTTCGCTCACAAACCCTCACTGGTGAGGCAGTTCTTAACATCAATAATGGAGCCATCCTGAATTACACAGAACAGTTGATTGTTACCATCATCATCATCAAGATACTTTGATGAATTTCTAATCAGATCATCTAAACTTTGAGTATTTCCAACCATCTTATTTTCCTGTTGCAGCCTTGTCTTAAAAGAAGAAGCATCTGATTACCTTGAATTGGATACAATTAAAAATCTTGTCAAGAAATACTCACAGTTCATAAACTTCCCTATTTACGTGTGGAGCAGCAAGGTAAATCCATATTGATAATGTGTGTACAGTAGTACATGTAAATTTTAAATGTTTAACACTAAATGAAGGTTAAATGTGGCTCTTTGAGTTAATAAGGATCCTTTCAGGGTTTTCCTTCCAAAGACCTTTTTGTTATTTTTCAAGTGTTGTTTCATATCCCATAGACAAAGCCAGAAATTATTAAACAAGAGCTTAACTGTAATTCTACTTCCTGTAATAGACGGAAACAGTCGAGGAGCCCGTGGAAGAAGAGGAGGCAGCAAAAGAAGAAAAAGAAGAATCGGATGATGAAGCTGCAGTGGAAGAAGAAGAAGAAGAAAAGAAACCCAAAACTAAAAAAGTAAATCTGGCTCATCTCCCTGCTTAGAATGTCGTTTAGAATAGGTAGAGGAAAACCTAAATGCACACATGATTGGATATGAGCTTCAGTTCTTAAAGTCCCTTTTGCCAGGTGGCCCAGCTTTTAGAACCATGGCCACCTTTATTTGTATGCTGTCCTCCATTCAGGCAGCAAACAGATCATGTTTATGAAGCATTTTCTGACTTCTGTATATATTGCCTAGGACCAGTGGCTAGTATGTTCTGAATTTTAAAATTCCTAAAAAACTTTCTGAATCTTTTGTCCTTTTACTTGTGGGATTAACTATAAAAATAGTTCTCTGGCTTATTCAGGTAGCAGAGTAGGTACTGGTGCTGATTGTTGAGAAATGTTTATGAAACAATTTAAAGTCATTTAAAAGGAATATATAATAGGTGTTTCTCTATAACCTCAAAACAAATATTTTCAAGAAACAACATCCTAACCTAACTCATTAATTGGCTTTTCATTAGCTATGTTAGCCAGCTTCCTTTTTCTATTATTGGCCTTAAATGTTGGGGAAATAAATTTATTTAAGTTTTTGATCCAATAGGTAGGAGCCATTCTAGATAACCAATACCTTTGGTACATTACATAGTCTTTTGAAATTTGCTTAAGCTGTGGTTCATGCTAGAATAACCATTGACGATTGCTAAGAGGCTAATCAAATACTGTAACTTCAGGTTGAGAAAACAGTCTGGGATTGGGAACTTATGAATGATATCAAACCAATATGGCAGAGACCATCGAAAGAAGTAGAAGAAGATGAGTACAAAGCTTTCTACAAATCATTTTCAAAGGTAAATATTATTTAAAATTCCCTAGCTTCAGGTTATTAATGAGTAGGCAAAATAATCACTGTGTTGGTTTAGTTGAATATAGTATACAACCTTGAATGAGGTGGTCTGTCCCCATTTTACCCAATCAGAAGATTCAATAGGAGACCTTTAGGCCAACTAGAATAGGTCTACTTTTTTTCTTTTTTAATATTTATTTCATTTATTTGAAAGGCAGAGTTAGGGATCTTCCATCTGCTGGTTCACTTCCCAAATGGCCAAAATGGCCAGAACTGGGCCTGTCTAAAGCTAGGAGCTTCCTCTGTGTCTCCCACGTGGGTGCAGGGCCTCAAACACTTGGGCTGTCTTCAGCTGCTTTTCTCAGACCATAGCAGGGAGTTCTGGATCAGAAGTGGGGCAGCTGGAACTCAAACCAGCACCCATATGAGATGGCAGCTTTAATCCACTACACCACAATGCCGTCCCAAGAGCAGGTCCATTAGGACCACAGATGACGTAGTCCTGAATCATACTTTACCAACTTAATCATAATTAAAATTACATTTAAATTTTACATGAGCCTTTGAGGTTAGTTTGTCACTAGAGACAGTCTCAGAGTAATTGGTTTCTAAAACGTCATTTTTACTTACACTGAATTTTAATACTTCTCTCTACCTCAAAATCAAGGTGCTACACAGGTGTTTGATGCAGGGGTGAAGACACAACTTGGGAACCTCACACTGCATTTTGGAGTTGCCTGGCTCCACTCAATCCCAGCTTCCTGCTAATATACAGCTTGGGAGGCAGCAGCTGATGGCTCAAGTGCAAACAGTTTCCTTTTTAATCCTGTGTATTTGATAACACTTAAATTATTCTGAGAAGAACTCCATGGGCTCAGATTGTCAAAGGGTCTGTGTTAACAAGATTAAGTACCACCTACATTAGTGTTAAACTTTGATTTCTACCACAAAACCCGTAAAACATGAAATCACATTATCAAATGGCTTTTAATGTCATTTTTAAAGAGCTTGCTTACAGCATCAAACATTGTGAGATTATAGGCCTAGGAATAGTTGCTCAATCTGTTTGCTTGTCTGTTTTCTCTTACTGATCTCTTCTTGTGACTTTTCATCTAAAACTAGCACTGATATTACTTCAGGCTAATGTCTCCCCCACATAACATTTTACACAAAGAACAGAATGTTACAATAGATTTCACATAGCTAAATGAAACTTCATAGATGCAGAGTATGTTTGTTCTTTATTCCATGTCTTCTGAGAGCCTCCCTTGTTCCGTCTCCATGTTAATTTCCATGAACTCTAATGTCAGTGTTTATAAACTCTGAGGTACAGCAGCTGTATTATGTCTTCAAAATGTATTTTACAGTCTCAATTCACACTAGCCACGTTTCAAGTGCTCAATAGCCACATGTGGGTCCAGTAATGGATAAAGCAGATAGAGGGTGTTTCTGATTTTATGCCTTCACACACCTCTTTAGATTCACTGCTAGATACTAAACTGCATGGGAGAACTCTGTCCTTCCTCGAGTGCACTCGGGAAGGGTTAGGCATGATTTCTGTTTAGACGGGGTGATGGTTTTTCTGTCATGTCATGTTCTTTCACACTTGTGGAAGCTAGCAGACAAGTCACTAGTCCAGCCTTCCCCGAGTTTAGACACTAGAGTCATGTTTGTGACAGTCATCAAAGCCAGTCATCCAGCCAGTTGGAATTGTGATCTTGCTTCTCCAGGATAGCATCCCCACTCTTTGTTCATTAAACACCAAGCTGAATGTGTATAGTGCTTTGCCTTTGCATGGTTTTTCCTGTGCCTTTTGAATGACTAAGAGATGAACTTTTCATAGGAAAGTGATGACCCCATGGCCTATATCCACTTCACTGCTGAAGGAGAAGTTACCTTTAAATCCATTTTATTTGTACCTACCTCTGCTCCACGTGGTCTGTTTGATGAATATGGATCTAAGAAGAGTGATTACATTAAGGTGAGTCTTAAGTAGCATCTCGTGAATTTAAAATTTGAAAACAGTTTCCAGAAGGTGACATTCATGTGGCCTCTCCCTAGCTCTACGTACGCCGGGTGTTCATCACAGATGACTTCCATGACATGATGCCTAAGTACCTGAATTTTGTCAAGGGTGTTGTAAGTATCTGGAGATGGGATGAAGGGGTATTGGCCTGGGGTGCTGGCAGGATTGGGGTTGTTTGGCTTTGCTGTTCTCATTGCTCAGTGACCTTTCTTTGCCATCTGAAGGTGGACTCGGACGACCTCCCCTTGAATGTTTCCCGTGAGACCCTCCAGCAGCATAAACTGCTTAAGGTGAGCGCTGTCTATGCAAAGGAACTGGCCACAGCTGTTGGTAGGTTCAGAACAAGACACCGTGAGTAGAATAACCAGATTTTGAGTCTGGTTCTAACTTGTGAGTTGAGGAAGTTCCTTTCACTTGGATTATCAGGTCTTGAAAATCTGTTTCCTTCCTTCCTTCTCCAACATTGAATAAAATAGCAAACACAGAGGAGTTAAAAGAATCATCCAGTGAGTCGCCAAGTACACCCACTCTCTGGTCCACGGTTAATGTCTTATCTTACAGGCTTTACCCCATAAGCTGTTCATTTGTTAAATCTTTCCTTAAACCTCCTTCCCCAATCCCAACCGTCCCTCCATGAGTACAAGATTCTTGGGTTTAGCCGGCGCCGTGGCTCACTAGGCTAATCCTCCGCCTTGCGGCGCCGGCACACCGGGTTCTAGTCCCGGTCGGGGCACCGATCCTGTCCCGGTTGCCCCTCTTCTAGGCCAGCTCTCTGCTGTGGCCAGGGAGTGCAGTGGAGGATGGCCCAAGTGCTTGGGTCCTGCACCCCATGGGAGACCAGGAGAAGCACCTGGCTCCTGCCATCGGATCAGCGTGGTGCGCCGGCCGCAGCGCACCTACCGCAGCGGCCATTGGAGGGTGAACCAACGGCAAAAGGAAGACCTTTCTCTCTGTCTCTCTCTCTCACTGTCCACTCTGCCTGTCAATTAAAAAAAAAAAAAAAAAAAAAAAGATTCTTGGGTTTGTAAATTTGAAAGATCCTAGAAAGAGATTGAATTTTAAAGTTAGACTGTAGAGTTCAGGCCATCTTGTGACTGTTGCCACTGGCAGTTTCAGCGCAGTCAACACAGTGTTTTCCCCGTTACCTGCCCCTTGATAAAGTGGCAATGACAATTCCCTGTCTTTGTATCGTGGGTCACAACTCCCCTGGTACCTCACATTTTCAGAAGTTCTACATGAACTTCTCTAATGGGAGATTATTTAATTTTGTTTAGGTGATTAGGAAGAAGCTTGTCCGTAAAACTCTGGACATGATCAAGAAGATTGCTGATGAGAAATACAATGATACTTTCTGGAAAGAATTCGGTACCAACATCAAGCTTGGTGTGATTGAGGATCACTCCAACCGAACACGTCTTGCTAAACTGCTTCGATTCCAGTCTTCCCACCACCCAACTGACATTACTAGTCTAGACCAGTATGTGGAAAGAATGAAGGAAAAACAGGACAAAATCTACTTCATGGCTGGGGCCAGCAGAAAAGAGGTAAGGTGAACTTCAGTGTTGAGGGACCGTGATAGGCAGCTAAGGATTTCTAGCCAACTCTTGAGGGGAGAAAGGAAGGAAAAGTTAGCATTTGTGTAACTGGGGTCATTACAAAGCCTGGACAGTCACTAATGGAAAGTGACGTGCTCTGCCATGCAGTTCTTCACATGTAAGGCAGAGTTAATACCAGATACACCCAACTAATGGGATGAGAGAGCACGCCATAGCCATAGCCAGACTTGTAAATGTGTCACTTCCCTTCGTCTTGTAGGCCGAATCGTCTCCATTTGTTGAGCGGCTTCTGAAGAAGGGCTATGAAGTCATTTACCTCACAGAACCTGTGGATGAATACTGCATTCAGGCCCTTCCTGAGTTTGATGGGAAACGGTTCCAGAATGTGGCCAAGGAAGGGGTGAAGTTTGATGAAAGTGAGAAAACTAAGGAGAGCCGTGAAGCAACCGAGAAAGAATTTGAGCCTCTGCTCAACTGGATGAAAGACAAAGCCCTCAAGGACAAGGTATTTCCCTGGAATTGACTCAGTGTGAAAATGTTAGCGCCTATGAGAAAGAAAAATTGTTCTGTCCACAAACAGAGCTGCAGCTAGTTTCTTTGTAACCTTTAAAAATGGGGAAGAACAACATTTAATAATGTAATTATTGAGAGGAGGAACTTAATATTTTCTATGGTATCATACTGCTTTTATAAAAGTTTTTACGTGTTAAATTTTGTTTTTAAAAGTTGATGTTTTAAGTATTTCTGATGAAAGAATTCAGATTACTAAATGATAGTATCTCCTAAGAATTCGTAAACGAAAGCTCCGTTTATGACCCATCCTGTGAAGTCTTACAAAGTCCAAGAACAGTGATAGAATGACCTTACCTGTTGATGTCTAATGTTTGGTTTCTTGTCCTAAGATTGAAAAGGCTGTGGTGTCTCAGCGCCTGACAGAGTCTCCATGTGCTCTGGTGGCCAGCCAGTACGGATGGTCTGGCAACATGGAGAGAATCATGAAAGCCCAGGCCTACCAAACGGGCAAGGACATCTCTACAAAGTAAGCATCGGCGGGGGTGGGGGGTGTCTACCACTTGTTCTCTACCAAAGTTTACAAAACAAAGGGATTCTTATGTTAGATTGGTCAGTCTTTGACTCATGATTTTATTGTTTTATATTCAGACGGAAATTTTCTTAAACTATTAACATAGTTACTTTTGTATTAGACTATATGCTTGGCCTGGGCTTCACATTTTTAACAAATGTTAATGGTTAACGATAATAACAGTTCTCAGGTAGGGCCTCTATAAATTGTGCTCTGCAGCCACCTGACGTATGCCTTTGGTACATTAAGTTACAGAAACCCAAACAGTATGTCCTACCAAATAAAAGGGTCAAGGACTACAAATGAGCAAATGAGGGGGCATTAAACAACTCCTGGGAAACTTGAAAATAAAAGGCAATGAATGCAGTAGCAGGCATTTAGCCTCACAGTTAAGACATCCACACCCCACCTCATAGAACCTGGGTTTGATTCCCACCTCTGTTCTAACTGCAGCTTCCTGCTAACGCAGACCCTGACAGGCAGCAGTGATGGCTCAAGTTTTTCTAAGATTTTATTTGACAGGTAGGGTTACCGACAGAGGGAGAGACTGAGAGAAAGGTCTTCGATCCACTGGTTCACTCCCCAAATGGCCACAACAGCCAGAGCTGGGCCGATCAGGAGCCAGGAGCTCCTTTGGGTCTCCCATGCAGATGCAGGGGCCCAAGCACTTGGGCCATCTTCTACTTTCCCAGGCCATAGCAGAGAGCTGCATCAGAAGAGGAGCGGCCAGGACTAGAACCAACGCCCCTATGGGATGCTAGTGCCGCAGGCAGATGAACTTATTGCAGCACAGTGCCAGCCTCTAGAGAGTTTGGTATTTTACTTGGTGGTTAAGACAGAGCTTTGGGATGTCCACATCCTACATCAGAGTACTTGGGTTCAAATTCTAGCTCCACTTCTCAATCCAGCTTCCTGCTAATAGGCACCCAGGGAGGCAGCTGGTAATGGCACAAGTGTTTGGGTTCCTGCCATTCATGTAGGAGACCTAGATTTCCAGGCTCCCATCTTTAGCCTGGTCCAGCCCTTGCTGCTGCAGGCACTTGGGCAGTGAGCTAGCAGATGAAAGAGCTGTCTTTTGTCTCTCTCTGCCTTTTAAATGATACAATCTTGATCATAACTACATTTTCCTTGAATAGTTTCTGAAGCTCCCTTATATTTGAACTCAAAGGACCAAATACTAGCAGTGTAGTGAGTCGTTGGTACTCTGATTTTCAGGAAATGTGATGGTTCAGGTTTGTATTTTACTGTCATAGCAATGGCCTCCAAAATGACCTCTTTCCTGCTGCTTTCTGCCATCTGGAAAATCTTCATTAGCTACCTAGTCATCATCATTTTTCCCCCAAGGACTAGTTTAACGATTCTTTTTAAAGCCATTTCTCACAAGTGTACTGTGCTTTGTTGTCAAGATTCCAAAACTGTATATATGTACATGTTCACACACATTCACATGTCACTTAGCAGGGATTTATGTTGAGTAACGAGTTGTTAGACAAGTTCACTGTGAGATGCTGCTGTGCTGTGCCTGACTATATAAATGATAACATAATCACCAATGTATGGTATATAAGTTGCTAAAATTCTAACTTGTGAATGTTGTCACTTGATGGTTGCCATCTAAAACTTACCTACCTATTTCATTAAGTGATTGATAAATGACCACCATTCAGTAAACATTTGAGCGCTTAATGTATCTATTCACTGGTAGTCAAAAGGAGACATTGCTCTTGTCAGGAGTCCAGATGACAGATGAAGTCCTCTAATAAGCCATGTGTGGATGCAGGTGTACCAGGTAGGGACGGATGGCATCTGATCACACCTGCTTCCCTTTAAAGGGGAGCAATACACAAACTTCTGGATTTTTTTTTCAAGAGATTCTCTGTAATTATGAAAGGATAAGTGGAATGTATGAACCCTAAAATTAGATAGGCTTCATTAATGTTGATTTTTCTCACTTAACAGTTATTATGCCAGTCAAAAGAAGACATTTGAAATCAATCCCAGACATCCACTGATCAGAGACATGCTTCGACGAATCAAGGTATTGACCATCCTGTTACTTGTTCTTTTAATTTGAACACTTTGTACATTTTAATATTAATCAAGTGACGCTTCTGCCGTTTCAGGAAGATGAAGATGACAAGACTGTTATGGATCTTGCTGTGGTTTTGTTTGAAACAGCGACACTTCGGTCAGGATATCTTTTACCGGACACTAAAGCATATGGAGATAGAATAGAAAGAATGCTTCGCCTCAGTTTGAACATTGACCCTGATGCAAAGGTTTGTGCCTCCAGCCTTTGCACACTTGCTGACTGGCTGGTCTCTATCCTCCCTGCTTTCCTTTCCTTCCTCCTCCTCTTCCTTCCTGAGGCAGCCGCTCATGATTAAGTGATAGAACTTAGACGTCCATCTAATCTCCACTTTCTAAAACAGTTGATTGAATGTTTGCATCACCAGAGTGACAGACACTGCACTAGAAACTAGAGAGGAATTCCCCTTCTGTATTTTCTTTTCACCTGCCTCGCTTCATTAGCTTGACTGTTAACTCTCAGTGAGATTTGCGCTCTGGTTCTGGATAAACAGGATCTCACTCGTGAGCTTTCACACAGTAAGCAAAGCGCAGACAGATCCAAGGCATTGATGGGCTTGTAAATGTGCTCTTCTTAGGTGGAAGAAGAACCTGAGGAAGAACCTGAAGACACCACAGAAGACACCACAGAAGACACTGAGCAAGATGAAGAAGAAGAAATGGATGTAGGCACAGATGAAGAGGAACAGGAACCAGAAAAGGTATGTCGGAGCAAGACGGCACTGGCTTTGTAGTTCTTACAGTTAGCACTGTGTTGCTTACAGAAGTCAGATCAAGTCTTAAAATAACTGTCTGAAGGCAGGTATCCAATATCAATTCTGAACTTTTAGCAAAATACTGTTTTATGTCAAGTGTTTAATTTCACTTTATTTTAGCCAACCATTCTTGAGATGTTTTTAAAAAGAATTTTCCTTAGCTACTCCTTGCTACTTAAAAGTATTCTGCCTTACTACCTAGCAACATTAGGTTCATTATATTTGTTGGTTGTGTTCAGAGGCCATTAATCTTGCTAGTGAGTTCTAAACTTGAATTCAGGCCCACAGCTGAAATTTTGCAAACAGACTGGGCCCTTTGGTTTTGTACATACATGAACATTCTATAAGCCGCAGTTTTTTCTGCTAGCTTTTAACATTCTCTGGTTTCTGTTTTCACAGAAATCAACAGCTGAAAAAGATGAATTGTAAGTTATACTCACCATTTGGATCCTGTGTGGAGAAGGAATGTGAAATTTAAGTCCTTTCTTTTGGGAGAGACTTGTTTTAGATGCTCCCCCAACTCCCTTCTCCCCTGCACTGTAAAATGTCGGGATTTTGGGTCACAGGAAAAAGTGGGTTTTTTAGTTGAATTTTTTTTAACATTCCTCATGAATGTAAATTTGTACTATTTAACTGACTTCTTGGTGTAAAATCTTGTCATGTGTAAAAAAATAAAAAAGATCCCAAATACCCAGTGTCTAATTTTTATGGTTTATAATATATAGTATGACAATTGTCTATTACTTGGCTGACTTTCTTTAAATCATGACAACTTGGACTTGCACTGGGGCACAATAGATTAGGCTGCCACTTGGTCTATAAGAGCATCCCAAATCAGAATGCTGGTTTGAGTCCCAGCTGCTCGGCTTCCTACCCAGTTTCCTGCTATTGCCCTGGGAAGGCAGCAGATGATGGCCCCTGCCACTAATCTGGAACACCCAGATGGAGTTCCTGACTCCTCGCTTCATCAGGCCCAGCTCTGGCTCTTGTGACCATTTGGGAAATGGAACCATTAGATGGAAGATCTTGCTGTGTTTGTCTCTCCCTCCCTGCTACTATGCCTTTCAAATAAAAATTGTTTTCAAAATGAACTGGGATTCTTCTTACAAAAGTGATTTTGTCTGTTGGAGAAAAGTTTTGTTGTTGTTAAAAGTTTGAGTTAGGGGATGTAGTGTCTTCTAGGTTTCTATCAGAATACCTGGGTTCAGCAGAATACCTGGTAGCGCAGCAGGTTAAGCTGCCATCTGCCGTGCTGGGATCCCATATAGGCACTGGTTTGAGTCTCAGCTACTCAACTTCCAATCCAGCTTCCATCTAATGCACTTGGGTGAAAGATGGCCCAAGTGCTCGAGCCCTGGAACTCATCTGGGAGGCCTGGAAGAAGCTCCTGGCTCCAGCTTTGGCCTGGCCTGGCCCCGGGCTGTTGTGGTCATTTGGCGAATAAACCAGTGGATGGAAGATCTCTCCCTCTCTAAAAAATAAATCTTAAACAAACCTGGCTTAATTCTCAACTCTGTCTTCCTTTACAACTTGCTGTCAGTGGCACACCCTGGGAGGTGGTGGGGACAGGCTCAAACACCTGCATTCCTGCCACCTGGATAGCCAGCTCCTGCCTCCAGCCTCAGCTGGGAGCATGAACTCTGTCTCAAAAATTAGGGATTTTAGTTGAAAATCTTTTTTAACATCTATAGGGTGAAGATCATATTTATTACAGAATCCTGAAATCCATGTAGGTTATGCACTTTGCAAGGAAGTGGATCTTAATATTCCCTTCAGTTTTGAGTGTGTGCTAGGTTCAGTGATGGCCTGCTAAAGAACAGTATGGAAAAGGAGGAACAGGAGAAACCCGGCACACACTGCCCCACCAAGCGGTGCCACTGTCTGTAGTGATGCCACATGTCCCACAACAGGAGGTGGTGAGAAGGGCATTTCTCCTCTGGAGTTCTCCCCAACACCCATAACCTCAGCACCAAAAGACAATTATCAAACAGGTGTAGAACGTAAAAGCTATGTTAGTAGGTTTCAAAGTCATGGAAAATGCTAAGATTCACAGACTGGAGGAGATCAAGGATATACTATAACTAAAGGCAGTGCTGTATCCTGGAATAGAAGAGGGGATAAATGGAAAAACAGGTGAAATCCAAATACAGTAGTTAACAGCAGCATAGCAATATTGTCTCTTAACTTTGATGTATACAGGGATACTCCCAAAAGTTCACAGAAAAGAGCTGAAATACAAAAAAATGGAAATCTATGCAGTTTTTTCCTAATAGTTTCTACAAACTTCTGAAGTACCCTTGGTATAGAAACAGTGCAAATGTTTTTCAGTATAGTTTTCAGCTATTTTTGCAATTTGTGTGTAAATCTAAACATTACAAAATTAAGGTTACCTTTAAAATCACCCACCATCCTACAGAGAGAACAATAACCACTGAGTGAAGACTAGATGAAGCTGTCATTTGTGAGAAAACGATGTCCCTAATCTCATAGTCAATCTTACAACCCTGTGGAATGGTGGGACTTTTTTTTCCATCTTTGGAGAACGTGTTACTCAGTTGCATCCTCAAACAACATGTATATTAGAAATTCTGCAACAACCTCATTCAGGTAGTTACAGTGCACGGTTTCAGCTTACAGAGTAACAATCTAGTACCCCTTTCAGTGCTTGTTGTAGTTCTCTTGGTTTCATTCTTTTTCCCTCCACCTTAAGGTGTTTTTCTAGCATTAGTCTGCACTTTGACATTACCAAATTCCTTACTTTGTGTATCTTTTAAAACTGCCCTGCTGCTTTTCCTCTTATGGGAAACAAAATGGCAGCCCAGTCTTGGGAAGCCCGCTACAACAGAATAGCTTCCGACAGTGCTATATTAACTGTCAGTTGTAATGTTTCCATTTCTTGGCCACTGAGTTATTTTTAGTGAATATTCTTGTGATGTCATATATTCAAGTAGTGACATCGACACTTGCTCCTCAGAATCCTCTAGTAAGCCGGCGCCATGGCTCAACAGGCTAATCCTCCGCCTTGCGGCGCCGGGACACCGGGTTCTAGTCCCGGTCGGGGCACCGATCCTGTCCCGGTTGCCCCTCTTCCAGGCCAGCTCTCTGCTGTGGCCAGGGAGTGCAGTGGAGGATGGCCCGGGTCCTTGGGCCCTGCACCCCATGGGAGACCATGAGAAGCACCTGGCTCCTGCCATCGGAACAGCTCGTGCGCCGGCCGCAGCGCGCCTACCGCGGCAGCCATTGGAGGGTGAACCAATGGCAAAAAGGAAGACCTTTCTCTCTATCTCCCTCTACTGTCCACTCTGCCTGTCAAAAATTAAAAAAAAACAAAAAAAAAGAATAGTAACAAATTCTAATTTTCTACTGTTCCCAGCGAGAAACCAAAAACATCCTGCTCCCTCCATTTTTAATAAAAACTTGCAGCTCTTAACATGTCTCTTGCACAACACCTTGTTTAACTGGCCTAATTAAATTGCCACACAGGTTGCAACAGACCTAAGAATAATCTAGTACTACTTTAATTTTTGATGAACATGACTTGGTGGTTCTCCAGGAAGCACTGAGATGGAGTTCAACACACAGGATGCTTATTAACGAGAGCCCTTGCAGCAGCATTTGTAGCAGGAAAGCAAGTGAGATGGAGCACAGTGAGAAGTTGAGCAGCAACGTAGGCCCAAAGACCACCTCGGTAAACCCCAAGGGGAGATGTGGAACCAAAACAGAGCCCATGGGGTGCTGAAATGGCCACGCCACTCTGCCTCCACCTCCGTCACTGGACACAGGGCTCTTCAGGAGACCTGGTTTTGAGCAAGGCCGTTCTGCCTGGGGCAGTCCTTGGTGAAGGCATTCCCTCACAACACTCTTGGTGCTGCAGTCACCCGTCTCTCCTTGGGGAATCTGGATGGAGCATTTCTACACCCACCACAGTGTACGTTTTCCACACAGAGGTCAACTTCAACAAAGGAAGAAAATATGTATCTTGGTGAAAATCACTTAGACCAGCACTTACTAAAATAAAGATGGCATTTTTACTTTAGGTGGATTTTTACGTTACAAAAATTGTTCACCATCATGAAGTCCTGTCTTGTAGGAGAGTAGGGTTCTAGTCACGACTCTTCCTTGGATCATTTACTCTGTTCCTGTAAACAGAAGGTAAGGGAGGTGCTTCTGCAGTACAGTTCACTGCACTCACTGGAGACGAGGGTCATCCCTTGTGCACTAACTGGCCAGGAGGGGCAGGTCCTTTCTTCATGCAAAAGTGAGCGATGCTGGGCCTTTGTTCTGCAAAGTGCTGAGGGGCTCCTCAATACTATCTTCAAATGCATGATCAGAGTTCACCAACATTGCGTCCACAGGGTTTCCTCCCTGAGTTCCAACCGAGGAAGTTGCGCACCTAGATTTGAGTTACTAATCCTTTGGAAGCCATTTTCTAAGTCCTGTAATTTCAACAGGTCAAGACTTCCAGTCTCAAGCTTCTTGCAATTGGCAGGTGCAGCAAGCTTCACCATTTGCAAAGCATATAATTTTTTTTTCCAAGAAAATAGTAGTCAAGTTCACATAAGTAAAACAGCAGCAAACAGCAGTCTCAAAACCATCTTCTACTTCAAAATCTCGGGCCTCTCACTAGGGTCAGCTCCCACTCATCTGTCACTGACAGAATCGGAAGTCCTTTGGTACTGAAAGCTACCAGTAAAGCACCAAGTGGCATGGTGGCAGAAAATAAAATCAAAGATCTTACATTTAGGGCTGGAAATAAACCAATTCATTCAGTTGCCTTGTTAAACTAAAAAGCACTAACTATAGAAAATGAAACAAGTTTCACGTGCACTTGAGGATTTAATAGTTAAGATCTCAACACAGGTCACAAACCCCCATCATGGAGCTACCTGCTAACCAGCGAGGAAAGAGCCCTCAACATTATCTTTAAGAAAGCAGAATTCTGAGATAGTCCTGCCCTGAGCAGAAACCCAACTCGTCTATAACTTACTTTTGTCCTGAATGCAGAGTCAGAAAGGGTTGAAATGTTGGATTTCGTTTCCTAGGGCTGTTGAAGCCAGGCGGCTTAAAACACAGCGATTGCTCCTCTCTGTTCCTAAGGCTAGGAGAGTGAAGTCCGGGAATCAGCAGGGCCGTGCTCACTCGCAGCGGTGGTGCTCAACCCTGGGTGTTCCAGCGGTGGTGCTCAACCCTGGGTGTTCCTGCGTTAGCTGCGTGACTGGCCTCTGCCTCTGTGCAAACATGGCGGCATTGTCCTCTTGGAACAAAGCCGATCCATTTTGGATTAGGGTCCATCCTACTCACCTCATCTTAACTCAGGGTCGTTTGCAAAGGCTCTATTTCCAAATGAGGTCACATCCCCAAGTGCTGGAGGTTAGGGTTTCAACAGCTTTCTAGGAGATACAATTCAACTTACCACAGTGCCCAATAAAGACATTCAGTTACTAAAACATACTTTACAGGAAACATTAAATGCCAATCTTAATTTGTTTTTTTGGATTTCAGGGATTTCTCAGAATTGGTAGAGAACTTGTAAAAGACCCAGTTACAAAGGTTATACTTTTGTTATATATAAATACTTTATAATATTTAGTGAAATATTAATGTCACACCATTAGCATTCATTGTCAATATTACTTTTATTATACTTAATTTATAATCCCCATTTGCCATTGTAATCAAACTCATTCAGAATTATAACATCATGGTGTTCAAGATTAAGTATCTTCCAGACCTCATTCAAGAGGCTGACAAGAAGCACTTGGACAGTTTACAAGAATTACTGGTGAGTTACAATTAAATTTCCATGTATCAGTTAATATCTACAAAGCACCTTCTCTTGCAGTTAGCATTGGACGGCGGCTCAAAAAAAAAGCAGTTTTATGGCTTGGGAAAGCAGTAGAAGATGGCCCAAGTCCTTGGGTTCCTGCACCTGTGTGGGAGACCCAGAAGAAGCTCCTGGCTCCTGGCTTCAGATCGGTGCAGCTTCGGCCATTGTGGTCATCTGGGGAGTGAACCAGCGGATGGAAGACCTCACTCGCTCTCTCGTTCTCTCTCTCTCTGCCTCTCTGCAACTCTGCTTTTCAAATAAATAAATAAATCTTTTTTTAAAAAAGTAGTTGACTCCATATTAAAATACACATATAAGAGACAGTTATTCACAGAACTCTTGGCAGAGTTGACGTTTTTACTGCTGAGAAGTCTGAGGTTTATGTTGTCTCTCTTTCAGACCCAAAAGCTCCGTTCTGAGTTCTCCACGCTTCGGTGGGATTTCAGGTATTGTCTACAAAAACAAAAAACAAAAACAAAAAACAGATGCTAGTGTTCTCATATGATAATTCACTGTGATTAGAAGACTTTAAGCCAAAGAGTAAAGAAGAACTGCTTGCTGCCCAGTGATAACTCTTACAAAACCTCTGGTTGACCCAAGTCCCTTTCTAACGCTGTTATTTATATGATTCTATCATCCTGGCACTGTCATTAAGGACTACAGGACTCACACACATCATTATCAATGAGACTCGAGAATTTGAGTAAAACTTACTGCAGGTGAAAATGCACTGCTAAACTACAAGGGCTCTTCAAAAAGTTTGTGTAAGATGCACATTATGAATAACTATGCGTGGATTTCAATTTGTTTTTAAGATTTATTTATCTGAAATGGCACAGCAATCTTCCATCCACTGACTCGCTTCCCAAAGGGCCACAATAGCTAGGACTGGTCCAGACTGAAGCCAGGAGCCTAGAACTTCACCTGGTCTCTCACATAAGTGGCAGGGATCAAGGACTTGGGCCATCTTCCCCTGCCCTCCAAAGCACATTAGCAGGAAGCTGGATTGGAAGTGGAGCAGAATTCAAAATGGTACTCAAATATGGGAAGCCAACATCACAAGTGACTGCTTAACCTACTGTACCACAATGCCAGCACTAGCTTTCCTTTTTTGTTATGTTTTGTTTTTACACTAAAATAATCTTTCTAATTCCATTTTCCATAAACATTTTGAAGCCCCTAGGTATTTACCGATTCTCCCTGTGCCCAGCACAGAAAATAGATCTTAAGAATTCATTAGGGGCCGAAGCTGTGGCTCACTTGGTTAATCCTCCACCTGCAGTGCCAGCATCCCATATGGGCGCTGGGTTCTAGTCCCAGTTGCTCCTCCTTCCAGTCCAGCTCTCTGCTGTGGCCCGGGAGGGCAGTGGAGGATGCCCAAGTGCTTGGGCCCCTGTACCCATGTGGGAAACCAGGAAGAAGCACCTGGCTCCTGGCTTCAGATCGGCATAGCTCCGGCCATAGCAGCCATTTGGGTGGAGAACCAATGGAAGGAAGACCTTTCTCTCTGTCTCTCTCTCTCACTGGCTTAACTCTAAACAAACAAACAAAAATCCATTAATTTATTCAAAAATACTAAGTACTGTTATGTGCAACATATGAAGGAGTGAGCAAATAAATAAATAAATAAATTCCCTGCTTCAAGAAAGTGATCAGGGGCTGGCGCTGTAGCGCAGTGGGTTAACGCCCTGGCCTGAAGCGCCAGCATCCCATATGGGCACCAGTTCGAGTCCTGGCTGCTCCACTTCAGATCCAGCTCTCTGCTATGGCCTGGGAAAGCAGTGGAGGATGGCCCAAGTCCTTGGGCCCCTGCACCCGCATAGGAGACCTGGAAGAAGCCCCTGGCTCCTTGCTTCGGATCGGTGCAGCTCTGGCCATTGTGGCCATCTGGGGAGTGAACCATTGGATGGAAGATCTACCCCTCTCTCTCTCTCTCTCTCTCTCTCTCTGCCTCTCCTCTCTCTGTGTAACTCTGACTTTCAAATAAATAAATTTTTTTTAAAAAGAGAGAGAGACTGATCAGTGCAGCCTGCGTTGTGGTGCACCTTAAGCTACCACCTGTGACGCCAGCATCCCGTATCAGAGCATCAGTTGAAGTTTCAGCTGCCCTACTTCTGACCCGGCTCCCTGCTAATGTACCTGGGAAAGCAGCGGAAGATGGCCCAAGGGCTTGGGCTCCTGTATCCATGTGGGAGACCCAGATGGTGTTCCAGGCTCCTGACTTCAGCCTGCCCCAGCCCCAGCTGTTGAGGCCATTGAGAAGCGAACAAGTGAATGGAAGATCTCTTTCTCTGTTTCTGTGTCACTTTGCCTTTTAAATAAAATTATTTTTTAAAAAAGACATTGACCAAGTAATATTTGAAACATACATGTAAGGGCCAGTGTTGTGGCACAGCGGGTGTTGGCATTCCATATGTGCAACGCTTTGAGTCCCAGCTGCTCCACTTCTGATCCAGCTCCCTGCTAAAGTGCCTAGGAAGGTAGCAGAAGACAACCCAAGCACTTAGGCCCCTGCCACCCATGTAAGTAGGAGACCTGGATGGAGGTCCAAGCTCCCAGCTTCGACCTGGCCCATCACCATCCACTGAAGCCATTTGGGGACTGAACTAGTAGATGGAAGCTCACTCTCGCTCTCCCTCTCCCTCTCTCTGTCTTTCAAATAAATAAATCTTTAAATACACACACACTTGATACAATGATTAGAAAGAATGCAAATATACAAATGTCTATTCATGTAGACATTACCAAAAAACTGCAGAAAAATGTGCATATGAACTCCCATTTACAAATTGTGTGTACACAAGCATTCAATGACTAAAAAATCAAACGATACACACCACCCAATCGATGTGGGGGGGCCTGGAGAAAGGGAGTTGCGAGTGGAGGATCTCCATTTCTAATGTTTACAGGGGTGTGGTCGTATTTTATTAAGGGAAACAGAAAGGCAACACTAAACAGAAAGCTTGGGTTCAGATCCTTAAATCAATGCCTCATTGAGCTGTGTGGCGTTGGGGAATGGCCTATGCTCTTCTGAACCTGCCTCAGTTTCCTCGTCTGAAAACAGAGATAAACACCTCCAAAACTGTAGTGACCAGGAACTCGAACCAGAAACCTAATGACTACTGTCCAGGCAGGGTCTAAGCACAAGCGACTGCCCCCTACACGGTGCCCCAAACCACTCCATTCATGGCTACAGGGCAACACCAGCGCATTCTTGCAATGACCCGCGCCCTTCTTTCTCATCCCCACCTCCCCAAGCCCATCATTCCCCAAAAATTTCTCCTTCCTTTAAACGCCTGTATTCCCTCACTCTTCATTCAATAGGTACTGAGCATCCCCTCCATCCCAAGCTCCTTTTTAGGAGCTACAACAGCGACCCCATGAGACACAGTCTCCGCACGGAGCTTACGCTCTGGCAGAGCAAGCAAAGGAATAAAATCGCACGTGGCAAGTGCTCTATGGAAAGAAAGGACTGAGTCGGACCAGCCGAGGGTGGGTCTTCGGGACCTGGACAAAGGAACCTCGTGGCTGCAGGGGACATGTGAGCAAGACCTGAAGTTTTGAAGAAGGAAACCAAGCCAAGATGTGAAAGGCAGGCGCCAACAAGAAGGGAGAGCACGGCGCCGAAGTGGAGGGAGGTGTGACGGGCTTGAGAAACAGCGCGGGAGCCGGCGGGGCCGGGCGGTGGTCAGCGGGGCCGGAGCAGGTGCGCCCGCACACGCCCGGCTCCACATGCAAAGCGCTGTGACCCCAATGTCCTCTAAGAGCCCTCTGGCTGCTGGGAGGACGCGGGGCAGCCGGTTCGCTCGGGCACTCACCAGGTCCGGCCGGTAGTACCTGTGCACCACTTCGGCTCCCGCGCACATGGCCAAGAGGCTGGCCGCGAACATTTTCAGGTAGGTGGGCCAGGACACGCCCGCGGGCATGGTGGGCAGCCTGGGCCGGGAGGGAAAGGAGGCGGCGTTAGAAGGTCCCCGGCGCGGAATGGCCACGCCGGGCTTCCTCGGACCGCACGCGAGGCGGCTGAGGGGACGAAGGCCCTCCGAGACTAGAGCCGGACTCCAGCCCTTCGTCAGCGTGCGGCGCCGGGCCGGCGGGACTCGACAGCAGCTCTCGAGGAGCCTGACCCACAGCTCCTGGGAAGGCAGGAACTGCACTCCGTACCGCCCCCACCTCGTCCTCCAGACCCGCCCCGGGGGCGAGCGTACCACCGAGTGCACAGGCGCGGGGCAACGGGGCCGAAGGCGGGCGGAAGTGCGCCCTGGAGCCCAGGCGGACCGAAAGTGCAGGGGCTGGGGGCGCAGCCGGAGGGGGAAAGCAGAGGCACTGCCGGCCGGCGCGGACACGTGACCAGGGCGGAAGTGGGGCAGGGCCGGGAGCCTGGGCTCCGTACTGCTAGTTGCTGTCCTCATAGCTCGCTTTATTCCCCCGTTAGAAGTAGACTTGGGGTGCTTTCTGGATTACTGCATCCGGCACACACAAAGAAAACTGCGTGCGATCTCCAGCTTTGTGGAGGCTGGCACACAGCGTTTGTGCGTGAAGGGCCAAGTGCTGACTGCGCTGGTGCCCGGTGTCCCTTGAGGCTGCCGTAGAGCCGCACTCAGACAGCTGTGTCCTTGTGCTACGGTGCTCCTGGGAAAGAGGAAACCTGGAGATACTGTTTAACCCACGCATCTTTACGTTTTGAAAAGTATTTATTTGAAGAGCAGAGTTACAGAGAGGGAGAGGCAGAGAGGGCTTCCGTCGGCTAGATGGGCGCAATGGCCAGGTCAAAGCCAGGAGATTCTTCTGGGTGTCCCAGGTGGGTGCAGGGACCCAAGCACTTGGACCACCCTGCGCTGCTTTCCCAGGCCTATTAGCCGGGAGCAGCCGGGACTCTAACCTGCGCCCATATGGGATGCCATATGGGCCCCTCCATGCATCTTTAGATTGTATTTTGGTTGGGGGTTGGTTTTGATTAAACAGGGTAGTGTAACACTGAATTCTGAAGGATCAAGGTTGTGTGTTTAGTTTGAATTATGATACACTCACGTGTGTGCGTATATGTGATTTGAGATTGATCTTCCACCTGCTGGTCACCCCAACTGACTATAAAGTCAGGGCTGGGCCAGGCCAGTGTTAGGAGCCGGGAACTGCATCTGGGTCTCCCTCACGGGTGCGGGAGTCCAAGCACTTGGGCTGTCTTCTGCTGCCCTCCCTGCTCGGAAGCAGAACAGAGAGGACTCCAACCAGCGCTGCGATATTGGCTGCTGGGATTGCAAGCAGCAGCTTAGCCTGCTCCACCACAATGCCAAACCCACATATTTGTAAACCTTATTATCAGGGATCTTCCATCCATGGGCTCACTTCCCAAATAACTACAACAGCCAGGGTTGGGCCCAGTGAAAGCCAGGAATCCAAGATTCACCCATGTATTCCACATAGAGGGCAGAGACCCAAATACTTGAGCTATCACCTGCTGCCTCCCAAGGAAGCTGGACTCAAACCAGGCACTCTGATACGGGATGTAGATATCCTAACATCCTAAGCCGTGCACCAAATGCCTGCCCCTCATATTTTTATAAACAATCTTATAGATTTGACATGATAAATGCATATTTATTCAACTTGATGTGGTTTTAAAAATGTGTATACTTGTGAAACCATTACCCAAGTCAGTATAACCAACAGCTCCAAGGTTTCTTTGTGTGTGTGTGTGTGCTTCCCTCTAATCTCTCCCTCTCCCACTGCCTCACTTTGTGGGTAGTCACTGATCTGCTGTCATTATAGATTAGTTTGCATTTTCAAGGATCTTATTTAAATGGAATCCTACAGTAGGTACTTTTGTTTGTATGGCTTATTCATGCAACACAGTGCATCCATGTTGGTGCTTGTATCAACTGTTCACTCCTTTTTAATTGTGAGTACCTTTATACTACAATTGGTTTATCCTTTCACTTGCTGCTGGACATATGGGTTGTTTCCAGTTGTTGGCTAACAGAAATAAAACTTCTACAAACAGTGAAGCATATGAGACAAGTGCAGGACATCATGTTGAGTGAAAAAGTTGGACCAGAAAGACAAATACTGCATGTTCTCCCTTATATGTGGGAGCTAAAATTTAAAAAGCAAATGAAATGTGTGTTATTGCTGCAAATATAGTTTGTAAAACTGTTTTATACCTTTGTCAAACCAATAGTAAGGAATGTTATACTGCTATAGTTTTAATGATCTGTGATTACTTTACAATTTACTGTATATGGATAAAATGGTCATTTTTCCATTCAACTATTGTTTATAGCTCTTGTCTTTATTCCTACTAAGCTAGGGTCATTTTGCTTTTTACTTGTAAACTTATTTGGTGAAGTATTGAGCCTTTTTATCTAATGTAAATTTAAAATGTTATCTCAAAAACTAAAAATAAAGGAAGAAGGGAAGGGAAGGAGGGAATATCATCATACTCTCAGAATTGTATCTACAAATCACACTGAATCTGTTAAAAAACTAATTAAAGATAATTTCCAGTAAATAAAGTATATGACAAAGACCCGTATACAAGTCTCTGAACATGCTTCCTTTTCTATTAGGCACATACCTAGGAGAAAAAGGCTAGAGCACATGGTAGGTACATAGTCAACTTTTTAAGAAATTGCTGGGGCCAGCGCTGGGGCACAGGTTAATCCTCCACCTGTGGTGCCGGCATCCCAGATGAGGATCGGTTCTGGTCCCGGCTGCTCCTCTTCCAATCCAGCTCTCTGCTGTGGCCTGGGAAAGCAGTAGAAGATGGTCCAAGTGATTGGGTTCCTGCACCCATGTGGGAGACCTGGAGGAAGCTCCTGGCTCCTGGCTTCGGATCGGCGCAGCTCCGGCCGTTGCAGCCATTTTGGGAGTGAACCAGCAAATGGACGGCCTTTCTCTCTCTCTCCTTCTGTCTGTAACTCTACCTCTCAAGTAAATAAATAAAATCTTTAAAAAAAAAAAAAAAAAAGAATCGCCAAACTGCTTCCCAAAGCACCTGTATAAAATCACATTCCCAACAGCAGTGAGACTTGCACATCCAACACTTGCTCCAGTCCGTGTTGTGTTTATTGTTTTGTTTTTTAAATTTCAGCCACTCTGATAGGTGGGCAGTGGTTTCTTTTTGGTTTTAACTTATATCTCTCATGACTAACTTCCTACCCAACTTCTGGGCAGTATCAAGTAAATAGGTTTTCCCTAAGCCCCGGTAACATTTTAAAATATTAGAAGTTTCACTGAAGCTTCACACTATCGATCTGATACAAATGAGTCTTTCCCTCTTCCTGGCTCCTAGCAGGACCGCACAAAGAGCACAGGGCGCCACCAGCTCCCAGCTCCCGAGCCGCGGGAGAAATGAACCCGATTTGCTGGGAGCCACTGGGGGTTTGGGCAACTTTTCACAGGAGCCCTGTTTTTCATCATGCAAACCCGAGAGGCTGCAAAGCCTATCTCCATTAGGAATTACTGAAGGAAGTCCTTGTGCAAACAGCATTGAGAACGGCCGCCAACCAATGAAACAAAAACCAGGGCAAGAACCACGGAGACCGAGGCCGGGGCAGGCGACGCCTGAACGGCACGTAGTACTCCAGACTTCAAAGGCCGCCATCTCGCACATCCACATTAAAGCCGAGAACGCTCCGTGCAGTTTTATATTTGACACACCAGCTGTACAAGCACCCTCAGTTTCCAGTTTCACGACGGCACAGCGGCCTCCACGCCCAGGCTTTCCGATTCCAAAACCTTTTCCTTTCCCCCTATCACATTAGTTACCTGACAGTGCAACGCACTGTTTCTTAATCGGGACAAAAATTGGGGGTGGCGAAGTCTGGATAATGCTGACACCTCCACAGCACCGCCAGAGAACCCCACCCTTTCACCCACGCGACCGCCCAACCCCGAAAACTCAGCACAGACGAAAGCTGACGCCACTGGGCGCAGCCCCTCAACCGCTTTTCGTCCTCCACCTTCCCGAAAGGCCAAGCGGCGGAGCGGGGTAGCCAGACGCGACGGGCAGCGCACGTGATTGGGCTGTCCTGCATCACGTGGTGGCCACGACGCGTGGGACCCGGATCTGAGAAGGCGGAAGTGGCGCACGGAAGGGGGACATCTGCGGGGGGGAGGGGGTCTGGAGAAAAGTAGGGGTGGAGCTTAAGGCCAGCCGCCGTCCTGGTCCTGCCAGCAATCGAGGCCAAGTCTCTGGGATCGTACCGCGGTGCGAAGCCCGTCGTACCCCAGAGACCAGCGGGCCGCTTGCCTGGCAGGAGGAGCCGCGCGCAGGCGGCCGCAGGGCATGGAAGCGGAGAACGCGGGCAGGTAAATCCGGGGGCGGGGCGCGGCCCCTCCCCGCGCTCCCCGCGCCCCTCGCGGCGGCCGGCGGGCGAGCGCGCGCACGCTGGGGTCTCGAGCTGCCCGGGCCGCCCGAGCACAAAGGCCAGGGCTGCGCGTGCGCACCGCGGGCCTGCGCCGCCCCTCGGCGCCGGTCCCGGGCTCGGGCGGCTCCTGGTGCTCCTGGAGCCGGGGTCGGTGGCGGCTGGTAACCCCCGGGGCTTCGACGTCTGGTAGCGGGCAGCCGCAGTCGGGGTGGTGGTTCTTTCCTCCACCGTCCAGTACCGTGCAGAGTCTGTGACGAGGGAGTGTCCTAATCAGCCGCAGTTTTCATTGTGGAGTTAGTAGAGTGACCGTGGCTTCCTCCCCAGCAGCTCACTGGAAGGGGTATTAAGGGTGGATACTGTTGCCGTGGGACTCTGTGTAGCAATCAAAAGCTGTCCAGGGGTCTTGGCACGATCCTGAGTCTGTCAAGTGTCCCTTGCGGGCGTTCGATAGGTCCAGAGAGGGTTTTGCAAAGGCACAGAGTTAGAGGTTCGAACTCCTAGCAGGAAGATGAATGAGAAATGAGGTCTCCGGGTCTTTAAAAAGAAAAAAAGAGTGATTTACATTGAAGTAGCGTACTGTTAGGCCTAAAGAGGAGTAGCCTGACTCAGCTTGGGCGAGACGCCACAGTTCTTTGGGCCTCCTGTTGAAGCCTGTAAAATCAGGATCTCTGGAATCTGTGGGTGGCTGCCATGTGGAAGGTGGGTACTTAAGTAACCCAAATAAGCAGTCTTAGAGTTAGGAAGGAGACACACGCTGATTAAGTGTGTACTCGATCCTGACTTCTTGGGCCAAATGCTGTACTCTGCTTCTTTCCCTGAAGACAAGTAAGAGAACTCCCAGAACTTGTGGAAATCTCTCACCTTTGTGATCCTCCTTTTAAGAGCAGAATCCAGTCTGAGCTGAGCCTACCACCAAGTCCATCACACATGATGAGGCCTTGTTTTGTGTCTTAATAGCAAAATAGTTGGACTGAAGTACACGCTTTAGCTCAAAGCTGTGATTTGTGTTAATTTCCTCCATAGGGCTGTTCTGGAGCATTTTTTGTTTGGACTTACAAAGCTGTCACCTTTAGGAAATGAGAAAATTCAGTGTAACATTCGAAGGAGTTTCTCTTCCAGGATCCAGGAATGACTCAGACCTTGGTCATCCTGAGACAGTGGTTCTCTGCCATCCTTGACTTTGGGCTGATCCAGGAATGGAATGTGCATATAATAAACTTTTTAGTTTGGAAGAATACTTTTAAAACATTCAAAGGAAAATATTCCATGGACATAGACTCAAAATGGAACGTAGTCAAGAGTCTTCAAAGGCGTCTACAGTCTAATCAATCAGAGAGGGGGAAAGGAGCAGTTGTGTAAGGGGACTAGGACGTTCCACACAGGAAAGGGACTTTTACCCAAGACGGGAAGTAGGATGCCAAACCAAAAGAGACTTCAAGGAGTTACACAGACGGAAAGATCAATCCTCGCTGAGACCCAGATTTCTGGGAGTGTTAAATGAACCAAGAAGGGCTATTGTATTAGATGTGGACAAAGAGAAGGACAAGGTTGGGGTTTTCTGCCCAGCCCATCAGTTTGGTGTTAGTGAATGACAGAAAGTATACTTAGTTTGTGTTTTGATTTCATATCTCCCATGTCAAGGAAGATGATTGTCGGGCTGGAAATGGCGGAACCAGTGTTCGTAAGAGAAAGGTAAAACTCGAGAGCAGTGAGGCCCTTGGAGAAGACGTTAGGCTGCCTTTGCAGAAACTGTGTGTCCTGGCCTGGGGAGAAAGGCCAGACTGCAGCAGTCTCTGGGGACTCAGAGACAGCAGGCCAGGGATCTGAAGTGTGGAAGTAAACAGGTGTGTCCCACATGGACATTGTTTCTGAACAGATTTTGCTGCATGTTCTAAAAAGGGACCAATGCATACCAGGCTGCAGTGTGTGTTTAGAAAAAGCAAAGACCAATCCTATGTAGACTGGATCAGGGGGATGCTGACAGGAGGCACCTCCTGGTCTCTACCGTTGCGGCAAGCTGACTGCATACCAGGCACTGTTTGGGTGTTTTATGTGTACTAACTAATCCTCAATACCAGTGAGTTGGGTACTGTTGTTCCCAGATGTGGAAACTGGGAGATAAAGAGGTTAACGAATTTGCCTGCAAAGCTAGCAGCTGGCAGAGCTGAAATCTGAGTCTAGGCAGTCTGGCTTCAAAGTCCACCTTCCTAGTCAACAGCACTGCCGCACTGCTTCTCTTTGTGAGTGGGATGAGGATGAACGGATGGTGAGTCCAGTTAAGCAAAATCAAATATCGATTTCCTGCCCGGAAAGTCAAAGGAAGACGAAAGAAAGGTCCATCCCAACAGGCCGTGGGGCTCTGTCTCCAGCTTCGTTCTTTTCAACAGTTGAACAACTTCATGATGCCAGTGGCACGCTGATAAGATCTGAATGAGCCAACTCTGGGCGGGGTTTGTTGAACTGATAGGTTGAGGCAGAATCCCGATTCCGGCAGGCTAGAATGGGGAGTCATCTTTACAGAAAGAGGCACGGTCCTGTCTCTGGTGCGGGAAACCCATGATGAAGTGTGGGACGAGAGAACAGTGATAGGAGAGCAGTTGTCCATGCTGATAAACACGGTGTGAATCAGTAGCATAATGAGGGTGCCAGTAAAGCTAACCAAATGAGGATGAGAGAATTGATGGCCTGCCCAGGCGGATGATCTTGTATCTGGAGTATTTTATTCGATTCTGGGTACAAAAAAAGACCAGAGAGCAAAGACACATGCATTCGTATCATATGAAGAAACTGGGGGCTCCGGCTGGCTCAAGTCATCATGTTCACATTTGCTAGTGTAGACTGTGCCCATGTAATACACGCACCTCCGGTTAGCAATATGAAATACAGTGTTCTGGTGGTTATGGTGGTGTTCCATTGCAGTTCACGCAGTGTGAGCATTTGAATTGTTTAGCACTGATCATTCTTTTGTAAGTATTCAGTTTTGCATATGCATGTTTAAGTGAAGATGATATTTATTCAGAAAACAGAAACTTAAACACTTAAAATAGTGTAAAATATCTGAAGACTAAGTAAGTTGGAGTCAGTAATTTTAAATGTTTATTTTCATTTGCGTGAAAGGCATTGACAGTGAGAGGATAGAGAGCGAGCTCCTCCATCTACTGGTTCTCTCCCCAACAGCCAGGGCTGGGCCATGCTGAAGTCAGGATCCAGGATCTCCATCTGAGTCTCGCTTGTGGGTGTCAGGGGCCCAAGCACTTGAGCCATCATCTGCTACCTTCGAGGACATTAGCAAGAAGCTGCATCAAAAGGAGAACAGCCAAGCCTCAAACCAGCACTCCCGTATACGATGCAGGCAGCTTAGCCCACTATGCCACAGGGCCCACCCCTTGCAGTTGGTAGTTTTAGAGAAAACTTATTAAAGATTTTGTTTTCTGAAACACAACAGATCTGAATCCGCTTGTCTTGTTAATCAACTCTGGATGTGTATGTGTACATTTTGAGAAAGACTGTTAGAAAATTAGTTCATCTGTTTCAGGCACCTGTCCAAACCAGTCCTGTGAGCCATGTAGTTCCATGAAAGGAAGGTACACGTGGAGGCCAGGAGAGAAGCGATGAACTGCAGGAAGAGAAATGTCCTGCAGAACAGTGGGGGTGGACACGAATGATGATGGAGAAAAGTGGACAAAGGCAAATGAAAACATTAATCCAGCTAACGGGTTTGATTTCTTGGAGTTATGGAAAATAAGACATCTCTTAAGTGTAGTCTGATCCCTGCACTTGCTCCACATATGTAGAAATCACTGACACTGACCCGTCATTTTCCTGGTGAGGAACAGAAGCTGAAAGAGGGGGCAGGGCTGGGCAAGTGCTCTTTGCCGCTGCCCCCCTCGTAGAGGCTTATACAGAAGCACTGGCAGGTTGTGGGCCGTTAGATGGCAGTTACCAGACAAACAGCTCTATGCTGCTTACAAATTCAGCTAATCCTAGATAATAGAAAATGTAATTATCCATCCCTCTGGTTTCCTGGCACCCAGTTTCATGAAGGTTTTTCTGTAGACAGAATGCTTTTTTCTGCCAAGTGTTAAAAAGGTTATAATCCATCCTCTTCCTTTTGTTATGGCTGCTAGGGAGCTGCAAAGATAGGCTGGGGCCTGCACTGTGATGTAGTGAGCTAAGCCTCCACCTGCAATGCTGGCATCCCTATGGGCGCTGGTTCGAGTCCCGGCTGCTCCTCTTGCAATCCAGCTCTCTACTATGGCCTGGGGAAGTGGTGAAAGATGGCCCAAGTGGTTGGGCCCCTGTGCCTGCAATTATTTTCATAATTTATTGAAAAGAACTACTAATAATATTAAAAGTATGAAAAAGGAAGACATCTTACTTTGTGCCAGGTTCTAAGCACATTCCCTTCTGTTCATTTTTACATTTTAACGTTCAGGCCTTCTACATAATTTACAGTACTCTCTTCTGTTCTCTTCTGCTTTGAAATATACATCATGGCTGGCACTGGACACAGGCGGTTACGCTCCCACGTGGGACACCCACATTCCCAGCAGAGTGCTGCTGCTTCCCTTCCAGCTTCCAGCTAATGGGCACCCTGGGAGGCAGCAGTGATGGCTCAAGTACCTGGGTCCCTGCCACCCATGTAGGGAACCGGGGTGAGGTTCTTGCTGTTGGCTTCAGCCTGGCCCAGCCATGGCTGTTGGATTTGGGGAGTGAACCAGTAGATCAACAGAGGGAGAGATCTTCCATCCACTGGTTCACTCCCCAGATAGCTGCAACAGCCAGGGCTTTACCCCACCAAAACACTGGCCCCTCTCAGTAATTCTGAACCTTTTCTTTACCAGTTCACCATTAAAGGTAGCTTGAAGTGGATTGCCCAGTGGGATTGGCCCCCCACCCCCTGTCTTTACTCATTTGGCATTCTAGCTTTGTCATGAACCTGTGTGCCTTAGGCCAATTAAGCTTATCTGGTTTTAGTTTTCCTATTTCATATTTTAAAGACTGGTTTATTTATTTGAAAGAGTTACACCGAGAGGAAGAGAGAAAGAGGAAGAAAAAGAAAGAGATCTTCCATCCGCTGGGTCACTCCCCAAATGGCCGCAGTGGCCTGTGATGAGCCAGGCCAAAGCCAGGAGCTTCTTCTGAGTCTCCCACATGATTACAGGGGCCCAAACACTTGGGCCATCCTCTGTTGCTTTCCAGGCACATTAGTAGGGAGCTGATTGGAAGTGGAGCAGCAGGGATGTGAACCAGTGCCCATGTGGGATGCTGGCATCACAGGCAATGGCTTTACCTATTTGCCTATTACTTGCTTTATCATTTTATTGAAATAGGATTCACACACTACAGCATTCACTCCTTGGAAACCTACTAGGCCAGACTTGCTTCCCAGAGTGCCTGGTTCCAGTCCCAACTGCGCTCCCAATTCGAGTTTCCTGCACATGTGTGCCCTAGGAGTCAACAGGTGAGGGCTTAAGAACTTGGGTTCCTGCCACCCATGTGGGAGACTCTGATTGCGTTCCTGGGTCCAGGCTTCCACCTGGCCCAGCCCTGGCTGCTGTGGGCTTCTGGAGGGGTGAGCCAGCAGACTGGGAGCTAGTGCCTGTGCAGTCTGACGTGGTTTTCCCTTCCTACCTCCCACCTTCCCTCCTCCCTCCCTCTCTTTCTTTCTCTGCCTTTCAAATAAATGAAAAGAAATAAAGCATACTTATTTGTCTTTTTAATTTGTTTTCTGACCTCTGCATTCTCTTTTATCCAGTGTCACAAAGACAATTGATAGAGTATCTTGACATAGAAAACATTCTCTCTGCAAGTAGTAAACCACACTTTCCCATTTTGTTTCCCAGCATTTTTCTGTCTCCTGTGTATTTAATGGCATTCTTTGGCATTGTCTGTAGCTTAAGTTTCACCACATCCCTGTTAATAGTTTGTGACAGGTCAAAGGTCATCAGAAAGATTTTTATTTTTAATTATTTGCTTTGAAGTACTGTACTGTTTACTTTGACAGAGTATTTTGAAGGAAGTTTAAATCATGTTCAGAAAAGAAGTTTAGAGGATTTTTTTTGCTTAATAATTTTAATAGATGTTTACAGCGTATCTACTTCTGATTTCCATTTAGTGGCAAAAATGTTGCAAAAACAAATCTTAATGGATAAATACATTAACAGATAAATAAGCAAAAAAAAAAAAAAAACAGAAGTTGAATGGAAGAAGATCTTTGTGACAAGATGATTAATTAGTTAAAGTGGGGATACAGATTGTGTTTGTGGACGTTATGATCCTGTGTGATTTAAAGAGCCTTTCCAGTCTGGCTATTAGAAAATTCCCACGCTCTCATAGAAAGTACAGGCTGACTTGCCAAGACGGGGATGTTTTATTGGTGACACACCTGTCATTATGTTGCGTGAGAGTTACTGTTATTTGGGTGAACACTCAGGAAAGGTTGGCTGGGTGTGCACAGATGGGCTTAGATCTTCCTCCTGTCTCTCTTCCTCAGTTAGCTAAATATATTCCACAATCTGGTTGCCAGATGCATGGATCCTAAAGAGCTTCTTTGCAGCTGATCATTTGAACTTGGGTAATTTTATTATGCTTATATCGTCTACCAATTGTTCTTTCAGCTGTTCCCTTCAGCAGGCTCAAGCTTTTTATACGTTTCCCTTTCAACAAATGATGGCCGAGGCTCCCGATATGCCAGTTATGAACGAACAGCAAATGCCAGCAGAAGTCGCAGCCCCAGCTCCTGCTGAGGAACCTGTACAAGGTAGCATTCCCCACGGTAGTTCACAGCATTGGGTACTGGATCAGCCGCCTGACTTCAGGACGGGTTTAGCGATGAATTAAGTGTTTGTGTGTGCTAAGCACAGGGATAGGTTCTGGGTAATAAAAGGACGTGGATCTTGCCCTCAGCTCTCTCACAGTCTGGAAGAGAAAGGCAGTGAGTAACTGTGTTGCCCCTCAGCACACGGGGTAGTGAAGGGGGCCACAGGATGGGTGTTCTGGGCCTCCTGTAGTTGGCACTTACCTTGGGCTGAGAACGTAGGCGGTTTCCCAGAGCAGAGAAATAGCACCAGAGCTCTGCACCTGCAAGGGTGAGGAGACTCCGTCCTTGTGCGGGACACAGTGGGGAACATTCCAGGTTGCCAGGGCACAAACAAGGGGAAGGATGGGTATGACACAGAGTGGAGATGGAGTGATTCTCTGTCATTGCAGTCCAAGGTGCAGCAAGGAAATGAGGAGGGATGGGGCGCGGTGGGGGCAGCGGGGCCTGCTTTTATCCTAAAGAATGTATCTTCTATCCTGAAGGCAGCAGGGAGCTGTTGAGAGAATGTCAGCAAAGGGATGGCTTAAATAGTGGGCATTTTGAAAGTACGTCTGAAAATATTAGAGGGGAGATTGGCTGGTAGAGAGGAAGGCAGAATTGGGAGGCACGAGTGGCTTAGAGACTGAGTGATCTGGGGGAGAAGTGAGGAGGCCCTGAAGGAACGGAGAGAGAGCTGAGAGATACCCAAGGGGTAGAACTGCCTGACTGACTCACGGAGTTCACGTGGAGGATGAGGGAGAAGAGGAAGTGTGTTTGTCTGTTTTACTTTACTAGAATGAAATACCCGAGGCTGGCCCACGCATGCAGACAGGAGGTTTATGTAGCTCACAGCTGTGGAGGTTCAGCGGCGTGGCACCAGCGTTAGCTCAGCAGAAGGCCTCCTCAGGGATGGCTTCACAATGGAGAGATCCCTTCCTCAAGGGGGAGGCCAGCGAGGGGCTGGTGGCCTAAAATCTCTTCGATTAACCAGTGGGCCTCCCACTAGACCCCACCTCTTTTTTTTTTTTTTTTAAGATCTATTTATTTGAAAGAGTTATGGAGAGAAAGAGGGGGAGAGGCAGAGAGAGCTTCCATCCACTGCTTCACTCCCCAGATGGCCACAGTGGCCAGGGCTGGGCAAGGCTGAAGCCAGGAGTTTCATCCAGACCTCCCATGTGGGTGCAGGGGCCCAGGTATTTGGGCCATCTTCTGCTAGTTTCCCCAGGTGCGTTAGCAGGAAGCTGGATCAAAGTGGAGCATCCAGAACTTGAACTGGCGCTCATATTTGCCAGCATTGCCGGCAGCAGCTTAACCTGCTGTGCCACAGTGCCGGCCAAGACCACACCTCTTAAAGGGTCCATATCACCTCCCAACTGCCATCCTAGGGACAAGCCTTCCAACAGACACTCCTGGGAGGCAAACTCAGACTCCAGGAAACTCCCATGTTTCTGGCACAGGCAGTTGGCTGAAGGAAGTACCAGTCACCAAGACACAGAATTGGAAGAGGAGGTGAATAGATTTTGAGGAAATGGAGGTGGAGAGAGGGTAACCGTTTTCTCTGTTGTTGCGGTATTTGAATGAGCTCAGAGTTTGGGTTTATGATTGCAGGAGCACATCCACCTCCATTGTGTTGGAGATCCCTCCTGCCCTTGTCTCTACCATGTTTCTGGGCAGGGAGCACCAGGATTTCCCCAGCTGCAAGCTAGTGTGGTGGGTCCCTTGGCTTAGGGAGTGGCTACAGCAGTGAGAAGCAAAAGAGAGAGAAGCTCCCCTGATCATGCCAGGCTCGGCTAGGGAATTGCCAAATAGGAGCAGAGAGGGGTAGTGCCCAGGAAGTGAGGACAGTGTTACCGAACTGAGAGTGAGAGAACCGAGGCTTCCTGCTGGGTAGCTGTAGGTCACTGGTTCTCAGCCAAGGGTGAGTTTGTCCTCCAAGGGGGTACTGGAGTGGCGTGACTGGCAGGATGCTGCTGACATCTAGTGGGTAGAGACCACAGATGCTGCTAAACATTCTGTAATGTGTAGGACAGCTCTTACCACAGAAAATCACCGAGCCTAGAGCATCTGTAGAGCAGAGGCTCAGATAAGTGTGCTTTAGGTCCTGAGATCACATCCCTGGTCTTGCCTTTTGAAAAATACTGCAGGGGCCTGTGCTGTGGAATGGTGGTCTCATCCTCCGCCTGCAGTGCTGGCATCCCTTATGGGCACCAGTTTGTATCCCGGCTCCTCCTCTTCTGATCCAGCTCTCTGCTATGGCCTGGGAAAGCAGAAGATGGCCCAAGTCTTTGGGCCCCTGCACCCGCGTGGGAGACTTGGAAGAAGCTCCAGGCTCCTGGCTTCGGATCGGCACACCTCCGACCATTGCGGCCATTTGGGGAATGAACCAGCAGTTGGAAGACATCTCTGTCTCTCTCTCTCTCTGTCTGTAACTCTGCCTCTCAAATAAATAAATAAATCTTTAAAATAAAAAGAAAGAAAGAAAAATACTGCAGCCCAGAGGTTTCCTCAGCACCTCTCAGTTCCCATTTGACTTCCTGTGGAACAGGCTGTACCTTGTAACCTCTGACATAAGCCACATGCCATTTGAGGTTTTCTACTACTAGAAGTTACGCAGAGATTGAGTTCAGCTGTTTTGGCTTTCTTTTCCTATTTTTTTCTATTTAACCTTCTCTCTGTTTTAACTTAAGTATTGGTATATTTACATTTTTTTAAAGATATATCTATTTATTTGAAAGGCAGAGTTACAGAGAGGTGGAGGCAGAAAAAGAGAGAGGTCTTCCCTCTGCTGGTTCACTCCCCAGTTGGCCACAATGGCCCGAGCTGTGCCGATCCTAAGCCAGGAGCCTTTCCACGTCTCCCATGTGGGTGCAGGGGCCCAAGGACTTGGACCATCTTCTACTGCTTTCCCAGGCCATAAGCAGAGAGCTGGATCAGAAGTGGAGCCCCTGGGACTAGAACCAGCGCCCAGATGGGATGCCAGCACTGCAGATGGTGGCTTTACCCACTGCACCACAGCACTGGCCCCCTATATTTACCTTTAGAATCCCTGGGGATAACAAGATGCTGAGTAATATTGATTGTGATGGGTGTTTCTTTCCACGAATAGCTATGGGGGAAGGGAGGCTGGGCTGGGGCCCACAGAGGCCCAGCTCTAGAGTAAAAGAGGAAGTTGCTGCAGAGGAGACAGGTGGTGAGAACATAAGGGTGACTCTAAGAAGCTTTAGGGAGTGAGTAAGAAGGTATCAACAGGGTAACTTCTGAGAAAGCTGCTGAAGGTTCTAGGTTACAATCATCTGTGTGTACATTCTAGAAATCCTTGTGTTTCAGAGGCTCCAAAAGGAAGAAAAAGAAAAACTCGAGCAACAGAACCCAAAAAACCAGCAGAACCCAAAAAACCTGCTGAGGCAAAAAAATCTGGCAAATCTGCCAAGTCAAAGGAAAAGCAAGAAAAAATTACAGATGCGTTTAAGGTGAAAAGGAAAGTGGACCGTTTTAATGGCGTGTCAGAGGCCGAACTTCTGACCAAGACTCTCCCTGATATTTTGACCTTCAACTTGGACATTGTAATTGTAAGGATTTTTGTCTTCATTTGCTTTTATAAACACATCAGTGGATTAGCTCTACTCAGCTGTTGTCCACGCAGACAGCATTTTGCTTAAAAAGAACCATTTCTGAGAATCCTTTTGATGGTAAATGGTGCCATCTCCATGAGGTTGTGTTAATATGAAAATGTTTTAAGAGGGCAATCCCACAACAGGCTAATCCTCCGCCTTGTGGCGCCAGCACACCGGGTTCTAGTCCCAGTCAGGGCACCGGATTCTGTCCCGGTTGCCCCTCTTCCAGGCCAGCTCTCTTCTGTGGCCCGGGAGTGCAGTGGAGGATGGCCCAAGTGCTTGGGCCCTGCACCCGCATGGGAGACCAGGATAAGCACCTGGCTCCTACCTTTGGATCAGCGCGGTGCGCCGGCCGCAGCACACCGGCCGCGGCGGCCATTGGACGGTGAACCAATGGCAAAGGATGACCTTTCTCTCTGTCTCTCTCTCTCTCACTGTCCACTCTGCCTGTCAAAAATTAAAAAAAAATTTTTTTTTAAAAATGAGGGCAATTCCAGATTGGAACTCTCTGAGGTCACAAGATGTGACCTTGGGCCTTCACCTTCTTGTTTACTGTTTCCCTCGTTACAGACAGGGTTAATAATAATCCCTCCCTCACAGGGCAGCAGTTAAATGGAAGGACCCCTGTGGGTCACTTGGATTCCATGAGCGCTGAGAGTTCTCCCTAATGGCTGCACCGATATTCAGCTTGTTTTTGTGTGTGTAACTGTGAGAACCATCAACATGTGAATAGCTGTAGCTGACATACAGCATGTTATTTGCAAGAATTGAGAGCAAAACTTGTGGTGGCTGGGCAGGGGCTCAGATTGATTGATTGTTTCAAGATCTTTCCTCTCCGGACTGAAGTTGGTGAGGGTCACAGACAGGGTGTCATGAGGTTTTTCTGAACAACAGCAGATCTTTAATAAAGGTAGTCTGTTTCTCCCATGTCGATCGAGAGTAGTAACTGACAAATGATACCACCTATGATGCTGTATGAAGTTTATATCTTAATCAGTTCAGTTTTGCCCACCACTCCTCCATAGAAGCCCTAAGTCTTAAAATTCTAGTTTCTAAGACTAAAAAGTGTAATTATTTTGTTTGCTAGATTGGCATAAATCCAGGACTAATGGCTGCTTACAAAGGACATCATTATCCTGGACCTGGAAACCATTTTTGTAAGTAATTTTTAATTAGATATCTTTGTTCATAGACTTTTTCTTTAACCAACTGTGTGTTTTTAAAGCCTTTATATGTAAATATACCTTCATTTTGTGTGTATGTGAATGTGTATATGTATATGTGTACAGTGTACATGGAACATGGTTTTGAGGTGCTGTGCCACTGTTAGCATTTTGGTTAACATGTGGTATGAGAGTGGAGGGACATGAGAAAGAGTACTTTCTCCTCTGTTGAATTGTTTGCAATGATTGTCACTACTCTTCAAAATGATTTTTTAAAACTATTATCCATAAACGTGGTAACAGTAGTACCTCTGTATGGCTGTGCAGACAGAATACTGACCCACATTTTTGTAAGTCTTATTCCCTAGGAGAAATGAAATACATTGATCACTGGCAATCGAGTTGTAATAGTTGTGAAATGCTGTGATTGAAGACATTCTGTATAGATACTACTAGCAGAAAATAGTAGTAAAAATGCTGTTCATTTACATTTATTTATTATTTACTTGGAAGACAGAGAAATCTCTCATCCACTGCTTCATTCCCCAGATGCCTGCAGCGGGTCAGTGCCGGGAGTCAGGCTGAAGCCAAGAGCCTAGAACTCAGTCTGGGTCTCCCATGTGTATGGCACTGTCCCAAGTACTTGAACCTGCTGCCTCCCAGGGTGCACATTAGCAGGAAGTAGAATTGAGAGGAGAGCCAGAACTTGCAGCTGAGCATTCTGATATAGGATGCAGGTATCCCAAGTGATGTCTTAAATCCTGTGCCAAACACCAGCCCTAAGATGCTCATAATTTTAGAATGAGCCTTAAAACCATAAATTACATATAAACTATCTTTAAAAAAAGTTATTTATTTAAACGGCAGAGAGAGAGAGAGTTCATCCATCCTCTGGTTCACTCTGCATATGGCCACAACAGCCAGGGCTGGGCTAGGCTGGATCCAGGAATCAGGAACTCCATCAGGGTCTCCCCACATGGGTGGCACAAACTCAGGTACTTGAGCCATCATCCACTACCTTCCCAAGCACATTAGCAGGGAGCTGGCTCAGATGAGTAGTCAGGATTCAAACTGGCACTTCAACATGGGATGCTGGTGTGCCAAGTGATGGCTTAACCTGCTGTGCCACAAAACCCACCCCTTATATATAAACCACCTTAATTAACACAGCCTAGTAGAATAGTGCATGCGGTAAGCCCTTAGGAAACATTAGTTGATTTATTTAAGGTTTTATTTATTTATTTGAGAGGTAGAGTTACAGAGAGAAGGAAAAGCAGAGAGAAAGGTCTTCCATCTGCTGGTTTGCTCCCCAAATGGCTGCAGTGGGAGCTGGCTGATCCCAGGCCAGGACTCAGGAGCTTTTTCCATGTCTCCCACATGGTACAAAGGCCCAAGTACTTGGGACATCTTTTGCTGCTTTCCCAAGCCATAGCAGAGAGCTGGATAGGAAGCGGAGCAGACGGGATATGAATCAGCATCCATATGGGATGCCAGCACCACAGGCAACAGTTTAGTCTACTATGCCATAGCGCTAGCCCCAACATTAGTTAAGAGTGACATTCTCTTTTTATTTTTTAATTATTTTAAGATTTTATTTATTTGTTTGAAATGCAGAGTTAGAGAGAAGGAGAGACAAACAGAAAGATGCTCCATCTGCTGGTTCACTTCCCAAATGGCCACATCTAGGCCAGGCCAGAGCCAGGAGCTTCTTCCTGGTCCACCATGTGAGTGACAGGGACCAAAGTACTTGATCCACCTTCTTTTGCTTTTCCCAGGCCATGGATTGACCGTGGAGCAGCCAGGACTTGATCGACACCCATATGGGATGCTCGTGCTGCAGGCAGCAGCATAACCCCCGTGCTATAACACCAGTCCCAAGAGTAACATTAAATGCATTTAGAGCAAGTGACAGTAACAGATTTTTAGAACTAACAAAATTTTTTCTTCATTTGCTTTTTGAAAGTATCTGGTAGAGCCACTGTTGTGGCACAGCAGGTTATGCCACCACCTACGATACCACCATCCTAACTGGGCATGAGTTCAACTCCCAGTTCTGATCCAGGTCTCTACTAAGGTGCCTGGGACAGCACTGGAAGATAACCTGAGTCCTTAGGCCCCTGCCCCACCCATCTGAGAGACCTGGTTGGAGTTTCTGGCTCCTGGCTTTGGCTTGGTCCAGCAGTCATTTGGGAAGTGAACCAGTGGATGCAGATTCCCCTCTCTCTGTTCTGTGTCACTAGGCTTTTCAAATAAATAAATCTTAAAAAAAAAAAAAAAAAAAACTTTCTGGTACATTCTGAATTCTGCATTTTCTTAACTGTCAAGGTGTTTGTTGTTATTAGTGTATGTTTATCTGTGAGCAGGTGATGTTAACAGCAATTATTGGAAAGGAAAATAGTTTCAAAGTTTCCTACACTAGTAGCTGTGTCTTCTCAGACAGAAAAGGAGATTATAATTTTATCTCATAAAGTAATTACGGTGATTAAATGAGCTAATCCATGCCAAGGATTGACCCCACACATAGTAATTGCTCAATATGGTGTTTGAGCTATGTTACCATTTTTTAATATTCTCAATCTTTTTTTTTAATTTCAAGAATAGAACCTAGATTATCACACCATTTCTTTGGGCAAAAGCCTTTGACCTTCTGCAGAAATAAGCTGAACTGTCTTTTTCGCAGGGAAGTGTCTGTTCATGTCAGGGCTGAGTGAGGTCCAGCTGAACCACATGGACGATCACACTTTACCTGGGAAGTATGGCATTGGATTTACCAATATGGTGGAGAGGACGACGCCGGGAAGCAAGGATCTTTCCAGGTAATGACGTAGCACTGGGGAGTCGGAACCTTGAACCTGCTGCACTCACAGGCCCTGAGAACATCATTCACATCCACTTCAAGCTGAGCTCAGTGACTATATGGTGTGATCTTTTATTGAAAACTGCCTGAATTTAGCGTATTATAAATGTTGTCACGTTTGTTTTTGACTACTTCTTAATTCAATTTTAGTAAAGAATTTCGTGAAGGAGGACGTATTCTAGTCCAGAAATTACAGAAATATCAGCCACGAATAGCAGTGTTTAATGGAAAATGTAAGATTTACTTTTAAATTTTATCTTTTCTTCTTTGCTAATGTTATAGACGCTGTAAATATGTTTGTATTTCATTTTAGGTATTTATGAAATTTTTAGTAAAGAAGTTTTTGGAATTAAGGTTAAGAACTTGGAATTTGGGCTTCAACCCCACAAGATTCCAGACACAGAAACTGTAAGTCCTTAAAATGGCAGCTGGAGGTGAAATACTGTCTCTCTCCCTTGGTATTCCCTATCCATTGTGGTTTATGCCACGAAAAAAAGCACACTGTATTTTGTTGAATAATATCTATACATATATCAACTTGAACTAATAGTTGTAAAGTAATTCAGAAACTGTTAGGATCTTATTAGAGACATATATATCAACTAAATGTGTTAATGATGTTATCCACCTAAATTATTAAGAGGAACTGGCTCATGTACTGCATTTAAAATATACCTAGGGGCCAGCGCTGTGATGCAGCAGGTTAACGCCCTGGCCTGAAGTGCCGGCATCCCATATGGGCACCGGTTCTAGTCCCAGCTGCTCCTCTTCCAATCCAGCTCTCTAGTGTGGCCTGGGATAGCAGTGGAAGATGGCCCAAGTCCTTGGGCCCCTGCACCCAAGTGGGAGACCCAGAAGAAGCTCCTGGCCCCTGGCTTGGGATCGGCGCAGCTCTGGCCATTGCAGCCATCTGAAGTGAACCATCAGACGGAAGACCTCTCTCTCTGCTTCTCCTCTCTCTGTGTAACTCTGACTTTCAAATAAATAAATCTTTATAAAAAAAATCAGGAATAAAATATATTTAACGGTGTATGCTTATCAAATGCAATTGAGTTAGCCCTTGGACCCAGTTATGAAACAAACGTGACTCTGATGAGTAAAACCACAGGTCCTATTTGTATATTCATTTTAGAGCCATATAAATACAGCCCAGCCAAGCATTCAGAAATAGCAATATTTCCCAACTCTAATTTCTTTTTTTTTTTTTAAAGATTTATTTATTTGAAAGGCAGAGTTAGAGAGATAGAGGCAGAGAGAGAGGTCTTCCATCTGCTGGTTTACTCCCCAAATGGCCATAAAGGCCAGGACTGGGCTAGGCCAAAGCCAGAAGCCAGGAGCTTCTTCGGGTTTCTCACATGGGAGCAGGGGCCCAAGGACCTGGGCCATCTTCCACTGCTTTCCCAGGCCACAGCAGAGAGCTGGATCAGAAGCAGAGCAGCTGGGACTCAAACTGGTCCCCATATGGGACGCCAGGACTGTGGGCTCTGTGGCTTTACCTGCTACACCACAGTGCCAGCCCCTGCATTTATCTTTTAAAACTTAGTCTTTATCATGAAATGTTAAAGTTACTGATTTATTAGTGATTTAACTGTGAAACAACAAAAAGACCTATCTTTTTTTAAGCTTCTGAATCATTTTAATAGAAGAATATCTTTAGATTGGAAAATGTTATTACAAAATCCAGTAATATTCATACTACATAGCTTTATGAATCACCATTTTCTACACATACATAAGCAAAACCAGTAATGTGTTTTTCCTGTAAAACATGATATGGAGGCCAATTTAAAAATTATGTGAACATGCATATCCTATCAGCCTCTCACAGGTGCTTTTAAAGACAGTTTGTCACCATCACCAAGCTGATAAATGCAGCTGTCTTTCTTTGTAGCCATTGCACTTCCAGGAATTTATTGGATATACTCAAACATTCAAATATGTACAAAGGTTTTTTTTTTTTTTTTTGGCTACAGCTTATAATAGCAAAAAATTAGAAACAGCCTAAATGTCCCCAGTTGGGCTCTGGTTGAATAGATTATAAAGTACTACACAATTATAAAAAAAAGGAAGTTCTTTTTTTACTCTGATTGTAATTATTGAGTGCAGGACAGGAAGTAGAGCATGTTAACATTTGTATATTTTTTAAAGGGGGCGAGTATATCTAGACACATTGGATTGTATGTTTATGGCATCTCTGGAACTAGCAACATTGTTTGCCCTTGGGTGAGGGAACTGGGTAAAGACAGAGCCGGCAGGGAAGCCTTCATTATACACTCCCATGCCCTTCTGTGTCTTTTGAATTATGAACCATGAATCATGCATTTCTATTAAAAAGACTTTACTGATAGATGGATGTTGGAGGAAGAAGGCTGTTTATGTTTTATTTATTGACTTTGAAATAAATACTACAGATGTGAACTTAAGCACAACTACTTTTATTGATGTTGCATACAATATATGTATGTGGTTAGGTATTAAGTTAGTAATTCTAAGATAAATTGTATAATGTCAGTACGAGTTGATTCAGTAGAACTGTAACATCTCTGAAACTAAAACCTGTGATTCCAGCTCTGCTATGTGATGCCATCATCCAGTGCAAGGTGTGCTCAGTTTCCTCGAGCTCAGGACAAAGTTCATTACTACATTAAGTTGAAGGACTTAAGAGATCAGTTGAAAGGCATTGAACGAAACACAGACGTTCAAGAAGTGCGGTACACATTTGACTTACAGCTTGCCCAAGGTATGCTACTGTTATTCCTTTCATTCATTTATATACATTACAGAAAATAGGTTGTGGATACAGAAACAGGAAAAGAAAAGAAAAAAATTGTACTTGCAGCCAGAGGGCTCTGATAATAGCCATTAGTCACTGTTGCAAGTCTCTTACCAAGGTTCTCCATCTGCATACCCTGAGGATATAGGAAACATCACATTGTGCCTAAAATTAAGTGTAGTAAGCTTCTATAATCCTTATGAGTTCATCTGGTATACGCTACAAAGAGTTTAAAAGAGGACTGCAAAAGATATATTTCAGCTTTCATGAACATTTAAAGAAAGAATTGCTCATGATTTCTCAACAAAGCTGCCTTCAAAATTGTTGTACAAAATCCATTTTAAATTCTTTTTATCTCTGTCACAGAGGATGCAAAGAAGATGGCTGTTAAGGAAGAAAAATATGATCCTGGTTATGAAGCAGCCTACGGTGGTGCTTACAGTGACAACCCGTGCAATAGTGAACCTTGCAGCTTCTCGTCTAATGGGCTAGGTATGTTCCCTCCCCCATGAGTGCCGCTTCCAGAGACTGGTCCTGTCAGGATTCAGGGACGGGGGGCAAGAGGCAGATTTTACAGAATGAGAGTAAAGTACTGACGAGTGGGAATGGCAATATACAAAATGTTACTTAGTGACGGTGAAAAGTTGGTGGTATTTGATGTTTACATGGACCTTACAACTCATCTCCTTTAAAGCATCTTAGTTGCATTTTCCTCCTTTAACTAGTTTAATAATAATTCCCTTTTAAACCTCCTGACTAGATCATTTGAAAACTTCTAAGTAGACTAGGCAGAATCCCCTGACGTTGTTTCCCTTCTCCTAGCTGCGGACAGTGCGGAGTTAAGAGAATCAGCTCTCAGTGACATTCCAGATGGGCAGTGGATGGCCCAGCCGTTTACAGACCAGATTCCTCCCCTGAACAATCACTGTGGAGCGCAGGAGCAGGGTGTCTAAGAATGCTGTTCAGCTCCACGGGAATGCTGCAGTTTTAATGCAGTTGTCCAGATACGGGACCTCAGCGTGCTAACTGAGTATTTTAGTAGTAGTTTACTCTAGCCATGTCATTAGTGTAGAACAGTTGTGTGAGAGAATCAACTGTATGAACCTAAGTAATTTGGAAGGAAAAGTAGGGTTTTTTTGTATGTGATTTTGTATGTGAATTAACCATCATTCCAGCTTTTTATATATTTCATGTGTGAAGAAATTGATTTTCTTTTGGGAGTCACTTTTGATCTATAATTTTAGAATACAGCAGTCTGAATATTTATAGTTGATCCTTAACTGTGCATAAACCTAGGCAGACTATTACTCCTTTTATGCCTAAGGAGGGTGTGCTCATGATAAGAATTAGCACAGGTAAGGAACAAATATGTTGATTTTCACATATGAAGTTAGCCCTCAGTGGAGCCCCATTTGTTAGCATTTGGTGGTTACTGAGGGTCACCCCAGAGCTGCCTAAGTTGCTCTCAGCTCAGACCTCTTCATGTTAGGAGTGGTGTTGAGAGTTACTTAGCAGTAGAAATATGGAGTGTGGCCTTGCTATGGCAGGGCTGGCCCAACCTCCTTCCCTGGCTTTGGCCTCCTGGCCCCTGTGTGCTAATCCTCCAGGAGGCAGAAGCTCTCCACTGGAGCGGTAGGTTCCAGAGAGTGCAGCAGAACTCTGACATTTTGTCACTTAGCTGTGTTTTACTTGAGAGATAAATTTGATAGGGAAGGAACTGAATTTCTCTGTCAGTATTTATCACCATTGTAATTTTAGCCTTGATTTTAAGGTTGGTGACATGGAAAGGGGTAAGAAATGAATTTTCAGGCTGAGCAAAAGATGGCTGGAGGGGTTTGATAATCTTACTTAAACCGGTGCTTTCTGTACATGAGATGTACCAAAATAAATAATGCAGAACCTTTCTTGCCAGGTAAATCTAGTAAGCCAATAATTTTAAAAATCCTTTCTCTGCATCATTGCTGTTACTTAGTTGCTATGGACTAAGTGAATCTCGTGGGAAGATTGGTTTGAAATCTGTACCTTTGTGATTTTCTGATGCCTTTCCCATGGTGCTACAAATAGTCCAGACCCCTAGTCTGGTAGACGTTGAAGCTGGGTATTCAGAAATGGCCATTTGCATTGACTCCTACTCACTCCTGAATACTCCAGTTCCGTACATACCCAGGGAGCATGCTCATTTTCAATATGAAATATTTACAAGGTTCCTCTTTCCCCCGAGAGGTGGTATGTCTTGTTCTTCTCTTTGTAATAAGAGAAACAAATTCTTGTGACTCTTAGTATGCTTTTTAGCTGTGGTAATGATGGTTTTATTTTTCCTGAAGTCTAGGTCAAGCTGTGTGGAAGTCATTCGTGTTATTTAATGATGTACTGTACTGCTGTTTACATGGCCGTCGTCTGCGGGTGCTCTGAAGTGCCTTGCATCAGGGATTAGGAGCAATGGAATTATTTTTTCATGGGACTATGTAAAGCATGTAACTAGGTATGGCTGTAGGAAATAACTATTGTAGCTTTACAATAGATTTTTTTATTTGACTGGAGAAAATACCTTTTAAATTATGACAGATGCCCACTAGATAATGGGTGTGAAGATTTTCCAAGCCTACAATAATGGTGTTTTACATTGAATTTGACAGATACATAATAAATGTTGGTATATGCTGTACATGACAGTATGAGACTTTTTCATTAAATAATATGGAAAGATTTTGAAATTCATCTGACAGTCTGATGGTCTTTACAATAAAAAAAAAAAAAGAAATTTTTAAGAGTGATTACCCTTGGGCTTCGAGCTTTTTTCTGGCCAGAATCAATGGTATTCCTTCCCCCTTCAAACCTGCACCAGTTCACCATCTAGTATTTAGCACTCAGAATATATACATGATGAAAAATTTTAAAAATTGATAACAATTTTATTTCTTCAGGCCTCCATGTTTTAAATGCAACGGTGCTATAAAAGACAAGATTGGGAACCTGTTAAAAAATACCTGCATGTAAAAAATACATTTAGAAAATGCTGAATTTGTGGCTGTAAGTGCCATTCAGTGTGAAGCACCTTGATTGCCCATAGCCGGCTGGGTTTCTTTCTTTCCAGCAACATGCTTCACTCACGGAATCATGGCCTCCACGATTATCACTTGGGCTTAAGGAAACACGTCCGTGCCCGTCTGGTCCGAGGTCCAATCTGCACAGAGAAGTTTCTGGTTCTCGTGTCGTGGATTGTACATGTCAAAGGTATTGCTCCTCAAGAACAACGTGCTGCAAGGCTACAAAGGGACAGTTGCACCTTTTTCCGTAGGGAGTATTTAAAATGTTGAGTTCTGTCAGCTATTGTGATGGAGCTTAAAGACCCCTGCAGGATCAGGGACAAACCAGCTTTCCCATAAGTCGTTGTGAACGCTCGGAAAGTCCCAGGGTTTATGCCTTCCATTCCAGTGCAGCAGTTTAGCTTCCTGCAGAAAGTGCTCCGAATATCTGGCATCCGGATTCCAGCCTTTGTTGTGTGCAGAGGGAAATAGTAGACTTGTTAGAGAATAAAATCTGCCTAGTAACACTGAATATAAATTCATGATTTAAAAAGCAATGAAAGGATTAAGCTGTGAAGAATTTTCCACCCACCCCAAACCTCTAAAACAGCCACTGTGACCTTAGTAATGTTCATGCATACCTGAACATACAAGCCCATTTCAAAAACTGCGTGGAAAATGGAATTAAAAGATAAGCGTATTGTGGCACAAAAAGTTTTGAAAGTCACGCAGTTTTTTTCATAATACACATCTCCATGAAAAGGAATGTGATGTCTTATTTTTTTTAACATTTATTTGAAAGGCACAATGGCAGAGAGAAAGAGAGCAATTGCCCATGTGCTGGTTCACGCCCCACATGGGCACAACAGCTGGTGTGAGGCCAGGAGACCAGAACTCCATCCAGGTCTCCCACATGGGTAACAGGGCCCCAAGTACTTGAGCCATCATCTGCTGCCTTCTCAGGTGCCTTTAGCAGGGAGCTGGATCAGACATGTAGCAATCAGGACTTGAACTGGCGCTCTAGTATGGGATGCCAACAATGCAAGCAGCAGCTTACCCTGCTGCACCACAACGCCAGCCCCTCAATATTTTAAAGCAACTCAGAGTCTCCTGAGTAGAGAAGATGATCACTGGAGCGTGTCACACTGGTTTACGGGGTTAACAACAAAGTCTGGCTTCTGTGATTCACAGTTCAGCTGAGGACACAGGTGCAGAAGAGGCGCCAGTTGTTTCTAGCTGTGGAGGCAGAACTCGAATGATTTCAAGGTCCAGGAAATCTACACAAAGGAAAAGCTCAATTGGGTAGGGCTTCTTCATCTCCACTCTGTGACTGAGGCTATGGACACCTCAAAGGGGCTTGCCATGTGGGGGTGAAACTTGGCTGAATGTGGTCCATCAATTGTAAAAGCCTGAAGCTGGGGCCGGCCTGAAACACCAGCATCCCATATGGGCACTGGTTGGAGCCTGGGCTGCTCCACTTCCGATCCAGCTCTCTGCTGTGGCCTGGGAAAGCAGTAGAAGTTGGCCCAAGTCCTTGGGCCCCTGCACCCGCGTGGGAGACCTGGAAGAAACTCCTGGCTCCTGGCTTCGGATCAACGCAGCTCCAGCTGTTGCGGCCAATTGGGGAGTGAACCAGCAGATGGAAGACTCTCTCTCTCTCTCTCTCTCTCTCTCTCTCTGCTTCTCCTCTCTCTGTGTAACTCTAACTTTCAAATAAATAAATAAATCTTTAAAAAAAAAAAAAGCCTTAAGCTTACCTGTTTGGACCCACATGTAATACCTATTAATGTTACATTGCTTTCTGCATTCAAAATACTATAAAACCAGATCATCTTTCAAATGATTTCTGTGTAGATGTACTTTGTAAATCCCTGATTCCAAAACCTTCCAAGGAAAAGTGACGACTTTCTGACTATGCCCCTCCCTGCTTGTCAGTGAGATAAGGTAAGGTACCTCATCAAATATAATTCTCAGTGGCTGTTCCAAGACCCTAAAATGCTCGAACTCTAAGCTCCACTGAGCGGTTCCAACACAACATTTTTATAGATTTCTTTCTTCTTTAATGGAACTTTCTGGACATGGAGATGTTGCTATTTGATCTGACAGTGAGTCCAACATTATTATAAACCAAAAATGATAGAATGCTAGTGCCCCTGACTTCCCTGTGTCACTCTTGGGTGCGTGCATGTGGTCGGGAAAATCAAGGAGAATTTTGGTAATGGTGTGTGAGTGTACATGGATTGCTAAGGGGAGACACTCAGCATCCATAGTTACGTCTGTCCTTTGGTTTCAGAAGGAGAAGGGATGTGACACCTTGTACGGTTTTAAGAATTGGAAATAATATCTTTTTCAAAAGAACCTAGCCCAGTTCTTACCCACTACACTAACTGGCACTTGGTAAATAAGTTCATATGCATTGTCAGTAATTCTTAAACAATCCCCACCGTGTGCAAACGGAAGTCGCTTTATTGACTCCTTGGCAGTGGAGCGTAAGTCACATGCGGTGCCACATTTCCCGTTTTTAAAAATGCAAAGTATTTGCAAATTTCTAAACAGTGCTGGGCCAGTGGTTTTGGATAGGGGATTGTGGCAATGTGTTAGAACGAATGCAAGGGGTTAGCTACCACCTTGCAACACCAGCATCTCATATGGGTACCTGTTTGTGTCCTGGCTGCTCCACTTCCTATCCAGCTCCCTGCTAAAGGCCTGGGAAAAGCAGCAAAGGATGAGACAAGTGATTGGGCCCCCCGCCACCTACATGACAGACCAGAAGAAGCTCCTGACTCTTGGCTTCGGTCTGGCCCAGCCCTGGCTGTTGTGGCTGTCTGGGGAGTGAACCAACAAATGGGAGATTGCTCTCTCTATATATGTCTCTCCCTCTCTATAACTCTCTGAAATAAATAAAATCTTAAAAAACAAAACAAAACAAAACTGGGACTGTGGTGTAGTGGCAAAAGCCGTTGCCTACAGCCCTGGCATCCTACATAGTAGCTGGTTCAAGGCCCAACTGCTCTACTTCCAATCCAGCTCCCTGCTCCTTTGCCTGTAGGTCCCTTACACTCATGTGGGAGACCTAGATGAAGCTTCTGGCTCCTGGCTTTGGCCTGGCACAGCCCTAGCCATTGCAGCCATTTGGAGAATGAACCAGCAGGTGGAAGATCAATCTATCTCTGCCTCTGCCTCTCCTCTGTAACTCTGCCTTTCAAATAAATAAATCTTTAAGGACAACAACAACAACAAAAAACGAATGTGAATGTGTCTTAGTGCCAAGCTGTGTTCTAAACAGTTGACTTGTATTTGAAGTTAAAAGTAATCACATAATGGCCTAGCTGGGACTCGACACGCAAACCCTGGCGGCTGCACTCCTGTATCGAGTAAGGCTGGTAGAGGACTCACACAGGACACAGTAAGCAGCTGCTTTGGAAGACATTGCAATGCCAGCCATCTCTGTTCATCACGGGCCATTATGCAACTTCGGTTTTGTTCACAGTAGCAATACAGGCATGTGAAAAAGTTGTGACAGAGTTATATGAGCATATACTATATACTAAGCTGTCAAGTAATAACTCTTCATGAATTCCTAGAAATATCCATGGTAGCTAAGGAAACAAGCTGCCTCTACAGAATCTGAGCACTGAGGATTAAGATACTCACCCAGGACACGTGGAGTAGTTGCACCTGGTGCTGGAACACTCTCCCCTCACCGGGTGGTGCTCCCTGGGTCTACCATGGACATTTGCATAGTTTTTCTGGTACACTTACCCAGGTGCCTTATGTGCCACAGGGGGTTGATTGTGGAGTGTTTCCCATGAAACACAATCAGCATGGGAGAAGTGGCCACCCCTCCGCCCAGGGAGCTGCTGTAGAGGTTTTCCCTAAAAAGCCGAATAGAAAGGTGTCATTTGGCCTAGGGTCTCCCCAAACTCAAAGTAGAATTAAATACTTTCAAGAAATGCCACATTTTCATTTTGCGAAGTATCAAACATACACAAAACTGTCAGAATGCCATGAGCTCACACACATCACCCACATTCACGGAGTGTTCATGTTTTAATAGTAGATATAGATCAAGTTCTGATCTTGTATTAGTTAAATATTCACAGTTATGATGGTATTAAAATAAACAGGTAAAGACTGACATGGGGCCAGCTTTGTGGCATAGTGGGTTAAGCTGCCACCTGTGATGCCAGCATCCCATATGGGTGCAGGTTTGCATCCCAGCTGCTCCACTTTTGATTCAGCTCCCTGCAAATGAGCCTGGGAAAGCAGCAGAAGGTGGCCCAAGTATCTGGGCCTCTGCCACCCATGTGGAAGACCCAGAAGAAGCTCCTGGCTCCTGACTTTGGGTTGGCCCGGCCCCAGCCACTGCAGCCTTTTGGGAAGTGAACCAATGGTTGAAAGATCTTCCAAAAAAAAAAGAAAGAAAGATCTTCCTCTCTCTTTCTTTCCCTCTCTCTCTCTCTGTAACTGCCTTTGAAATAAATAAAATAAATTTTAAAAAAACACTTGAAATACAATGACATGATAATAGTGGTTGGGTTACAGTTATTTTTCTCTATTTTAAAACTTTGATAATGAAAAATTATTTAAAAACCTTAAAATGTAAAAGTGACTTTATAAAATAATCCTTAGAAACAAATTTTTCTAAGAAGGACAAATGACTAGGATAAATGTAGGTTTTCAATGGAAAATATTCAAGTCACTATAGGAAAATGCATGAGACTCCTCATTTCATGGGATCTTGGTTCCTCTGATGTCATTTGAGGAGAGATTCTTATCTACTGCCCCCATTTTCTTTCTCAACAGTGTTTCTGTAAGAAAGTGTGAAATGTTTCTAACCCCTGAGCTATGCATAAAAAATTAATGGAATCATTTGGTGCCCAAGCATGGGAAAAATGGTGGGTCAACACATACTCCACATTTTTCTGCATCCATTTCTCCAGCTGTTTGGTGATACGCTGGTGCTTCCATTCCGTCATGTTGGCTACAATCACGCCGGGATTGAACGAGCAGGTGCTGGGGCTGATGCCAAGGTCCTTTATGGTCTTCTTCCGATAGTCCAGATAGCCCATGTATGTGTTCTAGGGAGAAATGAGACACGCGTGCTTTGAACTGACAAGTCTTTCTGGAAAATTTTTTGGAAACCATTGTGCTGTGCCTCTGAAGTTTCTTCCTTTCTCACTGGCCACTTCCTAGTCCTCCTTGCTGGTTTTCCCTCATTTCTGTAAATGCCAAGTGTCCCAGATCTCAATCCCAGCACCTGTTCCTTCCCTAGTGCTAACGGCAGAGACAGCCTCCTCCCGGCTCTTGGCTCTGAACACTGTCTGCTGGCAGCCTTGCCCTCTGTCTGGGTTCCAACTCCTGCTGCCTCTGCCAACTCCCTGTCTCCTTCTGGATGCTGACCAGGGCAGCTCCAGCTGACATGTAAAAATCGATCCTAATCCTATCCCAAACCTGCTTTCCTAATACCTGCCCCACCTCAGTGAGTGACAGCTCTGTCCTGGTTCCTTGGACAAAAGGCCCGGGGAGTTAGGTTATCCTCGACGTCTTCTCACTTGCCTCTGATCTAAACCTAGCAAATCCTGTTGCTCACATCTGCAAAATAGGTCCAAAGTAACCACCATTTCTCTTGCCTCTCGTGCCTGTTCCAACACTGGTTCTGCAAGTTCCTCCTAACCAGTGTCCCTGCTTCCACCGTTAGTAACCCCACTCTGTCTCTGTGCCACTCATTTCCTCCAAGCCCCTTCTATGACTTTCCATCTCATTCACAGTAAAAGCCAGAGATTCCCAAAATGCCTGCCATGCCCTGTGCTGTCCAGCCACCATGACCTCTCCAATTTCTATCATTTACCCCCAGTCCCTCTGCTACAGCTACATAGGACACCTTTCATACACTAGGCGTACCTCTGCCTCAGGACCTTTGCACTTCCTGTTGCTTATTCCTAGAACGTCTGCCCCCTCAATATCTGCATAGATGGCTCCCTCAACTCTTCCAGATGTGGGCACAAACCACCCCATCTCTGTCTACAGTCCTGCCTCCACTGTGATCCTTTGTTAAATAATTTACTTGTTCACTGTTTATCTTCCCACTGGCATGTAAGCTACACAAAGGCAGGAGCTCTGGTTTTGTTCACCATATTACCAGTACCGAAAACAGTGTCAGGCATTATTGAGCACAGATAAGTAGTTGGATGAATGTAGGACGAGGCCGGATGTACACTTTCATGCAAACGGACTGCCATGACCCACTTCAATACGGTGTTCTCAAATATGATTCGGGGTGCTGGAAATACTTGAGTACTTCCCATGTGCCAGGCACTGCCCTCAGAGAGTCCCACGCATAACCTTGGTACCTGCGTGCCTTCACTAATGTAATCCCCATACTAACCGTGCAAGGGAAGCACTGTTATCACTTCTGTTTGACAAATGGTGGCGGGAAGAGGGCACGATTGCCTAAGCAATTTGCCTGCAGCCATAAAGGTGGTAAGTGATGACAGCACCAAGACTTTCACAAAGTTGGATCTGGCCCTGGATCCTATACCTTAAGATGCCTTAAGTGTCACAAAAATAAAATTTGCTAGAAATTCTTCTGAAGGACAGCACTCAACTCCTGACACCTCACATTTCAAAGCTATTCCTTGGGTTTCAGCATTAGACATAGGTTCAGCTTCCCTTATTTCCACTAGGGTAAGGGTGTCTATATCTTTGAATAAAGTCAACTCTTTCCCCTACTGAAAGGGGGTCGGGGGAGCAATGGGCAAAACTCTGCAAATAGAGTTTGGCAAGTCTCTCTTAGAGAACACATCATCTCTGACAGAGCGTGGCTATGAGCAACCCAAATAAGTCTCATTTCTGGAGGATCTGCCCTACGCCGCACATTGGACATCACACTATTTCATCACAACTCACAAAAACACAGCAAACCTCTTCTTACCATTACCACCTTCAGCTGAGGCAAGTGGGACTTTGCAGGGTTAGAGTAACTCGCCCCAGAGCTGGTAAGGGATGGAGCTGGGGTAGGAACGAGAAGGCCAAACCGTAGCCCTGTTCTGCCCCAATGCCCCCAGCAGCCCAGACAGGTGGGGCTTTCCAGGTGTACTCAGTGGCACCCAGAGACGCAGAGGAGCAGGCAGGGCCAAAGCAGCAGGGAGCCGGGTCTCCCAGGCCATGCCCCTACCTGGAGCCCAACCAGTCTGCTTATGTCCTGGGCAGAGGGCAAATCGCAGTCATCCGAGAAAGCTGCCGCGTGTCCCAGGGCCAAGGTGGTGTCGTACAGCTCTTGGATATCACCTGGGTTTAGAAATGTCAGCAGTTAAAATGCTTAGGCTGGACAGAGTCCCTGGTGTTTCTACAGCGAAGACCACAAGATCCCTGACTTGGAGTGGTTTGCTTAATAGCTTGCACCAGTGGAGAAAAGACACTTGATAAGTTCAAATCTACACTCGGCGAGTTTGGTTTCTGTTGCTGTGCAGGCAGCACGTGCATGCTGCTTGTGTCTGCAGGGGGAAGCCAGAGGAAGCACCATGTAAACCATCAGAACTCAGCATTCCTAAGAACATCGTCACCGTGCAGTTTAGGCACGTGGGGAAGGAAGGGCCACCGAGCTGCTTCTTGCAGATTGGGGCCATCAGAGAGCGGCCCTCAGAAACGCAACTAGATTGTCTGGGAAAGTACTAACTCCTGTTTGCGAAATATTTCCCACTTTGCAATCATGCTGTGCCCCAAATTGAGTAAGCAAAATCGCTGGGAAGCTAGCTGCAGGCAAAGCGAGCGCGCCTTCTCCAAGGGCTCGCGGCGCTCCGCGAGTGTACCTTGTACAATGACATCATCGTCCAAGTAGATGACTTTCTCGTGCTGCTGGATCAGCAGAGGGAGGTAAAATCGAACGAAGTTCAGCTGTCAAAACAAGAAAAGAAACCAGGCAGGTGGCTCGATGCCTTGTGGAGCCTCGGCCCGGACCATGGCCTCAGCTCAGCTCCAGGTTTGGAACAAAGAGCTGCAAAGATGCCTCTCCTGAGCCTCCCAGTGTCCCCGTGGTAGCCCCAGGGTTGAATCCAGCGCTGGCAGATCAGGGATCCTTTGGCCCTGAGCTCTCTATATCACAGAGGCTGCTTCCACTCTCATCCCTGTGAGCTGCTGTGACTGGGTCACAGGGGCCACCTGGTCGACCTTTGAGGGCACAATTTGCCTGCCTTTCCCTGTGTTCATGAATTTTGATAGCTGTCAACTAAATCGGCCGCAGACACACAGGCACACGTGTCATTCCTGTGAGAAGCTCCAATGTTCTAGCTCCTTAACCAGAAAAAGGTCGGAGACTCCTGAGTTGCGGGAAGAGTTGTAAAGTTTTGTTTGGTGACACCCTGGCTTCATCACCCCAGTCCAGCTTACACTCGGACAAATACCCAGAACTGGGGAAAGCATGCATGAGACACAGGGTGCTTCGAATGCAGTACACTTTCAAGGATGGATTGAAGGTGGGCGCAGCTGCCACAGTGCCCCTCTTCTGGTAAGAGAAGGGTCCCTTCTGTAAGAAGTGGGAGACCCAGATGGAGCTCCTGGCTCCTGGCTCTGCCTGACCCAGCACTGGATATCATGTGCATTTGGGGAGTGAACAGTAGGTAAAGACCTCTGTTTCTCTCTTTCTACTTCGAAAATAATAAAAATAAAATAAGCAGAGTTTGGTGGAGAACTAACATTGTGAGGGTTCAAAACCCTTCCAGTTGCATGCTGGCAGCTACTGTTCCCCGTCGAACAAGGGCCTCCCTCAGGCCTGTCCCCAGCACCTGCAGGATTCATACTCACAGGCTGCAGCAATTCTGGTCTTGAGGAGTCTGGTCTGATCTTCCCTTTGAGCACCGTAGGGTTGAATTCCACGATCTTAAAGTTTATTTCTCTCAGTTTCGAATGTTCGATCCATTTTCTAGAGAAATGACAAAAAGCCCTCTAGTACACACTTCCAGGTTCTCAGTTCTCTTCCTTGTGCCTACTGCTTTGGGATCCATCTATCACTTTTTTTTTTTTTTTTTTTGAGGTGTACTTATTTATTTGAAAGGCAGAGTTACAGAGAGGCAGTGGCAGAGAGAGAAAGAGAGATCTTCCATCCTCTGGTGTACTCCCTAAATGGCTGAACAGCCAGGGCTGGGCCAGGACAAAGCTAGGAATCAGGAGCTTCTTCTGGGTCTTCCGCATGGGCACAGGGTCTCAAGGACTTGGGCCATCTTATACTGCTTTCCCAGGCACATTAGCAAAAAGCTGGATCAGAAGTGGAGCAGCCGGGACTCGAACCAGCAACCACAGGGGATGCTAGCACTGCAGGTGATGGCTTTACCTGCTACAGCACAGCGCCAGTCCCCTCTATTGCCTCTTTAAAAAGGTAAAAATAAAATGTGTTTGGCCTATAACTCCTTCTGATTCTTTCCCCATCTGGTCTGGCTTGAATTTTTTTTTCCCCCTCAGTCACATAACTCTTGCTGCAAAGGAAATGAAGCAGAATAGTAAAACCCAAATATCTCCCCAGATCCAGATAGTCTCCCCGGGACACTGGGAGAACAAAAGCATTCCTTTTTCTTCCTAAAGGAGCATCTGCAGCCCTCGGAATGATCTTGGCCACGTGGTGACAGCTCCGGATCACCAGTCACGAGGAAGCAGGCCCCTCTGACCCCGCAGCTCGCACGAGAGGCATCCGCGCTCCGCTGCTTGCACTCCGCTGCCTTGAATTTGCCTTCACCGGCCTCTCATCTTCCCCATGTGTCCTCCTTCAAAATGTTGGTCTCTTTCTCCACTTCCTCAGTCTAACAGTACCTCTTTTACGCAGTCCATAACGAGTTTGGTGGTAGAAATAATCTCAAAATGAAATTCCCAGCAATGATAGCTACATATGGTAACATCCGTTGGTTAACATTTGACAAAAGAGGGGCTGGTATTGTGGTACAAGGGGTTAAGTCACAGCCTGCAGCACCGGCATCCCACATGAGCGACAATTCGAGTCCCAGGTACTCCACTTCTGATTCAGCTCCCTGCTAATGCACCATGGAAAGCAGCAGAAGATGGCCCAAGTGCTTGGGCCCCTGCATCCACATGGGAGACCTGGATGGAGTGCCAGGCTTGTCGCTTCAGCCTGGCCCAGCCCCAAATGTTGTGGCCAGTTAGACAGTGAACCAATGGTTGGAAGATAATCTGTATGTATGTGTGTGTGTGTAACTCTGCCTACTAAATAAATAAATCTTTAATCTTATTTAATTTTTTTAACAAAAGGGGTAGGCATTGTGGCATACAGGATTAAGCTGCAGGTTAGGGTACCTATATCCCATATCAGAATGCCTGGTTCAAGTCTGGGCTACTCCACACTTTTTTTTTTTTTTTTTTTTTTGAAAATCAGAGAGAATTAGAGAGAGAGAGAGAGAGAGAGAGGTCATCCAAGTGCTGGTTCACTCCGTAAATGGCCTCAATGGCTGGAGCTGGGCCAGGCTGAAGCCAGGAGTTATCCAGGTCTCCCACATCAGTACAGGGGCCCAAGCACTTGGGCCATCTTCCACTGCGTTCCCAGGCCATTAGCAAGGAGCTGTGTAGGAAGTAGAGCAGCCAGGACAAAACCAGGGCCCATTTGGGATGCCAGCATTGCCAGCATCAGCTTTACCCACTACACCACACGCTGGCCCCTACTGCACACTTCTGATCCAGCTTTCTGTGGCTGCACCTGACAGGTAGTGGATGATGGCCCATGTGCCTGAGTTCCTTCCAGCTATGTGATAGACCCACATGGAGTTCCTGACTTCTGCCTTCCCCTTGGCCTGGCCCTGATTAGTGAGGGATTTTGAGGAATGAACTCTCTCTTTGTCACTCTGCCTTTCAAATAAATAAATAAATCTTTTTAAAAATATAAAATCTACAAAAGAATTAAATCTGAACAAAATTCAGATCTACAAAATTTGAGCCATAAAAATTTATGGTGTAAGGGCCAGTGTGTTATAGCATTGTTGCACAGTGTATAAAGCCACCACCTATGATGCCGGCATCTCATATGGGTGCCAGTTCATGTCCTGGCTGTCCACTTCCAATCTAACTCCCTGTTAATGCACCTCAAAAAGCAGCAGAAGATGGCACAAGTGTGCCTCTGCCACCCACATGGGACACCTGGATGAAGCTCCTGGCTTCAGACTGGACCAACCCTGGCTGTCGGGGCCATTTGGAGAGTGAACCAGTGAGTGGATGATCTCACTCTGTCTCCCTCTCTCTCTGTAACACTGCCTTTCAAATAAATAAGTTAGTAAGTAAGTAAGTGTTGCTGTGGATTGGTTCTGAGAGGAGGAGCATGGTGGGGACAAGAGACGCAGAGTCACCACACAGACCCCAGGAGACTCATTTATTTTGGTTGGTACAGCAGCTTAAATAGCCAAGGCACCCAATACGATCAAAGGGCAGTTTATGCCCTAACCAATCACAGCCTGTTGCCAGGCAGACTCTGTTGCCAGGTGGGTTTCAAAGCCATTCCTGAGTAGCTGACGCTCACTTGCCAGTGGCCATCTTGGCACGGCCTTCTCATTCCACCACAGGTAAGTAAGTAAGTAAGCAAGTAAATCTTTATTTATTTATTTGAAAGAGTTACACAGAGAGAGAGGAGAGACAGAGAGAGAGAGGTCTTCCATCCATTAGTTCACTCCCCAATTGCCGCAAAGGCCGGAGCTGGTCTGATCTGAAGCCAGGAGTCAGGAGCTTCCTGCAGGCCTCCCATGCCAGTGCAGGGGTCCAAGGACTTGAGCCATCTTTTACTGCTTTCCCAGGCCATAGCAGAAAGCTGGATCAGAAGCAGAGCAGCCAGGACTCAAACCAGCGCTTATATAGGATGCCAGCACTGCAGGTGGTGGCTTTACCCGCTATGCCACAGCACCAGCCCCAATAAATAAATCTTAAAAACTATGGTAGTGTCAATTAGGAAAAGATAGACAACCCAACAGAAAAATAGGCAAGAGACTTGAAAATGTACTTCTAAGTGGCCAAACTAAGCAGGAAGAGAGCTCAACCGCATTTACATAAAAAAAACTTCAGATTTAAACCACAATGAGATACCACCTGGAACCCATCTGAATAGCGAAGTTAAAAACACTGATCAGACTAACTGTCAGTGAGGATGTGCTAGTTGTTCTGTGAGTGTGGTTCTTTTGTGATGACTCACTAAACTGTACTCTGGATTGATTATCTTTTTTCCTTAGCCTGTGCCAGGCACCTCTTCTTCTTCTTCTTCTTTTTTTTAAAGAATTATTATTTTAAAGGCATAATGATGGAGGAAGGGAGGGAAGGAGGGAGGGAGAGAGAGGGAGGGAGAGAGGGAGAGAGATTGGGAGGGGGAGGGAGAGAGGGAGAGGGAGAGGGAGAGATGTTACATCCACTGTTTCACTCCCCAAATGAGTGCAAGAGCTAGTGCTGCACCAAGCCAAAGCCGGGAGCCTGGAAGTCCAGCCAGGTCTCCCACCTGGGTGGCAGGAACTCAGGTACTTGAGCCATCACCACTGCTTCCCAGGCACATTAATCAGGAGCTGGACCAAAAGTGGAGTGGCACGCACTCTGATGTGGTACAATGCCACATTAGTGTCACACACCAGCCCCTAAACACTGGATTTATACAATTTTGTTTTTGTGTCCTACTTCAATGAAAATAGCTTTTAAATTATGTAAAAGTGGGGAGAGGGACTAGAAAGCCAAGAACCAGGCAACAGCCCCCACCCAGAACTCATGCTTTTTGTTAAGTACAAAGCCTTGCTTGGAACTTGCTTCTCATGCATCCTTTTGGGTTCAGTCATCTGGTTTTCACACTCACAGAGATTTAAAGGGCACTGACATCTAGTTACGTGGATCACCAGCAGCAATAACTGATAAGGAGAGTAAGAAATGAGACAGAAAACCTAGAAAACACACACAAGCCCTCAAAGACCACAGCCACCACAGGCCGTGCTGCTCTCCCAAAAGGCTGCATTCACCAAGTTGTGAACATCTTTGTGTGTATTCTATCAGCAAGAAATCATCAGGAACGTTTTCCTGAAACAGATGGAGTGGTTCTGTTTAATTTGTGGCAGTCTGATGAGTGAAAAACTATGTAAGTGTTATTTTAATTCTCATTTCCCCTACTTATCACATAGAACATCTTTCCATGTTTGTTGATCATTTATATTTTTTCTGTGGGTTATCTATTCATATTCTATGCCCGTTTTGTACTAAATGCTTATATTTCATAATCCTTTGTCTACAATACATGTTGAAACTATTTTTCCTAATAGATTAAGTGCTCAATTTTAAATAGCATTTTTCATAATTTAAAAGTCTAAAATGCTGTACAATCAAATCTGTTCTTTTTTTCCTTATGATTCTTGAGCTCAAGATACTTGCCAAAGTAAGATTATACAATTATCCTTTAAGACTGTATTTAAAATTCAATTTTCTGCTTATTCCTCTTTAATCCAACTCCAGTTTTTAGTACAGTTTGTGATAGAAAAAAAAGATCACTTTGCTGTTCAGAAGTTATAATTAATGACAATTCTGAGCCACATTAAAGTGGTTAAGTAGGGGAGGGCATTGGGCTCAGTGCTAAAGACCGTGTGGGATGTTTGAGTCCTGGCCCCTCCCCTTCTGACCCAGCTCCCTGCTAATGTGCTCGGGGGAGGCAGCAGTGATGGCTCAAGTCCTTGGGTCCCTGCCACCCACGTCCTGGTCCCTGGCTTCAGCCTAGCCCAGACCTGGCTGTGGTGGGTATCTGCGAAGTGGACCAGAAAATGGGAGATATCGCTCTGCTTTTCAAATAAAATTAAACAAAACATTTTAATGGCTAAATGGTATAACTATTCTGCCCAGTAAGAAACAGAGAAGAGAGAACCCATTTTTGAAAGAGAAGCTCCAACAAGCTGCAGAAGGCCTGAGATCCTCCGTGCGTTCGCCAGCCTCCTTTGTAGCAACACAGTGCCCTGCAGGACAGGGACTCCTTAGGTCAGTGGGCAAACCTCCAGACATCCCCCTATTAATTCTTTGAAAGTTTCTTTCATTTATTTGACATGAAGAGTTACAGAGAGAGAGAGAGACAGAGAAAGATCTTTCATCCTCTGGTTCACCTCCCAATTTGCTGCAATGGCCAGGGCTGGGCCAAGCCCAAGTCAGGACCCAGGAATTCCATCCAGGTCTCCTACGTGGGTAGCAGAGGCGCAAGGACTTGGGCCATCATCCGCTGCCTTCCCAGCTGCATTAGCGGGGTGCCGGGCGAGAAGCAGAGCGGCAGGACTCACCCTGGCACTCAGGTATGGGATGCCAGCGTAGCAGGTGGCAGCTTAACTAACTGTGCCATGGCCCTGGCCCCTGCCCTTGTTAATTCTAACAATTATCAATCCAAAAAAAGGAAGTGGTGCACTTAAGGAAAAATACAGAAGATTCACAGACAGTAGAAAGCCCCCCAGTCTGTCACACAAATTACCGAATTCGAGTCAGCGTGTTCCGGAGTCCAACTACGTAGAACAGAATGTTGGCGTCAGTGTTGCTGTAGATGCTGTTGATGGCGGCCATGGCAGCACCCATCCTCCCTGCTGCCACGCAAATCACCACAGGGATCTCCTCCTCCACTTCCTCAGGAGTCTCGGAGTCGTCGTCTGGAAGACAAATCGGGGTCTTAGAGCAGCAAGAATTCCACAGTGGAGTCTCCCACATGCCTGGGGTTGGACAGCACGGTGTGGAAGGGATTGCTGATTTTTCTCCAATATCCAGTTTCTCCTTCCCTTAAAAAAAAAAAATGTTGGTGGGCCAGCATTGTGGCGCAGTGGATTAAGTCGCTGCCTGCAATATTGGTGTCCATACAGGCACCAGTTCGACTCCCAGCTGCGCTGCTTCTGATCCAGCACCCTGCTAATGAGGCTTGGAAAACAGTTCAGGGGGCCCCCACACCCATGTGGGAGACTTGGATGGAGTTCCAGGCTCCTGGCATCAGTGTGGCCCAGCCCAGGCTGTTGTGGCCATTTGGGGAGTGAACCAGATTTAGGATCCATCTCTCTCTCTCTCCCTCCCTCCCTCTCCTTCTCCCTCTCCCTCTCCCTCTCCCTCCTCTGTCACTCTACCTTTCAAATAAATAAAAGCAAAGCAAAGTATGATGGGGCTTTTGCTGCATATAAGCCACTCACTAAGACTATTTTCCCAGACTCCCTTGCAGCTCCATGTGATCAAGTTCAGACCCATGGGACGTTACTTCAAGTAACGTGTACAACAACTGGATCTGCCTGACCAAGGAATCTGCTTACCCGTGTTCCCCTTCCCCCTCCCCATCAGCTGGAATGTCGATATGGTAGCCAGAATTACAGCAGTCATCTTAAACCCCAAGAGGGAAGCCACCTGTTGAGGACACCAAAACCTTAAGACAAAACAGATCTTTTTCTTTTTCTTTTTCTTTTTCTTTTCTTTTTTTTTTTTTTTTGACAGGCAGAGTGGCCAGTGAGAGAGAGAGAGAGAGAGAGAGAGAGAGAGAAAGGTCTTCCTTTTGCCGTTGGTTCACCCTCCAATGGCCGCCGCAGTAGGCGCGCTGCGGCCGGCGCACCACGCTGATCCGAAGCCAGGAGCCAGGTGCTTCTCCTGGTCTCCCATGGGGTGCAGGGCCCAAGCACTTGGGCCATCCTCCACTGCACTCCCTGGCCACAGCAGAGAGCTGGGCTGGAAGAGGGGCAACCAGGACAGAATCCGGTGCCCCGACCGGGACTAGAACCCGGGTGTGCCGGCGCCGCAAGGCAGAGGATTAGCCTAGTGAGCCACGGCGCCGGCCAAAACGGATCTTGATGGGGATGATGGTGGGGCTGACACCCCTCCGTCACCGCACAGAGCAAACTTCTAATTTGCTTACATGGCTGTTGATCTAGAGCTCTTTTACAAGGGCCAGTCGGATAGACACACACACACGCACACGCATGGACACACACACACATAGACACACACACACAGCTGGAAAACGAAGAGCTCATTGACTCGACAGTCCTCCACACCACCCTGGGCCAGAACCTCTACCTTCCCTATGCAGCTACAGAACACACTGCTGCTCCTGGGCCACCCCTCCCCCAGGCAGGAGAGAGAAAGGAGAAAAATGAAAGCGCATGACCAACACCCAAAGTGAATAATGGACTATTCTTTTGAGCATGGGGAAGATACCAAACGCTAATGCCATAGCATCATGCTTTGTTATTGGAACTTTCAGAGACAAAGAATAACCCTCACTGGTGTGCAGGGCGTCCACTGTCAAATGCCCACCTGATTTTCCTGAACGCTCTCTCTCTGCAGATAGCTTCCAGCAGAAACTTCCATTCAGGCCCAGGGTGGTCCAGCTGATATTTCATTCAACAAGCAGTGGTTGACACAAAACACCAGTACTGTGCTTTGTGTAATTTAAGAAACATTAAACCAGCCCCCTCTTCTCCTCCCATGTCTTTCCCATCAGTTCAAGAAGGCACCTGAAATTTCTATAACTAGAATATTCTGGATTTTCAGGATTATTTACTGACATGAGAGAGTGCTCATAATATGCGAGTACTGATAGGAGGAGGAAATACAGCCTGCACTGTGGCGCAGCAGGTTGATGCCCTGGCCTAAAGCACCGGCATCCCATATGAGCGCTCCCGGATGCTCCACTTCTAACCTAGCTCTCTGCCATGGCATGGGAAAGCAGCCATTGCGGCCATTTGAGGAGTGAACCATTGGATGGAAGATCTCTCTCTCGCTCTCTCTCGCTCTCTCTCACTCTCTCTCTGCCTCTCCTCTCTCTGTGTAACTCTGACTTTCAAATAAATAAATCTTTAAAAAAAAAAAGAGGAGGAAATACAAAATGCTCTCTAGTAGTTGATCCCAATGCGATACATGCATATTTTCAATGTATCTACATTTATGGAATTATGAGCAATTTTAATTCTTATATTTTCCAAATTATCTAAAGTAATCATAAGCTATTTTTTAAAGATTTACTTATTTATTTGAAAGGCAGAGATGCAGAGAGAGAAAGGGGGAGAGAGAGAGAGAGAGAGAGGAGAGAGAGAGATCTTCCATCCACTGGTTTACTCCCCAAACGGCCACATCAGCTGGGGCTGGGTCATGCCAAAACCAGGAGCCCAGAGCCTCTTGGTGCAGCGGCCCAAGCACTCAGGTCATCCCCAGCTGCCTTCCCAGGCCATTATCAGGGAGCTGGATGGTAAGTGGAGCAGCCCGGACTCGAATCTGCACATCACAGAGCCAAGTTGTCTTGTAAATAAGCAGTTCCTCAAGGATTGTTCCTCATGGCCTCAGCTGGGATCCTGGAAGGCCCCCAGTCCTGTGGCATTTTATCTGCCTGAAATGCAAATTTGTGCTTCTTTATTGCTGAGAGTCCTACGCAGTTCCTTAAAGGTAAAGCCACACTCCTTGGTCTGCCTCCCATGGTCCTCCAGAGCCGTTGCCTGCTCACTTCCCCAGCTTTGTTGGCTTCTACTACAGTAACACCACACTCTCTGAGTAACACACCATGCTGTCACCTCCGTGTCTCTGCACACACTCTTCCTGATGCCTGGAATGCTCTCTGAATCCTTTCCTGCATGGCTAACTCTTTCCTATTCATTCCTATTGCAGTACAGGTGCCTCTAGCAGCTCCATACACAAACCAGTGTATCCCTTCATTGTCACCTTGTGGTTGGGCGTAGCAGCTGCATTGCCATTATTTGGATGCCGTCTTTCCTTTCTCTCCTGTTCCGCTGGTTGCACTGTGAGGACAGGGATGGTATCTCACTCATCTGTACCCTTTGCATCTATCCTAGTGTGTGGCACACAGTCGACTCTCCTTCCATGTGGATGGAAGAATGGATGGAGGGATGGGTTTATTAGACACTATTATTTGAGCACTTACCACACTGCACTGTGAGAATTTATTTATGTGTCTGTCTACCCCACTGGACCATAAACTCATCTTATTATACCATAGAGTTTGGCATCTTGGAAATACATAATAAAAGTTTGCTGAAAGGAGCTAAATTGGACTGATGGCTTGGCCCTAAAGAACTGGATCACAGAAGACTGATTCATGGGCTATGCCTAGGCTCAAAGAGACAAGGAAGGGTTGAGAAGCTGGGGCAGAGCCTGACTGCTAAGCTAGGGGAAGGCTTTCAGCAGGCAGCATGAGGTAGGAAGGTATCCTCCTGAGAGAGGGGTACCCCAAGGAAGGTCATACATTGAGTGCACAGCTCTGCGGCAGACACCCCACCCTGCCTCCATCAGTCAGAGAAGCTGGGCGCATCATCAGCCAGAACACAGCACTCACCCAAGCAGTCTCTCCTGGACAGGATGAAGAACGAAGGGGCACTGGGGAAATGCAAGGGAAGGCTTACAACTGCAGATTCTTCCCCAGTGCCCCATTCTTGCAGCAGCTTCAGGCATCATCTGTTGCACTATCTGTATCCATGGTACCCACTGGTACCTGGGCCAATCTGTTCAAAGATTTGGCTATGGGAAACTATCTGGTGCCTAATAACACTAGAGAACATAACAATGACGAAAGAATGGACTGGAAGGGGCACTGCCTTAGTTTACTCCCACAAGCCACGCCTAATCCTAGAAGAGGTGAAATGTCTGCTCTTTCAAGGCCAAAACTCAGAAGGCCATTTCAAAAAGGACTGTTTTAGCCAAAGGCAGTAACTAACCCTGCCCCAAATAGGACAGAAGTGAGTCACCAGATGCTCATTGTGAGGAAATGATCAAAAGACTACAGGGAGGGCCAGCGCTGTGATGCAGTGAGTTAATTCTCCACCTGCGTTGCTGGCATCCCATATGGGTGCCAGTTCTAGTCCCAGCTCCTCCTCTTCTGATCCAGCACTGTGCTATGGCATGGGAAAGCAGTAGAAGATGGCTCAAGTCCTTGGGCCCCTGCACCCACATGGGAGACCTGGAGGAAGATCCTGGCTCCTGGCTTCGGATCAGCACAGCTCTGGCCATTGCGGCCATTTAGGGAGTGAATCAGCGGATGATTTCTCTCTGTCTCTCCCTCTCCCTGTCTGTAACTCTACCTCTCAAATAAATAAATAAAATCTTTAAAAAAAAAAAAAAAAGACTACAGGGACCGTCATTTTCGGGAGGTCACACAGAATGGCTCCAGGCTTTTGTTCACGATACAACTTCACCAAGCTTCTGAACATTAACTTATCACACTAGTTCCTTGAATTAATGTTTTTAACATTATAAAAATTAATATGTACTTCATGAAAGATTCCAGCCCAAACAGAAGAATATCTGACAAATCGTGACTATTTTTTTTTAAATCTTTCCACTCTCATTCTAAAGGCAGACCTGTGTCAGTGGCACAGTGTGTGTCCCCAAACCCTTCTTCAGGCAAACACATAAGTAAGGGACATATATATCATACAGCTATATTTTTTAAAGCCAAATTGAAATCATACTTTATCATACTTCTCTGCCTTTTGCTTTTCCCACTGAACCTACTATGAACCTGGTGCCTGGTCAACACTACTTGCTTCTGAATGGAATTTTGTTTACACTGATTCATTTTTACTTTAACACTGAATAGGTTACATGAGACACTGGATCCTATCTGTGTGGTCCACACGCTTTATTTATCAGTAGATGGCTGGTGGATCGGTCAGGATGTGCACTTCCGTGCGGCTGTTTTCACAGCTGCTCCAAGACTTTCCTTGGAGAATGGAGTCTACGGTTGGATTCACCAACCCAACGTTAGTTTCTGGGTAGCCAGTGAAGCATGAGGAGTAAAAGCCAGACCATGAGGCGACATGCGCCCTCATACGGCTTCCTTTGTTCTCAGCTTTAAGACAGTTTATTGAGATACAATTTAGATGCTCTTGTGGGCTGAACTGTGTCACCTTTCAGGTTCCTATGCTAAAGTCCTAACCCCAGTAGCTCAGGATGTGACTGTATTTGGAGACAGGGCCTTTCAAGAGGCCATTTACAGTGAGGTCATTAGGGTGGGGCTTGAACCCAATAGGAGTGGCATCCTACCAAGAAGAGGCAGCAACGCCAGGGCTGTGAGCACGGAGACAAGGCCGCGTGAGGACACAGTGGGGAGGAGGCATCTGCAAGCTGAACAGAGAGGTCCCCGGAGAAACCAACCTGCAGGTACCGCAGTCTTGGGCTTCCAGCCTCCAGAACCGTGAGAGAAAAAAATCTCTATAGTTAAAGCCACAGGGTCTGTGGCATTTTGTTATGGCAGTCCCAACAAACCAATGCAGGTTTCTTAAAACTCATCCATTGTAAGTGCTCAGTGATTTTTAGTAATCTGTAAATTTGTATAACCATCGCCACAATCTAGCTTTAGAACATTTTCATCACCCCAACCACTGACCTTCTTTCTCCTCCATAGATTTATCTTTTCTACAGATTTTTGTATTAGAATCATATAACGTAGTGTTTGGATCTGGCTTCTTTCATTTAGTATGTTTTTGAGGTTCACCTATATTGTAGATTGTGTCAGTGGTCTGTTCCTTTAAGTTGTTGGAAAGCACATCACTGGGTGTCAAACATGTGTGTTAGGTGTACATGTTTAAACATACCACATGTGTGGACATACTACATTGCCTTTATCCACCCCTGGTTGAGGTATGTTGGACTGTTTCCAGCTTGGACGTATCGTGAATAATGTCCTAGGAATTTTCACATACAGTAAGTCTTTGTGTGGAAATCATTCTCTTCCCAGGTGCTCCTGATAGTCATTTAGACCAATTATACATGTTTTCAGTTATTTTTAAATGATTTTCTTTAATAACCAGAGGTAACGTCAGCTTTATGAGAATAGGGACGGTCTCTCACTCACTGTTGTGTCTCTAGTCTCTAAGCTCCAGGTTTTTCAAAGTATCTTTTAAAGCTTTATTTATTTATTTGCTTGAAAGGCATAGTAAGAGAGAGAGACAGAGACTGAGACACACAGAGAGATCTTACATCCATTAGTTCATTCCCCACATGTCCACAACAGCCAGGGCTGGGTCAGCTGAAGCCAGAAGCCAGAAGTCCATCCTGGTCTCCCATGCAGGTGGCAGGGCTTGGGTCATCATCTGCTGCCTCCCAGGCAGATTACCAGGGAGGTGGACTGGGAGAGCCAGGACTTGAACTGGCACTCCAATATCGGATGCAGGCTTCCCAGAGACTAACCAGCTGCATCGCAATGCCTGCCCCTAAGCTCTGGCTTTCTTAAAAAGTGTGGAATCAGTGTATGTAATACACCATACTTTTAACTGTGTTTTGTCTTTGGCTGATGCAGCTTCAGGGAATATTTTTCTTTTCTGTATTTTCCATAAGTAAGTGCACTAGCTTGACTAGATTAGAAGTAGATGAGTTGAAGACAAAAGAAACACACTAATGGCACTTCCTGATTTTTGTAGGGGTTGACTGTGTGTGCGTGCTGAGGTTGCAAAGGTGCCATCTTATACAGTTTAGCCCCGAGGAGGGCTCTGAGGGCAGCTGGAAGAGGACGTGGGGTCAAGGAAGATCACTTTTAAGCTGAGAAGCGAGAGTGCCTGGGCCCTGATGGGAATGAGCCAGCAGGAAGAGGAGGAAGAGGGCAGTTCCCAGAAGCAAAAGGATGGAGAGGCTCCAAGGGGATGGGACGCAGAGCAGTCCCTCAAAGTGTGGTCCAAGAGCCCACAGCACCCATCAGCACCCACTGGGAGCATATCAGAAATGCACATTCCAAACCTCTCATGTGCAGCTCAGGACTGCAAGCCCACCATGTGCGTGCCACATATGCAAACGTTTGAAGAGCACTGGTCATTGCAGAGCTCATAAGAACGGTCAGGCTTGGGTGGACATTGTACAAGGAGCTCCTTGGGAGCTGACCAACCGGTCACTTGTCTCTAAAGCCAGCTGCTGACATCAGCCAAGGAACACATTCGAACCACGGTCCCAGGCGCCCCGTCCGGTGGATGCAATGCCAGCTTACCTGCTTCATTCCTGAGCACAGTCCCCTTGTGAACTTTCTTATACAGAATCCCACAGAGCGTCACAATCAGAAGGAACAGCAGCACCTGATTAACTGAATAAAAAGGGAAGCACATTAAAGTTTAGCCTACTGACTTGAACACACGTGGGACAGCGTAGCTCAGTGTGCGCAGCTGTCTTTCAGGGGAGCACGTGGCCACCTGACACTTTTCTTTGAGCAGAGAGCACGTGTCGGAAAGTGCTCACTGGGGACACTGTTGCTGTTCAAGGATACACCATGGCAATGTAAGTAAACCCAGCACCAAACCAAGGCAATCTGATGGCAGAGGCTGCAATATGCAGGATGATACGATGCTGCCTTTGGGGCCACGTTCTGTGCATGCATATTTTGTTTCAAATAACAGCCCACATCTCTGTAACGCTTCTTCCCAGCCTGTACTAAATATGAGCACATGTTCCCAGCTATTATAACACAGTGGCTTCTCAGCTAATTGGA